>NC_137543.1:162472673-163672673 GCF_963082525.1 Nesoenas mayeri
GGCCAAAAATAGATTTTTGGGGGGAGGAGGAAAAAATGCATTAGCATTAAGGTCTTAAGGAGATTAAAAAAAAAAAAAAAGGAAAAAAAGGAAAGATTTGTAGATTTGAGCTTGGACCATAGATCCTAACCTTCTTTGCCAGATTATTTTTTACCCTGGATCTGTTCCCTAGCATAGTTTAATTTACTATCCCATAAACATGCCCACGAGCAGAGTGGGTTCTCCTCATTCAATTAGTAGTGCCACCTTAGAGTTTGTAAATTTAGGAGCTCCTTATGCCATGGGCGTAAGCTCAGGTGTCCAACACGGAGATGTTCCTCTTTCTGTCCCAACCTTTGCTGCTTTTCTCTAGGATCCAAGTATCCTCACACATCCTAATTGTGTTTCCAGATGACATCCCCCGCTTTCACATGTCACACTCCAGCTGAGTCTGCATTCAGGCTGGCACAAAGACCATTCTGTCATGTGGAAAAACAATTCCAGGCTTTGTTTAACCAACGCACTGGAGCAAATTCTCTTATTCAGACTCTGCTCTTGTCAAGCCTCAGATCGTCATGACTCGGGATGAATTAGTGTTCAACTTACTGGAGCCACCTCATGAGCAGACAGAAACAATGCAGGAGTTAAGAGGTAATTGGGAATAAACAGGGCAGAAAGACAATAGAACCCCAATCCCAAATCAGGCCTTAGCAGCATAAAAAGGAGGAAGAGAACTACAGAGAGAGAAGTTACTTGGATTAGGCTTTAGCATGAGATATAGGTAGTATGCCAATGACAACCATGTGAAGGAACTAAAGGGTTTTTATTCAACATTTGTTGAATAAAATAAATTTTGTTTAACATTGAGGTTCTTAGGGACATGGTTTAGTGACAGTGTTAGGTTAACAGTTGAACTCAATGATCTTGTGGGTCTCTTCCAATCAAAATGATTCTATGATTTTCCTTTACCAAGGGAAATTGCTGAGCAGGACTTCCAACAAAAATGATTCTATGATTTTCCTTACCAAGCGAAATTGCTGAGCAGGAAAGCAATGAAAGCAGGTAGGTACAGTATACCACATAGTTTAAAAACATGAGAGGATTAAAAAACCCATCAAGACTCCCACCCTGAACACAAGACCCACAGGCTTTCAGTCAGTCCTCTACTCTGCCCTGGGGAGACCACACCTGAAATATTGTGTCCAGTTGTGGCCTCTCAGTTCCAGCAGGACAGGGAACTGCTGGAGAGAGTCCAGTGCAGCCACCAAGATGCTGCAGGGAGTGGAGCATCTCCCGTGTGAGGAAAGGCTGAGGGAGCTGGGGCTCTGGAGCTGGACAAGAGGAGACTGAGGGGGGACTCATTGCTGGGGATCAATATGGAAAGGGGCAGTGTCAGGAGGATGGAGCCAGGCTCTTCTGGGTGACAACCAACTATAGGACAAGGGGTAATGGGTGCAAACTGGAACACAGGAGGTTCCACTTAAATTTGAGAAGAAACTTGTTCCTAATGAGGGTGGCAGAGCCTGGCCCAGACCGCCCAGGGAGGTTGTGGAGTCTCCTTCTGTGCAGACATTCCAACCCGCCTGGACACCTTCCTGTGTAACCTCATCTGGGTGTTCCTGCTCCATGGGGGGATTGCACTGGATGAGCTTTCCAGGTCCCTTCCAATCCCTGACATTCTGTGATTCTGTGAGGCCATACAGCAAACATTTGGAGCACAGTACAGCCACCTCTACCCTCAAGCCATGGGGCCAGTTCAGGACAAACAGCAGAACAATCAACGTCACCATGTATAATTAAGCCATGGAACTCACTGCCACAGAGTCTGTCATTGCTATTAGAATACTACACATGCATTCAAAAGCAGCTGCACCAGTCCATGGAGGAAAAATCAATTAAAAGCTAATAAAAACAAAGCCATCAACTCCAGCTCGGGAAGTCCCTGAGGAGGCAAGGAGCACACATGGAGGAAGTATTACTACAACCCTTTCCAGGTTTTGTGGTGTTCTTCTCCAGGCATGTTCTTTTGCATTAGGAGAAGTGAGATAGAATCATAGAATCACAGAATAGCTAGGGTTGGAAGGGACCTTCAAAGCTCATCTCATCCAACCCCCTGCTATAAGCAGAAACACTTTCAGCCAGCTCAGGTTGCTCAGAACCCCATCCAGCCTGGCCTGGGATGTCTCCAGGGACGGGGCATCCGCATTTTCTCCCTGGGAAACCTAGGCCAGGGTCTCACCATGCTAATTATAAAAATTTTCTTCCTCTTCTCTGGCCTGAATCTCCTCTCTTTCAGTTTAAACCCATCACCCCTTGTCCTATCACAACAGGCCCTGCTAAATAGTCTGTCCCCATTTTTCTTTTAGGCCCCCGGAAAGCCTGCAATAAGGTCTCCCCGGAGCTTCTCCTCTCCAGGCTGAACACCCCAACTCTCTCAGCCTGTACCTCAAGCCTGGCTTGATACTGCTGATTTTTCACATCCATCATAAAAGTGTTTGTGGTCGCCTCCACGGCAGAATGGACCTCAAGAACTGAAAAGACAGTGCAAGGTTGCCAAAATATCAACCACATAAAAAACTCAGCAAATTTGGGATAACAGTATGTGGTCAGGAGCTTATGAAAGGTCAAACAAGGATTCAGTACTCTCTTCAGAAAGCGGTGAAGCTGTACAATAGATTTTTCAGCCCAAGGAGGACCTTTTACCACCCCCCGCCCCAGACTTTTGTTTTCTTCCACCTTCAACACAGAAAAACAGGAAAAACAGGAAGCTATGTGTGGGGGAGGGGTGTGTGTTTTTCTTTTTCTTTTTTCAAAAATAAGGAACGCAAAAGCTTTACATAAACCTCATCTGACACAACTTTTTCTTCTTTCTTCCCCAAACCCAACTTGGAAGCTCATGTAACTTCCTTACGGGCTCCCTCTTGAGCCCAATAAAAGCAACCATAAAGCTCTAGTTGAATTCAAAACGACAAAATCCATCTGCCCTTTCTGGGTGTCTGGATGCTGAACTACCCAGCCCAGACTCTCTTTGTTGCCAACAAGGAGACAAGTTCAGCTGAATTTAATCCAGCATCAGTGAGATGAGCAGACCTCTGGGCATACCTGGTCTCTCTCCACTAACTACAGAATTAAACAGCTCAAATAAGACCCTCTACTTGTTGAAAACTAAGGCTAGAAAAGATCACTTTCACCACAATTAAGGATATAATTCAGCCTTTGCAAATAGCAAGGCATGTACTATAAGGCCCACAGGTGAGATGATGATTACTTGGTGGCTTAATCACCCATGGCCTTGTAGCTTCCATTATCATTATCATTTACAAGCAGCTTATGCATGCAGAAGCATAACTATTTTGACCCAGCAACCTGAGGCTACTGGATGAAACTCCAAACCAAACCTGAAAAAACTACCAGGAGGAAGCAAAGGAGATTGTGAGGAGACTCAATAATTCTCCATTGAAGAAGAAACATGGGAAAGCCAGAAGACAACACCAAGGGACAATTCTTGTGTCACGACTCTGGTAGCAGCTTTGGGATCAGGAGCTCCTCTCCTTGGCTTCATACTCCCAATATCCCTACTCTGCTTTTCCAAAGCGAATGGAATTTCAGCATGGCATCACAAAGCAATAAAAGTGACAGAGTGCTGCACATTTGGGTTTAGAATACATGTTACCATCTACATCAAACCAGTTTTGAGTCAGACTCTGAGTATCAAAGTCTGAATTACAGCCTACAAACTAACCCTGAGGCACAAACAATATCAGAGGAGTGTCCCTTGTGACAATGGGAGAGCTGGTAGCATATGCTTCACATACGAGAGGGAGTCCAATGTCTAACAATGTCTTCTCCCTAAACCATCCTTTCCACTCTAGACATCCAGAACTTGAATAGGACCAGAGAGTATTTCACTTCCTTTGTGCTAAAAGACAGAAAATCGTCATGAAACTGAGGCAATAGCCACTTTTGAGGTGGTTGGCTCCACCAGATATTCACAAGTGAGGCTATGGATCTATCCTCTAGCTGCCCTGCCTTTTGACACCACTACTTGCCTCTCCTCCCATCTTACAGATGTTTATTTATGCTAGAGGCCACGTTCAAAAGCTGACGACGTGTCACTACAAAATGCCACCTACAAAACCTCCCAGGTCTGCCCAACCAAGTGAGCCATGCAAAGCCTAAGCACTTAACAGCATCCCCAATACAAGCCAGAAATAGGGCAGGGCTTAAGTACTACAAAAGAACAGGAATGGAGAAAAAAAAAAAAGAACTTGCTTGAATTAGTTTAATCTATGTACTCAGCCTTTCTCTCCTTTCTGTTTGGGTCCCTTAAACTCCCTCATATCCAGAAATATTAACAACAATCCCAACTGAAGAACTGCCAGATTTTTCTTCCTCTAGTGCCCAAGGCCTTTACCAAAGACCAATTGCAGTAGGAAGCTTCTAGTGTTTCATCAAACCCTTCAGGTGCTCTTGGAGGACAAATTACAAGCCACTGAACTCAGGACAGACTTGCAAAGAGTTGCCGGTGCTTCCTGACCTCTGATCATCATTCTGGGACACTGCAGTTCACTGAGGTGCTTTGAATGCCAAAACACAGGTATTTTGATGACCTGGAGAGCTGGTCAGAAGATCTGACAAAACTGTTTCACAAGAAAATTCCTGTTCGTTGAGTGCAAAGTACTTTGTATGAGCGCTTTCCAATTCAACAGGAATGTAAACAATACCAGACCAGGTCAGGCCAGTGGTCCAGCTAGTCTGGCGGTAAGAATAAGAGCTGTTATTTAGAGAACAAACAGAAGCCTGGCCACTTTCTGAAGTTCATTCCTCTGGTATTCCCCAACCAACCAACTGTTGCATCAGGGATCTCAAAACTCTATTCCTAATATCTGCCTATAGACCTGTTGTCCTTTAATATATTTTATCCCTTTGAACTTACTGATATTGTTTGCCTCCAAAATGCATTAATGCATTCAAGGCAGGATACTGTAGGACAATTCTGCCCGATTTCCCTGCAGACCCTCAAAAATCTTGTCTCGCAGCTCATTGGGAATTGAAATCATTGAAAGAGGAATAATGAAAGTACCAGACTCGGGGAGCAGCTGCAAGGTCTAGGAAGCTTCCAGGCCATGGGAAATTTCCACAAAGAGACACAGCTTTGGTGCAGGTCCAAATTAAACTAAGCTAAAGTTTAAAAACAGTCCCTCCTGTGAACTGCAGCTCTTCTTGCTCTAAACATATAGGGTTTTTGTTATGTTTAAAAAGCGTTAAGTGTGTCACTGTTCCCCCATAATTGGGCCTTTGACCCACACTTTTCACTTGACACCTGCAAGCTTTTGACCGCTTCCCTCCCTTGCAGAAACCCAGGTGAGCTTATCAGCCTCTCTCACCCTGACTAATTAGCTGGGTATTGGTTTCTTTACTCTGCCAGGCGAGCTGTGCAACCTCAGCGTGAATGCTCAGGTTACCAGCCTTACTTCATCAAGCTTGTGTTGCCAGGTGAGGCTGGAAAATCCCTCCCTCCAAACAGGAGCAAGCCTCAGCACACCTGGCATCAGGCAGCTGCCTGCAGGAGAGGGACCGTGCATTGCACATGCTTCTCCAGCATCCCTTTCTGGAAAACACCAGGCGAAAACAAGCAGAGAATTTAATATCTCAAGTCTGGACCATACTGGGAATTAAACACCTTAAAGACCACATACTTTCTTTATGTAAGGCCAATGTATTCTCTAGCTGAAGCACAGGGCTGCATGCAAGTGTGTTTTATAGTCCAGGAAAATATACTCCACACCTTTGGCCACTTGCACAGGTAAAAGTTCTACCTGTAGGAACCACTCCTAAACTTTACTCTGCCTCAGGACTTTTACTCATAGCACATACAACAATCCCTTCAGCCTTCTAAGGCTGGTCTTAACACTCTTCCTACAGTACATAGCTAAACATAAAACCGAGCCTGAGGATCAATGGGAAAACAACCAGACAACGAATAGGGCTCATGAAACCCAAAAATAACCAGCACGTAGAGCGACGTACCTTGCATAAGGCGGCCAATTAAATTTCCCCCGTGGTAAAGGCTACGGCAGCAGCTTTTCCAAGCTTCCGAGTCCTGAAATACTCGGTGCTCTCAGAGCCGCCACTCTCCCCTCCCACCTTTCCCTCCCACATCCATCCGCCTCCTTTGCCAAAACACAGATCTGGGCCTGTTCATTAGATGAGACACCCACAGAGCCCAGAGAGACAATTACGAAACCCTTGCAAATAAGGTTTCTAAAGCAGTTGCTTGTTATTTGCCTGTTTTTCAGAAAGAGATTTTGTGATCTGTGCTCTTTCACCTCACGTGTTGGATAAACTTAAAATACAAGAACCCGAAAGGAGAAAGGACAGGATGTGTTTTCCTTTGTGCAGTGGCTTTTCTCAGCAATAATTCCTTTTCACCTACAGCGCATTCCCACAGCACTTTGCCAAATAGAGGTCCTGTGCTTTTTCTTCTTGTTCTGCCAGTCTCTCCCCTCGTTGTGACTCCGGCGGTTGCTGCAGCTCGCAGACGGAAACCCTGGGAAACAGAACGTTTCCTGCTATTCAGAGCCCACTGTGGAGAGCGTGTGACAGCCTACACGTGATGCCTGCACAGCCTGTCCTCTGCTACACCTCGCCCAGCAGTAACTATTTCCCCTTCTTCCAAGAAAACGCTAAAAACAAACCCAACCCCACCCCAGCCCCAAGTCCATCTATCAGGAGGACCCAGAACCCTCCCCAGCCCATCAGTTCAGGCTCAGCCACCACCCCACCTCCTAAAGCACAAAAGAATTGTCCCGGTTGATCCACAATTACAGCAAATCCGCACAAGCGTTTTGTTAAAGCAGCAGCCGCCACTGTACACACTCTCCACTATTATAATAGATCATGCTGCCCAACAAAAGCCCCATGACCTCCCCTTCTGCTTCAGAGCACAAACAAAGCCCCATTCTTTCCCAAGCACTCCGACATGTTACAACTCAGCAGCTCACATCCTCCCCGGCTATATGATCTCAAGGACATTTACAAAACACTGGAACTTACTTCGGGCTGAGGGATCGGGACAGGTCAGCTTCTGTAGTGAGGATTCACAAGGCGTAACAGGAGAGAAGAGGTGTCTCAATCTCCTTTTGTTTGTAAAGGTTCTTCTATTGTGTTGACTTCCTTCCCATTTCCCTGGACTCCTGGGATCTTTTCAGAGTGGGATGTGCCCATAACTCACTGTCTGCCTCAACACAATGGTTTACACCACACAGGCAGGCAGAACAGCAGCTCTTCTAAGCAGTGGGGGACAATTCCAGAGGAGGATACAGGCAAGGAATGGGAAGGATGAGCGAGCAATGAGCTCACTGCCGTCCCTCCTACCTGCTCTGCAAGCTGCGAAGTCAAAGAGCTGGTGATCAGAATTTTGATGCAATGACACACCTTTTTCTTCCAGTCTAAAATTTGGAATGAAATCAGATTTTCCACATCCTGAAGGAGTTCTCACTCACAAGGAACTAGATGGCAACAGGCACCTCAAGACTTTTTGAAGTCTTTGCACCGGTGCTTGAGCCCAGGAGGACTTTGCAGCTTCCAGCATCTATATGGATGGAGATTCCTTCCTGGCAGACCTTACGATAGTGCCCACTCTCCAGAAAGGGGAGAGGGCTTCAGAGGTACCAGGAGCTCTGCTCCATGCTGGGGGTGATGGACACTGGAGAGCCCACCTTACATCTAAGGTCTTCTGCTTCAACCCACTGAGCACATTTGGGTCTGGGCCTCAAACTCAGCTTTGTGGCTTGTTTCTGTACAGTTTTGGTCAAGTGGCTTGTTGTGCGTGCTTCAGATTAATGTTTTTTCCCCGTGTTATTCTGTTTAACTCCAGATGAGTGATGCAGTGTTGAAACAAAGAGGGGGTGTAACAGTTTGATTTGGGACACCTCTTTTACTTCTGCTTTTGTTTCTTCTGCAGAATTCCATTTCCAGTTATTTAGTTAGCTTTGCTGAAGTGCTTAGAATTCACATGAATGTCATGTTCAGCCTGAGACCTCCAGGCTGCTTCTCAGTCTTATCCTCAAGGAGCAGCAGCAGAAGCTCCAAGTTCTGATATTTGTGCCTCTGCATTTAATCCCTAATCACCCTTGCTCCTTTGGATGCCTCTGACAGCAGGTCAGACAGCCAAGATTTTTCTTCATCTTCCTCTGAACAGCTTCACATTCTTGCTCCATACATGCTATCTTCAACAGAGATAAGACCTCCAGTTTCTAGACCAGGATATTTCCCCCCATCGGCCAATCTGTGCCCATTCCACAGACAATTCATCTGATTGTTCAGCAACCACCAGATTGCCACAGGTTACAATATGAATTGATGTTCTTTTACTTCAAAACACTGGGCCAAAAATGACAGCGATTTGCTACTACTTGAGAAACCACTGAGCCAGCCTAGAGTTAGGACCACTCAGACTCTGCTTGCATCCATGATGGGAGCCTTCAACACACTGTGGACATCTTCACATCCAACCTTTAGGACTAGAATAAATTTGGGCTGGACACAAAGGGTAAGACACAGCGTGGTCCATCACCTATATTGTGCAGACAGTATTATCTTAAGATAAAGACTGATACAGGGTCTCAATAGTGCTCTGCTGTCCAGGACACTTCTGCAGGAGACAGGACTGTGATGAGGACACAGATGTTTTAAGAGCATATAAGGCTGTGTTATGAGACGCGCTTCTCACCTTGTAAAAGTAATACTGCGATTGCTTCCTTATCCTGCTTTGATTTGAGGAGGAAGAAACATAACCAAAGACATATTTTGCAGATAAGTAAGAAAAAATGTCCTGTTTTGATCTCAGAAACTTGTTTTTAAGACTTCAATTAGAAAAGACAGTAGCCCCAAGAGACTTTCAATGATTAAAAAAAAAAAATAAAATAAAAATAATAAAAAGCAAACACAGCAAAATAAAACAAATCAAAACCAAAAAATCAGGGACACATTCACAGATGGAGCTTTTCTTTTTTTTTTTTTTACAAAAAGGAGTCTATACCTGATTTTTTGTCAGAACTAAGTTTCTTCTACTAACAGGTTTTTTATTAAATAAACACAGCGGTTTTCCACAGAAGTCTTTATAAATCTTCCCTATCAGCACCAGGTCTTTCTCCTGTAATCTGAGCAGATCGTTGTTAATTAATTTCTTGCTGGCTATCTGCAGCCACAGATCTTAAACATGGAGCACGTGGGATCATTCCTAGCCAGGAGCTTAGGGGATGCTACTAGCATTCATTTGTCTGCAGACAGCAATATCAGCTGGTTCAGGCTTTATGTTCTGCTGTTCTGCTTGACATCAGTTTTAAATCTTTGTTTCCTATATGCTTGTATGTGTCACTCTGGGGAAGGTGGCATAAAGCCAGGCTTAACACCCTGACTAGAAAGATCCACTGAGGGGATCAAGGAGCGGCAGTTGTAGTGCAATGAAACCAATTAACATTCTGTCTCCAAGAGGTCTGCCCTTAAATAGATGGCACAGCAAATTGACATTCAACCACCTATAGCAATTAAAAGCATTTCCCTGTCTAGAAACACCAAATGAGGTTTGATCAAGAAAACTCTATGAGAAGGAGTTCACCTTGCTCTTCCTGCTTATGGTTTTTAGCTATGAGGACAGATTCTCCACAGATCTCACCCCAGTTTGTACCTCATGAGAAAATTTCTCCTTTCATAGAAACAAAAATCAGTTTGAGTTGAAAGGGATTGTTAAAGATCATCTAGTACAACCCCCCTGCCATGGGCAGGGACATCTTTTGCTTGACCAGGTTGCTCACGGCCCCATCCAACCTGACTTCGAACACTTCCAATGATGAGACATCTGCAGTGTCCCTGGGCACCCTGTTCCAGTGTCTCACCATCCTCATAATTTCCTCTAAATACAGCTTCCCTGAAACAAGTTGCCTGTTCCATCAAGGAGTTTTGTTTTGTTTTGACCAAAGCCTATTTATAGTCCAAGTTCCTCTTCTGAAACTGGGTCCCAGGGAAATTCTTGAGTTCTGAGGCCAGTGACGTTGAGTCAGCTCTGTTGGCCAACATATCTTTCTATCACTGGGACAATACCACCCCATGTTACGAGAACTGACCATTCTGGAAACAGCTGATGTATAACTCACTTAAAAGAATATCCTTGACTATGCCAGTTCCGATATGGGGCTGCTGAAACATGTCCCAGAGCAGCAGCAAACAGCCAGCAGCATCCTGTGCCCACAGCATCACTCAGTGAAACCTCAGCTCCTGCTTACCCCTGTTTGAAGGTGCTTGAAGACACAAGAAAAAGAAGCAATTTTTTCTTCCCCACAAACTATAGCTCCTCTTAACATAAATCCCAGTATCATAAAGCTATTTTTTAGAAAAAATCAGCAGCTTCATTCAGCTCCCAAGACATCCTAAGAGTTTCAGATGCACATCAGTGTCAAGTAAAACAGGATTAAGCTGGGAGATGAAAGAGTCAATGCAAATATTAGATGGCACAAGGCACATAATCCCAGTTAACACCAAACTGATATTCCTGCTGCCTTGCTACATCCTTTGGAAAGGAACAGGGTAGTCATAGCTGGTGGGACCTCATTGTGTTATGCTTCAGCCAGCTAAAGATCTGACACAGCACCCACCCCAGACAGGAGAAACAAGCTGGAGTACTCAAATTCACTCACTCAAAGGACTCTAACATGGAGGTGGATGTCTGATCCAAGCACGTACTCCTTAACTCAAGTGCCTTGCAAGCCCAGAAGCACAATATTTGTACATGCTGTTGGGAAACTATGCATGGAAACAGTAGCTAAGTGTGCAATTATTCTTATCTCATGCAAAAGAAGTTTCACAATCTTCTTGATAACCAAATTTGTCCTGGTTCTTTTTACTGTGGCAAAACAAGCCTTTTCCCTAAAGGGCAAGAGAGGTGTGCAAGACAAGAGTGATCAGAAAACAAGAAACAAGAAACCGGGATAGACAATGGGTACAGACATTTTTTCTACATCTGAGAAACCATTCAGCAGCAAACCAGCACAGAAAATAAATGCTTCCAGAAATTCTCCAGCCTTGTGTCAGGATGCACAGAAGAATTCAGGTACACATACTGCAAAGAATAATATGTCTGCATCTGTATTCGTGTTCATGAGAGACAAAGGTGACAATCAGATAAAACCAGGGACACATTGCAACACAAGACTGACCAGGAGGAAGACAGGCATAGAACATGCACAAGGAGAGGAGGCAGGGAAAAATATATCAATATGCACTCCACATCTTTCCTTATCGCTTTCATTTCCTTATGTAGGAAACCCCCGTGCAAAGTTAAGAGACTGACTCTTCCTACAACTTCCAGCCTTAGTATCCGCTAGACAGAGAGCTCAGATGCAAACTGACTGTCATAGCGTTGATCCCACACAAGTTCTCAGCTTGAAGAGTCAAGAGTTAATCCCTGGAAGTGTGCACAGTCTAGACGTTTTAGCCTCAGTTGAGCAACTAGATGACCTAAATACTGTTTCCCTACCTCTTTACATCACCTTCAGCAAGTCCACCTGTGCTCTCCTCTGTTAAGACAACAGCTGGTCCTGGCACTGTCTCTGATTACATGTCCATGCAGTGTGGGGTCTATGGCAGACCTGGTTCTTAGCACCAGCATTGCTGAAGGTCCACCAACAGCAGGGACTTGCTACAACTTCTTTAATTGGTATAATTGCTGGGTCATTCAAAAGTCATTGACAAGACCCTAGACAGACAGTAGCGGGTGGTCTTCACCAGATAGTGCTTGGCTCTTTTAACAGTAAAGAGAGCTGGAAAGGGGTAAAACCAACCCAGAACACACTGACCATCACCATAAGGGACAAAATTTTGGTCCTAATCCAAAGACCAAAACGTACCCAAGAATAACATGTCTCCTTGTGCCTGTTAGTCAAGCTGTACCAGTTCCTTAGTGTGTTGGATAAACTCCAGCTGCAATGAGATGGTGCTGAAACTGTGCATCATGAGCTTCACCAACTGGTCCCATCCTCCCCGTCTCACACAGAACAGAAGATTAGGCTGCCAAAGCAGGAGAACTAGATGATCATGGTGGGGATGGTCACCCTTTCAAGGTGTACTCCTTTCTGTGTTACCTGTGGTACTTGCCTATACCCTGAGGACAGAAGAGACAGTCAGGATGACATTCCATTTGGCTGTAGCTGCCATCCAAAGGTCAGGCTGCTACATTGCTCTCAGAATTTTGAAGAGCTCAGATGGTTTACAGACACTCTGGGGAGATACCAAGCACCTCTACAATCACACCCAGCCCCACATCGTATCCAAAGGCATAAGTTCACTTGGGACACCATACCACATGATATTACATGATTAATATGCTTATTGCTTAGTAAAGCAATTCTAATTCTTACTCCACAGAAGAAACTAGATGGAAATACCTGTCCTTAGAGAAGCTACCTTAACAATGACAGACAGCCAGTCCAGGAGAGGCATAGGGACTCTACTTGAGGATTACTTCTCTGTGACAACAAACAGAGAAAAAAGGGAGCCTTTTTTAAATAAACCCATGATGGCCACTTAGTTAAAAGAATGAAACATGACTCAACTCCAAAGAATTTACTGCTCTGTGGCAGCTTGTCTAACTAAAGGTTTTGCTAAAGAGGAAAACAAACACTAGCCTCTGGCAGCCAGTCCTAATTCAATAGGAGGTGCTATATATTCAGATAGTCAGAAAACAGGAAACAGAGAAGAAACCCCAACACTTTCTTATGTCAGCACCAAGCTGTCATCTTTCAGCTCAGAACAGCTCCTTCCTCTCTGTAAAGTTATCTGAAGCCTTGAGCCTTTCCATAGTTAGTGGGATGGATACGTTTCCAGAAAACCATGTAATAATAAAAAAGTATTGTATTACCCTTTTGTTGTAGCAGAATGGTTATAACCCTTCTGGCTCTGAAAACTGCATGAAAATTTATCTGAGTTGGAGCAGAGATGTGGTACCAGTGAGACAGATACACAAGTACTTCATTGCGTGAGTCTTTTAGGCTGCAAAAGAGCCCAGCTGGACAACAGCACCAAGGTCTACAGTGCTTGACTGCAAGAGGACTATGACTTTTCCAGGCCTCTTCCAAATGGTCTGAGCAGGGTGGAACAAACCAGCTGCAATGCTGAAACCTTCTTCCCACTCCTTGGCAAGTTATGTCAAATGCATCCCACCGATGGATCAGAGGAATCCAATAGCCAGAGGCATCTGGCACGTGGAAACATGAAACAGGAGCAAGGGTGTAGAGCTACAGATAAGTGAGAGACTCACTGAGGGAGGATGGAGAGCAGAAATCACCTAGATTTTCATTCTTAATGCATGTGACATTTCTTGTGGCCAAGAACCAGTCCCACCCCCATCACCCAGAGGGGTCTGTGTGCAGCTCCTGAGAAAGTCACCATTTGATTTGAGAGGGCTGGGAAAGGCTCTTCTCAAACACAGGCAGTGTGGGAGAAGATGACGAGGGTCAGCCAGCACATAAGCAATCGTGAGGAGCACAGCAAGTCTTGGCCCAGCCTTCTCCCCCATTCCTTATTGCGGTCTATGGCTTCCTCACAAGGGGAGGAGGAAAGGTAGGCACTGAACTCTTCTCTTAACAATCAGTGACAGAACCTGAGGGAATGGCAGTAAGATGTGCCAGGGAGGGTCAGTTGGACATGAGGAAAAGGTTCTTCACCCAGAGGGTGCTGGACAGTGGAACAGGCTCCCCACGGAGGTGTCACAGCCTCAAGCCTGACAGGATTCAAGAGGCATTTGGGCAACACCCTCAGACACATGGGATGAAATCTGGGGTTGTCCTATAAAGGGATAGGAGTTGGACTTGATGATCCTTGTGAGTCCCTTCCAATTCAAGGCATCTTATGATTCTATCCCTCCCAGTTCCCAAATACTACATTGAGATACCAGCATAGACCAGACAGCCCATCGGCAACCTACCTTTGCTGTAAGAGCAATAACGAGTCACTGCCACGTTGTTTCTGGACACAGGGCAAACCACGAGGAGGTGACCTTCCTTCTGTGGCCACATGAGGTTGGTGGCCCTCTCCTTGTCTTTGAGCAACCTTCCCACTGCACCACACTGACCAGGTCTAATCTCTCCCTTCAGTGGCTGAATGGGGACAGCAAGTTCCTGTCCCACTTCGACCTGTCATTGCAACCACAAGGCACGTCAGCTACATGAGTTCAACTGCCCAGAGACATGGTGCTAGAGAAACAAATGCACCTTGTCCCACAGAGCTGCAGTGAATCACACCATTACATCCCACTGCTACAGCACACACCCTATCAGCACCGGGAGGGATTTTGTGAATATATGCCTTGATGCAGCTAGGAAATGTGCAATGTTTTGGGTTTACAGAGGCAGAGGTAGAAGGATTCTGCTGAATTCTCAGCCTCCCACAAACCATTTTGCATCTTAAACATGGATGCATCCTTTCCTAACTCTACAAAATACCCAAACAATAAACTTTGGAGAGAGACACTGATATTGAACATCACCCCATTTCCCAAAGCTGTAACCCTCTGATCTTCCTCATGGCAGAGACACGAATCTTTTGCAGTAGGACCATAGTTTCCCATGAAATCATTTCAACAGCAGTTCAGTAGCATCCACCAGCAGCCAAATCCCACTTGAGCATAAAGTCCATCTTACCATGAGTTGAGCTGTCAGCAGGATATGTAGCCATGTGAACAGACAGAGGAGCTGGTGATGAAAGCTGCCTGTTCTAACTTTTCAGCTGCTTTCTTTACTCACTTTAAGGGGAGGGGAAAAAAGAAAAGGAGGGGAAAGAAAAATAATCAAGGAAGTAATGTTCCTCTCCCAAGGTGCACTGCAAAACATTCTTGGTAGACATGGAAACCCCTGGCAGGCTGCCATCGCTTGTCCAGTCTCCACATTAAATTTCAGTGAGCAATTCAATACTTGAATGGCTTTTAGAGAATTTAAAGGGAACGGCAGCCGCGGATGCGTGATGTGGCGGCCACTCCCTGTAGGCAAGCGTTTGGGGTGTTCCTGAGTTTGCCTTCAGCTCTGTGGGGAAGCTCATCATGCTTCTGCGGTGTACAGGGCAGGCAAGTTATGACAGAGCCATCTGAAGACAAACCCAGCCTCCACACTTCTACAAAGGTTTCCTAGCCACAGTCTTCAGGGACTGATGGTAACCTTCAAATCCCTAAAGGGAAGCTGTGAAGATGGAAGGAAAAATGTTTCATGGTGCTCTGGGGACTGAACTGAAGTTAAAGGTACTGAAGAAGATTCATTCCTTCCTTCTCCTGGCTTCTACTTTCTCCTGGCTTCCAGCTCTCCTCCCCTGCCCTGGGGCTGGCTCTTCTTTGCTCATGGTTGGGCTGAAGAGCGATGAGGAAGTGGGAGAACTCCCTGGAAACCTCCAAACGTCTGGGAGAGAAGGGAAGCGCATGGACTAGGGACCTTGCTGCTCTGCAGGAAGAGTGAGGAGAGGAACCCTGGAAGTGATTGCTGGAGGTCATGTGGGCTCTTGGGTTGGTTGGACAAAGATGGTCCCACACAATGGAGACCCTCCAACTTTCCTCTAATCCCTTATTCCCAGTTATTCAGGGACATGCATTCTACATGGCAAAGGGTTATTTCTTTCTAAATGCTGTAACAACGCTGTAACCCTGCATGGTGCCCATCACTACAGCTTCAAGGTGCTTAGAAGTACATGGATGAAAGGAATCAATGTGCACCCAGGAGAACAAGCAGCATAACAGAACTGTGACCTGCACAAAAGTTACCCACCGGCCGCATCTCAGATTTCCATCAACAGTGCCTGCAAACGGCTTTATGACATGTAAGTGAGCATGAGCACACACAAGACACTCAACTTCTCTCTTCAGAAGGTTTCTCACAAAAGAAGTTTGCATTAGAAGTCACTATTAAGGAATCCCAGCTACTTGGCAGAAACCTGGAGAGGGACTTTTTGCAAGGGCATGTAGTGGTAGGACAAGAGGTAATGACTTTAGACTGAAAGAATGTATATTTAGATTAGATATAAGAAATAAATTCTTCCCCATGAGGGTGGTGAGGCACTAGAACAGGTTGCCCAGAGTGTTGGTAGATGTCCCATCCCTGGAATTGTTCAAGGCCAGACTGGATGGAGCTTTGAGCAACCTGGTCTAGTGGAAGGTGTCTCTGCCCATGGCAGGGGGGTTGGAACTAGATGATCTTTAAGGTCCCTTCCAACCCAAACTATTCTGTGATTCTATGATCTATGAAGCCAGAATAAAGCAAGATGACTCATGTCCCTATTCTTTTCTTACATGCTCAGTGCATTTCCAGGGAGACCAGACCTCAAGTTCCTCATAGCTCTTCATGCTTTTACCAGCCATCCCAAATGCAGGCAGAGAGTGGGAGATGAGTCCGGTAAGAGCCACATCCCCTTTCAGTGGTTTGACCCCTGGGGCTCTCACTGCTCTGAGCCAACTCACAAGGTTAAGGATCACGACGTTCTCCCAAACGACATCGTTGTGCTTTTACTTTGCAACAATGCCAACACCGCAGGGATTGGCGAAGCGACACGTTTAGCAAGAGCCACATTTCATTTATTTCCCAAGAGGATGCAAAAGGCACAAGCTATAAATAGGAAGCTTACAAGTTTAACAGCGCCTGTGGTTTCACTCAGGGATTGGTGGTCATCCACTAATCAGTGAGTACATAACAGCATGTGCAATGTGGGCTATGAGTAACGTTCTCCGGTGAGGGGTCATTGCTGGTAGGGCTGTATATGGGAAATTACAACTATTTCCCCTCTCTCTGCAAAGCGCACTTCCTTGCTGTTGCTAAATTCAGGAGTTTTGCAACACTTCTTTTTTTTTTCTCTACAAAATATCCATTTCAAGGGATCAGGTTAACAAAGTAGAAGTAGATGCTTGTATAGAAAGAGTTTGTTGTCTTTGTCATGAAAGAAAACTTAAAAAGTAAATAAATCAATAAAAAGAACTCTGAAAGTTTAAAGGAATAGAAAATCAACATGAAATCTTATAATTTAAAAACCCAGAAGGAGATCTTTCTCTGATCTGCTCCATGTATTTTCATATTGTCCCAAGGGAAGAAGCTGAAATGAAGTTACAAAGTGCTGAAAGGTCTGGAGTCTGCAGAAATCCATGTATTTCATTTTATTTTCCCCTGAAAACTAAAGGAGACACCCTGCTTCAGTGACCCATATATAGAGTAAGAAATCTGAAGGCTGGAAAAAGAAGATCAGGTTTGTTTGTGCTATTTTTGCATAGCTCTTGGCACAAATGTTTTCCAGCAGAGGTTTGATGCCGCGGCAAGCCTGGTTCATGAGCACACAGCATCAGCTATGGGAAAGTCACAATCTAACGTGCTCAGAGCGTTAAATAAAACACCAACAAACTATACCCCTTGAGAACCTGCAAATAAAAGGATGGGATCAGTGTTGAACTCCAGCCCATGAGCAAGACACAATAAACTACACCCCAGAAATAGCAGCCCAGAGGCTTCAGAAGCTCATACTGTGTTTGATCTAGGGCACAGCAAGTGCATTTCCACAAGCAGACAAGTGCTTAGACAATGTTTTCTAAAAGGAAACAGTCTCATAAGCAGCAGTTTTCCATGGATTTATGCCCTGTGGTTGCATTTGCTGGTGTCTGGCAAGACGCTGGCACAAAACAAAGCTCCCCATGGTTCGGTTGGTTGTAGCATCTCTGCTCAGTGTGGATCCAGTAAGAATTGTCTACACACTGTCCTTGTTCCTTCCATGGGTCTGTAACTGATTCAGCTTTTTACCCAATGGCATATTTTTAAAATGAAATGCACAGAAACTCAGTATTTCCAAGACGATTGCCCCTTGGCCTGTTTCAGCTAAATTAAAACAACCAAGTCCACAGGATGGAGGGCAGGATGAAGGGAGGAGGAGAGGGTCAAGCAAAATATTATGTCCAAAAGCCCCGTTTCCTTAAGAAATCAAGCTGAAAAACATTTAAACCAGCTCGATGAACAACTGCTTAGAATCTCAGAGCCCCACAGTGGGTTTTCATTAGGAAAAGGAGGACCAAGCTGCACAACTTCTGAGGCAGCAGAAGCACAATTCCCTGCCTCGATGCTGCCACCGTCTGTTGTCTGCTGACAAGACCTTATAACAGCATCCTGCATTTACTTTCCCGATTCTTATACCAATTTTCCAAGCACAGAGTTTCTCATCATCTCATGCTTGGGAACACAACAGCCAACACAACAACAACACAACAGCCCTGTAAACCTGCAGTGAGCATAAATGCAGCAAAGAACCGAACAGCTGCTTTTCCTCTGAAGCCATACACATGTTGGCATCACTCCACCCTCCTCTCATCTTCACAATCTAATCAGTAATGCAAACCTTAAAGCTGGCTTGCCTATTTGAGCTTGTAAAATATTAATTTGCTACAGAGCTCTTATTTTTTTTTTCTCCCTGAAATTGTGCTCGGTTCTCTAAAGGTGCTAGAACACAAGAAGCAGAAGTTATGAGATCCTCCTAGATCTCATTGCTTGTTTTCTTGATGAAAATCCCGGGCTTCTCCCAGTAAAGAATACTACAAGAAATTATGAGTATGGGAGAATATAGTAAACCTGATTGATCCAGTCCTTCTCCTCCCAACCCTCTTTTTCACTCTGTGGATGGAGGTTTTGTCTGCTCCTTGGTGAAAGGACAGTCCAGTTGAGAGTCGCACGCTCCCTCAAACCCCTTAAGCTGTGTTTTCCCTGCCCTTCTGATTCAGATAATTTTCTTGAGCTCCTCAAGCAGAGCTGAGCTGTAGATGGTGGCTCTACAGCTTCAGCTTCTACAGCCTGCTATGCACATGCTCTTCCCAGTTGCCTTCATCTCTCTCCAGAGCTCAAGCCTAGGTAAAGTTGCAGGCTGTAGCATCACATCCTCAAGATCCTTCAGGGATGAAAAATGCTTTCAAAATCCCAAGATGTCAAATACTCATGTCTAGTAACTCTGGACTGTGCTAGCATATGATGCTGATGATGCATCGTCTTGGCGTACAGCCCTTTTTCATTAGAGGAAGAGAATTCTCTCAACAGGCCAGGAGGAAAACAAGAACAAGAGAGCTGGAATCAGTCAGGCAGCTGTTAAGAAACAAAAATTAAAGAAATCCAGGATCTTAATGAGTGAATCGCCTTCCTCTGGGGGAGCGGCGAGAGCTCTGAGCGCTGCTTTACTCTCCGCGTCCCCCAGTCACTAAGCCTGGCTTGAGGAGCAGCAGAGCACTCTGTAAGCGACACCAGCCTAATTAATTAATGACTCCCCCGGCGTCAGCTCTGTGGCTGCTGGATTAGAAAGGAAGGCAGTAAAGAAGGGCCAGGACAGCACGCGACTGCTTCTGGTAAATGCTGAAGGCTGCTGAGAGCTGGCTGGGTTATTCAGAACCTCCCCTGCTTTGGGCTACGACGACGCAGAAGTCGAAGATCAACTGGGGAGAGAAGATGGCGTGGGATCCACCCTTGCAGCATCCTCTCTCCTGGGTGAGGTCCTCCTCCCTCTTCTTGTCCTGCTCAAGAGTTGCCGTAGCACAGTTAATCGAGGTAAGGAGCAACTTGTTTTACAGACTGGGTGGGTAGGGGTGTCCTGAAATAATGTTGTTTTCTTTGCACGTTAGGCAGGGGGGACAGGTAGTACGGACGGCAGGGAATTTAAGGTGGCTCCAAGGAGTTAGAGGCTTTCTCTGGGAGATGCTTGTTGCTTTCTGCTGGGCCAGCACTAGAAGGAAGGTGCTTTTAAAATGCCAATAGTTGCTGAGGATAGTCAGCACTTAAGGGCTGCTTTAAGCCCCAAAAAGGGCTTAACACAATATAAAGGGCTGAA
The DNA here is from genome assembly GCF_963082525.1 of Nesoenas mayeri. NCBI lineage: Eukaryota > Metazoa > Chordata > Aves > Columbiformes > Columbidae > Nesoenas > Nesoenas mayeri. The sequence continues at coordinate 162,492,525 of NC_137543.1, forward strand.
GTCACAACGCAGCATTTTCTAGCCCACCACTGTGTGTCCAACAAGTGCCCCACATCAGAGGCTCAGGGAAAGAAGAGAAGGAGCAGACATGACCCAGGTGATGAAACAACTTAGGTTAATGGATGGACTTGATGATCTTTAGGGTCTCTTGCAAGTAAAATGATTCTATGATTCTATCTATGCTGACCCTGGATGTACTTGCCCAAGTTAAATGCTTGGGCTGCATTTTTCTTCTTCTGTTTTTCCCCCTTCCTTCTAGTTCAGCAAAGACATTAACTTTTGAAGACATGCTCCTCACCCACAGTTCTGTTTCAGAGCTTTCCCCTGAGGATGACTACACATTCCCATTGCTCCAGCTCCCTACAGCCAAGCTGGGATGAAACAGGAGGGAAAAGCAGCTTCACAACCCAGATCTGCACCCTGGTAGCAGTTAGAACTTCTTTCCAGCAGTTTCAGAAGTAAGAGTCCTATCTGGAAGGACAGCCCCCTAGAATTATGGCTGCCAAAAATGTGGCAGCCCAGCCATTTTCAAACTCTTCCTCACTTTTCCTAAGGTCTGAGCCACAAAAGAGGCAGCTGCTGCATTGGCCCAGGGTCAAAGCCCCAGAGCTGCAGTGCCAATGAGCAGCATGTTCTTGCAGCAGAGTTTAATCCGCTCTGATTGCCAGATTTAACTAAAGTGCTCAAAAATGCAACTGTGCAGGCGTAGCTGTGTTAAGGGCTCTGATGGGCTGGCATAAGAAAATATTAATTACAACTTTTTAAAACTTTTCACCCCTGATTGCTCTGCCCCCACCTCTGGCCTTGCATCAAGCCGGGTCTGATCTCAGCCTGTGCTCTGCAAATTTTAGCAGCTCATCACCAATACATCAGAGACAAAGACAACCCTGCTGAGTTAATATCCCCACTCTGTGGCCCATCTTCTGCCCTGACACTCTGGTTCTCTCATTTTAAAGTTACTTAATTCAGGATTTTCAAATGGAATAACAAACCCATCCTATACGACCACAATATAATATCCCCAGCAAGGCAAACAGGAACCTAAAGCTCCTTTACAAACTCGCACACACTCTCTGCTGTAGACATTTTTTCACATTTTTCCAGTCTGTTCAGCCTACAAGAGCTCTCAAGGTGACAAGTGAGGCAGAACTTACTCTTACAGAGCACATTTCGCAAATCACGCTTCGCTGAAGCCGGAGCAATGTGCAGACACAGCATCCACCCCAACCAGAAGATGTTCTCTCATTATGTTTCACAGACACAGATTTACAGGAATTGTCCTCATGACAAAGCAAAACAAAGATAAACGGCGAAACTATTGTAGAACAGGTGTAATTTTATGGTCTGCTTTACTTCTACCAGACTTTCTTAAAAACCTGTCTGCTTGTTATAGCATTTCAGAAAGAGCAAATCTCATCTGGAAACACAAGTTGCACGGCAGGTTAACTACTAGGTGTGGTAGTTATGAGATTAGATGAACAGTCTGTTTCTGTATTTCTAAAAGCAGATGAAATACAGGCTGCTCCGAAGCTCTGCAAGGACTTTTTACTTCAAACAATTACACTATGCAGTTATCCTGAATAATTCAATTTATGCTGAGCCAGCCCACCGAAGCAAAAGGAGAGAAAGTCAAAGGGGCTGGGCATCAAAGCATTTCAATGAGCTCAGAAACAAAAACCAAAAACAAACAAGCAAACAAAAAAAAAAACACAAAACAAAGCAAAACAAACAAACAAAAAACCCCACCAAAACAAAAAATGCACTCAGTAAGGAAAAGTAAAGAAACAAGAAGATGCTCTTGTTTAATGGTGTTCGAGTGTTTTCAAATCTGCAGATTTATGTGCACTTTCCACTTGGGAGCGAGGAGGCAATAAAAGCTGCTGAATATCAAACCTAATTGCATTGACAAAAAGCTTTACTCTTTCAGAGGCCTTTTGGAAGTATTCTCAGCCCCCTAGGTTGAAAGTTAACTCTCCAAGGGTTTGCAAGCTACCGTGGCACTGAGTAAATTTGGAAATAGCTCCATAGGCTGGACACTGCCCCATTGGGTGCACCAGGAGCCCTCCTGGAAGGTCCATTGCGGAGGGACCTCCTGGAAGGCCCATTGCGGAGGGACCTCCTGGAAAGCCCATTGCGGAGGGACCTCCTGGAAGGCCCATTGCAGGGGGAACCTCCTGCACCCAGAGCTGCAGACTCTTCCTCAGGAGCCCCCTGTCCAAGTTCAGCTGTAGTTTTCACAGATTTGTGAAGCTACACACCCACATAACTCTACCAGGACACACTTTAGTGCCTCCATATCCTGACCTTTAAAATGCATTCACATCCTCAGATGTTAGCAGGTACCAGATAAACACCTAGAATACAGGGAAAATGCTCTTTTCCAGCATCACACTGATGTTCTACCAGAAGAAGACTGAAGAACAAGAGAACACAACTTTGTCTTTTTTTTTTTCCTTTTGCACAAGGCTGCTCAGACATATTCAGCTCCCATAAAGTAACATCCGTTACATGAAATGCATATAGCACTGGTTTATTCCTTAGCTTTCCATCTTCCCCATAATTTCTCCAAGTGACCCAGCTAGGATGAAGTATATATTTCAAGAAACAGGCATCTCATACAGGGAAGGAGAGACAATGCAATAGCAGAGTTCATATTACTACTGTTTTTGCCCATCAGACCTTGTTCATGCCCAAGGGACACACTGAAAGAGAATTAGGACAAGTGAGAGAGGAAAGAGCATCAACATTTCCAGTGTCTCTGGAAGAGAAATGTCCGTTCTTAGAGGCTGGTATTAACTTCAACACTTCTTAGATTCAATCCTCTTCTGGGCCTGGGCTCAAAATTAGCATCATAATGTTTTGTGATTATTTTGTAATCAGCTAAAGGAATAGTCTGCTCTGCAGCGTAAGAGGAAAACCATCAGGGCTTTGCTTTGGGAAAGCACAGGGAAAACTCTATGCTTATCTGAGTCACTTTATTGATACTAAATACTGAAAAACCATCTGGAATAGACCACAGTTTCCAAGTTACCCCCATATGGCTCGTTATTTAACTCCTCATGGAAACAGTGATCTTCTCATTCTTATCCCAATGATTTTCTCAGCCCTCATTTGATTTACTTGTGTTTCCTCCTTTGTTATAAACATTTCTGTCTGTCTGCAGCCCCCTAAAGGAGAGAATCAGAGTAGATAGAAACAAACATGGAAGTCTGAAAACCGGGCCATGGCATTGCCTACTGTTTTGTAGCAGGTGTCCACCTCCTTTGTGTGGACATTAGGCCCATCAGCCCCATGGGTGCTCTGCCCCCAGATGTAAAGTATTCCTCATGGAGAAAACAATCAGGATAACCTGTATCAGGTAAGGTCTTAAGAGGCCTGGATGAGGTGTGAAGTTGGATGCTGAGGTGGGAAGACATATCACATGTTAAAGATGTAGCATGTAGTTTAGTTGATTATCCCCTTATCGAGGCAGATTCTGCATCTTTCAGACCTTTATTAAGCTTTGGGTTGGAGTTTAGAGCCTTCTAGTCAGGAGGAGAAACTCTGTCCTAGGAAGTCATGTAAAATAAACTCTTCAGAAACTTTCTCACACCAGAAAAAGTTGCCCCTTCTCTCTACCAAGAAAGGAAAAAAAATACAGATACTTCTGATCTTCTGTCATTCTATCCTGAACTCCTTGGAAAAGCTGCAACACAAACTTGAGAGTAGGAAAAAAATAACAGCAAAACCAAACCATTTTAATCATTTCTACTAGTTACGAATAGCTGCAGTGGAATAAAGGCAAATACTGATGGAATTGGGGAAGAAGATCACTGCAAGATAAATTAAAGGCCATTTTAAAAAAATGTGAGGTGTTAATTAAAGGTTTTCAGATGTTTTCTGAGTCCTCCCACTCTGAAATGGCCATATAAACAAATGATACATTTGATACACAGGGTGTTAAGTGGTGTTCCATTTGTACTACACTTAGCTATATATTGTTGGGCTCTAGGGACAGTAACCCTCATTTGCAGCCTCCAAGTAAGTGTGATGGATGTGAGGCTGTAAGCAATAATCTAAAAATACTCATGTGAGATTGTTGTTTAAATGAAGGCAGGAAAAATTACCGAGGAGTTATAGTGGACTCCTGAGGTTGATTTCCCATGTGGATGCATAGATTTAACTCAATAGCTGACAATAAAAAGAACAAACAAGAGAATAACAGTTCAGGAGAACATACACAAGCAATGCATGATGATTTGAGAGGTAAGTGTTAGCTTTAAGAATGTCATCTTTAAGGAAGATACCAGTATTTTTGGCCAGCTGGATTCAAAATATTTTAGAAAATTATAAAAGCCATTTTTCTATAAAAAAATTCCTTGTCATGGTCTGACTGAGAAGACAGACTCAAGAGAGGTGGGCACAGAGTATATGAAGTCACTGGACCCTCCCAGAACCAAAGCTACATAAACTTTAAGAAAACAAACAAACAAACAAACAAACAAAAAAACCTCAAAAACCTCTGAGAATTTTTAGGGTTTTGCTTATATACACAGGGATTGTATCTATAACTAAATATATGGTCTCTGCTACCAACTACTCCAAATCCTACAGCTATGCTAAAGAGGCTGTTGTGCGACTGCTGCTGTTCTCAGATGAAAAGAGGGATCAGGGTTCAATCTGAAACTGTTGTTCACAGGACCATGAACTGGTCCAGATATGGAAAAATTGGGTTCCCATTGGGAACTAGGGATGCTGGAGGTCTGAGACCTCAAGAGAGTCCTTTGGTCAGCCCAGGAGCAGAACTGGTGCAAGTAAACCTCATCACCAGGGCAACATCTACACTATAATTCAACATTAATTACTACATTTATCAGCTATCACACTTATATACAATCATTATGACCAGCCTTTTTTCTTTCTAAATACACAATTGCATTATATTGGCCCTCGACCTGTGAAGTCACAAATCAATTATCGTTACTGCATTTTTGATGTTGCATCTGGACTCTGCCAGGGTTTCCCCAGCACTGCAAAGGATTTTGGTGGCCTCCCTAGACAAGTTTTGCCTGAATGGAGATCCATGGTCAGATTGTCCCATCTCCTCCTTACTACTTGGAAGGCAGGGGAAGGAGAGAGTGCAGACGTGCATTTATTTAAAGCTTAGGCCACCAGAACCATCTCTAGCCTTTAGATATCTGTAATCAAATGCAATTAGGAATAAACCTTATTAGTTTTTCAAAGCCCAGCCATGCTGTAGGCAAAACAGCAACATCAGTCAAGCCTAATTAGAAAGGGCATGTAAAAAAAATAAAAAGCACAACTTGAAAAGCAGTGCCTTTTACAATTTTGTGTTCTTTGCTGCTTAATGAAGCAAATGAAACTCCTGCCTTGCCTCCAGCAGCTGTCTCCTTTTCCACTTAGGACGATACTGCTGCTTCCCCCACCATCACTGGTGACAGTTTCTACCTGCCTGAAATGAATCAGAAACAAAGCTTTTTTGCCTTTTTTTTTAAAATATATAGTTAGAAGAACCTGTGTCAAGCTGTTCTGACCTAAAAATTCATCTTGCCTGCAAATGATTTAGTGTTTTGGGGTTTAGCAGATGTTTTACCGCCCTGAGTGTCCAATGTCAGTTCAGATCCAGCTCATTATAGGGTAGTTTTTCCTCCTCCCAGCCTTTGCTGGGCACTTGGAGAAGCTTAAATTTGGTGCCCGTGCATAATGTAGAGCTTCTTTTTTCATTGCTGAGACACACTGGGATGAGGGAGACATACCTGGGCTCCACTACACTTGGGGACAAGCCATCCAGCTGGGCTTAGTTCAGTCTTCAATGGAAGCAAATGTTGTGCCTCCCCACCTAGGACAACCTGCCATGGTGGGTGATAAAGCAAAAGAGGCCAGAGCATCATGAACATGGTCCAGCCTTAACTCCTACTTTAGGTCCTCCCAAACCAGCCCTATAGGGTGGAGTCATTGGAAAACTAAAGCAAGGGGCAGTAATGGGCCACCAGCCCCTGTTCCAGCTCCTGCCAAGGAGCTACTTGATCCCTAGAACATCCCAAAATCCCTTTGCCTCTCTTCCTTGCCATTTTTCCTAGAGATTAAGCAAGGAATTGCATGTCAAGGGTGGAATTTACCTGCTCTGAACTGGGCATCTAGAAATTGGACACCTAAATCTGAGCTAGTCACTGTAGGCTCCACTAATAATCACTGAAGAGAAATAATAATTTATTCATCAGATCTGGATAAGTTTCCTCAATGGGATGAATAGCCCTATGTAAGTGCCACTTTCTTTGGGACATAAATAACCCTGGAATAACTATTTTAGGCTTAACTACTCCTACTGTGCATTTTTAAGCACCTAAGAAAGGCTAGATGCATTTTCTTTACAGTGAGAGATTTAGCCTGAAGGTTAAGACACAAAAATACGTTTCCACAGTGTTGGCATCAACGAGTGATCTGGGTGTCTCAGCTTCCATGGGAGATGTAGTTGATGCTTAGTACAGGCTAAGGGTCTGTTCCACTGTTCTGCAAGAGACACTGCAATCAACAGTCCAGCTTTGGTCTCAACATTCATCACTGGTATTATCTAGGGGTTGGTTTCATGTCCCTAAACATAGCAGTCTAATCTTAGTTCAGGCACTGGTGCTGTACCCCCACTGCTTTCCAGCTCCTGCTCCAGAGAGTGCAGGTCTTCCATAACTACTACTACATGGAGTATTTACCAAGACCTACATCACTATGTCCTTTACATTGAAGTTTAGTACCCTAAACTAAGCTATAACTTTCTCTTTTATGTAATATGATTCTACTCTCTTTCATCCCAGAGTCTCTTTGTATTTCTTTTCTGCTCAATTCTTTTTCTTCCCAACATCTTTATATTCATATAGGCTGCCCAGACAACTTTGTGTTTGCAGTGTTGTAGTGAGGTTCACCTCAGGTGTGTTCAAATCATTTTGTTTGATATTCTCTCAGCTGCTTGCCTCCAGAAGTCTTTCCTCATTGAATTATTATGCAACTGTTGCTAATGCTGCTTCTTGCCTGCATTTACTCTGTTCCTAACATCTTCCTTCATCTAAAGAGTTCTCTGAAGCCAAATATCTTTTGCAGAAGACTTCTTCATTCACTCCGGTCTTCTGTAGTCTTTTGTTTAGCACAGCTTCTTTGCAGAGATAAAGCAATGCTGTTGGTCTTCATAGCAAATATAACCTCTTCATCCATCTGTCCAACTTCTGCTTCTGGACCATGCTGGTGGGGAAGGACACAAGTTCACCCTTGGTGGAACTAGAATTGTCTCTGCTGTGTTTCACCTCCTTACATGTTTTCCTTTTGTCTCTGATCCAATCATTCTATTACCTTGACGTTTATTGCCAAGCGCAAATCAATAACTCCAAAACTTGACGTTCATTCCCAATCACAAATCAACAGCTCCAAATCTTGACATTTGTTGCTAAGCACAAATCAGAAGTTCCAGTTCATTTAAGCTACTAAGAATTACTTTCATTAAGACGTTTATTACTCCCAGTGTACGTGTCATCTCAAAGCTAAGAGGACCAGATATGGGCCAGTGGTGCATCTTTCATCCCTCTTAAGAGTTTGGACACCTTGTCTAATCAGCATGTGTGACAATACAAACTTAGATATCTGCTACCAGATCCCAGTTCATACACATGGGCAGTTGCCATAGATCAGCTTATATGTGATAATTTCTTAATCATATGGTAGCTTGACCATTACACTACAGTAATTTCACTGCATACTTCGACCCTAGCATTTAACACTCACTTTAAGAATATGAAGTTACTGTGATTAAACCAAAGTATCTGCATGAGTGGTCAAGACTGCAGCAGTCTAGCTTCATGCCTTTTCCCTTTGTACTTTTATCTTAAATATGCAATATATTCTGCTACTTTATGTACTGGTTCACATCAAGAGCATTTGTGAAACCAAAGGATGCGGCAGGGATCATCAACCTCATCGTTTCTTCCCGCCAACTTAAGTTCAGCCTTTTTTAAGGTTATGCTGTTCCTCATTCATAGTTTCCTCCAGAATTGTCTGTAAACTGGTAGCAAGTGCTCCAGTCACTGGTGTTCCTGCAACTGATGGTAGGGACATGTTTCTACAGTGATCCAGTCCTAGGCTGTTGTGTGAGGCACACAATTACTGTAGCACCTGATATGTCAGCACATCCCTCGCCTTTCTGTCTATTTACGTCTTCCCATCTTTTTCCAACCAAAATGATTCTATGATACTATGATTCTAGATAAACCTAAAATAGTGCCCTGAGCCCTCCCTAGCGCTGCTGTCACACACAGCTTCTTCAATTTACTTTCTTTGTTGCTGGATGCTTTGTAAAGAGTAGGAAAAGGAAAATCTTTGAGCCACATATCACAGATTCCTACCTCTTTGATTGTGCCAGATGCCTCTACAAGACCGCAGTGCTCTGGCCAGACCCTTTCACCCTTAGTTCACCTGCAGAACCTCTGATTTTTGAGCACTGGGTGCCCCATGGCCACAGTCCCTGCGCTAAAGGAGAAGAGAGGATGTCACGAATTGCAATGACATGTGGCCGGGTGGTGCTGAGTAGCTGCGACAGCTTGGAGGAGAGCAGGCTCACACAGCAACCCTCTTCACCACAGATGGATTCTCAATAGGATGCCCCTGGGAGATAAAGCACTCCAGCCACAGCGGGAAGCATCCTTCATTAGGAAGAGACTGAAATATGGTTTGTATTGCACAAATAGGCCAGTAATTGGAGAGCAGCTCCAGCTCCAATTCACTCTGGGGTATCCATTACAATTGTGCTCTAACAGCACTTACATGGGCTGAGAAGGGAAGGGCACTGCAGGGAAGCAGATGTGCCTGGTTAGGAGATGTTATTTTTTTTAGAAATGAAGTGTTTTCAGCTTCTATCAAAAGGCTGTTGTCAATTCAGATCATGTCCTGCAGTCAAATACAAGGCAATGAAGGTGTTTTGCTAACAACCCGTCTGAAAGGTCACTAGCAGGTTTTAACTCTGTGATTTGCTGCACCACAACACATCATTGGACTTGGTGATCTTCAAGATCTTTTCCAACCAAAATGATTCTATATGGTGAAGTTCATTAGCAGTGGGGGGTTATCAAGCTCTGATTTTCTAAGCCATAAACCAAGAGAGTAAGTGTTGCTTGTTGGTATGTGTGACCCTACCATATCATCACTGTGCTGGGACCACAGGAGCTTGTCTAGACCACCTTATTTGTCCTCTTAACGCACCTGTGAAACATGTTCAGCCCCATCTCAGAGTTGGGGAACTGAGGCACACAAGAGGTAAGGACCAGATCTGCAATGTGACTTTGGTACCTTGTTTGTCCAGCATTTAGCTACTATGGAGGCCACTAGGTCCTTGTCCTGTTCCCACCTAAATGCCCACTCCAGATAGGTTTATTCTACCAAAGACAGGTATCTGTAAGGCTCTTTGACCCAGACCCTCTCATAGATGTTGAAGATCTACTCAATAGTCAGTGGAGCTGAGGTTGCAGTTCACCGTACCTGAAGTGCTAACCAAATCACCACTGAACTGCATAAGGAAAGATCACATCACCATCTTCAGAAGACAAGGCTTTCATGATTATTATTCCATGGGGATTTTTTTCACCTGTTTTCTCATTCCCTCCTTACACTTCACTTCGAGAGTCTTTTCAGGAGCTGGAAATCAGACTGTTGTTCTTGTTGCATCAGACACACTGGCCTCTTCAGCCAAATCTCCTCTCTTTTTGAAGACATGCACTAAACAGGACATCAACACATCTTACCTGACCTTTGATACAGTAGAAGCTACAGGATTTAATTCAAAGACCTCCTTTTTACCTAGAATAACTTAACTGATTAAGACATGCTTTCCTGAATGACAATCAGGCTTAAATTGTCTTGTAGACATTGTGTTAAGAGCAGGTTTATTTAGTCAAACTTGCCAGTAGTGACCCAAAATATAGAAGGAAGATTGTTTATGAATGAAGAAAAAAAAGCAGAACTGTCAGTTCTTCTTGTGTTGCATTTTAATTTGTTACTAATTGATTTCTAGACTTGTTTGATGTAGAACGCCACTAAAAAACTTTCTCAAAATAAATAAAAATTGAAAAGAAAAGTACACTTACAGCTGGGAAAAAGCCCGCTTAACTGTAAAAATCAAGATGTTGTTAAGGAATAGAGGAATTTGGTGTTATGTCCTCTACTTAAACTATTTTCCAGACCGTGATGTACATATGTTTATATACATGAAAGTACAAAAGGAACCTGCAAGCTACAACATAAAAAGAAATTAAACAGCACCACCTTGCCAGCAGGCAGTCTCATGGTTTATTCATGTGAAGTAAAAAATGAGAGAAGCTGAGATTTTCCTCCTGGATTCACAGCACAGCTGGGTTGTCTCTACACATTTAACATGTTCTCAATTAATGCAAGGGCTCTGAGGAAATACAAGTTACTTAGATTCTTCATTGCAAACAGCTGTTTGGTCATTACTGTTATTTATATCTATAAAAGCAATAGGACCCCTGGTCTAAACTTTAATCTTGACTCCCTGACACTACGTTGTTTAATCTCCCTATGGTATTTCTCCTTTCTGCTATGAATCTCTCCTACTGCTGGAGCTGTGAGAATCAGAGCTTTGGCTACAGAACTGGAGCCTCTAGTTCAGAATGACCTGTTTTGAACCATTTTTGCTCTCATTTCATGAAATCTGACATCTGTGCTTTCTGACATAAGCTTTAGAGGGTTAAAGCAACACGACTGAATCCCCAGTACTTAAATACAACCCAAATACCCATCTCACATTCAGCTTTGCTGTTTTGACAGCTAGAGAATACACTACATGAGAATTACTACCTGCACATTACATTACCCTTCAAGGGTCCATCAACTCCTCATTCCCCAGTGACAGTGGGGTTTAAATCTCACGTCCTTTCTCAACTTCTAGGCAAGCTCCAATGTCTGTCCCTGTATCAAATCCACGTGGCATTTCCCTTAAAATATCTCAAGGCAGAAGTAGGAAAAGAACAATGTTTCTCTGCTACCAGTGGGGAAACTGAGGCACTGGGTGCTCATACAATAAGAGGTGGACAGTGCAAGGTGTAGATCACAGAATGGACTGAGTTGGAAAAGACCTCAGAGATCATCAAGTCCAGCCCTTGGTCCAACTCCAGCCCATTGACCAGATCACGGCACTAAGTGCCATGTCCAATCTGAGTTTAAAAACCTCCAGGGCCAGTGAGTCCAGCACCTCCCTGGGCAGCCATTCCAATGCCTGACCACTCTCTCTGCAAAGAATTGCTTTCTAATCTCCAGCCTAAATTTCCCCTGGCAGAGTTGAAGCCCATGGCCCCTTGTCCTATTGCTGACTGCCTGGGAGAAGAGACCAATCCCCACCTGACTAGAACTGCCCTTCAGGTAGTTCTAGAGAGTGCTGAGCTCACCTCTAAGCCTCCTCTTCTCCAGACTAAACAAGCCCAGCTCCCTCAGCCTCTCCCCATAGGGCTTGTGCTCAAGTCCCTTCCCCAGTCTTGCTGCTCTTCTCTGGACCTGCTCCAGCACTTCAATCTCTTTCCTGACCTGAGGGGCCCAGAACTGAACACAATACTCCAGGTGTGGCCTCACACTCAAATTTATTTCCCAAATTTATATTGTACATACAGGTAATAAGGCAACTGCCGTGACATTTCTATGAAGTCTAGTGCCATTTGAGATTGTCCTACAGTGTCTGACATGAGTACAGGAGCTGGCACATAGGACACTGTGCCCTGCTGGGTGAGCAGGTGGATGATACTTCACAGCACCTCAGAAAAGGCTAGATGTCTTTATTTAGGCTTGAATCTTACTCCCACTCACATTTTTTAAACTAAGGAGCCAAGAAACAACATCATAGAGCTGCAGGTTACTCAAGTTTTGGAGTCCTCCTCTCCTCCAGAGGGGCAATCCCTGTCTGAAAGGTGGGTTATGACAATGTCAGAGGGCAGACATTCGGAGTTTGGACACGAGCCCACACAGAGGTACATGTCTGGAGGAGCTACACAGAAGGACAAATAGAAACAATCATAGAATCATGGAATAGTTTGGGTTGGAAGGGACCTTCCAAATGGCAAAAACTTTAGATACAAACTCTTTATTGAAGTCTCTGTTCCTCAAAGATTTCCAAATTGTTGGGGAGCCAGTAAACCGGGTTCTACCATCTCCTGCTCTATTGGCGTCTTTCTGACTGTTTTAGGGACCTTTGCAAATCTTAAACCACATTTCTCTCTTCTTTTTTCTTTTCTTCTCCTTCCTTTTTTGCAGGCCACCACAGAACCCCCGAAAAAGAAACCGGACCCTGTCACTTCAGAGACGGTGGTGATCTGGGGGCTGCGCCTCTGGCAGGTGGTTGGTATCTTTGCCATCTTTGTCCTGGCAGTCAGTAAGTTCGTAATTCTCTGCCTTGCACCAATCACAGCACCACCCCAAGTAGAACCCATTCCTGGAGGACTGCAGACCAAAGGGCCTTGGAGGTTGCAAGCTGAAGGTCTTTGGTCTCTGGCATCACAAGGCTACACACTGAGGGGTTTCTGCAGCAGGTGGAGGCAGATGGGGTCTTTGAAGGGACCAGAGGTGGGCCACCATAATTCATCTTGTAACATACTGATCATAGAATGTCCTGAGTTGGAAAGGACCCACAAGGATCAAGCCCAACTCCTGTCCCTGCATATGGCAACCTTAAAATTCACACCATGTATCTGATGACATTGTCTCATCTCTTCTTGAACACTGTCAGGCTTGGGGCCGTGGCATCTCCCTGGGGAGTCTGTTCCAGTGTCCAGCACCCTCTGGGTGAAGAACCTTTTCCCAATGTCCAACCTGAACCTCCTCTGGCACATCTTCCTGCCATTCCCTCAGGTCCTATCATTGTTTGCCAGAGAGAAGAGCTCAGTGTCTGCCCCTCATCCTCTCCTTGTGAGGAAGATGTAGACCATGATGAGAGATCAACAGGTCCCAGCTGGTGGCATTCCAGAGCAGAAGAGAGACTATAGGGCCGTACCATAGCTGGGAATGTTTTCAGCTACAGTTACTACATTCAGGCCCAAATGTGTTTTATAGCTGTGGTCCGTATGTGACCTCTTGTAGTGCTGTCCCACACGCTGATAAACCTGAAGAGGACTTCGGTCAGAGCCAGGTCTGCCATTAAGATCCCTAACTCTCATTCTGGGTGCCAAAACTCTCATTTCATTTGATAGAGCTTTCAGGACTCAAAAGAACCCCTCATTTTTTTGGACCCAGGCACTAGGAAGCCACTGCCTCAGAGCTGGTGACTGCAGTGGAATGGGACCAGATACTCTCACAACTAATTTGGAGAATCTGTCTGGGTATGGCCAGTTCCCCGTTTGAATGTTTTCATCCAGCTTTATCCCCTTGCATCTCACTCTCTAGGAACAGTATGTAAGGACCTTCACTGTGCATTGCAAACTGCCATCAAGATCTTCCTTATGAGAATATTATTCAGGACATGGTCATAAACCTATCAAAATTTAAAGGAAGGATCTTCTCCTCGTTCCTTGAGCCAAGTATAACTTTATTAAAAAATAGATCAGTTTGAGATGAGTCAAACTTGATAAATCTATTTCTTTCCCATCTTCCTGTTACTCTCTAGACTTTTGCAAAATGTTTAACTAATTCATGTGTTCTAGCAAATGAAGTGACACCAACTTATCTGCAATTCCCTTGAGCCTCCTCTTTTGTTAGGGACAGAGCCTGTCCCCATTCCCTGAAGATAAATACCATCAACTCAGCACCAGAAATTCTTACCCACACCAGGAAGGACATCACCCAGCCACATGGACTTAGATCCATCTAAATCTCCTAGGCATTTTCTATCACTCTCTTCTCATTCTGGCTTATGGCCCTAATTGCTTGTTAAAATTAATTTCATGGGTGAAGCAACGAAGCATTTTAAAGTGACTAAAGGGATGCCTTAAGTGCCTTAGGTTTCTGCATCACTTCTGCTGTTACTCCTCATAAGTGATGAACACGCTCAAAAACAGTCCACACGCAAGCTCTTTGTGAGGAAAAGCCACAGGTGATGCCAACCTAGACCTACAAAGCAGACGCTGTTTAGGAGAACATGGGTTTGCTGAGCCAGCTCTAAAAAATACAGTATTGCAGAAAAGAGTTTTCTAGTGCTGCCTCTTATTTTTTAATTTGCTGGCAAACCCACGTCTAGATATCACCCTAATTTAATCAAAGAGCACAGCAGCCTGTGTGGTGTTGATTCCTCCCATATCAGCAGAGACAAGCCACTTGTTGGTGCCACAGCTGTGGGTCACCCATATCAGTCTTTCCCTAATCCTCTTCCTGTTGTGTTCCCGTATTTAAACCAGACATTCACATTTGCAAACCAAGCACAAGCATTTTCTTCTGTTTTCTTGTCCCTTCATTGCCCTTTTCTGGTCAAACACCACACCCTACACCCAAAGTCTGAGGGATAACTACTCCTACCACTTGCCTGCCCTCAATTAAGCTTATGCTAATTCATCACATTCCACAACACCCTTTGCAAACAATCACAAGAAACTCCACAGAGCTAAGTAAATATGGCCAAGTTTTTAACCCCAGTGACTCCTGTGAAATAGGCATCAAAATTAACAGCAGGATCTTTAGAATGCAAGTAGACTGGTGAAAAGGTTTAATTATTTTTTTTGGTTCGAGTGGCATCAAATTGTAAGGAAATTTTCACCCAGTAGATCTGTTTTGCTGTTTGCTAGAAATTGTCTCTGGCATTACCGGGTTATTTAGGGTTAGAAGAATGGAAAGCTTGCTGTGTTAGCAAAACAACATATCAGATGGTGCACTACTTGAAGGAAAGAAACCACAGGGGTTTTTTTTGTTACCTAAAAATATCAGTAGCAAGAAATAAAATCTGTTTACTTGTCTAGCAACAGCCTAGAAAGGAAATATATTACAGAAAACAACACACAACAAAGTTACTGCCTAAGTATTGAAATTGCTGAAAGCAGTGAGTGATGAGAAATTAAATACTTTTAAAGATCTGTGTTTGGACAAGCGAACAAATAGGTTATGTGCAAATCGATGAAGTAACATCTGCTTTAAGCTTCAATTTCCCACAAACACACACAGGTAGTTCAATAAAATCAGACTGTTATGTCAGCCTGCTACAGATATATATTACTGGAGGAGTAGGAAAGTATTTGCTAGGAGATCACAAGGTTCTGGCTTGCTGAGTCTCAGAGTAATAAATACATTCAGTGCATCACAACATATGGTAGAGTCAGTTTATAGCTCTGTTAGTCTTTTTGTTTGAAGAATCTTTCTTTTAATGAGCAGAGGGGATGTGAGAGCAACCATAACAACTCAGTCAGCTTTATGAAAACAGTAATTATTTGGTGAAGACAGCAACTATTAACCATGTCTGTGATCCAAGTCAAAACAAGGCAGGTTCAAACTTAATGGCATTAGGATAACAGAATCATACAGTCAGTTCTCACCAATTTCTCGTATCTTGCTCCAGCAACATCTTCCTCCACCTCCACTTCGCAATCCCCAAAGCACTGATGGTTCCCCAGCTTTACCAGCAAAGCTTTAACTCTCAGGAGCAGACACAGGGTTTTCTGTGAGTGACCTCTTGGAGGCTGCCTTGGTATCAGTCCAGAAAATCAGGCAATGTTGTACTTTTCTAATGGGATAAGAGCTGGAGAAGAGCTTTAGTGTGGCTTCCTTTTCCTGGTTCCAGGAGCACCTTCCCAATCAGAACAAGAGGGTTGCACAACCTTCTAACAGCACCAACCCCCAGCACAAGAAGACAGAAGAGCATCCTTCCCAGAGCTTCTCAGGGCCTGCACATGATTTCATTAGCTTACCATCTCACCTTGTTATCAGGGTTTTAAGTGTGTGTCTACTTTGTCATGTCAATTCAGGTGAGGAGAGGAACAGAGATGCTTTTAAATTCAGTGCCCCCAGCTACTTCACTGTGGAGCACTTGAGATTTTCCTTTTCCTTTCAGCCAAAATGGAAAAAGAAGATAATTGCTCCAGAAATGTATAGTCCCAGATATGCATGATAATTGCTAAGGGCAGCCACAGGACCAAACTAGAGCATGCTATCTAAAATACAGCTGGTATGGATGCAGATCCTCCTGCCTCCTCCACCCCACAAACCTGCTCCTTTTGAGTGACATAGTTTGCAAATATAAATATGATTTGTGTGGTTTCCAACTCGCAATTTTAGCAACTTCCACAAGATGGCATCATCACATAATAAAAGGCAGAAAAAATGGTCAAATCCAAACCACTTCAATTCCCTTACTTAATGAAAAAAATTAAAACCCCTACATAAAGGCATCTTATTTGTCAACACGTGGTGTCTAAGAACATTTCTCTGCCAGACTCATCCATTTCTTTTTCCTTTGTTTCTGCTCTGTGATATGGCACAAGAGAAATGAAACTTTGGGGGTAAATCAGCTCACAGTAGAGAATATAACTTAGTAGCACATGCAGAGCACCGCAAAACTGCATCATTACACAATTCTTATTCATCCACTGAAATATCAGGAATATCAAATCTTTTTGCTACAATGGGAGAAGGCACATGAGAACTCATTTTTAAAGCAAATACAACCGCTACAGGGAAAAATCTGCAAAGAAAGGGAGGAAAAATCAAGTTTCTCCAGTACAATGCAGAATAGCTCAACTCACTGTTGCTCCTCTGCCCCCAAGATTTTAACTCACTTAGTTAAAAGAAACCTTCCTTGCTAGGTATTTGAATCAGATAGAGCAAGGCAGGCCATTAGGTTGGCAAGTGTCCTGACAGTGGCCCCAGAAATCCTTATCAGGGCTGCCTCAGCAGTTGGGATAATTCAGCTCTCTGGGTTGCTCCTCCAGTGCTGGTTGATGAGAAAAGAGACCCCTTGCAGGCAGGAGCAAAGACAACATTTCCATCTGTCTCTCTCTCCCTTGGAGAGACTTCGATGAGGCAACAACAAAGAACTGATATGAGATGATGTGTCAGGAGGATTTTATTCTTTCAGGAGCACTGCTATCTGTTGTTTTGTTGGGTTTTTTTTTTGTCCTGTCACCTTGATAGGATGGGATTGAATCATAACCTTGGAATCTTGCACAGCCTGTTTCATCCACAAAGCCTGAGGACTTTGCAAACTGTGGAGTAGAGGATGGTTCTGATTCATCCCTGGGAAAGCCAGGAGCTGGCCCAAGGCTTGCCCAGTGTGCTCTCCATTGAGTCACCCTTTCCTTTGGCATCAAAACCACCAACAACATTTTTTAAGAATCTCTGCGGGCTGTTTTCCTCTCTAATACTTTGGTTTCGAGGTCTGCTGGTTTCCTTGTTTACCCAGGTCTGTTGACAGCAGCCCACCGGGGAGGATACAGACAGCACCTCTTGGAGGCGCTGATTTCTGCAGGGACAATCCAACAACCGGGCCTGGATTCAGGGAAAAATGCCTAGACATCCCTGGTGGCAAATCCCTCTGGAGCAAAAGGCATGAGCAGAGAGGAGAGGGCATGAAGAGAGTGAGGGTATTAGGGACAGTGCTGTGAAGAGGAAAAAATGTCTCTCAGCTCCTACCCAGAGTCCTGACAGAATCACAGGATGGTTGGGGTTGGAAAGGACCTGTGGAGATCATCCAGTCCAACCCACCTGCTAACGCAGGGTCACCAGAGCAGATCACACAGTATCACATCCAGGTGCGTTTTGAATGTCTCCAGAGAAGGAGACTCCACAACCTCTCTGGGCAGCCTGTTCCAGGCTCTGGCACCTCAAAGGAAAGAAGTTGCTCCTCATATTCAGATGGAACCTCCTATGCTTCAGTCTGTGCCCATTGCCCCTCCTCCTTCTGTATCCTACCAAATTGATGTAGAAAGTCAACCAGATGTATTTCAGGGACCACGGGCAGGGAGGGACCCCGTTCCTTATCATTCTGCATTGAATCTCTACTTGAATGGAGAAAGTGAAGGAGAAGGTAGGATGGAACAGTAGCAGGAGGTTCCCATGTGGGGTGGGGTTACAACAATGCTGTTCCTGGATCCCAGTGCAGTGTTCCAGGCAGGTGCTCATGCCTTGAATTCAACTCAAACTGAAGACCAAGCTGGCTTTGAATGGTACCCAGTTATAATTCCAGGAGACTGCTGAGCTGCCTAAGCTGGTGGTGGACTTCAGACCTTGTGTCCATAAGTGGCAGACCTTTAATTCATTGGTATTATTCAGTGCTGGTGTTTTAGCAAAACCAGAACAGCTCTGGGGCCACGAAAACAAGTTTGCTCGCTGCATGTCCCCACACCAGGCCTAGTACTACTGGAAATAGGGCTCACCTGCATGAGAAGTGACAAAGCAGTGTGCTAAAGCAGAGACTGATTTCAAAAGCAGGAGATTCAGTTCCAACCTCTTTTTCCCTGTTTTTGTGTCCTCCTGCAAGACCTACCAGAGATGCTTTCCCATTCTCACCCATGCCAGTCAAAGAGTAACATGTATCCCCAGACATGAGCATCTCCTGATATATAACCACGGACACGAAAGCTTGAAGAAGCTGGTCTATTGTCAGGAAGGATGCTTGGGAGTCATGAATACAAAGCTTTTGCTTATCTGCCTGTGTGAACTACGAGTCTTTCCCCTGAACAAGTTTCAAGAGAAGTATAAAACAGTGTGAGAATACAAGGGGGGCTCACACTGAACAAAAGTGTTCCCAGGAATCAAATATTATTTAGCAAGCAACAACAAAGCTGTTAAACATCTCAAATTGAATTAACTGGCTGCAGCTTAATTTGAATTGTTAGAAGTTTTATTTACCAAATTGCTGTGGGTGTTATAATATAAATGGCAGGCAAAAGATTTACCCTATTAAATAGCCATTACTTTTTGGATGGCAAAACTACCCAGATGTTTTCCTTAATGTGCAGAATTTCCAGTGTGGCACAGATAATTTAGGCTGACTCAGGGGTGCTTCGCATGGTGTTTTCTGACAGAGTCTTTGGCATCTGTTATATTTTTAAACACTGCATCACCAGCAGCCCAGCAAATGAGAAACACTCATCAGGATGCACAGAATATTACATATTACATACAGAGGTGGATGAAAGGGAAGGGAGTACTGTCCTATACTATAGAAAACATCGCTTTGGACAAGGTATGGTTCTTACATGGTGAAAATAGGTCTAGCCCCTCTTTTGCCCTCAGCCCAAGTTCTCACATGGAACATTTCCTTCTGTTTTAGACATGTTTTGCACTTGTGTGCTCACAAAATAACCCAAACTCCCAAGCTTATTGGTACCAACATGTGTAGCTCAAGCTCAGCACAGAACAGGGTGCTTAGGAGGAAGTTCAGTGTTGTTCTTTTACAAAAGAAGGTTAGTTTTTAAAGTATTCCTGTTTAATAAGTAGCAGATGTTCTTTATTGCTGTTTATTTTCATATCAAACTCTGCTGTTCCTGTTTTGTACTGTATCATCTTAAACTTCAATTGTTGTGCACGTTCACAGACACACACACCCCCAAGGCAGCTACAAAATTAGTTGTTGTGATCCTTATCAGCTAAAAGCACTGAGATGCCATTTTCTGAGGCTGGCTTCTCTGAAATGTGGCAACCATTGGGTGACATTGAGGGGGCTGTGTCTGGAGGCTGCAAAAGGAAGGACTGGGGTGCTGGACAATGGTGGGGCTCCAGAATATCACCTCTGTGTGGGTTTTCCCACCAACTGGAAACTTAACCTACTTCTCCATTCTTCCTCCCTCTGAGTGACTATTAATACTCAAGGCAATGGGGCAATGGAGATTTGTGCACAGGTGGACTCTGTCGCCAGAGATGGTGACTGTGAGGAGCAGCTGCATTGTAGGGCACAGTGTACAAGATACTGGTGTGCTTGAGGTCTGCTCGGGACAAGTATCATAGAAGACTTTGAGTTGGAAGAGACCTTCAAAGCTCATCCAGTGCCCCCCCTGCCATGAGCAGGGACATCTTCACCAGCTCAGGTTGTTCAGAGCTCCATCCAGCCTGGCCTGGGATGTCTCCAGAGGGATGGTTCATCCACCACCTCTCTGGGTACCTGAGCCAAGCTCTCACCACTCTCAACATCAAAAATTTCTTCTTCATGTCTGGCCTGAATTCCCCCTCCTTTAATTTAAAACCATAACCCCTTGTCCTATCACAACAGCCTCTGCTAAAAAGTCTGTCCCCATCTTTCTTATCAGCCTCTTTTAAGTCTGCAAAGGCTGCAATAAGGTCTCCCTAGTTCATTCTCTTCTCCAGGCTGAATACCCCAACTCTCTCAGCCTGTCCCCCCCGTAGAGCTGTTCCAGCCTTGGATCATTTTTATGGCCTCCTCTGGACCCTCTCCAACAAATGACTTGTGTATGGATTTTTGGATCCGAAACTGAAATTCAGACTTACAGCCTTCCTGGGCAAAACCACTTGCTTAACTCTTCATGTTCTGATTTATTATGACTATTGTTATTTTGACAGACCATCATAATGTTAATTCCCATTTGCCCTTCATGTGTAATTTCATGATTGACCCACTCTGTGCATTTTCTCAGGCCAGTTTGGAGAACAGGCACAACCCACCATCTTGCACAAAATTCAACCAACACCAAACAACAGGGTTTTTGCAGATTCCAAGGGCAGAACAAATAACAGACCATATCCCTACTTCTCAGCAGATGTAAATTAATGTAGGCAGCAGTCATATGTTACTTGTAATTAATTATGATTTGAAATCCGTGTGTATCCATAGGACTACATGAGGTCTGGGAGTAGACTTGTTTGAGCTGCACAGACTAGATCCAAATATGCTTTTTTGAACTTCCCAAGTCACAAGATTAGCTGTGGGTGTTGAGATACTGGGTTTTGTTGCTAGCTCTAGTTTAACAGAAAAAACAAGCTCAGCTTATAGACTATTTTTTTTTAATAAATGCCTGACAAGAGGTATTTTTCCTTATTATGGAACAATCATCCTTAGATCTTGCCTCACCTAGCTGCAGCATTGGCTCCTCCTTGTGACAGCTCCTCTCCTTGCATGGAGGTGATGGAGAGGCTTTAGTCCCAAGTCTCTCACCCCCTGGGATGGTAAATGCCACCCCTGCTCCCCATCTTTAAGGTGGAATGATGGGGAAAGAATGTTAGAGAGCTCCACCATGGCCTGAAGAGCTATTCCACCAGGCATAAAAGACCCCAAGAACAATATACAAAGCATAGTTGAAAGGAAAAATCACTAACAGAGAATCCGTCTTGTTTTAACCCAAACCAGGACAATCAGGAGCCTTTTTTTTTTTTTTTAATTAAGTCTTGTGTTAATGAATAGCTCAGATTGCCAGCCAGAACATCTAAAATGGACTTTGTCACTGTGATTCATCTTACTTATCTAGAAACGCCTTTCAGGTCAGGTATCTAGAGTGACAAGATGAGAGAACAAGTGGGAATAACTAACCTGTTTGCTTTAGATGTCTACCTAAGGATGAGATGACCTGTGTTCTCAAGTGCCCTGGCTACACTCTCTGGGTCTACACAGGTGCTTCAGGGAGCTCCCAGTGACTACATGCTTTTATTTGTCATCCCACATAACATATCCTAGCTCAGAAATCTAACTTTGCTCAGATCAAAATTTCCTAAGGAAACACTTGCTCTAGAGAGAGGTCCAACCCTAACCCATATTTTTCACTGGTGAGCTCAGAATAAATACACAATCCTTGCTGTTAAAGCTGCCCTCCTTCCCAGTAGACAGGATAATAATAATGAAGATAATAATAATAATAAAGGTAGGAGGAACAATGCTGGGAGTTGGCTGAATCCATCCAAACAAAATGCAGTGAATGCAGGTGAAAACAAAGATCTACGATTGCGAGAAAGGGATATAGACCTCATCTACAGAATAAACAAACACGCAGCAACTAAATGATAATTTGTAAAATTTAGTAACTATCATCAGAGCAAAGCAATCAGTTAAGCAACACAGTTCATGGTAGTGCTGCAGCAAGGAGTTATTTGAATGTTTTAGTTTGGGTTATGGAGATAAAGAAAGGTTTGTTGACCTTTGCATGCTGCCATAACGAGATGTCAGCACTTATGTATGAAAACAAGTGCTAAAAAAAGCAAAGACTTGCAGGAAAGAAGAAAAAACCAACATATCCTCACCTTTGTTCAATGCCTGGAGAAAGGTCTTCAAACCAGAGTCTCACTGAATGCACTTTGTTTAACTTGTTGGAAAGAAGATTAAAAGGCCACTTAATTGCAGCATTAAAGGACCCTAGGAAAAAACAAATAGCATCAAAGGTCTTTTTAGTATAGCACATAGAGGAAAGAGCAGAGTCTGGAAATTAAAACCAGGTCAATTCAAATGATAATTTGAAAAATAAATGTGTCAAGGATAGTGATTAAACATTGCCACGCTCTCCATCCCTTAACAGCTCTCCCCAGGGTAAGGTGGGATGCAATCCAACACAAGTTATTTCACTCAGACAGTAATTAAACATAATAACCTGTGATATGCAGAGAGGTCAGACCCCCATTTCCAGACACCAGGAAAATATCAGGTGTAAAGGCGTAGTTAGCCCTGATGGCTGAGCAAATGCTGGAGCAGCCCTGACCCATTGCAGTTCTCTCAGCATATCCTCGGGGCATTTTACAGAGGTGGATGTATTTAAAAACTCGCTTTGCTTGAAGTCATATTGGCACAACTACTGGGACTACAATCTAGATCTCCTCATTCTTTGGCTCTTATTTTCCTTGCTAGGAAATTAGCACATTAATTCAAGCACTAGATTTTCCTTGAAGCAACAGCCATAGAGAGGGATAAAACACAAAGCTGAGAAGGATTTTGAGACTGGCATCTAATCCATTTCCAACCCAGACCTTAAATCTGACATTTTTACCATCTCTCTGTTTTCCAGCAGAAAGCAGAACCCTCATCGCAAGCCTGAGCCACAAGGAGGATGCAGCTACATGCTCTGTGGATGGTTGCACAACCTTTAGAGGGAAAAATCTCCTTCTGGAGCCCAGCTCAGGAACCTCTTCTGGGGAACTAGAGAACAGCAGTAGCTTTGCTAGAAGCAGTGACATCTTTAAATGAGGTGGCTCAGGCACCAGCATCATCTCAGCACCTGAGCACTCAGGGTGGACCAGTCATATAAGCAGCCACCCAACTACTAACTAATTTTCTTAAGACTTTAGTAGCCCTCACTGATCATCGCATTATCACAATTAGCCACTTATTGACACTACTGTCAGTAGCTTGAACAGACAAATTATGCTACATCTTTCCTTAAAACATCATTGTAGTTGTGGAGTAAGCAACTCTCCAGGCTTCTCAAACAGCATTTGAACACAAGTGTTGCAGTTAACTTGCCATTGAATACATCTGCATTAATTGCTTGCATTATTAACAGTGGAACGGCTGCCTAATTAACTCAGAGCAGCACAGGCCACTTTGCTAAATGTTAATTAAATGCTTCATTGGCAGGCTGTATATTTTCAGCTTCAAAGGGAACAAACCTACTGTGTTTTGTAGCCCATTTCCATTCAATTTATAAAGCTGTTCAGTTCTCGAACATGGCTCTGCTAAAATATTATATCAAGCAGTCTCTGGAGAAGATATTTCATTTAAATCCTTCCCAGCTCTTGGAAGAACCAAGTTGTTTCTTTCTGTCTTTGTTTTGGTTTGAAATTTACTGCCAGCTAAACTAGAAGCAACTCTGTTCCTGTTGATGAGCTCAATTCACTTAAGTGAAAAGAAAAAGGAGACCATGAACAGGGTAACTTGGCCACATGGATATTAAGTTTAAGCCAACAGAGCCCCTTTCACAGTCTTTTGCATTTGCTCTTAGCTTGCTTCAATTATGAAACAAAATATTTTAGTTTAAGCCAATGGGAGTAAACACACAGCCCTGATTGAGTCACAGGCATCTAATTGTTTGTGGTGGAAATTATGTGTTTAACATTTGCTGTTACTGTACTTCAGATGATGGGGGTTTTGAGCCATTTCTCAGCTCCTCCAACCTTACTAGTGTTGGATATGAATATTAGGAAGATATTGTCCCCTATAAAAATAATTAAAACATGCTAAAAATCCATAAGGGAACAAGCCTTGGAGTTTCTTATTATTTCCAAAGTCAAGGTTTTTTTTAATGCATGCTGAAGAATGAAAATATATCACTTGCAGTACTGCTTTTATCATCATGAATAGCAAAAAGTTTACTCCTTTTTAATACCTATTTCATAAAGACCACCATGTATTCGTTTCCTTCTTGAAAAATTGCATTTCACATGATCAGCCTGGCAGAAGCAATTAAAAATGATTTGATATGTTGTCAGCTTGAATCTCCAGTGTGGAAAGAGAACACTGTGTGCAGGATCAGACTTGACTTTTAAATTTAGAGCAGAAATGTTCCTTCAGAATAGGTGACTGAATTCAACCATGTATGTCAGGTAACTGAAAAGGAGAAGAAAAATATGTGAGAAAATGATTTTTAGAAGCCAAACAGCAAAGCAATTCAGAGCACGTTATTGAAAAAGGAAAAGTTTGTGTTTTATTTGTGCAGTTATTGGAAGATGCTTATTGTCACAGAATCACAAGGCTGTATATTACTAATACCAAAAAACTGAGAAAATGGAGAGTATTGAAAATGACTCCACTACATTTTGTTGCACAGGATGTTTCTTTTCTACCTTACATAGTTTGATAGCAGAGAAACTGTGAATAATGTCACTGTTTCAAACCTTTGTGCTGGATATTTTCATGGACCTAATGGGATGCTGTTACATTTCACAGAGATTGATTTAAACTCACTGTAGCATCAAGCTGCATTTTAGAAGCCTTCTCAAGAATTAAAATGAAAGCTGAAATCCTGGAAAGGAAAAGGAGACCTCCCCAGCATTAGAAAGAGACTAAATATTGTTTGATAGCAGTGTGATTAAAGTTTTCACCTGGGGAATAAGAGAATTGGTGAATATTTAATATAAACCAGTCATTCAAAGCATGAAGTCAGGTCATCTACCTGCCAAAAGAAAAGCATAATAACAAATTCTCAAGTTACATCCAAGCTAACTGGTCGCCCAAGTACTTCATCCTGTGGACCCAGAATCAAAAGTGATCAAGTAACTAGTGATAGGATGAGAGGAAATGGCCTCAAGTTGCACCAGGGGAGGTTGAGGTTGGATCTTGGGAACAATTTCTTCCCCAAAGGGCTGTGGGGCATTGGAACAGGCTGCCCAAGGCAGTGCTGGAGTCACCAGCCCTGGAGGGCTGGACAGACGGACATGAGGTTCTCAGGGATATGGTTTAGTGCCAGGAGTGGGGTAATGAATGGACTTGATGATCTTGAGGGTCTCTTCCAACCAAAATGATTCTATGGTTCTATGACCCAGCTGTGTGCTTTCCAAATGTGGTACATTCCCCACCTGCCAGCTGCCAACGATGTGTTGCCACTAATGCCATGTGGGCACCTTGCTTTCCTTTTGTAAGACAAGTAAAAGCTCAGTTACCCTCAGCTTGTTGCTGACCCTCATGGAAGAGCAAGGTTAACAGTGTTTTGATTGCCTCCCCAGTTACAGGTTATTACAATTTCATGGTGTTTTAGGCAATTCACTTCAGCTTCAGGCTTCTCATCTTGTTGTGACATTTAGGCATTTAGGTGGCCCTGTGTGTGATTCCACTACAGCATCTCAGCAGAAAAGTGTTTAAGGGAACTGTTATTTTTTACTTCAAAATTAAGCAAAGGGATAGAGGAACTGCCACGCTTTGCTTGGTAACTTTACACCCATTTCAAAACACTGAGAAAGTTGTTTTACTACTTTGCTTTTCTCTTTCGTTATACAGAGGTCACGCAGAGCTTGTTCCTGGTTAATTTGATTCCCCTTAGGAGGTCCTGGACAGACACAGGACAAACTTTTAGGGATTAAAAGGAACACCAGCAAATGGTCTACGTGCTTGTGTTGTGAAGGCTTTCTGGAGAATGGTTTTACTCCTGGTGAATGAGAGATGCTCATACTTGGAACCTAACATGCAGATTATTTCTTTCGTTTCCTTGGAATAGTCTCAAAGATCTGATACTTTGTGCATGGTGATATAAAGCCAGAGAAGATTACCCAACTTTTGAAGTGTATGGAAAGTTGGACATTTGCTCATTTCTCACAGCGGTGATGCAGCATGGGGAAATTCTGGTTAAAATACGAGACAGAGCATGTGAACCTGATCGTACCACTTCTTTCCAAGCACAAGGCTCTGCCCACCTGTAGAACCCATTTTCACAAGGTATAAATGAGATTAAGGACTTCGGTAGGTGGAAACTTTATCTTTTATTTAGAATATAAGAATCCCTCAAACAGTTTTACGGATACCCACAAAAAAAGCAATTCAAAAGTTGGTAGAGCCCCTGAGATCTCATGCTTCTTGATGTGTTTATAACCTATGCGGGAAACTAACTTTATGATTGCTCATTTCTCAGTTTCATTGATCTTTTCGTTGAAATTGATGCTTTGTTATTGTCAGAAGAGGTACATGGATGAGCCAATGATCTGCTCAAGTCTATGAAGTCCTAGTCTAGGAAACCAGCCAAGAGTGATTTCATTAAAATGAATTGTCTGAATCATCATTAGATCTGCAGATCAAAATTCTGAAGTAACATATAGGTTTAAACATGAAGAGAAAATATAACATACTAAAAGTAAAAATACCATCTGCATCCCTAAGCATGTAAAGAAGCCTAGCTCATGGAAAGAAGCATCATGGAATAGGAAGTACATGATGGGGAGATTGAGGAGATCTGAGTTCTTGGCCCACCCTAGATTTGGATGAAAGTCAATTCAGGCATATATTGAGCTCTTGTTCTAGTTCTGTTATGAAGGGTATGGAGTGTTTTCATGCCAAACCCCTCTTTCAGCTGGAGGTCCACAGCCCCAGTATCTACCTACAACAAAAATGAACGGCTAAGACATGTTGTTAGGAACCTTTAGCAATAACAAAGTGTTGAAAGGCAAGAGTACATCTGAATGGCTATTGCCATTTCCAGAGAGTTAGAAATTTTATTGTTTATAGTCGGATGCTCAGAAACACTGGTGGCATACATGGCTTAGAATCATAGAATCAAAGAATCATTTCAGTTGGAAAAGACTGTCAGGATCATCAAGTCCAACCATAACTTAACCTAAATCTAGCACTAAACCGTGTCCCTGAGAACCTGGTCTAAATGCCTTTTAAAACCCTCCAGGGATGGTGACTCCACCACTGCCTTGGGCAGCCTGTTCCAATGCCTGACAGCCCTTTCCATTTAGAATTTGTTCCCAAGATCCAATCTAAACCTCTCCTGGCGCAACTTGAGGCCATTTCCTCTTGTACTATCACTTGTTACTTGGTAGAAGAGACCAATGCCCTCCATGCTCCAACCTCCTTTCAGTTAGTTGTAGAAAGTGAGAAGGTCTCCTCTCAGCCTCCTTTTCTCCAGGCTACAGAACCCCAGCTCCCTCAGCTACTCCTCACAAGATTTGTGCTTTAATGCAATGGTTTACTTTGGTTTTGGTGGGAAGGAAATGCTCAGTCCTTCACCACAGCTCAGTTGAAGACTGGTGGTTCTTTATTTTCAGATGATTCAATTGCTTTGGATTGTTTGACTGTATCCCTCAGGCAGGTACTTCCACTGATGTAAATGTCTACAGGTTCCAACTGGAGGAAACTCCTCTGAAATTAATTTTTCTTCCTGCTGTCTCCCCACTGCAAATAGACGAACCTGTACTAGACAGACATCTACTGGGTAAACTGAGTACTCTCGCTTCCTTCTTTCTTTTCCCAGTTATCACACTGTGCTGTATTTTCAAGTGCCGGATTCCCCGGACAAAGAAAGAGATCGAGGCACGGTATGCCCAACGGCAAGCAGCCAAGAACTATGCAGACAAACTGGAGACGGTGCCACCACTCAACGAGCTGACAGAGATCCCTGGAGGTATTTTCCCATGCCCACACCTACACATAAGACCCATCTCTTCTTTTGGGGTTGATTTCTGTATGCATGAATGCAAAGAGCTAGGTTGACCCTTAGTGCAAATCAGTGTGGCTCCTTGGGCACGACCAATATTAGAACAGGTTGCCCAGAGAAGCAGTAGATGCTCCATCCTTGGAAACATTCAAGATCAGGCTGGACAAGGTTCTGAGCAACCTGATCTGGGTGAAGATGTCCTTGCTCATTGGTGGGGTTGTTAGACTAGATGACCCTTGAAGGTCCATTCCAACCCAAACTATTCTATGACTCTATGATGAAGATATCGCCATGACTTGGTAAACCACTCTCACCTACCTGCAGTATTTGTGGCAGCAGACACGGTCATTTAGATGAAAGGGACAGTTTCTCCATTGGTACAAGTCAAGGTCATTCCTTTAAAGTTAATGTTTACAATTTCCAGAAAGGGAAATTTCACTTTAAGGGCCAGTTCCTAGGTTGGGGAATGTGAGTAGGATGAAAAAGAGTTATTAGAATTTCACATTACCCATGAAAGGCTTACCCTATCTGAAAGACCAAGAGTATCTCTGTCACTGGTCTCCTCTCCTCTCACTCATCTTTCCTGATTCTGTACCCTAGGCTCTACTGAAACTCTCCTAACTCTCTCTGGTCATGTTCAGTCCAGACCTCTCAACTCCCTGCCTATGGTGAAAGAAGAAGATGAAATGACCCTGCAAGGAAATTAGGGGACCGCCTTCCTGTCTGTCTGTCTATGGCTTCTCTTTTCTGATGGGATCCATCATACTTTGGACTCTCTGATTCTTAGTTCCTTTTCTCCATTTGACTTCTCTTTTCTCAATACTTTTTGAATTATTTTTTTCCGTCTTTCCTGTGTCTCTGCAAGCCCTGTGGTCTCTGGCTTCTTAGAAACTGGGAGTTTCCTTGACTCAAAATGTGATGCCTCAGTCCATGAAATTGGTGAAAGAGTCAGATAACACAGTTGTAGACATTTAGTCCTAAACCAGTAAAATATACAACTAAATGCTTAACAGTAGGAACTTGTACATAACTCAGTATTTCAGAGGTGTTCAGACCCCTGACTATGCCTATATTGTAAACTGAGGATGGGCAGAACGTTTTCTGAAGCTGAACACGATTGGAATGAATAAGCCCTCGTCCATCAAGTTAAATTCTGTTCTTCTAAAATCAAAGGTCATCCAAAGACCTCGTTAATGCACTCTAATGTGTGTGAGCAATCATACATGGAAGTTCTTAGTATTATATCCTTCAGTTTCCTGCCCAAAAGACCAATTTCTGACTCTGTAAGAACCAGCTATTATCAATAGATCCCAGAAGGCATGAAGGCTCATGCCTGTAGATAAAGTCAAATTCATGCATATGTTGCTGCATGCTCTTTCTACAAAGCTGTTACTTCTGCAAAACCAATAAATTGAGGAGCAGAATATCCAGAAGTGACAGAAGGGATATTTGGGGAGCAGGATGGCTATTTTACCCCAGAATGTTAATCAGTTGTGACCTCCTGTAAACAGCCTTCACATCTCACAAATATGTTCTCCATCCAAAGGCTGGTGTAGATGTGATCTGACGGTGGAAGTTATTACAGCATAAACTTATTAATAAATTACCACAACAAAGGAATTTACAGGATGTTAGCTGCACCATAAAGACTACCTAAACTTTTATCCAGTTAAATGTATAAGTTGAGTAGCTGAACACCCTTTGACCTTTTGAGAATCCCAGAATTATGGTTCTGGCATGGTGCAGGGTAGGAGGCTGGTGGATAATGTGCTGCTGAGTGGCTGTTGATATCTGGTAATGGCTCTTGAACACATGTTCTCTGAAGCTCTTAGTCCTGTGGGACTGGGCTGTTGTAAATATGCCCAAGTTGCCCCAAAGGAATTGGTACTGGGGTGGGACTCATCTATCCACAAGTATGTTATCCACATCTATGGAGAAGTCTGCATCAGCACTAGTTGTCTAGATTTTATCTCTTCACTGTGGTGGAAAATAAAAAGGATGCAAGACTTTATTCCTTTAACACGATGGAAAATAAAAACTATGTGATTCCTTTCACAGTAGGGGAGATGTTAAAGTGGAAGAGGTAAATTGTGCCTTAAAAATGCCTGTATGTCTCTAGTCCTGGGGACCCAAAAGGAACGACTCATCTGTCAGCACATCAGCTATCTGTGATCACACCCACTTGTTTGGTCTCCTTCTGAGGTTAATGTACCTCCTGTCGCCAGAAAAGTTTCACTATGTGATTTAGGCATTACGACGGAAAGTATGAAATCCTTTGGGTTTCATCTCTGTGCTATTATTTTCATCTGTACAGAGTGTGATGCTCTGCCACGTCGCCCCACTGACATTTGGCAACCCACCTTGATTTATGCAGTCATGAAATATAATATATGTATTTGTCAACTATTTATATGCTTATATTGTGACAAAGGCTGGTAGACCCAGCCAAAGCCAGAGAGATGACTTGAGTGATTTAAATTACTGAGTGGCCATTAAATGCTTTAAAGATTTCTGTAAGTGTCAAATACTATTAATCATTAATATATTACAATGCTTAAATACTCTTATTTCTTGGCACTATTTTTACTCTATTTCACATTTACTATGATGGAATATTCTAACTGTCAAATGGCTCTCCGTACACTTTTTTGAGTGTTGTATATAGCAAGCTCTTTTATTGCACATAAATAAAATGGACTTCAAGGGTTCAGCATATAAAATGTTTTATACAAATTGATTCATTTGTGCTCTGTCTCCCAGTCTGTGGGAGAAGTACAAGCAGGACTTGGCATTTGCTCTGGGTGAAGATGTCCTGTGTGAGTTCACGGCCTGGGAGATCTTCAAGTATTTTGTTCTGGGGCTGCTCCAGCTGACTTTTTTGGGAGTTCACCTGATTTCCACCATATTTGTCCAGGAAACAGGCAACGTAGTGATTATTATTATTATTATTAGTCCTTTTTTTAAAAAAAATAAATATATATGAAATGTCAGTAATTCCTCTGTGGTCTTAACAAATAGTCTGTGTTGTTCCACTCCCATTTGTAGACACAAATGAATTGTCAGTTCCCTGGGTCAAAGGATGATATTTTATTTTACTGTGCATGCTGAAGGAATATTTTAGGTAAACATAACAAATTCAGGTTTGATTTGTACCTGTAACACATTGCTGGAATTTGAAAGTGACACTGGAGACCTCCATAGCAATGGGACATTTGGGGCTGCTTAAACAGATTGGAGTTCAACGGCTCCAGGTAATGATTGAGACATGTCACCAGAAGCCTTTACTAAATTGTCTCCTAAGCCAGTTCACTGTCATCTTTCCTTAGCCTGTGATGAACATGAAATAATTTGACTTAACCTAGATGCCAGCTGAAGAAAGTGAAGCAGGGGCCAATCATCCTCCATTTGCTGAGATCACTCCTAGCTACATCTTGGCTGATTTTAATTATGAAATTGTGTTAACATGGGTATCTATTTGCTTATTTGAGTCCTATATTGGGGATTTTCAGAGAAGGAAGTCATGGGAGACAACACATTTTTACATGTTTTTACAAAAGGTTATATTCTGCTGGTCTTGAGCAAAGGAAAACCTTTCCATAAGAAATACATGAACTATGATCTGTGTGTAAGTGTCAAGTTGCGGCTTGAGATGAGATTTTAGTGGATCAAGCTCTGACTTCAGAAATACTTTTGGGTTAATGAACCACTTACAGAAGAAGGAAAAAAACTATGGATGCTACCACATCCTTCAAGTCTACAGAACCTGTGTTATACTTGAGTCTTCTCACCTGAAATGTGGGCACTGACTCCAAGATACTCCTAAAAATACTCCATAAGTAAAGATATAACCTTCTTATAAATAATATAGCTTGTGTGTTAAAACATAGCAAAACAGGACTAACTGTGCACTAGAGTTAATTGCTATGTGCCCATGTTATGTTGCTGCCATTAATTATAGTGGTACAGGTAGGAAGCCAGTCCCATGGTGACTGGATGTGGGCAGGACATAAGCTAAGCCTTCTTCGTAGTCCTGTGCCAAGCAAGCCATCTTCTGCTTATCTGTCTCTGTAAGATCTCCAGCAGAATCCCTACAGTCCACTCTCAGCTGCAGGAGACATATCCCACACAAGAAAATTAATTAGAAAGGCCAACCACCCAAAAAACAAAACAAAACAAAACCTCGAAAAACACAAAAACCCAACCAACCAAACAAGTAAACCAACCAA
Source organism: Nesoenas mayeri (assembly GCF_963082525.1). Taxonomy (NCBI): domain Eukaryota; kingdom Metazoa; phylum Chordata; class Aves; order Columbiformes; family Columbidae; genus Nesoenas; species Nesoenas mayeri. The sequence goes on from NC_137543.1 coordinate 162,524,716, forward strand.
ACCCAAACAAACAAAAAAACAAAAACCAAACCCAAGACAGGTCTGTACTGAATTGAGTGAGAGATGTTTCTGCTTCTTCTTGTGGAAGAAGACAACTGCACATGGAAAGTTATTATTGGGAAATGTTTATGATTATAATAATTCTAGTGATAATAATGTTCACAGATCAGTTCATACCAACAGGAGCCATTTTCTCCAATAGATCCACAACTCAGCTCATGAAATTACCAGTTCTGTTTTTTCCCATTTGTCTATCTTCTCAAAACAAAGACATGAAAAGCTGGTAGTCAGTGAGGACAGCTGTATGGAAAAAGCTCCAGTAGAAGTATTTTTCCCTTGCCCAAGATTTGTGGCAGGGAGTAGGAGTGTTGCCTTCTTCTTGGCTAATGTTGGCCCAAGTTAACTCCTTTCTTGTTTTCTTTTTCCATCCTCGCATACAGCTCAGGTGACAGAAGAAAAAAAAGAAGAGGTTCCCACTGTATCTGGAAAAGTGGACAAGGCTCAGGCTAAGAAAGATGGATCCAAAGGCTCCAAGAAGAAGGATGGTGAAAAGGACCAGAAAGAAGACTCCAAGAAAGAAGGGAAGGATGGGGCCAAAAAGAAAGAAGGAGGAAAGGGAGAAAAGGGAGAAAAAGGAGAAAAGGGAGAAAAGGGAGAAAAGGGGGGAAAAGACTCTATTGACAAGAAACAAGGTGGTGGGAAGAAAGGTGAAAAAGAAGGTGAAGCAGTAAAATCAGGAGGAAGCACCAAAGCTAATGGCAAGGCTGGTGGGAATGCCAAAGCCCCAGCAAAGAAGAAGTGACCTTGCTAAAAGAAAGTGCTGGCAGTTTTTCGAGAAGGGCACTGTCAAATTGTTGTGGGTAGAGCGCTGGGGGCAGATGGGACATGCTGTCCTCACCTACTCAGGCTGTTGAGTGCCACTGGATGTATGGATTTATTACCTTTTGAAGACCAAGTCACTGTATTTTTATCCACCAAAGGAAAACCTGGCCATTTGGCTAAACATATATAAATAAACTGCACCATGCAGGGCTATATGGTGACAGCTACCACAACTGAACTGCAACCTGGAGTGAGAACCAGGACTTTGGATAAGCATGAAAATGCAGAGATATGAAGATCTAAACTAATGGGAGGACGTGATTAATTTAAAATTTATTCTTCTTTAAGACCTTAAGGAGTTTGATAAATATTTACTAGCCCGCTTCTCCTCCCAGTTAGGATTTGCACACGGGTAATTTTGGAGATTAAGTAAATTCTGGATGCTGAAACCCAAATAATGGAGTTTTTTATGTTAGAGCTCATGTATCTTCTGAAAGGTGGCTTGAACACATGGGAGAAAGCTTTCTTTCCTTTTCAGATGCCTCTTTCTCTGGACTGATGAAAGAAATACAAAGAACTGCATATCTGCCAGAAGGTTTATCCACCTTTTCCTCTTCTTCTGCTGAGAGACACATAAATCAAGCTGGAGGAGGATGTGCACAGAATAAAGAACAGGCGGATTGCATCTGTGCTACCGTAGGCAGTAACTGTCCTCAGTTCACCATCCCTACAGGAAAGGCAGGATGACAAGAGCCCACTGGGACAAAGGAGATGTGAAGATGCTCAACATGTTGTCGCAGAAAATCAGGGTCTCAGTGGTGGAGAACTTAATGAGTTCACGTCTTCGCTCTCTCCCTTAGCAGTTTTGAAATCAGGGATTTTGCTACACTTTTATGTGGCTGCTGTTTCTCTCACCTCCTGGAAAATTTTAAATAAGTGTAACAGGATAAATAAGAGCAGTTTTATCAGGAGCAGCTTTTCTCCTGGTGTGTTTTGTGAAAATCTCATCAGTTTACACCTAAAGATTAACAGCCATGAGGTATTCAGCTAAAAAGCTAATGGGAGATAGTTTGCAAGCTATTGTGATGATTAAAGCTCTAACCATTGTCTTTGCTGAGAACACGGTCTTTGAGTATACACACTGGCATGGCTTTGTCTGCTCCATGGGGAAAGGAGGGAGTTATCTCCAGTAGTTTGTTCACCTCAGGCCCTATGAATTAAATTAATATTAACATAACTGCTTTCTATCCAGCTTGTAGTTTCAATGCAGACAGAGAGCTGATCTGTCACTGCAAAGACATTTCTCATTTGTCTCACCTTTCCTTTCCTCTCTCTCCTCTCCTACCCATCCCATCCTGGTAAAAATGAACCAGCAAAATGAAGAGCGTGTTCTGCTGTGTTAATGAGGTCACTCCACTGATAAAAGGCCCCAAAACATGAAGAGCAAGAAACAGAAAGGTGTTCCCAGCCACAGAAATATTTACTAAGAGCATGAACGGTGACAGTTCAATGCCTCCAGGTATGATCTGCCATGCCGAAGGAGTATGGAGAAAAGTCAAGGTCAGAAATTCTGGCCCTATATGCAAACGAGTGGTTGGGGGCCTAAATCTCCATCCACTGCAGTGATACCCAATGATGAGTATGAATAAGTGTGTTACAGACATTTATGTTTAAGTCTGAACCTCAGTCCCACACGTAATTTTTCAAAGACTGAAGATGAGTGGGGATTGCAGCTTCCAGGCAGGAGCAGAGGACCTGTTTTGAGTTCCCACCTCAGCCTGAAAGGTCTCAGATGTCCAGATTTATGTTTAGGACAACTATGGGGCTGTAAGACCAGGAAAGGGACTTGTATCCACTTTTTCAGCTGGAATGATAGGGAATACCAGAGTCACACAACTAGCTGGGGAGGAGGCAAACAGGCAGGAGCAAAGGTCTGTAACCCAGTCTGTGTATGTGTACATGCACGTGTAATACCTGGTGAGAAGTCCTCAGCACAGGACAGACATTGACCTGCTGGAGAGGGGCCAGAGGAGCCACAGCAATGATCTGAGGCTGGAACAGCTCTGCTGGGAGGACAGGCTGAGAGAGTTGGGGTGTTCAGCTGGAGAAAAGAAGCTCCGGGGAGAACTTATTGTGGCCTTTCTGGACTTAAAATGGGCTGATAAGAAAGATGGGGACAGACTTTTCAGCAAGGCCTGTTGCAATAGGACAAAGGGTGATGGTTTAAACTAAAGGAGGGGAGATTCAGGCTGGACATGAAGAAGAAATTGTTGTCCCTGAGGGTGGTGAGAGCCTGGCCCAGGTTGGCCAGAAAGGTGGTGGTTGAACCATCCCTGGAGACATCCCAGGCCAGGCTGGACGGGGCTCTGAGCAACCTGAGCTGGTGAAGATGTCCCTGCTCATGGCAGGGGGGGCACTGGATGAGCTTTGAAGGTCTCTTCCAACCCAAACCATCCTGTCATTCTATGAGATATCATTTCACATTAACACACCTTCACTGAGGGACCTGCAGAGACTCCTACTGCCAGAGTTAATGAAGGCACATTGTCTCCAACTGCCAAGGTTGGAAACTTTGGCACCAGCACACAGCAACATGACTTCAATTATTATATTCTGGCCACCTGCTTTCTTCTGTTCTCTCTCTGTTTAACTGGTATTTTTCATAAAGAGTCAGAAAGAAAAGAAAGGAAAACAAAATTTTAAACTTACATGCAGGCCATACTATTTGCCTGTGTACAAAGATGTCACTCTCTGGGAACTACACAAGGTTGCACGAGTTCATTGTGTATTTTGGGGTGGACCGAATGGGTGCTTATGTCTCATAAACTCTAGTTCACAGGTAAAGGAGCTGTAGGATGGGATCCAGCTGTGATTTGGGCAGGAAAAACTGCTTCCCTGTCCTGTAGCTGGAAACATGGTCTGGAGCTGTTAATCCTGCTGTTAATATTCTTTAGGATGTGGAGATGAGGATGCTGACTCAGTTCCTACCGATTTGGTGAGAGGGAAGAGGAGCAGATCTATTCCTGATCCAAAAGCCTCAATGGAGAAAATCTGACCCTTCGCTTTGCCATTAAGTTCACTATCACAGAGTAAAATGGCTCTTTCCTTAACACCCTGCTCCTCAATACAACCACCTTCTCTCTCACATAATAAATAAATAAATAATTAAAAAATATACTGCGTCTGGGACTACTGAAAACCTTGCAATTGATCATAATTCATTTTGGCCAAGATGAGACGGCCAATACATTAAAAGACTTACACACCAAATCACACTAGTTTGTGGTCATGTCTTACTGGTAAAAGAAAAAGAGGTGTTATGTTAAAAAAAAAAGTTTATCCTCTGAGAAGGACCAGCCCTGGGTCACCTGAGGGGATATATCAACTTATTTCTATGTTGTCAGAGTGACAGTGTATGGGTGGAATGAAGTGAATGCATTACCAGTGGTTGCAGACTCTCAGGAAAACAACCTACCTAACAAACTTATTGTAGTGCCCTGAAGTGGGCATGGAGACAAGTAAATTTACAGGCATGGCCCAAAACTGGTGTGTGTTTCCCCCTGGCTTGTATTATGGTGACCAGGTGGAATCCAAAAGCCAGATCTCAGTGGACGTAAATCAGATTGCTGGAGCAGATCACTCTGACCTGAGCTGCTTTTTACACCACCAGATGGAGAAATTGTACTGGAAAAAATATATCCACAGCTGCTGAAGCTTTGCAAAGTGCATCCTTAATGAGAAGATTGGGGTTAAGCTGATTTCTCTGAAAACATAAGCGCAGCAACAAATCCCAGAGGACAACAGCCAGATTTAAGACCCAAGGCTCAGACATCTAGTCTAGTAATGACAATAGATGGACCTGTTGGGTGTGTTGGCAGGGGCAATGAAGAGAAAAAAACTGAGATACTACGGTCAGGATGAGGAAGCACTTGGAGAATCTATTTCTCGACATATTCCAAAGCTTTCCACTAGAGGGGACCTTGTTCTTCTTCCATAATACCTGGAGACAGTTTTAAAAGTAGTTTGCGCTGGATATATTTTGTCTTATTTGTTATGTTAAATCTAGCCTGGCATTGGTAACATCTCTTCTTTGGTTCAAAGAAAACTTTCCTGGCATTTTTTTTTTATCTACCTGAGCCATCATATCTTCTTCCAGTTTTGTTCTCCTACTGGTTGGCAGAGGTAAGAATTCAGCTGACAGTAGCTTAATACCGCAAAGACATTGATGTAAGAGCCATCAAGAATATAATCATTGGCTTTGATGGATAAAGCTTAAGTCAGCCTAGCAAGGTGTCTCCAAGGGGCTGTGGTGAGGATCACAACTCTGGATAACAGGTCAATAGAAGGAGCTGCAAAGCTGAAGTTTTAAAATTTAATTCCTGATTCACTTGGGAAAGAAACTCATGGAAAACCAGCATTATTATTTTCCTTTTCCTCGTTGGTTTTGCTTTAGTATTTATGAAAAACAGTGAAAAAGTAAGCATAGGTTCTGTGCTAATCTGCCAGGAGATACTAAACACAAGGTGCATCTATAGCTAGGAAATCTCGTGATACCTTTTCACCATTAAATTGCAGCTTTTTCCAAAGGATTAAATCCTCTGGAGGAATTATAGCTGCTCCCAGAGGTAATCAAGGAAAAAGATGGTCTTTTTGTTCACTCTTTGTGTACTTTCTTACACTTCTAAATATTAGGAGTGTCTTGGCTCTGCCTTCAGAAAGTAAATTTGTTGTGCCAAGCTCCCTTTTGAGATGTGGCAAGGAAGAAATCTGGATCATCTGTGCTGTCCTGATCACCTGGTTAGACCCATGGAGAACAAACGAGGTCTTCCCAGGGCTGAAGATGGAGCTTTACATCTGTAGGTCAGATTGGTCACTATGTTACTGACATAGGTGGCTGTTTTTGAAGAGGTCAGGTTTTGTAGGCTTAAAGAAAAGGTTCTTTTTCAGAAATAAAGAGCTGCAAGAATTATCCCCTCCCTCTTTTTCTTACCTCCTTTTTTGAGGGGGTCCTTTGAGCATGTTCCTGCAAATGCACCAGTCAGCTAAATACCCCCCTAAGATGTCTCAGAGATGCATCAGACAATAACTACGAGATAACTCTGGCTCTGTGCTGTTCCTAATTTCATATGCCATTTTGCATGGCACTGCCTTTATTTCTACACATAGACCTAAAAGACATTTATGGCCCTAATCTTTTCTGGCTAAACAAAACACATCATTTTTGTTTGCTGAGTCCCTGAGGTACTAAGTCCCTTCGTCTGGACTCCTGCAGACTGAGAATTGTCATGTAGGGTAACTGGGGCACAAAAGACAATCTGCTTAATGTCAGAAGCAAAATATTGGACAATAGATGGGACCTGAGCACTGATCTTGTAAAACAGGGCTTTGTGCACATTTCTTTCTTAAGATGCTCAAGGGATTTGATCTAACATAATAGTGGCGAAGCCTCCCTGAACTTCGATATCTTCTCTTACCATAAATCTGCCTGTCAAAGCAAAGATATTTACAGGGAGGTCATAGGACATAGTAGAAATTCTCCTATTTAAGACACAAGAGAAATGGGTATTCACTTTCGAAAAAATGCTGTTGAGAAACTAAAGAGGTGAACTCATTTTGCTTTGAAGAGAGTGAAAGGAAAAAGAAAAACAAGATATAAAAGAGTTTGTAATTTTTGGGGGGCTGTTACTTAGACCTCTCTTGAATCTGTGATTCTGGGTAGAGAAAATCTCCTTTTGGCTCAAGACTGGGAGAGTCCTCCAGAAAATCTTCAGTCCATACTCAACCTGTTCTTGTTGCCTTTCCTGGGCACTTCTGTGGTACCACCCAGGACAAGAAGCTGTGCTGTGGGAACCTTTGGCCAGTATAATGTTGAAGGGATAGTGGATTTTGTCCCTTGCTGTTTGTTCCTCCTGAATAATGTAGAGCTGCTCTCCCTCCATCCCAGTCCCAAAATGTTCAGGTTTGAAACTCTATCACATCTTTTTCTTTGCTCAAGAGATAGGAAGTAGCTTATGGGAGGCTTTCTCCATAGGCAATCCATTCAGAATACCAGTTTAACGAGTTTATTTTACAGGCCTTCAAATATTCCCTGGCTCCATGCTATCACACAGTGGTATATCTTACTGATGCCAATTCTTCCATATGGGGACTATGATTTTTAAAAATTCGTTTTAAACATCCCTGGAGACTTTATTAAGACTTCCTGTAAGAGGACAGGGAGTCTAATACAGAGGGAAAGAGAAAGGAACTTTGATTTTCACTAGAACAGGGCTTGACTTTATAAATGAAATGCACTCATACTTTCCCCCACCCTGTCCCCATCCCATTTCCCCTCTCCCCAGCCCATAAAACAGACCCCAGGATCAATGCCCCATGTGTATAGAAATAAAGACTAATCGTTTAATTTCTGTGGCTTTCTGTCTGATGAGTCGCCGAGCTGAGAGAGGGACAGAACTGCTGTGTAGGGCACAAGTCCCGTCAGGGCTGGAATGTGGAGTCAGGGGTGAGTTGTTGGGGACGGCAGATACATGGACAAGGCGGGGGGGACGTATTCACTGAGAGTCACTTGTGTTGTGTGTTTCTGGTTACTAATGAGAGGGCTTAACCCATATTTCCCCTTTTCATTTTCTCTCTTAGTCAGAGAGGTGTAAATCTGGGCTGAGCTGACCCACTGGGGGGTGACATGTGGTTGAGAAGAAGAGATACCAGGGAAATTATGTCCATAGCCATTGGGAAACCTCTCTCCTGGGAAACACAGGCTGTCAGGCAACAGCAAACAACCTGAGGAGCACCAGCCCTTCAGATCCATCAAGCACTTTCCAGGAGATATGTGCTCCATGAGACCATCTTCACTCTATGCAAGAAGGCTTTGATTGCCTTAAACCTTTTTTTGGGGAGCAGGCAAAACAAACTATCTCAACCTGTTCTCCAGGCTGAACCCCCCAGGTCCCTCAGCCGCTTCCATCACACTTGTGCTCCAGCCCCTTCCCCAGCTATGTTCCCTTCTCTGAACTCACTCCAGCACCTCAAGGGCTTTCCTGTAGTGCGGAGCCCAAAACTGAACACCATTGAGAGTACCCACCTCTAAATCCTGCTTGGTATCCTAGCTGTCTTATCCTGGCTCTTTCCCAAGGTGTGTATAGTGGAGAGGGGACAGCAGGTGAGACAGAACTGTGTAGGAACAGGGTAACAAAAGAATCTCCCACAGAACTGGACAGTAATAGGAAAAGAGCTGGAAATTCAGAGCTAGGCAATAAGGAAAATTTGGAAATTCAGAGCTAGAAGAGGCGGAGCTGCAGCTTTGTCTTCAAAAACAACAGTGTGCACTAGGCCAGACAGCTGGGAAAGGGCAAAGAAGTCAACTGATCCAAGGAAGGAGATAGTAAACAGCCTGACATATATGAGGAAAAAATTTCCAGGAAAAAAAAAAGACTCAGACATATGGCAATAGTAGAAGCATAGACATACATATCCAACAGTTGGACTCTCACAGTCCAACTATTACGTCCATAACGAAGCACAGTTCAAGTTAGGATAGAGATTTGTCAACTCCCGGCACAAGTCCTGTTCTCATTGCACTCAGAGGTTGCACCTATGCTGGTGAAGAAATGAGTCGGCACCCGTTCCCTGGACCAGCAGCCATCTGCCCCACCGGGGCGTACATCCACATAGCTGAAACCTGAAACAGTCTGGTTGCATCCAAATTGCGCAGTTGGAAGGATTCCTGGCTTATGATAATGCCTGAACAGTACCCAGGAATTGTTTTGGAAAATATTAGTCAACCTGGGCCATAACCATCTTAGAGACTGAGCTAAAAAATTAACAGCATAGGTGGTATTAGAACAACATTTGGCCCATCTCCTGGTCTCGTTGAGTTGCTGGTATAAAGACAGCAAATGCTAACAGTCCTAGCAACTGCTGATGGAAGTTGTAGATGATGGCAGATCACACATACATGGGAGTTGTCTCTTCTTTTGTGTTCTTGTTATTATAGGCACCTTGCTCCCTGATAATCTGTGACAAAACCTTTGCTTTTTGCACAGTGCTTTGCAAATCCACACCATTTCCTGCAGAGTAATGTAATATCATTCCTGCAGCTGCCTTAGCTCAAGGTTCCCCACCACCTGTCAGAGATATGTCCATGCTACAATTGTCTACCTGCCAAGAACAAGTCAATTGCCATACTTTCCTGTCCTCTTTTTCCCTCCTTCATATAAACACCCTGGGCTCAGATCCCAATTTTCATTCAGCTGTGTGTGCAAGAGCTGCCCTGTGTCTAAAGCCCTGTGAAAACAACGCAATGGGTGATTTCTGATTCGTGATTCCCCACAGGCATCCTGAGACAAGCAACTGTGTCACAGGGCCACCAAAAAAACCCAGAACCCTGAGATAAAGAGGAGGATCCAATTTAATTTGAAATTGCCATCCAGATTTTTTCTAAACCATTACAAAAAATCCTGAGTATGTATCTTCTCAACAACAATATACTTTTGCGCTTTTTTGAGGGTAAATGGGAAATTATTTTAGCAGAATGATTTCTCCAAGTCTAATTGGAAAGAAGCCTACTAGGACATCCTGAGGCCTCATGTTCTCTAGTTATCTGAAATTGTGACTCATCAATTTCTTTGATTGCCATAGAGTTGTCATGTACCAGCTTTGGGTATTAAAAAATTTGCCCATCTAAGGCATTTCTGGAGCTATTTCTGAATTGTAAAGCTTTATTTGCACTTTCAGAGTTTTATTAGCTTCGTAACAGAGGAAAAAGAAAAGGCTGTTGGGACTCTCCTTACTTTGATGTAAAAGGGTGGAAACAATGGAGTGTGAATAAACCGCTGTGTTTCTCATCCCTGCACACAGATTTCAGTAGAGCTTTTTGGGCACCAGCCTCAGGCATAATCTCCAAGGCATCAAAGCCAAGTAATTGCATTGCATTCAGTGAAGATGTGAGATGGAGGCCTTTAGCTTGACTTACCAACATCCAAGGGGTACAGTGCAAAGCACGAGGGAGATCAGACAGACACAAAAAGGATGCTCGAAAACTGCTGTGCTGGGATATTTACCATGCCACCAAGATGAACCGGGTCCATCACCTTGGCGTTGGAAAGTCTGTGCATTTGTAAGGTTTGATTTTATACCTAACATCTGGAAGATGGTCAGAATGATGGAGAAGGTGGGTCACATTTGACTCTTCTTATTTCTAGACATATGAAACAGCAGGGCAGGTTATAACCTGTTTCCAAGGAATCTAAATGTGTGCTGCATAACTGAGAGAAGAAGAGGTAAATTTGACAGAAATCATAACCAGGAGACTAGTGAGTGGAAGATACTGGAGTGGTGGCACATCTGAGTCAGTACCCACCTGTCCCATTTCCAGGTTAATCTTGTTAAACCAGGCTGCCTAGCAAAAAAAGATATATAACAACACCAGATTTTCCATGAATATATGTTCCTGCATAATTCTGGCACATATGAAACCTAGATGTTAATTGAAGATTAAGTATTAGTTCAAGGCCTGAGTAGAACCCAAAGCTGGACAAAGTGGAACCATGCTGGAATGAAAGGTGGTCTTTTCGCTTGTTGAAGGATTAAAACTTGGCTTAAAAGAGGAGTAATAATGTCTGAGCCAACTGACCTGAGCATTTTAGGTGGTGCGTAAGAGCTTCTGCATTTACCAAACACAATAGGCTCAACTCTAGGTTACTAGACCAAGCTTTCAGAAGGTCAACTTCAGATTTTCTTCAAGAATCTCTGTCTCCCTGCTCCATGTAAAAGTCTCCATGTGACTTTGTTGTCCAATATAATCTGTGACTGATATCCTAGTTTTCCCAAACAGCGTTTTTTTTTTTTCAATCAGGACTCTTGCAAGCATGAAAGTGATTTGAGGTTCACATTCCTCATGGAAAATCATCAAGGGGAAGAAATTTTCTGTCCACAGAAAAGCAAAAGTATCTGATCTGAGCCTATCAACCAGCAGTCATGCTCCTCTGCAGACTTGAAAAACTCAACTGAGCACAAGAACTGGCAAGAACAAAGGACATGAGACTTATGTAAGCACTGACCTTCTGTCTGCTGGGATTTTACCCATGAAATAAACTGAATTTACAATGGGATTTAGGCTTAATGACTTAGACATCTAAAGACTTAGGCATTTAATGAGAACTTCTGAGAAAAAAAAAAAAGAATGCTTGAAAATTATTCTGTTTTCATTTCAGACTAGCATGTTCATTCTGTGGGGGATCTGAGGACTTTTTAAACTGTGTACGTATAGGAAAGCCACCTAACCTGTATAATTTGAAAAATACTCACCAGTGGAAATGAGACCTTCAAAACACAGTTCTGGCAAAACGACCATATCACATCTGATCCAATAATAGGGTTTAATTCTTTCAACAACTTAGTTTGCCAAATCAGATTGTCCCACTGGCTAGAAAAATCTCAGAATGCTGCCAAACCTTTTCAGACAAATTCCTCAAACTGAATATTTTGTTTTGTTATGTACTGGAAAGACACAAATAGAAAGAAGAGTCCATTTAATTCTTCTTACTGAACATATACTAAACGGTTCAATCTGAAGACTTTCAGAAAAACCTTTCAGTGGCACAGGAAGCTAATGGATAAGAAGAACTAAAGAAAATTCGGACAGAATTAAACCCCTATATTATTAGGTACTTTTACTTTAGTTCAACTTAAATTTACTTTTCCAAACACTGTTTCAACATTCACACATTTATGAATAGGAAAGGAGTGGCTGAATGTAACTCCTTTGTTATAAAAGAATGGAAAATATGGAAAATGATGGGCAAGGTTTTAATGAGCGCTTAAACACAGCAAAAATTACTGTGAATATCTGGGAACCTCTATATGACCTACATTCCATTTGGAATTGCTGGTGAAGGTTAATGTGGTCCAGACAGAGATGATGAGAAGCATCAGAGAAACAGAAATAACAGCCTGCAAAAAAAAATGAAAGAAAACTTCTACCATAGAGAATGCCAGGGAAAAACCTGGTCTTAGTTTTCAAATATTTTAAAGATCACTAAATGGATTAAAGAAATATTGTCCTTTCCAGGTCCACTGTGGACAGAACATGTGAAAACAAACTTAGCTATAGGAACAGATATTTAGAGCAGGTAGTAGAACAGACTCCAAATGGAAGGAGTAATGAAATATTGAAACCTCCCTCATTTTAGGACTTCAAGCACAGGTGAGATGCAAATCATGGTGGGTTTAAGTGGAGCTGATTCCATATTGGGGCTGTGAGAAGGAACTAGACAATCTCTTGAGAGGAAAGGTGGTGGTTTTACACACACAAGACATGCTAGGTTTCCAGTTCAGGCTAGAAGTCGTGAAACTCATATAGACAATTTTTTTAAAAAAATATTATTTTGGGGATGCATTTATTTCCTATAACTTTCTGTTTTCAGAGCTCCTTACTACATTTTTCCAGGCCTCATTCTTGCAATACAATGAAAATGGGAAAAAATACATTTTAAAAATTGACTTGAAATCTACCAGTCTTCTATCCATAGAGAAAAATAGCCTTCTTTATGTGAATGATTTGTCCTTACAAAATTTAAAAGATCTGAAGCACAGTTAGAACAAGGTAGTACAACGGTTGGTGGGTTAGCTCAAATCTTGGGATCAAAAGCCTGTTCTGTCACATGCTTCATATTTGGCCTTAGATAATTCATTTCCACTCTCCATGCTGTGACCATCAACCCCGTAGAGGGGAAAAAAAGAGCTCTGCTTGGTTTCATGAGGCTGTTGGTGAGGAATGGTGCATTACAACTCAGAGAAGCAGTTCTATTGGCAAACGGAACAGACAAACCCTCTGAAATAAAATTAAAAATAAAAGGGTGGTAACTTTCATTTTGACAACTGGAAATTTGCCTATACAGTGATTTCAGATAGCTTTTGGGCCAGTTTGGGTGCTGGGGAAAACTCACAGCGTAGACAAGACTTCATTGTCCTTTCTTTCCTAAAAATAATTCACATTTGCCTTCTTCCCAGAAGTCGTTTTGCCTTTATAGCCATAAATATTTTATTCTTACTGAATCAGTTCCCAACCATCTTCATTGTCACCTGTTAGAGGCTAGTTTAGGATGCCGCATGTTGCCAAAGCTAAGAGCTCAAAAAATGTGACTCAGAACTCAACACCCCACCAGCCTGGCCAATAACCAAGAGGTATCTTCAAAAATATAAGTGTAAATGTGCTTATGCATGTATAACTTGTATACTCACTTTTTTTGCATCTGTGTTTTAGACTCCCTCTTACAAGGGTAAGAGTCCTCTTTATCTGGACCAGCTTTTCCCAGGGCATCATCAGGAAGACTGAAGGAGTCTTTCATCCAGGCTTCTTTGGAACTGCTCTTTCCTTCATGTGTATCCTTCACCCAACCCGGCTGACTCTTCACTCTGCTCCCTCAACCACAATCACTGCTTAAGTGTGGTATCATCCTTGAGGTAGGTGCAGAATATCTGAGAATGTAAGACACTTCGAAGCAGGTTCTTGACATCATTATATTGGCAGCAAGTGGAGCTCTAGAAGTTGTTCCTGTAGAGTTCTGAAGCACTGTATTTGTTTTGAGTGACATATTTTGCTAAATAAGAAAAAATGAACCAAATCAGCTACCCGAGAAGCTCATCCTTACTGTAGAGAAACGCTTGGAACTTCTAAAAGAATAAACCAAGAACTTCTCCCTCTTTTCAAACTGTTAATACAAAGGGGGTTTTTACACATCTGTACTAATGTTAAAGAATATCAAGGAACTTCCCTCAGTGCAAGAATTCTGTCATCCATATAGTAAATTTATTTTGTCCCTGGCCAGTGCCAATTAGTGTCATTCTAGCAAATGCCTGGGACTCTTTTGGGGTTTGCAAAGGCCAAGCACTGTTCCTAGTATACAGTGCATGAAGACATCCTGTTTCAGGTTGTCATGACCTAAAAGTAGGAGTAGAAGAACTCAGCTGCAGGGTTGTAGGCTCCACTGTGCCAGTTGGCCACAGGACTACCGGAAAGACGCTAACCCATTTTACTTATGGATTCAGATATATCCTTTAAGCTACATCCAGAGTCAGGTTCATGCCAAGGAATGTAAATAGAGAACATGGAAGTCTCCTGTCTTGTCTCACCCTCCAACTTCCTTTCTGTTTTACAGGTGTAGATACAACCCATGAAACCATTGGAGTACTTCCAAGGGACAAGTCAGATCCAAGATTTATAGGCTCAGCATAATTTAGTGGTTCCTATTCTCTTAATATATGTAGATTTTATTTTATTACTGCTCTTCCAAATCAATCATTGATATTAGGCACATACATAACACAGTGATAAATGTCTTACAAACACCAGAGACACTTTAAGTGTCAGATGCTAAATTCAATGTCTTGGAGATAGATATTCTGAAGTCTACTACCCAACAGAATCAAGGAGGAGAGTTTTTTGCATAACCTTGAAATTCAAAGACAAATATAAAAGCTGGAGTACTTCAACAGAGTTGAATAGGCACTGGATAGATCTCTCAAGACCTTTTAGGGAGACACTGCTTATTAAAGCATAATTGAAGGAGGCTGTCAACTGAATCAGGAAACCTTAGAAGATATCCTTTGCATGTACGCTTTGTGAAATTGTCTGACTTGGGGATAAACTGCTCTATTTATTTCTAATAACTGCAGAAGGATCCCTGGGTCACTAGACCAGAATTGCGTGGCTGCACTGTAGCCATACAAAGGCATTTGAGGTTTCTTTCACCATGCGGCATCCTACTGCAGAGCAGAAAAGGGTGGTAAGGTCTGGCATTTGTAGCAAGAAGTGATGATGAGTAACACTGCAGACCCCTGGAATGCTCGTTGCAACGTTATACACTTGGATAGCAACAGCTTGGGGAATCCTGAAACTGTGATCCCTGAGACAGCCTGGAAAGCTGGAGGGAAGAGCCAGGAAACATAAATTAGGTTCTGAAAGCTGAGGGGTTGATGATAAAACACCCATTGCTTAAGGGTGATGATGTGAGAAAAAGAGGGAAACTGAAGAAACTCTCTACCACCAAGTTGCCAGGGTTGTGGTTCCTACTTGTGAATGGCATGGTGATCCAAAGAAACTTGCCACTGAGAACTTGACTCTAAAACTCCCTCTAAACCCCCGACCACCTGTTTGGAGATCATGGGACTTTCCCTGCCCTAGAAAGCATTGAACAAGTGAATTAATGGACTTATAGACCTTCCCGTGTTGTTTTCTGGCTCTGCCTTGCCTCGAGATTCTTCTCAGCAACCTCAAAGAACCCAGAACTTGTGAGTACTTCATAAACACCACAAAAAGAATCAAAATATTTACTGTGGGAGATGACTTTTAACTCAAGCATTTGAAGGATGATATAGACTGGAGTCTTTTGCAAAAAAAACCAACAAAAAACAAAAAACAAAAAACAAAAAACAAAAAAACAAAACAAAACAACAACAAAAAACAAAAACAAAAACAAAAACAAACAAAAAACAAGCATTGCTTTTTCATTTAAGTGAAACACCAACCTTTAAACATTAAGTGGCTCAGCTCTGTTCTTTAATGTCATCATACTTCAACCTTAACAAAATGAAAATAGCCATGAATATCATTGACCTCTGGACACAGATACATTTCCACATCCTTCATTCCACATCCAGCAGCCTTTCACAGGCCAGAACAAAAAAACCCAACAAAAACAAACAAACATAAACCCCAACCAAATAAAAACAAACAAAACAAAAAGACTTTCACATGAAAGTCTAGTCATTCATCAGAAAATCTGCTCAATAAAAAATGGTAAAATTTTAAACTCTCTCCTCCTCTCTGGTTTCACTCAATGACTTCCAGATTGCATCCATTTGATTTACAAAACTAAAGACGTGCTCCCCTCTCCCCTAATTACCAGGGACGCAAATTCAGTTTTGGATGAAAACCTTTTGACAGTGCCTCTCAAGTCCTCCCCAAAAGTTCTGCCATTGGAATTTGTCCAACCGTTTTGTTGATGATGCATGAGCTGGAACCAAATGGAGATGATTTTTCCATTAACGTCTTTGGCTCTGCAGAACCAACAGGACTAAAATATTAGTTTTGCTTGCTAAAGAATCCACTATGACTCAAAGACACATTGAAACAGATCTTTTGGGAAAGGGGCTTATGTTTCTAAAGAATCACTTTCCTAACTATAACCATACCAGTTTTCAAAGCTGTATACAAAAATCTTGTGTATTTTATTACAGACAACCAAGAGTCCAAAGGTTCAAACCTCCAAAAGGCCTTGAAAGACTTGGAGCAAGTAACTGAATATTCTGTCAACAAGATTTTTTTTTTCCTTTACAGAAAATGTTCATCTTGACTAAAATACAGATTAAAAGAAAATTAGTAACAACCAGAGTTGAGGCATTGTTTGGATTTTTGTGAGTCCTTGATTCCATTAAGAGAGTGGAGATAGAGAAGACTGTTTCTCTATTGGAAAATAAAATGTATTCTGAGTGCATGTTAGCTGGTGTGGTTAAAGATATGGACTAGTGAGGACCTAGGTGAGGCTGGAGGTCCACCCAGAATGGGAGAATACTTCTGTAGTTACTGTCTATCACCTTATGCTAAAAGGTTTCTATATTGAGTGGTGTTTAACAGAAAGGCTACCACCACCTTCTTACTCCTCTTTTGGTGTGTTTCTGCCTGGGTTTAAAAAGAATTAAAAGTAAGACTAAGGTTCTCTATGAAGTTACACACTACGGAAGACATTACCTGGACATGGAGAGCTACAGTGGAGAATGTGGTGACACAAGAGGTCCTTTCCTCACCTGGAGGTCGCAGCTTGCCCCTTGCTTTTCCTCCAGCGCTCACAAAAACTCAATCTCATCACAGATGCATTGGGTTATTAGAATCATAGAATAATTCAGGTTGGAAGAGACCCTCAAGATCATCGAGCCCAACCAAAGGAAAAGATGGAAGAAAAGTTTCTGCATTATTATACTCTTTCAAGATCTTTCATGGCAACCTTGGCTGAAACATGAGTTCCTCTCCCAGAGGTGGCATGGGAAATGGTCTTACCTCATATTTAAAACCTCATTTGTGATCACTGCATCTCCAGTTGCACAGATTGGTGTTTAGCCACTTTGTGTTTCTAAGCGCATTAGTAGAGTATATTGCTGTAGAGACACATCTTGATATTAATATTTGCTGTGTCCAAAGGTATGAGAAGAAATCATCTGAGGCATCATTTCTTTTGTATGTGACTACAATGATAGAGAAATGTGGTCCCTGTTCTGCAACTACTTCCTTATTTTTTCAGTTAAAAAAGGCAAATTGCAGCTGATCAAAATTATAGTTTCAAGCCCATTTAAAAAGGTTTAAGCATCAACAACATCTGGCTGAAGAGCAGCAATGGCACTTATTCAGTGAGTGTAGCAGAGGTAATCTAAACAATTTCCTTTTATGTGTGTGTGTACACACTTTGGCCTTTGGGTCTACTCCAGACTCATTCATCATGCAGTAGCTTCACGTAGCAAATAAAACTAAGAACGTGTACCACAGCAACATATAGGGACCTCCAATAGGATCTGGGCCCCATGATGTTTTTTTGCATAAACATTTACTAACAAATGGCTTCTGCCCTGAGTAACAGCAAATCTAAATAGGATAGTAAAAATAAAAATCAAATAGTCAGACAAGAAACATCTTCACTTGCAAGGGCCTATCTGTAGGAACTGGGTCTGTGGTCAGAGGACAGAAATCATAGAACTATAGAAACATAGAATGATTTGGGTTGGAAGGGACCTTCAAAGCTCCCCCAGTGCCACCCCTGCCATGAGCAGGGACATCTTCACCAGCTCAGGTTGCTCAGAGCCCTGTCCAGCCTGGCCTGGGATGTCTCCAGGGATGGTTCATCCACCACCTTTTTGACCAACCTGGTCAGATGGTTTGTCCACCACCCTCAGTGTAAAAAATTTCTTCCTCATGTCTAGCCTGAATCTTCCTCCTTTAGTTTAAAACCATCACTCCTTGTCCTGTCGTAACAGATCCTGCTAAAAAGTCTGTCCCCATCTTTCTTGTAGGTCCCTTTTAAGTTCAGAAAGGCTGCAGTAAGGTCTCCCCGGAGCTTCTCTTGTCCAGGCTGAACACCCCAGCTCTCTCAGCCTGTCTTACCTCTGTTCTCCATCCTGATGGCCTTGCTGTGGCTACCTTGGAAGTGCCCAAATGTTTTTGAAAGAGCTGAATTTAAGATAAGCATTGGGCTGCATTAGCATCCAAAACATTGAGTCCCGGAAGAATCCAAACTTTTCCCCCAGGTGGAGGTTCTCCTCCTTAAAAGGTGTGGCTGTGGACCTAAGGCAGTCTTGAGGGTTTAAAAAATGGGTGTGTGACAAGGCTGGTCTTAAAAGTGGACACATATTTGAGCTTCACTGACATCATAAACATACCCAGTGCAACATTTTGGTACCATCTAATGACTGGCTTGGCTTCAAGAATGTCTGCAGTGTTACACCTTTATCAGTGACTGACACTTGGCAAACTATTTCATACTGGAATTTCTGCAAATTCTC
Source organism: Nesoenas mayeri (assembly GCF_963082525.1). NCBI lineage: Eukaryota > Metazoa > Chordata > Aves > Columbiformes > Columbidae > Nesoenas > Nesoenas mayeri. The sequence goes on from NC_137543.1 coordinate 162,543,085, forward strand.
TCACTTGGAAACCTGAAGAAGTTCAACGATAAAAGTGCTATTGCAAGTAATACGTACATAAATGCTAAACAGAATCTGGTGGTTGGAATATATTTGAGTTTTATCCCAAAATTTTTTCTTTAGTTGTCTGCACAGTGAACACAGAAGGAAAGAGTTTACAATGGCATAGGAAAAAAAAAGGTTTATACAAGCATCTTATATAATTTGGTAGATGGGATATTTAGGGCAGGTCGTGTTTCAGTCAAAGAATGCGTGAATTTGCCTTGATTGCTATAGGAAAAAAAAAAAAAAGACAAAAAGAAAACCAGCAATAAGGTTCTCTCTGACTGTTAATTGTAGAGAAAACCTCAGGCATAACAGTTTATACAAGATACCTAACTCTTAGATACTTACAGTAACATGAAATAACCTCAATTTATTACTCAGTAGTTACAGAGCTTTTTTGTGTTACAGAGCTTTTTTTTTAGTACATTTAAGACTGAGAACAAGGACAAGAAGTCTTTTTGTCCTAGAGCTTAGATTAAATAACAATCTGGCCATGTTTACTCCTCTTTTGGATAGGTAATGTTGTTCTAGTTAAATGAGAAAATCTGGGAGTGGGTCCTAAGGGTCATTCTTTGTGTTTTAGTTGGTCAATAGTCTGTATCTGTTTTGTTGTGTTGGGCTGGGGAATGACCTTGCAGTCCTCCTCCTCGTGGTCTCCTTCATTGACTCTTCTCTGGAGCAAGTCAACATGTTGACCAAAACCAGATATAGAGGGTGATGGAGATCATTTCGTACTCAAATCTAGAAGACACGTGGACCAAACTGGCTCATTAGCTTGAAAGACTTTGAGAAGTTAAGGTCGAGCAATTACTAAGAGCCACACTGATGTGGAAGAGACCAAGACAAGACATGTCTAGGGTGGATGATGCCTTAGCTAACTTATGCAGAGTTCTCTCACTAGCAAAAAGGTTTCAGCAGTGCATTGTTAGAGATGAGACACCAGAGTAATTTAAAATGTAAGTTTAATGCAGTGTTCTGTGTCCTATATCTGTGTCCTTTTCCCATTTTACATGGGGAATGGGAGCTAGCAGCCCTTGCGCCAAGAAGCTGTGGAGTTCCAGAGGAAATCAGGGTAAAGTGTTATGTGCATTTATTTTCAGCAGAGGTGGTGACCCAAAGGCAGGTGTACAGCTTGGAAACTTTCTGTTCATTCCATCTCTCTTGGGCTTCAAGTCTCATTTCAGAGCCACAGCTGAACTGAAAAGCTGTTAGTGATACCACTTTGGTTCAGGCTTGTAGAACCATCTCCACCATCATCTTTGTTTCCAGAACTTAGCTTTATTACTCATGTAGTGCATTTTAATTAGTAAACTCCTTAGTCTTTACTGCTTTTGCTTCAGTGCCAGCTGGCCCCATGGCCACTTGCCCCTCAACAGCTTCACAGTCATGTAGTAGGAAGTTCACTTTACTTACTTTAATTGTCCTTTTTCTAAATTAATACATCTTTTGGAGATATGAACCCTGACAGCATTATCAATATAAGATTGTGAGCTGAATTATGCTGCACTTCAGTCAAATTGCTCGTGAGTTTCTTTCCTCTTATTAACTCAGAACATTTTACAAGGCAAAGGATTTTATTATTTTTTTTTAGGTTTTTAAATAGACTGAAGCACAGAGGTTAAGTGATCCTTGAGTTTGTGTTGAGCACTCTGTAAATCACCTCAGTGCTCAATAAGATAATAAATATTAGTAATGACTATAATAACATTGAGCCAAAGAAAAGACAGAAATAGCTCTGTGTTAGAAGAAGATAAAAACATCATGCAGCTAAAGAGTGCGAACACATCTTGAACACTTCTGGAATTTTTGGTTCTCCCCCTCTCCACCCAGAAAAGGACACATTTGGATCAGAAGAGGTTCAAAGAAAGGAGACAATCAAATGGCCACATCAGAAGTTCCCGGCTCTTCAGCTTGTTAAATAGTGAAATTCATGAGGGGTGATGAGGTGAGAGAAAATGAACAGGAACCTCTATCAATTAAATGGAACACCCTGTGAATTTTTAGAGTAATCTTCTTCAAAACCAAATGAGAGGAAGGCTTTTTCTGCCAAGTTCATATCCTGTAGTTCATTGTCACAGGAAGCTGTGGAGTCCAAATATATAGATAGACTCATAAAATAAAGACACGACCATGGAGGATCCATCTCATGGGATTATTAAATTTAGGAGTCTGGATTCAACTTCCAACAGGAAGCTTCTGAGCTTTGTAGTGTCAGATCCTGGGATGCTATTTCAGATACAGGATCACTCTCTACATTACGTGTTTCTTCTACTCTTTCTCTATGAATTGCATTTTAGGACAGGCTATACGGATTTTGGGCTTTGCCAAGCATAACCACCAATAAGAAATGTGGGAACAGACTTGTTCTCATAACCAACACTTCTACTTTTGCTGTCTTCAGGTCACCAGCAATAAAGTGGCTGTTTGTCTGACAGGCAGAAGATGATAGACCAAATCACTTGGGTCTGAACCACTGATGTTCAGATCTTCCTACTTTAGTGCCTCCTATTTCTCCTCCAGCCACCACTACTATGAGAAGGATCTTCCTCAGGCTACTGTTTCAGTTCTGTTTCCATTTGAGGCATAAGGAACTGTATTGTAATGAAATATCTAAGGCAAAATAAAAGAACTATTTCAATGCACAGAGATCTCCTCAGGTGCGAGTGCACAGGGATAATGAGGTTTCTTCAGGGTCTAAACTCACACCTCACAATGGCAATGAACTCATCTGGGCACTGAGAAATGTCCTATATCTTCTCTGTGAGATAAATTAAGGTTGAAAGGATAAATTCCTGAAAAAAAAAATCCCTACGAACTTCTTAAATTTACACAATTTTGAAACAAAGGTGAAAAAGACCTTTGATTTGGATAGTTTGTGCTGTTCTATGTAACATTTTCCTATATCCTAATGTTTTGCACAACCTTTTTCAGACCACTTGAATGGTAACTCTTCAATCATGTTAAAGTCTCATGAAGAGAACGTTCACTGTTCAGGAATTTGTGGTATTAGTCAGTTTGCAAGAGGTTTAAAAAAATTAAGTGAGTAATTGTGTTACTTGTTTTGGACATCTGTCCCTTATTCCACAGCCTCTAGATGAGGCTCTTAAAATGAACCATATAATCTCATTACATACCAATGTAGAGTGTTGGATATGTTAGTTTTCAGAATCGCATAATCTCATTACATACCAATGCAGAGTGGTTGATATATGTTAGTTTTCAGCTCTAACATGAATTAATTTTAAAAAGCTATTAGAATATAAAAGACAAGAGCTACCCAAGATGGGCAGCGCAAATGAAAATCAGTACATATGCAATTTTGTTTTGACAAAGAATAACAACATGGGTCTAATAAGAAAGACTGCTAGAAAAAAAAAAAAATTAGAGCACAGGAAGGTGATGCATGAGCAACTTTTTGTGTCTGAAAGTGAGCAATAGAAAATGTTCATAAGCATCAGGTCATCTAGAGAGGAAATGAGGTGGAGCCTTGGGATGGTATGGCAATCTCAAGTAGTCTTCACAGCTCGAGAGACCTTGATTTTCTTATAGACACAGACAGTTTTATTGAGTTGCCCAAATATCAGTGGTTTGTACCCTTTTGGATCAGAAACCAGTAATCAGGAGAGATCATCCAGGGCAATTCAAATGACACTAGATGCCTTCATGCAAGCAATCAAACCTTCTCTCAGATCTTCCATTCTGATGGCAGATTAATTACTCAAAAGACATTTAATCATGTAAATTAAGTAAGCTGGTTTACATGTTGTTTCCCACCCTTAATTTCTCCCTGTCACACAATGAGATCCCATAATCGCATATGATCTGACTGTAAGTTTTAAGACATTCTCAGAGACTGTAATATTTTCTTCCAGGGCTGCTAGATATAAACCTTCAGTTAAAGAGTAGTTACATCTTATAATTAATAAAGTATATGACTTCAGTGGCACAAGAAACAGTGTTTGCTCACGTAAAGCTCTGAGGAGCTTATACTGTCTTCCCAATCTGTAATAGGAAATATATTTTATATTTTGCACTATATGAGCTAAACAAAGCATACAAAAAATCTTATAGTCTTATAAACTAACAAACAAAGAAAGAAATCCCATTTTCTTGAAACCTGAGAAAGCTGGATTGAAAATTAAGATTTGTTCTTAGGGACATAGAGATGAGATGTTTTCTAAGAGTCACCATTTTCAAACAATTATCATGGAAGAGGCTAAAATGGCGGTAAAATAATTTTAGGTTTTAGAAGAAACTTCCTAATCATTGGAGTAGAGGAGTCCTAGGATAAAGACCAAGGAATGATACAGGACTCCTGGGACTGGACATTTCGCAGATCAATTAACAATAGTAATTATTTAGCCGACTGCCTCTGGAGGAATGCACCCTCGTACTTTCAGGGTTGTGTCTCTACACTGAGCAAGCCCAACTCTTGCTGTCTTTCACCATAGGGCATGTGTCAATAATTTTTTCCTGCTGCTCCATCACTTTTGGCCCCACATCTGGAGCTCTACCCAATGCTGAGCAGAGCTGAAGGACCCTGACTTGGGTCTTGCAGATGCTTCTTTTGCCTAAAGCATGTCTCAGTCTGACATTGGATTTTGTGGCATCTGTGACATTACTGATGTATGGGGAGCCTGGGGTTGACTGTCCGCTCTCGACTTTAACCGGCCATTTAGATGAGGAAATTGAGACCGTTATCAGCAAATTTGCTGATGACACCAAGTTGGGAGGGAGTGTGGAGCTGCTGGAAGGCAGGAGGCTCTGCAGAGGGATCTGGATAGACTGGAAAAATGGGCCAATTCCAACGGGATGAAGTTCAACAAGGCCAAGTGCCAGGTCCTGCACTTTGGCCACAACAACCCCCTGCAGCGCTCCAGGCTGGGCACAGAGTGCCTGGAGAGCAGTCAGGCAGAAAGGGACCTGGGGTACTAATTGACAGGAAGCTCAACATGAGCCAACACTGTGCCCAGGTGGCCAAGAAGGCCAATGGTGTCCTGTCCTGTATCCAAACGAGCGTGGTCAGCAGGATAAGGGCAGTGATCCTTCCCCTGTGCTCTGCATTGAGAAGGCCACACCTGGAGTGTTGTGTTCAGTTCTAGGCCCCTCAGCTCAGGAAAGAGATTGAAGTGCTGGAGCGGGTCCAGAGAAGGAGGCTTAGAGGTAAGCTCAGCACTCTCTAGAACTACCTGAAGGGCAGTTCTAGCCAGGTGGGGATTGGTCTTAATTTTTTTTCCTTAAGTTTGCTACTTTTGTCACTGTAATGATGGCAGCAGTCTTCTCTTTGGATAATTACATCTCCCCCATTGAATGCTGCTTCTCATTCTCAGCCAGTAATTTCATCTCAGGGATGCAGCATGTGATAGATGAAAGGGATCACTTGCTAGGACTGGTTCTCTCTAACTCAAAATGGTGCAAGACAATAAGAATTTGCTAATGGAATAGTTTTGAAAGAATGGGAAATAATGTGCTAAAATACAGAATACTGTTGCTGAAAAAAAAAATTAAATTAAATAAAAAGTATGCCCAAACAAACTTCTCTTCTGGAGCTCCACCTTCTTTGTACCAACTAGGTATAATTGATAATATTTATGAAGAAATATTATTTTGTTTCTAGCTTCATCTCTTTATTATTAGAACAGATTTATATGCAATGGGGATTATTAAATTGAGATTAATTTTGGTTGGGTTTGAGTTTCTCCAGTCTCTTTCTCTGTTATTTGTAAGAGTCCTGAACGCTTCTGTAGCTTTAGAGGAATACCAAAGTTTGGGGGATGAGACTGTTTCTATTTTTCTTTTTTTTTTCTTGGTATGATTGATTTGGTTTTATAAATTCTCTTAATTTTAGTAGTGACCAGTTAGCTGCATGACTTCCAGACTATTTCTCATTTAAAAAATAAGAAGAAATCATTGCAACGTGATGGGATTTCCACCTCCCATTGAGTGTTACTCCTTGACACATTTTTACACGTGAGTGCCACAGCGCAAAGTGAAGCAGGAGATTCATCACATAGAGTTATCCCCCCTCAAAAGGTAGGATGGATATTTTTATTTTCACCCCAGCAAGGATTTCCACTGGTGACAAACCTCAGTTTAGTTAAATCCCTCAGGCGAAAAGTATACAGAAGTTGCTACTCTGCTTCTGCCCTTTTAAGAGTCAGAGCAAATAGCTTTACAGTCTTTCTTTCAAAGAGAATACGCTTCCCAAAGGCTGATTCTCAGGAGGCATAAATGATTGCAGGAGCTTTATATTTTTTCTCACTACAATTCAGGAAGCTGTAATGCTTGGTGCCCGCTGAGGATTTATCTATCTCCAGAAGTGTAGCCAAGGATGAACAGAGGTAAACGAAGTTTATTCTCTTCCAATTTGGGCAGCTGGCAATTTACAGCTCCATGTGGTGGGCCTGGAATATCAAATAAGTGAGGTTATCCACTTGTTTATTGACTCCTGAGAAAGAGTCTTGTGCCAAAAGAGAACAAAGATGTCTTTATCATTCCTAAAGAATAAAGCTTGGCTGAGCACGGCGTGTCAGATGGACCAGAAAGCTAAAACAAACAGGGCAGAAACTGATTGCAGACTCATTTCCTATGGAAGAACACACTTTTGTATAACTTTAAGTGTTTTCCATTGTGTGAGGGAATCAGAATAAGGCAACAACTTCAGAAGACTGTGAGTGATGTTCAGGTTAACTCACATCTACCACTGTCAGCTCGAATGCCCAGACCTGGTTTTGCATCTGACTTTAAACCATAGTCTGGTACCCAAGAATTCCCTCTGATGTTTTTTCCTCTCTGTTTTTGTATTTTGCCTGCTGATCAACCCCCACCCCTGATGTGCCAGGAGGTTTGATTCAATACCCTTCCTCTGAATTGCATCAGCTTTCTTATTATCTGATGGTCTTGTTGTTATGAGAGACTTCAGGGCATTAAAACACCTTCTTTCAGGTACTGCATTAGTAAGAGGCAGAATATTTCCTACTTGGCTTCTTGTTATGCTCATGTAAAGTGTTTTAATGATTTGTTACTTTTTATGGCTTGAAGGTTGTTGTGAATAATCTGCAATCACAACAAGGAAAGTCATGATAAGTGAATTCTGGAGGCAAGAAAAAAGAACATAGCATTGACTAGCCATACTGTAATGAGATAAAAAAGCTGATCCTGCATCATAATTATAAAGGAAACATTTGTAGTTTTTCCACAAAGAGGCTGGAGCATTGCAATTTTGGTAGCATCAGGCATATGCTGTCAGTATATTTATCACAAAAAAATCCTTTTGAAAGATCACTGAAATTGAAAGTTTCCCCTGACTTTAATGGAATTTGGATCAGGTACAAAACACTTGTTAATTAGCCAATTTATAAAAGTTTAAAAATTGAATATGAAGTCTCTGTAAAGAAAGAATGCTTAATGAGTTTTGCTAATGGCAAATATAGTCCTGAAACATCAGACTTTCCCTACCATCTCTCAGAGCTCTGAGCGGGGAATCAGAATTTTCCAGCAGTCCCCTAAACAAGATCAGGGATGTTTGGAATCAATTCACAAAGGTTTTGAGAAGACAGGTGATTCAGGCAGATAGACAGCCCATCAACCAAAACTTCTGTGTGTTTATGTCAAGCAGGACAAGGTCATACAGAATAAATGAAGCTCTGAGCACCACGGGAGATGGGTGTCATTGCTTGACAGTATTGTATAAAACCATAACGGTAAAATCAAAACCAGCATTGAAATCTGATTGATTGTCCTCCTTTTTGGTGCTGAAGATGACCTCAGCCACAGTAAGTGGGAGTCAGCAGGGAAAATTGCTCCTTTGAGGAGAGCAGCCCATCCAGTGACTTACAAATTTCCAAGAAACACTTGGACGGATGAACTGAGAAATGGAAAAATTTCACCTGAAGATTTGAGAAACCACTTCAAAGGACCCTGGAGGTAGATTTAATTGAGGGCTAATTCGTTTTTGTGAGTATAATTTACCAATATTTTCTTCTTGCAGCACCACAGCCCAGGAGGCTCAGAGCAGCCTGGTATGGGAGACAGAGCCCCTAATCCTCAGCAACAAACTGTCTCCTGTAACCAATGGTGCTGTGAATTATAGGAAGGAAGCTGCTCCTCTCAAAGAAGTCTGTACAGTCCTCACGAAGCTGGAATTACTCTTGTCCTCCTATTGTGCTTCATCTTTAACTGCATCTTTACAGCTGATGGAAAGATTAGTAGTTAAGACTTGTGATATCAGAGCTTTCTTTATGGTCCTTGCTCTTGGATCTGAACTATGGGGTGGAAAGTCTCCATTATTTTTCCCATTAATCAAAATAGTTGACAGTCCCTCCTGATGATAAGACAAGGCCATTAATGAGAACTCTGTAGGCTGTGATATCAGAAAGTCAGAAATGAAATTGTTTGCCTGGATGTTCCCCTCTTTTGGAAAGGGAGGCAGGAGGGGACCAAGAGGTGAATGTTGACGGATGGGAATACTGAGAAAAGGTACTGAGAGAGCACTTTCTCAAAACTATTGAGCATTTCTTCACACCTGCCTGGAGATAATCCCACTGATATGGACAATAAGCGACCATAGCAGGAGATAGAGTCTTCATTCAGTGCTGACAGGACTGGAGCATCTTGACAGCATGTTGTGTTGGTGGCACGTGAGGTCTTGGCAGTGACGAAGGTTCATGACGGAGCACTTGAGCTGACAAAATCTTTCAGGGCTGAAGGTCCATGTGAACAGATGCATTTCCCATTTCAGGAGAAACACCAGCCCCACTCTCTTGAGCGATCAGCATTCAATGCAGATACTCAATCATTTCTGGCACATGATGTCTTTCTCATCCCCAAATGAAATATTTCTGAAACCTTCAGATGATCAGCCCATTGCAAACAACTAATGATGTTTGTCTTCATTTCCTGCACTATCTTCCTTCTCTATGTTTCCTTCTCCAGTTCTACATATTTTTATCTTGCCATGTTTTGTTTTCTCCATCTTGTGTGCTTTTCAAGGCCAGGTGATCACTGTGACTTCAAAACCAGAGTAAATAAATGACACTGAGTCCAGGAACAGTGAATACATAGAGTAGTATTAAAACACTGTTATGTTTGGTATAATGATTTCATCAATATCTTCAGATCAACTATGGCGTCTCAAGCATATAGGGAAAACCTGGATGCTTCAGTATTCTCTCGGGTGATGCAGTATGTTTTGAAATCCTACTAGACCATTCCTCTTTCTTTTGCTTTATTTTTTTCATGTATTATGTCCTGGCTAGTTCAGAAATATTACTTGCCAGAGAAACAAGTCCCTGTTCTTTTATTAAAAACAAGAAGAACAGAGGACAAGTGTTCTAAGAGGGAACAAACTTTATATAAGGTAAAAAAAATCAGCTTTGCAGTGACCTTCTAGCCAAAGCAATCTTCTCGTTTTCCATTTGCAGTAAGGTTTTGTTCCTTCACTTCCAAAGAGATCTGAGTATCTAAAGTAAAAATATCCAAACCATTCTTTCACTTGCCAAAGCTCCTGGCATTGAAATCTCCACAGCAGAAGACATTTATGTTTCTTAGTGATGCTCTGTGATTCTTACATTGATTTTTTTCTTTTTTCAGAATGACACCATCTCTACCAGCAGTTCTTAAGTAATCTGTTCTGCTGTTTACTAACCATTTAAATTACTTCCCTTTCTTTTTTGGTCTTCAATACCTTGTATCTTCCAGGTCAAGGTGAACCAACCCATTAATATGTTCCACCTTATGCAAGAAAGTAAAGGTCAATTAAAAAAACCTAGTTCTTCCATGCAGTCAAGATTTGGCCAAGCACCTTCATAGAATGACTTTGATTTGCTGAATCTACCATTTCAGCCAGTTAGCTAAGTCTTCCAAGGAGTGGGATGGCAGGCACTATGCTCTGGTTTTGCTCTATCCACAGCCTCTATCCACAGTATTTTTGCTCTATCCACAGTATTTTCATCCTTCTTCATTCCTTCCCAGTAAACTCAGACTTGGTGACCCTGGACCCAGCTGTTTAGGTGGTCACTAGTCATTCCTTGGTGAAGAGTAGAGGAGACATGGTTGACTTTCCAGAATACCTTCCCTCCATTCCACCATCTTGATGTTCTTCAAAGGTGAAAACTGAGTCACTGCATTCAGTGTAAGTCAAAAAACACTGACGATCAAGATATTTGAGATCTATTTACATCTGCCAGTTAATTTGTTATTGCTTATGCCTGTTGACAGACACTATTAAGAAAATAGTGCCTGCAGATAAAGTTATCTCCTCTTTACACCCCTTGCAGTCACCTGGGAAGCATGCTATTTCTGATACTGTTATGCATATATTACGTGGGAAGGGAAGTATCCAGTCTGTACTTTTGCCTACAGGCATGCTGTGCCCTCACCAATGCATCATTTATTTATTTCAAGTCAGCTCAGAAAGGCTCATCCTGGGAAATGAGTTGGATGGGTTGCTTCCAAAAAACAATTATCAGGCGATATTTCTTCTAAACTGAATTTTAACTCCAGTCTGGATGAGAAAGGTGCATTAAAAGCATTAGTAAACGTCTTTATTGAGTGTGCTACTTCGACTGAATTTGAATTAATTTTCTTCATGCAGTCAGAAACTTTTCTTTTTCACAGTTTTTCCTTTTCACAGATTTAGTTTGAGAATATTAAGATATTAATATCACCTTGGGACAGAATTAATGTAATTTTCTAGTGGTTTTGAGTTGGAATGAAGAAAATGTAAGAACTTACTGTTAGCTCTGGACTGGGAGACCAAGGTCTTTCTGGGCTCTTTATCTGCAGGTACCAGGCACCTAGGAAGCAGGACACAGATGGGACAGACCTTTACTGACACCCAAACTGATCAATGAGAATATTCCATGCCATTAGCATCATATTTCATATTTAATGAGAGTCTATTTTTCCAGCTGGTGAGACCTATTCCAGTTCTGCTCTGTTTTGGTTGAGTTCTGTTCAGGAGGTTTTTTAGTTCAGCCTTTTGATGTTCTGCCATTTTTGTGGTTGGCTTCTGGGCCTTTTTGCCTCTTTAGTCTTTTCTTTCTCTCTCCAGGATCAGCTGTTCAGGACCAGGATTCTCTCTTCCCAGGACTGGCTGCTTTGCAAGGATAGAGTTTGTCAGGAATTGCTTTGAGTATCACTTGTTTTATGTTTAATTTTCACTTTATATATACTACTAATACTAGTATATTAGTGTTATTTTGTTATTTTATTAAACTGTTTCTACCTTAATCCACAAGCTTCTCCCTTCCCTTTTGATTCTCTCCCCTGTTTAAGGGTGGGGAGGCTCATGAGAAGCTCAGGACAACTGATGCTGAGGTATCTATAAGGCTTTCTGCAATGCACAGGAAGGCCTAAAATAGGAAACCCAAACACTGAAGTGGTCAAGTTCAAAGGTACAAAATCATGCAATTTAAAATAAAACATGTGAGAGGCCCTTGATATCTCCATAAAGCCAAGGCCTGATCAAGGCACTCCTCTCCATTACAAGCCCATGGGCTGCAGGCTGAGAATCATAGAATCATTTTGGGTGGAAGAAACTCTCAAGGTCATGAAGTCCAACTGTCAACCCAACACTGACACTAACCCATGTCCCTAAGAACCTCATCTACATGTCTTGTAAACCCCTCCAGGGATGGTGACTCCACCACTGCCCTGGGCAGCCTGTTCCACTGCTTCACAGCCCTCTCCATGAAGAATTTTTTCCTAATATCCAATCTGAGGAGAGGTCCCAGAGACTGCAGTCCAACCCAGAGCCTTAACCACCCATAGACTCTTTCCATCATATGTAAAGTAACCAGATTTCGAGCAACCAATGTTAAAAATAAATATTGAACACAAGGTTTTGGGGGAATCCCACACTGTATCTCAGCTGCCTACTTTGATCATTGTAATCTTTGTGGGAGATCTTATCTCCTAGCTGTCGTCAGAGACAATATTCAAGGCTTCTTGGACCACAGGGCTGATACTCTGTTCTACACTTCCTCTATTTCTCAAACCCCATATAAATCTCAATGAAATACATTATAAATCCAGCATCATGCAATTCATGCTGTACTTGTTGTGTCACATGAAGGACACACAGAAAACTTGTTTCTTTGCTATGGGGAGCTGATAGGTGTGAGGAGGACCCCAACAACATGTTGGCCCCATCACGTGTGTCTATAGCCTCATCATGCAGGCAGCTGGCTGCCTCTGTACTGCCTTATCAGTGATGACACAGGAAGCCTCAAGCACTTTCTGCAGGTGTCGATTCAGGGAACAGGAAGGATGTGGTCAGCAGCAGCAGCTATCAGATGTACTCATCTTAAGAGGCTCACGTTTCTATATGGGAGGTGGCAGATCTCTCCCTCCCACCACTGGTCCCCAGCTTATATGGTGAAATGGAAAGCAGAACCAAAGTATCACATTTTCTAAGTTGCCTCATTTTGCTTCCTGTTTTTGAGCAGCTGCGACAGAAACCACCTTGTCCTGAGAACATAACGCCTTACAGCTTGATTGTTCAAGTAGATTTCAAATAAAGGCCAACATGCCAACTCCATTAGTTAATCAGAACAGGAGCTTTTTACCCACCTCTTCAGCTAAACACCAGAAAAGCATTAAATAAGAGGCACGCTTTTTTCTTATCTTCATGTTCCCATGCATGTTATAGCTTAAGTGTTTGAAAGCTTCGCATCGTGTGTTAGCTGCACAGAGCTGTGGTGTTCTTTGAAATATAACCATTTCCATTCATCCTCTCTTTTCACCTGGTGAGCTTGAACTTTGCTTGGTCAGTTCAGCCATTTCTCTGACGTGGGATCAGGAGCTCGAAGCAGAGCTCAAAGGCAGCTGATGTTCTGTGCTTAATGGTTGAATAATGTTCAGCACTGTCAGAATCTGTTCTTGACAGCATGTTTTCATTTGTAAAAGAGCTATTTTGATGAAGCAATGGGTGTGTAATCCAAATTCAGGTAAATTAATACCAACAGGGCCACAAGAATGTTTTTTTAGCTAAAAGAAATTAAGCCATTAAATTCACTGCACTCTTATTATGTCAGTCTCCTGTTCCATTATTTTCACTCTATCTAAATTTTGGACTTGTTATTGTTGAACCATATATAAAAGCAACTTTTTTTTTTCAAATAACAACCATCTATTTAATATTGTGCTATAATTGAAACCTTCTCTTTAACTAGAAAGTTGTTAAAGCCCATTCTTCCATCCAGTACCTAAACTCCAAACACAAATCAGCTACAGTCACAACTGGAAGCTTAATTTGGCGCTGGCTAGAATGTACATTAAATAATGCAAATGTCAGAAGGTGCTGCTGTTAAATACACCTTCACATCAGAGCATTTCGCATTGACTGTTAAACCCCACCCTTGCAAAACAGTTTTTTACCTTTTGGAAGCTCTAATTTCAAAATAGCACTCAGGTTGCTCAGTGCTACAGAACTTTCACACAGGAATGGTAGCACAGACCGCGGATGGCAGGTAGTCCAACAAGACATACTCAAACTGATTCATATATCTGAGCTGTCGGAAAACAAGTTGTCACCTGCTAAGCTGGATAATCGTATCTGTCTCCTTCCCTCATGATGGATCAGAATAAAAATATTCATATTTAAAGGCTGGTTTGGCATTAGCACTTGACACAGCTGTCCTGGTGTTAATGGAGCTGCTCAAACTTTTCCCATGACATAAGAACTGGGGCTGTTTAGCCCAGAGAAAATGGGGCTGAGGGGAAACCTTCTCACTCTCTACATCTACCTGAAAGGAAGTTGCAGCATGGAGGGTATTGGTCTCTCCTCCCAAGCAACAAGTGAGAGGACGAGGGGAAATGGTCTTAAGTTGCACCAGGGGAGGCTGAGGTTGGATCTTGGGAATAATTTCTTCTTGGAAAGGGCTGTGGGGCATTGGAACAGGCTGCCCAGGACAGTGGTGGAGTCACCATCCCTGGAGGGTTTGAACTGACTTGGAGATGAGGTTCTCAGGGACATGATTCAGTGCCAGTGTTGGATTAATGGTTAGATTCAGTGGTTGTTGGGTCAATGGCTGGTTGAGGGTCTCTTCCAATCAAAATAATTCTATGACTCTATTATTCTATGACACGAGAGAAGGCATTGCTTGAACAAGGAATGGAAAAGACCTCCTCAAGGACAACTACTGTGTGCTTACTGGCATTTCTACTTGTATCCATGTCAGACCATCAATGGAGAACTGCTCCAGCCATACCTCTGTACTCAGTTCATCCTCCTCTGACACTTCCACTTCTTTCTGTAGTTTGTGTCTTTCCTACAGCTACCCACCTTCCCTTCCCAGCAGTATATAAAGTTATTACTAATACTTTGCTAGTGTTTTCTTGAATACACACAGTTATGCAGGCCAGCAGTAAGAAGCTGTGTTCAAACCCAATACTGTAGCAACCCTACAAGAATTTAGTCTGCTCCCATCATTGTACAGTTGGTCCAAATTTCTCAAGTGGGACTTTTCCATTGGAAAGTGCTGTCTGTGCAGTAGTACTGTGATGTTCAGCAGGAATGTGATGACTTCTTCAAGACTGTCAGCGGAAAGCGGGCAGTCAGGTTAGTCATCTGGTCTCCTGCCAGCCCACCTTGCCAGGAACTCTGGCATTACAGTCACCTATGGAACATTCAACCCAGGATTCAGGCTGCCAACTTTCCAGCTCTCCAGGCAGAAAGGATGGTACAACTTGTTTCAACAGTGGACCAGGGTTTGTTGTTGCAGAAGTGGCCTGGTACTTTTCCTCCTTAATTATTCCTTAAGCTGACAGACTCCATGGTTATCTATCACACTTTGCTTTGCTTTCCTAGCTTCTTTGTTACCTAGACATCACTGCTGTCTTCTAAGCAATTGTACAAAGCCATGAAGAATAAACAAGCAGAGATGGAGATTTGTCCAAGACTTACCAGCTTTAGGGGAAAACAAGAAGAAACTTTGTGAACCTCAAGGGAGGTGATTGTCCTACTCTGTTCTGCACTGGTGCAGCCTCACCTGGAGCACTGTTTGCAGTTCTGGGTGCCACAGGATAAAAAAGATACTAAGCTACTGAAGAGTGTCCAGAAGATGGACACCAAGTTGGGATGGTGAAGGGTTTGGAGAGGAGGTCATATGAGGAGCGGCTAAAGTCACTGGGTTTGTTCAGCCTGGAGAAGAGGAGACTGAAGGGGGAGCTCTTTGTGGTCTACAGCTTCCTCACAAGTGGAACAGGAGGAACAAGTGCTGATCTTTTCTCTTAAGTGACCTGTTACAGAACCCCATGGAATGGCAGGAAGGTGTACCAGGGGAGATTTAGCTTGGACATGAGGAAAAGGTTGTTCACCCAGAGGTGCTGGACACTGAACAGGCTCCCCAGGGAGGTGTTACCACCCCAAGCCTGACAATGTTCAAGAAGAGACTGGACAACATCCTCAGACACAGGGTGTGAGCTGTGGGGTTGTCAATGCAGGGACAGGAGTTGGACTTGATGATACTCGTGGGTCCCTTCCAACTCAGGACATTCTATGATTTTATGTCCAATTAAAGATACTGCGGGGGGTGGGGGGGGGCAGGAAGGGTGGGAGGGAAGGTGGCAAATTCACGGGTTTTTTGCTGATCAAGAAAATATTTTAATTCCCTCCCTTTTTCCTAAAGAATGCAAAGTTTGGCCATGTTTTCTATGATACAGAAGTTGCTATGACGTTCACTGGCAGTATCTTTCTACACGTTCTCTACAAGGTTAATTTTAAGTGCAAGACCTGCCTCTGTGCGTCCATCAGACCATTTCTAGAGAGCTTTAATGCTGACAGACTATCATTTTGTGGAAAATATCCCTTCAGATATTTGGGAAAACACCACCTCTTTTTCCTGTAGCTGACTTGTGGTAGGTTTGACAAACCAACTTTTTCTTCTGATTCAATCCCAACTGGCTTGCCAAACTCATTAGATCTCAGGCCAGCTTTTTCCTGGAGTTTCTTTTATCTAAGGAAAATGGAGCAGCCTTAAATAAATGAAGCTTAATCCAGTGATGTCCAAAATAATCATTTTGCCTTGCAGTTTACATTTCCAACTGGAGGTATGGTAAAATACATAGACTAAAGAGCAAAGACCAGGTTCGTGATGAGAAGGTAGGTCAAAAATCAGAAAACCAGGAACAAAAAGGCAAAGATGAGAACCTGGAGGACTGCAGCACATGAGAACAAGATTCACAGTGATCTGAGAAAGCAGTTTGAGGTTTAGTTGTGATTTGTCTCCCTCTTGGTGTCATCTGTGCCTCAGGACCCCTCTTGGGGGATCCATATCCTTGTAATGAACAGAGAATGTATGGGTTATTCTCATGGTTATTGTGGAAGCTATCAAATAGTAAGTTAAAAGCACCTCCTGAACAACATATTACTTTGAGAAAATGGATTGGGTCACTTCTGTCTCCTTTTTGTATCTTTATATCTTTCACTCATGGAAGAGGAAATTAAGGAGAAAATACTGAAGATGTGGCACGACATGATTTTATGAATTAACACCTTTCAGGATGCCTTTGTTGTGGATCTGAATAATTGAGTTGACTTCTTATGTAAATGGAAATAGTAGTCACAGAGTGACAAACAGCCAAGGGAAGTTCTAACTTCAGAGAGCAAAAAAGTGAGCTGTGAAATGTTAGGGGTTTTTTTTGGCATTGCTCTTTCTCCCACCAGTTGGATTGGTTCTTCTGAAAACTGATTGTGGTCTTCCTCTGATCATTCTTGATATCCTAAATTTAGGAGAAAAATAACTATAACTGCAACAAAATTACATATTATCTTTTTTTCAAAATGTACCCTATCATTAGACAGACATACAGCACAGGATTATTATCAAGCCCATAATCATAGAATGCTCAAGAGATCTGAAACCTACACAAGTCCTGTATTATTCTCCAGGACCCCTAAATGCAGTACAAAATTATAGCCACTTTCTAAGCTGTATTGCTCTGGATGAAATAATACAAATATGCTACAAATATGTGCAGATATCAGTGCATCTCACAAGCAAAGTGAGCCGCCTTGCTTCTCTCCAACATGAAGCCACTGAAAATCTGATCCAGGTGAAAGAAATTTTGCAGACCTTCTGTATTGCTCAAATAACTAGTGGTACCCAACTATTTCTGTCCCAGACTAATATCTCAAGAATTCTAAAAAGTCAATCCTCATTTGCTGTGAAGAAAAAACGGGAGGAATGAGAAGGTTGCAGAGGCACAGAAGCCAAGTTTTTCTCTTTGCAAAAGCATCGTCTGCTCTTGATCTCTGCCTCATGCCCATAAGAGTCTCCAGCTCTTTTAAAGTGGAATCCAGTGCATGGTTTCCAGTCCTTCAGGAAGGCTGGGCAACCACTCAGAATGAGATCAAAAAGGTGACATCTGTAACAGTAAACTAAACAGAGCCAGTCTTGTCCTGATGTCGGTGAGCAGGACCTGGCCACATCCACACTATTAAACTCTCCTATTCTCTCAAATGAGGTGACCACATCCAAATCACTTGTTGGGAATGATCTCTGCCCTGCACCAACACCCAAACCAAGCCCAGAAATTCTCAGGGTGAGCACTACTTGGCACAGTTTGAAGCATATCAGGGACCAGTGTTAAGAATTTAAAAAGATAACTGATCAGGGCTGTGTAACACACACTGGCACAATTTAATTTTTTGGTAGAAAGACAGCCAAATCCTGGACTCAACTCCTAAATAGGAATGAGCCGCTCCTAGTGATGTTCCAAGCAAGCAAAAGTTTGGAAGGGAAGGGATACACAGCCCAAAATCTGCTTTCCTGATGACTGCTTTAGACTGCTCTGTTGCTGGGCCTTAGTGCATGTGTCAGCTTCATTTTCACTTACCCCAAGACCCTTTTCCACTGTCCAAAAGCTTGTAATAGCTTTTACATCAAAGAAAATGGCATCTTACGGCTATAAGGGAAAGCATTAGTTGGCACTACATATTTAATTCAGCCTCTTCTAATCTACATGAGAATCCTGACAGACACACAAATCAAATGCAGACAGTGCATAAAACGCTACCTAATTTTCCAATCTGTTCCTATCTCACTTTGGATATGTGCCTATGGTGCAGCACAAAAAATCATAGCCAATTATTTTTTTGCTATTCAGTTACTCTTGAAACACAAATAAATCCACCTGGATCATCTACTTTGCCTCTGGCTATTTGTGTTGATGATTACAGAAAGCATAACCTTGAAAATAAATTATCAGAGGCATATTGACGCTTATGCCATCAGAACATATTGTTCTTATTCAGTGACACGATGAGGGTTTGTTTGCTTCTGTTCTTTGTTAAACAGTACTAGTGGAGGCTGTTAGAGCAAGGCTCTAGTCAGGTGTACAAGTCTTCCTCATAGAGGTGTGAAAGCCCAATTTCTGCTGGGTTATTTAGATAAAAAGAGCTTATTTGTTTATGTACCATAAAGCATCATTACAGGACAGCAGGAAAGAACAGAAAATCAGAAAAATCACAGACTGGCAAATGTTTAATCATGTTCAAAATGGAAAATCCACTGGGAAACATGGAGGAAGAAAACTTGGAGAAAATAAAGAAAAATAAGTTTCACTTGGATGAAAGGTTAGGAAAGGCTTCTGAATTCTTGCTAGGTAGTCTGGAGTGTTGGCTTGATATTCAGTGAAGGCTATGAAGGGTACTGTCATGTTTCTATGTTAATGCACTGATTTGAGGAAATTTTTCAGAGGCCCAAATGTAGAAGAGCATGAATCCCCTTCATGTTGCTTAGTAATGCAAAATATTAAAAGTATAGAAATATTTTTGAGTATGTGCCAGAAAGGCTTCTCAAGTATCAAGCATCCATATGGAGGTTCACACCTCCAACTTCCAACATCTACATGTGGAGACTCATTGGACCACTATCAGTCATACCAAATTTGGGATCAACCAGCCAACCATGTCTGCTATGGGAGGAACCCATATAACCATAACCCAGCCCTGAGAAATCAGACACCTGTCGCATCTTTATGCCATGATTCTTCTCCATCGTATGACCCAATATGTACCCACACTTCTCTGTCATGCAAATTAAAGGGTAATGACTGTCCTTGTACCTCACAAGAAGTTTGGCGTTCCACACAGTTTTTTTCGTTTCCCTTCAAAAGAGGCTTTGGCCAACTTTGCCAGATGAAAGGTGGAAGGGAAAACAGGAC
Organism: Nesoenas mayeri; assembly: GCF_963082525.1. Lineage (NCBI taxonomy): Eukaryota > Metazoa > Chordata > Aves > Columbiformes > Columbidae > Nesoenas > Nesoenas mayeri. The sequence continues at coordinate 162,562,300 of NC_137543.1, forward strand.
TGCAGGAGACCTGAGGCCAGCAATATGGAAGAGGTGTGATTGAGCAATGATACTCTGTGGTTGTTTTTTCCTTTCCAGGCCCCAAAGAGGGATGTCGAGAAATATGAACTCACACTTGAGTGAATACACAAGCCTTTAAGACTGGGAAAAAGAGCATTTCGGAAACGAGATTATTCTATGATCACCCATTAGAGGGCATCTCTCCCCTTCATGTAGAGTATCTGGAGGCCCCATCTCAGCCTACTTAGATCATCAGCCCCATCCTGGTCATCTGCTCTGAGCCAAGCCTGCTTCTGACAAGTGCTCAGGAAATTATGAAGTTTGTTCTTTGTCTCACTTCACCTTTGAGTATTTACAAATGTCACGGGCAGTGTTTGTGGAAGCCAGCCGGCTGTGGCATTTTTTTTTCTCCCTCCTGTTCTTTTTTATGTACCATTATCAAAACCATAGCGGAGATAAAATTCAGCATGATCTCATTAGAACTCTGCAAGAGCTCAGGAATCCCTTTCCACTTACAGGAGGGTTTGCATTTATCCTTGTCCCCAAAGGCTGACTGTGAGGCTCAAGGTGAGCAGGCAGGTTGCTGTTGTGGTGATTTGGGTTTTTTTCTTTGTTTTTTGTTTGTTTTGTTTGGTTTTTTTTCCTGTTGTTGTTGTTTTGTTCATTTGATTGTTTGTTTGTTTTAATCCAGAAGTCTTAATAGCTCAAAACAGTTTTTCAATTGCTCCTTTCCAGCTGTAGTCAAGTCCCTTCTCAAGTAGAAGCTGCAATCTCTGATCAGAACCAGCGTGAACAAGTACTACTACAATAGCAGGGGGTGAAAGAAGAATTGCCACTGAGAGACTGAGGCTAGTTTATGAGAACATTGGCATGTTCTTCTAGTATATTTGGCTGTCTTCCTGCAGAAGACTGATCATTTTTTCACCCTCACAACCTCTGCTGTAGGGTTAAACATTCATCTTATCCATAAGGTAAGTTTTCTGCTGACAGAGGCTACGGAAAACTGTAGCCAGGACTGGCTGAAAGACTGAGTAAAGTTATCAAACTGATTTTGCATAAGAAATACTAAAATATACTTATTCTCTTTCTTGGAAAAGAAATTACAGAGGAGGATGTGACAGAAAGCATGGATGGCCCACAGAAAGTGAGTAGGATACCCTTGCTTACTATTTATTTCAGTACAAGAGTTAGAAAAAAACAGAAATAGCATGAAAACAAGTAGGCAGAAAATTCAAGGTTGGATTTAACACATGAACCATGGTGAATCTAGACACAGCATTTGAATATATTAATTGCTCCAGCCCTTCACCCTGGCCTGCTGCCTGAGATTGTCATCTCTCAAACAGAACTTGGATGATAAATGAGCTGTGAGAAAAACAAACTGACTCAACCTGTCTCCAAAACCCACTTCCCATCTCTGTTATCAATGTGGAGACAGGGATCCATTATATGAAACAATGAATATACAGATAAATACTTAACATGGGATTAATTTTATTTAAGATTTCCTAACTACCCTGCAGGAAAAAGTGCAAGATAATGAGTCTGCACACTCCTTGTAGTCAGTGAAATAACAATAAGCACATCCTTGAGCTCATCCTGACACATGTGTTTCACACAAGTGGGATGATATGCTCTGTAGAGATGAAAGTCACCATAGTCAAAGGGAATCAGATAGTCTATGCAAGTAAATGAGAGTCTAAAGTCCATGGAGAGATGCCAGTATCCAAGTGTGCCTCTCACTGCCTTTTTTTTGAGGTTTCCCACTCAGTAAGCTCCGTTTCTTTTTGGAGATGTTACTTTCATTGCACTGCCTGAAGAGGAAGCCTGGAAAATTCTCTAAGACTAGAAACATGACTTTAAATCCCACAGAGAACAGAATTCCAAATTCATTTCATATTGAAAAAAATATTTATTGTAATAGGCACAAGCCCAGGTTTAGCAGGTTCTAGGAAAAATCTAATTGCTTAATGTGGGTAGTATGTGTTCTGGTAAAAAATGTAAAAATTAAAAACAAAAAATAAACTGGTCAAAAGACAAAAGGACAGTTATGACTTCATATGAATTCTTTGCTCCTTTGTCAGTACAAAATACAGGGTGTTTTCTTAAGCAATAAGAAGGCAGAAAAGACTGTTTGGGTAAAAGTATGTGATAACAGAGGCCAGATATTGTTGTCTAGTTTATTGCATATTTGTATAAACAATATGACCTGATGGATTTGGTTATGAATCCATTCTCTCCTCCAAAAATATAAATCTGTCTCTACATCTCAGACCTTGAACAATTTGGGGTTATTTTGTACCTGGGGTACAGGTTGTGGTCCAGAAGATTGTAAGAATTATTTTGTTATGCATTTTCACCTTGACATAGAGCAGAAGGATTGCCTTATGGGAGGAATTGTGGCCTTATCGCTTATTGTGTCTATCTAATTAGTCATGTGCTAAGAAAAGAAGGAAAAGAGAAATGTTCCTGTATGTAAGAACGAACACTCCCACAATAATATCTAGGACAATGCCTAGGCCTTTTGGCTGACAAGACACAGGTTGCTATTCTAATTGTCCCAACACAAGACATGACTTAAGGGAAGAGGCTGAAAGAATTTGAATTTCCTTAGTTTGGAGTAGAAAAGCTGGAGGGGGTACAAAAACCAGCTTTTGAGTGTCTCAAATTGTTTCAGAGTGGGAGGGGACAAACTGTTGCTCTTTGTCCATTGTGGGTAGGTCACGAAGCCTTGGACATAAAATACCAAAAATAAGTTTCAGATTGGTGATTAAGACAAACATCATAATAGAATGGGTGGCAATACTAAAAAAATCAATTTCTTGGAGCAGCAGTCATCTCCGCTGGGCATCTTTAAGGATAGGGTAGATGTCGGTCAGGGATGACTTACAGTGTTGTTCCTGCCTAAGGACATGGACATGCACTGCATGAGCTTTCAAAATCTTCTATGATGCCCCATGGCATTTCTTTTAGTCTTATTCTCATAACTGGAGTTCATTATCTACTGTATTAGTTTGACTGTTTGAACTGTATTGATCTACTGAATCATTCTTAAGTGTGGCCTTAACAAAATCATCACCTTGTTCCAGCTTTTCTTGGTTCACTGAAATGGTAGTAGATTATCTCTGTAATATGTTTACTTAAGCATATTTTTCCCTCAAAAGATTCAGAAAATAAGCATAGGTAGCCCTAGCTAATTGCAATGAAGTCAAAGACTGCTGGGATTCAGAGAATTCAAAATGAGCTGCGAGTAAAGCCACTTAGATCTCCTTCTACATCAATATTCAGCTCCTGCACACTGTTGATAGCAATGCCAAACTTAGCTGAATATTTCACTTTTTCTGAGCCACAGATAGGCAGACATGGAACATCAAGGCAAGAAAAAGCAGAGGGTTGTCAAAAAAATACAGCTTTTTCCTGGCAAGGCAAGTCGCAAAGGTGAAAAGAATAATCTATGACTATATAAAGTTTATCTTCCTAACTTTCTCCACCTCTATTCTTTTTTTCTTTTTCCTAATACCCCCAGCTATACAGGAGTCTATTATTGAGAGGGGAATTCATCTTTGAAGCAAGGTTATTATCATGACCTCAGCTTCCCTCTTCCTCTGCAGGGCAGAGTGCAAGGAATAAGAAAGTTTTATTTGGATCTATTTCCTGCACTTCATTAAAAACCTTAAGTTCTGTAACTTTCACATTCAGTATATGTAAAATAATGTCTGCAACTGAGATCTAGTCATAAGTCTGCCTAGTAAAAGTAAATCCTGAATCAGGAGGCTTAATAACCCTTCCAGAATTAATAGTAATTTTAGATATGATTAAGATGAATATCTTTGCTATCCATCTGAACACTCACTTCGGGATGTGTTATGCTTTTGGCCCTTTTCCAGAGCGGAATCACAGAACTGAAGAAAACCCTCCTAAGGACTAGTTAGCCCCTTCCTCCTAGTGACATGATATCCGACAGATGCTTGTCAAACCGACTCTTAAAGATATTTGAGAAGGGAAATTCCCCACCCACACCCACACAATTTTTCCTTGTGCCTCGTTTTTCACTCCATTAGAGATAAGAGGCTTCTGAAACTCTAACCTTTAATCTCTTTACTCCAAGTTAAGAGCATGACTTCCTATTCTATTCTCCATGGGTCCTGGAGAGCAGATTAGTCCTTTCATCTTATGTATTTGAAGACTAATATTTTCCCCACATGGGTGTTCTTTTTCTCAGTCCAAGCCAGCTCAAAATGCCTACCCCAACCCATTTATGTACTGCTGTTGTTTAGAGCCAAGACTAACAAATCAACCCTTTCTATATCAGAGGAGGTCTGTACTAACATCAGAATGGTAACACAACATCAGGTGTGCACACTCAAACTGATTTTAACCCACTTAGATAAGGCCTTGCTGTTAATGGAACTGTGGAAGGAAGCAAAACCCATCTGAACATAAAGGAAGATGTTGCACAGACTCAGCACTACATGGTTGGCAGGCTTTGTGGCAGCTGTTTTGAAGCCAGCTCAGATATGATTACATGAGCTCTGATCACAGCAAAACATCTGGAAGTACATAGCAATGGGTGACCAACTGTTTTCCTTTGTCAGACACTGGAACAGGCTGACCAGGGATGTGGTTAAGTCACCATCCCTGAAGGTTCTTAAAAGACATGTAGATGAGGTGGACTTGGCAATGAGGGTTTAGAGGTGGACTTGACAATGCTGGGTTAACAGTTGGACTCAATGATCTTAAAGGTCTTTTTCAGCCAAAATGATTCTATTATTCTAAATGAATTCATTTGCTGAGAGTAATTTGAGACATTAGAATAAACTGAAACATCCCCGTCGGACTAGAAAATTTGGAAGAGGATATTTCAACACCTGGGAGCCAGACTTGAGAGTGTTTCAGCTGATATTTGAAGTGGTACCAAGTGTTTTTATCTTGAATTTCATTCAAGATGTTGATAGCTTTTTTCACCCCATCCAAAACAATATAACTATAATGAAGCAAATTAATTTTGCCTTGGAAGTGCCAGTTTCTCTTCAGTGGCACAAAAGGGGCCTAAGCAACATCTCAGTTGTAACCACCTGAAGCTGGGTGGGATGAATTCCATCTGGGTACTTCTACAAGACTGGCACATAATATAAAGATATGCATCATATACCATCTTACTATGCGCTAACCAAGGTTGTAGGAATCAGCTAGCTCTCATAACATGGAGCTCTGCACAGGCACATTTACCTGGATTCTTGTCTATTCAAAGATACAAATTCGTTTATACACTATTCTGCTGCTAATCAATAACGCGCCCCTGATCGTTACCTAGATATCTTTCTCCACGATGGTCTGCAGTGTAAGTAAAACCATGAGTCCTGTGTATTTGAGGACTCATGCAAAAATATATAACTGTGTGGTTTGAAAGCCCAAGGAAATTAAAAATGCCATAGTCGATCTGTTGTTTCACTCATATTGGAGCAGCCTCTCCCATCCCCACGTCCTCCATTGGTGCAGTAGCATCAGATAACAAGGTCATGAGAACAATTCAGCAGCTATTTTAGTTCCCCCTCACAAAGTCACGGGTTGTACTGCAGCTCACTGCAAGTTAATTAGTGATGCTGCTTTCTGGTTTATTCCACTTGCCCTGCCATAAAACGCTCTGGTCCTAGAGGCAATATTTATTTCCTCTTACCCTGCAAAGTAATTAAAGGGAACAAGTTAGTGGTATGACTATTCCAACTGCCTGGCTTGATTAACCCCTTCAGTGTCCCTTTTTAGGGGAAGGAGAGAGAGAATTTCAGTGCTCAGAATCAGTTCCAACTGTTGATATGAGACAAACGCCTAGACCCAGTGCAATAGCAACACATAAATACAGAAAGTGGTAAAAACCAAAAATTTTGATCGACTGAACTGCTAGCATGTGTGCTACTCAGTCTTGTATGAATAATCATTATCAACTGCCAATAAACTCTTGTGTGGGGGAACAGTGCTTATGATATAATACTATTATCATGTATCCTCTACCTTGGAGGATGCAAATAAAATTGTATGATGTAGTGGGCAGTGATGCTAGAATGGCTAATTAACCTAATTTTCAGTGAGTCATACTCTTTTTACCATTTCTTCCCCTCAAGTACACCATCAACAAGTAACATGAGTGAACGACCTTCAGAACAGGACAGTCAGATACATTTGTCACACAACTGGGCCATTATGGACTGGTGAAGATAACTCTTGCACTATTAGAGCCAGTTCACACTGTGAAAAAGGGCAATGAGATATAATCACATGAAACGGAGATCAGTGAAAGCCAATGATGTGATTTTCCTGCTTGATTCTCAACATTACCAAGTTGTGAATAGTATTGTATTATCAGTTACCGGTTGGGGATAGGTGGAAAAAAAACTGTGCAAAAACCCTTTACCTGGATAGGTTTGTTCAGGTAGTCAAATGCTGTGGGTTTTGGTGTTTTACTGGGGAAATACTGGAAAGTCTAGTATGATTATATAGCAGGGAGTGTAGGGGAAGTCTGTATGACCGAAACTAATTGTTTATTTGGAAAGAAATTAGGGGATTTACTTTTCTCACATGGGAAAAGCAAGAGAGTTGACCTCTTTCAAGACCAGATCAAAATTCAACTTGGATTTGAAAAACAAAGAGAGTAACAATAAACATTCTTGCTGGAGCTGTGTCCTGTGAAGTTGAAAAATGTAATTAGTTATACCTCATCTCTAATAGTTTCATGTCACAGGGCTTTGGGAGCATTTATGTAGTAATTGAAAAGAGCTTTTGCCAGTTTAATACTGGTTAAAAGATAGGTTGCTTCAAGGGAAAGGAAAAAAATATCTTGCTATACAGTTCATGTCTGCAAAATACTTTTCAAAAGGAAGAAGGAAAGTGTTGTTTTCTGCCTGAACTGCCTCCAGCAATTGCTGAACACATTCACCGCAGTCCACCTGGCAAAGTGTCATGCTGGGGACTGTCTTGTTCCCTTGGTCCTGCCAGAGCTGCCCCCTTGGCTGACCAGGAATTTGAACCCAATAGCAACACTGAGAAAAGGGGTAAAATCGTGCTGGCTCACCAGCTCAAGCGATGGGAGCATTGACCTGAGTCCGTGGGTCTTGTCCCTGCTTGCGTGACATTTGCATCTTTCTTGTTAAACAGCCACTGCAAATCTCACTGTTGTTAACACCATGAACCAGTTGACCCTGTTTCAGGTTTAGCACAGGAAAGCAAATTTACAGAGAAAACACCACCAGCAAGCTCTTGGTGTTGCTTCATGCCCACGTGTTGGGAGCTTTTTAAAGGGCAATGTCAGAAAAGGTTACATTTCTAGCATTTCAAAAGTTAGTCCCAGGGAAAAGGAATGCAGCGTGAATGTACATATGACCAGGCAGTAGGGAAACTGCACAAGGTCTTGTGAAAAGCAAGTGTCATCTCAGCTAGTTTTTGCTTGTTGATAATGTAGATACCTCCAGCTCAGTTCATTGTCCCCCTCTTTACAATCAATGTCAAGAAATAGACATTTTGGGGCATCTTGCATCAGCCATGCTTGAGGTGTCTGCTGTGGGAGGAGATGAATCTCACCCTCTGTTCAGCGAATCAATGGCCCTACGACCAGACAAATCTGATTGAAGACCCAGGCACCAGACAATTTATTCAGCCATCCCTCAGGCAGAAGGATGGATGGGGAGAAGTCTGTCAGGTTGCGACAAACCAACTTAGTAGTCTACAGAAAACTGTAGAGGTAATCAAAAGACATGATTCGAATGACCAGCTCCTCCAAACCTACCCTAGTGGGAATGCATAGATGTAGACATTCTCAACAGAGATGTGCAAGTTGTCTCTAGTCAAACCAACACAGATGAAGCTCTTTTCTTTCCTGCTGCTTTGAGTGCTATAGAGTATCTCCAAAATAAAAGAGAAATCTGAATAACTACAAGGATGAGGTGATTTCCCCTCTTGAATATCCATATATCATAAAGGGAGGCCACACATAAATGTCTAATTTGTACATTTGTTTGGATGAATACTCCTCATAGTAATTTCTCATATCATAGCTCTGGTCTTGATCTCGTCTGGTCTTGATCTTGATCTGGATTTTAATCCCACTGTTTTGCCTCCTTCCACAGCCATCCCCTGACACCTTCTCTCCCCTTGACTTTCGTCCTCATCTCTGAGGTTTAGTGCTCCTCTGCTCCAGCTCACCTGGGTACCAGCCAGCAGCCATTGAAAATGCAAGAGAGAAAGGCTTTCTTCCCATCCTTCCCAATGCCAGGCACCCTTTCGATCTCAAAGAAATAAAACGAAGAGAAAGTCCTCTCTGCAGGAGTTACATGATAGTTGCGAATCTCTCATGCAAAGGGCGATTTTCAAAGGTTTCTATTTCTGCCAAATATGTATGAATTTTGTTTTAGAAAGAGACGCGACTTCAAATTCCAATTTTTCCTTTTTTTTTTTTTTTTCATTTGGGCAAAGCAAAATATTTTCCTTTACTTTATTTGTGGAAACTGCTGGATCATGTTCACTTTTTCTATTTAAATAAAGAAGCTAAACCCCTTCATAGGATTTTTCTGTACAGACAATCCAGTGTCAGCATCAACATTAAGAGACTGAAATGAGTTGTTTGCATTAAGAGACTGAAATGAGTTGTTTACATTTAGAGATTCATGAAGCCTTATCTATGTTGCGAATATTCAAATGCAGGCAAACATTTAGTAACAGAGGAGGATTGATTGCCATGGGAAACACACATCTATGCTCCGAACCACCACTGTGCACCTCCTGTTTCCTCTGATGGCAGCTCTCTGTTTTCTTTCATCCCGCCAACTACGGCTTCCCGCACTTGGAGTGACTCAACCCTTCCCTGTCCCAGTCTGTCACCTTGCAAAAGCCAACGAAAAGAAAGACTTCCCTGAACCTGCCCAAGCAGTGCTGCTTTACTGTACATACCTTTTTCTTTCAGGATTTGTCACCAGAAACATGTACATTTTTCTATGGTTTCTTTGTCTTTCTGTAGCGATGTCCATGCGACAACCATTGCCACTACTCTTTACCAGACCTCACAAGCTTCTTCAGTCCTATATGGCAAAACTCCGTGTGACAGGGATGCTGTGTCTACGTTGTCAGTTGTATGAAAGAAGAGACACATAAATACACTTAAATGGGTCTTTTCCAACCTCTGTTATAGCTGAGAAAATTTGGGTTGTTCAGCCTGGAGAAGAGAAGCTCTGGGGAGACCTTATTGTGGTGCTTCTGTACTTAAAAGGGGCTAATAAGAAAGATAGAGACAGACTTTTTAGCAGGACCTGTTATGATAGCACAAGGGGTGATGGTTTTAAACTGAAGGGGGGAGATTCAGGCTAGACATGAGGAAGAAATTTTTTACACTGAGAGTAGTGAGAGCCTGGTCCAGGTTGGCCAGAGAAGTGGTGGATGAACCATCCCTGGAGACATCCCAGGCCAGGCTGGACGGGGCTCTGAGCAACCTGAGCTGGTGAAGATGTCCCTGCTCATGGCAGAGGTGGCACTGGATGAGCTTTGATGGTCCCTTCCAACCCAAATTATTCTATGATTCTCTGATTCTATGCCCTGTCTGAGTCCTCTGAGAGCAAGGTCTTCCTAGGTGACTTACTGCTCATTTGCACCACTGCTCTGTGACTTCTCCCCACTGTATCACCCTCCGCCTGTGCAAGACCCAACTAACAGAGGGCATCTTGAGACAACAAGTTGCTTCTGGACCACATGCTCACTGAGGAGTATCAGCTTGGATCTCTGTGCATAAGGAAGCAAAGTGAAGTTTGAAGTTGCAACTCGTTGTCTCGTTCTTGTGTTAAGTGCATGTAGTTCGGGCATGCAAAAGCCAAATCCTGACCAATGGAGCAGCTAACAAGGTAACAACATGTGGTAATTCTGGGATGTTAGAGTCAACAAAAAAGCAGTCTTGTATATACAGATGGCTTACTGTGTCATATACAGGATAATATAAGTAGAAAAAAACCACCACCAGCAACAAAAGAGTGTGGGAGAAGGGATACCAGTTTAACAGAATTGACAAAAAAAGGTAATTTAAGAGCAGAACAATATCATAAATACTAAATAAGGCATAAAAATAATAAAGTTGGGGCAATGGGGAAGATGCAGAGGAGCTCTGTTCATAGGGGAAGGCTTGGAGATTATAAAGAGAAAAGCTTCAGAGAAGAAAAGGGAAAAAAATGGAACATAGCATGGAGCAAATCATGGGAACAGGGCTGTTCAACAACCCCTGTGCCTGATCAGTGCGGCTCTGAGCAAAGCAATAAACTCACTGTTTCCACTGTGTTCCTGCCTGACTTATTTCTGTGGTTAGGAGAGACTTAGAGAGTTCTAGTCTGCCATCAGCAAGAGAACACTGAGAGCTGTCTTTTACCACAGATTGGGGAACACTTGCTGTGTTTTCCACCTAACAACATTACCCCTTCCTCTTCTTGAACAGCATGAAGATTTGAGATGACTTTTTTCATCCACAGGGTGAGAGAGACAACTTCAACCTGTTCATATATGTTTAAAGACAGCTGGAAGTTTGACAGCTTGTCAGAAAGCAACATCCTGGAATCAGCCCTGATGTCATTTGCAGAGAGCAATTACAGTGATGGAGGTCATCAATGTAGACATGTTAGCTTCTGATCCCAGTGGGCTGCACATACCACTTTGTGTCCACTCTTTGCCAACTGAAAAACTGCTACAGGTCCTGTGTGAGAAGTCTGCCTCTTTACATTAATATGTGACAGTTCTTAGAGCTAGAAGAAGCCAAAAAAGCCACTATTACCAAATGCCACAATCTTGACAAATATTTTCTTCAGTGTCAGTGACATCTTAGAGTCTGGAGGTGAAAGAGAAGATGAAGTGTCAGCTTTTGCTGAAGATAGGATTTTAAAAGCTTTCATCATAGTCAACATCATTGGTCATTTTTCCATCTACTGCAGCATACAAGTGCAATGTATTTGCTACAGGATTTATGAAGAGACTCTTATTTTGGAAACAGATGGTCTGAGTAAGTCCTTGCTACCCTTCTCCAATGGTGCAACCAGTTCTCATAGCTCTGGAGTTGAAGATATAATCAGTTGCTCTTCCCTTTCATAAATCTAGGTGTCTTAAGTAGCCTGTCTGAAACAGTCATTGTGCCTACCAGCTCCAGCCATGGGCCGGGACTTAATTGCATGAGGGGTGATATACAATACTAAAGCATGGCTGTTGCTCAAAGACCTCAGAATGACAAAGACCTTACTGGTATGTTCTAATTAGAGATTTACTGAGAGTGAGCTCAGCAGGCTGTGGACTCAGTACAACCCTCACCGATTCACAGTTAAGAAGATAAATCACGTAACATGAATAAAAATAATTTATTAATGTCCTAAATCAGACTCTGAATTTATCACATAATCTTCTACCTTTGTTAGTGGTGGAAAAAATTCCCAGACCCGAAGATGTCTATTGGCTTAGTGGTGTACTGTAAATTCATTCAAATTTTGCAATTTTTATGTGTCTCCATGGATTGCATTTATTAATGCCTGTGCGCATCAATGTGTGTATTAGAGAAACATCAAGATTGCAGTATGCTAGATGCATCATCCTGGGTGTATTTTACATTCAACCAAGATATGCGTGTTTGGAGTGCCACCACCACAGATTCTCTACCCTTTGAAAACTAACGGGTAGTTCCTGAAAATGGTTCAGCATTTCTGCAATAACTGGAAAGAGTCTTGACTGTGTGAGATCCTAATTTAAGCATCTCATTTTAGTGCCCACAGCCAAACGGATGACGCTGGGCTTCTATGTATTAATAGTAGGAGAAAGCCCTGCCATGGAGAAGACTGTTCTAATAGTTAAGGAAAGAAAGAGGCTGGGTTTAATAAAAGAGTTAGTGTTTGCATCGTGCAGAACTGGACTCACTGGCCACTCATGTCAGCTCCTTTTGGCTTTAAGTGGTTTGGATCATTGCTATGTTTTCGTTACAGCAGTGAAGGCAGGTCCAGGGAGATTAAACCACTTGCCTACATTCATGTGGGGAGTCTGTGGACAAATGGAAGAAGTAGAACAGATCTCCTGGGGCCTTGTCTAATGGCTTAACCATGAGATCCTCATTCCTTCCATGCTGTGATTGCTCATCTTCCAGCTGTCTTGCACACTCAGGGTCGAGAAGGGCTGAATACATTTGGATAGCATACGGCACAAGCTGAATGCCTGCCAAGTTTTTAGCCTAAACTTGCAATTTCCTCTTTTGAAGTTTTAAATGGAGTGGAGTTAGAATTTCTCTGCTTTTAAAAGTCACTTTGGTTTTAATCTTCTCTATGATGCTGGTCCTACTAGTTCTGATCAGATGGTGGTGTGAGAAATTATGACAATCTTCAGTACTACTCTTGTAGGTTATCCAACCAGATTGGAACAAAAATTTGTATCTTTTTTCTTGTCCCCTTCCTTCCTTCCTTCCTTCCTTCCTTCCTTCCTTCCTTCCTTCCTTCCTTCCTTCCTTCCTTCCTTCCTTCCTTGTCTTTCTACCTACATGCCTACCTATGGATCTACTTACCTGCCTGCCTCTTTGATAAATAAGTCCATAACTTTAATCTCCAAGCATGTTCATCATCCAAATACTAGTCTTTTCAAGTTATGTCAAAAAGAATACACAGCAGTTACTCTTACCTTCTCCTGTCTTTTCTCATAACTCCCCATCCTGATGGTCATTCTTCCCATGACACAACTGTCTCAACTTTGGTTTCCTGACAAAATGAAAGTCCCTTTTCCCCATGCTATCAGGTAATCCCGAGTACGGTACTCTAAATGAAAGGACATTTAGGTGGAAAACAATGTCAGCTTTGCTGCCCTACCCCCATCTGGAGTTTCAAAATGATACTTTGCCTTAGCAGTGGACTGTGGGTCTGAGTCCAATGGAGAATAAAGAAGGCCTTGAGAAAAGACAGTAACATGATTATGCTTCATCTAAATCCAGTTTTAATTTCCTCAAAGTAGATGTCCTAATTTGCAAATTACTGTTCTGTGATAGAGATCCTATGTCCCATATGTATTTAAAATATAAACAAGTCTCTTGGGATCAAGTGGGAGCTTATTAAAAGTAGCAAACCACATATGATTCTGTTCTTGCATTCATAGTTTGGGTTGAACTCCTCTGGTTTTGGGTTGTACTAAAAGCTTTTGCCTTTCCAAAAAAAGAGGCTCCCACAGTGTCTGAGCTGTTTTGGTTTTTTTTAATTTTATATATTTTTTTTTTCTATAACTGGAAGGAACATTGCCTTGTGTTTGGGTGGTCAAATATAGTTTGTGCACCTTGGAAGCAACCAAGGGTTGTAATTTTTTTGCCTATCTTTCATAATAGCTGAAATCTCCCAACAACTCCCCTAGTGCTGAATTCACAGGCTGTCTGGAATTTAATTGTGGGGTCAACATGGAACATTCTTCCTGGAAAAAGAGATGATGAGGTGGAGTAGTAAAGACGGTTAACCAGAAAAGCAAACAAATTCAGCCATAGACGTTTATTAGCATTTAAAATAGAGGCTTGTCGAGTAATACTTGAGTGTATGTGTTGGGGAGGAGGGGATTTCATAACTCGCTGTTTGAGGGAGGGAATAACAGTCATTCAGGTTGGACAAACAAGGTCAAAATGTACCCTGTAATTTTCAAAAGGAGAGAATTTGGAGCAGGAGACTTGGGATCTGAGGGAACTCAATGTGACAGTCTGCCAAGGGAACCAAGTGGCTACATCAAGCACAGTTTAATATGGCTAAGGCAGCCTATGCTTATTGGAAAGAAATTTAGGTTACACTGTGTGAAAAAAATGGTTCTACTTTCTCTCCCCACAAGCATTGACAACAATACTATGGTCATTAATAGATCTCCTACCTCAATCCTACTTCTCTATATAAACTCTTTGCAGGATAATGAGCGCTAAAATCCATGTACACAGAAATACATTTTGGACATGGAAACTGCATTTTTCTACAAAACAGAAAATGTATGTAAAAACTAACATTGCATTGAAAACCAGTAATGCTGGAAAATCTCAGTCAAACAAGAGCTTTGATAATTTTTTTTTGTGTATTTGCTTTTCTCAGAACCAGATCTCAATATCACTTGGGCTGCTGCTGTGCAAGAGGAGTGGAGTGACAGGGATCAGGAAACCACCACAGTTCTGATTCAACCTGTATCTTCTATGAAGTTGATAAGTAATTTATGTACCCTGGTGCAGGGCTGTGGGGGAAAGACTTAGTGCTGAAGAGCTGAGAAGCAGAGGGGCAAGCAGAGAGCTGAGATGAAGATGAAATGAGAAAAAATTCTCTGCATACCCCAGGAAGACTGTACAATCAGCCAGGGAAAAGACATTTTTTTTACATGTATATTCAGGGGGGTTTTTGAGAACATACATCTCCTTCCTAAGCCACAGAAGTCAGGTGTAATGTCCCTCTTTCCCAGATGAAGTTATTGTAGATTCCTGAAACTGAACCACGTCTTACGTAGATACTCATATTCATGCTTTTTGAGCATGGAAAGCTGGTGTTAATTGAAGTGATTTGGGGTGTCTTTGATTTAGCTCTGCTTGAATTACATCAAAATAATTCTGATTTTGAAAAACTGGCACTCTACATTATTAAACCCATTTAAGACCAGGCTCCAGAAACTTATTTCCTCCAAATCACTCATTGCCTGGGAAATACTTTCCCTTCAGTCCCCAATCAAAATCTCTACAGAAACCAAACCTGGTTCTGATCTTACTTAAAACACTGAAAATCTCAAATTTTAAAGCCAGATTTATGCCACATATTTCAATGCAATTATTCTCTTGCATATCTATCTTAGACAAGAAACTCTCTCTAGCTCTGTAGCCTTTTATTGTTACTACGCTTCTGTACTTGTTTGTTTTTTTCAGAACTAAAGGATCAAAGCATGAAGAACTGGTCTCCACAGATTGCACCACACCAAGGGATAGATATAGTTTTCTTTTAATTTTCTGCATTATAGTCTTGAAACCCAGCCTTAAAAGTTGACTTGTTATTGCGCTTGTCTAAACTCATTAAGGAGAATGCTGGTTTCAAAAGTTAGTCTAAGAAAATACCAAAATAAGCAATACCACACTTCCTCAGTCCACCCCTTTTATTTGACTTTTTCGGTATTTTATTTCCAGCACTTTCCCTTCTACTTGTTCTGTTCCTATTATGTTCTGTATACGTGTCATACTCATTGGCTGCCAACTGTAACTCATGAGTCGATACGTTTGGGAGACTAAGAACTGAACAGTGCACCATTTGGAGCACATCTCTACAAGATATTCACACATGGTGATGTGCCACAAAATTGGAGGGTGGAAAGTGGCCCTTTGGTTGACAAAGCCTGGTCTAATTTTTTTATTTCCTTGCCAGCTGCTGAGTAGCTTCCACTGAAGAGCCATCATCAAGTCCCAAGGGCATTTTGTGGAATTTTTAGTTAATCATTCTCTTGTTTCTCTGTTAAACCTTCCAGCATATTGCTTCCTCTTTCCTGCTTTCTTCCAACTTTGGTGGCAGTTTCCCAGGAGCAATAAATTCAAGAGTCTTTGTCTCATTGAACAGAAGAGTCCACTAGAACTCAAAGAACTTCTGCCCCCAGACAAGGATAGCAGGACCCTGGTGACATTCAGAGCCATACTTATCCAATACAAAGACTACCAAAGATATTTCAGACTTTTCTCATCAGGTAGCTTCTCTCTTTTTTTCTCCCTCGAAATCTGTAAATTATGATGTCTTTACTTTTTGTATATTTATGAAATATATTAATAAAATTCATCTTTTGTGATAGCAAATGCTTGCTGGGAGTTCTTCCTACACACAGCTGCTGAATAAACACCAAACCCATCATTGTGTATCCCACATTTATTTAAATTCTAGAGATTATTTTCACCTCTTTTGCTGAAATAGAACCAGAAAAGTGCTGTTGCTTCTCTTTTTCACTGTACATCTACACAGGCATTTTCGCATTTTGCAGCTTCATTTAATTTGCTCTCCCTTACATCTCTTTTGGCAGAGGCAATTCCCAGCTCTCTTTATCACTGATCATCATTTTGGATCACTTTTAGCTGCACATACTCCTTACCTCCTCTGGCGCCTTTCCACAGATCCTCTGTCCTCATGGATATTCTTGGCACTTTGCACTTGAGTAAGATCTGCGAATTTTTTTCATGCTTGTGTTCATTTCTCTGCCAAATCATGAATGAGGATGTTAACTAACACTGATCCATGTGGATATTCCACTAAACTGCTTTTCTGCAATGCCATGTAATATTATCCATGATTCATTACCCTCTGTTCTTTGTTTTCAGCATTTTAGTTAACGATCGGGCTATGCAGTGGCTCAGAGAGGCTGATTTTAATTTATGTGGCAAGAACATTCATGGGACATTATCTCACATGCTTTGGTATGGACCATATAATATTTTCTATCTACTGTAATCGCTTCAATGTTGTTATTCTATTATTAAAAAAAAAAAAGTCCACTTGTATCTGAACTTAATTTATCCATTTACACTCATGCAAAGTCAATGAAAAGCACAACTAACTCAAAACAGTAGCTCCTCCCACATCTGATTGCAAATAATAGAAGACTGAGACTTTTATTAACATCATAGCTCAACGTTGCCTTAGGGCAGGAGTCTATGTGGAAAGGGAGTTGCTTTTCCACCTGCCTAAGATAAACTAGTCAAAAAAAACCTCGTTTTAAACTCTTCCTGAGTAAATACACTCTAATTTCCAAAACAGGACTAAATTCAGTCCAAGTGTATTTTTGTGAGTGGAGAGAATGAAGAAGAGACATCAGCAAAAAGACAGCAGAAAGCACCTGCTGTTTTTATGAAGTTGCGCTTTATTATTTCCTATGCTTCAGGTATAACAGTGGAATCTCTGAAATGTCTTTTTTTTTTAAAAAAAAAAAAACCAACAAACTTTAGGGTTTGGTTTTTTTTTTTTGAGAAAAAAAGCCTAAAATGTGTCCCATCATTGAAGTCTATAAGTTTTTTCTTGTTATAAGCAAAGGCAACATTTATTCTCAAAATGCAATGCCATTCGGCAGAGAGATTCCAGGAAAACTGGCACCTCCACGTCCCTCATGTGTCACTGCTGTTTCCCGCAAACCAAGCAGTGATGGGATGATCAGCTGGATGCTGTCCTCCATCCTTCATTTCATCACATCTTCTGCCAACTAAACTTCAAGGGGACAGTCTTTAAGAGTGGAGATCAAATAAGAAGCAGGAAGTGTGAATAAAAAGATCCATTTTCTGATCCCAGGCCAGTGGAAAAGATGTCTGTTAATTTATGAATGAATCAGTTTTGTGCTGGAAGCCATTTGCAAGGAATGTGTTCTTGGTCTCTTGCTTCACACTAGTCAACGCAAAGCCACCTATTGATGTCAAGCTGCATCTCGGCCACCACTATTTTGCTAACCTTAATATTAATCCTGGTCTCCAGCACAAATGATTCACAAGTTTCATTAGAACAAAAGGTCTACTGAAACCTCCAGACAATTTCTCTGGAAAGCTGAGAGCATACTTAGATTCCATAGACATCTGTACTTGGATTCAAATTACATTCTTAGCTATATTTCTCCTCCCACTGCTTTTAAATCTCCAGAAAAACATAACTTTAGAAAGGAAGGCTGCATTCCCTAACAGCCAAGACGAAGATTTACAAGCCAGATGGTGATACTTAAAATAAATAATGAAAAATTATGCGAGTTAATTTTTCCTCTCTTTCAGTGTGAAAACATCACCATCCCTTCTTCCTACTATCTCCATCTCAAGATGACTGAGTACTCTACCCTCAATAAATCCTTCTGCACTAATTAAAAGCCCTTTCCTAGCAATGCTAGAGACATTGGAAGATACACCTCCTGTCATTAGAAACAAGAAAGGATGAGTTTGTAGAAATAATAAATGGAATGGATAGATAAGTTCTCCTTGCTGCCATCCTCCCCGCAAAATAAGTTTCTGGCTTTCATTAAAAAAAAGAATGCAAAAATATAGGGAAAACAAAACAAAACAAAACAAAACATCCTGGCTTTTGGTGGCCAACAGATTATATTTTCAGTTTCTAGCCAATGGATTTTGGCAACTAAAATCCAAACCACTAGTGGCTTTAAGCAAAATAAAACAAAAAGTAAGCCATCAAACCACTTTCTCAAAATATATCTCTTTCCCTTCAAAAATGGTTAAGGATGAAATGCTTCATTTTGCAACCACAAAATATTTATCTTAAAAAAAACAGCAAGAGCCTCATTTCTGGCTGCCATACGTTGCTTCCATGAGAGCATTGGGACACATCTGGGACTGGAGAGCTCTGCTTGGGACCAGGGCTTAACACTATATTTTGTTGTGCATTGCAAAATCACTCTGTGGCTCATCATGGGGGAAACCGAGTGAAATTATAGGTCTTGTGTAACAGAATAAGTCCAACTGAGTGGTCTAACACTCCTTTTTGGCACTAAAATGTATGAATTGATAAAACATTGTGAACATTTGCAATGATACAGAGAGGACTGTGTTTCCTTCTACATTGTCGTCCCTTTGCATGTCATTCATCAGATGACATGCAGATGTCTGAAGTTAAGTAGAAGAATCCTGCTTTGTTGTTGTTAATAAAACACTAAAAACTGAAAGCAATTCCATGTCCAACAGATGATGTCTCTGGTATATCTTACTGCCACCTCTGTGTGCCCAACTCCTGTTGGGAGATCGGGAGTGTGCTGCGGGTAAAAAGAAAATATGTTTTTCAAATATTCCCGTTGATCATAAGAGAATTTCCTGCTGCAGCTGGAGTTGCAGAATTAGAGAGCTGTACTAAATTGAGACAAGGATTCGCTTAAAAAAAGGGTAAAACTCTGTGTACATTCATGGCAGTTTTCTCAACATGATGGAGATGTAGTTTACATCCTCATCACTGAAGATCCAGACATTGCAAGCGCCCACCAATGCCTTTTGAGTAGTCAGAGCACTTCTAGTGGTTCAGCTTCAGCAATTAAATGCTCCATCAGAAGAACAAAACACTGAGTCTTAAGACAGCACTCATAGTTTGATACTCAGCCACTATTCTATTTCCAAAACTAAGGAAGAGATTTTAGGAGAAAACTACAACTATGTTTTGTTTTGCAGTAGAAGTGCAGTTTGGAACTGAACACCACAGCCACCTCATTTATTCTCTGTTGGTTCATTTAGTGTGGAGTGTGCAAACTGCAATTCTTTCGGAAGAAAACTAAAGGGCAGCTCTACTGCAAGAACCCAACACGTGCTCCCTAAGACTCTCTCGGCAACAAGAGGTTATCAGTCTTAAATAGAGAAGCCTAAAGAGAGATATGATTGCTGTCATCAACTAAGGGAAGTAGGGGGTGCACAGTGATAGGAGTAAAGGCAACAGACAACAGTTGAAAGAATGAAAATGTCCTTTGGATATAGGGAGATACATGCTTCCAATAGTCAGATAGTGGAAGACAGGCCAAGAGAGGTCATCTTCATCCCCAGACATATTAAAAACCTAACTAGACCAAGTTTAGCAACCTGATCTAAATGTATTCTTCTCTGAGTGGAGAGTTAGACCTAACAATTTCCAGAGATCTCTTCCAACTGAACATATTCAATGGCAAGGGTCTGAATAAATTATTAATCTTTAAGCCACCTTCATACCACATGAGTGGTCGTTATGTTTAGTCCAGACCCCAAACTACTTTGAGTCTAAAACAGAATCCTCAAGCCATATGTAATGGATTTAGAGGGACTAGGCCATCACCTTCTTTGATGAATTGATCTCTTCTTATTGCACCAAATAAAAAGTTATGATAACACATAAAGAGACCCAGGTTTTCAGACGGAGAAAATTTGTATGTATCCAGTATTAAATTGTCCAAAAAGACCAAAGGCAAAGTTTCTGCAAACTGCTTGATAGTCCTTAATGACAGATTAAATTCAGGTATAGTAAACTTTGCAGTTTACTCTTGACAAAACTGTATCTGGCTTTAGGGCACAGTTTGGCATCTTTGTGCTATCACAGTGGAGATGTTTAAGGTATTTCAAGTCTGTAGAGTGATACACACTTCTATGAAGCTCTCATTGGATTAGAGAATTTGAGGACAAACACATGAGTAAAGCTATTAAATATGAAGGATTGTTCAATCATGCCCTTCAATTCTATTGTTTCATATCAGTGCCCTATTCCATAAATCACTGAATAATACCCCCTTGCCACACAGAGTGATACAACTTTATTTCATCTACAGAAACTAAAGATGACCCATGGGCTTAGATGGTTCACTGTATTACGTTCATATCAGTGATGTTTCTCACAGTCTGTTTTATTAGTCCTTTTGTAGGACTCCTTTCATAGTATCTTCTCTTGTGAAATTAATAACAACTAGCCTCAACTTTAGGGGTCTGGTACTGAAATTCTACTTCATTTTTTTTCTTATCTTAATTCTATCCCATTACTCATTCATGCCATCTTTATAAAATGTTCTTCCAAACAAGATACAGATAAATAATGATTCATTTTTTGGCTTAAAAAATGAATCAAAACATTCACAGAGAACTGTCTTCTGGGTTGAAACAAAACAGTCTTATGCAGAAGCTCTGGCAAAATAAAAGCAGAAGGTCAAAAAGCTGATTTGGGCCAAACTGATAATAGGTGTTTACAGGACACTGTTTTCTATCCTTTTAGCTTTGCTTTTTATATTAAAATTTTTATATACATATATTTTAAAAAGAAATGACAAAAAGTACCATTTAAAAAAAGTCAAAATTGAAGGTTCCAGCCAAAATATTTTTCTTTGCCTCAGCCAATAGACTATGAGTTAAAATACAATAATCCAGCTATATCTAAATTACTTCTGTCCTTCTTCTAGCCTTTTCCTAAGTAACACTTATTTTGGCTAACGTAACTTCTTCCTCACTGTTTTTAAATCTTCATACTGAAAACTGCACAGAGGACAAAAAAAGTGAAACATAGATTTGACGATAACTTTTGGAAGGAACAGAGGCCCACGTCTCCCCAAAAAACCCATTTCCCCCCACTTTCCCTCCTTCTCCCATCAAATTCCTGGCTCTCTATGGTCTGCAGCATCCAATTTGCTGACGATGCCTGATCTTTCTGCCTCGCTATCATAATTTCATCTCTAGCTGCCAAACACAGACTTCACAAAGAAATAAAACTCAGTCTTTTCCCTTTCGCCCAGTGGGGAGCTCCATAAAGATTCCCTCATTAGCAAAAACATAGCTGCCAGCGATGCTCTGTAATAGCTCCCTTTCCCCAAGATGCTTTATGGCTACAAATGAAGACTGATCACAGGCCAAAATCTTCTTGCTAAATAACTCACACAAATGAAATAGCTTATTTTCTGACAATTTGCAGCAGAAAAGAGGTCAGAAGGATGCTTATACCATCTCTTTGATAACTGCACCCTGGGCTGTAATTACCTGTGCATCTAAATGTAAATGACTGCAATGACAAGCATATCTATCACCCACAAAATACCAGCACTACCTGTATTTTCTTTTTTACAGAAGGAAAGGGCATATCTTCTTAAGGCTGTTCACAGAATCACATATTCACAGAATGGTTGGAGTTCGAAGGCACCTGTGGAGAACATCCAGTCCAACCCACCTGCTAAAGCAGGTTCACCAGAGCAGATCACACAGGAATGTGTCCAGGTGGGTTTTCAATGTCTCCAGAGAAGGAGACTTCACAACCTCCCTGGGCAGCCTGTTCCAGGACACTTACACCCTCAAAGCAAAGAAGTTTCTTCTCATATTTACATGGAATCTTCTATGTTTCAGTCTGCTCCTGTTGTCCCTCATCCTGTCATTGGGCATCACTGAAAAGAGTCTGGACCTTCCTCTTGACACCTACCCTTGAGATATTTATCAGCACAAATATGTTCCCCTCTCAACCTTCTCTCCTCTGTTCTGTTGGTGAGACTTTCATGTAAGGTTTAATCAAGTTATTCAGGAAACTGTTTGCTGTAGAATGATGTCATGGGGTGTATTTTTGGAATTCAATTTCCGTGGCAACACATAAAGTTGGAGGGCAAATATGATGGTGTCAAACCATCAAAGTCTATGCAAGTTTATAGAATCCTAGAACATCTCGAGCTGGGCGTGACCCAAATGGATCATTAAGCCCAACTCCCTGCCCCTCACAGGACTACCTAAAACTAAACCACAAGGCATTGTCCTATCAATAAACAATGTATTATTTAGGATCTTCCACAGAGAATTTTCCTGAGAAATTCCTTGTGGTACTCAGCCAAAATTCTGACTCTTTGAAATTCAGAATAACATAATGAGCAAAATAGTTCCTACCTGCTACACACCCAACAGGCTTCTCCACAAGAAAAAAACAAACTAGGGTTACTCATTTGGGAACAGAAAATTTTTGGTCAACAATATGAGTTGAAAAGCTGACACAGGGATTATCTCAAGCCCCTGTATGCAGATTAATTCCTTCTTTCTTTGTACACACTTGTACATAACATAGATTGTAAAAATATATATATATATATATATATATATTTTTTTACAGCTCTCTTAAAGAGAGAAAACTATAGAGGTGCCCAAGAATATAGAGATGGAGAGGACTTGGATCTTGCTGCAGATTTTCTCTAAAATTCTGGCCAAGTGTTTTTACTTCTTTTACAGCTGCCATTCTGTGGTCTCCCTTGTTTATTTAGAGGATACATTTTATGTTGGAGACTATATTTCTGTGACTTTTTTTATGCTATCAACTGAAAAGTGCTTTTGATCTCGAAGGCATATTCAGAAAAGTAGGACCACTAATTTGAGACCTTAAAGTTGATGTCCTTCCAGGATTCATGAAGAAAGAAACCAGATCATGACCTCCTAGGTTTTTATTAACTTTAAGAAAGTCTGAAATATCAACCTAATGAAACTGAGGTCAAGCTGGATTTAAGCTCTTAACCAGCATTTTTAATGAGAGTAGGAAATCTTACAGAAAACCAATAGTTATAGTATTTCAAAGATAGGGAACCTGAAAAAAAAAAAAAAAAAAAAAAGAAAAAAAAAATGACTCAACCAAGTAAAACCACAAATAAAATCCTGGGTTTTCAAGTCTATAGGGCATATTTTACCTTCATAGACTACTCTGTCTTTTTTCAGGAGAGCTCCCACCCTGTTTTCTCCTTAGACAGTAAACAACTCAACAGGACTATGAACTTCAGGCCAAAGTGAGTAGTCAACCTTATGTCTGTTGTTGGCCTGAGTGGAAATCTTGGCTCTTTGTAGTTAGCTTGGAAAGAGAAAGGACTCCTTTTTAAAAATTGCATTTTGACATGCTTGAAGATTATTGCTCTAAGGATGCTATCTTGCCCTGACATATTCATGAAATAGCTCAAAGTTTTACTACCCAACTAATTTTCCAAACAGCAGTAAAATATCCCAGTATTGCACATGTCACTTCAATTTACTCCATTTTCTCAGCCTTTCACCTCGTTAAATTTTGATTTGTGCCCAGAAGCAATCACAGGACATGAAATCGCTCCAGTGAGTCTTAAAGAATACTAAGTAGTCCTTCAACATTGACCTTGCTTTCTATACACATTAGTTTCAGGGCTCTGGCCTGTGGATTTGGGACAATATAAAAATAATACTATCAAGAAAAATGTGACCATGTAGCTCCTTCCATACCTTAATTTCATTATAAGCTCTGCCTTCAGTAAGAATATTTCCAGATGGAGGGAACTTTTGCACAAAAAGTTTTTCTTTTTTGTTTCTTTGGGAGTTTTGTTGAAAAGAATTTATTTATTTAAGACTTCTAAACTTCCTTTGCTAATGATGGGTTGCACTACGAGATCAAAGCCTTAGAGAGATGATTTTAAGTTGATGGCAAGAACATTCACTGAGTTTGTAGGAGAATCACTTATAAATCCTCACTCAAATAATTTTGTCCTTTCAATAAGATAGAATACTTTCAGTAGAAGAGTCTGAAAGCATATCCCATATTTTCTCAGATTGAGGAAAGCAACTTATCAAGAACTAGACTTAACTTGGAGGCTTTTCTATGAAGCTGTTGAGGTTTGGGGGCTACTTCTAAGAAGCCATAAAAAGCAAAT
Source organism: Nesoenas mayeri (assembly GCF_963082525.1). Classification (NCBI taxonomy): domain Eukaryota; kingdom Metazoa; phylum Chordata; class Aves; order Columbiformes; family Columbidae; genus Nesoenas; species Nesoenas mayeri. Next base: position 162,586,408 of record NC_137543.1, read on the forward strand.
ACTTTGTCAATAAGCTTAAACTCTCTATGTCAGGGATTGCAACTCTGCTGCAAAATGTATTTGGATCTATAACTAAGGAAAAGCTTACACACTGTAAAATTACGAAACCTTCTGACTGAATACTCCATTCACCATGGCAACCAGGGAAGGCTCAGCATTTTATTTTGAGTTCTGTTTTCTTTCCATTAAAATACTCACACAGATTTTGTTTCATCCCACTTCACTACAAAGAATTATTTTTTTAAATGTCAAAAATTTTTTTGCAGAACTGGACCAGAAAACCATTTCCTGCCCAATTCTAAAAATACAAATTGTGAGGCAAGCATCCTGCCTCCTCAGAATGAAATAAAGTAATACAATGTATTCCATTCCTGTCAATAATAAGTCACCTAAAAACATTTCCCTCACCTGTGATCTGGATATCAGTGGATCAGACAGATCAGTTAAGCTCATCCTATCCAGACATCATGGTTATTGGAAACATTCGTTATAGCCTACGTAGACCTGATACCCAGCTGTTAGTTGGTCTAAGTCCCCAAGCAAAAAATACTGGAATGACATAGATCAGTTGAAGTCATGGAAGACAGCAGAGGGAGGAAAAGGGTGCAATCATAAGGAGAAAATAATCAGATTAATTCCATACCTCCAAAGCATGAAAAACGCTATCATTTTTGCATGTGACAGCAGGTGTCTGGCTTTCAAAAATTAGGAATGTTCCACTGAAGAAAAGAGGGACCTTTCTTAGCCGGGATAGATGAGTACATTTCTAGAGCATCAGTGACTCCTTCCCTTTTCTGGAAGCATTCAGGAAGAAAAAGGTGATGAGATAAGTAGGACAGTTTTCATCCAAAGAGTCAACTGTCAACAGCACTTTAATCTGGGAAAATATAACTGAAATGCAATATAATAGAGATTTAAAAGATCATAAATTATACTGAGAAGCTGGATAGGACAAATATTACTTTATCCTTTCATGAACAAATAGGATGAGTAGACCTCACATCAATGAAATTATCTAACATTATGTTTAAAACCAAGTAAAACACAGAATTCTTTTCATATAAAGAATAATTCAGTGGTTGATCTCATTAGCATAGGATATTGGGGAATAAAATATAATATGGCCCTAAAAAAGGAATTGGAAATATTGGTGGGAGAAACAGTTTGGTGGTTGTTAGAAAGGACAGACACGACCTGCATCTGTGAAAGTCTCCAAGCCTTTGATTGTTGGAAGCCCTTGGCCACCGAGTCACGCTATGCAAACCCTGTGCATAGAGAGACTGTCTATACATTTACTCCAGACCACTGGTAGGGGAGATGAAGATCTAAACACAAAGGGAATCTTAGCTGAGAAAATTAGTGTTTTCATGTGGCATAATGAGTGCTGCAGTTAAAACATTGAAGGTTTGTGTAGAAGGTACAAGTGTCTGTCCTTAATATTTAAAGGTGAAACTGCTACAAGCACAACTAAGAGAGATCTAACCATTTGGTTACAAAACACATTAAAAAGGCATATTATTTAATTTTATCAGGAAGTGACATAACATTTGTAAAAAGTGTAAGGGCAGGAATTTTACAACTTTTCAGGTAGCTTTCCTTTTTTTATGGTGGCATCTGCAGAATCCAGCCGTGGTCAGACAAAGGAAATACCACAAGGGACACCATTCGTGTATTTCTTCTGCCTCTGTTAGAAACAAGAAATATTAGAAATCTAGTGACAAACACAAATCTTGCTTCCATTAGAGATTTTTGATTGGTCTTGTGCACGTATTGCACCAATTTCTGCTCTAGGTCCCCCTGGCATGAATCAAATTATTTAGATGGAGTTCCTGGGAAGACAGCTGCTCCAAAATCAGCGTTGGGTGATGCAAGCTATCTTGTCCAATGTCACAATGAATGACCAGACCCATCCAAAGCTGTGCATTTCTCTCATCTCCAAAAAGAACAAAGTCAGGCTTCAGAGGAGAAATTCTTTATATAATGCTTGATCTAGAGATCCACCAAGTCCTCAGGATGTCTTTCTAATAACTTCCCTCTGAAATGGGTCATGGTCACAAGAGAGTTTACAGGTCATCCTGCATCGCAAGCAGAAAACATTGGTGTAAAATGTAGGAACAGTGATAGTATTTGGATCTACTGAATTTTTTATTATTATTATTTTTAACTTTATTTTAAATTTTATTATTTTCAGCTGCTTTTAATTAAATGCTCAAATCCTTCCGGTGGCTTTAGAACTTTCCCCCTCCCTCCCAAGAACACACAAATTAAAGAATGCTTCCCCTGTATTTAATTCATTAAAAAACAGGAATACAAACTAGAAGTTTTGGATTGCCTTTTTTTTTTTTCTTTTTTTTCCCAAGCTGAGACATTCCTCATTTTATTATTTTCCCACATTTTTTAACTACTGCATAAAAGGCTTCCATCTGCAGATGCATTTGAAAAACACAGGTCACAAATTCTGGCTAGAAGTCCAGCTTGTAAAATGTTCCCTGACCTTTTAGACAGAGCAGTACAGTATAGTTATTTATATAAATCTTTTTTTCTCTTCCCTCTTAGGAAAAAGAAAAAAATATGGTGCAAAATCCGTATTGCCAACTATGCTGCAACAAGTAGATCTGGCATTTCCTTCACAGAGTTCAGCTGATGTTTTTCCTTCAAAATCAGCAGTATTCTTCTGATTTACACCATCTGTCGATCCATTCTAAAGCAACGCTCCAAAAAGCATGTGGAATTCATTTATGTGGGTACGAGTGTTTTGTTTGGCTTGACAACTTTCTTTTGAAAATGTACGTGTTGGACTATCTTCAGGGCTTTCCAGAAGTGCTCAAGATGGATCAGGGCGGAAGGGTTGTAGGTGTCCTTAATGACCTTCCCCTGCTCCTGGCTGGTCTGGGTACAAAGCCAAGCTTACAGCAGAAGCCTAAAGGCTACATTTGCCGGGAACCATTCAACCTGTGCCACACACCCTAGAGAACACGAACAAGGGGAACCGCTCATAGTCATTCATGGGTGGGAGCTGGTCATACTTCTCGAGATCTCCACCAGTCGTTTGTGGGGCGGAGAAAGGTGAGGTGTGAAACTAGGCTTCAAGATGGCTCAGTGATGACAGCCCTGGCTGGCTTATTTCCCCCCCCAAGGAGAGATTTGTGTACCTAGTGCCAGCTGGGCTCTAGCTACTACCAGATTCAAACTTCTTCTGCAACCAGTGAAGATCAAGAGCTGCCAGCTGGCCACAAGTACTCCAATTTTTCCAAATTTCAGTGTGTCTCTCTAGGAACTTCACAATTGCCAAAGTTCAGTAGGACAATTAGCCCACAGCAGAAATAATCTATTACTACAGTTCATATCATTGCAAGATTAGGAAGTAAAACAATAGATTTTAGGATGTGGTCCTACCTATACATGGCACCTTACTCAGTAGCCAAGCTTTCATAGTATCCCTTAACACTCAGCTGAAGATCCAAAGCTAATTGTATCCTGGGCTGTATCAAAAGAAGTGTGACCAGCAGGTTGAAGGATTCTGTCTCTCTACTCTGCTCTGGTGAGACCCCACTTGGAGCACTATGTCTAGCTCTGGAGCCTCCAGCATAAGAAAGACATGGGCTTACTGCAGTGAGTCCAGAAGAAGGTCATGAAGACACTCAGAGGCCTGGAGCACCTGTCCTGTGAAGACAGGCTGACACAGTTGGGGTTGTCCAGCTTGGAGAAAAGGAGGTTCCAGGGAGACCTTATAGCATCCTTCTAGTACCTAAAGGGGACCTACAGGAAAGCTGGGGATCAACTTTTTACAAGGGCATGTAGTGATAGGACAAGGGGTGATGGTTTTAAACTGAAAGAGGGGAGATTTAGATTAGATATAAAGAATAAATTATTCACTGTAAGGGTGTTGAGGCACTGGAACAGGTTGCCCTGAGAAATTGTGGATTCCACATCTCTGAAAGTGTTCAAGGCCAGATTGGATGGGGCTTTGAGCAACCTGGTCTAGTGGAAGGTGTCCCTGCCCATGGCAGGGTGGTTGAAATGAGATGATGTTTAAGGTCCTTTCCAACTCAAACCATTCTACGATTCTATGAATATTTATTTTAAAAAGAGAGCTTAGACACAGCAGTGGAATTTATCTGGCCAAATGTAGGCATAATCGTGAAGCAGATGGCAAAAAAGAAGAGAGATGAACCATACTTTAAAAATGTCATGTGTCTCCATCAACTGTGAAAGCAGCCAAGTGTGACTAGTGTAGCTGTAGATATCTGCCTTGCAGACATATAAAGCTGGGTGGGATGAATCCCACCCAAAATGAGCTGGCAGAATCATGCAATGCATCTGAGATGAAACTTGGAAGAAGTTTGCAGATCTCCCATACGCCAGTGTTATTGCTAATGCATTAGCCTGTCTTCCCTACTGTATGAGCAGAAAATAAATTATCTACAGAGAACACATGTTTGGAAAGCCCAGAAGGGAAATCTTCACATACAAAAAGGGTGAGCAGTGCCAAGGCTTCATCTGCAGAACAGGTCAGCTTCAGCTGCTGAGTGGTCATCATTGACCTGGCCTGCAAGGTGGCCTGACCTCATCTCACAGTCAATTTTTTATGGAGATGAGCTGAGGCCTGGAAATACATCTGTGGTTACTATCCACTTGTGCCATGGGAAAAGCTTTCAGCTGGCCATGGTTTCTGACTACAACTGACCTCAAACAGAACTAAAGGCTCTTTTTTGCGTTTTTCTCATCCTTGAGAAACATGTAGTTCACCATTGGATCCAGCATGTTGGTGAATGGACATTCTCTTCTGATATGATTTCTGGTATAAATTTACTAGAGAATGACACAGAAAGCTAAAAACTACAATTTTTTTTTTTTAAAAAAAAGAAACCTTGATATATAGCTGTTGGGATTTGGTTATGGGGATTTTTTTCTTTGTTTGGAGGGGTGTATTTGTTTATTTTTTTGAAGGTGCCAGTGTGTTATGTACTTGATAACAGGCACACTATGAGAAGTCCACATTTCCATCACAAAGGAAAAAATGAGTGCCTGTTCCATGCTAAAATTGTCTGGTCCTTATGTGGATTTTCATGACAGTATTAAATGATGGAGAAAATTTTTCTCAAACTTTGCTCTTCTGTTTTGATAATAAATCCAACCTGCAGTGGTGATTTTTGTTTTGGAGAATTGTTACAGAAAATAATGTAAGAAATAGATCTGGATGATAGCCGTGAGGAGCTGTTTTGAATTTCTCATTTTCATTAGAGGGAATTGCAGGTGATCAGACATTTTTCTTAATTAAACTTACCTAGAACAACATTGTGCATTCTAAAAACCTGCACAAAACACCAAAGTGAAAAACAAGTTGGGAGAAAGAAAAGGTAGTCTTGCAGTTTCAGTTCTGAGCTAAATCATGAAGGTTCATTTCTCATATCTCTTCAGAACTATGTGCCTAGATCCTGGTTTCTGGGGGCTTGTGGGTCATCACCAATCATAATAATTGTCTAAGTAACATGTGAATAAGTGTCTCTGTTTGCCTCCCAGTTGAGTGCTGACCAAAACTAGACTGTGGGTCCATCTGAGAAAGGAAGAGGAAAGGTAGAATTTGCAAAAAGTTGTAGTGTTTAGAATCATGGAATCAATTTTGTTGGAGAAGACCCTCAAGATCGTAGAGTCCAACTGTTAACCCAACACTGTCATTAAACCACGTCCATAAAAACCTCATCTACACATCTTTAAAACCTCTCCAGGTGTCTGTAGACACCAGCCTCCTTCTAGGAAGCCATCAAGAAACGCATTAGAAAAATGCCCATATAAGTACCCGAAAGAGGATTCAGGTCAATACTGAACACTTAAACCCTTTGGCTGCTGCTTAACATTTTCCAGGTGCCCATCTTTGCCTTAAGGGGCCTCGCAGTGACAGTTCACATATCACCTAATCTTGCTGAAGCTGTGTCTTTGACTGCAAAGGCTCACATCATTTTCTTAGATCTAAAAGAAGGAAGGAGGAGCAGGACAGTATCCAAGAGATGCTCCTAAAGTTTCCATGCAAAATTCATTGAATAATTATATAATCATCTGGAGAGTAGAAACATGCACTTGCACTTTTTGGGTTTTTTTGGCATGCTTCCAGGAAGATTATTTGGAAGATATTATGCCCAAATACTCTTTGATCTATGACATGCTTGTTATTACCCAAATACTGTATTAATACTTCATAATGAAGAGTGGAGCTGACAGTTAACTTTTAATTTAATACAAACAAATAATGTCTCCAAAGATTAACACTTAATAACTGATTAATGAAGAAAGCATAGAGCCACAGACTTTAACAATAGTCTCAGTCACGGTTGTATGTCCCCTTCTTTTTTTAAAATATAATGTTGCCATTTGGGATCTGTAATTGAATCATCCCTCTTTGCTTCTCCTTTTCAGTACAAAAAAAAGGATAATTCAAAAAATCCTGCTCCATTTCTGGTAATAGGATTCTAATTGCCTCTCATCCCAATTTTCTCTGTTTTATTAGTGTTCATATTGAAAAGAAATAAATGCAATATGTGGAAAAAACATATTTATTTGTTTATTTACAGACTCCAGCCCTGGACACAGAGCCATGAAAATAAGAGCTAGAAATGGTGTATCGTAATTCCTCTGTTTTCCTCTACAGATATTTTCGTTTATGAAATAATAGTGATGACTTCAATGAAACCACAAATAAACACTGCAGCCAAGATCAGAGCCCAATATGCTGGGTGCTTTATAACTAAAATGTTAGAGGCAATCCTTTTCCAAAGAGCGAAATGATTTGGCTGGACAATACCCAATGGAAGAAGCAAAACTAAGGTCATATCTACTTGTAGGAATGCAGACAGATTTGGGATCCCAAAACTTCTTGGCCTGAAGGCAGCCCAGAAAACATTAATAATAGCCATTTATGGTAACAATATCCAATAGTTACACCTCTTCTACAAATATGGCAAAGGTGGCAGGTCTCACACAGACACAGCCTTTTTTAAAGCAGAGATCAGACCCAATACCCATCTTGGGCCTCACATTAATAAGTGTCCAGCTTTCTTTACCCAAAAGAGTGGAAACTTCTAGTTCTTGAGTTTGTCTGTTCCTATTTTACCATGTTATATGTAGCCTACTTGGGAACCACCACTTCAGATTAGAGGGAATATTTGTCTTATGGCTTAAGAAATAGCAGACATCTTGCAGAAGAACATACCTAAATGGAGGTGGCTACATGGAGATGTCTGCATGTGAGCTAGGAGCACGAGTTCACATCATCAACAGTGGGAAGACTAGTTAACAGAGTTTAGAGAGTGATTCAACAGGCACAACAGTGTGAGATTCACTTTCCTGAACTCTGAAATATAGTAGTACTAGAAACACCTCAGGACATGTGAGATATGCACACAGGGCTGCCAAATTTTATGTGAGCTAAGTGAGACCCATGCCTTTCTGCAGTGTCAGCTGGAAGGCAAATTAGATTCCCTGGAGCATCTCATATGGACACTAGATGTGGTCAGCTGAATACCCCCATGATTGCCTTCTTTAGGAAGAACCGAGTTGCTGTCTGCATTCAGTTGACTGTGTTTACTGGCTCTGCATTTATTGCAGTGTAAACTGGAACATCCAGCACACGCACAGACACTGAACTTAAGTCTTGATCCATTAATTAAATTTATTTTAAATACCACTGCTGCTACTTAGATCTGGCATCATAATACTCTGATCACTAGAAGATAAGCATCACAAAAACTTCCTGTCTAATGCAATTATTTTCTCCTTCATTTAAGCCAAGAGACACACAAGTTGAGAGTTGCCTAGAGTGGAAAACAAGTGCAGAAAAAGGACAAAAATGAGAGCCCACGGAAACAAAATTTTGCCCACAGTGAAAAATTAACCAATGGAATTCACTAGGACAATGTAATGTTGAATGAAACTGTATGTTGCTGCTACAGTGTGATGCAGAAGATGACTGAGTTGACGGAGGGCAGATGTCTGGAGTTAAAATAGTAAATTAGAAACAACCTGACCAAATATATAAGTTATCTATCTATCTATCTATCTATCTATCTATCTATCTATCTAAGCTTTCCTTTGTCAAAGGAATGGGAACAGGAAGGTGCTTTTCTCCAAAACAGGCTGTTCACTGAACTGCAGGATGCTGTGAAACTAAGGGTTTTCCAGCACCACCCTCTAAAGTAGCTGACACCAGCCATTTCAAAAGAGAATAACAGACCAGAGGACTATTTCTCTGGCCCTGTGTTATCCATTACCATTCCTAAACAACCAATCTTTGAGATATACATAATTAATAACCAAACTAAAGTCTCAGACCACAGCTAATTGAGGTGAAATACCCAAGTATATCATTTGCTGGGATGCAGCTGAGATGATTGTTCCCCCAGCACTGCTTTCTCACCAGGCTGGCTGAAGCGTGTGTTTAACAAACCAAACCATCACACAGACACATTCCCCAAGCAATCATTTTTTTCTTCCCTTCTAAAGATGAGCTGAAGTGTGTAATTACTCATCAGCTTCCCTGCCTCAAGGCAAACTTGGAGATGGTTGCACTAATGATAGCCTCAAATTAGTGACTGAGAAGCAGATAATTAGACTCATGCTATCAAAAGAAATGAGGAACAGATTGAGTGTTCAGGAAAGCATTTTGTAGGTACCGCTACAAATTAAGACCTCTTTGATATCAGGGGAAACAGTGAGTCAATTTGTGGATTCTTATGGAAGGCTCAATTTCAATATTGTCACTAGTTTTACTGTTAGAAATGCTTTGTACCCTTGAAGGTGCATGTTCCTGAAGACCTGGTGCAGCACATCTCAGGGATCTGGATGGAAAGGCAGAGGTGTTAAATCATCGAATGATTTGGGTTGGAAGGGACCTTCAAGATCACCTACCCCGTTTCCCCAAAAATAAGACAGGGTCTTATATTAATTGTTGCTCCAAAATGTATTACTTTTTCAGATGTATAGCTGCCTGGACACTATTTAAATTGACTTTTTAAATGAACTGTAACTAGGGCTTATTTTTGGAGTAGGGCTTGTATTTTGAGCATCCTCAAAAATCCTGAAAAATCATGCTAGGGCTTATTTTAGGGCTAGGTCTTATTTTTTGGGGAAAAGTGTAGTTCCAAGGAACTAGGCAGTGGAAGGAAGTCATCCAAACAGAAAAGAAAACTGATACAGTGTGTTTATCAGTGTGATAGGTGTCCGATTCCCATTTTTGCCCTCTGGTTCTGTTCTGGAGACTTCCTATGGAGATACAGATCAGCTCTCACACTGCCTCATTTGCAGACAATCTCGACATCCTTGTCTGAATGAGACAACAGCAGGACCAACTGCAAAAGAAGGCTTTAATTAATTTTGTTCCCAGAGAATGTTACTAGACATAGAATATAGGCTGGAGAGAAAAATATGCTGCTGATGCTACTATGCAATTTAGAAAACTCAGTGATTTCCAGAAAATAAAATCATTTGGCACTAAGGCCCCCAGGTAGCTCATTCTGTAGTATAAGGCACTGTAATAGCTTGTATCAAAGTGATAATGTAACAGCACAGAAAGCTCAAAGAAGTATCATACTTAAGCAAACCTTAATAAGGTGAATTTTGTAGTTATTACCTAGGTAGGTTTGCAGTTAAGTCAAGGCACCTTCGTTCAATTAAAAATTTTGCAAGGTTGATGTAAGCTTAACACCCAAGTGTCCATTTGCAAATGTTTCTTCAGTTATTACCCTGGCAAGAATTAAATGAGCTGCATTTGTCCATACTTTCTATACTCTTCAGTACCTTTTGCTTTGACTTGCAAGAGAAAAGATATGCAAGAATGAAAACAGTGAGAGGAACAGAGATATACATTCAAGCATTGGTTGGAGATTTGTCAGTGCGTCTAGTTTTATTCACAGCAAGTGTTTTTTGCCTATATTTAGGCAACTCCCAAGCTTCTCAGAAGACTGCACACATCATCAAGGAGTTCATAATATTTTAAATACCATAAAAAGATGGACAGACACATTTAAAATTAATAAGAGCAAAAACTTGTAGGCATTGCCACAGGAAAAAAAATGTATTATCAAGAGTAATAGACTGGATGTCATTCTAGGACAAGAATCTTGACTTTAGATGGTGGGATGCTATTGTTGGCAGTTCTGTAGGCTGCTAGTATTGTCTCCAAGTGGATGTGTAAGCTTTTGTTTATCAGGAATACAAACACTTCTTGTTGTACAGAGCCTGTTATCTTGGCATGGGATGCCACGGTACCGAGTATGTTGGCATGGGTACATGCCCTTTCTCTTGTCAAGGTCTCAGACGTAAGCAAAAATGTTGGATGACTTTGTTTCCGAGCACAGAATCAATTTATTTTGCTGACTGAATGCAAGCTGTGTCCACATCACTTTGGGATGTAGCCATCAGAGCTGGACGTCAGAAAGGGTGTTTGCCTAGTGCTGTAATAACTGTGTCATTAATAAGCTAATGCCCTTAACATTTTTCAGATTTCTGTATTATTTTTCTTGTCATTTGATGCACATTGCTCATCCTGTCCTGATTCCTACATCTTTTCATCTCTAAGCTAATGTCTGCATCTCCAAAGTCAAATGGTGATGGATGAAGACTCTTAGGCTGACAAATCACCAAGATCATAGACTCTCCTCCAAGAGTCCAATGTGAGCTGACCTTCTAACTCCCATGTTCACATTTTACCATCCAAGAAAAGCTGCCAGCCATAGCTATTCACTTGCTGTCTTAGTTGCCAAATGTTTGGTCTGCCAGCTTGAAGATCCTTTGCCAAGCTCTAGTTGTGATGAGTTCCCCGGCACTGATCCAAGCTCAAAATAGGTGCAATTGGATCTGTAGACCTCTTTTTTTTTGTATTTATTCATTGGGAGAGGAAAGCAAAAGACCAGGAAACGAAGCTGAGTGTTACGCAGACATTGTTACAACTCACAGGAGAATCATCTCAGAAGGACTGGAAGGAGAGTTTGACTCAGACGGAAAAACTGAATAATCCAGATGCTTATCCAGAACCTTTTGATCTACCAGCATGGAAAGTCTAGATCAGGTTTTCAGGCTCTTTTTTGAAATTTTTGGTACTTTTTTAGTCCTGCTTGAAAGGCATCCATCTCTGCGTACTTCTATCTCTCAACAAAATTCATAAACAAATAAGGCAATGAGTAACTAAAATTTCTGAATGTTCTTTCAAATTATGGGTGTCTTTTGAGGTTTGTTCTCATTTTGTAGTTAATTAATCTTTAATTGTTACCAAATTTGTTCACAGTGGATTTCCCAGGCTGAACATACCAAGAAGAACAGTGTCCATTCTAAAAATACAATGCTATTATTGAAAAAGCAAATACCTTAATTAATTGAGTATATGGGCAAAGGAAAAAGAGCAAATGTCATTACTTAGACTCTGTTATGGAAGAAAAAATTGTGAAAAGATCAAAGATCTCATTTACACACAATAAAAATTACTTTTCCATTAGAAAGGATGATGGCAGCAATTAAACAGCATTAGCAATTATTTTAGACGAATAAATAGGGGAAGAGAAAGAGAGAAGGAATAAAAGCAGGAACAGATCAGAAAATACTGTATCCAAAGCATTTTGGTGAGATTTTCTACCTACTGCTCTAACTATTTAGAAAATATGGCAGTTGTGCACATAGTGCAGAAATGAACCACCTCTGACATCTTCATCTCAGATGTTTATTCAATCATCAAATGGATAACTGCGATGATCCAGCCAGTTAATTCATTAATGCAATCTGTCTCATACTGACGTTTATTAGTTTAGGTGAACTACACTTAAACTGCTTCTGCTCTTGAGTAAGAAGGTGCCCTGGAATGCTGAATTCAGATGCAGATCTCTACACTGGAAATAGCTATATAATAGTTATTATATATATAATATATAATTCCACCCACCAAAAGTGAGATAAAGTCTCAGGAAGTGGTGGCCAGTGGAGGAATTAGGGTTGATCTTTCCCCTCCCACTACTCTAGTGTATACTTTTCATGTCCAGCAGCAGAGACAAACATGGGAATGAATGTGGAAATCCTTTCCAAATTGCGTAGAGAGATCTGTAGAATCAAGCTATGGAGATGAGAAGGATGTGGGATGTGTGGACAAGACAGGACTGTGGCAGTAGGAAAGATGTCCTTCTGGTGACCTCTTCCTTTCTGGCCTTTGACACTTAACTCTGTCTCTCCTGTTCTCAATGGGACAGAGACCTACAGAACATGCTATTATTCACATCATAATAGTCACTGTGAAATTCCAAGTTCCAGATCTACTAACAGAGAGGCTTTCTCCAGAAGAAATGGCTAATCAAAGAGACTGTACTTGATTTTATTCAGAAAGTAGTACACAAACTGGAAACTGCATTTCCTTACTACTAAGAAAGTACCACAACTATTTCATGACACTGCTCCCAAATATAACCAGAGCTCCAAAGTGAAATGTGTAATTCTTTGTAAGGTTAGGCCAATATACCATTTGCTTTCTTTTGAGAATTACAGTAAAAGATTCCCATTCATGAAATAAAGTAATCATATGAAAGTTTTACCTAGCAATATTTACGTTTTGTCAAAGTTAAGCATTGTTTTCTCAGTGTTTGCACCTGAAGAAGAAACAGAGTAATCATAACTCTTCAAATTCACACATGCATTTAAAAAGTGTCTTATTAAAAAAAAAAAAAAAAGAAAAAGAAAAAATCACAACCAAACATTATTCGGATAGAAGCAAAAAAAGCTGAAAAAAACTCAACAAAATGTTTTGATTTAACTGGTAATAGTAGCAAAAATAAATGTCCCTAAGATTATGCTTGTTTTCTTGGATATGTTTCTGCAGTATGAAGTCAAATAGTCGTTAACTGCCGACTGGCTGCCAAATTTATTTCCAGAAGTTCAAGTTTCTTAGTGGCTCTACTGTAACATTTAAGTGTGAAGAGTTTGCCCAAAGAGCCTCATCAGAGGAAGAAGGAGTGGGCTTGATCGTAAATTGCTGCACTTATAAGGTCTTTAAGAGGAAAATTAAGTATGAGGAGGTGGTAGAATGTGTTGAAAAATTAGCCCAGGGAGAATGTGTTGATGACATCCAGGATAGGGATTAACAATGAGGCCCTGTTGTAATTTGGAAACACTTTACTTCAAGCAGCAGTGAAACTCAGGAAGTCTGGAAGTGGCTCTTTCCTGTGCAGATCTTCTTATGCCTATAAGGGGTAAAATTCTTCCTTACATTAGGGGAGTTATTAATAAGGTTTCTCTCCTTTATTTGAGGAGCTTTTACTACAAAATCTCCATGGAATCTGTATTTTTGAGAATGCATCTATCAAATTTAGTTGACACTAACATTTGTTTTTAAAAAAGGCTGTTGAGGGGAAGGACGTAGAGGGAGGTATGTAGAGGCAAGATGAAGAGACACACAAACAGGTAAACAGACACAGACAGCACAATTGAGTGCATTTTCTTAGGAAGATAGAAGAAGTTAAAATACTGTGTGACAAATAGTCTTCATCCTGTCTTTTCTGTGAACAAGCAGATGAAATATCTGAGCACTGTACAGAGTACTGTGCACAGAGACACAACTACGAAGTATTATCTGTCTTAAAAATTGCCATGTGCACTGAATATGACAGGGCCATCTGTCCAACTGTCCTGCCACAAGGAACATGTGTCATTTGCCCAGGAGATGATGTAATATTTTTCAGGTTCTGGTTCCCTCCAGAAGCTCCACAGATAATGGGACACTGCAGTGAGGAGTCTGAGGCGAGGTGCCAAGGAAATCTGGAATTTCCCTTTTTGTAACAGTAGGGACCTGATTCTCCTCCAAACCGTGTGGTTACGAATGTGATGACTGATGCCTGATCCTATTTTAGGGCATTTAATCTGCTTTTTTTTTTTTGTCTTGGCTCCTGAAACCTCGTTTTGCCACAAAGCAGCTTGCAGAAACCAGTTCAGGCATCATAACTTCAGTAGCAGAAGGAGTCCATGAGCCTTGACAGGATGCATGCATGAGTGCTGAGGGAGCCAGCAGAAGTCATTGCAAGGATCTTCTTGGTAATCTATGATCGATCTTGGGTATGGAGAGAAGTGCCCAAAGACTGGAGGAAAGCAAACATCATTCCTATCTTCAAAAAGGGCAAGTAGGAGGACCCAGGGAACTGCAGAACACTCAACCTCACCTCAATCCCTGGGAAGGTGATGGAGCAACTAATTCTGAAAACCATTACCAGGCATATTAAGGACAAGAACATCAACAAGAGTAGTCAGCATGGCTTCACAAAGGGAAAGTCAAGTTTGATCAACCCAATAAACTCCTACAATTAAATGACTGGCCTAGTAGATGAAAGGAGAACTCCAGATGTTGTCTATCTAAATTTCAGTAAGATCTTTGACACTGTGTTCCTAAGACCCTCGTAGAAAAACTGTCGATGTATAGACCAGATAAACAGATAAAGAGGTTGGCTGAAAACTGTCTGAATGACCAGGCCAAGAGGATGCTCACCAGTGAATGAAGTCTAGTTGAAGGCCAGGAACTAGCGGTGCACCCCAGGGTTCGATACTGAGTTCAGTCCTGTTTAACATCTTCATTAATCATCTGGATGATTACTGGGCAGAGTGTACTCTGAGCAAGTTTGTTGATGACACAAAACTCCAGGAAGTCAGAGAGTGGAAGATGATGACATTTTTGAAGGTGAAGGTAAAGGTAAGAGCTATATGACTGACACTTACCTGCAAGATAAAGGGTCTCTACTTGTCAGAACGGGCACCGTGCCCTCCAGACATGAGAGTCCATGCAGCACTGGTCCTAAGATACTGTGTCATGTAATGTGACACTTCATATCTTAATATGGAGTACTAAGAATGGAATAACCTGGTGTCAATTGACCATATTCAGAGACACCTGTATGCTACATGTTACAAACACTACAACTTCTGCACTATGGACTGAATGCACTTCGAAGTAATAGGAAGCCCAGAAGGTGCCTTCATGCTTCTTAAACCAATAAACCTGGTTCTGTTATAAGGTGCGAAAATGTTAAAAAAACCCCAAATGGTTATTGCACATTTCGAGTTTTGGACATCAGTTTTATTCCACAGTACTGAGAACGATGGGAGTTGACAGGGCATGACAGATTCATGGCATAACCCTCAACCTCGTGTTTGTCCTCACTAAAATCTTTCATAAAATAAACATAACTCAGAAACACCTTGCTCTTAGGCTGCAGTTCTCTCAATAGTAATTAGAAAGGCCAGGGGAGAGGTTAGTTCCCAGTGCTGGTTAATAATCCTACCAGCAGTGTGAGGACAAGAGTACAGGGGTCGTTTGATGACTTGATGGAAGGAGAGCACTTTACTCCTCTTGCTAACAATGACAGCAAGGTTGTGTAAGAGGACTATAAACTAAGGTTTTATAGTCTGTGTCAGAGCAAGACCTGCAGCAACCTCAGGCTAGGATATTATAGAGACTTATCAAATGAAGATCTGACCTACTTGATCAGATGACGCTGACACCCTCAATATTGGAACGCAAGCTTCTGTCACTCTAAGGTTTCACATCACTAAATAGCAGACATAGCAGGCTGTTATTTTTGTGCTCATAACCCACATTTTAAGCGCCTGATACATTCACATACGCCAACAGGAAGGCTGCTGGGTTGGTCTAGCAGTCCTATTTAGGGGTGCAAAATCCCCTTCACTGATGGGACAATCATAAGCAAAACAATTTCAAATGCTTCAAAAGATTTTTTTTTTCCATGGCCAATCTAAAACGGAAAAAGCCTCACTGAGAGATTGGATCAGATTCCTCACTCAGCAAAGGAAAAACAAGATGACATCCAAACCTCTTAAGTCTTTTCACACATGGAGAGCCAGGCAGCCAAAATTCTCCTTCATCATTTCCACATTCAGCTTTCCACACAGAAACACTACAGAACAGCATTTTTTGCATAACAAGTACCCCTTCAGCTGAGGAAAAAAAATAAAGAAAGTAGAAAATCACAGACATATCTGTCTGTATTGTCGAGGATTCCTGTTGGCTTCCTTTTTGAGTTCCTATTAAAAAAAATCTATGAATATGGGAAAGAGCGTTGCCTCCTGTTGTCCAGGTACCTTACCCCACATTTGTTGAGGTCAGTAGTGAACTTCTCACTACTTATCCAGACAACAAAATTCTACTCTTTCCAGTTATTTTGTTTCTATCGGCTAGTAAGATTCAGAGTTCTAACTATATCAGTATTATCCTAGATAATTTCACATTCGCATTTTAGCCACTCAAAGCTTACTCATCCTTCCACTTTCACATTAGCATTTTTGCTGTGTTCTTTATTATAAATGACTAGTGAACGTTGGGTGAGATAGAGAGGGGATGTATTCATACATTCATTGGTTATTTGTAGAGTCAAATTATTTTCTATGGTATTGCTACAATTTTTGTTCTGTGACAGTCTGTTCAGAACTGCCATCAAGTGTCATCAGCAATAATTGATAGAGTGAGTGGAAAAGGCTTTCCATGCAAACATCTTATTGTAAGGAGGCTAGATCTTGTCAAAATCGTCAGAAATCCAACAAAGATTTACAGAACTTGACACTTTTGCATCTTCACATGATTAAAAATCTTCTACCAATAAAAGAGATGAGGGAAATTTGGGTTGGTATGAACAGAATATTGAACTGTGAGGCTAAGGCTCACTTACAGGACAGATAATGTCCCATTTCCCATCATATAGATGGGCTGCAGCATTTAAACACATTCATCTATAAACACACACATGCGTATTTAACAGCAGTGAAACACCTGCAGAAATTAGCAACCAATTTTCAAGTTAATGGCATTTTAAAGGTAAAAACATATTCGTAATATTGGCAGAGGTTTGTAACACAACTTAAATTGATATTTAAATCTAAGAAACTTCTGGAATTCCTGGCAGTACTATTAAACTGGGATTTCTTGTACTTTCTGGGGTGTTTTTTCAGTATAGAATTCAATTACATTCCATGTTCTTTCCATGGGTCTAAATCTCTGCTCCTTTCTAAACCCAAAGAGATAGGTAAACTTTTCAAAGTTCTGGGGCTCTACTCAGGTTCACAACAGTACCTTTGGAAAACTACAGTATGTTTTGGTTCTCAGAAACCATCCTGATAAGCAGAAAGCATGGATTTGGCAGAACAAGATGATATGCAAAGCATTAAGCAGCTAGCAGTGTCAGAAAGTTTCTGCAGTTTCTTCGATATTGCATTGCACTGTGGTGTTGTTGTCTGGGCAATTTTTGCAGTTTTGATAATTGCTATGAATCCTGGCCATGATCTGCTAAGCAGGAAAACTCAGACAGTGCCTGGAATAGAAATAGAAACTAACTGTCATTTCTGGATTGGCTCTGCTACATTAAAATTAGGTCTCTGCAGAAATGCATCTGTAGCAAATCAAAGTAACTTAATTGGAGTGCTAATGACTCTGAAATCACTGGCTTAAATACCAAAGGAGCTTCTGGGTTTATTTTCAGGGCATGGGAGACCTGACTGCAAAACCAACAGAAAATCTATTGCATGAGATATCTTCAAGAACATTTATGAGGAAGATGGCAAAAGGTAGCCTTTGCATGCAGTGTTCCGTTTTACATTTACAGAAATATAAGTGCAGATATCTTCTTGTCTCTGGGGTATCTATGCTTCAATTAGGATAGGATTAGAGGAAACGGCCTCAAGTTGCACCAGGGGAGGTTTAGATTGGATCATGGGAAGAATTTATTCCCGGAAAGGGCTGTCGAGCATTGGAACAGGCTGCCCAGGGCAGTGGTGGAGTCACCATCCCTGGAGGGGTTGAATAGATGCAGAGATGAGGTTCTCAGGGACATGGGGCAGTGCCAGGGGCAGGGTAACAGTTGGACTCAATGATCTTGAGGGTCTTTTCTACCCATAATGACCCTATGATTCTATTATTTACAGCCCATACAGATACAAATAATACCATGAACAAAGACCAGAGTGATTCAGCTCATTTGGCAGTGGGTGTTGAGCCCCCCCAGTTTCATGCACATAAGCATTTGCTAATATCAGTGATGCAACAGGTTTTTTGTGATGTCCCATTGGGTCTGTATACATGACACTATTTGGTGCAGGCCAGGTGAAACATACCAGAGTAGCAAGTGGCACTAGACACAGATTTTTAAGTAAATTAATCCTGACTTGAATCATGGCCCATCCATTAGTTTCAACATCTACCATCTGGACAGGAAACCTTTCCAAGCATCCTTTACCCTACACAGTTTTAACCTGGCAGTGTGCACACACTGGAAGTCCCAAAACATTTCTAATATCTCAGGATACCTTTGTTTAGGTGAATATATTGTACCAACCCTGCCTTTGATACTGCAAGAGGGATCTTCCCTTTTGTTTGGATGCGTTTTACCATTCTGTTCACTTATGCTGAGCAGCAGCCCTGTGTCTTAGTGTATTATGCTGAAAATTAACTTAATGGATGACGGATTTTAGTAAACGCTGTTTTTGTCATGTGAAACCTCAGTGTCAGCTGAGCAGTTTCCAGCCTCTGACTACTAATAATAAGCACTTTTCACCTGCTTAATTCATTTGATGCAGAACAAGGATCAAGGACATGAAAGAAGATGTGGTGTAAAAAAATATAAAAGTTGTGGCTTCCATTTTTACTTTTTGTTTTAGCTGTCAGATTTTCTGTCACTGCATTTTCTGCATGAGCTCTGATAATGCTAGGAGTTTCTAAAAATGTGAACACCCAAAGAGCACCAGCCCTGAGTGTGTGTGAGCATCTCCAATGAAAAGGAGTCTGAACCTGCAATTAAGGATGGTACCCAGTGTTGTGCTGTCTCTTCTGGAAGTACTTGATTGACAGGCCAAAATACTTTCCTGTAGAGCATCACTGCTTTGCAGAAAATAGCCTGATCCTTGTGAAAGGGATTACTTCACAAAGTGACGTCTCCTGCCTTGCAGGGGAAGAGTGCAGCAGTGAAAATGCTCAAAATTATCCCGAAGAGGAGGAAATATCCACCTATTAGTAATGTGACACATATCTACCTAATTATTTCTGTCTCCACTTTCAAGTGTCTAACTCCTGTTGTTCATAATCAAGGCAGGAAGGCTCTCATTGCTCTCAATGAGAGCAGAATGGGACAATCTTCTCAAATCTTTTGAAATACCAGGTTTATGTATGTCATGCTTGTTTTTCCAGTTTGTCCAGAGAAGTGTCTTCATAAAGCAACAATGAAGATGAACCCTGAGGCCCTGAAGAATCCTGAAGAGTTTGGCCCATTTTGAACACCAAGGTCTTAGGAGGATTCATCCATGAAAAAGTAAAAAATCTTCCTTTCTCGACACTTGGGTGTATTTCTACAAAATGCAACACTATTTTTTGTAGTGATCAATCAAATTTTTCAGTCTCGCCTTTTACAATGAAATCTAAACCCTTATCATCTGTACCCAAGTGTCTGAACAAGACATTCAGAATGAATTTTCAATTCAATAAAAAGAACAGAAACAAATGAACACCTGGGCTTCTAACTCTCACATTATTTATCACAATAAATGCCATCTTTGATCTTAGACGTAATTGTTGCAGAGAATTGCTTGGCAATCTGATTTTCCTGAAACTCAAAATCTAGAAGCCAAAATATAAGAAAACAGCAACAATAAAAGCAACAAACCGCTACACGTTTTATCTTTTACAGATAAGTTTCTGATTTCCCCAAACTGATGGATGACGTTATTGTAAGAATTTTAGATAATAAGTCTCTTTTATAAAGTGGAGCACTTGTGCTACAGTGCTACTACTGTTAAAAATAATAACTTTGAAAGCCACAAGCAATGGAAATGACTGAATGACATTTAAAACACTCCAAGGTAAACAGATTTTGCACTTGGATCTATTAACCTTCTCAATTTAAACTACGCAGAGCTGTACTTCAACCTGATGACCATAACAGTGAAACCAAGAACTGGGCTCCAAAACAGGCAGGAAACTGAAAAATGTAGCTTTCATCTGGGACCTGTGCTCTGAGCAAATATAAGTATTGCAAAAGCTAAGTGCTCTGAAACAACAGAATTTAGACATTTCACCACCCTAAATGCTGGGAAGGTCTGAACATTTTCTGTACATCTTGCAGTCTCCATATATCCAACAACGTGTAATAGCACACCTTCTTCTATGGGTCATTTTGTGAAAGTCAGCTAGTTAATATTAATGAGGGACTTCAGATATGGAAATATGAGAAAATTAAACTCTGCAGTGTTGAAGGAAGCAGAAAGGATGGGCAGGACTACCTGGCTGCCAGTGGGACAAAGGAGGAGACGGGGTTATAGTACTTAAGCCAGTGGGTGGTTTTATGATGTCGGCTGAGACATTCCTTCTGCAGGCCATGAGGGTCAGTCAACAGCAGCGAGTGTCAAGCAAATCCATACCTACAACTTTGGCTGGGCTCCCAAACAACATTGGGACCTTGTGGTTGAAGATGGAATTGTAACCGGAGATTTGTGGGTTTTTTTTTCTAATATGTCCTGATTTGCAAAAGTTTGATGTCTCAGTTACACGAACATGGCAATACGGTCACAAGTCAGGTACGTGTTACTAAAAGCAAAGTTTGGCTTCTTAGTGTTCTCAGCTTTCATTGCAGGTACTTTTAAAATTTGTCTCCCTGTCACTTACTGTTGAAAAGTACTATTTCTGCAGACTGAAGTGACAGGACTTTTGCAGCTCCTCTTAAATCCTTAGAAGTAATTTCAAGGGAAATAAAAGATTATGTCAAATGACAATGACAGGAGACTTGATGAGAAATAAAGACTTGGAATTCAACCGGAAAATTGAAATTATCATCTCTTCTCTGAAAAAATGCTGGCCACCCATTAAAAGTCATGAATAAGCAGAAATGATAGAAAGGAACATTTTGCATGTCACCAGCACAGCAGCCAGGCTGTAGGCCTGAGTTTTATGTGTGTTTTCACACCCTGAACATAAGAATGTGTTGAACAAGCCCAGTTCTTTGGAAGCTGGTGTGATTTGCACCCCCAAGTTCTCAAGGAGGATATGTCCTGGTTTTGGCAGAGCAGTGGGATGAAGTAAGGCCCCTAGTATGTCAGCCCCACCTGTTGGACTGATCACCAATCAGAGTTGCCAAAGCCTTACCAGAAGGATGAGTAATCCATCCTGGAAACATCAGAGAATTTTCCAGACCTTGTTGTTTTGTAGTTGAAGAATTAGAGTTGTTGGTATTGTATATAGTTGGTTGTTGGGATTAAGCTTCTTGGAGGCAATAAAAAGGTGCATGTCATCACATCAACTTAAAGTTGTGTCTGACTTTTTCCCATAAATCTAGAGTAAAGCAACCTCCTACCATTTTCGTGTAATCCCTTCTACAACACCAGAGAATATTGTGTCTTGCCAAACAACAGGGAGGTGTGCAGGACAAGCCAAAAATCATTACAGAGGAGTCCTCTTGTGAGGCTCTCAGCAGGGAACATGCCATGTAGGTGGCCACTGCAAGTTGAAGACCAGCCTGTGGAGAAAAAAATAGGATAGTGTGACTTAGTTTGTGAGACTTGTGAAATCTGTCCTCCAACCAGTCCTTGCTGCTAGCAAACAGAACAGCTTATTAATGTGAGCTGCACAAAGAGGCTGTTGAGGGATGATGGAGAACATAATCTTCTGTGGCTTTCTGGTTTCACTCTGTCTCCTTGGTGTCACTCAGGCTGACATGGGTACAGTCATGCCTAGTGAGATGGGCCAAGCCATACTCAGAGCTCCTCTGACTTGGTACATGGAGACATGAGTCCTGCCAGCTCAGCAAAAACAGAAAGCCATTTATTATTTAAACCATTTTTCTTTTGGACACACAGGGCAATATTATGACTTTGAATCCTCTTCTCTCCAGGACCATAAAAAAGACCCACAGTGCTTAATTTTGCAGGATGCTCATTGAGTCATGCTTGTCTTCTCTTCCTTTTCTACTCAGCACTGACATTGCATAGTCTAAGTGTTATGAGGAACTAAGGTTGAAAAGAGAACATACAGGTGCAACCAAAATCCCTTTGCAGTCTACTCAGAGAGATGAGCTGATGTCCACAGACTTAAATCACGAACAGGATTTGAGAATCCAAAGGTCATTGCACTGGAATGAAGGCTGGTGAGGAACTGATATTCTCCTGTCCCACTTTATAGTTTTAGTGAAATATTTTTCCTCTGCTGACTTGGTTGTCATTATTTGCTTCACTGCTTTTCTTTGAAGAGCTTTAGAGGAACAGCTGAATCTAGGAGCAAGACCTCCAGGTGTTCTTGGAAGTGTATTCTCAAAATTACTCTGAGCTGCATGATGCAATGAAAGTGTAAGTAATGAATGAAACATCAATTTGGGTCCCAGAGGGCCCTTTTCTCACTTCTGCCTCTGCTGACAACTCAAGATGTGACTTCAGTGAAGTTCTTCAGCCCCATTGGTCTTCTGCTCCCTGTTTGATAACCCTTCTGTGAGGAGGAAAAGATAGATAGCAAATTATGCAACACTGAGACATGGTGATGTGAATATTCGGAGGCAGTAAGAAGAAAATATTTGACAAGTACACAAGGAACAAGAAAACCCCCTCAGCTGGAGTAAACTGGCACAGGTCAGCCGAAGTCCAAACAATCCAGGTTTTTGCAAGAAAGTAACTCAAATAATGTTAAGACCTTAATAACCAGACAGATTACTGTATCACAAGCTATCAGAGAGGACACACTCTTCTCTTCATATTTCCTGTTGTTTTGTGTCCATGAGCATCTTCAGTGTTGGCCTGTTGTTGCAACACATGTTCAGAGAAAGCTGTCAGACCATGACTAATCCAGGGGGAAGTCAAACTAGACAGAGATAAAAATCAATGTACATTCTTCCAAATGAAACTCATCTTTCATTGCTTGTTTTAGAATTTCATTCCTGCTCTCATCTCTCATAATTCACACAAACTCCCAAAAAATCTTGCCTTTGTAGTTCTGCCCTGTCTTAGATATTCCAAAAATCAGCTTCCTGCAGATCGTGTTGGTGACCAGGGTTTATTTACTCCTTCCTGGCTTTGGACTTGTTTTCCACACCATCAGCTATTGTGCCACAACTGCATACCAGCTACCAAGTGTCAGCTATGCCCTGGGAAATGGGTCACACACATTTCCTCATCTGTTCCAAAAATAAATAAGGTCCATTATTTCAAATGTTCTGCATTTGGACTGCATATACTAAAGCTTTAGAGAATGTGCCAGCAACTTGTTACTCATGAGATGATGTACAGCTTGCTATATGGAATTTTCTCAATCATATATAACCATGTGAACATGCATCCCTACTTATATGAAGCATGTGGGCAGAGAAGCAATTTAAATAAAATAATAAATAAAAAGGAAGTTTGTGATTTCAGTCTGGATATTTATTGAGGTTGGGAAGGAATCACTGAGCCGACAAAAGTGCTTACATATTTTAGTAAATAAAGATTTGTCTGAAAGTCTGGAGAAATGAGTCCTCGTTATTGCTCCATCAATTATAGTTTATGTAGTTTGATTGAGTCTCTTAATCCTTTTGCCTTTGATGGTTTTCACTCATAAAGTGAGGACAACGTTATTAATTCATTCATTGTTGCGAAATATTGGAAGAGCTTTGAGATAAAATAATTGGGTTACCATCTCAGATAAACCACATGTGCAACTGTCTCTTTCTAAACCAGAAAGAAAGACATATTGCTTGCACATTCACTAGCAAATTAATATCCTGGAACAGGCACTGCTATGACATTTTGAACTTGAGAAAATCCCTTGCTCAAGAGGTAGTAGGAGCCAGGGACACTTCCCAAAGGGTAGTTTGGATGTGGCCGTTTTCCTTTGTGGAGGGAAAGAGTTTCTGTGTGTAGACATGAGTCATGATGTGTAACTTGACCTTAGGGTCAGAAAACAGGGCCTGACATGCTTTATTGAATGCATAATGAAGTGGAAAAGGAAAGGAGAGAGGGTCATGCATGGGAACTAAATACCATGGCCTCACATTAAAATGTCAGTGTAATTGCATACCGCTCGGTTTCACTGACCTTTGTGGTGACCTTGGGCAACACTTTGTGCCTCTCCTGTACTTTGTCCATTTTGCCTCTCAGTTGCCTCAGAGAAGATCCTGAAGCTCAGCAGCTGAGTCTAAGATCCTCCTGTCCCTGCAGCTGTCCCAGTAGTACCACTGGTCTCCTTTTCATAGAATCACAGAGTATTTTGGGTTGGAAGAGACCTTTAATGCTTGTCTAGTCCAACCCACTGCCATGAGCCGGGACATCTGCACCCAGATCAGGTTGCTCAGAGCCCAGTCCAGCCTAGTCTGGGATGTCTCCAGGGATGGGGCATCCACCACCTCTCTGGGCAACCTGGGCCAGTGTCTCACCACCCTCAGTATCAAAAATTTCTTCCTCATGTCTGGCCTGAATCTCACAGAATCACAGAATGTCAGGGATTGGAAGGGACCTCGAAAGCTCACCCAGTGCAATCCCCTCAGTCTCTTCTTCTCCAAGCTAAAGAGCCCCAGCTCCCTCAGCCTTTTCTCACACGGGAGATGCTCCACTCCCTTCAGTATCTTGGTGGCTGCGCTGGATTCTCTCCAGCAGTTCCCTGTCCTGCTGGAACTGAGGGGCCACAGCTGGACACAACTTCCCTCCTTTAGTTTAAAACCATCACCCCTTGTCCTGTTGTAACAAGCCCTGCTTAAAAGTCTGTCCCCATCTTCCTTCTGGGCCCCTTTTAAGTACAGAAAGGCCACAATAAGGTCTCCATGGAACCTCCTCATCTCCTGGCTGAACAACCCGACCCTCTCAGCCTACCAGGATGGTTTGCAGAGGTGTAGAGAAAGGGAGTTCTCCATGTCGTTACCCAGTCTTCTGCTTGGACCTGCAAGATCCTCCTCTCACCCCTTGCCCTGAGACATGTCCCACACTGTAACACATCACCCTGCTCCCCACACATCCCAAGAACCTGGTTACGAAGTATATTGCCTTTTGCTGTGGATGCAAACATCCTCCATCTCCTTCTCCCCACTTGCCACTCTCATCCTGTTCCCTAGAAAGACAAGGGATCCTGATACTGGGAAATATGCCATGCACATATAGACTCATAACAAGACATTTGGGAATGACTTCTTCCCCACTTTTTCTGTGCTCCGTCACCTCAAACACCTCCTCAGGGCATCTCCCATTTTCCACTGCTCCTCTAGTCCCTTCTCTTTGGCTGGCAAACCTCCATTCCCACTTTCCAGACACAAACAAGCCATGGCAGCCGCTGACAGAGCAGAAAAACATCTTCCCCCACCCAGGATCCCCTCTTTCTCCCATCTTCTTCTCCTTTGCTGCTGGTATGTTCCTAGATTTTTAGCTTCCAGCAAGAATAAACTCTGCATCCATCCAGTCAAAGCGGATATGGAGTCAATTCCAAAGGGTTCTCCAGTTTCTATTTATAAATCAGCCAGGGTATTATTATTATTATTTCTGGGCCTGAAAAAACACAAGAAAGTATGCCCTATTTGTGTAGGTTTGATGTCCTGGAACATTTTGGGTGTCGTTTGCAAATCCGCTTACAACCAGCAGATCAAGCCTGCTGTGGCTGTAGCAGAAAGAAGAGGCAAACTCAATTAGAAGTCAAGTCATGATAAATTTTCTGTTGCCATTGGCTAGCAGTCTTGGATGGGAGAGACAGCCAGCTCTGGTGCCAAGAGGAAATCTGACACAGATGACAGTCTGACTTCCAGTACCTAAAAAAACAGGGCCAGCCAGCTCTGCGTGTGCACATGCTTTTTTTTTTTTTTTAATTCAAGAACTTTCATACGTTTTAAGAAGAGAATCCAAGCCTCAATACGCTCTTACTTATGTGCATAGGAACAAAACACAGCACTTTCTCCTGCTTCTGGCAGGGCTTGAGGAGAAACACTCCAGACATTCTGCCGTAACCAGGATCCCCTTGTCCACCTTCCCAGCCTTCCTTTTTTCACATGAGGCGACCTTAGAGGAACTTGCCTAGTGATGCTATTTTCCCTTTCCCTGAACTCATGGCAGATTGACAGTGGCTTGAGTTAGACTGAGACCTGGCATCTGGCAGATGTTCCCAGCTGTGCTGCTCTCCTGCACAGGTGGCCATAAATAGACACTAGATACCAGTAGCTGTCCAGTGTATCAGACCAGGAGTCTTTTCTCTTATTCAAAAAGCATCTGCTTTCAAAGCTTTCAAAACAGCTTCAAACCTCAGACTCAAAGGTCCAAGCCCTAGAATATGGGGCTGAGTTTCCATCTCTTCACCTGCCTAAGTAACCCCATTCCTGGTGCAAGTTCATTGAATAAGGAACAACTATCAAATGCAGAGGAGATTGACTTTCGAAGTATTTTATTATTATTGTACTGAGATGCTTATGGCTTCCATTCAGAATTGTGATCCCCTAATCCCAGACACAGTACACAGGTACAGACATAGTTTCTATAGTACTATACTTAATATGTGCATATGTCTGTATGTGTGTAAATCCAGCATATATAGAAATATAACATCTATAGACTATTAGATATAGTTCCTACACTGACTTTCCTGGGGTGTTAGCCCTGTCAAAGCTGAAATGGATAGAATCATAGAATCCCAGAATGTCAGGGGTTGGAAGGGACCTCAAAAGCTCATCCAGTGCAATCCCCCCATGGAGCAGGAACACCCAGATGAGGTTACACAGGAAGGTGTCCAGGCAGGTTGGAATGTCTGCAGAGAAGGAGATTCCACAACCTCCCTGGGCAGCCTGGGCCAGGCTCTGACACCC
This sequence comes from Nesoenas mayeri, assembly GCF_963082525.1. Lineage (NCBI taxonomy): Eukaryota > Metazoa > Chordata > Aves > Columbiformes > Columbidae > Nesoenas > Nesoenas mayeri. The sequence continues at coordinate 162,613,206 of NC_137543.1, forward strand.
TCACCCCAAACAAGTTGCTTCTCAAATTTAAGTGGAACCTCCTGTGTTCCAGTTTGCACCCATTGCCCCTTGTCCTATCACTGGTTGTCACCAAGAAGAGCCTGGCTCCATCCTCCTGACACTCACCCTTTACATATTTGTAAACATTAATGAGGTCACCCCTCAGTCTCCTCTATTCCAAGCTAAAGAGCCCCAGCTCCCTCAGCCTTTCCTCATAAGGGAGATGCTAAATAGTTTCTGGGCAGAAAATGCAGCTCTGTAAAATTAAAATGCCCTGAAGATGGTAAATGTATTGATTAATGTCTATTAGGTAAATAAAATCAGAATGTTTTTGCTTCTGTGATCTGGTGTGAGTTACTTCATCACCAATCAGTTCAACAGTATTGTCCTATTAATGCATTGCTTTATGGGAATTGTAGCTCAAAAATCTCATTCTTTCTTGTCAAATGAATTGCCTGGAAGATTTTTCTCACCATGTGCTTACTATAAAACACACATTCTTTTGATAAAGTTTTACTTGGTGTATGACAAAAGATGTAATCTGACTATAAAGCCTTCCTCCTACAAGAGGAAAAAGATTCATATCGCTTTGGAGACTCTTGCTCTAATGCATCACATCAGAGAAACACAGTTTAATGATGAAAAAGCCCCAAACGAAGGTTCATTTCAACAAGCCAAACTAGATCATTTCAGTTTCAGGAAGCTTAAAATATTTCTCTACAACAGAATATTTTCAGATCTTTTGAGGTCCCTTCCAATTTCTAACATTCTGTGATTCTGTGTAAATGCTGAGCCAAAACATATAATATTTTCAGTGCAATTTCTCAAGGTTCCTGTCCCACAAAAAGGGACAAAAGCTCCATTTATTGTGCTAATGATGGCTCAAAGCAAATAGTAGATGGAAATTTCCAATTCTCTATTTGAGAATTCAATAAATGAGAATAATACTTTCATGTGAAGTGATTAATTTACTTGAATGGTTTCATCACTGGAGATTCACATCATTACCACTAAACAACGGAAGCACCATTTTTGTTGACTGTTTCAACAGAAAAGATGCTGTCGCACTATGAAAATATTATGACCATCAGTCTATGAAATTATTGTAAAACATACTGTTAAAACTGGGAATTGCACTGGATGTTTTTTCCCCATAAATTTTTGTATTCCAAAAACAATTATTCTTTTTTTCATTATTGTTATTATTTGGTTTTAAACATAAGACAGGTAGAAAGGGAAACACACTAAAATTAGAAATGAAACCTAATCCTTTTCTGCTCCCTTATGCTTTTAATGTTCATTGATTGCCTATATCAAGCTGGAGTCCCTAGTTCTGTACAGTTTCAGATACAGGAAAATCTCTAATAAACAATCCAGTCTATGGCTTAGGCTGTGTAGAAAAAATACTTGCTCTTTAAAAAAAAAATAAATAAATGTCAAGTTTCCTCTTTGAGAAGCTGAGAGTTTAAGATCCTCTCTGAGATGAATGTGAGCAAATTATTTGTTCTATATTTTGATGGGAAATGAAAGTACGATCTTGTCCAGGGATACTCATCCAGTGTGATAGGAAATGACTTGGCAAAGAACAGGCTCTGCCTATCTAAAAAAATATTTATAGGCCATTTCAGAGAGGCTGTGGATGTTGCCTAATTGCCATAAAGTAATTTCTTCGTTTCCATTAGGTATCAGGGGTTGCAAGAAAAGGCAGCTTAATCATTTCCTAGAAATGTGATAGAACCTGATAAGTGGATTTGGCTTCACAGATTGAACGACAAGTGTAATGCAGCTTGCAAGCTTTATTTACATCTCTTATTTTCCAGCCCAACTCCTAAATCCATCCTGAAGTGCCACAGGATTCCCACAGCCCTGTGCAGATGTGAGGCCACCTTCTCACCAGACTTGCTTTTTGAACTACAGAGACCTATTTCACAAATAAAAAGTTGAAGACCAACATCCAAAATGCAGTTGGATCTCTCTCTCCACCTCCTTTAATTCACAGGGAGGGGTGGGTCTCTAAATGGTGTTTGCAAGTGCTTACAGTGAGCTGAAGAAATCATGAATAGATGTTTAAAGCAGATCACAGATAATCAATTTATAGACACTCATCCTACACCATCAGCCATGGCATGCCTCCTATTGTCATCAGACAAACCCCAGACCTCTCATAACATCTTTTCTTTCTCAGTAGGTCTGTCATAAAGTTCCATTTGGTGCTGGAACAGACCTTGAGGGCTGCACATCTTGGTGATGGCTTTCTACCAGGTGTAGAACCTCCAGAACATGGAAGGTGATCTGAAGAACCAGACCATATGGCAGTGGAAAAGGAAAACAAAGGAATGAAAACAAGTAAAATAACAAAAAAATAAAATAATAATAATAATAAATATATTTTTACTAGCAACCTGATCTGTGGAGAAAATGCCTTGACTTCAGATTGCTTAGTGGCAATGTGTAAGCAAGTGGAATGCGTAAGCAAGGCACCTGCAAGATAATATGAGTAAGTGCACCCTGTTTTTATCTTTAATGGTTCTTGGATGTTTCCAGGGAAGGAAAAAAAAGTCCTCCTCCCTTCACATAAAGATACCCATGAACGGATGCAAGTACCTTTCTGCCTCCTGAAGGGAACCAGTGGAAGCTCAGAGTTTAAAATGATCATCCATGTGATAAGCAAACATGATTCACAAACAGTAGTCATATCACTCTTCAAAATCTTCAACCAATAAGATGCTTAAACACTGATATAATAAATATCAAATTGCAAGTTCATTCAGTGCCTTGCGTAGTTTTCACACTTCTTTTTAAAACATGTAGACGTGTTGTCCCTGTAAATCTCCAGAACTTCACACTACTAATGCCTGGAAACCTGATTTCCAGTCTCAGCTTGTTCACAGTCAAGTCTGTTCCTTCCATATACACTGCCTGATGGCTTAACATCAGGGTCAACGGGTCCAATGTCATCATTTCATCTGGGAACCATGAGTGTTTTAAAAACAAAACTCAATGATCTGACTGTGGAGCTGAATTCTAATGTAGAAAGAAAGTCCCTTCATCAATATTCACTTTGTTTCTAGACTGACAGGAACCTGGACAAATTGTCACATCCCACATTGCCCATTTAGGGGTGGTATGAACCTGATGAAGAATCACATGCTCCACTGAACAAACAATGAAGGGGTCATTGCTTCTGACACCATCGGGGGACTGTGTTCACACATTTTTGGGCAATTTCAGGTGCTCAGGTGAGCAGCAACACTGATTAATTATACATGGAAAGAGCCATGCACACACCCTGCTCCAGCTTGTTCAGCTGTGGGTAATGTGGTTGATGAAGGGGAAGGTGGGTCAGTTTGTCCTTCTTTGCTTGTTAAGATTGAACTGGTGTGTGCCCCGTAACACTTGGCCTCAACCACAGGAGTGGGGTCAGTGTTGCAATTGTCCATGCAAAAATCAAGGTACCTTTCTGAAAGGAAATTCTGAGAAGATTCCAATTGGACACAAGATGCAGTTTTTTCACTATGAAGACAATCACTGATTGGAATAATCTCCCCAGGAGGATTCCCAAACACTGGGTACTTTTAACATTCAGCTGGACAGGGTGCTGGGCTATCCTGTTTAGACCATATTTTTTCCAAGAAAGATTGGACCAAATGATTCTTGTGGTCCCTCCCAACCTGGAATTCTATGATTCTATAATTCTGTTACTCTAATCTTCTTGGGATGGAGCAGTGCTTTCTAAACAGAGCTTGAATCGAGCTGAATTTCAGTTAGACATCCTGCATGCAGTTGGGATATAAGAGGGTAAAGAAAATAACAGGAAAGAGTTTTTTTGATCCTACTACTCATTCAAGGTTTGAATTATCAAAACAGAGCAGCATGGAGGGGGTCATGATTTTATTGTGTAGGAATTTCCTTAACTCTGATCTTTTCTTTCAGATAAACTGTCATGTGCAGAGATGTCTCGTCTTCCACTCATAATGTTTTGTTTTTTTGTTTTCTCTCCATTCTCTAAAGTTGAGAGATGGAAATCCATTTATTTAGTTAACTGAAGAGTCATGTTGCTCTTTGCATAGAAGCTTAGACACCAAGCTCATGTGATGATGCTGGTATATAAACACATACATTCAGTCTAGAGATTAATGCTGAGTGGGTTTTGTTTTCTCCTTTTTCCACCTGTTTCCAAGATTTCCAGTTGTTTTCCAGTGAGACTCCACCTAGAGTGCTGTGAATAACTTTGGAGTTCTCAGTGCAAGAAAGACATGGACCTATGAATATAATAATACTGAAAAAGCCAAACAATCCCAGGCTTGTATATACTTCATATATACCAGATTGCCAGAGTGGGACAACTGGCAGGTGCTGTTGAAGTAAGGTCACCACCACTTCCATGGGGGTCCTTTCAAATTCTTGCTGTGACCTAAATAGAAGTCAGAATGAAGGTCACAGGTAAACAAAAGTTCAATCCGTCTCGAGATCTGCCTTGTGAAAGGGGCCATCTGTGCCTGTGTGATGATTCTGGACCTATTTTTTTTATTTTCTAGGATAAATTTTCAGCTCGATCTGTGGATCATGATCTAATAGTGTTGAAAGGTTAGCTGAAAAGATGTGCTGACAGTGAGAGGTTGAAGAGGCTAAGGAGTACTTTGAGGTTACTCCTTTCAGAAAAAGTTAAGATTTGCATGAGATTATGAGCATCATGTTGTAGTGATGTTCACCAAGGACAGTACCATGTAGCAGACAATTTGTGCCCCAATAAACCTTTATTTTCCCCACAAGGAGCAACATTTGGATGACCAATGTATTTGGGTGAACCACAGTGGATGCTGGATGGTCATAGAAGTTCCACCTCTAAGCAAACCTTGAACTTAGCTGCAGATAGCAAGAAAAGAAACAGTGGCTTCCCAGTCCCATAACCAGAATGTGGTTCATTGCAGACATGATTTATTCTATATGTAAAACACTTTGCCATGTATATCAATATATGACTGTCAATTGATGTCAGAATTGTTAACATCTGAGGTATAATTATTAGGTAACTTGATTGGGAACATGTCAAGGATGTTCTTACTGTTTGAGAGACCACTGAAGCTTGCAAATAACCTTTAGAACCACATACTCTGTGTGTGTGTATGTGTACTAGTGTGTGTCTACAAGGCTGGGTCAACTGAACTACAAACCTCTTGATATCCAGCCACTGAGTCTTTTGTTTACTCAAACCCAGCCTGAGATACTGAGACACACAATTCTTTCAGTTTTTCCCAGCATCCAGGCTCTCCTTAATGATGTTGCTGCTCTTCTGAACCCTTCCCAGTTGCTCAATGGTGTTTTGGCTCCAGGTTCCACAAAGATCGGCTACAGATGGATCACAGGCCTCTTGCCCTGTAGCACAAGGACGTCCTGATGCACACAGTCCAGAATTGCCTTCATAAATTATTCAGTAAGACTTATACAAGAGAATAATTATGATAATACTAATGATAATAATGAGGATAATGATAATACTAGTAGCAATACTCAATCTAAATTAGGTCTGTTGGGTTTTGGCAGGGATGGCCTATGCTGGACAAAGAACAATGCTTATTAAAATTACGTGAAGCAGGCGGGTAATTTAATACACATACTCTGGGTTTCTGCCCTTTGGTCAGTGGTTTCTGGGACAAAGACACAACAAGGAACACATTCTCAGAACTGACAGGGCAATGATCTCCCAGAAGTGGCTATTAATTTTATTTAATGAACTGAATGGCTTAAAGAACATCCTCAGGGAAGGGAAAAACACAAACATCACCAGGTTGAGATCAATAGCAGCTGATGAGTGGCAATGATTCTTCTAAAAAAGATGCTGACATGGAGACTTTCCAGGTATGGGTTTATTGTAGATGTTTCAAAAAGTTTTAAACAGCTGACTAGTTTGAAAGGGCAAGAGGGGTCTGAATTACAGTATAAGTGAAGCCAAACTATGTCCTGGCTAGTCTAGAATAAAAGTTGATGAAGCCTAAGTAGACATAAATCTTTGGACACTTTTTGAAAAACTCCTTTGTGCAGTAATAATGTTAGCACTTGTTATTAATATCTGGCTCTTCATCAGTAGAATTTAAAACACTTTACAAGGGAGTTTGGTTTCATTCTCCTGTCTTTATATAATAAATGGGGATTTTGAAATATAAGGATAAGAATTTACTGCTCAGAAGGCCAAAGGGATTGGGGGGAAGAGGACCATGCATTCTGTGTCCCCATCCAACACTCTCAGAACTTACTGTTTGTGTAAAGGCAGAGATCAAATTCTGGGCGGCTCCAGAAATATATCTGAGGACAAGCTTTATTTAATTACCAGTTATAGAACCAAGACATGAAACTCCTCACTCCACCCTTCAATCTGGCCTTGTCTTGACCCAGGAGACCAAAGCGAGATGCAGCTCTTGACACAGTGAGTGAGTTTTCAAAACAGTCATACATCTGTACAAGGTTGGCTCTCCCTCAGTTGATTTCACAAGACAGAGGCAAGCAAGAACTGTTTTGACTCTTTAAATAACAATGGAAAAGTTGTGTCCTTTTGCGAAGTTTCCCCCAGATTCTGTTTTGGAGGGAGATAAAGCACATTAGATCGAGGGTGCAGCTCATGTCATGGCCCAAAATTCCTGGTCATCCATGTTGCCGATCTGTGTACTCACCTTCCAACTCTCATTTAGGGAAGCAAGTTGGCTTTGTAGGCTGCAAAACTCAGGCAGAGGGAGCCTGTTTTGCGCTCAAGCTACTTTTCTCTTCCATTCAAGAGGGTACAAATGACAGTAACCACTTGGATGTGGCAATTTCACAGAATCACAGGATGGTTGGGGTTGGGAGGAACCTCTGGAGATCATCTAGTCCAACCCTCCTACTAAAGCACGTTCACCCAGAGCAGATCACACAGTAATGAGTCCAGGTGGGTTCTGAATGTATCTAGAGGAGGAGACTCCACAACCTCTCTGGGCAGCCTATTCCAGGGCTCTGGAACCTCAAAGGAAAGAAGTTTCTCCTCATATTCAGATGGAACCTCCTGTGTTTCAGTCTGTGCCTGTTGCCCCTCATCCTATAATTTTGCCTCTAAACTGATCAGAGTTATTGACATAATGTTCTTATAACCTCTGGTGTCATATCTGAGATGTTTCACTGTCTGGCTTTAAGCACCTGCTCCAAGCTGAGTTTCTGGGTTTCTTGTGCAAAGCTCAATGGCTTAAATGGCCAGAATAAAAGACCCCTCTACCGAAGGGGTAGAGATAGAAGGAAATTATATGCAAATGACTCTCTGGATCCTAAGGGCTTGATCTAGAGTTATGTTGACAGGTGTCTCTAATTAGAACCTAAAGCTTGAAAGCCTCTCTTAAGAGAAGGCATCTAAAACTTGTATTTCCAGGATTGTGAAAGACTTTCTGTTTCCTTCTGTAAGAAATATTGTCATTATGGTGATACCATGTCATCACAGGGAACACTTCCACCTAGGAGATGTTTTACCCCAACAGGTGACCTACCAACTACATTAAAACCCTTCTTACTCACATTCATTCCCCTTCAAGCTTTAGGAGTTGTCTGTTCTTTTCTGCACGCCCTCCCAGGTTTGGCACATTGCGAAGAAGGCGCTGCTGTGCAGGAGATTCTAGAGCCTGGAAATTATATTCCACAAAACTGAGAGCTTAGAATTCATTTGACTGGAGAGTGGGCTTGTGTCTCAAAGTCCCACTTTCTACATGGGTGCTCCAAACACTATCAGCACCTTTCAATCTTTCCAATTTTAAAAATTTCCTACCATTTCCCATGAGAAGAATGAAACTTAAATGGATAATCCAAGTCTATTAAGAACAGGGTTTGCTTACACTGATTCTTAGTGGTAGTTCAAAGTTACCTACAGATATCCAGGACACTCCTGAAAACCACTCAATTTGTCTGTTAATGAAGGTTCTTATAGCTTTTGTGCTGGACTTATTGTTCATGAGTTATCTCAAGGCTGATCCGAGTCCACAAACTCCACTAGGTCCTCAGGAACATGGCATCTCCTCCTAGTTTCTGTCTCTTGGTGGGATGTAGGTGGGAATTAAGATAGCCAGAAAAATAGAAATGAATGAGAAAAGATTCAGGCTGCAAATGGTAGAACTGTGTAGAGATCAGGGATGGCTGAGGAAAGAAAAGCTACATTGCATGTTAAAACTGTGGCAACTAAGACCTACCTGAGCCTTGCTTAAAGCTTTTTTAACTCAGTACAAAGGGAACTTGTATCTGAAAACCTGAGGATGTTTGCAGGAAGTCCAGGTTTGACCTTGAAAAATCTTTTCACACTCCTTACCATGACAGACAAGCTGTTTCCTCCTAACATCTGCTTAATTAACTCTGGTACATGGGTTCATGAGAACAAAGGTTACCATTCAAAGTGCCTGTGCAGACAGTGCCTGCAAGTAATAAGTAATGGATATAGTAGAAATACCAAGATCCTTTTGTAACAGAAAGTGCCATGTAGTTGCCTCAAGAACTGTGGCTAGCCTTACCTCCCAGGGTTTTTTATGTTTTCTAGACAGCTCAGCTTGAAAGGAATGTATGATGTCTTGGTGTGACATCTGCCCTCTGGCTTCCAGCAAGCAAATGGGAAAAATCAGGTTGTACAGGGTGTCCATATCCATACCAAGCACTTTACAATGATACGTGAATATGGAAATGGACTCAGAGAAAAAAAATAAAAACATAATCATATTTTAAAAACTGTATGGCTGATTGCCCAAGTGAGAAATGTCTCAAAGTTTTCTACAAAGACCATCTGAAGCAAATTGATTAGGAACTGTAATCTAAGTTACCTCTGTTACCCTCACTTGCCCAGTAACTGGAAAAAAGGGATATATCTCTCAGGAGAATGGAAAAAGTTTGTTCAGTTCAGTAGAGGAAGGCAGAAGCAGGATGTACCTACTCCCTCGATACGTATAAAAGAGAAAAAACAAACCTTACACTAGGAGGAGATCTTTGTAAACCGAGAAATACCACTCTCACAGAAAGAAGCAGTTATAACCTGGCATTTCATACCTAAAGCCTGAAACTTGAAGAAGACCACAAGAATGAGGTTCTGGTACAGGTTGAGTCATAGAAATATTTCTGCAATAACCAGACATTTATTCAAGGTAGAGCTAGATAGGGTCATACACAGAAGTTAATGACAGTATCAGTTCTGACATAGGTTTCTAGATTAGTCACAGGATATGGGCCACTGTGGTCCTCCCAAAAAATGAATATGGCCTAACAACTAGGCTGGTCTTTAACCTATGAAATTTGTTCTTGGTTTTACTTACTTGCCTGCTTAACTTTTCCTTCTCAATCCCAGGCGACAAAAGAGGAGAGAGTTGACCTGCTAAGTCTTTGTTTAGACATTTTTGAGCTCCCGAAAAAAACATTGCAAAGAATATCATATTTCAGAGGTCTGAATTGTGCCCTACTCAAAAAAGCAAAAATCTATACATTCAAACTTGTTAATTTAGTCCAGATCAAAGCAGGGAGGAAAAAAACACATCTACTATTGTTGATGTCTGCTGCTAGCCATTAAATGCAGAACCTTAAGTCAATCCTATGCATCTTTTCTGAGATCCCTTGATGTGTTTTGAATCTTATATTTCTTCTCTTATGATTTGCTATAAAAATTCATCCAGGAGAAAAACCTGGAAAACCATAAGAGATTTTTTTACTTTTCCTGGCTAAAGTTGTAGACTAAGTGAGCCAAAATTCAGATTAATGCCTAATGAGTAATAATGTTGTTTTGGAAGGTAAAGAAAAAAGCTCGTTCTAGCCTTAAATGATAACTACTTGGCTAATAATTGGCTGACAGTAAATAGTAGGAGGTTTAAAAGAGACAGCTGTAAATAATAAGATATTTAGGATTAGGCTAGCAAGGCACATAACTTTCTGGTACATCCAAGGAAGTTCAAGAACTATGATATTACAATGTTGGTCAAGATACAACTTACGTGATCCTTAAATAGTAGGTTAAGTCATTCTCTAACAACAGACTCCAAAACAAATCCCAGGAGGACAGAAATCAAATAATCACAGAAATTCAGGGCTGGAAGGGACCTTCTAAAAACATTTCGTCCCGTTCTGTTCTCTGAAGCAGGATAATTACTTCTAACAACAGTATCTCTGACCTGCCTTTAAACATTACCAGAGAAGGAGATTCCAGGACATAAATGAATTTAGCATTTGTAATATCATACCTAAGGAAAGCCTTTTTTAATCACAAACCAAGTCTCTTGATCTTCTCTCAGGAGACACACGAAATAATTGATCTACTTAACTTCCACACTTCTGTATATGGGAGGATTTATTGGTTTTTAATACTCAATAGATCTTTCAAGCTTATAACATGTATTCCCTGGCTTTTTATATCTCCAGGATATAACACCTAATTACAGCAATAGTACTTGAAAAGTTGAATTGCCCCATAGGTTACTCTTCTGCCTGCTAATGAACTCAAACTATCATTAACTGCAATCAATTCCAACTTGGACATATCAAGTCTTAGTATTGAGTGGTTTTCTCCAGAATTACTTGACACTTCCAATGTGATGTAAGGTCCTGATCAAGGGGTACATACTAAACTCAATGTTTCTTCTGAATTAGAGAAAATAATACCTTTTTCACTTAAACAAGTAAGTTTGCTACCATCTAGAACCTCAAAACAACAAACTGTAGAAAAGAAAACCAAAACAAACAACAAAACCCCCGATGTTTACAGACAATATCATCTGGGATGCATAAGTAGTTTTAATGATTTCAGGACATCAGAAAATTTTTGTTTTACGACATGACATCATTCTTCACTGGGCCAGAATAAATGTATTTTTAAAAATGCTTTTTTAATGAGGTATAAGCAGAAATTTACAGTCTTTAAAAAATGAAATGAAAGAAACCTTCACTGATGGACACTTTGTGCCAAAGTTGTTCTAGTTGTTAATGTCATCAAGAAGACGTAATTGTTTTCATTTCAATAACCTGTTTTTATTTAGCAATGACAACCTAGAGGGACTATTTGTTACGCTTAGGAATATTATTTTAGTATAGTTGTTTGCTCGGTGTCCCTTCTGGAAATAGAGGGCTGGAGAAACAAGGTCAGAGATCTAGTAAGGACATGGGGTCAATGTTAAACTTTTCACAATGCACCTGAGGCTGGATTCAACGTCAGATCCTGACATTTGAGTTAAAGTAAATTAAACACCACAAACAAACAAACAAAAAAAGTAGCCAAAATGTCCCTGTCTCCATGTGACATAAGAAAAGAGTTTGGTTACTTCGAGGTGCCTGGTATAATTTGAGATGACCCAGGGTATCTCACCTGGACTGCAGCTGCCGCCTCAAAAGGCATGAGGTCTTCTGTAGGACCTGTGCCATAAACACCAGATCCATGAAGGCATCATACATATTTTACATATTGCATCATCACTGGGTGCCTTTCCATAGGCAGAGAGAGAGAGAGAGAAAGGGAAGGCGATGTATTCATCTGCAACATAGGAAAAAGAGTATAACTGGAATTTATTGTTCAAAATAATATCCTACTAAACTTACGCATAAGTACTCTAAAAAAGTACACTGGGTTTTAAAGGCCTCTACAATCTAGCAGAAGAAACTCTAATAAATCCCAGTGTTTGGAATGTGAAGCTAAGTTAATCCAGCTGCAAAATGGGGCACATTTGAAAAAATGATTATGATTTACTACTGGAATGATCTGTTAAGGGAAAAGGCAGCTCCCCTGCTTCAGGACTGAACGACTTTCTGGAAGAAGTTCCTAAGGCAAACACCTGTTATTGGATTCAAGAGAGGGGAAATAATTTTTATTTCTAGCCCATGCTTTCCATATCAGATTTAAGACCTTTCTAGTCTTAAAACTCTTTCAAGCCAGATACACACTCTAACCTCCTGAGTACTGATTTGTTGCCTTAGTTTCCAGGCCGTGTTGATATTCACATTTCATCCCAAAAGTCTGCTCTGGAGACACAGCTAAAGTGAAATATTTTTCCTTATAGTCTCCACTGTAAGATAACCAGCCTCATGTGTTTGTCCTGCTGTCGTTATAACTGCAGAGGAATTGCTCTCCATTTGTTAAAACTTATAAACTCAGAAATCCAGCACTATGATTACCCCAGGATCTTTCCAGCCCTCATCTGCTGGACTTCTCCATTTCCAAAGCTTACTCTGTCCCACAGATCCTTCAAGTGTATCAGGAAGCTTTCAAGTCAAATTCTGTTTCTAAATCAGAAGCGTTATGCAATCTGCTTCAGCATCTGAGGAAATAGGTAGGATGGAGTTTTTACTGGCAAATAATCATATTTCCTAGCTGCCCCCATGATTCAGACTTGAGCCTGGTGTATCCCAGAGGAATAAGAAGTATCCAGGAGGAGCTGAAGTTGAAAGTGCTGGCATTGCCATGGTGTCCTGCAAAAGGAGAATGTCAGCAGCCCAGAGCAGGTCCCCAGCAGAGTTAATGAGTCAGACTGGTCAGACTGCCATTTAATAGTCACATAATACTGCCTGTGTGTACACATTTCATTTCCCAGGTAGCTTTTCTGAGAAAAATCCATCAAATAAAAAATTTCATAAAATATTAATTAGTGGAGAAGTAAAAACGACTTTGTTAGCCCATTCAGCCTGGCTTCTTTTCTCTGCTCCACCAAACATCTCCTTCACATCCATAGACAATGCTCATTACAGAGAGGTGGAGAGAAACTGCTTGGGGACACCTGTTACACATGGACTCAACATTCAACTCGCAGAAAAAGTTTGAATCCCTGTTTTATCTCTGCTAATAGACCAGGGATTTGTATTGGGGTTTCCTGTCCTCTGACTGAGACAGGAGACCACCAGCAAAGTTGTTCATCTGTCTTAGGCACAGCAGTCGGTGGACATTATGCAGTGGCAAACCTGTAAAAAATAACTGGAAAGATGGGAATGGAAATCAGGGTCCTACAGTCTCTGTTACTTCTTTATCCACTGGATTTGCAGAGTTTTTAAGGCAAAACCATTGAAGTTTCTAGAATCCTCCAAGCTTGGATGTCAGGGAAACGTCCACATGATCGAGACATCTATTACATGGTGGCTCAGTAAAAAGACCTTGTCGTGTCATTGCAGTTACTCAGCTGTATCACTCATCAAACCAAAGGCTTCATGCACTGATTTAATTAGGCTCTACATTGTTCAGACCTAGGACCTCATGTAGCAAGGGAAGCAGAGTTCAGGGGTGACTGTGTGCAGCTGCTAAAAACAGCTCTGCAAGCAATCAAGTGTGGAAAAAAAAAAGCCTGAGGACATGTTTTATTCAGCTTAAGCGTGGCTCAGCAGGAGGACTAGAGCCTGGATGCATGAAGGACTGTAAATTCCACCAAGATATTTCCAGGATTGTTTCCTGAGGATCCCATTTAAAGAAGGAAATGAGTCAGGCCACCGGGTTACTTCCATAATTTCTTATGTCCTGGGGATGGAAGTCAATGTTTCAAGTAGCCCTGGGGGTGGTGATGCAAGGTCTCTTAATATAGAATAAAATACAGGTTTACTTTGCTATAGCTCTTTGTTGACTGACATGCAATAGGAAAACTAAAACTCTGAGGGATCCTGACGTTTACCAGGACTCATCTGTGTCAAAATATGCATTTCCACTAGAAGCAGTTGTTCAAGTTTCTTTTCAAATGGAAAAAAAAAAAAGACAGAAACATAATTTCAGCACGTGGCTTCATCCTGAAAGTAGAAGAATCCTAAGACAGTGAAACAATTCCTTCATTGAATTCTAAAAGTGCCCCTTGTTTGCCAAGAGGTCCAAAAGAAAGTTAACCAACCAGTTATCATGTGTCAGATTAAGTCAATTGAACCTGACATTGTAAATGAGACAGGATGTCTGGATTTAGATAGAGGACCTTTGGTTGTTCTCAAGTCTAGCTCTGAGTTGGCAGCATTAAGTGTAACCACATAAAGATAATGATGAAGGGTCATAAATTAAAAGATTCATTTTCCTGCACTGCCACAGGTGCTCTGTGCAGCTTTGAGGCAACGCAGCTCCCTACACATGGGGTATCTTGCATGGCCCACAGGTGCTACCATGGGATGATGAAGGTCTCCTGCAAGTCTTCAGTCATATCTTCCACCGCATGTTGAAGTTGTATCTAAGGCATTTCCAATGACACAGGATTCCCATACATGCATAACACAGTAGAGCCCTTAATTTTTGTATTTCACTACTTGCAACAATAATCCTCATCTTTTACCTGTCCTACAGGTTGGTCGGGATCAGGGGGAACGTGGTGAGGGTTCGCTGTGAAGATGTTAAACACAGTCACTCTGAGGTGTGTGAGTTGAGAGAAGGGAACGGAGCTGGTGAGGGGCTGGAGCACAAGTGTGATGGGAGCGGCTGAGGGACTTGAGGGGTTCAGCTGGAGAACAGGAGCTGAGGGGACACAGGGACACAAAGAAACGGCCTCAAGTTGTGCCAGGGGAGGTTGAGGTTGGATCTGGGAACAATTTCTTCCCCAAAGGGCTGTGGGGCATTGGAATAGGCTGCCCAGGGCAGTGCTGGAGTCGTCATCCCTGAAGGGGTTGAACAGATGTAGAGATGAGGTGCTTAGGGACATGGGCTAGTGCCAATATTGGTTTAACGTTGGACTCAATGCTCTTGAGGGTCTCTTCCAATCAAAATGATCCTATGATTCTGTGATTTCAAGGTGAAACCTTTTGGCAGCTTCCCTATTTCTTCATGCAAGTATAGGTCATGATAATGTAGAGGCAAAATGGAGTTAAGGTTCAGTTAAGTTAAGGTTCCCAGATACAAGCTATGACACACTGTGATATCTCCCGTGGAGACAGTCAGAGAATACCAGGACCCCAGCAAAAAGCTCCAGATGTAGTTCTGTGTATCAGGAAAGCGTGGGAAGAACAAGGAATCAGTGACATTGCTCTGAAGCACTGATTCCTCACCCCAGGAGGTGATAATCTGCAGCTGGCCTCCAGCTACACACTTTGGTGGAACACCTGCAGTGACTTGGGCCTGGACTTCACCCACATCGACTGTAAAAGGGCAATAAAAAACAGCAGTCAAATAAAGAGCAGTATTTCTGTTGCACTGCACCAGTTTGCCTGATGGACCTGGAGCTCCAGATAACAATTCCACTTGAAATAGGTAATGATGGTTAACAAACTGCAGCCCAGATACTCGAGACAATGCTGAGGGCAGTGCACGACTGAAGAAAACAGCCTGATAATGTTTCTCCTCTAAATTTTCCAGATCAGCTGCTGCCAAAGAGGAGAGGAAAAAAAATGAAAAAGAAGAAAAAAGGTGGAGGAGAGAGAGAACTTAAAAAGCAGGAGCTCTAAAATTGTTATACACTGAGTAACTGGAGGAAAACAATATTCTCCCACATGGACAAAGGTCCCTGCTCCTGTACCCTGTGGGTCAGATCCAAGCCTTGCTGGAGTCAATGGGCAGACTCCCTTTGACTTAGTAGGCTCTGGATCAGACCCAAGGTTCCCATAATGATGGCTACACCTGACCTGCCTACTGGGATGCCTTTAGATTTGACAGAGCCAACAAAAACCCTGTCCTCTCAAGAGCATTTTTGTTTTCATGAGGTTAGGCTAAAGTTAGCTGCTGGAAACAACACAGTTTCTTCACATCTGGACTGATATTCTTACAGCCACAGGCTTCTTTGCCATGTGACAAGCCCATCAGAGATTATTTCTGTACACACAATTATTTCAGCATTAGGTGCCATGTCAACATAATGCATGCCATGGCAAGAGATGCCCAGGGATCTCTAGGGTAGATACTCTCATCTAATTCTCCTCTCTAGTAGCAAAAAAGAAAAAGTCAAGAACACAAACAGACCCACTCTGATGGGTTATTTCCCCAAAACATACACTATCTCCAGTAGCCACCTCAGCAGTGTCCGCTATTACCATCATTTTAACTGCTGAATTAGGAGCTACTGTGCTCCTATCTGGAATCTTAATATGGTGTCTAGATGTCTCAAAGTTCTGTTGCTTCCAAAGCACTCAGTGAATCCTCAAACCACATTATCAGGTCATCTGCTTTTGCTGCAGCTAAAAAATAGGAGGTGGAAATGCAGACTTAAAACCTCATATCACTTCTTGACTAAATGGCCATAGAAGATGTTCTCAGCAATTAGCTTGTATAGAGACATTTACACTACAAAGATTTGAATGAATTCATAGTATCATGAAATAGTTTGTGTTGGAGGGACCTTCAAAGCTCATCCAGTGCCACCCCTACCATGAGCAGGGACATCTTCACCAGCTCAGGTTGCTCAGAGCCCCATCCAGCCTGGCCTGGGATGTCTCCAGGGATGGTTCATCCACCACCTATCTAGCCAACCTGGGCCAGGCTCTCACCACCCTCAGTGTCAAAAATTTCCTCCTCAGGTCTAGCCTGAAATTCCACCCACCCTGTCAGGAGATGTGGTAGTGACTGCACCAGTTTGGCTTTGCAGTGATGCGACCAGTATCTGGGCAAACAAGCTTTCCAGATCTTCAGTGGGAAAACAGGAACCTCTTGGCTCTTCTCAAAGCAGAACACATGTTTACAGGTCACATAAAGTAGTTCAGCTCATGGGAAATTTTCTCTCATTTTCCTTCACCACTGCTCACCAAGGTAAGGCTTCCTTCCCTACCTCCCAGGAATCATCCATCAGCCTAAAATGATGACCAAGTCTCCTGTTCATCTGTATGAAGGTGTGAATTTGCCTGATTATATTATATTCATTAAAATATTTGATAGCGAGGACAGGAAATTAAATTATAAAACCTGTGCAGGATAACATTACTCAGCTGAAAGTGGGAGGTCAGATTCTTATTTAATTTAAAAAAGTTTAATTGGAGTGAAGTCACTCATTCTGTAAGAACCAAGGATTTCACACCCAAGAGACTCCATTGAGATCAATCCAGAATTTTCTATTTGGCCACAGGCTTTGGATCAGACCTTTATTTGAGTTAGGAAAAGTGGCTTTAAGTGGAAGAGTCAATGTTTTGGAATATTCATGACCATTTTTTTTTTTTCTTTGTATACAAATAAACACCTCCTGATGTGGTTTTAGCCATGACACGCATCTTAGGAACAGTTTTTAACATCATGTCAGGGTTTAAGCCTTCAGACCCAAAAGTTCACTTTCATATGTGTTTTCTCCTGCTGAAAAATAAAAGGAGGCTGTTACAAAGCCACACAGAGGAGAAATGTGACAGTTGCAAGAATAATTGTGACGAAAATCTTCTGCATAATTTTTTAGTGTTTTTATGACTGACATTTTGATGGCAACCTTGAGCTTTCAGAAGGAAGTAAAATTTAAGATTAATTTAGCTCTGGACAATGCAGCCAAGTACATGAGGTAGGACTGATTAGCAAGGGATCAAGTGCATCTTGTTCTTGGTCATTTCGTTCAGCTCAGGGCAAAGCTTTCGAACTGTGTCACTCTCCTCCCCAGCATTCTCAAAATAACTTAGGTCCACCTATGGTTTCTATTCATAGAGGAAGCTGGTGGCCCCAGATAAGTTTATAAGCACTTTGTCATCTCTAAAGCCATGTTTCTGCCAGAGGTTAAAAAAATCACTGCAGCAATGGGAGTATTTGGTAGATAGAAAACAAGATGGGGTGTTACCTGCAGCAAGTTTGAGTTCAGATCGCAGGATCCGCTTTTTCAGTGTTTTCCTGTCAAACAAAAGAGCACAACCCTCATTGAAACAAAGCAATAGACTGGAATATGTTCCTCTTGGGGTTCAAAGCTTCTGTTGATGGAGTCCTCATTTCAGCTGTTATTTCTTGATACCGGTGTGCCTAATAATAACATAAAACTGCATTCCAAGCTTTAGCTTGAAACTGAAAACAAAAAAGAAAACATGAAGCAAAACAACATCTGTCGATTTTGTGTGTGTGTGTGGTTTGGGGAGGAATGGGGGGAAGGAGAATATTATTCCTATTATAATTCTTTTCTGAAGTAAGAATATCTAGCTAAGATCATCCAGGAAACAAGAATGAATGAAAACAATTTAAATAGCAGGAGACGCCATTGCTGTCAATTTGGGGGGCAAAACAAATTTAAAAAGATAAACCAAAAATGCTCACTTGGCATAGACAAGAAGTTTGAGGGCATTCTTTCTTGGCTGGTCCTATCAGGAACGTTCAGCTCACTCAAATGTCTAAAGGAAGGGACCAGCCAGCCCGGTTAGCGTGGCGAAGGCACAGCAAATTGCAGTGCCAGCCTCATACAAGGCAAGGATGTGGCTGGCGTCTGAACCAGCTACCTCCAATCACTCCTAGCAAATGACTGTGTGCCACCAAGCCTGGTCCAGAGAAAAGAAATTGTAGAATCGTAGAATCACAGAATAATTTTGGTTGGAAGAGACTTTCAAGATCATTGAGTCCAACCATTAAACCAACACTGGCACTAACCCATGTCCCTCAGAACCTCATCTCTGCATCTGTTCAACCCCTCCAGGGATGGTGGGTGACTCCAGCACTGCCCTGGGCAGCCTGTTCCAATGCCCGACAGCTCTTTGGGGAAGAAATTGATCCCCAGATCCAACCTTAACCTTCCCTGGCACAACTTGAGGCCATTTCCTCTCATCCCATTGCTTGTTACATGGAAGAAGAGACCAACCTCTCCTGGCTCCGACCTCCTTTCGGGTAGTTGTAGAGAGCGATAAGGTCTCCCCTCAGCCTCCTGTTCTCCAGGCTGAACCCCCCAGTTCCCACAGCTGCTCCTCATAAGATCACGCCCTTCAGCACAATTCCTGAGCCAAGCTAGAAGCTTTCAGATGAACAATGGCTTTTCCAAACACCCTTTTCCTGTTTACCTGAAATCTTACCCTTGTTTTCTACAGGATAATAGCAGGCTGGGGTGTTGACGGCCTTGTTGTATTTGTGTGCAGCAGATGTTCTGAAACATCTGCCTCCCAACACAAAAGGATGCTCTAAAGCTCTCAAGAATGCTAACAGCTTGTCAAGAGTATCTTTTTTTATCCATATTTCATTTAACCACTCCTGCCACAGCTTCCTGGCATTGGGATTTATTCTCATTCAATGAGCACATTTCTAAAAAAAAAAAAAAAAAAAAATATTAAAAAGGTTGGGACCAAGTCTTGTAATGAAAAGGTCAAGTGTACAAAGGTGTGAAAGCTCCTGAAGGAGCCAAAGTATTACTGGACCACAGAAGCTCAGTGATCCAAACTGAAGATTAGTGCACAGACTTGACATCATCAATTGGCACTTCGTTATTTTGGAGGGACAGAATGTGTTAAAGAAACTAGTCCCTATTATTTTCCAACCTGTAATTTGTTAGGTTGCATCATAGCCACTCTGTACAGAGCTGCTTCTTTCAGAAAGCAAGCTGGAAAGTTGGTGTCTCTCTGGATGCTTAGATTAGGAGTAGGGAATTAATACCACAACTGAGCAATATTTAATTCCAAAAAAGTATTTTCTGGGGGAAGCAGAAAGCTAAGAGGGCAAGCTAATGTGTAGCCTGAAGATTGCCGATTGACATTTCCCAAACTAATGTTCACTTAGTTAATTATTCCTTGGGGGTAGGAAGGACTTTCTGAGCAAAAGTTCTGGAAAATGAAAAATATTTCTCTTTTTTGTGTGTTTGGTTGCTTGGTTTTTTAATTCAAAAATATATGAGACTTAATGCTATCTAATGAAAGACCGAAGTTCAAAATAGTTCACTGATAATCCACAAAGCTTTTCTTTCCTAAAGACTAACTTTCCTGTCCTCTTATCATCACAAATTTGTTTGCAAGCTGTCAATAAGTAGAAAAAAACCAACAAAAACATTTCCAAGAACAGCTCTGATATTTGTACTCTGGATTCCTGGTAGAAACTTATCTGAATCCCCCAGATCAATACAGCCTCCATGGCCTAGTGTTGCTTATGTAACATGGGGTGGAGTTTTGGCCAAAATCTTCAGCTATTTTGCTATGGTCCAGGGTAATCAATTCATTTCATGTCCTGGATGCATGCTGAAGGGCAGCCTAACTCCTCCCAACTGGCACGTTGGTAAGTGGATTATACAGGCTGGAATGTCGAAGGGTCAGCAGATGGTCTATCCACGTCCATGGATCGTATTTAACTGGCTGTACATCAGCAGTAACCCCTGGGGAGTCATCACTCAAATTCTGATTTGGCTTGCATCTAGGTGATGTGGGCTTAGTTTAAAAGCTCTTTTGAAGTCGGTGGTAGTTTAGATCAGCATGCTCTGTGCCGAAGCCTATTTCTACAGAGGACTCTCATGTTTCCATCTTGGATAGCTAACGTTAAATCAAAATAAATAATTCAGTTCTATTAAAAGTCATTATTTTTCATGGTTAGCTATGTTTGATCTTTCTCTAACTCTATCCAGAATTTCGTACTAGAATACAGCAGATTTTAGACTTCCATATCAGTTCTATGTATTGGATTATTCTTTTTAAAAACAATTTTATATAAAATGAGTGAGGGCCTAGAAATCTAGATTTCAGATGTCTGGTTGACCTCAACTGCCCTATCTGCACTGAGATCACCAAACCACGAAGAATGTAATTTACTGCAGAATTAAATACTCGTTATTGGGTACCACTTGTTTCCAATAATCTAATAAGGTAAGGAGTGATATTTTTTATTTGTTTTGTTTTGTTTTGATGATCCTGAAAGAATCAGAAAGATTCCAAGACTCTTGTTGCCTGATGGTAAAGTGCAAAAAGACACATTTAGAGGTGTCTGAGATAACCTAGTGCAGCTGAAGCATCCATAATATCCACTGAAAATATCCTCTGTATTATTTTTAACTCCATGTCTTGTAGCCAGTGAGTTCAGTAGACATGTGATTTGGTCCTGGTTTTACACAGTTCATTTTTATGAGCTCATCAGCTCTATGGACCCATAACCAAATCAGTTTTCCTTGCAGCTTGGACAACAATCTTGGAACCCATCAGAAAAACTGGATAATCTGAAAAATCAGACCTCTTTTCCTCCCATTTCATTTCCGTGTGTGGAAATCACTTCTTCAACCCTATACTGAAAGGACCAGGAGCAGTCTTTCAAATGTGTGCAGATAGGACCATGTTTCCTCTGCATATACTCTGAATTATCTGCTTATGCATCACGTATAGATATCTTGGAGACTTTCACAGCATTATTTTCTCTGTAGCTGAGTATCCACAGAGGTACAGGGCTTCCTCTTCAATATTCTCTGTCTTTGAAACTGAGAATAAGCTGTGAGTGGTTAAATACCTACCTGATGTAACCTCATGCTGCTTGCAAAGAATATCACTGGTGCAACGCTGATTTGCACTGACTGAAAGTCTAACCATAGATCTAGTACATAAATGACTATTTAGTGAGTCTTATATGAAAAGGATCTACCCAACATCTCACTTGCCATTACTCAGGGCAAGGTATTAGAAGACAATATACAGCATGCTCCCAAACAAGCTTCTGCAGAACATTTTCAGGGCACCAAAACAGTTTGTGAGAGCCACCCTTGGGCAATAGGCTGAGGTACACAAGGCAATTAACTTAAAAGTGCTTTATTTAAAATGTTGTTTTGTTTGTTTAATCTTAATATTTCAGTTCAGCACATACTAATTTACATCTGACAAGCTGGAGACTGAAGAAAGTGAAATATCTAAATCCTGAACATAAAGATCAATTGTGGAAGGAATTTATCAGCTTGTTGGAGCTGGCATTCCAGACAAGGTCTGTGTGCATTTCCCATGGGAATCTCCTCTTTAACTCAGTCCAAGAGAAAAGCTGTTTTACTAGAACTTATTCTTCATTATGTTATCATAAAATACAATAATTTTCATCTCCAAGAAGCTTGCAAAGCTTTTACTTTTTTCAGTCACGACTATCCTTGTCAGCAGATACAAAGTCTCCTTCTCCTTTTTCACACCTGACATTTCTTACCCACGACGGTTTTCCTGTTATCCTCTTTCATATTAATGTGACTACCCGTCTGCAAGTGTTAGCACACAGAAGCCAAGGTGAGCAGACAGATTATATAAGCAGCAAAGAGAAAATTTACTATATTTTGTTTCTTCTCCAGTTTCTCACCACCCTGTGCTTATCCCTACCAAGACGCTCCATCTGTTGTGCACCCTTAGACCTTACTATGAACCATGAGGGAGACTCCACTGGATGCATCTTGGGGTGTCCTTGCCCTGCCACTTGCTTTTAAGGTTTCTCCATTTGGCAGAGTGTGTGTTCACCTCCATATCTATGTGTGCACATTGGTATATAGGTGTGTAGGTTTTAGGACTGGAGCACTGCTGAACTCTTCTGTCATCCTCCATGGTGACACCGAATTGTCTAATTCTGCTCTACCAAAAGTTAAAAGTTTTGTTCTTAACCTCATTTGGGCCAACTCATAAGAATCCATGGCTATGCTAGTAAATAATATCAGTCAGTTCGTGGATCCTGACTGATAGAAATAAATTTTCTCCCTCCCACACATCCTAAAATAAGCAGCCACAGGCAGCCTTCTCATTGGCAATGAGTTCATTTGTGCTATCCCCCAGCTGTGCTCAGACATTGTCTGAGCATTTGGTCTTGGACACAGGTCAAAGCGATGCCAGGGGCTATGCTGACAATGTAATGGTGTGGGCAGCTGTGGGACAGTGCCCAGATCCATGACTTGGCTCTGTTTAATTTACTGGTATAGACATATGGACTTCAGCAAAAATAATATATAGCTCCACAAGAATAATCTAGGTTAGTTAACCAGCTAGAGCCAGGCAGGAGTCCTGGTGAATATTTCCTTTTCCCTGATTCCATCAGGGGTTTTTTTGGTAGATATAAGTATTTACACTTTTTTTAAAGGACGTGAATGAAAAACATCTTGTCAAATTCAGGTTTTCTGCATGACTTTTCTGCTGTCTGATCAGTAACCCTCTTAAAACTTCAGCCACGCTTCTGATATATTTAAAGGATTTTTTCCTTCGGGACTTTCTGTGTGTCTGAAAACATTTGAAAAGCTTTGATATTGTGAGCTGTGATTCCTATTACAGTTGCTATAATGCCATTATTTGTTACCATTAGGTAACTGCTATTTTAGCTCCCAGCATCGCATTTCATGTTGCAAGATCCCAACCCACAGATCACTTGAACATGTGCTCTGGTTTAAGCAGAGATTATCCTGTTGGTTTTAATGAGCTTTGGCTGAGACTGGGGTTTAGCCACACTATGACTTTGATAAAGAGAGATCTATAGAGAAGGCACAAGGGCCCAAATCTCACAGAGCAAGAACATAATGATTTCTCTGTTGGTCTTAATGATGTAAAAACCACTAAGTTTAGTGAGTCTGTATATATCATTGGGTCTGAACATCAGGTTTCCCTTACAGGGAGAGTAAAACACTCCAAAAAGGATGAGTAGAGCTGAGCTTCCAGCTATGGTAGATCATCAGAAACATTGAGGGCCAGTGCTGATTTGAGCCCTCAAAATGGTTGGAAAAACACATTTTTGACTGGTGGAAAAAGTCTCCTTCTGTATTAGATTTGCACCTAGAAATTGTCTCTTGAATTTAGGTACATAATCCAATCCAGCTGTATTCAAATAAAATACAGACTGGGTCTCAGGACATGCTCACTTATTCCTCACTTAAGCTTTTTGCTAACACCAAGAAATCAAAATGTATGGATTGCCCTTAGCCTGAACAAAATAGTTTTCCATAACTTGCATTTGTTGCTAAATAAATTTTGAAAAACAAGGGAGAGACAGAGATAATCATCAATATCCAACAATTATCACCAAAAACTTTTAGCTGCTCTCCCAAGTTTGCTTTCATAGTATAGAGAGAGAAATTGGAAGTTCAAAGCATATGCTGTCATGTTTGAGAGAGGCAGCTAAGTAAGATAAGCCACACTCTGGAGAGGGATGCTGTTCTCCATCAGCTGTGAGTAGTCTCTAGAAGGTGAGTTCAGGCTGAAATGTCTCACTCTTAGGCTACACCTACACTATAAATAGTGTTTTGAAAGAAATGGTTGGGTTTAATACAACAAATTAACAAATTCACAATCACGTGTCTATTGGTGATGTATTCAGACTAATCACAGGTCTTTCCAGAAGTCATTCTCAGCTTTAAAGAAACCTAGATTTTGGTATAAGAATTGCTAGATGATAGTCTTGAAGGCTTTTTTTTGGAGATGAGTGGACATAGTTTGGTTAATTTGTTTTTAAAAATGAAAGTTCAATATTCTTTAGCTCAGATTTGAAAAAGTAGAATGGCTCTGTATTTCTTTTCTCTAGAGAAGTGGACTGTCTGGATGTGTATAAAAGATGTATCTATCTTTTTCTTAAATACCTCCAAAGCTGGAAGGTCCATTTCATCCCCAAGCAATCACTTTTAGTACTTCATTATCCTTCCTATTAGGAAGTTTATCATGATATCTAACCTAAATCTCCTTAGCTGCAATTTCAATCCAGGACCTTTTGTTCTGTCCCCGGTGGACATGGAAAACAGCTTAATCTCTGGCAAAATGAACTGACTACAGCATAAAATAGAACGAGTTCAACCCGTTGGCAAAAGCTCTGAAGTGAAACACTGGAATTGTTTTACCATATTAGTGTTGTTAAGTCCAAGTAGAGAGACAGAGAGGTATGATCATGGGGGAAAAAGGTTAAGAAGGGTAAAAAATAAAATAAAAAGCACAGGTTAATGAAGTCACATTTTCTCTGTCTGGTGAATGCTGTAAAACAAACAATTAAATTAGAATCAGAGAGAAAAGGGCAGGGGAAAGACACACACCCCAAACAATGCACGCTGTTCTATTCTGTGGTAAGGAAAATTCTCTTCTGGTGTGGAAACTGGCAGAAGCTTTTTTGTTCTCTGCAGAACTGTACTGATTCATGTCCACTATCAACCTGTTGTGAGAATTAAAATCCTTGTTGCCTTTGTTAATCAAACTCAGTAGAGATACTGACAGACCAGTGTTGGACAGAAAGGAGCCTGGTGGGTCATGGAGATGAAGATGATAAGAGGTTGAGAGCATCTTTCTTATGAAGAAAGACTGAGAGAGCTGGGACTGCTCAGCTGGAGAAGAGAAGCTGGGAGGGAATTTTAGTTTTGCTTATAAATATCTCCAGGGTGGGTGTCAAGAGGAAGGACTGGACTCTTCTCAGTGGTGCCCAATGACAGGATGAGGGGCAACGGGCACAGACTGAAACACAGGAGGTTCCGTCTGAATATGAGGAGAAATTTCTTTACTTTGAGGTGCCAAAGCCTGGCCCAAGCTGCCCAGAGAGGTTGTGGAGTCTCCTTCTCTGGAGATATTCAAACCTGCCTGGACATGACCCTGTGTGACCTGCTCTGGTGACCCTCTTTTAGCAGGGAGTTGGCCTATTAAAGGTATTTACCAAACTTTTTATTGGAAGCAATAAAACCACTTAATACTCTGAAAACGTGTAATTTTTTAAAAATGTCTGTCTATTTTTCGGTTTGTCTTTTCCCAGATATTGTTGCCACTTGTTTCTTTTGCTTCCACTGGTTGTATTTAGAGGATAAAAAAACAATTCAGAGAAAGGAAAAACAATGGGGAAGAAAGACTACATTTTTACTTGAGATAGAAAGAAGAAATAAATAAGGATATGAACACAAAAATGCCAACATACTCCCTTTTGAAACAAGACCATTTTCACTTTTGAAGTTCTATGTAAGAAGAAAAAACACATTAACTCTGGTGAGTTAAAAAAACAGCCTAAAACCAGTAGGTTAAAAACCTCAGACTTTGCTCAGGAAATCAAAAATACACTGTTTCTCAATCGTATATGAACAATAACATTAATCTTCCCTGTGATGATACGTAGTTTGCAACCTGCTCTCTTCCACCTCCTGTTTTGTTGGTCTGTTTTGGATCTTGACAAGCTGCCTGTCTAGTCAAATTGTTCTTGAATTTCTTCATCCAGCACCTGTTCTGCATTAAAACATGAGACTCTACCAATAAGCATTCCCGGACCAGACTCGGAACTTGAAATAAACGTTCTGCTCCATTAACTTTCATAACTGGATGATGTCCTTTGTTTCTGAACATCGCTTTTAATGGCCCCTGTTAAAAATGAAACAACTTTGAGTTTAGCTGCTACTCGATCACCCCATAATTTGCATCTGTCAAGAAAAAAGCAATAAAAAGCCATGCCTTTTTTCTGCTCTCTAGCTGTGAACTCAAAGCTGTCAAGTTACACCCTTGGAAACAACTTTTTTTTAATTGGTATTGCTTGCTTGAAAGGCATTTTTAGAGTTACTTTCCACTAGAAAAAATGAAGAAGCAAAATGTGGAAAAAAAAATGTGGGTAGAGAACATAAAACTCACTCAGCTGTGAGTAGGGCTGTGGTGTCTGCCTCATCACAAGCTTAAAAACAACTACCCAAGGACTCTGGTGAATTTGGGTGATGTGGTAACTCAGGCTTTGAGTTTGCAGTAGGGGAAACCGAGCGATGCACTGGGAAACATTCCTGAGCACATTCATATAACAGCAAATGCTCGTGTTTTTAATCAATTTACACTTTAGGAGGTTATCCTTTGTCACTGATCCATGGTACAACATGTTCATGCTCTTAACCTGTCCCAGCTCCAAAACAAAATGTCACCTAAGATTCTATACTGGTGTCTGTATTAGCACCATGAAATTGCTTAAGTGAAGACAATTTACCCAAATTCGGGGAGGTACAGTGTAAAAGTATGTCTCTTGTGGGATGCTGCAGAACTTCTGAGAAACGTTAACCACATACACCAAATAATTGGCTGAGTTATGCAGAACTCAGGGTAGTTTCAGCTTGCAGATTCAAACTCAAGTTTTACATGAAAACATGCAAGTGTCTGTATGTGAAGTGATGGTATAAGATCTCATTTCAATTAGTGGAAAAATACTCAATGTACTCAATGAAATTTAGAGCACGGTTCATCTGAGAAGCTAGTTGGGATGTAGTCTGGTTGCTTAAACCTAAGCAATTATTGACATCTGAGATGCCTTTTGGTATCCAAGACATCTATGCAGGGGTGGTGAACATAGCACAGGGCCAGGCAGACACCCACCCAGCAGAGAAACACCAGATAGGATCCAGCTGAACATCTCAAATGAGGCTTCTGTAAACTGACGGTTGAACTGAGCTCAAGATTTCCATAGACTGCAATGGGAGTTTCCACACCTGCCTCACTGGTTGTTCCCTATATGGGGGCATCTATAGTTTTATGTCTAAATTTTTTAAGTTAAAGTCCTGCCTGAAGGAGTAGTTTCGTTCCCTAAACAAGGCATTTATTGCAGCTGAAAATGCCTTAGGTTGTCTTAGAATAATAGAATCTTGCTTGACCTCCAGTTGCAGTTCAAGAAAGACACAAGTCTCCTGAAGGTCCTGTGTCACATCAACCAGTCCAGCTCTGTTGTCTCAGAAACCCTGAAACATTTGAAATTACACTAAAAGCCAATGTTTAAGCGTTGAGTGAAGTCTGAAATATCCGTTAAATTTGCTACTTTCCAGATGCTTTAAGATTTCTCTCCTTTTCCAATATTGTTGCCCAGTGTCACATACAAGAGAGTTTATTAAGATTTAGTCAAAAACCTTCACAGCCAGTTATTCAAATACAGGTCATTAACTAATATGACTTGCACAGATATGCATCAGTGACAAAAGATAAACGTAGAGCTCAAGTCTCAATGGAATAACAATAAAATAAGTTGTGCTTTTGTATGAAAATGTTATTTGAGCATCCCTGCGATATTCAAAGTTTAAACAAAGAGCTTCCAACAATGGCTGAGCAGAAAGAACTTAATCTCATTTACTGCACTGCATTGACTCAGGACAATTGTACTTTCCCTGATACCTCCCTAAAAAGTTTCTAGTGATTTCCCCTGAAAGAAATCCATAACATCTTTAAATATGTTGCACTATTGCTTACCTAAATATCATTATTCAAATCTTTCTTTTACTCTAACAAAGCAAATAACTGTTTTTTCTTCACCCAGTGGGCTCAGAGAACAGTGATTCCTGAAATTTTTATGGCAGCCTCTTCACTATATCTCAGAAAATCAGTATGTTCCCCTCTTTACTTTTCTACCATTTGAACCATTTTTTTCCTCTCCTAAGACAGCAGCAGCAAAGTTTCTTTGTGATGACTTTCTCATGAGATCCTAAGTTCAAGACCCATTGTATATTGTATACATGTTTATTTGATAACAGACACCAGTGGAACAATTTGGGTGTCTAAAAATCAGTGTCTAGTGCCATCTGAGGCACCTTTAGATACCAAGACATATGCATGGGGATGATAGATGTGACAGAAAACCAGTGAGAAACTCATGACCATCTGATTTTGAAGTTGGAGATCTAGTGGGATAACTTCAGTCATCTAAAACGTAATGAGATTTCTGAGACTAGACAGATGAATTAGTCCTGAGTAGGTGAAGTAATTTTTGTAGCTTATGTTTTGCAGATAGAGAGGAAAGGCCAAGAGAGATGCCATATCTAGCATCAAAAATGAATTTTCTGGTGAAGTCAGGTGTCAAATGTAGAGCAGTGGTGTCTCTCAGTTGTGGTTTGGCCAAGGTTTTGAAGCCAAATTGTGCACCCCAAGAACAAAAATTTGTACTCAGGTCATCAGTAATGGATCGTCAGATAAAGCATCATGTTCAATACAATTTTGTGTCTTATGTCTCACCACGGTTTTCCTCTGTTGGTTATGCAGAGATCAGAGTTACAAAAAAGTATACTGAGAAAAAAAAAAACCCACAACATTAATCTCTGTCCAAAATCAAAGATATTTATGACAGTTGCCTAAATTTACCTTCAGTATCATGGTGAGTTGTCTGAATAGGGATTATGGGTCATGGCTTGACTAATATGTCCCACATAAAGGCTGATTATCTCCTTTATGGACAAATTCATGTGGTTCTCTACAATTTGGGGGTTAGCAATTATCCTTCCTCATGATATTCCTTGTAATTAGTATCAAATACAAGTTTAGCCTTAGGAATATCTGGGAAACAGTGTGGCCGGGGTAATTGCAAAGGCATTTGTAGAGGTTTTAATAGGGACCACTGCATAAAACTTCTGTTGCTGTTTTTGGCATGCTGACCTATGTTTTCTTAAGTCCTTTATAAAGAAAAGTGTTCTAAATATCTTATTTGCTGCCTTGTCTCCCTTTCCTGACCTCTTTCTTTATAAAATGCATATCAAGGACTCAACTATTAGAAACTGAATTGATTTGTATGCCTTAATGTGACTCAAGTTTTGAACAAGTTTAGTTAGGGTTCCTGCATTACAAGTTAGTTAAAGCATTAACCACCAGCCAAACATCACCTACAAGCAATAAGAAGCTGTTGTGACTTATTTTTTACTCAGCACCTATGGTTTTAATATATGAGAGAACTGAAGAGACACGGTGCAATAGAGAAGACAACAAATTGAACCTAAAATGTGTGTATTCCATCTGTGGGTTGTCAGTGCAGTCCCAAACTGAGCTGCCCTCCAAAAAAGTCAGGTGCCATCATATAAGCACACCATTCCCTATCTTCTTTCATCCACCTTAAGCTTGCTCTAAGGCAACAGTGTTGGATTCACCGTTAAAGCACAGGACCAGCTTCCCAGAGGGCTTGTGCTTTGCAGTGGAGTTATATATGGGGAGAATGCTTTCATTCGCATAAATGCAGATTTCTCCACTGCATATAATAGTCAACAGGGATTGAGTCAGTACAGCCTAAGGGATATTATCTTTAAAAAATGAGCTAAAGTCCTGGGTTTCTTGCTACAAGTCCTATCTGATTTTATGATACTAATGGTATTTTATGATACTAATTGGTAGTAATTCTGAGATAATATAACTGCATTGTTTTGGGATGCAGATCAGTATCTCCTCAGAGCTCTGCGTTGTACCAAGCTGCTAGTTTGACAGTCACCTCAGGAACTCTTTATGCTAAGGATTTATAACCCATCAACATTCAGTTAAACCATCAAGAAGACTCAGGATCATGCTGGTCCATTTTCTTCCCAGGTAAATCATGGCTTGAAATTACTCAAGAGGGTCCAGTGGAGGGCTACAAAGATGATGAGGGGTCTGGAGCATCTTTCTTATGAAGAAAAGCTGAGAGAGCTGGGTCTGTTCACCTAAGGGAAGAGAAGCTGAAAGGGATCTTATTTATGCTTATGAATATATCAACAGCGGGTGTCAAGAGGATGGGACCAGACTCTTTTCAGTGGTGCCCAACAATAGGATGAGAGGAAACAGACACGGACTGAAATATGAGAAACTTATTTTCTTTGAGGTGCCAGAGCCCTGGAACAGGCTTCCCAGAGAGGCTGTGGAGTCTCCTTCTCTGAGACATTCAGAACCTGCCTGGACACCTTCCTCTGCAATGTGCTTTGGGTGAACCTGCTTTAGCAGGTGGGTTGGACTAGATGATCTCCAAAGGTCCCTTCCAACCCCAAACATTCTATCCTTCTGTGATTGGATCACCTATAGACATAGAAACAAGCTCTCTTCCTTCTCATCCTTAGGATAACGGCTGATATTCTAAGGGGAGGCTGGGACCTTTACAGGTCCAGGGCCTGGCGGTGGGTATTGGTACTACTTAGTCCTTGGGGTGGCATTCAGGTTGCAGATTCAGACATGTGAATTCAATCATCTATGTACAGTGTGTTCATATGCATAGGGTGTCTTCGTTATCATTATAGTTTATGTATGTAGACATGGGGTTAATATAATTTGCTAAAACACAGACTCCTATGGCCATTTAAGACACCCTGAGTTATCTGAAATTTTCCCTTGGCTCTTATCATGGGTCTTGTGGGAAGCAGGATACTTGGCCTAGGGGATCTCAAATAGCACCATGTATCTATCTTGAGAAAGTCAAAGTGAGTCTTGCCTCTCTTGAGTATGATAGGAGGTAGCAGTGCACAGGCAGTCACAGGTTGATATCTATGTGTGGGAGTCTAGATGTGGATCTGGCTCTAAGACAAGTACTTACATTAGGAAGTTAATCTTTCTGAGCCCACTCTATAAGTAATACAGAAAGATTCCCTCGAGAGGACAGCTCAGAACAATTAATTGGATCATTCCTCTAAAGCAGTCTTTGAAAGAACCTGTCTCTCTCAATTGACTAGAGGGTAACATTAGGGTATCCTGACTCTTAGTGTTGACCCTAATTTAGATGTCTGACTTTCTTGCGACCACTGCTACAGCAATATATATCCCAAGCAATGCACATGTGCTTAGGAAAATCTCTACCAGCTTCTTTCCCCAGGGAATGGAAAGTTCTGTTGTTATTTTAGTTTCCTTCCCACCCACTGCAAGGATGGGGTATAAAACTAAGTATATGTTTGGCTGTAAACTTTGTGCTGTCCCAGACTAATCCAAACCTCATCAATCTCTAAAGCAGATTTGCCCTGACTGGGGTGGCCCTTGAGTCAGGCCTACAAGATCAAAGATAAAGGGTAAAGAGAGCCAAAGACAGATTTAGAAATACAATAGGCTAGCCATAGCTACATTCTTAATTAAATTGCTATAGGCCAACAGCTGCTCTTTAGGGAGTCTCTAAACTCTAACACATGCCTCTATATTACAGTAGTAAAACCAAGGAATAATTTTGCTCGACAATAGCTTTCCTGTGTGCATTGAAATAGCCTAATATACTTTCATGCCTGAATTTAGTGGTTTGAGGGTAAATATATAACTGTGAGGCTTTCTTTTTTTTCTTTCCTGCTCCTCCAACCATGATGTCAAAGTAAGGGAAAATATTCTGTAAAAAGCCAAATTAACAAACCACAAGAAATCCATATGGCATTTCCCCTCATCTTCCCCACTGTCTAACTCTTGCAGCTGTGAAATCCAAAGTATACCTTTCTCCACAAATATACCTCTCTGTGGACGTCAGTACCACAGATCTTAAACCAAAACTGATGGCAGAGGCTGAGAAAGCAGCAATGACCTATTTTAGAAGGAGCTACCCATAAAGAAGCTTGAGTGTCCCATTCATTCAAATGGTAAGAGACCACAGCAAGGGGAAAGTGAGAAAAGCCAAGGGAAAGGGTTCAACGTAACCCAGAAGATATCAATCAAGCCATCTGAAGTGAGGCCCTGCTTCCCAGAAAGTGGCTGAACATCATCTGTTGGTAGGAATTAGAGAATAAATATTTTTGTTTTCTTTAGCTTCTGTGCACAGCCCTTGCTTTTCTATGTTAAACTGCCTGTATCTTGATCCATGAGACTCACGTTGTATTTTCTCCTCCTGTCCTGTTGAGAAGTGGGAGTGACAGAGTGGCTTGGTGGGCACCTGGCAGGCAGACAAATTGAACACACTGTGCAACATCCAGCTCTATCTTCTTGACAAACTACTCACAGGTACTTGCAGGCTGCTATTAAGTCCCCACAAAGCCTTCTTTTCTTCAGGCTGCACAAACTCGGCTCCTTCAACCTCTCTTCACAGGGCAAATTCTTCAGCCCTGGCCATCTTGGTGGTCCCTGGTGAACTTGCTCCAGATCACCAATATCTTTGATGTAATTTCAACCCAAAAGCAGGAGCAGTATTCTAGATGCAGTCTAAATTTTGATCCAAAACAACAGCAAATCATCACTCCTTCTTTCAATTGATTGAAATATGTCCCCCAGACATTTTTTTTTTTTCAAGAAAATACAAGAAAACCTAGGCCTGAGATTAGCTTGGACTGACTTTAGATGCCTGAAATATAGATGTCTAGCTATAAAACCTTCCTTCATTTATTTTCCTCTACTACAGGTCCCTACTCTCCAGCCTTCCCTGTGCTGATTTATCTGAACAGTTTCTGGATATCTTCTAGCATAATATGAACTGGGTTTAGGCAGATCACTTTTAGCTGTCTAAATCTTGCTCATAATACCCCAACCATCTATAAATACTTGGGAACATGTATTTCAGTGCATTGGTGCAATGAATGTCATAGCCTTATTGAGAAATTATGAAAATGTCTACAGATAACGCTATCCTGCAATCCTATGGCAAAATGAAGAGACTGGGAACTTGCAAATAAATACACTCACAAGCCAGTCACATGCCAACTTAAAATGGTGTCTCAAGTGAGCTCTCAAAATTGTGCCTTCCAACCTCTTCCCCTTGCATGTTTTCCCACTCAACGCCTTCTGTCGAAAGAAGAAAATCTCATTGAATAAAGGGTGTGAACTCCATCAAAGTAACGCACGGTACATTTGAATTCTCCTTTATGAAACAGTTGGTTATTTCATTCAAATTTGTACATCTCTCAGTCTCTCACATCTCTGAATGGCTTTCTTCCTATTGACAAGTTTGCCTTTTTACAGATTGCACTTAAAATACGTATTAGTGTGATGCAGATATATATATGTGTGTGTAAAATAATTTTAGGCTATGGTTAGTGTTTTAACAAAAGCAGAGTAAAATAGGAGAGTTGTTTCTGGAGAGAAGCCAAAAGAGACCGAGAAAGTCTAGCATGCTGAGATGCAGAGGTTTTTCAGAGGTCAAGTAGTCGAGTGCTGGGTGGCCAAGGGCTGTGGAAAGGCCTCAACACCTAGGAGAGATTCAACATACCAGGTCAGTGGCCAGTTCAGCTCCTCTGCCTCGCTCGTGGGTTCACAGAGACAAGAAAAGCAGTGACAATGTGGTATGATGCCAGCAGGACAGCGTCCCATCACCCACACTATCCCCATCATCCCAAGTCATACCAGAGACATCACCCAGTGGGAAGCACCACTGAAAACCAGGGCAAAAACAATCTGAGATTCTTAGGACCATAGTTTACAGGTAGACTTGGCAGTGTTAGTTTGATGGCAGGACTCAATGACCTTAAAGGCCTTTTCCAACCAAAATGACTCTATGATTCTATAAGAGATCAGCATGAGCTAGCTGTAAGTGACTTATTCTGGCTGCTACCAGTGGCTTTCTGCAACAGAGAGCTGCCAAATCCACCTGGCTTTTTGGGGAAAAATATGCCCACTTTAAGCTCTTAGGGAGCTGCAGATGGTGTGTGGAGACCTGGTGTCTGCAGCATCAACACGTATGGCTGAGTTAGTCTTCCTTCTTACAGTCAGCAGAAGGGAATTGGGATTTTAGGGAACAGCTCATCTGAGTTACCTTCAACGGAAACTTTAGGACATGAGGAACCACACTCAGGTTCTTAAATGTATTGAACACTTCTCTGATGACAATATAAAGAATTCAGATGTATCTATCTCTGGTGGAAATGTTGACTCTTAGTCACATAAATCCCATAGTAAATACTTCATGACAGCCACTATATACTGCTGTCCTACAGGGGTCTGTTCACGGATATTTCCTATGAGCTTTGCCATCTTGTAACAGATGTGAGAAATTAAATCTGTAAAGCATCAAAGGATATTATTCTCAGAAATTGCCACCTTGTTGTAAGAGGAGATTGATTCCCACATAGATAGCAGGCAGAGAGCACCTCAGTGAGTCCTCATCACATCTCTGTCATTCAGCCAATTGTTTGCAAGGTTCTGATTACAATCAGTGTCCACATCTTTCATTGTACAGAGGTTGATATTCGTAAATCACAGAAAAACTGTCAGCCCCCTTAAATCAACCCACACCCTACAGAAACTGAGAGATGGGGACACTTGGAAAGAATATGTCAAAGTATGATGGGAATACAGACTGGTTTTCAGCAACACACGCTTCTGCCAGTTTTTCTCAGACTTTCATCAATATGTGCCCTTCAAGAAAGCCAGTAAGAAATCAACAGTT
Organism: Nesoenas mayeri; assembly: GCF_963082525.1. Lineage (NCBI taxonomy): Eukaryota > Metazoa > Chordata > Aves > Columbiformes > Columbidae > Nesoenas > Nesoenas mayeri. Next base: position 162,647,929 of record NC_137543.1, read on the forward strand.
TCAATAGCACAAATTTACACTCACAGCTAAGTCAATAATTGGGTATACTTGGCTTTTTATTTATATCAGTGTGATGAAACCTTCAGAAGGTTTCATATGTGGAAAGGAACTCTTACAGCAATTGATTCCTCACTCCACTCCAGATAACGACTCTATTCATGTTTAATTTAAACAAGTCTGTAATATAAATGTTCACTTTGTCCGCATGCAGAAGTAAAAAAATATCCCTCTCAAATTTCTGTGTCAATTTCAGGATCCCCACAACCTCAAATCAAAAACCCTAAAAAGAAAATGTGCCATAAGAAGGAAATAGGAGGAAGCCTGGATATTGACAATGTCAGAAGACCTTGTAGAGGGAAAAAAATAAAAGGAAAAAAGAAAGGGAAATTTTCTGCTGAGTTGGGTCATTGTCAGTTCAGAAGCAGGAATTTCCACTTTTGTTGCTGTATTTGGATCAGACCTAAGCACAAGGAATAACGTTGCCTCAGACTGCCTTTAATTTTTTTGAAATAAAAAATCCTACTTTCCATCGTTCAGTGAGAAACTGTGGCACAGGCAAACTCACTGTCATACCCAAGAAAAGATGCTCTCTGTGCTACACAGATCTCTCAGGAATATTCTCACTTGACGCATGGAACAGACTGAAGGAAAGGATGCCCCTGTGTCAAGTCCCATACTAGAGATCAGTCTTCATGAAAAGAGCTGGAAAGATGGAAACAATGAAGAAGGAGAGAAAGCCGCAAGGCTATAGAAGTTTGGCTGTGGGAAAGGTGAGAGGTAAGTCTGCCATGAGTGTTTTGGGTGCTGTGGACACAACTGGAAAGCCTGCACAATTATTTGGCGAGCCAAGGCTATAGTCTTGTCTGTGGGAGCTAAAACATAAATCTGTGTGAGTGTTTATGCCACTGAACCCCTGCAGAGTGGGGACCATCAGAGGTTTTTGTGGCTGGGGAATATTTCCTGGGTAAAAAGGTCAGAGCTGAGGCTGGAACTGCATGTCCCTTCAAGTCTGAAACATTTGCCCGTCCTTGGGGAAACTTTGTGCTTCTCTGTCTGGTCATATCCCCACATCCTTTTGTTTACTTTTTTCTATTTTTATGGGTTTTGTTTGTTTCTCTGTTGTTTTTTTTTTTTCTCCTGGAGGGGTTTGTGAGAGAGGTCACCCTCTGGGGAGTAGAAGAAAGGAGGGAGAAGGGTCTGTCTTTTATTTATGCAACATCCAGGCAGGCTGTGGACAGGCTGAGCATCTTGCTCTCTCTTGAAAAAACAAAACAAACCAAACAAACAAACAAACAAACAAAAAACAAAGACAAAACAAACCAGCAACCACAACAAAAAAAAACACACCAAAAAGAAAAAAAACCATCTCTTTAATGGTGGCACTGGGGAGATGGTGGTGGAATATTTTTGGGTGCCTTTAGGGGGTGTTGTCTTTGGCTACATTGTCCTGTCTCTAGATGCTTCCTGTCTTTCTGAGGTTTTGTTAGTTTATAGAGTATCTGTCTCGGACTTGAGTTTCACCAGGGAAATTTGTTCTTGCTGTAGTCAGCAAAAGGGAAAAGAATAGAGAAAAAGACAGTTTCAGACTCCCTGGCCAGCAACCCACCTTCCTGTGAAGCCTCCAGGGCGCTGAAATTTCCCTTTTGCATTGGAGGCAGCATTTTACCCTTCAGCCAGTGTGGGACCAGACCAACTGTCTGTGAAATGGGAAAGCAGATCTTTGATAAACACGATGGCTGGACTGAGCGCTTCCTATAACCTCATTAGCCACGCTGTTTTTCAGACATCACATCTTGCTCAGGACGTATCTTGAGCATCATACACCTGTATCAGTTCTACCATCTCTCATTAACCTTACCCTGTAAGCATGATTATGCCACTCATTAACAAGTTGTCATTTCTGTCTGTGTAAAGGCCGGGAGGAGAATGGATGGAGAGAAGTCCTAAAGAGAAAGACTTGAGGGTGTTGGTTGATGAGAAGGTCAACATGACCTGGCAATGTGCACTTACAGCCCAGAAAGCCAACTGTATCCTGGGATCAATCAAAAGAAGCATGATGAGCAGGTAAGGGAGGTGGTTCTCTCTCTTTACTCCACACTTATGAGATCCCACCTGCATTGCTGTGTTCATCTCTGGGGTCCCTAACATAACAGGGACATGGACCTCTTGGAGTGAGTCCCTCCTGTGAAGACAGATTGAGATAGGTGTGTTTGTTCATCCTGAAGGAGAGAAGGCTTCTGGGAGATCTTATACCAGCCTTTCAGTACTTAAAGGAGATCTACAAGAAAGCTGGAGAGGACTTTTTACAAGGGCTTGTAGTGATAGGACAAGCAGTAATGGCTTTAAACGGAAAGAGGGGAGATTTACATTGGATACAAGGAAGAAATTCATCGCCATGAAGTTGGTGAGGCCTTGGCCTAGGCTGCCCAGAGAAGCTGTGGAGAAGTGTTCAAGGTCAGGTTGGACAGGGCTTTGAGCAACCTGATCTGGTTAAATATGTTCCTGCCCATGGCATGGGGGTTGGAACTAGATGCTCTTTAAGGTCTCTTATAGCCCAAATCATTCTAGGATTCTGTGATGAACACAAAGGGAGACATAGACCACCATACTATGACTATCCAGACTTGGGTACCTACATAAAAATACACATAGACAGACGTATCTGCCACATTCACCCCTTCCCAAACATATTTTCACCCTTGGATGGGAAAAAGACACAGACATGGGATAACTTTGACATAGAAACATTGGTTGCAAAGCCGTATGTAGTCATATACATGCAAACAAGTAACTCAGATAAATACAAAATGTGTGTGTACTGATATCCATAACAGATGTTTCTACAAAATCTCATCTTATTGATAATGACTGGAAAGGGGCTCTTTAGAAAAGAGAAGGGTATGTTGATTGAAGAGAAATGTTTGATACTGGTGTCTGAGCTGTGATTAGAAACTGATCCCCAAAACTCTCTCTCCTGGTTTCTGCTGAGATACAGTTGATTTTCTTCTTAGTAGCTGGTCTAGTGCTGTGGTTTTGATTTAGTATGAGAATAATGTTCATAATACATTAATGTTTTGGTTGTTGTTAAGCAGTTAAGGACTTTTCAGCTTTTCATACTGGTCTGCCAATGACAAGGTGGAGAATGGACAAAAAACTGGGAGAAGACACAGCCAGGACAGCTGACCCCAACTGACCAAGGCGATATTCCACACCAAATGACATCATGCTCAGTATATAAAGCTGGAAGAAGAAGGAAGAAAGGTGGGGATGCTCAGAGTGGTGGCCACAACAGTGCCCATCAAGGAATCTCATTGTCTTTTCAGCCACCACAGGATGGCAGGCAGCAAATGCAGCAAGCTAGTGATGTCCTCAATAAATTAATGTGGGAAGGGTCTTCCCTCGGGTCACAGGTACCTGGTACAATCTCTCCTTCCCCACAGGACAACAGCAGCAATGTCATCTCCATTTCCTTGTGACATTATTTCTATTAGGAAAGCATCCTGTGATTTCATTTCCCTTCTTTGTCCTGCACCTTTTTCCCTGCAGGTCTCATGAGCAGGAGCAGTTCATCAATTCTCTGAGGTGATCTTAGTCAAAGCTGCTCTGTATAAAATAACATGGCTCAAATTATCTTGGTGTGTTCCCATAAATTGTGGCTGCATTTTCATCCCGAGAGGACTTTATTTAGCTCTCTAGATGGTTGTTGTATTTTAAGCTCTGTCCAGGAGCAGCATGAAATTGCCAACACAGCCCAGGGCACACAGTGTGCCACCCACAAATCTGTATGCCATGAACCAAGCCTAACCTTGAAACTTCTTAAAACAGTATTTTTGACTTCTGCTAGAAATATAAACCAGTCCCCTGTGGCACATATTTTCAGTCATCTTCTGGGGTTTTACATTTCAAATCCTTGTTTTTATGGCAAACTGGGCACTGGAGCAGAATCTGGCATCTTGATGCTATTTCTGCATTATTTATGAATGTTTATCTCATTGCATTTTTTTGCAGTGGTTGTGTACATAAAAACAGAGTCTGGACAGTAGTCAGTAATTCTTAAGTATTTACCCTGGCTCTGAAACAGACTCCAGCTTTGACCTTGGAAAGAATCACTTTAATCCATCACCCTTGTTCTAAATAACAGCAATGGGAAGTTGGCTCTGATATGTATGTCAGTGCCCTACAGCAGATGCTGCTAGGCTCCCAAACCCATTTATCATAAGCATTATATTGTTAGCTATGGACAAAGAGCCTCTTTTAACAGAAACAGTCTGTTTCTTTAGGGTGATGAGAATTTCAACGTGCTCTCAGGCATCCTATGGCTCTCTGAGCAGGCACAGCATCCTTCTAAACTCTGCAGCTGTGAGGTCAATTATTGTCCTCCCAGAAAAAGCCCCCTCAGTTGATGAAAAAGGGCCATGCTATGAATTCGTAACATGGATGCTGCACTAGTATCAGCATTTATTAATACTTGTCCTACCTGATATTTCATGCACTTAAGACTGAATCACTGCAGAGGTGTCATTACAAACACATTGCTGCTCTACCTGTGACACTGTGGTGAATAAAATCCTCTTATTTGCATCAAAAAGCACCTAGGCATGATGTCAGATGCATCATCTCCTCTGTGCACATGGTCAAAGACCTTGATATTTCATAAATTCACCAGCTTGATCTTTAACCTAGGTTTTATTAATGCTACATCTCTCAAAGCGGGCTTATAGTAGGAGAGCTTTGATCAGGCAGCTTCACCACTGTGCACAGACTACACCAATTAAGAATAAGCAGTCTTGCTGGTGTAATTATCCTCAGGCCTTCTGAGGCAGAGCTCCATCAGACAGTGCTCACACCTTTTCATGCTATCGAAAAACACATATAAAGGGAAAAACAAGCATAAACACAGCTCACTGCATCAACTTGTGTTTTGAACCAGTTCCCTTTAGACCTGGTGTCACATTTATTCTGGAGGGTAAAATTATCATTATATCACCTGCAGCAAGTGCAGAAATCAATCCCACCGCTGTCTGCAGGGTACTCAAAACCAACAGTTTCTGGTCCCTAAGGGACAGCATCTCCTAAGGGATAGGATCAGAGAGCTTTAGAGCAGGGCAGTTGTCTTCTGGCAATGCCTATAAACAAGGACTTTGAGCATGTAGTTGGAGATGATGCAGTTTCCAGCCTTTTGTGCCAAGGTTAGACACACACAAGTCGATAGGACTGGATGGGATCTACTCAAGACTGCTGAGGGAGGTGGCAGAGGTGCTCACCAAGCAATTGTCAGTCATTTATCAGCAGTCCAGGCTAACTGGGGAGGTCCTAGTTGAGTGGAAGCTGGCAAATTTCCCAGATCCTCTTTCTGGCGGTTCTTGTAGATGGGTATCTATAGGTCTGATAGTCTGACCTCGGTGCCAGGGAAGGTCATGGAATAGATCATCTTGAGTGCCATCACATGGCATATACAGGAGAGAAAAGCAATCAGGCCCATTCAGCATGGGTTTATGAAAGGCAGGTCCTGTTTGACCAACCTGATCACCTTGCGTGACAAGGTTTGCCCAGGAGAAACTGGCGGCTCATGGCTTAGATAGGTGTACTCTGCTGGGTAAAAGACTGATTGGATTGCCAGAACCAAAGAGTTGCGGTGAATGGAGTCAAACCTAGTTGGAGGCTAATCATGAGTGGTGTTCCACATAGCTAAGCATTTGGGCCAGTTCTCTTTAATATTGATCAGTGATCTGAACAAGGAGATCAAGTTTGCAGATGACGCTGAGTTGGGTTGCAGTGTTGATCTGCTGGAGGGTGGGAAGCTCTACAGACAGATCTGGAGAGGCTGGATCCATGGGCTGAGGCCAATTGTATGAGGTTCAACAAGGTCCTGCACTTGGATCCAACAACCCTATGCAACACTACAGGCTCGGGAAAGAGTGGCTGGAAAGCTGCCTGGCAGAGAGGATCTGGGGGTGTTAGCGACAGTGGCTGGACGTGGACCAGTGTGCGCCCAGGTTACCAAAAAGACCACCAGCATCCTGGCTTGTACCAGCACTAGTGTGGCCAGCAGGCCCAGGGCAGTGACCGTCCCTTGGCACTGGGGAGGCCAAACCTCAAATCCTGGGGTCAGTTTTGGGCCAATTCAAGACAAGAAAGCTCTCGAGGTGCTGGTGCCTGTTGAGAGAAGGGAATGGAGCTGGGGAAGGGGCTGGAGCACAAGTGTGATGGGAGCGGCTGAGGGACCTGGGGGGTTCAGCTGGAGAACAGGAGCTGAGGGGAGACAGGGACACAAAGAAACGGCCTCAAGTTGTGCCAGGGGAGGTTGAGGTTGGATGTGGGAACAATTTCTTCCCCAAAGGGCTGTGGGGCATTGGAACAGACTGTCCAGGGCAGTGCTGGAGTCACTGTCCCTGAAGATATTTAAAAGATGTGTACATGAGGTTCTTAGGCCTGTGGTTTAGAGGTGGACTTGGCAATGTGAGGTTAACAGTTGGACTTGATGATCTTAAAGATTTTTTCCTACTCAGATAATTCTACGATTCTGTGATCTTCAGGTGATGAAATACTCACACAGCCAACATGCCCACTCTTCGCGGCTGAGCGTGACGTAACAATGTGAGTCAGTTGTTATGTGAATGCAGGAGAGGTGCAAAGAAAAGTGTCAGAAAAAAAAACTCCATCTTGTGGGGGTGTTGACAACTTTTCTCAGACTAGAATTAATCCTCATTCTCCCAAACAAAAATATGAAATTAGTCTGCTACTTTTCATTTATAGTTTCATCCCAGAAAGTCATGAAAATTTTGGCTTTGTTTTGAAGAATTTTCTTCTGTCATTTTTCATCCAGTGCCTGCACATTTTAATGTTGCTTAAAAGTGTGGGTTTTTTCAGTTGCTCCTTTCCTGTTTGATGAATCACTATTCAATCATCATAAAAATGCATTTTGATGAAAACAATGGTTTTAAAAGAAACTAGACTGTAGATGACACAGCGAAGTAATTGTCTTTTTGTTCTGTTTTGCTCTAGCATCAAGCACAGCACAGTCCCAGTCAATGGCTGTAATTCTTGGCAAGATAAACGATTAATAGCGATTTAGAAAATAATAGCAATTAATGATGAGTAGTGGTTTCTAATAATTCCTCTGTTCATTCAGGGCTCATTGTGCTGGTGATACTGGAATGTACTAATATTTTGCACTGGCCAGCTGTCTCCCACATCCATGCATCAGCCTTCTCTCTCCGCTTTCTTTTTTTTTTCAAAATGTGTGAGAGTTCATTTCTCGGACAGTAAAAGAGGGTCCTTCCTGGAGCCTCCTGGGGAAATCTTTCATTGCTGACCCAGAGGAAAGAAATTAATATTTTAAGACGATGAAGGGAGTGGAGCATCTCCTGTGTGAGGAAAGGCTGAGGGAGCTGGGGCTCTGGAGCTGGACAAGAGGACACTGAGGGGGGACCTCATTAATGTTTACAGATATATAAAGGGTGAGTGTCATGAGGATGGAGCCAGGCTCTTCTCGGTGACAACCAATGATAGGACAAGGGGTAATGGGTACAAACTGGAACATGAAAGGTTCCACTTAAATTTGAGAAGAAACTTCTCAGTGAGGGTGGCAGAGCCTGGCCCAGGCTGCCCAGGGAGGTTGTGGAGTCTTCTTCTCTGCAGACATTCAAATCCACCTGGTCACCTTCCTGTGTAACCTCATCTGGGTGTTCCTGCTCCAGCAGGAGGATTGGACTAGATGATCTTTTGAGGTCCCTTCCAATCCCTGACATTCTGTGATTCTGTGATTCTAAGAGGACTTAGCTGAAGCAGAGATCTCTGCAGTCCACTGACAGTGGTGTTTCTGCTACCTCATGTCTTTCCATTCTAATCTGCAGCCTTTGGTATAGGTTTTGTCATGAGTGTCCCAAATGACACAAACTGAAGGAAATTTTGAGGACATCCATAGTCCAGGATTACAGTGGCTTCAGTGAGATAGGGACTTGCAGACACATTAACTTGCAGGTGGTCAGATAGTTTATTAATATGGTATTATTACTATGGATGCTTCGGAAATACCCACAAGCAACAAGTACAATTCAATCCCATGGAGTTGTCCCATGGTCTACTCAGTTTATCCAAAGATACACTTTTACGTAAATAATTACATCACTATTGTAAAATTTGCCTTTTAAAATCTGGGACATGTGCAACCTCCACAAGGTCCAGTCTCCACTCTGCAGAAAATACCTCACCGGACTCGACCCTTGCATATCAAACAAGCATGTGTTCTATTCAAAATACAAAAAAAAAAATCAGCAGAACCTCTTAAAAAGCTCCAGAAGGTTGAGGCTTTTTTTGTTTTGCTTGGTGGTTTTTGAGTGTTTGTTTGTTTTTTAGTAAAGATGTTATGTATCTGTAACCTTGGAGAGGTTCTTCATAAAATTTATGGCAGATCTGCCTCTGGGCAGAAGTTTGCTTTGGATTGCTCCACTATCAAGACAATAAATCAGTTGTACAGAATAAACCTGCATTTGGCTTTCAAATATAGTTACTTGGAATTCCTCTCTGTCCATTTTCATTTATTGTACTACAGTGTTGGAGAAATGTAACTCAGAGCAAACACTTATCCCAGGCAGCTTCAGATATGACATGAAGCTTCAGGTATTCAGCTCAGCAAAACAAAACAAAAACAGTATGGTGAACACATATCATGTTTTCAAGGACTTGTCCTTTCGGATCAAGGTAGCAGAGTGAAAACCCCATCAAACACAGGCATCTAGAGAAGAGTTGCCCACCCAAGCTTTCCTCATTGGTAGTTTAAATATAGATAATATATTCAATGGAGTTCTGAACATGAGATGTTTTATTCTAATGTTTAAAATGGAAGAGCTGAATCATGACACAGAACTGAGTATTTGCCTTTTTCGACTATGATGGGTGCACCGATCTGCATATCTGTACTGTAGATGTTTAAATTATGTGAGATTTCTGTCTGATTTGCAAACTGATGCTGTAACTGTCTTGAGGGAGATTTAGCATCCAAAGTTATTTTGTGCTTTAGAAACATAATTTTACATATTTCCCCAGGAGAAGAGAGAGAACTGACTCCACTACTATTAAAATAATCAGTGATATTTCAGGCTCAGGTACCCTGTGAGAATAAATAAATGCTACTAACAGCACAGGGACCTGAGATGGACTGAGACAATTGCAAATATATTGTTTTCTGCACACCATAAGCACTTCAAAAACATTTCCCTTCAATAAATACTTAATTCTCAAAGACGGGCTTTGCACCGATTTATTCTGTGACTGTTTATGGTTTCTTGAAACATCCTGGCACATTCCAAAAATCTTCGTTCACATTGTTTACCAACTTCAAGGATTTAAAAACTGCAATAGAGAGGTATTAGTCATGGGTTCAGCACCTTCTGGAAGGACTTTTTTCTGCAATTCCATTGACTGGGATAAAGGTCTTTTTTTTTTTTCTCCTTTGTTTTTTTAAAGATTTATTTAGTGGGTGATGTGCTAAAATACAGGCAGGCTGGCAGGAGTAAGACATGACTAAGTATCACCAGATAATGAGCTCCTCAAAACTGAGACAATCAGTAGAAGCATCACTCTCTAAGCTTTCAAGTTGCTCAGATCAGCTAAGGTAAAACCTTTTCTCTACCACAGATGTGATTTTTCATGCTCTGGTGGGAGCAGGGATGAATTGGGGATGAATCTGCCTAGATCAGGACAGAAATCCCCAAGGATGTTTTGTTTACTTCAGTCAGAAAAGCACTGCATGACAGGTTTATGTCTCTTCTTCTGGACTTGCAGCACATATATTTTTCGCTTTTTCTACAATGGGAATCTTTTTTGCTCCTGCCTGGTGCTCCAGTGATAGCTGATCTGCCACCATTAAAACAGAATTGGGTCCATTCTGTAGACAAGTGCATACTCATGCAGCTAGAAAGTTTGAAATATGGGACAAATGGGAAGCGACAACTCACATAAAAGGTGCCTTCTGGAATGGTAATTGCCAAAGGATTTTCATGTAATGTCCTTATTTTCATATGTCTGTGCATTTAAATTTGTCTGTGAGTACATCTGGAAGGGGCTGAGTTTCTGCAGAAGTTTATTCAGATTTGACCAGCCCTGAATGTGTGACCATGATACTGTCTGGTGTAAACAATACAGAGCATGTGCTGAATTTCTACTTCTTCTTTACAGAAGCTACAGGAAGATGCTACTGAGGTTTTATTTCTGTCAAGCCAGGATGAAGTTAAAGTAGCAGATGGAGGTAATGCCACATAAGCCTACCCAAATCAAATGAAGTTCTTCAGAAGTTTTGAGCTGGTTTGAAAACATACGCCAAGTTCAAATTGGAGAAGTACTTCAGCTTCAAATGCTAGTGCTGTCCCAAATGACACACAGTTGCTTCAATTCCGTGTAAGTCTACCTACACACATATATAGCCTTCTTTCTTCATTTCTCCTGTCTTTTATCTTTAGCATGCATCATAACTCTCCCATGGCACTTTTATTACAGAAAAGTGAAGGAATCCACAGAACAGATAAGTCAGAAATGCAGGCACTTCTGGATTTATAAATGAAAACATTCATTTTGCTGTTCTGTTGGGCTTCTGACGTATTTAGGCAACTTCACCAGATAAATGGGAAAAGAAGAATAGATGGACATAGGCTACATAGGAAACTTTAGGGAATTCAAAGAATACTCTATGTTAAATAAAACTGGGAAAAAATAACCCCACTGTATAACAAGGCATTTGCTGAATTCATAGCTCATGTTGTCTACACTGTGCAGTGGGGTTATATCTCTGCATAAAAACTCATATATATATATATTTAATATGAGTATCTGCAATCAGATATTAATTATACCAGTAAATGTTGATTCATAGGTATTTTCACATCATTATTCCTCCAAAACACTGCTGCTACAATCAGATAAAAATAACCTCTCTTACCTTGAAGAGGGCATTGCCTTGGTGGGGAAAGGAGAGGGTAAAATAGTATGTAGCAAGGTCCATGAATCAACAGTCTCTGTGAGCAGTTTGGTCAAGCTTAGGAGTTGAATAGGATGAGTCTCATCCATAAAAACTCAAAACAGGACTTGCAGCAGACTTGCCACCAAACTGAGTTCAAAAGCCTATTTCTGAAACGTTTGTTCAGGGTCATTATATTCTCAGTGGAGGGAGAACAAAAGCGTTTCTAAGGCAAATTAATCTCATCATAAGAGAAAAAGTTATGAAAAATCAGAAGGATTGTCTGAGAAAAATAAATCTTAAAACCAGTTCTGAGAAAAAAAAATACAGATTCTCTGGTGAATGACATTATGGAGGAAATTCATGCTTAAAACCAGCTGCAATTTTGAGAACAGGTCTGATTGAATAAAAATTCTGGTCATATAGGAAAATGTTGAAAACTTTAAAATGTTTCATTTCAAAATAATGCAGATGGATACATTTTATTTTTCACTCCAAATAATAATTAATTATGCCAGGTTAAAAAATAGCTTTTAGAGTGATTAATAATTTAAAAAATGAGCTGAACATATCACTAGGGGGGAAAGTATTTTTAATTGACCCCCCCAGATTAAATTATTGCTGTATTTATTTCCATGTAGACATTACTGAAAAATTATTACAGTATTCACTTTCCCTCTGGCTTCTGGACCAAAAAGCCCCACATTTACCCCCTGCTTTAATCCAGGCTTGGGTGGGTTTAAGGAGAGGGTAATGAAACACCAGCCAATATCCTTGCTCCGTCTGAAACCCCTTCTGCATGACTGGGTGTCGCAATGCAAGTTACTGCTGGAATGTACTATGTAATTCTGGCAAGAAGTCAATAGGCTCGAACTCCTCAAATAACCAAAGCGTGGTACTAAGAAATCAGCAGAGCAGGCAGCAGCCCAGACAGCCAGTCCATTAGCAGCTTAACCACAGCAGATGTCAAGTCACCAACAAAACTCCCTACGGAGTCTCCCAAAGAGCCAGATGCTACTGCTATAAAAAGATCTTCTAGAAACTTGGCATGGCTCCTGCCCACATTTTTTTTTTAAAGAAACATGCTCTAGATAGGAGGTTATTTTTTTAAAAATAATTGGAGTAAGGGGTAAGGGAGAGAAGAAGGGGAAAGGAAGGGGGAGATATTGCTTATTTATTCTGGTTTGCTTGCATGTGAATCTTGTGCTCATGAAAATAAAATTCAGCGATAGCACGTCCTGAGACATGGAAGGCAATAGGCACATTTCCAGCCTTCTCCCACATGCAGCTTTGCTTATGCACCTTGGACTGATCTGGGGATCCTTCCTCAAAAAGCCCTGCCAATGTGTTTGGAGTGAAACACCAGCTGTTATTTTACTCTGTTCTGCTTCACTGGGTGACCAGTAACTCCAGTTTGCCCCACGTGCTGCACTTGCACTCTTAGCTGGTCCACATCAACTCGAGTGGTTGTGCTTGGCCTGTTGGTCTTTGCCTCTTATGCTGCTCCATCAAAGGACTTCCTCTCTCACTTGCAGCACTCCTTGAAATGTTCCTGAAATAGCTATGAGTCTCGTGTAAGTCCCAGATGATGGACTCACGGGATAATGGTGTTTCAACTGTGATTTTAGTAACAACAGAAACAGTAAAAATAACCCTAACAATATGTAATTCTATGGTACAGATGCCAACTGTACCAATAAGACAAGCATTGAAGCCTAGGAGAGGTGGAGACTCCAGCTCTCCAGATATCTGTACCTAGATGGGTGAATGCCACTCATATGCCCAGATGAGAGGCTCACCTGCATCTTTGGATGAGGACAGATGTTGTTTGGGGAACATATGGTGAAATATTCTGCAAGATTTAGGAGTCTGAGTAGCAGCAGGGTGGTGGCTTTATGTTTGGCAGTTGAGGAAGAATGTAGCTGGTGGCCCACTGGAGGAGAGATTAAGATTTCTCCACCACCTGAGATGCACCTTATGTTATAATTAAATCTCTCTGAAAAGAATCATAGAATAGTTTAGATTGGAAGGGACTATCAAAGCTCATCTAGTCCAACCCTCTGCCATGAGCAGGGACATCTTCACCATCTCAGGTTGCTCAGAACCCCATCAAGCCTGACCTGGGATGTCTCCAGGCACGGGGCATCCACCACCTCTTTGGGAAACCTGAGCCAGTGTTTTACTACCCTTATTGTACTAAGTCAGAACAAATAACCATGCTTTGATTTTCATGGAGATTTTGATAGATCTGACCCTAGGCTAGGCCATATAAGGCTCATTGTGTGATGGTAATAGCTGAAGTTCAAGATTAGTTTTAGTGACAGAGTAACAGGGGATGGAGGACAAAGAGAAGATAGTCAGATGGTTGCTGCTGCCAGAATGTTTCTGTACTCAGCCTTCACAGTGTCCCTCAGCTGTACGAGTCCTAGAGCTCAAGGAGACTTTAAAGAGATACCCTTGTAAGAGTATCACAGAAGAGAGAAGACACTCCCAAGTGACTGATTGCACCACCAGGAAAGGGAGAAAAAGCTGCATTTTCCAACTACAGTATTGATTCAAAACAATATTAAGTTATCATTAGAGTCTAAATATGGATTTACAAGACAGTGAAGGGAAGATACCTATGAAATGTTGCTTGGCCAAGACAAAGTAGGCCCTAGGAAACCACAGGAGCCAACGCTGCAAATGGAAGTGGATGACCACAAAGAGAGCTGTGAGGAGGAGATGGATCACTGGTCACTATCTCTCGTGTCCATCTCTGAAGCACTAGAGCAGACCTAGTTGTTAATCTCATGGCCTTATCAATGACCTCTTTAACACGCAGCTCTGTTCAGGACCACTGCTTCAGATAGTGGTTTCTTCAAAACCAGTGATTCATGATGGTGATATTTTTTTGCTTCTTACTTGCATCTTTGTGTAAAGTTAACCCAGGCTGGATATAAGACATTCTTGTCATTATTAGCATGTTTCTACTCCTCCTTTTGCACTAGCTTTTTGAATTTCCTTTAGCATTTTATTGTTATTGCCATCAGCTTGATACTTCATTAGCTCTCTAGCTGCTGATTTTCTATTGTGGCTATTCAATGGTTCATTCTGTTATGGCTCATATATTCATGTAATTTGATAGTTTGTGTTCTCTTGTTCACAGCAAATCTTCTCTGTGGGGAAGACCTATTCAGTCATTGCTGTGCAGTTTGTAACCCAGTATTCCAGTGTTCCACTGATTATCTTTCCTCTACTGAGTTTCCAAGTTGTTTGTTTTAATAATGCCTCTTGCTTAAATGGAGTGTTACATATTCAGATTTTTGGTATTGCCTAATAAAGTGTACTAGCCTCTAACTTCTCCCTTTTCCATCTCCAAAAGATACCTTTTTTTTTTCTCTTTTCTTTACTTTTAAAATTATTATTCCCCAGAAAATAAGCCAACTTACCCCATGTGCTTTTTCATGCTTCTCAGATTTCCTTTGCCTCTGCTGAGGTTTTTCCCATCATTTATTTCTCATTTCCCCTTCCCTCACACAGACACAGAAACAATGATAAAACCAGGTGACAAAGAATCCCATGTTTTACTGCAAAAAGCTACAGGACCAAGATACATATATCAGAACAATTTCCAGTTTGCATTGGGAAAGACTTTTTACTTGTTTCATAGTTCAAACTGTTGGAGTGGGCAGCAATCCTTGTGGAGAAGAGAGGCATTTTGGCAAACATTGTGTACACTTCTGTTTTGCCTTGTTTTTTTCTTTTTCATCTTCAGTGTTAGGGGTTGTATCTTCCAAAGCTGAGAAACATGTGAATAAGGTTGTGTTTGTTGCTGATTGCCAGGCATTTTACTTTTACTGTTTTCCTCTAAAGACTAAGAGTATTCCTTGCATACGTGAGATTTATACAACTCATTTAGTTGCTTTTCTTCCTTACTCTCTTATAGCTATTTTTTTACAAATGTAATAAACACAAAGAGAAAGGTCCAGTTGTTTTGGAAGGAAGAAGGGAGGGAAGGATACAGCTAAATGACAAATACATTTTTGATTGAATTAGTCATGAAAAAAATTACTTCCTTTTTCTCCCCTCTCTCTTAATAATTTCATATTGCTTGTTTACATTCTGTATTAAAAAGAAAAAAAAAAAGGCAATGCCCAGGTATTCATAGTTCAGATTCCAGTTTCTTCAGTTTCCTGTGTGTATTGAATCTCCACAGAGGCCACCCTCTTCTCATGAAGGAACAAGACAAAACAAACAAAAAAACATTTCTCCAAATAACTTCAGGGACAGCACATTTTGTAGCTCTGTAATGGGAATCTGGGCTGAAAAATGAGAAGACATTCCATTACAGTGAAATCCAAGGCCAGCATCTGGGGTTCTCAGCGCCTATCTTGTCCTGAAAAATAAAGTTATTTTTAATCATTAGAGGAAGAAAGAAAAAACAAACAATGCCACCAGGAATCAGCCTCAGTTGTCCTAATGTATCTGTACGCAGCTTATTGGCAGCGAGGGCTGCAGCTGAGTGTCTCTGTACTATGTAGATGCCAACTGACATCAAAGAGCAATCGCACAACACGACAAAATATCCTTAGTCAGTCCCAGTCCCACAATCTTACACTCAAAGTGTAAATGATGGACAAAACATGGGAAGCAATGATATGGAGAGGCATCATAGCCATGACAGATGAAAAGCCAGGGTAAAGACTCGGCTTTTCAGAAAAACAGACTAGTTCCTTGCCAGTAGACAGTTTCTCCTACTTCTGTTATTTTCTGCAGTCAGTCTCCCATCAGCAACATGTGAGCACAGGGGGTTCTCTCTAGCTAATGTCTAGATTTCAAGCAGGATTCAGTTCCCAACCCATAAACATCTGATGCAATTTGAGATCCCCCAGGTGTTCAGAACATTCCCATACAGATGTCAAATATGACATAGTGTACACGGGAGATTTGTCCTTCTCAACATTGGCAGCTGGACTCCCTGCATCTGTGTCCTTTCTTCAGATGAAGTAAATCACTCTTCATGTTCCTTCTAAATGGACCTCCTTTAGGTTTGGAAACAGAGATACCCCACTTTCATGTAGACACCTACCTGTAGTCACTTTGATATAATGTGAGCCAAGGATGACTATGTCATCTGGTCAAATACTGATGGCATATTCTAGGATTTCACTTAACTTCAAGATAAAGGGCTGAATTCACTTCCCCACACCTCAACACCTAGACCCTGCTTGGCTGCCAGCTGCCACAAGTCTACCATGGGCTCTGCAAACCATCTGTGAGTCCATGAATATCTGACACAGGTGGAGCATCTCAAACAACATGAAGAACCTACATGTGGAACACTGAATCGAGCCTCATGTACACACTATGAACAACCCCTCCAGCTGTACTGCTCTACTACTTGAGCTTACATGATTAAATAGGGTAGTTTAGTAACATAGGATTTATAGTGCAGAAATAAGTATCTGAACAATTCAGACAACATTCAGCTTGATCTCAAAAGTGTTCCATCCTGGCATTTTGGGCTGTTTGATGAGCTCCCATGAATGGATATGCATCCAAGAGATAGGCCATGAGATAATGTTGACCACAAGTAAGGTACAGTGCTTTCTAGCTATGTGAGAAAGCTTAATGTCTCCTGATGCCCATGTGTTTCCCAGTGAATAGTGCAAGGAGTAGATGTGTAGACAAACTGGGAGTGTTTTTTACAGCAATATCTACTGTGAAGGAAGAACAGTTGGTTATAATTCTGTAGAGCAGTTGACCTGGGGGGCAGTGGAGGCAAATAAAAACACCTGGAAGAGTCATTAATTGAAGATGTAATTGATTACTTTGTGTTATAAATAGTACACAACACCGGAGGACAAGCTAGTGGAGAGGCTATATATAAGAAAAGTCAATACAGAGTAGTCACAACAACTATACTCAGAAAATAAAGGAAGGGAAAGTGAAAGGGAAAGAGACAGTTCAGTTCTTATGTTGGGATACAGCTCTAGCTTTCCTTCAGCATACAGGAATGGCCAAGAAACATGAGCCATCGCTTTATTTTTTAATTCAAATCCAGATTCCCACTGAGTTCAAATCCAATGTTTTGGGATTCTTTTGTTATATCCTCTATGGCAAAGGGCCATCACCCTTTAAAGGGTAATGACCACAATTGTCTTTCCCTAAAGGTGCCAACAGTAACACAGCAGGGAGTGGAAGATGCCACCCCCAAATGACGACCATCATGGTTCATTGGCAAATCAGTGGCACATTGGTTCTCTGTGAGTCAGGAGCAATCAGCTCCCTTTCCAAGCCCACATCATAAGCAAAGATACTCTTGCTGGCCTCTATGCTACATCTCCCAGCCCTGTGCCAGCTTTACCAATGCTTGTTTGTCTTCCTTGGTGGCTGGCATTTTGTTAGGTAACTAGAAAGACCTTTGGCATTAGAATAGGAATTTCCCATGACAGTGGGTTTAAGATGGGATTAAGGATTGAAAACATCTCTAAACAACATGTAAGGACCACCCTAACTGCTGGATTACCCACTATGGCTGTGGGCCAGTCCAGATCTTTGGAACTAAAAACTGAGAGCTGGTGCTGAAAAACTGAGTGTGTGTTCGGAGAAGATAAATGCCTTTAAGAAAGATATCTGGACCACAATAAGAAAAAAACAGTCATCTTTTTTAGCTGGTTTACATTTTGGTCAGTTATGTCTTGGGACAGAAGTCCCAAAGACCTGGATGTGACTCCTGCTTAATTCTCTCCCTGGGGTGCCAGTGAACACAATCAAAAGTCACCACACAGCAAACAGGTCCTGGTGGGCTGGGATAATGTCAACTCCAAAACCAAAACAAAGCCAGACCTGGTCAGGACAGAGTAGAAAAATAAACCAAAGGAGAAGAAAGAAAACCCAAACAAATTAAAAGCAAAAAAATCAGAACCGATCTGAAGGAAGCCACTCTGTTTCCCAGTCTGTCAGATACTTTACAGAATAGATGGAGTTGGTTAACTCTCAGGTCAGATCTTCAGCAAGACTTGAATGGAGATAAATGATGGTGAATGCCAGTTGAAAACAGTGGCTGCCTTTTCCAGGAATACAAACATAAATGATGACCAGGAAATACTGGAAATGGAGTTCAGCTCATTTGCAATGGTGGGACAGAGATACCCTTAATGGTGCTGTGGTTTGGACAACACTACTGAATAAAGCCAGAAGTTGTGCTGGACAAAGCTCTTGTGTTTTTCTGGAAAACCAACCCATTTTCAGGAGATGTTAGGAGCCAGATTTATGGAAGGCAAATAATTACCATCCAAGTGTAGGTTCAGTGACATAGGCGTTCATTACTCCTTCTTATCTACTTTTCCATGTACTTTTTGCCCAGTTTTTCTCTAGTCATCTCATTTCTATCTCATCACATTTTTAGGAGAAGTCTAGGAGCAGAGACTTGTAAGTGGACATGAAAAATGTGCATCCTTTGAAGTTTCCAGTCAATCCTCTTTGGAAATCAAATCCTTTTAGGATATATTACAATGGACTTCTAAAATAAATATGTCCAGATTTACCAGACAATTGCAGAAAGGTCACTGATTTTCTGTGCACTTGAAAGGATGAAGAAAACATTTTACTCCTTCTTGTTCTACTTGTTTGTACAGCATCCTGAAAATATTCAGTCTCTTTGATTAGTCACTTATAGATTGTTCAAGCCTATCTCAGATACCAAAACCACAATAATAGGATATGCAAGGAGGACAGAAGAGACTCACCTGGTGTTCAGTTAGCCATGATATGTTTCACAAAAGCTGTAAACAAGAGAAAGAGAAGGGTCATTTATCAACATCCTTTCATTGAACTCAATAATGTCCTGGGTATCTCAGCCTGTTTTTTATTTAAATTCACTCTTGTTCCTTCCTCCGACGCAATGAAGACTACACCATTTTGTAAATAAGACTCAAGATACTAGGTGTTAAACACTTTGTAAGTCCTTATGATAACATATATATACAGTGCAGTGTAGCCAGCAGTCTAGGTAGCCAGTGGAAATGAAAGTTACATCAGTCAATATATAGTTTGCTTAATCCCTTACCCCTGGCAGCCATATGGAACTGGCTTTCCTAAGTATACAGCCATGAGAAACTATGGGTCCTCATCTTGCAAGGCTTTCAAGAATTCATCACATTTGTACTAAGGCAGGGGACACTGAAGATGCCTTGAGTTAACCTCCAGATTCCACAGCAGGTCACTACGTCCAGTATGGTGACCTTATCTCTCCAGTGAACCCAGGTTAATAAAATAACAAGGTATTTTAAAGTCAAATTAAGCTTTTGTTTCAAAAAATTTAGACTTCAATTTTTCTCCATTAAAAAAACAAAACCAAATAAAACACCCCACACACTCATTTTATACAATTTTGAAATTCAAAAGGGAAAGGAAAAATATGTTTTGAAGTTAGCAAATAATTTTCCTTCCCAGTTATCTCTCCATGCTCTGAATTTCTCTGAATTCAGCATGAATTCATTAATCATTTAGATAGGGTAAATCTACAGATTTCTAGCAACACAATACTCATAAGAAATGTTTCCCTGAGCTCAGACCACTGGTATTTTTAAATAGAAGGAGATCACCAACCCAAATACTCACAAAAGGCTTAGATAATATGACAGATGGGCTAAATCACCAAGATGATCAATGGTCAGCCACCAGTCAACCTAAAGGACTCAGCTGTGTACAAAAAAACATGTTCATGATCCCTACTAAAATATTGTTGCTTTATTGAATGGTTTGAAGCACGTAGGCTTGAAAGACACAGAAGAAAACCACGATCCACATGTTCATGAGCAATGAAATGAAATGGGAGGTCTTTGGAAGGTCTTGTAGGAGTCTTAAGACACCAAACAGGATGCTAAGGATAACATTTTTTACTGGGCTTTTGAAGGAAAATTTAGCAATTCTTTTTTAAAGAAGTCTCAAAAGGAATGTGTATCACTTTTTAAAAGGACAAGGAACTGTGGGAGTAGGTAGAAAAAATAATGTGTTGGGTTTTTTTTTAAAGCTAAAGAAAATAATAATATATAGCCCCTCATCCTGAGAGGGCCACAGCCATTCAGCTATGGAAAATACAAGTAAGCTTCAATAGATAGATAGAGTGCATCAGGTGAATTATAGAAACTGAATTGGTCTAAAATTTGGAAAAGCACACATCCTGATTTTTGGAAGCCAAATCTTCCACAGGTTTGAAATTTCTCAGGATAATTGCAACAAAGCCTTCAAGCACATGGCCATGGCTCAGACCAGAGTGGTCATACCTACCCTCATAGTTGATACAGCCATTGGCATCTTCTTGACCAGCCATTAGCTTGTCAACTTCCTCTTCAGTCAACCTCTCACCTGGGTGGAAAGCAAAATGCCTCTTCAGTACCTGGGCCCTTTTTAAAGAATTTACAGAGCACAGTTCAAAGAATAAAGAAGAAAGTGAGAGAGAAGGGGTGGAGGTTTTCTCTTCACTTTAATTTGTGGTGCTGACTGCTAGGAAAGCTAATTTTGTACTTACAAGCTGAGCAAATTTGATCTGGAAACCAAAAAGACAGAATAAATAAGGAAACCCACATGACATCATGTCCACATACTCATTCTTCTAAGAATAAACTTTCTCTAAGTGCCAAATTCTGAAGGTTTCAGTCACTTTTTAACCAAGCCCTCACTAAGCAAACTCTCCGTAGAGTCACCATCTAATTTGCCTCTGAGTTTGAGGTTCATCAAGATTCCAAGGTCAAACATAGGATCTCTGATTTGGATCAGTGATTCACTCAATTTCATTTTCTAAATATTAGGTGCCTATTTGCCTGCAAGGCTTCATTCTGGTTCAGCAGAGATCAACCTGAACCCTTCCCTTATTCTAATATTAGGTACTGATTTTAGGATAAGATCAAATGAGTCCTTGAGAAGTAAATGAGAAATTTGAGGTCGATTTCGGCTGAAATAAGAGAAAATATAAAACAAAACAAAACAAAACAAAACAAATGAAATGAAATGAAATGAAATGAAATAAAATAAAATAAAATAAAAGTAAAGTAAATAAAATAAAATAAAAATAAAGTGCATTGCATGTGCCCTGCTACTCATATTGTTCTGGTTTTTCATCCCTGAGTCCTGGTACATGAAAACAAGACTTCAATTGATGTGAACATGTGAAAATTCAACCAATTTATTGAAAATGGAACAGAAAAGCATGCTAATTTAGAGAATATTTGGATGTGACCAATATTTAGCAATGCCAATCTAAACAGGATGGTTAATTCTGAAGGTTAAAATGCTTCCTATCAGTGCTTGAAAATTAGAAATTTCCATGTTGTTGTGAGTCACTGGAAATAGAAGCGTAAGTACAGAAATATTTCTTGTAGTACTGAAAAACTCACAAAACTGCCCAGAGTGATTTCCTTGTCCCAGGTAAGTTTAGATAGGGCATCAGTCCTGACTGTGGAGTTTTTTGTCATCACTGAATTTGATCCCAAACTAATCTCATATCAACAGTGATAAAAAAAAGAAAGTAGCATTTCTTTCTTTTCTTATTCCCTGTGTCATTACCAGAGATGGATATGTCATGGAATGAAAACTCCTGGGCATAAAAGCGTTGGCTTTTTGAATTGACAACCCAGGTCAAACCCCATCATTGGAATCCTTTCTCCAAATCAAAGCTCTTTTGTAAAGGCTCATTCTTTCTGAAAATAGTACAAAAACACTAGTAGAAAAGGGTGATCTTGAGAAATGCTTACTGAATTCAGCTGACAACATGTCAGTGCCTTCTAATCCAAATTGGAAACCTGTCATTAAGTTACAGCCAAATTTTCTGTCCTTCACTCATTCTGTTGTCATCACTCTCTGTGAAAAACTGAACTTCTGAAGTCAAAATTTGACAGGACAGAGAAATATTGATCCCTATTTTAAAAACAGGAGCTTTCCATTTCAGAGACACTTCTGTTAAACAGGACACCTGATAAAAAAGTGCTTAATCTTAAAACTCTTCTTGAAAGTGCAGAAAAAAATGAGGAAAATATTGAAGAAATAGATGGGGTTTCCAATGTTTGAATAATTTTATTATGATAGAAATGTAATATTTTTTTTGAAAAATGAAATACTAGAGGAAAGAAGGAAGTTGGGAGGGAGGGAGGAAGGAGGGAAGGAAGGAAGGAGGGAAGGAGAGAAGGAGGGAAGGAAGGTGGGAAGGAAGGAAGGAAGGAAGGAAGGAAGGAAGGAAGGAAAGAAGGAAGGAAGGAAGGAAGGACGGACAGACAAATATTTGAGATATAGGTCCATGATTTTCAGCTTAATTATTAAAGAACTATTTTTGGTCATTATAACTGAGGACAATGTGATGGCTGAAGTCTTGCTCAGTCATTTTCTCCATAAAGGTTATCCAGTATTGTACAAGTTATATAGAAAAGATCTCAGTGATGAAACTGCATGAAGAAAGGTTCACCTTACCCAGCGTAGCCAAAACATGACGGAGTTCAGCCCCCATCACTGTTCCATTTCCCTCTTTGTCAAACACACGCAGACCCTCCACAAAGTCCTCGTAGGTGCCTGTGTCTTTCGTCTTGGCAATATGCTGGAGCATGGGTAGGAAGGTCTCAAAGTCAATCATCTTGGAGTTCATCTCTACAATGACACAGATGGAAATGAAAGGTTGGTGGATTCTGGGCGAGCTGAGGACTAATCGTGGGGCATCCACCATGGGTAGGTTGTATGGGTAGAAAAACTGTGGCAATAAATGCCAGCTAAATGGAAGAAAAGTGTGTAGGAATATCATAAGTACAATTGGACAAATGGATAGTGTAGGAAGGAGGTCTGGCAAAGAGAGGAATATGAGTTTTAGATAGATAGATGGATAGATAGACAGACAGATGTGTCCAAGTATCTGACATATGCAAACATCAAGGAAAGAAAATCCTCCCAAGAAAAGTCTCCCAAGACCGTTTCACGCAGCATAAAAGTATGAAACTAAACAGAAGAGAGTAAGAGAAGCTCATTCTCAACCCAAAATCAGCTTTGTTTTGCAGCCCTGTAACACAGCTGTATAAAATCATACTGGGAGAGAAGATTCAAAGCAAATAGGCAGGACCAGGACTGTGTATCTCATTTTCCTGATTCTCTGCCTTTCAGGAGCATCAGAGGACATTTTGTTTCCATATAACTCCTTGTACGACCTGCCACTGTGTCACTACTATATCGTGACATAACATAGCTGTTGGGTGAGGACCTAATTGTCTGTTCCACCTCAGCAGAAGGAAAGGACAGAGAACTCATCTAGAAAATGCCTGAATGTGGATATGGTCTGAGGGAGATTTCCTTTGTTCTGAAGAGTTATCCAGACTATGGTGGATGTTGAAGGGAGATATTACTGGAATCATTACAGACCTTCTAACACATACTTTTGTGGAACAAGTTGTGTCCTCACAATCAGTCTATCCCTTTGCTTCTTTGGATGTCTTCAAAATGTCTGTGTTTTTAGTAAACACAAGTGAATGTCTGTCATCAACGCAATTTTTACAGACAAAACTTGTCATTGTAAAACACACTGACGCACAAGGACATTAAATTAATACATTCTCCTAAATTTGTGACAATTATATTGACTGCAAGATAATTTTTTCCCCATTTACTTTTCTGCTAGTGATTTGCAGAGGCTGTTCCATGTATTTTATTATTTCAAAATTAATCTTTCCATCAGAAAATGGAGACATCATCTGCTTCGCAACTAATTCTTGGAGTGATCTTTTTCAAAACAAACACAGAGGAGGACACCAACCTTCTGGTTTGGGTCTGCCAAGAACTTTCATGACCTCAGCCTGGGTTGGATTTTGCCCCAAAGCTCTCAAGACATCTCCACATTGTGCATATGTGATTTTCATCTCAGATTTAGGAGTCCGGTCGAAGAGTGAGAACGCTTCCTTAAATTCTGGAAGACAAAAGATAAAAAGAAATGCATGCCATGCTCCTTCAGATAAAGTCAAAGGAAGACTAAACCTTCCCCCTAACTAACTCTGCCTGACCCTTTTATTTTGCAGTTTGGGAACAAGTCTGATGAGCTTCATTGTTGCTGTTATCTGCAATGTTTGTGTTCCTCCTATCCTGCATTTTCCATTTCAATCAGGGAATGGAATCAGAGAGGTCAAAATGCTCTTCTCATGGTATTTCCGTCTCAGCTAACATTGGGAAGTGCAGAAAACCTTATAGAAACTGTTGGCCTTGAGAGCTTTCCAGCTCATCAGGAGCACTCAGGATGGCATAGAATTCAATAGCAATTCTGCTCATTAGCTAACTGGATATCCTATTCAGCGTTATACACTTAGAGAGCACTGATGCAGCCCACTGAGCTAAAGCAGCACTTCTATTAGCAGGTAACAAGATATAACATGATAACCAACTGGAATTATCACACAACAGTCTATTGGTGGGGGAGGGTGAAGGTAAATGGAAAACCCTATAATTGATCAATTGTTGTATTTAACAGGAACAGAACTAGAAGAATCCTCTGATTTTTCTTTTTTCTACCGCCTAGTCCAATTGCATTGTAAGAACTAAAGTTTGGTATGCCATCATCTATCGATGCCAGGCCACATCCAATGTATGGAGATGCAGTCATTCTCTCCAGTGGTTTCACATCTGCCTGCTCTCCCCTGTGCACCCATGCAGAGACACCTCCCTTGCAAGACAATCAGCTCTCCTCCACTACATCCTCTTGAACATATCCTCACATCTTCTCTTTACTTCTGGCCAAATAGGGAGTCGCTTACCACTGCAAGCAGTATTTTGACATTCCCATGGCAGAAGGTCCCTGTTCTACCACTAATTAATGGAGTCAGTGCAGGATCCCAGGGGAGACTTCCCCAGATGGTAGTTACTCAAGTTACATCTCTATCCTTGAGTTGCAGAGACAGAGGAGCATCTCTGGACGCAAGTAACCATAATAGGTTGTTATCCTTACTGAACACACTACACAGAGCAATGTCTATAAGTGATCACAAATATCCCTTTGGCTGTAAAGCTGTGAATCTGTGAATCTACCCCTTTCCCTGCTGTTACTCTTCTGTACGTGTTTCTCTCCTGCTCTCCAAACACAGAAAGGCTATATCTTTTTGCCTAGATCCTGACTCATTCAACCATTCAGCCATGCATTCTTCATGCCAGATTTTCTCCATCTTTCCCTTCTCAGTTCCTTGTCCTCTTCATTATTCTCCCTCCATCTTTATTCTTTTTCTCCTTTGTTTATTTTCCTCTCTCCTTCCTTCTTCCCATGTTGTTGTGTTTGCCTTTCCTTCTTTCTCCCTCCCTTTTAATTTTTATCATTCCACTTGTATCTTACTCATTTTCTTCCTCATCTAACACTTTCAAACAGTGATGTAGTTTCTCATTTTTGGACTAATTAACTCTCCTCTTGTTTTCTTCTTTGCATTCTCCTCTTTGTTTCTTCTTTGCATTCTCCTCTTTGTTTCTTCTTTCTTTCTCTCCCTCCATTTTTCTCTTGTATGTTTGTCACCAGCCAGAGCCCAGGTCTCATTGGCCGCCCTCACTCCAGCAGAGGGCAATAGTGGATTTTCACGGATCCTTGCTGAGAGTGGAAGGGGGTCAGAACTCTACTCCCAGCTCTGTCCTTTCATGGGGGTCTCAGCAGCTGAAGTAGATGAGAAGTATTATACACACACCTCCCTGAGCTCATCTGCCTGCAGCTTACCTACTCCCTGAGGCCAATTGCTTGAGCACCCTTTGCTTTGGATCCTAAAGCTTCACAATCTATCATAGTTACTGTCAGTGCTCATTTGTCTTTTTTTTTTTTTTTTTTTTAATATATATAAAATTAAAGTCAGATGTAACCGCCTCCCACCAGCACATTGCCCTGTGGGTTTGGAAACCCCATTTTGTCAATATACAGAAGCAGTCTTTTTTTCATTTGTATTTGCATATTCTGGCTTAATGTAAGTTTCCATCAAAGCAATGAAATCAGCATGGCTATGGTCTCCTTTGTCCTCCAGCTAGCCATTAAACCACTGGCAGGAGCACTCTATATTTTCATATGCCTAATTGCTGCCTATCTTCTCATCTTGAATACCTCATATTATTCCCTTTTCAGCAATTTAGGGGGTTCAAGATACCAGGAATCCAGTTTTATAAATACACATTGCCACAACCAATGAATTTCTCTCGCAGTTGAGGCAGGAGGACATGTGAAGATGGAGTGTTACACACAGCTCCACCCACAAACCATTCTTTTTCTGAGAGGAACATTTTGGGGATTAACATAATAATGAATCCTTGCAGGGAAGTAAGTCTGGTGCAACGAAGTCATTGCATTAGCAAAAGGAAGAGGTTTAGAGTATCCTAGAAGATAGGACTGGAAAAGCCCTTGAGCTGCTGTACTGCCTCTTCCTCCTCCACCACCTCAATTCAGAATCAGCTGCCAAAGAAAATCAGTTGAGTCAATGTTGAGAGACTAACAGTCTATAACATCAAACACATAGGATGGACTTGTTATTGATCTAGTTTCTGTTGACATATGGGGAAGCATCTAGTCTCACTGAGACACCTATGTCCTCATCTGGTCAGTAGAAAGAGATATTATTATTATATATTAAAGCTATAGTTTAAAAAAAAACCCCACATACAAAGGTATGACAGGTGACCCTGACCACCTGATGACTCCCTGAAAGAGGAAATTTGACAAAATTAACAGCATAGCACAGAGCTGAAAATGATCTCAGAACAAAACAAGTGCAACTGAAATCCAGAAGAAAGGAAAAGCTGGCAATCTGGAAAGCCTGAGTGAGGAGATAATGGGAAAGGGAAAACAAAACAAAATTAACATATTAATCTAGAGCTCCTGTGAGTCCCTGTGAGTCATGCCAACAGTCAGTATAACAAGTGGTGTTTGCTTCCTAACCTGTGCTTTTAATACAAAATAAAACAGTCTCAGGTGCTGGAATACTGATTGTCCACTTTCTTAAACTGGTGACAGATTTCTTGGCGAGGTTTTGACATGTGCAAACTAGTACAGAGGACAGGCCAGGAACAATCCAGGGACAACAATGGACCGTGCTGTAGATATAATTCTATATCTGCAATATTTAATGGAGGAAGGGAAGGGAAGGGAAGGGAAGGGAAGGGAAGGGAAGGGAAGGGAAGGGAAGGGAAGGGAAGGGAAGGGAAGGGAAGGGAAGGGAAGGGAAGGGAAGGGAAGGGAAGGGAAGGGAAGGGAAGAGAGGGGAAGGGAAGGGAAGGGAAAGGAAAAAAGTGGGAGAGGAGAGGAGAGGAGAGGAGAGGAGAGGAGAGGAGAGGAGAGGAGAGGAGAGGAGAGGAGAGGAGAGGAGAGGAGAGGAGAGGAGAGGAGAGGAGAGGAGAGGAGAGGAGAGAAAAAAAAATGAAAAAAACAAAACAGAAGAGGGCAGGAGGAAAGGAACTGAAGAGCTGACTGATGAGCAGTACTTTTCTGCTTAGTCCCCGGGTGATGTTCAGGCCATTAGGGACTCCTTCCAACAACCTGTGAACCAAATGTGAGTTTAACCTTGAGTGGATTTAACATTTCTCCCAGAGCTATCACATAGTATAACTGTCATGCTGTTGTAGCTGACGTGGAGTTCTCATAGCCTTTCTCACAGAGATGATATCTGCTTCCTGCCCCATTGCTTTCCCTTGGATATTTCAAGGACATCCTATTTCACTAGTCTTGGATTTCCAGCTTTGTGTGTGTGGTGAGTACAGCTAGACCAGAAGGCAGCCGTAAGGAGAAAAGAAGATGCAACTTCTCTTTCTGGAGACTGCCAACATCTCCTCTTGACCTTTAATGGCAGGACTAGGATTGCTCCCAAGTTTGCCATTTCCTAACCATTCCAATGGGCTTATGGACACACAAGCATCCTTTTTTTGTTTGCTTGTTTTTTTCTGAACAGGTCTTTTATTTTTCCATTCTCTGACATAGTCTCTAGAGCTAGTTCTACTCATGGAGAAAGAAAACTAGGCATGGAAACTAGGTGGGTCCTAACCAATCCCCAAAACATTAGCTGATGAAACACCCAGCTGCTGTGTGCTGCTGGGATAGTTCAAAGGTTTATGGCTCAGCATTTTGCCTCTCCTAAGGTTTCTGGGACTGGAAAAGGGGCAGGTTCCCAGAAATTAACAGTTGCCTCCAATCATGTGTTACTTTTGACCTGTTGTTAGAAAATAGAAACTAAAGCCAGTAAGGGGGGCTTGAAAATGCCAAGGTAATGTTGGAAGTCTGTGGCAAAGCCTTGATCTCTAAGATAGTATGGGACTTGATTGCAGTTCAGAAAATTCTTCTTTCTATATCTCTCCTCTCTGAATCAGCCTGACTGGATAGACTGTGATTTTGTTTTCTGTCTGTTCTAATTAACCCATTTTCTGATACCCTATTTCATAGGCTCTACCAAGTTTTCCAAAGTGTTTAAAAGACCAAAGCATAATTCTGCCAGATGTTTGACTCAATCTATCAATTATCCCTTTAAGTAAAAAGCAGGCTAGTAGTTGAGGAAAAAGGGGACAGCTGCAGAGGTAGTGTTCCCAGGACTTCAGGCATGAGGTTTCAGTATCAGTTTCTTGGGCTGAAATAAGGGGTTCAGAAACTAATCATGATGTTTTGCTTTGAAGCAAACAAAAAAATCCATTGCTGTCACTATTTGCTGATTTCTGTAGATCTGTGACAAAACTGTAACACATTGAATTCTGATCGAATACAGGGAAAAGTTATCAAAAGCAGAGCTGTGAGACTTTCCCTTGAAAGTCTGATATTTTGTTAATGGGTTTTCTTCAAGAAAGATCGTATATTTGGACCGAGGTTTTCAGAGGGCTGGGTTTTCTTCTATTTTTTGTTTTTTGCCTCACTGGCTGATGTTTTCTTTAATGAAGTAAGTACCTAATCTGCATGGTGCATGACTTTCCCCCTTTTCTCTTGACCAACTCAACAGAGGATTTGGAGGAGGGACAGAGCAGGGGTAAAGCCATGAATTAATGCATGGGAGCCAACTCCCTTCCCAAAGGAGATCCAATACCACACCTGTGTTCACCCCAGCCCTCGCCAGTACTTCTCAGTGATGATATTTACTGTGCACAGAAGAGAAACACATCTTGCTTACCTTCAATCTGATCAGGGGTAAATTCAACCTGGAAGAGAAAAAGAATAGAAGTCAGATAAAAACAGAGAACTGAAGCAAATAAGAAGAGCTCTAGGTTCCTCCCTGTGTTATGGTTCTGTGTGCTTGTGAGGTTCATGACAAATACTGACTCATAAATCCATGAAAATAGTTTTATAGATGTGGTATATTGTTCTTTTTTCCTCTTTCACGTTCCGCACACAATAGCCTCATCTTTAGGACCTCTGTCCCCAACATAGTATGGATTCCCTTCTGCTGCTTCTGTGTTCCTGCTGTAGTTCTCTTTCACCTACCCCAAGTGTCTCCCTGCCACTGATGCCCTCTCCAGAGATGATTATGGTAACAACATGGTAAATCCTAAGCTCCTTCACTGAAAAAGTTTTACTGGTTGACATATGGGGATCTGCTATCCATAGTCTTTTCCAGCAGAAGAACTAGGGGGTATCAAGTGAAGCTGTCATGAATCGGGCTCAAAGGAAAGTGAAGAAACTGGTTCTTGGCTCTTAGAGCTGAACTGGGGAAAGCTGGTCATGGGGTACTGTGGATGTTCACAGCCTGCATGTGTGTAAAAGCTCACAGAACCACCTCCTGGAAAAGAATTCTATTTCTGTACATTACCAAATGTATAAAAATATTACCTTAGGAAGTCTCTGCTTGGTGTTTAGGAGAGTGTTTTGGAGGTTTTTTGCTGTTCTTGTACCTTTTCCCTAAGCATCCTCTAACCACCACTTCTGCACTGTATTGGACTACTCTCTGGACCTTGCTCTGATTCTGCCACCTGTCTCTTGTTTACTCATCACTTCATATTTCCCTCCATTTCCTAAGTTTTAAGGTTGTTCCACTCCCTATTCTTACACAGCACTGCACTCTTACAGCTTTACACTTCAAAAGTGCTCCGAGATGCCAACAGGCTGCTGCTGAGCTCAAATGGAAAAGAAGGGAACACAATGTCAGAACATGAGGCCCAAGCCTCTGAATGAACAGGCGCAGGTCAGCAATGTGAATTTACACCAGAATTTACATCTGCTTCCAGCAAAAACCAACAGGGTGGGTATCTCTTCTGACAGGAGCTTTTCTACAGTGCAAGAAGACTGGCATATTGCCCTTACATGCAAACGTATATATGCAAAGCAGGCACTTAGGACAGACCTAACTGTACATGAATATACACCCTTGGACATATTCTTTTGTGGACATACATGGCCTTTCATCGTTCCCCAACATATATGCAACCCTACATAATTTAGGTCAGATTTTCCTCATGAAGCTGACCACCTCTCATTGCTTAGCATCTTATCTCATTCCTCAGTAGCAAAACAGTCAAGAGGAACAGAGGCATAGGAAGAAACTCAAATGAAAACTCCTAATTTCCTTGATTCAAGGTGAAACGCAACATGAAACGTCCCTTCATCATCTACTTGGGGTTTTCATAATATTAAAGGGTGGAGCTGTTGTAACTGCCCAGCTCTCCAGCCAGGACGGCTGTGACATGTCAGAGCATGACACCACCAACCTCTATTCCACCCAGGGCTCAGTGGGCAGTTCCCAGATGCTTTTATATCTCCAGGTACCTTGAGCAGCACAAGGAGCTCCACCATTCACAGGACACTATGAGGGCCTACAGGGCAGATACAGACAGTCCAAACCTCATATTTCCTACCACTGCTCTGCCTGTCTCTCCCTCTTACAGTGTTTCTGAGCATCTTCTGGCTTAGAAGGAAGAACCAGAAAATATCTGGTGTACTTGGAAGGCAAGACTCAACACTAGTCCTGCAATTGCTGAAAATCAGGGCACTATTTTTGTGTCTGCCCTGTTCAGTCCTTATCTGAACTTGTTCATTCATGGAATTACCACTTTGTTTGCAATTCTCAGTCATGATTTACCTTGAATGAAGATCAATTAATAAAATAGCTACCTAAGTGATAGCAAGGAGGCTGTGTGGAAGGAAGCATTTAAAGAATGCAAGAAAGAAGTCCCCAAAAGAACAGCAACACTCTTCCCTTTCCTAACATATGGAGGGATCCAAATACATCTTTCTCATGAAGAGTAAATCATCTACATTGTGTCTTATTCCAAATCCACATACCTTTGTTGAAATAGAAATAAATACACACAGGGAACACATTTATGTAGGTGCATTGTCAGCAGCAGCCTTATGCCCAGTGTCTCTAATTATCTCAAGCTTTGAGAATTTGACTGAAGCTAATTGCATATTGAGTTTATTCAGTCATCAATAACCAGTGTGGGTGAAATAAGAGCAGAGCTGCCAGCAAATTGTATTTGAATCACTGTGATGGGTGGCTCTTGAGAAATAATTAATCTTGGCTACACTTTGATGTAGATATCCACATGTGTCGGCAACCCCACATTTGCTTTATAGCAGCAGAAGGGAATGGGCACTTCTAGGCTGTGATTTGATTTGTTTTAAGTCTATACTTGAGGAGAAGATGAATTATGCTCTACTTTTCATGGAGTGCATCAATCATTTCTACAAGGATGATAAAAAGAGTGTGGGTGACTAGGACAGATGTAGACGTCCTTTTCTGGTGAGACCCACCCAGAAAGCATGTGCTGGCCCTTTGCAGACTGCAGGCCAGAAGAAACTGTAAGAAACTGTGGCAAAGCAAAAAAGGATGGCTGCAGATTCCCACGGTTGGATCAAAAGGAAGGGTTGAGCTGAAGGGCTGAGCGTGCCCCAACTCCAATCATGGCCCCTATAAAAACACCACCCAGAGGTGGAGGACCATGTGTGACAGCTTTCAAGGCAGAGATAGACGGTTTGACCAGACCTCCACCCAGGCATGGCTTCCTCTTAGGAAAGCTACAGAGATGTGTGGGTGGTTGCTGCTGCAATTTTCTCCCCTCTCAGCACATACCACCATGGAGTTGTAGGAAAAGGCAAGTCATCACTTACCCAGCCACAAGGTATCATTGAAGATGGATGAAATGAACTTGAAGCTATATTTAGACTGAAGATGGCTGAGGTTTTGTTCTCCCACCACTCTCCCACAGGATGGTGTGGAGGACACAAAATGAAAACCAAGGGTGGAACTACCTTGGAGACACCGTGCAGGAAGGATCCAGAGGGCAGGCTGTAAAAATGGGGTCAAGCTAAGGCAAAAAGTGGGTCCAAAGCTGGAGGCTGCAAAACTTGCTCACAGGTTTAATGCAGTTTTGCTTTCTCAAGTACAGCTTTGCATTCTCCAATTCCTTGCAAATAGACTGGGATGATTTCCCTTGGGGTTTTGATTATTTGTTTGGGGTTTGGTTTTGGTTTTGTTTGGTTTTTTGTTTTTGGTTTTGTTTTAAATACACTGTCACTTCAGAAGATTTTATTTTCCTCCAGCATTTTTCCTATTGGCAAATGAGGTTTTAAAACAAGGGCATTCCTATAAGTGCCAGGCATCCACAACACCAAGGTTCACAGTGGTGATATTTGGTACAAATCCATATGAAAGACAGAGCTGCTGAATGCTCATCTCTTTCCACTCATCTCCTGCCCTGATGTGCTGTGCTGCATGTTCTTTAAAGACACCAAATGTCTGAATTAAATCCTTTCCATTGCAAATGGAAAATGTTATGCTAGCTTTCCTGCTGTTTTAGCAATCTTGGCTTCAGGGGTTCATCCTCTGGTCACTGGTGGCATCAGCTACTGTCCTCTCTGCCTAAACAAGGGAATTAAGTTGGTTTTGTCCCAGAGATTCCAGGAGGGATGCACGCACCCCTTGGTGCTGTTAACGTCATTCACAGCTTCATATGTCAGGGATTTTTTTTTACAAATTTATTTAACTCTGTGCATGATAAGTCAGACATAACTAAGTCTGAAATATAAGTTATATAAATAAAACTGTTGCTATCCGTCAGTCAAAAGGTTATCCAGGGGGATATAGTTAGACGATGCGAGCAAGGAGCTCCTCCAGAAAAGAAACAATATTCTTCTCATTTCATAGTATTCTTAGGAATCCTAATAGAAACAGTAAGGTTTGCACTTAGCCATGGCAGGGCTAGTTTTGGGGAAGGAGAGCTTGCTTTATTATTATTATTATTATTATTAATATTGTGCTTTTGGGAGACTGATTTAGGAGGTAGGAATGCAGCAGACAGAAAGAGGCCCAGAAGGCTATCGAGGTCAGTGTCATTGTGTTGAGGTTACATTTATATTTCACAAGCACGTGGTTTTTTTCCACTAAGACCTTTTAAAACCGATTAATACACATCATCCCCTTTCTCACCACTTTCTGTGAAGGGCAATTATGATGTCCATAAGCTCCTCCACTGCCCATGGAGAAAACTTGACACATAGTCAAGTCTTATACAGTTCCTTTCCTTACTGTTCTTTGATCTGTCATCTCCTCCGATCTTCCAGCCACTCCTGATCTCTCATCTCCTCTGCGTTCTGAAGTCTTTTGGTGCATCTACATTTAGATCCTGGGATGATCCCCAGGATTTTCCTCATTATTTCTATTCTGCTCATGGTCTGACGGGAAGGAAGATATGGTACCGCATACAGACACTTGACTAATATGTGAACTGTGACACATGGGGAAGAGTTAAAATATGCTGAACATTTTGCAGAATGGAAACCAAACTGTAAAACTCTACCGATACTCTGATTTTTCAGTTTTATGTTTGGTCCCCAGTGTTTTCAGAAGAAAAATCTTTTCAAGTTGAATCGAAATGACAAGTCATTTGGGGATGGCAGAAAATATGTTGTTTGGGAGTCAAATAGAGAACTGAATTGTTGACCTTTTACTGATAATGAATATGAAGTCAAAATAGAAATCAACTGTTATTGTCTTCTGAATTGGTAAAGCCTTTCATTAGAAAGATATGCATTTCAAGATCAAAAAGACAAGGCAAAGTCTTTGTCAAGGTCTTGGAGAACTTGCTGCTACATAGGGAAATGCACAAGCACTTTTTCTCCAGTCTGCACTCTTTTCCACCAGAAAACAGTCACCTTGCATCTTTCTTTTTTTCTGTGTTTCCTGAGGGCTGAAAAATCACAGTAGTATATCACTAACGCTCCTACTATAACTTCTAGCAGACTTTATAGCCTCCAGGTCCCTGCTTTATTTTGGAATAAACCTGGATGAGGTCTGCTACATTGTGGATTTTGATTCACCAGGTCCCTCAAGGAATGGATGTGAGAGGCTTGTGTGAAGAAGCAGTGTCTGGTTTGGGATCAGGAAGCACTAGTTTGGGTCTCAGAGTCACTCCATGGGATGTTCCCAGATGGAGACAGAGGTGGAGAGCTGAAGCAGATGAAAGTGATGGGGAATGAAGGACTGTGGAGAGACTGAGAAATGAATTTGGGGCACCCATGAGTTTCCTACCTCAAGGAAACAAACACAACACAATCCTGAACCTTAATATCTCAGACTAAATCTGCTCAGCCGTACTGTTGTGCTTTGAATTACTACTGGGTGAGGAACCGCAGCCCTCATCCACAGGGCACAGGTTTGGCTTTGTACATGGTAGGAAGCTTATCCAAATACCTTCTGGGGCTGAAGGAACAGTGTGATTTTGAACCACTGCTTTTCCATCAATGTGCTTTTCCAGCTCTGGTAAGTCACCTAGAAGTTGATAGTTCCCATTCTTGGATG
Source organism: Nesoenas mayeri (assembly GCF_963082525.1). Lineage (NCBI taxonomy): Eukaryota > Metazoa > Chordata > Aves > Columbiformes > Columbidae > Nesoenas > Nesoenas mayeri. The sequence goes on from NC_137543.1 coordinate 162,682,612, forward strand.
GGGAATGTGTTGCCACAGCGTTCCGGAGTGGAAAGGGAAATTTCAGAGCCTCAACAGCAGAATGACAGAGCTGCTTTGGAGAACTGAGACAGCTTCTGGCAACGGCCAGCACCAGAAATATAAAACACTTTGTAGACTGACTGTTCTCTCTGTAGCAACATGGTTTTGGATTCTCCAGCCGTTTGTTGATGGCTGGCTTCCCACCTTCTCTGCAACTCCCCCCCTTCACCAGCCTCACCAGCAGATGTTTGTTCAGATGTTTGCAACCATGGAAGAAATTATAAAACTTAAAAAATACCCTCTGTCAAATCCTGGTGGGGAGCCTGGGGTGTAGGAGAGGTCAGACATTGCCTGTGCTGTCTGCTTGAATCAGACAATAGCACACGGGTTGGGTCTCTGTTGGAGAAGAACCCCAAGGATACAGCTTGTGGACCACATTTCAACACTTTCTGGGGGCTTTAGGCCCTCAAACATCATGGTAAGTAGGTGCTAAGAAGGAAAAAAAGCTCATCTCCCAGTCCACATGCACAGGGACAGGTAGGCTTCACTGTTCCATGTGTATTTACAGTACAGCATTGGACTCGTGCCCTTGCAATAAGATCATCTTAAGGTGGAAGTTCTCAAACAGGACATGAAAAGTTATTCACTAGATAATACAATTGGTGAATAGGATATGTTGGAAAGTGTGCAGGAAAAGTGAAACATTTCTTTATTTAATTTGGTAAACATTATTTTGACATAAATGCCCTTCTCTTTGTCATTCATTTCCAAATTAAAATTTGTATTGTAAAGACTGGCAGCTTTTTCTTTTTCCTTTCCTTTCCTTTCCTTTCCTTTCCTTTCCTTTCCTTTCCTTTCCTTTCCTTTCCTTTCCTTTCCTTTCCTTTCCTTTCTTCCCTTCCCTTCCCTTCCCTTCCCTTCCCTTCCCTTCCCTTCCCTTCCCTTCCCTTCCCTTTCCCTTTCCCTTTCCCTTTCCCTTTCCCTTTCCCTTTCCCTTTCCCTTTCCTTTCCCTTTCCTTTCCTTCTTTTCCTTTGTCTTTTCTTTTTATTTTTCTTTTTCCTTTCCTTTTTCTTTTTCTTTAATCTTAAATTCTAATATTTTCACACTGAAATGGCATATTTCATGAAAAACTGACTTAAAGAATACCACTCCCACACATTACATCACTCCAAACCCTACCAAAACAACCCTTTTTGGGCTGAAAAAAATCCATTTCAAGCTGCCAAAGTAGAATTTTTGCGGGTATTTTTGTGTGTCGCTGAAGTCTTCTCCTGAAAATTCAAGCTGGTTTCTTCTAATATTTTAATTCCTCCACCAAGCTTAAAAACAACAACCCTTTGCTGAACTAATTTTGTTCTCAGATGACATGGTTGTGTAACTCTTCTAGGTTGCTGATTGACATGCCAGTCATGCTCATAGTGAATGAGAGCATGTGAGACATTGAGTTGGTCTAAGTGAAATTAGTTTGATGGGTGTCAGGCAAGACATAGCAGAAAGGTGTCTGTAAATGAATAATCTAAGGAAAAGAAGTCATTTCTGGCTCTGGCAGCTGAAGCTCCCGCTCATACACAGCAAGGTACCCCAAGGAACAAAACACCTTGACAAAGTACTTCCACCAGTAACACCAGCCACCACAACTATCTACCATGTCTTTCTTCCCCTGAGGTCTACTATGACGATCTTCACAGCCCAGCAAACATCACTTTCTCCTAATTCTGTCCCAAAACTGTTATTTTCCTCCACCATTGCCACTGCAGCCATCACGACCCCAATTTTTCTCTACCATTGGCATTGTAGCCATCACCACCCCAAGCCTTCCCAGGGATGGGATGATGCCAACCAGTCCTCAGCAAATCCAGTCCCTCCTCATGCACTTGCAGCTCCGGCAAAATCAAACAGTAGCCAGACCCCTTTAAAATGTCACACCCCTTGCCCTGCAACTGTCTTAAAACAAAAAAAAAAAGTGCGATTAAACTGCCAAACAATCACCACGATAACAAACGCACGACGGGGAGATCTCTGCTTTTGTTTCACGATGCTGGCAGGCGCAGCACACATGCCGCTCCCAAAATAATCACTCTGTAACCCAGCCCCAGTTTCAAATGGGCCAAAACTTCTCTATAGAAAACCCACGAGCACAAACTAATATCTGCCGTACTTCATACTGTGGGGGTTGGTTTTATTTGTCTTTTTTTATTATTATTATTATTGTTTTCCAAAGCAGGACGTTGCTCATTGTGAGCTGGAAAACAGTGTGCTCTGATCTCACTATGTAACCGCAGCCGTACTGGATGTTCCTGCCCATCCCCACCATCACCAGGGAGCTCCAGTATGAAAAGCTGAGCCCAAGCTGGGAGGTTGTTCGAGATGACAGAAATTTCAAATCCTGCCCTTTTACAGAAATTCCAGATTCCAATGGAAAAAAAAGAAGGAAGGAGAAACTCTTTGCCTTTTCCTGCCACCACCACGAGTTTTCCCTTTCAGTTCAGCCTGCCAGGGTCCTTTGCTTTATTTAGAGGCTTATTTATTTATGTAGAAAGAAGCCAAATCTTCTACAACCACAACTGGAGCTGACATTTCCGAGTTTTTGTTTTGTTTTCATTCCTCATACAACAACGTCAAAGTCCAAAACTCGATCACATTAACAAGTGCTCTGACCCATCACAGTTTTCTCCAGGCTTTGACACAGAAAAAAAACAAGTTTCTCCCAAAAACCACAGGGTCTGTGCATGTCCCGCTGACTCAGCCCCCAGCGCCTTTTCCCGCTCCTTACAGCATCTCCTGCCTCTTGCTCCCCATGCATAAGGTTGCTGGAGGCAGACGCAGTTGCTGTATTTACGAAGTGCTGTCAGCAAGCAGCACAGCATTGCGATGACATTTCATTCCTGGACAGAGAGGGGTGCAGTTTGGGTGTGGACGTTATCTTTTCACAAGCATTAAATTAAAGAAAGAACATTTTTACCCCCTGCCAGGCTGTGACTTTTACCTACTAGTCAGCACTAACCACAAGCACTGAAAAGTTTGAGCTATTTTCCTTAAAACATTTTTTTGATTATTATTTTATTTTATTTATTATTTTATTTTATTTTATTTTATTTTATTTTATTTTATTTTATTTTATTTTATTTTATTTTATTTTATTTATTTTATCCAAGTCCTCAGCAGTTATTGTCAGTCTGCACTTAACCATAACTGGGTTCACAATGACACCTTTTGTTTATTTCCTTCTTCCCCAGTGCTGTTTTTCTAAGGCTGCGTGGGTTCGTGGGTTATAAACCAGTTTGTTTTTCTAAGATCATTCACAGAAGCAGACTTCTCACAGGAGATTTTTTAACCACCTCTGCCCAGTGGCTGCAATGTTCCACTGTTTCTAAGAAAACACAATCAATGGATTGTCATCATTTCTATTATGGGTTTTGGATGTGTAAGTTTGCTGAAGCAGAGAGGCTTTTGTAGGTTGGAGGCTGGATTGGCTCCAGCCGGGTCATGGGCTGAGTGTCACCTTCCTTTTCAGATTGATCCCAGCAGGATGAGCTGTGGGGTCTGGCTCTCCTACACCTGTTGGACGGCTGAGAAGGTGACACTGGTCCCCAAATAGGCCATCCAGGCACATTGCATGGGTGTTTGGGCAAAAAAACAAGCTACACAAGGGTGTATGCATGGGTACGAATATTTGCTCATCCATATATATGTCTGTATATGTGTGTGTATTTATTTGTATTTACATATGAATATACATAAATGCAAACTCACTTTTCTTTCCTACACACATCTACGAGCACATGCACATACCATATATATTTGTATATCTATACTTACTACAGATACATATACATAGAATGATTTGTGTTGGAAGGGACCTTAAAGATCATCTCATCCAACTCCTCCACCATGGGCAGCATCACACCCCACCAAGTCAGGTTGCTCAAAGTCCCATCCAGCCTGGCCTTGAGTGTCTCCAAGGATGGGCATCCACAGCTCCCCTGAGCAGCCTGTCCCACTGCCTCACCACTCTCATCATGAAGAATTTCTTCCTAATACATATATTGTACACACAACTCACATTCACAACCATACACACACATTAAACCCCAAGCTAGCCAGAAAAAACAAAAATGAGAGATTCTACACTGATCCTTTTAAATCTAGAGGCTGAGATCTTTTGGATCTAGAGCACAGATGTTTGGAAAAGTAGGATGTAGGTATTCACCTGGGATAAACCAGCATGGGAGTATGTGTGACTGGAGGGGGCTGCGCTGATTGATGTGGACAACATTCATGAGCAAAAGCTGCTAAATCTCTCCTGATCCCTGTTATTAGTGGCAGTAACACCCAGTTCTCTGGTTGTGGCTGGGATTCTGGGAAGCAGCCATCTCATCAAAGAGAGCTGGGCTGCAAGCTGAGAGCATGCCCTGAGCATAGCACAATGATTTCAGTCTAAATTTAAGTGACTCCCTCTCTGCCTATCTGCTTTTTTAGGATTCAGGTTGCAGCTACAACAGGGGAGGGAACAATGCCATGTCAGACACATGTATAAAATGAGACATGAACTTAAACCCCAACATTCTGGAGATAACATTGGCATTGCCCCTCTGCTAATATTACATCAATTTCCTTTCACATATTGGTTTATGCTTCTTTACACTGACCAGCATATGATAATTTTACACACACGCACACTCACATATATATACATAATATTGTTAGAAAATATGCTTTGATGTTGTTTTGTTGTTGCTGTTTTAAATAATACCTGGGCTTTAATCAATCCTTTTGTCACTAGAAAACTTTACAACAAAGCAAACAGATCAGTCCCTGAGCTGGGGGAGGAAAGAAGATGGAAGTGGAAGAGCTTGTTATCAGTCTAACGTGAGAAAGTTCTATATTTTGAGACTATTATGAGCCACTACAGCTTTAGGAGAGACTGAGATTATTTCAGACCCAATGTCCCAGAGCCTGTGAAGCCAGGTGAGCAGTTCTTATCCGCTAGAGCCGTGTAGGTAGAGAGGCAGCAGGAAGGTGGTAAAATATTGGGCCAGGTTGGCCAGAGAGGTGGTGGATGGACCATCCCTGGAGACATCCGAGGCCAGGCTGGACGGGGCTCTGAGCAATGTGAGCTGCTGAAGATGTCCCTGCTCATGGCAGGGGTGGCACTGGGGAAGCTTTGAAGGTACCTTCAACCCAAACTATTCTTCCCCCAGACAATGGGGAAAGGTGCACCCAGACACCTCTGCTTAAACACTAATGTCTTTGCAAAAGTTAGGGAAAACCCAAAGTTTCTGTTTCTGTTAAGAGCCCCTGTTCCTCTCCACTCCCAACCCACCTTTAGCTGCTCTCAGCATTTTTTCCCCTTCTCCAAGTTAAGATTTAACTGGTTTATGAGAGAAGTAAAATTTCTGTCTCCACAGTCCAGCTTTCCAGCAACTTGGGAAAAGTTAGCACTTTGGTCAGGGCCTTCTGTATGCTCCGAGCTGTGCATTTAATTTAAACCTAATAGTTACTGCACGTTACACAAATGGCGATTAAAACCATATTGATTGAGGTTTAGCAGCTATGTGAGAAATGCAGATCTTATTACAGAGCTGCTCCATATCCAGAGTGTGCCTTTAATAACTCACTGCTCATCAAGGGGCAGATTGGAGAGAGGAAAAGGAAAAGGCAAGGCTGTGAGGCACCGTTTGGAGGGACGGTGGTAAGGCTGTGGTTTGAGCAGCTCTCGGTCGCTTTCCACCTCAGATACACACACGCATAGCACTAGATCTCCACATCGATATGTTGCATACTTGTTCATCTACAAATCAAAGAAAACCTACCTTACACACAACTGCAAGCGTGCAAACAAGCCCACAGAGGCCACATCCACACCATGTGCTAGATAAGCAGGCAAACGTGTTGGCTCAGATCTCAGAAGATAAATGTCCATGGCAGAATGCACTCTAAGGGCTTTCTAAGTCAGGATCTGCTGCAGAGCCACTTAAAAACCCCAGAAACTGTTAAAATCAAGTTTATTTGCTATTCTCTCATGGCCTCCTTTTTCAAAAAGCTGCGAAGTTAGTTGGGTGGCAAAGCAGAAACAAATAAGCCCTTGTGTACTAGTTTGTCTGACATAATGGCTGAAAAGAGAAAATGAACCTGGAAAATAATAATCGCATTTAAATCACTCTGCTGAGAGCGGTGCAAACCCTCTCAAAATGAACTTTTGCTTTTGCACAATTCTTAGCTTTGCACAATTTGTACAATTTCTGTTCTTTACACAGAAGTGAAAAGCAGGCTGGAAAATGATGCAGAGATAAGGGGGGTATAAATATCAAGGGAGACAGATAAAGATGTGAAACATGCAAGGGTATGAGGGGAAATGTAGAGGGAGATGAAAAGAAAAAAGCCTAGACGTATTTGCAGAAAATCTTACTTTCAGTTGTTTCAAATGACTCAGTAAAGCCGGGCTGCACTTGGGCAGGGTTTACTCAGTGCCATAGACTTTTCTTCATTATTAGGCAAAGAAAGTTACTGGCGTTTAAGACCCTCTACAGAAATTATCTCCTTTCCATGACAGACTAAGGAAAGTCACGTACAGAAAATCCCTGTTGCCTCTCAGCAATCCAGACACAGAAAGTTGCATATTTTGCCTTAAGTGCTCCAAGGCCTGAGGATTCAGTAATGCTGCAACTCCAAGTTACTTCAAATAAAAAAAAGAACATGTGAAACTTGACATATTTTCATCTCTATGTCCTTCAGACCAAGCTGAGCTGTTTACAGGCTTGGTTTTGTACATCCCGGTACCACAGACATCAGACATTGCAGAAAAGTTATTTCTTGGCAGCTCTGTAACAAAGACTTGGAAGTGGAAACTACCCTGAAAAATTATTTAAAAAAAAAAAAATCATACTACTATGTATTTTAGGTTGCCGCTGAGTAATTTCCAATTTTTTTTTTTAAAAAAAAAAAGTCATTTTGATTAAGAATGAAAACAGATTTGGGTTTTGTGTTCTACTTGATGACAGTTTTAGTTGGAAATGAGGGAGAAAAATTGTTCCAAATTGGTCAAAATGTTCTCTTCTGTCCAAATTGAAGTAATTTCAATCATTTAAAATTTCTGGGTATTTTTTTTATATAAAAAGGAAAGAACTCTGCAAAATTAATAGCTGCTTTAGATCAAAAATATCTAAACAAGGAATTAACTTAAAAAAGCTGAAACTGGCAATTTTCTTTATTCTTTTCAGATTTTTTTGAAGAGTCTTTGCAAAATAGCTGTGTATTCACAAAACATTCTGCTACTACCAAACTGCACTTTCCAAGTCTCCCCAAAAACTATTTTTACGAGAAATGTCACCCAGCTCTGTGAACAAGAGGCATATACAAAGATAGCCAGATTTTCGTTAGCCCCTAAAATTAATCTGGAAAGCTCCTTCAATTTCCAGTGCTGTTCGGTTTTGGCCCTAAGAATGTGGAATACACCACAGAAAAAAAAAAACCTTTTGGTGTGTTTCAATGCATGCCTGTTTAAAATATTACTATTTCTTCGCCATTCTGCATCATGGCCTGCATCTCTTGGGCATCATCTGCCCTTGGGGCCACCTCCAACCTTGGGGTCTTGAGTCCTCCCACATCCCTTCTTCTGATGAAACATTTCACTGGGTTAAGGCTACAGGTTGTTTCCTAATACTGAAATACCCATTATACTTTCAGGCACTGATTCATTTCTGTCAAGCAAGCTGCTAAATTCATCTCAGCCTGGGGCCAGCTACTCAAAAGGTTGGGAAGGGAGGAAGAAAGTTGCTCTCTCCACTATTAAAAGTTGTCCCACAATGGCCAGCTGGTCTGAGAACTTCCTGTGCATCCAGAGCAGCATAGAGTGTGATAGATAAAGGAGAGAATAAAAGAGCAGAGCTGCCTTTAGAAGCCTGCTATGGCAGCATGGCATTTCAGTTATGTTCATCTCTGAGGTCCATCCAGAAGCACTGAAGAAAATTGCTAATGGGGTATAATAAGAACAACCATCACCTGATTTTAATGTGTAAGGTAGTGTGTCTCAACCATCAACTACGGAAAAATACTTGTGGCAGCTGCATACAACAATCTCTCAACAGACAGGGAGGCTTTAGGGACAGAACAGAAAATGTGATGACACCCCTGACAGCATCCTTGACTTTTTAGTAGGTCCTGTTGCAACAAGACAAGGGCTGATGGTTTAAAACTAAAGGAGGGGAGATTCAGGCCAGAAATGAAGAAGAATTTTTTTACAGTGAGGGTGATAAAATACCAGAGGAAGTTGCCCAGAGAGGTGGTGGATGAACCATCCCTGGAGACATCCCAGACCAGGCTGGATGGGGCTCTGAGTAACCTGAGCTGGTGAAGATGTCCCTGCTCATGGCAGGGGTTGGACTGGATGGGCTTTGAAGGTTCCTTCCAACCCAAACCATGCTGTTCTGTGGTTCTGTGATTTTAGCTGTCTTGAACTGGGAAGGGAATCCTTTCAGGAATATGATCTTTTTCCTGTTCCCACTCAAAACAACTGCTGCCCACTACAACCTGAAATCCTCAGGGTAGATTCTTCCTAGGCAGGATCATAGGTTATTGAAGTTGGATTCCCCCCAGCTTTGGGGGGATGATGGATGGGGAGGATATGGGATTTTCTTTCAGACATGATAGAGATTGTTCAGGTTCAGTATCCTGCAGATCTTCTCTCCTCCATGGTCAGTCCAGAGCCAGGATTTTGAAACAGGTCCATCATTTCTTTAAGAGTTGGGCCTTGGGCAGAACTTGAGATAGCAACTTGAACTGGGACAGACAAAGGTTTCAGGGTAGAGCTGCTTTTTCTTTCCTATAATCAGCTGAGATAGACATCTCATTTAAGTTAAATATTCCCTACATGAAAGCCAGGCTGGGCTTTTTCCATTTTCAAATTTCAAATTTCTGTTATTTGAAATAGATGGCATCTGAAATCTTCCTCTGGAGTTACAGGAGTTCATATCATTATTAGGCTGAAAAAGCAGATGTCTCTGTGCACCTGAAGATATTTTCCAGATCAATGAAATTTTTGAACACATACCTAGGGGCCATTCGACGCTTGCAAAATTAAAAATAAATCACAACAAGCTTACCAAAGTTCTCACACCTCACCATAGCAAGAACAGTGAGTCAGAGGCAAATCCCATAAAATGCAAAAGGAAAAATTTCCTACTGACTCCCAGGAGCTTGCAGCGGGCTCTCTTGTCTTGGCTAAACTTTTAGTCGTTTTTGCATGGAGCCTCCTCAAGACTCGCTACTCAAATTTCTCTGTGCTTGAAAGGCTCAGGAAGAAGCCACTGAGAGCAAGAGGACCGGCATGGGCTCAGTTTAGGCTGGCAGGTGTCTGCCCACTTCAGAAACCTTCAAATATGTGAGCACAGAAGGGAAATTGCTCTCTAAAAGCATTTCTGCTAAGCTGCACTGCAGGCCAATAATAATAATGGTGATGACAATGGGAATATGTAGCACCTGGAAGGAATGAAACCAAGGGTAAAAATAGGTTGGAGAGCGAAAGATGAGAGGGTGTTGGGAGGATGAAGGCATACAGTGGCCGCCTTCCACTGTCTTGGTGACTGGTCTTGGAGGTTCAGGTACACACATGTAAAGAGTTCCCATGTCATCCTCAAGGAAGACTTGGCCAAACTCTCAATGTGATATAACAACCTGGCAGGTTTCAAAGTAGGCAAAGACTGGCATCGCCCTCACATCTTACTAAAACATAACATGATTCCATCTTCCAAGCTGGATCTGATACGTGTACACTGCATGGGATATCCAGACAGTCTTTCTTCTGAATTGGACAAGCCCTTAATAGTCTGGATGCCTTCAGGATGTCCCAGGTCATCATCTACTCAGAGACTCAATTAAATGGTTCTCACTTTGTCCCAGCAAATGTTTTTTCTGTCAAGAAAAGCTCCCTGTCTTTCCAAAGCAACTTCTGTTGCTTTGTTTTCCATGGGTCTGTGTCATAAAGGACATTACAATATTGTCACCAGCCAGCTAGAAAGTTACCTGCTGCTGAGCCTCACACACCAGAAGAGATGTGCCCCATGAACTCATCTCGTTTCCCTCACACATCCAGCAAAAATACCTCTTTTTCACACTTACAATCTCTCTCAAGTGGGCCAACACTTCAGCTTTCTCATTCACAAAGAAGCCTTTTTGTGTAAAAACCCCTTCTCCCACACACACCCCCTCCCCTTCATACAGAAGTCAGGGATGTAGCTAAATTCCTCTCTCTGAATAACAGCTACATTCAAAACCTCTCAGGCAGCTACAAAACTTCAAGAAATGGGGGCAGATGCCCTATGGCTACTGATTGCACACACAAACTCCTCAAAAAATGGGAATACAAAACCTCTGTCTCACACACGTGCCTCTGTACACACAAAGGTGTCCCATGCTGCTTTACCTTGTCTTGCACACACATTTGTTACTGCTGTAGACTGAATTTCTTTAATATAGCCACGTTTAATACATTTTTTTTTGTCTCATGCACACTAATGCAACACATTTATAGAACAAACAAAATCCTTTTTGTCTACAAACTCCTGCTTTCTCATTCCCAGTCTAAGCCCTTCTCACAAGTATGTCCAATGTCCACTCATACACATTTCTACCACATTCAAGCTCACTCTGAAATAACCATTTCAGTCACCTCAGCACAGAATAAATTCTTCACTAAGTACCAAAACTGCTCTGAGAAGCTCATCTACCAGGGCATTTGTTAAGGAAATTGGATTTATCTCCTTGACTTGTACCAGCACTTGTGTGGCCAGCACATCTAGGGCAGGGACCATCCCCCTAGACGGGGCACTGGGGGGCCAAACCTCAAATGCTGGGGTCAGTTTTGGGGTAATCACGCCAAGAAAGGCCTTGAGGTGCTGGAGCGAGTGGAGAGAAGGGAACGGAGCTGCTGAGGGGCTGGAGCACAAGTGTGATGGGAGCGGCTGAGGGACCTGGGGGGTTCAGCTGGAGAACAGGAGCTGAGGGGAGACAGGGACACAAAGAAACGGCCTCAAGTTGCACCACGGGAGGTTGAGGTTGGATCTGGGGAACAATTTCTTCCCCAAAGGGCTGTGGGGCATTGGAACAGGCTGCCCAGGGGAGTACTGGAGTCACCATCCCTGCAGGGTTGGACAGATGGAGACGAGGTTCTCAGGACTATGGGGCAGCGTTGGATTAATGGTTGAACTCAATGATCATAGAATCATAGAACCATTTTAGTTGGAAGAGACCCTCAGGATCACCGAGTCCAACCATGACCTAACTCTAGCACTAAACCATGTCCCCGAGAACCTCGTCAAAACACCTTTTTAACTCCTCCAGGGATGGCGACTCCACCACTTCCCTGGGCAGCCTGTTCCAACATCTGACAACCCTTTCCAAAAGATTTTTTTCCTAATACCCAATCTAAACCTCTACTGGCACAACTTGAGGCCATTTCCTCTTGTCCTATCACTTGCTACGTGGAAGAAGAGACCAACACCCTTCATGCTACAACCTCCTTTCAGGCAGTTGTAGGCAGCGAGAAGGTCTCCCCTCGGCTCCTATTCTCCTGACTAAACAGCTCCAGCTCCCTCAACCACTCCTCATCATACTTGTGCTCCAGGCCCCTCACCAGCTTCTGCACTCTCTCTAGCACTTCAATGTCTTTCTTACGATGAGGCACCTAAAACTGAACACAGGATTCAAGATTTGATCTCATCAGTGCCAAATACAGTGGCAGAATCACTTCTTTAGTCCTGCTGGCCACACTATTCCTGATACAATACATCTTGAGGTTCTTTTCAAACCAGAATGATTCTGTTTCCTTCCCTTTCCCCAGACTGTGGCCACCTTGAGGTCTCCTCAGCCCTGTTTCATGCTGCAGGGGATGCTCAAACTTGCACCCCTGCACATCTGCTTGGCTGCATTCCTGCCATTGCACCACAGCAAGCATGATGCTTTGGAGCTGATCACACAAGTCTGATGGGATCTCATCTTTACTGGTGCTGCATGATCACAGAATCCCAGAATGTCAGGGGTTGGAAGGGACCCTGGAAAGCTCATCCAGTGCAATCCCCCCATGGAGCAGGAACACCCAGATGAGATTACACAGGAAGGTGTCCAGGCGGTTTGGAATGTCTGCAGAGAAGGAGACTCCACAACCCCCTGGGCAGCCTGGGCCAGGCTCTGCCACCCTCACTGAGAAGAAATTTCTTCTCAAATTTAATTGGAATCTCTTGTGTTCCAGTTTCAACTCATTACCCCTTGTCCTACCATTGGTTATCACCGAGAAGAGCCTGGCTCCATGCTCTTGACACTCACCCTTTACATATTTATAACCATTAAAGAGGTCACCCCTCAGTCTCCTCCAAACTAAAGAGATTCAGCTCTCTCGGCCTTTCTTCATACAGGAGATGCTCCACTCCATCATCTTTGTGGCTCTGAGTTGGACTGTCTCCAGCAGTTTCTTGTCTTTCTGGAACTGAGGGGACACAGTATTCCAGATATGGTCTCACCAGGGCAGAGTAGAGGGGAAAGAGAACCTTGTATTTCCCTCCTGACTGTTTCCATCCCAGATGCTCTTTCATTTTTTCTTGCATAAAAAGGGAAGAAACTTTCCTTATCATGCCTGCAGCTGTTCAGAAGCCCACAGGGCCTTTCAGGGAGAACAGGTTTCACATGGCTTCAAGATCACAGCACTGCACAAAAATAAACGATGACTGCTTTTCCCTCGGCACCTGTATTACTGCATGCTGCTACAATAAGCATATCAAGTGATGACAAGGGAAAATGTGGTTATTAAGGATAACTCTATATGGTAAGCCGTGTCCCTTCCAGGTCCTCACATACACCAGCTGTCTCTCCGTGGCCTTTTTGTACCCAGGACTCACCGGACTTCAAGCACACATCATCTCAGCTAATTTTAGCTTCCGAAATATTGGCACCCAAATACCTGTCTCATATCCCCCTAACAACAGCTTCTCCAGAGGGTGATGCAGTCCGTCCCAATATAGGCAGTTAACACTACTGCAAGGGACAAACCTCTGGAGAGTTTCTCTCTGCTAATTATAGATGATCTGCTTAAAATCAATGATCGGTTTTCCTATGGTTAAAGCTACGTGGGTCAGTCCCACTTTCTGTGTCCATAACAGATGAATCCTGTTTTGCATCAGCCATATTGCTTTTCAGGAGAGCAGTATATATTTCTGGCAAAATGTGCCCTTCTGCTAAAAGACAGCATTTAGGTAGAAATTAATTAGATATATGGTATAGAAAATCTTCTTGCTACAAAATCTCTTCAGGACAATCTTGTCCCCAAATTAACAAGGTTTCTCCAAAAAGAAGGCTTCCTCGTGGATTCAGTCAAACTCTTATAGAAAATAAAGACACAAAAAACCCCAAAAAACTCTTTTCTTTGAGTTGAAAATGCCATTCAATCTACTTTGAAAATTTCTAAGAACTGGATCAAATAGTATGGGAATGCTTACGTGAGTAACATTAAAACTGTAGATTTTTTTAGTTTACATTTACTTAAGCGGATGTATCTCACACTTAGTCTACTATAACTGACATCCTGATATAGACCCATTACAGAGTGAGACCATGAAGTGCAAGAGAAAGACAATGGGCAAACCTAACATCATGTTGGAGTGCAAAATAAGACCCTTAGACCATTATCATGAGAGTAGACTGTAACAATCAAGAAAAATGAAAGAAGCAGCACTTTTCCTTTCTGCAGAACTATTTTGTTTTTGAGACTTTTAAGTGTCTAAACAAAAAGTTTTAAAATTCCAAATACAAAATTGTGCAATAAAGTCTGCGAAGAAGTATTGATAATTTGAGACATTTCCATCAAAAGATGCATTTTGATAATTTTTAGCATTTTGGTTTGGTACATTTTTTTTCTTTTTTGATACACTATGGATTATCTTCTGCATGAAAACAAGAACCAGTTTCACCCTGGAATGCAGAAATGGGATGTTTGGAGAATTTCAAAACTCATTAAAGCATTTTTTTCAAATGTTGTACAATGATCTAGGGAGGTATTCTGATCTATACCAGATGGCCTGAGCTCCATCAGAGCTAGGTTTATGAAACAGGGAAAAATATACTTGCCAGACCCATCACTTGCGCACAAATAGCTTCAGTTTTGACAAAAGCATTTTTGATTAAAAACATTTAATTGAAAAATTCCTAGGAAAATATCTCTAGAGAATATAATCTCCCCTTGCTAAAAGATTTGAAAAAAAAATACTCCAGACTCAAATCATGCATTTACCAATGCTTTCCCTAATACAATTCGTTATACAGCAGATAATGGAATATTCTCTGCAAAGATTAAGAGATGTTGTCATGGGAGTATTGGATTTACTTTTTTTCTTAGGAACTCAAGACATATTTTTTAGCATTTTAAAAAACATAAGATTCCATAATTGCAAATCGTGATGGAGAGAAAAATAAGAATTTGCATTAATAAGTGTGCCAAGTTTTGGGGTTTTTTTTCTGTTTTTTTTTGTTTGTTTGTTTGTTTAAAGGCAGAAATTAGTTGCTTTCATATCCTATCTGGATAAAAATGTAATTTTTTTTTAATTACAACTCATCTCTCTGCTGGACTGAGCTGCCCTTCATACCACAATGTCATAGGATCTCAGCTGAATATTACCACAATGTCCTGGCACCCAGGCTGAAGGTATCTGTGCCCTCTAAGAGAAGCTATTGCAATTGTCCCTTCTTCCTTTCACAGTGCAGGAATGTTAAGTACAGAGACATTAGCAGAGAGCTGGATCCCACCAACACCACTTGCCCAAGGTCATGGTGCAAGTCCTTCTCAGAGCATAGTGCCTACCCTTTTCTCATTAGTCTAAAAACTAACGCAAAATCAAATTTCTTGTAATCTGATTTTTTTCTTGATATAGCAACAAATTACTGCTCATTTTCTTTTTCTGTTTTTCCCCACCAGTACTTAAACTGAAAGGTTTGCAAGCTCTTTACGATTCCAGGGAGGACAAACCCACTTTCAGTGCTTCCTCTGTCAGAAATCTCCAGCTGCAAGAGCCAGAATAATGTCACAGAAGTAAATGGTTTCAACAGCCTGGGATTTCTGAGCCACCCATGAGACCTGCTGCAGTGTGTTCAGGAGATGTGCGGAAGAGACAGAGTAACATATCCTCTTTTTCACATAGTTTCTGAGGGGGAAACTTTACTTTTTTAGCTAAAAAGAGAGGGTGTCAGAGACATTAATCCCACATCTAAGCTCCAAGGATCTGGTCCCGTGGATGCCAGTGAAGCTCTATCTGTTTTCCTCTTAGGAATTATCTAGTCTTGTCTCATGTCCTCTGGCTCACCAATAGCACAAGTGACCACCAGTACTCCCCTGTTGATTTCCCAGTTTCTTGGGAAAAACAAACAAACAAACAACAGGAAGGAAAAAGAAAGCCCCATGAGAAAGAAACCTGTGAGATGCTGCAAAGCTCCTCTTTTCACCAAGGGCAATGCCTCTTCCCAGAGGACAATTCCCAGAGGACAATTCCCAAAGGACAATGCCTTGCAAATAAATCCTGCAATGTCTTGCAACATCTATCCGTTGTGTGTGCAAACAATATGTCAAAGCTGTTCCTAAAGATGTATGCGGGGGTCTCTGACATCACCTGCCAATGTGTGTGGTGCAGAAGGAGGAAAAGGGAACTAGTCATTTTTTGATCTTTGCATGCTTATTACATTTTTATAAGTCAAGAAGTCACTCTTTGACAGTCCATTTCACTGTCATTTCCTGATGAATATATTATTTATTTCTCCTCATCATTCTCTGAGATATTTTTTTTTTCAAATAAAAAGTCACTCAGATATCTGCTGAAGAGTCAATTCCTATTGAAAATTGTGTTTCAAAGGGAAACAGATCTTCAGCATAATTTCACTGGAATTACCTATTTCTTGGCTTTAAAACCCTGGGTGTTTCGTAAACATTGGCAGTTGCCTGAAAATGAGGTGGTTCATTAAAAGGAGAACATAATGTCAGTTAGGCAGTGCAGGATTACAGTAGTAACCCCAAATTTTCCCAAAACCTATCTCTCAAATGGCTTTGGAAACCTAATCTTGTCCTTACACATTTGGAGCAAGACTTCAGCAAACCCTGCTGAGATCAGCAGTGACTCTTTCCAGCAGAGACTTATTTAAAAGAGAAAGAGTAGGAGAAGGCTCATGTCCTTTGAAGGAATCCTTGAGGTAGAACCTGAAAGTAGCAGGTCATTCAGGAAATATGGATTTTCCCCCTGGTTTATCTCTGTCTTCCAAAACACACACAGTTCCTTTGCAGTTCAGCTGGGTTTTTCTGGAAAATCATAGATGTCCCTGGCTCACTTTAAGGAAGTCCCCGCCTGGTGATGTCTGTCAAAGTGATGCATCACGGGCAGAGAGAAATGAATTCAACCCACGCTCCAAGCCTACTCCAAGCCTACCAGATGGCCTTGGCCATTGGTTAGTCGGTAGTCACTTCTGAGTACATTCGAGCCTTACTGGCATCTACCTGCAATATTGCCTGCATAGGACCAATAAGTTTCCCACCAAAGTCAGTGAAGTTTGCATGCAATTAAATGTGCTGCTTTAGGGATAAGACAAACAGGTCTGCACACCCTCAGATAAAACAAAATTCAGCTTTTAGCTTCTCTGTTTAGCAGAGCTGACGGTGACTTTGCTCCCACTCTTACTTTACCTGTGGCAATTGCGCTTGCTGCTCGCTTTCTGCTGAAAACCAAGAGCTAATTTTGGCAAATGTCATCTCACAGCTGTAAATACACAACCATCAGAACCATCACCAACACAAACCTCACCACCCCGCTTCTTCCCACACCAGGTTAAAAGACACGTACTTTGATAGAAGCTGGGTTAAATTCAACTTCTTTTTTTGGTTCTGGCTCTGCTGGTTTAGGTGCTGGTTTGGGTTCTTCCTTCTTGGGTTCAGCCTTCTTAGGCTCGGGCTTCTTTGGAGGCATGTTGGTTTGCTGGTGGGCTGCTTTAGAAAGGGAGAGAAGGAGACAGACAGACAGACAGGAGAGAAGCGGCTGCTGCAGAATAAATCACCAGCACACACAGGTCTTTATCCCTGTCCGGTCTCTTGAAGTCACACATGGTGTCAATCTCAGACCTGTCACATGCCAGAGCTTACAATAGGGCCACTGCTATAAAAGGACAAGACATCTACCCAGCTATTTTAGAGCCATCCGATATGGCATTGTTACAAGTTGGCACTTAAATGGAAAGACAGTTTGGGGATTTTAGGGCTGAGGCTGGGTCAAACATTTTCAGTGTGCGTGTGCATGTGTGTACGTGTACAAGGGGGAGGTTGGGTTATGATTTGGGTCCCATCGATGGGTTTTATCCTCTCCAAGGCCATGCTGACACTTCCCAGCTCACTTGCTGTAGAGCATCTCTCTTCCAGGGACACCCCTGGCCTTTGTTCTGTGGCAGTTCATTAAAAGACAAGCACAGATTTATATTTAGATGCGAGGATGGAGCTATATAGGAGGTTGACCATCAAAATGTCAGCTGGCATAGGGAATATTAGTGCCTCAGATCACACACTGGTTTTCTCTTGGGAAGGTGAAAAGAACCAGTGTCACTTATAGTAGAATGGATCTAAGGAGCAGGTAAACACATACAGACACACATGCACACACAGGGTTTGTGATAGCACTGGGTGCCTGTCAGTACGTCCTCGTGGCTGAGATTTTCCAGACCATTTTAGGCACTTGAATGCCAAATTCCTATTAAAATAACTAAGATAAGGGTATCCATTTGGAGCTTTTCTAATCCCAGACTTACTTTGATTTAAATAACCCTCCTTCAAAGCAAAATTGGAGTTAACAATTTTCAGATCTACATTTGTTTAAGTAATTTTTCTAAATCAAGAGGTGACTCTCTGAGCCACAGTCATTTCCACATTGCCTAGATTTTTTTTGTTATTATTATTTAAAACAAAAAATCACCCACGGTAATAAGACAACTACTCATCAAATAACAATATATTTGAAAAGGAGATCTGTGTTGGCATTTCAAATAATATCAGTTGAATCATGAATCCATTTTGCTTACTATGTTATCCTGATAATCTGCCATTCAAACCTCTTTGGGACCTGCTTTTCCCAACACCGTTGTCAGCCTGACCCACGCAGCGTCTTCCTCTCTGCTCTCCTCCATTCTCTGGGTGGCTTTGCTGGAAAAGTGTTTGTACTTTATTCTGCTCAGCTGCTCCTAAATTGAAGCACATCCATTACTGGCAGTACAACAAGCTTTGAAGCGCAACATGAATATTCCGCAGAAAGCTGTCCACCCCCATTAAACTGCTGTCTCCACCGTGGCTTCAACAAATGAAACCAGTTGGATATCCTGGAGGGGGAGTGGGGAAGGGCTGAGCTTTCAGCATACAGGTCCATATCCTACCTGATCCGAGGCAATGCCACAGTATTAGTGATAAATTCATCATCCCAATAGCATGAATACCACAGTAATGGTGATTTGTGCTTTTAGGGTAATGGGAAGCAAATCTCACTCCTCTAATCAAAGAGGACACTTTGGGAACATTGTCTATAACAGGAGCCATGAGCTGCTCCTGACCAAGGTGTTTTAGTGTTTCAGGGGCCGCCTGTAGAATCACATTTTTCCCAGCAGCCCATCATCTTCCAGGAAACTCAGTTCTGGTCCCCTCCATGGATCTGGTAGTAGACAAGAGATGTGTCTCCATGAAAAGTGGTGCAGAGATCTGTCTGCTCACTGTGGCCAGACCAGACTCTCATCCTCTTCAGTTCACCACAGCCACAGATCCACTCTGATGGAGCCCACCAGTCCCAGTCTATGTGTGGTCACCTGGGGAAGAACTTTCTGACAGCAGCTCACCAACATATTGACCCACTCGTTATAACCAGTGCAGCCAGGGGAGCGGTCCAGCTCCCCTACAGTAAAACTTACATTTGGTCCCTGGGTTATAGAGTGGTATTTGTTTGCATTGGAGATGCACCAGAGATGCACTAAATGATCCCACCTGGCCTTCAAATGGCTCTGTAGAAGGTCCTCAGTCTCCCGTAGTGTCTGTGCCATAACTACATACCTGCTAGTCCCATACACATCTCAACGTATCAGAAATGGCTCCAAAAACTCTTACGTAGGCAAATGAATTCCATCCCCTGATTAAACTACAGGACACCCACACAGATCTGGAGAGGCCACTGTAGTCAGAGGCTTCGTAGACACCAGATCCTTGCATTTGAGCAACTGAGTGAAACCATAGATACCTAAGGTTGAAAGAGATGGATCAGCATCACTCTGTGTGTATGGACTAGATGTCTGTTGACTGTGGTGGGAGCAGAGCCACAAAGTTCACATAAAGTTATTTGCATTATAGACACCTAAATTAAATGAGATGAACCTTACCTGGGCTGAATTCCATCTGTTGAGATTTCCTTCATATTGCAAAGCCCATGAGTAGAGGTTTTTCTGCAGGTTTTTATTTCCCATTTTCCCATTTTCTCTCCAGAGCAAACAAGATAAAGTATGTAAAGTACCTGATATACTCTGCTGATCAGAACAAGCAATCTCTGCAAACTTTGTAAGTTGTAGATATTTCTGCAAAGACATAACTGAAATCATGCATTGTTTTCATGCGCTGTAGAAAGTTTTGCTGCATAGATTTCTGCACTGAAATGAGTCATGGATGGAGAATTACAAGAGCATTCTACTGACCTGAAAAAACACCAGGGAGTAATTTCACCACATTCCCTTACTATAGACTTCTCAATTTACATTGCAGGAGCCAGCGCAGACCCAGCAAGTTCTGGGTTCTGCTAATTCAAAGCAGCAGAACTGCAGTGCAAATTAGTGTGTGCTCTGAGAGCAGCCATAATAACAAGGACAGCACCTGAGAAGACACCAGCCTAGGACATAAGCGTGTTTTACACAATATTTGAAAAATAAACCCAGCGAGTCTTATTCCTGAACTGAAAGCAGCACTGGAAAATATCAGGCGATTAAGATGCCAGCAGCAGCTCAAGAGCAGCTTGGGATCTTGTCACCTCCACCTCTGTGAGATAAGAAGAGACCATAATACAGAGGAGAGTCATATTGCACTTTCCCTTCCAAACTCCACAAATCTCGCAGCATTGTGGGGATTGTTGTTGGGGTTTTATGACCCTCTGCTGCTCTCTAATAAAAAGACATTAAAGAAATAATAGCAAAGATGATACAGAAAGGTGGCTGAAAGCTCACCTCAGTCTGATTCTCAGTCAAAATTCAGTAGTGATACTGTCAAAGATTATCTCAATATTTTTTTGGTATATTCATGATAACATATATATGCAATACACTTGGCTCGGCACAGTTCACAAAAAAGATCTTTTGCACTTCTGTCAAAATCAAAATGGTTGCATTGTCCTACCACTTTTTGTAAATTGTCAGTTCTGCTTGGAGGGGAGGCTTCTGGCAATGCCAAAAAATCCCAGTTAAATACTTCAAGATTTTATTCAGTCTCCTACCCGCCTGTTCCTTTTCTAGACCCATGGCACATTCCTTCCTGGCTTCTGTTTAGTTTACTTGTGTAGACCTGTTACAGAATCACAGAATCAAAGACCTCAGAGATCATCAAGTCCAACCCTTGGTCCAACTCCAGTCCATTGACTAGATCATAGCACTAAGTGCCATGTCCAATCTCAGTTTAAAAACCTCCAGGGCCAGTGAGTCCAGCACCTCCCTGGGCAGCCATTCCAATGCCTGACCACTCTCTCTGCACAGAATTGTTTTCTAATCTCCAGCCTCAATTTCCCCTGGCAGAGTTGAAGCCCATGCGCCCTTGTCCTATTGCTGACTGCCTGGGAGAAGAGACCAATCCCCACCTGGCTTGATGTTGATGACCAATATACCTGAACAGAACAACACTCTCTTACAGCTTCAGGTAGTTCTTCACTTTGCTTTTTCATCACAATGTAGCATAGATGACAGGGAATAGCCCCTTCTTTGTGATTACTGCATATATGTATGCTTATCTTTATTTAAATATACAATGTCATGACAAAACAGGGAGCTACATAGTGAGTTTTAAACACACGCAGGGCTGGCTGACTACTGCTGGGTGGATGTCTTGGACCAATTCCATGGATTAAAGATACTCCAATGCCCTGTAAATCCTTCTGCAAACAGCCAAATCAGTGCAGCTAATCTTGCCCTAAATCCCCCATTCGCCTTTTCCATGAGGATCCCTGGTGTCCCAGCAGCTGCCAAAAAAAAAACAACCCAACAAACTAACCCTGACTAAAAATCCCTCTCTCTATTAATAGTTTTTGAAGGGCAGGGGTGGGGGGAAGAGCTCTTCAGTTTTTCAGTTGTGCTCACAACAGATGCTAGCAGTAGTTCTCTGTGCCAAAAAGCTGTTCCAGTGTCAGCCTAGAGTCCTACATGGGAGGCTGGGCTAGCTGTGAATTTTCTAAAATTCTCTTGATCATCAGGGTATGATAAGTTTCTCCTAAGAGATAGACAGGGATCGTCTTCAAAGCGAACAGAGCTCATCAAGACATTTCCCAGAGGAAAAAAAAAAAAAGGCATTTAAGAACAAGGAAAATACAGTATCAGTGAAAACAAAATATTCTGGCTAAAATCAGAGTCATTTAAATTTAGGAATATTGCCACAGTGCTTTATGATTCTCTCGTCCTTGATAAGTCTGTCTGTTGAATTTTACTGGAATCATAGAAGAGCCCAGGTTGGAAGTGACCTCAAAAGATCATCTGGTCCAACCTTCCATAGGAAAGGGAGCCTAGATGAGATTATCTGGCAATCTTATTCCATTTACTGCAATTTGCCACACTCCTCATCAGATCAAACAGATGAGATTTTGTAGAGAATGTGAATCGCCTCTTTCTGAGGAAAATGAAGACCTGAGAAGAGTTAAAATTTTTCGTGAAATATTGCTGTGGGATATTTGAATTGGACTATTTGGGATCAAAATGTATCAGTTTTCAGATACCTGATTTCTCAACAAAATACCATCACCCCCTTGCCTCCCCAAGTAGTTTGTTCATTTATTTTTTCCTGTGAAAAATAAAAAATAAAATTAACCTTTGAGTTTAAACTTCAATGTTCTCTTTGAAAACAACCATTGATGGAAACTCTCCAGACATCTTTAAATGAGGGGCTGAGAGCGCGTCAAAGATGTTCTCTCTCCAACCAAAAGTAGTTGTGCAACTTTTCCCAATAAGGAACATTGTCCTTAGAGTTGTAAGATGGCCACAGCTTGAGTGTCTTCCCAAGAGAACAGAGAAAAAGTGGTTTTAGAAGATTCGCAAGCAGAAGACAATTTATTTTTCTGATTTTTCAGTCCCCAGCACAGCAGATGTCTTGTCAGCTGTTAGACGAAGAAAGCAAGCTCCAAACCACATCTGCTCATATGCTACTCAACCTCTGTACTTTAATAGACCCAAGTTATAAACAGAAAGTCAGATATTTTCAAATAGCAACGGCATTTCAAATACATTTATGAAAAGAAAAAAAGAATAGAAAACCAGATGGGGAATGTCCAAGAAATCTCTATAGCTCTCCCTATTTTTTGTCAACCGTAGAGCTCATCACATTTTCCATCCATGCCTTAACACCTGAGTGGTTAAAACAAGACAAGATGATACTGGAAGGAAGAATAGAAAGGGTTGTATCCACATGGAGAGAGAGAGAAATATGATGGTCCCACTGAGAGAGTGTTTGTCTGATGGGAAGCTGCCATGAACAAAGGTGGAGAAAGGCAGAAATAAAGGTAAAAATTAGATTTTCCTCTGAGATTACTGTTGCCTCTCCCAGTTTCCATAGGGTGAATTATCTGACCAATATTATGACTGTTTCCTATAGAAACATCAGCTCAAAAGCAGAGCAAACGCCTGCCTTTGGACCAATGCTTCAGCTGCTATAAATCAGTGAGTTCCACTAACTTCAAGGGAACTATGCTGATTTATACCAGCTGTGGATATGGACCAGAATAGTAGATTGTCTGGCAATAACCATCATTTACTTTCTGACTATTGGGATCAGGAGAACACATGTTTGCTGTTCATCAGGGTGGGGGGAGGTGTGGATAAAAGAAGAAGGAGAAAAAAAATGTATCTTTTATATAGCAAACATAAAATTAAACATACCAAGCAGTAAAGCAGTGCTGGTGACACGAAACTTGATGGAAATGTGATCTGGCTCATGAAGACGTATGTGACTTAGTAGAAAATTAGTATATAATGGATCCTGAGACTATGTAGGTACTATGGGACAAGGAACAGGACTTAAATATTTGTTTTCTGCATTACAACCTAAGCAAACTTCTGAAGTATTGCTGCAAAGTCAGTAAAAGCCTGGAAAATACAGGATCCTTCAGTGGTTTGTTGAAAGGAAAGTGTGTTAGATGTCAATTAAAAGGACTAATTAACAGCTATTTTGTGGGCTTTGGTAGACTACTTCTTTTAGGTATAGACTTATATTTACTTCAGAAAATCATCTCATTCCTATCAGAAATGTTAGGGGACGTGATATCACTTACCTTTAGCATCAATGAAATGTATAGTTTTTAGATAAGTGATCAGCCATGCCTTTTCTTTGTCAAAATGAAGAAACACTCCCAGATGGTGATTCTCTCCAACTTTTGGTCTTTATAACAAGTAGGATGAATAATTTTCTAGACTTTCCTTTCTCTCTCTATATATATATATTGGCCTTTCACACTGAAGGCTTAACTTTCAGATGCTTAAAGTGAGGAAATTCCACATTTTCATAGCTGTACAGCCCATTTCATCCCCACTAGGATATTTCAATTTTCTTTTCAGGAAAGGAATAAAATAATGCATTCCTTTATTTCCAAAAGGAGCATATCTACCCCCAGCTTCCATCCATCACAGGTTTTTATGCCTTTGTCTCTGGACTAAACAGTCTGAGAACACTTCTTCATTTTATACTTATGGGCTACAAGCAAATCAGCTCATTATTTTCTCAGCGACAAAGTAAAATGATCAACCTCAGCGACTGACAGGTTGACAAGAAGTTACTACCCATACCCTGACCACTGGTTATTTAGCAAGCAATTAAATACTTATTTTCAGGGTGACTTTGCAGATCATGGAGTAGATGCTGAAGGCAAAAGTGGTAGATGCATGTTGATTTATCCATAAGTCCCCTCTACCATCACCTGGTGTTTTCAACTTTATAAATACCATTAATAAGAAAATGAGATACACATGGCTGATTTCAGTGGTGCTGTGGGATTTTGCTTTCATACCTTTACTGTATTTCTCTATTTTTTGGTACTGGATGAGATCAGCAGCTCATATGGCACCGCAACTATTTTTATAGCCTTTGACTCTCCCCACTTGTACTGCAATATGTGGCTGCTGAGCATTTTGTGTTGTTACTAAACCACTGCCAGAGGCAGCTGCAGTTCAATGGGGTGGAGGAGGACAAAGGTGGATTTCTTCCTTTCTTCCAAGCTGTGTTGTTTTCAGTGGCATTAACTGAAAAACAATCCCAGGGACTGCATGTAACAGCTGCCTTCTTCTAGAAACCTGGAGTCACAAACGTCTAGCTCTATACTAAGAAAATGACCCAAAAGAGGACAGAGTTGGTCGTAAGAAAAATAAAAATAAAATAATAACAATTTAAAAAAATAAAAGTCAAATTTATCTGGATTCACAGCAAAACCTGAGAAGAGGACATCTCAGGAGACTTCTCTGACCTGGTACTGGACACAGGAGATAATTAATCATACAGCGTCCTTAATGGAATTATCTATAAGAAGGTGAATATCTCACCCCACACTGTCTGTTCACATGCAAGCAAATCTGTAGCATAAATTCATGTAACTTAAATTAAACCAATGTATCACACACTGGAGGGAATGTGGTAGGTATTTGGGGAAGCTTCTTCACCCAGACCCATCATCAAACATGGATTTTTTTTTGTCCTGACTTAGATTAATTACAGTGGCAGTTCAGACCTCCTAAAAGCAAAGTTTTTTCTGAACTTCTCCAGAAACTGAAGTCTACCAGTCAAGTCAAGAGTCTTAGCACTGGACACTGTTCAATATCTCATGTAATTAAGACTCTTGTTTTTAACCTCAAAAAAAAAATCTCTAGTCAGGGCCAGCAATTGAGTTTTTCTTTATTTGAAGACATCAAAAGGCAGCATATTCATGTGAAAACCAATTTTGCTTCTACACTGGATCTACAAGTCATTCTTTCCCTCTTTCCTCCACCCCTCTAAATACAAATATTATTTTGTGTTATTGTCCATGCAGGTTCCCTTCTAGGAACTAATAGAAAAACTTCCATGGAAAAAGAGCAATTTATCACATTCTCTTGGCAATCTGTCTCACTTGCATTTCAAAGGCATATGTATCACTCCACTTACCAGACAAGAACCCTGGAAGACTAATCAGGATAGTTAGTTATATGAAATGAGCTCCAGCTGAATAAAACTGTATTTCAAGCTGTGAAGTTGTGTTAACTGCTGCAAAATTGCAACTTTGGGGTTAGCAAAGGTCCCAGAGTGAGTATGAGACTCCCATTTTCCAGTGCTCTCAGAGTGATGTGAAAGAGGCACTAATGAATCTTCTGGGAGCTGTCTCTCCTCACTCCTTACCAAAGCCCAAGCCCAGAGTCCATCAGAGGAGGTTCCAAAGACATACATGAATATAGCATCAATCTTGGAGCTTGTGCTACCTCCTGATGGATGGGAGATGAAGGCTGAATAAACAGCTTCCAACAAGTCGTGCCTCTGTTGGAACTTTCTGTTCAACAATAAAAATAGTTTTACCCAGCTTTTCTCATTTCTGATTTCTGTAGGCCAAATCCTACTTGGAGATGAGCACTAATAGCTTCAAATGAACCATAAAGACTCATGATATGGCCCTGCTACTTATTTATCTTATTTTTTATTTTTTTTTTTAATTACCAGGCATACTTAAAATTCTTCACCATAACCATAAAGGCAATTTTGCAGTGATGGTCAAAATAATTTACACCTTGTTCTGTTTTATCATTATCATTTGAGTCACAGGCCTATCTTGACATACCAGCAGAAAAACCCAGTTCCAGCTTGCTACTTACAGAGATAAAGGAAAAAAAATGTGAAATATAGAAATAAAAATATAAAAATATGGAATATACATACAAGTGACAAAAGGAGAAAAAGTAAGTAGGGAATGTTATCCTATACCTTTATTTTTTTTTAATGGGAGGAGAGATTATTTGACCAAGGTCAAATAGAGAGTCTATGAGACGATTAGGAAATAGATACATTTCTCATTATGTTCCCACACTGTACTGAATACAATTCCTGCAGAAGAGACACAGTGTATGTGATGGGAACATACTTACTAAACTTACACGGTAATGTTTTAACAGTAAATAATTTATTTGGTATTGATGCTCTTTTTTTTGTTTGTTTTAATAAGTAGAGGGGATATTAAAAGGGAACATGGAGTCTTTTCTTGTGATGTCACAGGTGTAACATTAATGTCACTTCCCAAAATACTCATCTTCCTTTTTCATGCGGTGGAATTTCTGACCTGGTTGTGAAATTCAACCCCCCCTGTCAAGCGCTGTAACCCAATCTGAAGCAACAACTTGGGAACAATAGTCACATAGAGTTGTCTGGCAGAAGAATGACAGGAATGCCCTGGGGTGAAGGACTCAAGGGTTAGCTCCACTCCATGGTCTTGAAACCCTGGGGACCTTCCAGCAGGCACTGCTTGGCTGAAGAAACCACGGAGGTGTGAAAAGAGAGATGAGCTCTGGCAGGCGAGTTAGTATTCAGATATGTGCAAAGTACATGAAGATCCAGATCTGCCCCTGGATCAGTTTGGGATATACAGACACAATTCAGCCCCAGTTCCCATGCAATCCTTCCATGACTTGTCCTTGGGTATATTTCTAGTTACATTTCTTGCTCTGCCTTCATTATCATCTTATTTATTAATTATAATTTATTAATTATATTTTTATTTATTATTTACTTATCCAATATTTATGTTTTAATTATTTATTGTCTTATTTAGTAATTATTATCTTAGTTATCATCTTATCTTCTTATTATTATATTATCAACCGGGAGTCAGGACAGCTCCCAGTATCAATCCAGGTTGGGAGATGAAGGAGTTCAGAACAGCCTTGAGGAGAGGACTAGGGGATATTGGTGGATGAAAGACTGGACATGAGCTGGCAATATGCACTTGCAATCTTGAAGGCCAATTCTATCTTGGGCTGCATCACGAGCAGTGTGGGCAGCAAGACAACGGAGGGGATTCTGCCCCTCTGCTTCCCACTGGTGAGACCCCCCTGCAGTGCTGGTCCAGCTCTGGTGTCCCCAGACAGGACACACATGGACCTGCTGGAGAGGGGCCAGAGGAGCCACAGAAATGATCTGAGGCTGGAACAGCTCTGCTGGGAGGACAGGCTGAGAGAGTTGGGGTGTTCAGCTGGAAAAGAGAAGCTCCAGGGAGACTGAATCTCCTTTGAGATAAGAAAGGCACAGATTTGGGGACATGGAAAGTTGTTTGTCATGATTCACTTCTATTTAATATGGATTTTTCACTGGTAGGCCAGTACATGTCATTGACCCCTTGTTACTTTAGGTGGAAGTTTTTTCCTTTGACATTGTGCTCTGCTGACCACAGAAAGGGTAATGATGGTGGATATCCTTCCACATGGAGAATACATCTGAAGAACTGATCTTTTCTCTCTGGAGATGAATGATAGGACCCAAGGGTATGGCAGGAAGATGTGCCAGGGGAGGGTCAGGTTGGACATTAGGAAAATGTTCCTCACTTGGAGGGTGATAGAGCACTGGAACAGGCTCCCCAGGGAGTTGTCATGGCCCCAACCTGACAGTGTTCAAGAAGCATTTGGAAAATGCCCTCAGACAATTGATCTGAATTTTGAGGTTGTCCGATGCAGGGACAGGAGTTGAACTTGATGATCCTTATGGGTGCCTTCCAACTCAGGACATTCTATAATTCTATAAACTCTTTTCCCCATTCACTGTAATCCTCATATGCTTGTCCAAAATGCCTTTAGTATGCTGACCTACGAGACATCTGCCAAGCCTACCCATCTGACTTTGCCAAAGAGATCAAAATTATGCTACTTGGCAGTGGGAAGACAAGTGAAGGTGGATTGTATGTTGCAACGGTCCTATGGTTGTGTTATGAGAAGACACAAGGGAAAGAAAATTGAGGTTCTGGTCTTAGGATTTCTTACTCCTTCAGTTTTCTATTTAAAGACATGCCAAGGGTGTCCTTACAGGTTGTGCTTTTTTTTGTGAGATACATTAAGTTGTCAAACTCTCCTACTAAGATACAGCCCACTCCAAGAATATCTAGTGAACAACTGTCCAAATTAAAACAAACAAGCCCATCCTCACAGACAACATCTATATCTCTGTACAAACATTGATAGAAATTAAAAAAAAAAAAAATACATAAAGTAGATAATAGCCTGGTCCTGCCCAGTTCCAGTTACAGGAGTTTCTGCAGACATGATATTGTACAGAAGAAGGCCAAAAGGTGTTTTGGGGAAAGGACATGGGAAACACGACATTGAACCTGCACTCTGCCAAGTGTCCTCTACGCTGTGGTGCCCACAGGGGATATCAACCTGCTACAGAAACAACTAAGGCTTGTGTGGTGTCTGCAGGATATCCTTCACACAGAAAGATGATCCTTTCTGCCTCCAAAATAACAATTTGTTACCAGTGGTCGGCACCCAACAGCAGTTGAAGACATGTTGGGTATCCCTTTCATGATCCCAAAGTGATGTCTGAGAGCACATCAAAGCTTAACCTACACTGGGACTAAGCTCACAAGTGGACCTTGGACTTCAGCTCATAGGATAAGAGACACGTAATCCCCAGTAGCTCAAGCCAGTCACATCTTGGTTTAGCAGCACACCACAGGATGTAATAGAAGAGGATAGTTCCCGTAAAGAATTATTCCAATTCATACTTGTTGACGTCAACAAACCAGAGATATGCTTGACCATTTTAAATTATTTCCCAAAACCCAAAAGTGGTTCTGTAAAAATGTTCAGAGGTTCTCATGTCAAACCAGATGTGTTGGCTGGCTGGCTGGCTTGTTACACTGGCTTATCTGGAGCAGAAGTACAGATTTATTTTTGTGCTTGCCTTGCCATATGCATGCCGATGAATATGTGTAGCTTACTGTGTACAGACATAAATACATAGCAGGAAGTGAAAACTACAATGCATTTCAATGAATCTGTCAAGGAAATTTTGCATTTATGAAGATACATATATATGAATTTGTGTATATCACAATTATATAATATATCACAAATATATAAAGACGTACTTGATGAGCAAGCCTCAGTCCCACAGGCATGAGTGAAAAGACAGATGCTGTGATTGGTTCAGATCTCCTCTGATGGAAGTGCAGTCATGATCAATTGTTCAGTGTATCTTCAGAAGATGTGCAACTTTGATTATTTTCTGGGATTCACCTGATTGAGAGAGGCCATTCTCCCTCTCTACTCTGCCCTGGTGAGGCTGCATCTGGGGTCTTGCATCCAGTTCTGGGCTCCCCAGTTTAAGAAGAAAAAGGAATTACTGCAGAGAGTCCAGTGAAAGAACACAAAGATGCTGAGGGGTCTGGAGCATCTTTCTTATGAGGAAAGGCTGAGAGAGCTGAGGCTGTTCAGCCTGGAGAAGAGAGGCTGAGAGGGATCTTATCCATGTTGATAAATATCTCAGGGTGGGTGTCAAGAGGATGGACCAGACCCTTTCCCATGGTGCCCAATGACAGGGCACCACTGGAGTATATGAGGAAAAACTACTTTGAGTGTGCCAGAGCCCTGGACCAGGCTGCCCAGAGCAGACTTGATTCTCTTTCTCTGAAGATATTCAAACGCACCTGGATGTGATCCTGTGTGACCTGCTCTGGTGACCCTGCTTTAGCAGGTGGGTTGGACTAGATGATCTCCAGAGGTCACTTCCAATCCCAACCATTCTATAATTCTGTAACTGTGCAAAGTAAACCAAACGAAATTAATGCAGAGTATACGTGGTAATGGACACTGCTACATCTCATTTCCCATCCTCGGCTGGCCAAAACTTCTGTAAAGAAGGAGAACTGCCCACAGCTGCTTATTGATATGAATTTTATGAAAATTTTTCGGTCAATGTCAGCCTGCTGGGCACCCTTCCCTGTACACAGTCACTCAGCATAGCAAAACCACAGAAAAAGAGAGTTTTAAGAAGAATAAACAGGTCAGATAGAGGACCCACCAGGTGGGTTTTCCAAGTTTTGTAGAGTTGGATTTTGTCCCTTTTTGTGTCACATTGAGTGACAGCTGTAGAGAGAACAGTCATATTCACAACAGCACTGCACGGCCTGAAACAAAACAGCATGTCAACCTTGTTTACATCTGGACAGCCAAGAGGGAAAGATTAAGTGCAATCTGATGACAGCATTGTTCTCCCCACTCTCGTAAAACATGGGGTCTACCAGATTTTCCCTTCTGGTTCATCAGCTGTGAAATGCATGGTTTCACAGAATATCAGATCCCTGGCCACCACTCACAAGGTGTTGGATGAAATTATGGGAGTTGCTTGGATCTCAAGGAAATAGGAGCCATATGACCATCTGACTTGTTACAACATTAGCTCAGAAGTTGATTTAAAGGGTGGGAGGAAGGGAAGTGGCTCCCAGTTATGTAAATCCTTGTCCGATGAGTGCTGGTTGGTAAGGGGTGATTGGAGACGGCCATGTGCTATGCAGCCCACCCATCTCACCCAAATGACAACCCATCAAATCCTGTAGACAGAGACACAGAAGTAGTTTTGATATTTGGGGACTTCTCCCAGATCCTGCCTCACAACAGAGACCCAGATAATATGAACTGTGAAGATAGGCTGGATGATCTGAGGGTTGTTTGGGCTAAAGAGAAATCAGATGAGAGAGAGAAGAAGAGAAGGAAAAAAATTGATAACCTTCAAAAACATGAAAAAAAAGCCTCAGAACATACAAAACTTCTCTCTTCCTGACGTTTGTAATAATCAAGAGCTTAACTGCAGGATAGTTAATCTTTCTGCTAGGAGAAACTCTGCATTAGGAGGAACGCTGTGTGCTGGAATCCATCTGATGGAAAACTTCTGCCTGCTGGAAAGCTTTCAGGTGAGTTTAAACAAACTGCTGTCAGGAAGAGCATAGATGTAATTGTTCCTGCCTTGGGACTAGATGGTCTTCCATGGTCTGTCAGGATGTTGGGATTCCCACTAGGAATCAGAACTAATCCCATCCTCTTGATCACACAGGGATGACAATCAGCTGGTTTAGTTTCCTGTCACGACCCTACAACAAATAAAAGTCAACATCTCCCTTGTCTATGGCCAGTTCATTGGTATATCATGCCCTTCAGTTGGGTTTGACATCCCCTTTTATCCAGGTCTTGTTCTCATTAGCTGATCAACAACATGCTTGTTCCTTCTTATTCAGAAAGTTTTTACAGTGATATAGATTAAACAACAGAAGAAAAAAAGAAGCATCAAAACCCAAATAAATATCACTAAATGTAGTTAAGACCAGTTGGTTTTAATCAGAATTGTCTCAAGGCTTCGATGCCAAAAGAAATCTGAGCAGAGTCTTATGGCATGATCTGTTGATCAGCCAACATCTTTTGGGGGTTTACTGTAACCTCTGCAGTG
The DNA here is from genome assembly GCF_963082525.1 of Nesoenas mayeri. Taxonomy (NCBI): domain Eukaryota; kingdom Metazoa; phylum Chordata; class Aves; order Columbiformes; family Columbidae; genus Nesoenas; species Nesoenas mayeri. Next base: position 162,714,327 of record NC_137543.1, read on the forward strand.
AAATTGCACCCCTGTGTAACACAATGACAGTGCATTCCAGACATGTTTTTCTACTGAGAGACAGTGTTTTGGATGCAGTGGAAGCAATTGCTGTCATCTGATCTAAGGGGTCTGCTTTGTGTTTAAAGCATCACATTGAAACCTAGATGGGTTCCGTAACCAAAGTGACCTCATGGGAAGGAGCCACCACCATGGAGGGTCCTCCAGTGTGTTGGTGGGGATTATGTGTGTGGAGGTCAACCAATCTTGGGACATGTCTTGAGGGTCTTCCATTTTCTAACCACCTCAGTAGTCCTGTAGACCCCTGGGCCTGGTGTGTCAGTGAATGGTACCGTTATGCTGTCAGGTGGGCTGACAGTGGTCCAGGTTCCCTAGGAAGTTTTCATACAGGTGGGATCAGTTCTTCTTGTTGAAGACTCCTGACCACAGGCTATAAAAATCTGACAAGGTCTGTGAACCAGAAAAACCTGCATGTCTTCTCTGTCCCAGCAGGGACAAAGGGAACTGGAAGGAGACAGATGAGTCTAGAATAGATTTTTTTTCACTAATGCCTTGGGAAGGCAATGGAGGAAGAAAAGGAGACTGAATCATTACTGACCAGTCAGTCAGATGTTAGGGCTTTAAACATTTTGTTACTGGGCATAGGAATATTCAGTCTCAGTTTATTCCACCAACAGAGAAAGATGGTAGATGTTGAAATAGTCTGCCATATCCTTCACTGATCCGTTATCTCAGAAGACTGCCTTAGATCCAGCCCCATTCCTCCTCAAGTTAAGCATATTGGTTTGATTAATCCTCAAGATTTCTCCCAGCTCTAATTTGATGGGGGTTTGTTGGTCATTCCTCAGATGGGCCAGTCCAAGACCTGCTGAATCTGAAGGAGCTTTTCTCTGTAAAGCCTGGCATGGAAAGTAGATAGCTGTTATATTTAGGTCATATAGCTCTCCCTTTCTGAAAGGGATTTGAGATATCTCCATGTACAAAGGGCTGCAGTCATCGGTCAGATCACATTTCCTCATGGTCCTTCCTATACTGAACAATTGTTTCATGCACACATCTCAGTTCTTATATTTAATCACACAAACAGCCAGAGAATATTCACCAGGCATAGAGAAAAAGAGCACTAGATAGCCATCACATCCTGGGGACAGAGCAGAGGCCCAGCTGTTGGTGGACAGAGGACTTCTTCCAGACCTAGTTCTTCTGGATAAAAATGTTAATACAGTCAGCTGTCTGTTTCTATTCACAAGTTTGATATTTCTGCAGCCTACTAGTGCACAGGACAGACACATGGTGTGAATTTTGGGGTCATCCTGTGCAGGGACAGGAGTTGGACTTGATTCTATGATTCTATGACATTCATTATGTACTCCAGGTGAAGTCATTAAGGTTTGCTGATGAAGGCTTGGGTTTATACATAGCTGATGTGGTTTCAGCCTCCCCACAATGTCTGTTCTTCTTTGTTCTCCAGCCCTTGCAACCATCAGAATTGGACAAGGTGGAACACTCTTTAATCTACTTCTGCACAAAGACAGGTGGCCTTGTGATGAAAGGTGACACCCATGTGAACTACTCCATAAGCAAACAGTGAAGCCAGTTAATCTCAAAGAAGGATCTGGAGCAAAAAGGCAGCAGGTGATAGGAGGTGGGAGCATGTAAAGAGCAGGAAATTTTTCAGTCTTTATGGTGGATGATCAAAGAGAGATGAATCAGTCTCTGATTCCATCTGTCCTGTCTCCTTGCTCCCATGGAAGCACCTCCAGCATTGCCCAATTTGTTACAGGAATTATGCGCTTACTTGCAAAAGGCACTTTCCTCCACCTTTGAGTATCATTTTGGTTTGTGTTACATCAGGTAAAAGGCAGATCATTGCACATATATGAGCACAGAATGAAAAGTGATCATGTGTAAATAAAATGTGTTTATAAGACTTCATCTTTCCCCCAAGGAATGACAAAATCAATTTATTCTGTTTAGGTTTATTTCAAGCAGTACTTCCTGAGAGTTTTCTTCCAACAGGAAACTCTTTGTTAGCATTACTTGACATATGGGAGAACACTGGATGGGATCTGTCAAATAGCAAAGCTACTAGAGCCCCCTTTTGCTCCATTAGGCCTGATACTAATCTTATTTATAATTCTTTGTCTTAACAAGGCTTTATTTTCTTGCCTATGCCAAGAAAAGCAAATGCAGAATTAACCAAGTATTTGCAAAACTAACCCTTTCTCTGCAATTCCAGAGTTGGTTGATATCTCAGAAAATCATCTCATTCACATCTCTTCTACGAAGACAAGACTGTGTCTACCTGTCATCCCCAACAGGGATATGCCTAAATCTGCAGGCATGGGAAATTCTCTGTCTTCTCAAGCAATGCATAGAAGGTTTCCTTCCCCAGGCCATTACACAAATTTTGGTGGATTTGTTTGTTTGTTTTGGTGTAGAAGCCTAAACTGATTCAACCTTGTTGCAACTTAACTCTCTGACTATTTGGTCTATCTGGATTGCATGCTGAGAACCTGAAAAGAAATTTTCAGCCCCTTCTTCAGTATGTTGATTTTACACTGCAGATTCTCTTCATTTTTCTTGAGAACTTTCAACTATTTCAAGATTATATAGTACTGAGCCATGCAGAGAACCAGTTCTATTTGTGTAGTACTGTAACACTACAAAATACTAATAATTTTTTTCACCTACAGCCTTTTAAACACTAGTTTGAAATTGAAAATGAAAGTGAGGAAATTACTGTATTTTCCTGTGCTCCAAGATGTGCTATGTAAAGCAGAGTTCCTTTGTTCGGTGCACTATGATTTGCATTTGAAATAAATCAATGAGTTCTGTCACAGGTAACTCATTAAGCTGAGATAATCAGACCATTTATAATTGTCCAATCTGATCTTGGAATCACACCTATCCATTTCAATGTCACCAAAGTAGAGGGAGAAATAAGTGAACTAAAAGGAATTTATGCTAGCAAAATATGTTCCTCTCTTCCTCCTGCAACTCCACCCCATGCATTGTAAATCTCAGTTGTGTGTCAAATGTTAATTTTACAAATGCCATAGTGACAGGGAGACTCTTCATCTGGTCCACATGAGCAGAATCAGAAATGGATTTTTGCCATGTAGCCAGAGAGGCAAATTTTGCCCATCAGTTTGTGCATATGTTTCATAAACAAAAAGGAAGTCTATGTGATGGTGCGGGGGGAGATGCTATAAAGTTTTTATTGCGACTTGTTTTTGTAAGTCTTGTCTAGCAAGTCCATGTGGTTTCCCTCAAATTTTCAGTAATAAATATTTAACAGCATGTTCCACCATCCCACTTATATAGCAGATTTTGTTGGGTGAGTGAAAGAAACTGGTCAGAAGGAACAAGGATTGCTGTGTTACAGTGTGACATCTACATACTGCAGAGAGCCTGAGAGTCTCACGTTTGTTGCCTTTCGATGTGACATTTTTGCCCTAAGACTGCAAGAGATCTTGGTTTTTTTTATATAAAGCAATAGGTACTTCTGATCAAAAAAAAATAGCAAAAAGTCATGAGCAGAACTGATTTCCTATGAGTATAAACCCATGGATCTGTGGTTTAGTGGTTAAACAGAAAATCCAGAAAAATAGTGTGTTTTGGCCTTCTTGACTCAAGCAAAGTCTTGAAGGAAGCACAAGACCTTTCAGAGGTCATCACTGTCACCTGCAAGACCTACTTAATAAAATTTCACCTTCCTACTCAATGTGATTACCACCCCATTAAATAGTGTTTTCTCTACTGCATACCTACTCTTACTCCAAGAGGTAAAAAAGACATCAAAGATAAATGCCAAGGAAACCATGTTATGCCCTTCCGTATATGGTGGAGACACTCAAAGAGCATCACATGGGACCACTGCACTGGATATGAGGACCAAATTACCAAAAGCAAACCACATGTACTCTAGAAAACACAAATGGTTCTTTCTGTAAGAAAAATAAGCATGAAACAGGCTAGTTATATCTGGAACAAGGACATGAAAGGCGACTTCCACAACAATTATCTTCAGCTGTGTAAATGTATAGAGTAGGAATTCATCTCACTTACTGTTGGTTGTGTACCTGAGATGTCTGGGAAAGAAACACAAGAGAAACAGAAACTTTAAGGTGCACCTGATCTGTAGAAGAGACAGAAGTCAGGATGAAGTGTGTTGTCCTCTGAAAAAAAATGTAGGAGAGAAATAGGAACTTTATGAGTAAAATGTTTCTGGTCTGTAGAAGAGACAGATTTCAGCATCAGATGTATTTCTCTCTAAAAATGACCTTCTTTCCACAATGACTGGAGGGAGCTGTGAGTGTCTAACTCCAGTGTAGATGTCTTCATGATAGCTGTCTCACACTAGGTAAGAGCCACATCCCTCATGAGCAGGAACAGCTGATCCAGGCTCTTTGTAGCAAAAAACAGGCACTTCCAGAGAGTCATTCATTCAATTTGAAGAAAACACAAATGCAAGAAGAACTGCAGTGGGTCAGACCTCTGGAACATCTAACAAGTCTTTCTTGGAAACTGGTCAACAGTAAGTGCCTAGGAAGAATATAAGATCAAAAGAAATATACATCCTCAATATACCTTCCAGAAATGTCTACTTCACGGACTTTCTGAACTGGAGTGAGCATCTTCATGCTGTAAACTTCAGGTTTTTTATCTGTCACTAACTTGTTCATATTTTGAATGCATGTAAATATTTAGCATCAGTAAACGTGTTGCCTCGAGTGTCTGATCTGGGTGATTCATTCCCTGAGAGTCCTCTGCCTCTCTAAGCAGCCTAGACATCTTGCACAGACTAAACGCTTAATTTTCAAGTGAGATGAATCCTACCCCCAGCAATGAGGAAAATAGCATATATAACTACATTTTGCATCTGGCTGCATTCATTTACCCATCTCATAGGGGCTTACAGAGATCCCCAGTGCCTCGAATGCTAGACAAGCTGTGGCAGAGTCACTCAGATTGCTAACTCCAAAACACCACATTCCCAGAAAAGAAATCCCATGTCCTTGACATTGAGAATCTGGCACCAAAGGCTACAAAAGAAAAGGAAGAATATGAGGAGGCAGCATAGTCCGTAGACACACAGAGTCAGCAGACAGCTGGAGAGAGGTAGAGTCCCCTAAGGAGTAAGATAGAAATATTTGCAGAAAATATCATTGTGAAATCCTATCTGTTGATCTGGATAGTCAGGTCTCTTAGAGAAGTGATTAATTAACACCTAAAACCAGATGGATGTCTTGCGTCACTGTCCTAACAGTTTGGTGTTAAGATGGGGTGAATCACTTTTTAGAGGTACCTATTTTTCTTTGTGGATTAAGAAGGGAGCTTACCGATTCCAAATGCTTTCTACATGCTCCAACTCACAGAGAAAGCTTTTGCAGACCAGAAAATCTGGGGTATATTGAAAGCCTGTTCCCTCCCCTCTGCAGACACTTAGTGTTTGGGGGTATTGCACTCATTTGTTCTGCTTTCTGCTGTTAACAGCTGCATATGAAATGTCCCTGGGCTATTATTACATAGTATATTCTACTGAAAGAAAATCTTTCTTTCAGCTTATGCTTGTCATCCCAAATAGTCCGAAGCATTGAGAGACACACGTTAGCACATAGAAGAATTTCAGATGTTCTAGGCACATTGCACACTCAAAAGAAAATCACCAAGTTTGCATGCTCACCATAACTTTGTTCCGATAGCCAAGGCATGTTTACAAAACATGCTTCCACTAGGATTCCTATTTCCATATCAAGTAAGCACTTATCATAGTATAAATTCCCTAGAATCCAATGGAAAGAAATCCTAGAAATGAAAAATGGTGAGGTAAGATGCAAACCCAATTAGCCAATGCGATTTCATCTGTGTAATATACTCAACTATTAATTCTGTAGAAAAATAAACTGTGGAAATATTTATCTCAAGGTGATTTTTCCAGTATGTTCACTGCTCTGTTGTTCTTCAATGTTTTCTTTAGCAGTTTTGGGGAATGAGCCTCTGATGGGAGCTACTGTAATCTAACCAGTTTTTATTTAAAAGGCAGTTAGCTTTTATAACGTGCATTATTTCCATTGCAGGCAGCATCAGTTGTGCTCAGAGAAGATGATAAGCCCCTTTTTAACAGAGTAGGGACATTCTGCACCATAAAAATGAATGCTGGAAAACCTCAGGAAGCTCTAGCAGAATCGCCACTGTCACAAAGCACAAACCTCCCAGCCTTGATGTAAAACCAGACAGATGCAACAGTGCCTGGAAACTGCTATCTGCCTGATTACCCATCTCCCAGAGGAGAACAGCAACAGTTGATAGTTGATGCACACACACAAAGTTGTCAGTGGCATCAATGTTTCTGTTTGGGGATATCATCTTTTCTCTTGTAAGAGTATTTGGATACTATTGATTGTTGTCCTGATTAAGATCTCCAATCCTAGATGTGTTTCCCATTGTGATTTGGGCCATACAAAATCTGAAGTGGTTTGGTTTATTTTTATTTCAGGCAAATGGCAATGCAGGAATCAATAAACAGATAGTATTATCAGTAATTGAGGAAGATTGCTGGAAAAATTGACAAAAAATTGCTGAGCTTTACTGCATCCTTAATTCACCACCTCACTTAAAAGTTGTGATAAAGATGTTTAGAAGACATTCGATCTGTGGTTAGGATACACAGATATGCTTATGTTGAGAACTTTGCTAGAATGGAATTTGGATGAAAATTTAATATTCATTCTGGAAAGACTTGAACAAATACCTTGGAAGGAGACAGAGAGGAATGGGCAGCATTTGAGTGTTTCTAGATGAAGGGCTAGAATGTTTGTGTTGCAATGTATCCTCAGCAGGAGTGCTTCAGAGAGCAAAGAATAGGAAAGGTGAATTCATGAGCATTTTCTTGGGCAACAGGGAGAATGTGAAAGTGTGAGAGGGCACATCATGCTTCTGTTTAAGAATCAAAGCAGAGTTTATGTCTGGAGATAGAACATTCCTACTGTCCTGTCATAATATGCATCTGAGCCAGACTAGTAACAGAGGTAGAAGAACATGCATAAGAGAAAGAGAAGGCCAGAAATGTGGTGTCTTTCTCTACATAGAAATGAATTTTTTTCCTCAAGATGAGACAGAGCCTCTCTTAAGTTTCATCAGAAAGTTGTTATGTCCTATTCATAAAATCATAGAATCATGGAATCACAGCATGTTTTGGGTGTGAAGGGACCTTCAAAGCCCATCCAGTGCCACCTCTGCCATGAGCAGGGACATCTGCACCAGCTCAGGTTGCTCAGAGCCCCGTCCAGCCTGGCCTGGGATGTCTCCAAGGATGGTTCATCCACCACCTCTCTGGCCAACCTGGGATAGTGTCTCACCACCCTCATCATAACGCATTTGTTCCTTATATCTAGTTCTGAATCTGCCCTCTTTTAGTTTAAAACTATTAAACCTTGTTCATTCTCTTCTTTTTCTCACCGCTCATCCCAGGCTGGATTCATTCCCTGCAGCTCTAGAGTTTTTTCATGACCATCCACTCTCTTGCTACTTGACCTATCCCACGTCTCCCATCACTCTAGACTCATCTTCACTGTGTTACTTCATCCCTTTTCCTGCTTCTTCCTGCCTCCCAGCTGCAGGTTATGCAAAGTTACGAAGGCAAAGCATAAGTCAGCCTGAATCTTAAAATGGCATGTCAGCTGCGAAGGCTTAAAATTGACAACGGCAACGTCTTGGCTGCATACTTAGTCTGTGATAAAAGTAATTAGCTAGTCTGGGAGTGTAGGAGGAAGAAGCCAGCAGGAAAACAACAACAACAACAACTGGAGATGCAAAGAACATAATGAACTGTTTACAAGGGTCGTCTGGCTTCATGTCCTTCATTTTAGGCTGCTGAATGGCTGACACCCCTATGTCCATCATGTGGTGGTGCTCCTGTTGCTATTCACAAAGCTGTTTGACCTTGGGGATTAGCCACTCCTTAATCGAGTCTGAGGTTTCAAGAAACAAAGCTTAGTGGAGTCTCAGGTCAAGGAGAGAAGCAGATGGTTGTTCACTAAGGTTGACTTCTGATGAATGACACACTTTAGGTAAAGTCTCTCATGTGGGAAACAAACCTGTAAAGATGGGGGAACCAGCCCTTGCTTTCACCTTGAATCTACCATATCTTCTCATCCTCAGGGTCCCTCGGTCACCCACCTGCTCAGATGCCTACACTTCAGATTAGTAGGGTCAGATGGCATCCACACACATAGGGATGCCACCTTGTTTATGATGCTACTTATGCATTTAAAGTAAACTCCAAAAGGAATAGGTGGGGAGGAGAAGGTTGAGGGTGGAAACAGAACTCAGGTCGGTAAAAAAATGTTGCTCAAGCTCTGAGAGTTCATGTTAATTTGCAAGTTGACTACACTGTTCATAAGGAAATGAGAGAGAGGGAAAACTTTTACATTTCATTAAGATTACCCAGAATTCATTACGGGTGGGTGAAGAACTCCCTCTAACTGCATTTCCTGTAAACATAGCAAACTAATGGGCAGGGGACTTAATTTTCTTATCTGTTGAGAAGCAGCAACAGCTGTTTTAATTAAAAGTTGTGAGGTTCTTCTTTTATATTATCAGGATGAAAGAACATAGATAATATTGGAATAAGATATATATATATATTTTTTTCTTTCCCATAAGAACAGAGAGGAAGTGAGAAAGTTTTGTTTATTGGTAACTCTTCCACATGATAATACAAAGTTCGCAGAACTGGGGCTGCATTGATATAAATGGAAGTCAAAGGGTAAAACGTGAACATTTCAGGTGTTGTCTGGTAAGACAGTATTTATGGGGAGATCACTGTGACTGTCACACTGCCACTCTAGTGATCTTTCTCACTTTATGTGGCACAAAATGCTTCCATAGGGTGAGACAGATGTTAGACCTGAATCCCAAACACTGATGCTTGAGCACTTTCTTGACTGGGTATGAAGTCTTGATATGAAAAGTTTGGAGAATCTTCCCAGTCATTGGTTCACCTTTAGAGATATTTGCATGGGACAGTGAAAGTTCAGAGTTTTCCAGGTTCAGTATTGGACCAGCAATACACTTCAGAGTGTAGAATTGCAATGAAAATAGATCCTTGTTAATTCACTGTCACTAACAATACAGACTTTGCAGTTTGATTAGACACTGATGAAATTCCCAGCTGAAGCTGTTGTTTTCTGACCCACTCTGACAGATGTCAGCCAAGTTTTTTTACATAACTTCAATTCCTCAACTTCTCTGGATTTTGATCAATGGACTTCCTTTTCTGTGGAAAGAGGAGTGAGTTTTGTTCATTTGCCCACTTATTCCTTTGGCAGATTTGGTGTGAAAAAAGTCAAATCTTTTCTGTTTCCCTGGCCTGGAGTGAGGGTGGCAAATGAGACCAATACTTTCGCCTTTGATGTGATGAAACAAACTCTTTTTCTAGATCGTTAGATGATTTGTATCCAGTGCTAAGAAACTTTCTGCCATACAGAGCAAATTCCTTCCTTTCCTTATCCTCAACTGAAGTTTGAACTTTCAGATCCTACTTTATGATTAAGAATAATCTTGGGAAACTTTTCTTATCTAAAGCATCTATCACGCAAAATTCATCTAGGCTAATCCCTCAAATAGCTGAGATTCCAGCTGTCTAACATTTTTGTGGCTAAATTTAGATAAGATAAATACTGTCCTGTGTGTCTCAACAGCTGTAAAGCAATAAATATAGCAGGGCACATGCTTTCTAGTGACAGATAGAAAACCTTCTTTTTTCAAACTGGTTCCCCTCTGCTATACTTCACTCATTTTTTTTTATAAGATTTGTCTGAATGCACACATCTACACTTTTTTTTTTTTAATGTCAAAGGATTATTACGTTGTACTTGGCCAAGGAGTTCACTGGTATCTTCTTAATGGAAGTGAAATACATTTGCTTGTTAAAATGTCAAGACTTAGAAAACTACTGTACCTGCTTTCCATAGCATTGGGGATGAGACATTTTGACAAATCAAATCTTGACTTTTTGAATCAGCTAATACTCCCTGGTTTTGCTCCTCTCTGTAATATAAAGTTTATAGTTTAAGGTTAATTTGGGGAAATAAAGTGTTTGTTTCATTATACAGAGAAATCAGGGCACAATGGATCTAGAGGAGACACAAATTAAAGTACTGGCAGGCACAATACTGAAGTTCTGTTGCTGGAAAGCTCAACATTTCCATTTTATATAAAATTAACATTAACAAATATGTTCTTTGTTCCAATGGAACCAAGCTTTTGAAGTTTCCCACAAATGAGGAAAGTGCCGTACTACCCCATTTCAACACAGACAGAAGACACTTTGATCCAGAAAATATAAAAATTTTTAGTGAGTACTTAGAAGCAGATGTCCTTGATGTTTTTTAACAAAAAATACTGTATTTCAATCAGCAATAGTGAGGTAGTTTTAATGACACATCATTAAATATTTCAAAATTGAAGAAAAAACTAATGAGTTCTACACAAATTTTGCAAAACTTTAATTCCTCTTGTAATAGCTCAACAAAAGTGAAGTTTCTGCAAAGTATTTTGTCTTAATCAAAACTAGAGTATCTTTGCAGAAAGATTTGTTCCCAAGGTTCCCTGATTTTGGCTGCAATAGAGTTCATTTTCTTAGTAGCTGGTGCAGTGCCGTGTTTTGCATTTAGAACGAGAATAATGTTGATAACACACTGATGTTTTAGTTGTTGCTAAGTAGTCAAGGACTTTTCAGCTTCTCACACCATGCCAGGTACACAAGAAACTGGAGTTGGGGGGACACAGCCAGGACATCTGACCCCAACTGGCCAGAGGGATATTCCATACCATATGACATCATGCTCCATATATATTTTGGGGGCAGCTGTTTGGAGGAAACCGCTGCTCAGGAACTGCCTGCAAATCAATTGGCAGGTGGTGAGCAATTACATTGTGTATCATTTGTTTTAGATATTATTTTATTATTGTTATTCTCGTTACCATTATCATTATTCTTTCCCTTTCTGTCCTATTAAGCTGTTTTTATCTTAACCCACAAGATTTACCTTTATTTTTTCCAATTCTCTCCTCCATTCCTCTTGGGGGGCTGAGTTAGCAAAGAGTGGTGTGTGGCATTTGGCTGCCTGCCAGGTTAAACCACAACACAGGGTCATCTTCATGAAGAGGAGTTAGTCATAAGAGCTAGTAAAACATCTCCAACTTACAGAATAAAGAGATATTTTTAAAGATGACCTGAGTGTATAAATATCTGTATTTTCTGTTGCACTGTATCTTGGTTAATTTAGAAACAGATATCCTCATGTAGTCACTTGACTGAAAAACAACAAAAAAAAATAAAACCTCATCAGATCTTTCTGGTGAAGAGAAGGACTTCACATCTAGAAATGCACTCTTGTCTTGTCACTCTCCTTCACAAAGAGGTCCTTTTTTTTCTGGGCAAACTGGCACTCAGATTTCAATGCTTTTACATCTCCTTTTTTTTTTTCTTTCCTACTTTGATCATCCTATCCATGAAAAAATGCTAAAAATCTGACTTCTGAGAGGTCAACTAAACGATTGGGCAGGGGGATAAAGAGCAGGAGGATAATTCAATAGAGTCTTCTGTTCCATGATTTGTACTGCTTTGTGTCACTGAAAGGAGTGCAAGTCCTCTGCTGAGTCTGGGCTTGACTAAGTCAAATACAGAGATGTAAAATTAGCTGAGGTGAATCCCACCCCAAAAACAATCCATCAGCCTTGGTTGAATGTAAGTTGGCAGCAGCTCTCGCAATATTTCATTTGCATTAGCTGCTAATATCAACATTAGCTCAGTGTTCAATCATAGGAAGTCAAACAAATCTCAGAGCCTGATAGAAATATATACAGTGGGCACAAAGATAGACTCCAGTTTTACTTCCATGTACATCTGCTTCCTTTCTTGAAGCTGTTTCTGATTTACTCTGAGGTATGTATGTGCAGGATGCAACCCAAGGAACACATCTGTACGATGATAATTTTCATACCAAAGATATGTTTGGTGCATTACAAATAAAGCAGTAATCCCCTCAATGATCTAGTTCATGCAAGAGCCAAACAGATCAGACACAAGTATAAATAGCAAACCACAGGGCTGCTTTTTAATAACTGCCAATTTATGATTGCGAGTGTCTCTTTTTTCTTTTTTTTTTTAATTCCCAATAGCTTCAGCTTCTGGATTTCTGCAACTACTTAAAAATATCGTACTTCATTTAAAAAGATTTTACAAAAAGAAAAAAGGAAAAGAAAAACAGGGGGGAAAAGTTGTCTATGTCTTATTCCATGGTTGTTCGGAAAACCCTGAAAACGTGTCATTTTAGATATAAGCTCTGTCAGCAAAAGGTGACTATAGGTAACTCTAGTTAGGGATGTGAAGCAGGGCTATTTGAAGACTAGTAACCTCAAATATTATGGGACTCAAACACTTGTGAGTTTAATGTAAAATTTTCTAAAGCAAAAAAATCTAAATGATGTATACATGTACAAAAAAATCAGACGAAGATTTCAAAAGATTCACCAAATCTTTAAATGCCAAGTGGTGTTTAATAAGCCGTAGATGTGAGCTGGTAAAGATGTCAGGATAAAATCCAGACAGTTTCCCATGACCAAACCTATTTCCACATTATAACCTGTATGTTTCATGGTTGCCTGGACCGAGGTTTGACTGAGGTTCCCATTTCTAAACATACTGTATCTGGATATTCTTCTGTATAATCTCTTTTATGTCTCTCTCTCTCTATATATATATATTCAGGCTGTTCTCAGTGTATTAGCTGTGACCTGCCTTTGGGTAGGAAGGAAATAACTTCCAACACAAAGATAAGCTCCCCAGCAATAATTTGGTTTAAAGCAACATATTTAAACATCATCATTTTGGCAGTGGACTTTTCTGGCTTCTCTGTCTCCTGCAGGCATGCCTGTGTTTGGGGATGGGGCAGAGGCTGCAGAGGCTGATCAGACTCAAGGGAATGTGTAGAGAGATGTGTGGGAGGATGAGCCTGGGTGATATATATGAGAAAGGTGAAGTATTTTGAGAAGTGAAGGGCATGGAGAGGTCATGGTGATGATGCCACAGGAGGAACAGCAGGCAGCTGAGGAAAATGTTTCAATACTTAAAAGGGGGTCTATAAGAAAGATGGGGACACACTTTTTAGTAAGGCCTGTTGCAATAGGACAAGGGGCAATGGTTTTAAACTAAAAGAGGAGAGATTCAGGCTAGGTATAAGGAGCAAATTTTTTACACTGAGGGTGGTGAGAGCCTGGTCCAGGTTGCCCAGAGAGGTGGTGGATGAACCATCCCTGGAGACATCCCAGGCCAGGCTGGACAGGGCTCTGAGCAACCTGAGCTGGTGAAGATGTCCCTGCTCGTGGCAGGGGGGGCACTGGATGAGCTTTGAAGGTTCAACCTCAACTATTCTGTGATTCTATATTATTGGAAGGTGTTTGGGAGATGGTGTCCATAGGTTCCTCTTCTTTAACCAACTGATCCCAGAGTTCAGGTTTCACAAAATGTGCTGTCCTTTCACAGTTTCTGCACCTTAGCTCACCACTTGGGCCCAGGCAGGGATGTGGTTTGGAGACAGGCCCTGGTCCTGGGAGCCTGATGTAGACAGAGAGACCAACACCAGATGGAGTTAGGCTAAAAATAAAGCCAAAGGCCAATAGTGTGCAGAGCTGAGGGGAAAAACCCAAGTGCTTCTGAAAAGTCTTAAGCTCCTGCGCAGCACACGCCAGGAGCCAGCCAGCTCTGCTTGGCTGGGATCTCTTCACCCACCCACTCTGGGCTCCTTTCCCAACCTGTCGTGGTGACTCTAACAAGAACCAGTTATGAAAGCACATATCTGGAACCAGTTCTCTCATTTTCATTAAATGCTAGAAAGAATGATACTGGGATTTTCTTAATGAACAATAGCATGAGGTGGGGAGGGTTGTAGACATGAAGGAGGAGAAAAGGAAGGGTCTTGGCACATTGGAGTCTACAAATGCTGATTTGCCCCCTGAAAGTCCGAAACCACTGTTTCTTTTTCAGTAGTTTCCAGTAGCCCAGCTGGTCAGACGCCCACCCTGCAAGATTAACACAAATAAAACATGAACAATCTTTCATAAACATTCTACAGCCTGAGCATGAAATCACCATTGCCACTGAGGACTTTTCTGCTAACACCAATAAATTTTGGATCAGGCCCATAAAATAAGCAGGTCACATTAAAAATAAATAAATAGGTAAAAAAAGACTGAAGACAGATATGGATCATTGCATGACGATGTTCACTCTGGGACAGAGATGTTCAGCTGGTTCAGTTACGTGCTTCTGAGTCCACAATAGCTCTACTGAAATTTTCCAAGCGGGAATGAAATCCACCCTTGGCATATGGATAGATGGATTTTCCAACACCCGTGGTATCACTGGCCCCTTCATCGACCTGACATGGGTAGCTGACAGACTCAGTTGATATGGTTTCCTACACATGAGCATCAGCTCTTTGCTTTTCTTGCCATCAAGGCAGGAGGTAACAGCTCTTCTGCTGGTAGTGTAATCTTGGCCCTATGGAGATGGGCATTTATGGGGACTTCATCTCCTTGAAATCCCTGGCAAATCCATGCCTCCAAATAGAAAGAAACAAGTCAGAGATTTCTAAAAGAAAAAAGCCCAGACTTCAGGTTTCACTGTAAATCACTGTACAGATCTCTAGTAACAATGTTCTTCACACCATCAGCAGATGGAGACATGGAATCCAACCACAGTTAGGGAAGGTTTTTGGAAGGAAGGGTGGTCTTTCACTCAAGCTGTTTTCTGCTTACTTTACAACTGTGCCCTAGACAACAAGGGCTTTTATAACAAATATTTATTCTGTTAACACTATTATAAATCTAAACAATGAATAATAAATAAACAAAGTGGCTCGGATAGTAAATAGACCACCATATATCACTGGAAGTTCACATGGATTTCACAAAGCCTTTTCTGCTAACAGACGGGCCAATGAAAACATTTTCATGTGCTTACGGTTTTCAGGCAGAGAAAGACAATGATCGTGCATAAGAAGACAAGAGCTTTAGTACATCTCGAATGACTGTTCAGCATTCTCTTTCTTTAGTAACAGCCAGCTGTTCTGGTAAAAAGTTGCCTGAAGCTGTACTGAGAAGTGAGGAGATACTTTGTGAAGGAAGCACTCATTTTGAGCAAAATCTGATTAGTTTTGTGAGAATAATATCTCTACCAAGGAGGACACATTTAAAAAAATACAAATAATTTTCATACTTATGTCAAATGCTGATGAACATTTAAGCTGAAGAGAAAAAGGATAAAAATACTTTTTAAAGGATGAAAAATAATAAAATACCAGGGAAAGACAAAACAATGCATTTTTCTTGTCAAAATTTAATTAAAAGTTTTTGATGGTTAATTGCAGCATGCCTTTTTTCTTCTTGAAATGTGAAGCTGAAGAGAATTTTAACTATCTTGAGTGCTCAATGAAATATCTTGTTTCCTATTTACCACATTTTTTTCCATTATTTCTTTTTTTTTTTTCTTTCAAGTGTTTTTTTTTTTTTTCCAAAAAACACTAAAACCAAATTTTTATTTCAGGTGATGCCAAAATTAATCCCCTTTTCCCTGTCATCATCACTTTTCTATTTCATGCACCAAGAAAAAGAAAACTTATTCCCTTTGCTCTCCTCCTGACCCCATCAATTACAGTTGGCAGATATCCTGGAGTGTGAGGGTTTACACCGCATCCAAAAGTTTTAAGGTTTGAGTATTTACTACTATGATTTGAGAGTCTTCTTGCCATCTGTATAAACGTCTCATCCCTTTAGATAGCTTTCTTTAATTATAAATGATTAGGGTGGGCTCACTGCCAGATAAATAATATAAACAGGAGCTCTCTTTGAGCAACGTATCATTACTGCAAGGCAGAGACCATTAATGAATGGCCTCCGTAACCATTACAGAAAATGAATGAACCACGGTACAGAGTTCTGGGCGCCTGAATGTACACGTTTGTGTGTTGTGTTTACTGTGACAATGATGAATGGATGGATAATTACATCTACAGAGAGGTTTGTTTCATGAGAACAAGGGGATACTGCAGAAATAGGTTCCCAGTCTGACTGATGCCTGGTGTTTCAAAGATGTGCTCAGATGCACAATTAAAAGTGAATTAAAGAACATGAAATGGAGAAAAATAGCTCTTGTTTCCTCCCAGACAGTTGCACCTCTGGGATCGGGTTTAATTTTTTAGGAGGTACTCATGTAGCAGGATAAGAGAGAGAGACCACATCTGGAATATTGTGTCCAGTTCTGGGCCTCTAAGTTCCAGAAGGACAGGGAACTGCTGGAAAGAGTTCAGCATAGGGCAACAAAGATGATGAAGGGAATGGAGCATCTCCCGTGTGAGGAAAGGCTGAGGGAGCTGGGGCTCTGGAGCTGGACAAGAGGACACTGAGGGGGGACTCATTCCTGGGGATCAATATGGAAAGGGGGAGTGTCAGGAGGATGGAACCAGGCTCTTCTCGGTGACAACCAGTGACAGGACAGGAGGCAATGTGTGCAAACTGGAACACAGGAGGTTCCACTTGAATTTGAGAAGAAACTTCTTCTCAGTGAGGGTGGCAGAGCCTGGCCCAGGCTGCCCAGGGAGGTTGTGGAGTCTCCTACTCTGAAGGCATTCAAGACCTGCTTGGACACCTTCCTGTGTAACCTCATCTGGGCGTTCCTGCTCTGGCAGGGGGATTGGACTAGATGGTCTTTCAAGGTCCCTTCCAATCCCAAACATTCTGTGATTCTGTGATCTTGAAAACCAGTGTATTTCACTCCAGCTCAAAATTTTACTCTCTTTCTCAAAAATAGAACCAGGATTTCCAAATGTGAACACTTTCCAATAAGACTGAAGCATTTGATGAAACCAATGGCAGACCTTCCTGGTGGAGGGCAAGATCCTTACTGTTAACTTTGAAGGGTGTAAGGGTGGATCCGATGAAAAGGTAAAGGCGAGTCCACATAACTTGGTACAGGGACGCCCAAGTTCTGGGGTCCTGCCTGCCTGGGAAGCATCACTGTTTCAGAAAGTTCAGAGAGAGCTGCAACCCAGCAAATGGCAGATGAAACAGTTGTACCCAGTTGCACTGGACTCAGTTCTTGCCTGTGCAGCTGACCTTGGAAAAGTTAAGACTGCAGTGATTCATATCATTTTTGGGGGCAGAATGGGACTGAGAAAGGGGTATCCTGAACACATAATTGTCATATATGAGGACCTCACCCTGCCAGCATAAACCTGCCTAAACCAGTTGTGTCAAAATACTCTGGGTTCATTTAAATATTTTAATTAACTAGCTTCCCTCCTCCAGGAAACTATAACAGAACCATCTCGGAAAGACAGTCGTGCTTGTAGATTTAAAATGAGAATAGACCACTATACCGATTTGTACATGTGCACGATCTGGAGAGGAGTTCATAATTTGAAGATGGACTGAATAAGAAGTTTTCTATTAAACGAATGCATATATACATATAAATCACAGGTATGTGCACACAGATAATAAGGATCATGTATTTATGTTCAGTTATGATTTATTGCCTACATATAGGAAGAAATCTTGATAGGCTTGTTTCTCTTTTCATTATGATTAAGGGGCAACCTCATGATGCAGCAAGTCAGCCAGAGGTTTTTAACCTGGGGACAGCAGCACTGCATTGATAAGTGGAGGCACAGACGTTTTCAGAAGGTAAATCCCTCACCGAGGTGCTGAGACAAGAGCCTGGAAACTCCTTTCCAGCATGCTGTTTGTCAAGAGCTGGTTCAGAAAGCTGCCATGGTGCAGGTAGAAGGTGGCTCCCAATATGTTATTATGCATCATTCTGCGAAACAATGATGGCAAACCACTGCACCAGCACTGATGGATACTGAAGTTGGTACCAGTATCAACAAGCAGAGATGCTTTTAAGAGTATATTGGGCACTGTAAAGGCACCATAAATATGCTACTGGCTTTTGTTAAAAACCAAAGTGGGTTGCACAGATTTCTGCCGTGCATGTGCAAGGTGAAGGTGTCTGCACACTAAAGCATGTGAGAAAGGCAGAGATATGTATGGCAGCTGAAGACTTTGCTCTACTGCAGGGCTCCTTGGAGTCCTGAGGAGAGCACACATGATGACATGGGCTCTCTCCCTCTCCAGATCCTCAAATACCAGGCAAGCAAATGGCAAAGCAGGCTACACAGATGCAGCTGCCCCTTGGGTCCCAAGGAAGAAGTAGGTCGACAAACTCACAGACTAGAAACTTGCAATTAGCTGAGGTAAGGATCAAATGAGTGAGTGTGAAAGAGCTGGGAACAGCCAGGACAGAAACTGTGCAGGGCACAATTTGGTAGAGTGAAATGCCTGCCAGCCTGCCTGCCTGGATCCCAAACTGGAGCTGGGAATTAGACCCTCTTCTAGATCTAATTCAGCCAGGAAAGAAGAAAGAGAAAAATATTGACTTTCTAAATGGTGCCAAGAAACAGACTAAGCTCCATCTCTTAATGGAGAAATCTGGTCTGAGACTTCCAGTCCTTTAATATCCTTAAATAGTATAGTTAGGCAAAGCAGTACACATACAATAACTCTTTGGCTGCAAATGTTATTTTCAAGCCATATTAGAGCCAATTTCTTCCTCCTCTCTCTTTCTCTTTTAAAATAAAACAACAAACCATATAATAATAATAATGAAAAGATTTATCCTAACTTAAATGACTAGTTTTGGGGGATCAAATTGCAGGACCAGAAGCTGTAACTCTGAGGGATTTACAGTCCCTTTTGTGGTGATAAAGGCAAAATTGTTCACAGCCCTTCCCTTAATGTAAAAAACCTGCTTTCTGCTCCTCAGCCAAGCCTCTTGCCACCAAGAGACTGTGCTTTTGTTGGAAGGGCTGAGCACAAATGATGGCAAATGGACTGAAGGACAGGACTTCAAAGCAGTCTGTGGCTGCTCCCACCATGGCAGTGGTGGGATGAGGAAGAAAGCCTCTTCCATTTTTAATGCATGTTTCTCCCTTTTCGTCATTTAGGAACCACAGTGCCTTTCCTCTATTACCTCCCCCTGAGGCTGCACAGAAGCAAGATTTGCCACTAACCTTCAGCAGATGTGCTCCTGAAAACAAAACAGCTTGTTAACATGCAGCAGGGTCCAGGTTTGCACCTAGTCCAGGTGCTGAGGCCATGGGGTGGGTGGTCAAGCAACTTTATTGTCTTCTGCTGTCTTCTGTTCCACTAGAATTGTCACGTATCTGCTGAACGTGAGAGTCAGGATTTGCACCCACCTCCCACACAGCCAGGCTGGATCTTTCATGTCTGCAGAGCATTATCACAGACCTGTTCCCATTCTGTTAATTAACCCAGTTCGTCTGCAGCTCTTTTAATCTTCCCATCATCTCTGCCTACTCTAGGGGGCCTGTGGAGTGATGAGTGAGTCCATGACTTTGCACTTTGAAGAAGTAGGGTGGCATCTAGCAGGGCCCTGCATTCCAACAGTGCTGACCAGAAGGCACTGATCTCATGCAAAGATGAACCTGCAGCCCCTTTATGATCTAAGGCTGCATCATGTTCTGCACCAACCCAGGAAAAACCCAAACGGTACTTAGCATCATCATTCAAACCACCTGCATGAAGATTTGATCCAAACGCCCAAGGGATCCAAGCTTTTTTGTCTGTATCAGCAGGATTCAGCAAGTATATTATGAACTTTATTATTTAATTCGTGAATATGGGGTACCAAGATCTTGTAAATGTCTTTTCTAACTCAGTTCTTTCTCCTACAAAAGTTGCGTCTTGCCTTGGGTAATCCTTGCAGCTCTCTCTGAACCTTTCCCATCTCAGTTTCCTCTTTCTTTTTCCTGTTCTGAAGTACTAGATATGTTCAGATGGTTGTTTCTGTTAAGGTCATATTTCTTTGCTGTGGTCTTATCACAGCATCTTAAAGGTATGTCTCTCCTAGGGGACTTGTCTCTTAAGGGACATGGGTTAGTGCCAGTGTTGGGTTAATGGCTGGACTCGATGATCCTGAGGGTCTCTTCCAACTGAAATGATTCTATGATTCATGTTCTTCCAAGACAATATGGGTGTTAGAGTTGATTTTTTTTATTCTGGAGGAGGCAAAAGATCACAACACATACAATGAAGCTGAAGTGGCTCAATTTGCACCCTTCAGATCCATCCTGAGCAGCTGGGATTGGTACATCTGGCAGATGTACTCCTCCCTGCCTAAACTACTGGCAAAGAGGAGTTCAGGGTATAGCAGGGACAAATAGTGTCCATTCCCTCTAACCAGACATCTGTTTTCAAACTACTAGGAAGGCCTTTGTAGATGGTGAGAATTTCCCTACAAGTCTCTTTCTCTGGAGTGTTCACTGACTCCTGCAGGAAAGACTGACCATGTTTCACTCACACTAATAGATGCTGCTGATGAGCAGAGCTGCCTCTGGTTGTGAAGAATAAATGAGATCAATGCCTACAACCCCTAGCCATCTCTATGAGATGGTCTGTGGCCAACTGGCATGGTGATTTGGGCCTCAGGGCCTTTGCATGAAGGAATCTCTGCCCACTTCCCTGCCACAAATTCAAACAGGTCCATCAAATTCTCCTCTCAAGCCTCAGTCTTTGCAGCTTCTGGATAATTATATACTACAGAGAAACCAGAACTTTCAGTCCAAAATTTTCAAGGATTAAGATATGGCTTGGAAGTTCCCATGTTATAACAAAATGATTCCTAGAACTTCAAAGTGTTTAATGTTTCTTTTTTTCTTACTGTACCAAGAAATCCCACAAAACAAGTAATTTTTGTTTTTCTTTGATTTCTAGCTGTTCTTTTATTTATTCATTTATTTGTTATTCATCCAGTGAACCAAAAGCATGGCTTATTCATGCAGCTCTACTAAATATTTTTAAAATGTAGTACATAAAATTATAATATTCATTATTTATTGCTTAACAGGAGAATTTTGTTCCTATGTCCACACATCAACTTAGAAGCATTGCAGGAAATTCTTGGGAGATATATCCTAGCTTATAAAGTTATAACATCCCCAAACTGAAAAATTAGTTCATTGGTTCTTTGGAATCACTTTTTCCAGGATGTTCACAGTGATGTTACAGAGCTGGCACTCAATCTTTAATTAAGTGGGATGAAATCCCTATAGTGACCAGATCAAACATAGGCTATAGGATTACTCCTGCTGCCAGAGTGGTTTCTGTTGTATTCAGGGTTTTGAGTCCTATTTACAAGCAACATTAAGGTGTGTCAAGAGAGAAGATGGAGCACTGCTACTGCAGTTCACAGTAAGCTGAGAATTCCCCCATCCCACCACCAATCCCAGGATATTTTCAGTCAGTATCATTACAAACAGAGTTACTTGAGTAACTGGGAGACAGATATTTTATGCACTAAACAGGTCTGTGGGAGTTGCAACATTCTATGGGAGGTGACAAAGAATTAAGGATCCCTGAAGAAATGTTTTTCACATTTTTTAAATGAATTAAATTTATGCAGCTCTGATAATAGAGCGTATAATGAGGCAACTACTCCTAGAAATAAAAGCAACATCCCTGGAGGGATCTCATCAGGACTTCGGATGCTCAGTGAATCCCTCAGTGGACATCTCATGTTGGTAGGTTTTTTGGTAGGTAGGCGGTAGGTTCAGCAGCCTGCAGTGTGAACGTAATATTGGGAAGATCTGACCCCATTGCCAGTCCAAACTTGAGGATCAATTTAATATCACATTTGGAACAAGTGCTCTGGGGGTTGTATAAGAAAAACTCCTTTCAGGTGGGACTCCTCATGTTTTGATTGACTTAATGAATGTGAGGAGGTTGCATCCCAAAATAACAATGCTGTTTGAATATAGTGCTTGAAATTAGTGCCATGAAATTCTGCCAGTGACAAAGGGAAAAGAAGGAATGTAACTAAAGAGACTCCAGCCTTATAGTTAAATATTTCTACATCTCTTTAGACAAAGCACAAACCTCTTTGAAGAGGTATTTTTTTCAATCATTCTCTGTCAGACATGGCAATCATATTTATCGTGCTATCAAAATCAGAACCTTACTCCCAGCCATGGCTTATGGCTCTGCCTCCCTGTTCAAACATCGTGAAATGGGCTGGAGAGATACGTTGTTGATCTAGAGCATGGGAAAAGGACAATTTCCCATTGAGTATCAAGGCATCTTTCAGCTAGCAGAGAAAATTAATGTCATATTAAGAGTGAAACTATGTGTTTTGAGCTGATTAAATCTAATCTCAGGAGCCTCCAAAATAAACTCAGTCTTCTAGAGCTTTTAACGCCCCCCTGCCAGACATTTCCCTCTTTCATAAACACATATTTTGCAAAGACGACCTTTTTATTTTTTCTGCTCTCTTTCTCTGTTTCCCCCTCCTCATATATATTAACAAGGCTTCAATTGTGTTGCTTGGTGCATAGAACAGACCCCGTTCAATCCAGCCAGAATAACCCAGTGAATTTTCAGATCACTATATATAGAAATCTACTCTTTTTCATGGGCAGCTCTAAGGATTAGGCAAGGAATACGATTTGTTTCAGGATACTCACGTTTGCAACTGCAAAGGTGCCTGAAAGGTCAGAGAGGGCATACCAGGAGGCTGGCAGCTGCACTGTATGACCCAATACACCGCAAAGTTTCGGTCATGCCGAGGTGGTTCTGCACAGGAAGAATTTTTCATCTCTCAGCTCTGGAGACCTTCTGTTTTGGACCTGGAGAGGGAAGGATCCCTTATCACAGTCAGCATTGCACATAGATATGAGAAAGCATGCGTGACTGGGTGATGCTGGATGGGACCCTGCATCATCTAGACCTGCGGAAGGTGCCTTCAAGTTTTGAATGATTTTCTGATGGAACACAGGACCTATTAAGATATCACATCTCTCTCCCTGCTGAGTCATTTGATTTCCACTCATCAGGTTTATTTCCAATAAAGGTTTTAATGAATTCCCTCTTAAATATTGAGACTACAGGTTTCACACAGTAGGGATGACCCATGCATGAGTCGCAAAAAAGAGTGGTGGACTACCCAAATATACATTAGCCCTTCTTGACATACAGTCACTGGGGGAAAATAGACCAATATGTCAGTGAGAGAGTTGCTTTGTCCCTCAGAGAACAGACCTGTCTCTTGAGCTCCAGGCAAGCGAAGGCGTCTATGTATTTTCCCTGTGCAGACTGGAGGAAGGAGATTGAAATCCAGGACTAAACAGACTGGAAACCTGACCTCTTTTGGTGGGACAAATATCACTTTTTTTTCTGCACCAGCCCATGAAATGTGTCTTTTTTAATTTCCTGCAATTTAATTAAGAGAGGAATTCACATTCGTTAGAAGTTTATCTGCTCAGTAGCCCTTTATGCATTCCAGGCAAAGGGAGTGAATGAAGGTTCTGTAAAGCTCTCCATCTATCCAAAATAACCTTTATTTCAGCCCCATCGCCACATGTTCCTAAACAAACAGCTGAAGCTGCATCTTTCATTTTTTAAACAAGGCATCCCCTGCTTTTCTCCCCCACCACAGGCAGCTGAATTTCTCTCCTGCTTGTGAGCAGAGGAGAGCAGGGACAAGCGTGTCTGTAAGGCTGATACATGGGTCTAATAAATTCTCAGTGCTGTGGATATAGGAGTCATGTCTGGGTTTGATGCCTTATGATTATCTGATCAATACCAAACACAAGTCAGAGATCTATAGGAACACTGAACACCTCTGTTTCTGATGCAAAATGAGTGTTAACTTCTCACCACTACCTAACATTACTTTTTGACTTAATTTTACGAACAAAGCAGTGGAAAAAAAAATAAAGTCCATAGATGGATTTTACCACCAGGGGAGCATCCATAACATTGTCTCCAGCCCGCCTTTGACTGCACCCACATGGGACACTTGACACACTTGACACACAAGCAAGAGCAGGTGTATTTTTTTTCCCCAGCGACACCAGCTACATCTGTACTGGAGAATGAAACAAGGATCAACACTGATCACTGACTTCCAACTGTCTACCAGCAACCTCCCAGACAGTTCCTGGGCAAGGTCTGGGGTTACCAGGGCCAAGAGCCATTCCCCACAGGCTTTTGGGACATGGCCATCCTGTTGTGGAAGGTAGTGGAATTTGACGGTATGCACGTACTACTCCATGCCCATTGGCCTCCGGGCTAGACAATGGTTCCAAGAACATTTAATTTACTATTACCAATGTGGCCTCTGCAGCCTGAGAATCAGAGAGGTTGAAGTGATTGTCAGTGACTGGTTTTTCACAGCTCCAGGGTCCTGGTGAATGTGTCTAAGCTGCTGAATAACTTACCACTTAAATTCATATAGATTCTCAACCTAAAGTCATCCATATTGCGTGGGTGCAAGTTCATTTCCAGGATCTCTTTTGACAGGACTCCACCAGTTCTCTTTAAGATAAAACCTGATTATTGTGTTTTACCTTAAAACACCTCTTCATAGACCCATTTCCCATCCTAGATCATGCACACATACTCACTTTAATTCTAGAAACACAGTGCTCTAGAGGGCCGTAACTCAGTCACAAAATCCAATAATTTTGTCTTATGATCTTTAAGTGAGGACCTGAAAGGCCTATGGCTGAGCGCTGTGGAGTCTTTACACCATCAGCCTGCTATACATAGAGTTGACCTTGAACAGGAAGCTGAGCTGTTCCACATTCCTTGGCTTGGACTTGATGTCTTCTGCAGTGTAGATATAACCTGATGTTCTTGGAAAAATAACTAAGTCGATTCTTTTATTTTCTTTAAGGCTATCTTTCTTTTTTTTTTTCCCTAGCTGACTCAGCTTCTCTGTCCTTCCTGCAATGAAGAGAGATAGAGGCATTATTTATCATTTATGATTCAATAAAGATAAGCCCTGTTAGGGCAGAGAGTGCACGGGAGCTGAGTTAGTGTCTAAGGTGGAAGGTATGCACAGGGCAGCTGCTTGTTCAATGGAATTACATTTGGACTATGTGATTTAGGACATGGTCCCTGACAAAACTGATGCAATCACAGCTTAGGAAGAGCTCTCAAAGCAAAGTGCAATTCATGGTTTATGCTGTGTGCATATGAATTCAGTCTGTAGATGTAGACAGGACATTTCTAACTCTGACTCCATCACCTCTTTCTTCCTCTGAAGTCTTCATTTGCACAGGAGATAAGAGACCAAGGGGCAGCCATCCATGGTTATTAAGACTTGCCTGGTGCCCTGATCACATACAGCATAGGCTGGACATGTTCCTACATAAGAACTTATGTTTAAATATTGCTGCATCCTTAAGTCCTGTTATCTATAAGGGCAATCATTGCAACTTTGGAAAGATATTTCTGTCATAATCTAGACTGATAGGAGAGGAATAGAAACACCAGTTCACTCTGACTAACTGACGTGTCTATTTCTCTTGCTGATAAAATTATATTTACATTTTGTGTTATTTTCTCAAAATGACTGGGAGTGAAAGAGTTCTTCGTGTACACCATATCCAAAGGAGAGAAACTGATATTTCTTTTATGAAGTCTTTCCTCAATTTTATCTGTTACTCAGGTAAAAATTCCCCTAGAAGTATGAGGAGTTTCATGTGAGCAGAACCTGAGCTACCACTCCATGCAGGGGGGACAGACCTTGTCCCATAGCTGACCACAAGAGCCATGGATCTACAAAACAAGATCATGTGTGATTTGGTGTCTGAATTACATGCAGTGCCGCTGAGCTGGACAAATGAACTCTCCACTAGCCAGTGGTCCAAAGTGCTGCCAAAAGGTGTAAGTAAACAAAGCCAGCGCAGCTAATGCCTCTAGTAAACCCATCACACTGCAACTGCTGCAGTGGCCACAGATGAGGCATGTGGGGTCCTGGGTAAACGTTTTAGCTTCAGTCTTCACCTGATGCCAGATGTTGTTTTAGTGTGATTGGTAGTGGAAACTGAAAACAGAATTTTTGGGTGACATCAACAGCTTGATTGAGAGAGATACAGGAAAGCCCTGGCCTGCAGCAGACACATTGTCTCTATACAATGCCTTAATAAGTCACCCTGTTACGGTCAGCAGTGTTTCTCTTAAAATCACATTACAGAAAGGTAAGTAGAAGGAATTCCTAACTTCTGAATGCCTGAAGTTTATTCCTTGTAAAAATCAAGTGTAAACCTGTTGCACCATTTTCTTGCTGCTGGGGTACTCATCCCCAGGGCTCTCTATGCAAAATCCTATGTACTTACCACCACTCTACTGCCGTGTCAGCACACACCCCTCAGACCCACCCCCTAAATTAATCACAGAACAGCTGGGGTTGAAAGGAACCTCTGGAGATTATCCAGTCCAACCCACCTTCTAAAGCAGGTTCACCCAGAGTAGATCACACAGGAATGTGTCCAGATGGGTTTTGAATGTTTCCAGAGGAGACGACTCCACAGCCTCACTGGGCAGCCTGTTCCAGGCTCTGGCACCTCAAAGGAAAGAAGTTTCTCCTCATATTCAGATGGAACTTGCTGTGTTTCAATCTGTGCCCATTGTCCCTCATCCTCACCACTGAAAGTAGTCTGGTCCATCCTCTGACACCCATTCTCAAGGTACTTTTAAACATTGATGAGATCCCCTCTCTACCTTCTCTTCTCCAGGCTGAATAGACCCAGCTCTCTCAGTCTTTCCATGAGTGTTCTTACACATCACTTTTTGCCCTTCCTCCTCTCTCTCCTGCAAGCTTTTTGGGGCTTGGTGTGCAGACCCTCCAGACCTTCCACCCCATGGCAGGGGGCATTGATGGTCCTTCTGCAACAGCACAACACTACACGACCTCTGGCCCAGGTGACCTCCCCCTGGAGCAGAGGCACCAATTCACACGTACTTTTCTACCTTCAGCCTTGTGGATCTTTTCTCCTTATTTAATTTTCAGGGAATCAAAAGGGCTTGTGTGTGCCTCCCGCCCCGGCACAGCCTGCCTGCCTTTCTCCAGGCTCGCCTCAAACCACTCGCCTCTTCTCACAACGTGAGGTAAGTCAAGGCTCACATGCTATTTTAGCACAAGCCAGGGTGCTTCCAAGGCATTCCAGAAATAGCACCGGGTAGGAACAGTACCTGCTGTTCAGAGCCAGCGAGGGGCCTTCCCTCCCCTTCCAGGTTGGGTAAACTTTCTTCTTACTCTGCGGTTACACACAGCAGAGTGACTCTCTTAAAAACGGCGTTGCATAAAGGTGAATTCAAAGGTTTTCTACCTGGTCTGGCCTAAGCTCCAGATGGAGGTGTCCTCAGCCAAAGATGTGCTGCTTTAGGGAGGCTGGGGAGGATATTGCATGAACCTCTTCTTGCATTTCACATGTCTGAGCCCATCTAAGGATGTGCGAAGCTGCACATGCCGTAGGCACACGTCATGCCTATCTCCAATATCTCAGCACATCTTTTAACTCACATCCCCCAGTTTGTGGATGGTTTAGGTTTTTCAATGCCTCTGGGTACTACACAAGTACTGAGTGCTGCCCATGGCTAGATCTCCTCTAATATCTTGCCAGTTGTTTGTAAGGTCTATTGCATCACTGGAAATTTATGTCAGGGCTGGTTTGAGGAGCAGATAGCTTCTGGCCACTTTTCTTTAGAAATCCCTGGCGTTTTTTATGTGCCATATTGAAAAGATTTTGAGGGGCTGAAGGAAACAAGAACCAACTGGACGTATCTCTAGTGCCACCAGAAAGGCATGAATGGAAAGACTGAACCATTATGAGTTTGGCTCCCATTCCTGCATAACAAGGAAAGGTTTTTTGCTCCAAGCAGCACATGGGGATGAGAACTGGAGTCTCCATTTCTGACTCTCCCTTTGTTCCAATTAGTCATTCAGATCTTGCATCCTTCAGGCAGGCTGTTGCTTAGATCTCCCTCTCGAGCAGAAGGTGCAGCACAGAAGCGACACCAGACAGCGGTGCCTTGGGAAGCAGGGACAGATTTGAAGATGAGCCTGGAGCTGATATCATGTCACAAAGCTGGCTTCCCCCATGCAGTCATTCTGCTTCTTTATACATCAAAGGTCTATGAGTCTGCAAAGCCCCAGAGCACCCAACTCACTTTCTTAACTCTTGCTGCCCCAAGCGGGCCTCTAAGCCATGAAAAACATCTTTTCTCCATGACTCTTCCTGTCTCTTATTTCTCCTTTCCTTCATCTATGGCCTGACTGAATAAGATTTAAGCTCTTCCCAGCTGAGACAAACAAATAAAAAAGCCAAAAAAACCCAACCAGACTCAGCAAGCAAACACCCTACGGATAGAGAGGACTCATTGCCCAAAAATAAGAAGAGGAAGGCTGGAGATCAGGTCATAAGTGGGGTTTGGGTCTGTACAGGCAAGTGGTACAGCTCAGCAAGAAGGTAACACAGAAACTTTCAGCTAATAGTGCCCTCATGCCTCTTTTTCTTTCGTAACACTGTACAAACAAGGACTTCCAGTTGTGTGATGTGTTGCTGCAGGAGTTACTACTGGACACCCCAGAGTCTCATAGATGTCCCCCGCAGTCAGTTGTAGAGGGTGGCACCCCTCAGAAATCCTGCAAACATCTTTCTTGCTCTAAACGCTGTCAGGCACAAAATACTTTTGGGGAAACTCATAGTGAATCTATGCTGCCTGAGTTGACAGCTTGAATATGCAAAACTGCTAAAAATTCAGAGAGGAAAACAAAGCAGGAAGGGCCAAGGGCATTTGGTGAAGGTCCTAGAGGTGGACCATTTAAGGTATGATGCTATAGCTTATCTCTGTCTCCATCTCCTTTTGCTTGCCCACAGATATGCTCATGGTGTCTGCACAGCCATCCCTTCAGCATTTTGGGAGTGAAGGAAGAAACTTGGAGCAGAGATGTGTTCTCCCTTACATCCATGTCCTTCTTCCATTTTTCAAGCAATTCGTGGAACAAAACAGAGCTTGTGCAGCTTCAGAGGAGTGAGAAGTTGTAGTATCACAGAATCACAGGATCGACTGGGTTGGAAAAGACCTCAGAGATCATCAAGTCCAACCCTTGGTCCAACTCCAGTCCATTGACTAGATCATGGCACTAAGTGCCATGTCCAATCTCAGTTTAAAAAACTCCAGGGCCGGTGAGTCCAGCACCTCCCTGGGCAGCCATTCCAATGCCTGACCACTCTCTCTGCAAAGAATTGCTTTCTAATCTCCAGCCTAAATTTCCCCTGGCAGAGTAGAATCAGGGGAAAAAAAGATGGACATTTCCAGTGCCATCTTGCCTTCTGGATTATGCTAAAGCCTGAAGATCTTCTGTCTTACCTCCTGAGGAGATCCCAGTCTGTCCTCGGTAAGATCAGAGCAGGTCAGCCACATCCTCAGTTTCCCTTATGATCCATAGGACTTAACAATACCCCAATACTTTTTCTAGAAACAGAAATAAGAAATATGCAGAGCATTTCCCACCATGTACAGGTCCTACTGATGCTTTTCTCTGTGGTCAGAGGGTGGGGTGATATCTGTCAGCCCTTCTGCAGCTCACCAAAACCTCAGTGTTTCACCTGTGCAAATAACCCCCGCTCACCATCCCCCAGGACCAAGAAGACAAGTTAAAAATGGAGCGTGCAATTTAGCTCCTGCACGTCTGTATTCCAGGCAGCGGTGAAAGACAGAATGGTGGATCTCCAAAATAGCCTCCGCTTGGTTAAACAGCCCCGCTGCCAACTGATGGCTGTTT
The DNA here is from genome assembly GCF_963082525.1 of Nesoenas mayeri. Classification (NCBI taxonomy): domain Eukaryota; kingdom Metazoa; phylum Chordata; class Aves; order Columbiformes; family Columbidae; genus Nesoenas; species Nesoenas mayeri. The sequence goes on from NC_137543.1 coordinate 162,744,046, forward strand.
GTCTGTTTTTATTTGTACAGCCCTCAAACCTAATAAACACCTCAGACATGAAAAGAAAACATTAAGAAACGACGAGGGTAAGAAAAACCAGGCCATTGACTGCTTTTTTAAATAGATCGGTGTGGAGTTGAGTGGCCAGACCTCTTTCCAAGTACATTCCTGTGCTAACATGAATTCACAGACTGCTCCTGTGTGATCATCTGGCAAGGACGTGGTGCTGTCACTCTGCATCCATCTCTTTGCAGGGTCAGTCCTGTCTGTGGTCTGTCTGGGAGCTGACAGCATCCACAGAATAATGCTGCATTTGAATTTTCCAGACAACATTTATTTATTTGTATTATAGGATTGGTTATATGATTATATTCATTATACAATTTTAATTGAAGCCAACCCATCATCATTGTTTCTTTGAAGCACTTAGAGCATGAAAAATATCATACCTGGGCTAGGAATATGGTTTTCCTTCCCTTTTGTCCTCTCCCTTCTCTCTACCTCATTGTCCTTATATTCTTGCATCTTGCTGAAGCTGCCCTGTCTCTCTACAAAACCTCAGCTTTTATTAAATAAAAGCTTTTTCTGCCATAATCCTGCCTGCTCCTTCTTTTGGATGTGACACTTCTCCCATCTGTGAATTTGCACAAGTATCAACATGGAGTTGTAGATGGGGACAAAAGAAAAATGTCTAATAAGCAAAAAGGAGTGCTACTGAAATGTCTCATTTAATGGCCCAGGTTGCCTAATACTGTTGAGAAGACCACTTAATGGTCCTGCTCCCCACCCTGTCACTGTGGTCTTTCATTTCATCCACTTGACATCCACGTTGTGCACAAGCAGACAAGAAACTGCCCAAATTCCAGTAGAAAGCCAAATTCCAGTGAAAGTTAAACTGCGAAATTATCAACCCCATGTGCAGGGTCCCCAGGGCAATGCCTTTTTCTGTGGCTTTGTGTTGTCTAGCACAGGTGTCTGCTGCCTCTTTTCTTGACTATTTAAATGTTGAAATCCTATAGGTCACGTCTTCAATTTTAGTGGCCCTTCCAAACTTTGTCTGACTCTTTAAAGAGGCGGTATTTTCTAGGTTATTCAGGGAGAATCAGAGTGGGAGGATCAGAGACTTACTGGCTTCACTGTGGCTTCTGGCAAAGGGAAAATTGGTTGTGACTTGAAAGTCCCAGGACTGTGCCTTGGTTTTGGAAGCAACCGGCACAGCCGCCAGAATGAGAAATATGAGAAAATGTTTCAACAACCCCTTTTTAAATAACACATGAAAAATCTTTGATAAGCAGTAGATTAGTGATGGCGCCTTAGGTATTGGCAGAAGGTGGTCAAAACAGCATGACCAGCATCGAGGAGCAGGATCAAAGTCCCTTTTAGTTCAGTGTTTTGCCTTCAGTGGTGCCAACTGGCCAAGGCTAAGGAGGGGAGAAAAATAAGGGTGAGGGGAGAAGAAAAAGAGGGGGAAAAGAGGGGAAAAAAATAAAGAAAAAATATAACTCATATTTTGAACCTTTCCTAGTTTTGCCTTCCCATCCTTCCCATGTTTGAAGGAGTTTATTGTTGTTCCCTCTATCTTTTCTTGTTTGAAAACTGCAAAGGCATTTGAAATTGTATAAGACATCAGGATCTCAGACCACATTTGCAGATGTCTTCATGACTCCACAGAGCATTACCAATATACTGTTCAGAATGAGGTGAAAAAGTCTAATATTTCCTTTTTGGGGAGACAAAAGCCTGGGGTTTGAGTGGTTTTCCCCAGGTACCCGGAGACTAGAAGTTTCTTCATGGGTATGTGTCTGCATTTTCACATGTCCTCAAGTATTTCAGCTGTTAATAAGTCAGAGGACAACCTCGTTTTCCTGTGGAGCCACACGTAGGAAAGGCAAAGAAACTTTTTAACCAGCTTCAGGTAACTGAGTGATTGAACCCTGTGTCCTTCGACCTCATCACCATTTGTACCAACTAGCTCCAGTTAATATAGTTTTTCCATTTTCTTCTTTTTTCAAAAATAGGTAATGGATATGACCCAAAGGGATCATTTCTTGTAATTATTAAGCCTTCACTTTCCAGAAATAACTTTGAGGGCGGTGGTCTGATTTTCCCACAGTGAAGCACACTCCTGGAAAGTGCATTTTTCCCTCACTGAGCTCAGGAGTGGGACAATTTCATGGGTCAGGGGCTGGAACCCAGAGAACTGAGGGGTAAAGAGCAGAGATGAGCATGGTACCTGGTCTGACTCCAGCACAGTGCTGCATAAATGAGATATGAACAGCTCCCAGCTCCAAATCTTTGCAGTATTTCTAACCAAGAGAGCCAGATCTCTGTTCTGTAAATCAGACAAACCCTAGCTTAGCTCTAAGCATTGGCACAACCTCAGATCCTTTCATTCAATATCTTAAGCAAATCTATTCTCTTTACTGTGCTGTAATTTTGTTGATTTGGGCTCTCTAGGTTGCTTGGCCAGCTGAGCTCCTTGCTGATATAGATAGAGACTGTGAAGCTTTTAGAATTAGTTCAGCCACAATACTACTGAAATGCAAGTTGTTTCAACCATAAGAATATGCCACACCTCTGCCCTATAAAGTGTAGGGGATGCCCAAGGACAGAAGACATCATCTTCAAGAAATATGCTAAAAAACAAAGAGAAAGAAATTACATGTGCACAGCTACTGGGGAAAAAAAATAATAAGAATAGAATAGAATAGAATAGAATAGAATAGAATAGAATAGAATAGAATAGAATAGAATAGAATAGAATAGAATAGAATAGAATAGAATAGAATAGAATAGAATAGAATAGAATAGAACCTGTTCAAGATGCTTCTGCTTCTCAGATTCTCTTTTCTACCTTACTGTTGGAGGTTAATACTCCTACACTAATTGTATCAGTGCCTCTCTGTGTCATATAAATGTCTCTGACCAACTTTATTTGACTTCCCATTGAAAAATATGAGGAGTTTTGTGCAATCCTTTGCATTGGCTGAAGTGGTGGGAAAGAACCCCTCAAGTAGTAACAGCAATAACCAGGGATGTTAAAATCTTCTGAGTTCATCACACTATGTATGTTTTCACTTGGGAATATCCCTGTTAAAAAAATCACCCCATCCCAGAAAACCCAGCCAGAGCTTTCAAAACTCATCTGATGATTGTTTTCTGCACAATCAGATGTAGCTATATCTGGTAATGGCTTTCGGTGTGGGCAAAAATAGGGGGGAAAAAAAAAAAAGGACTGTAAGGACAGTCCAGGAATGAAGGGGATACAGTTATTACCATCAACAGGGAAGTCAACATCTGGAAAAACTCTATAGCTGAGCAGGTGTGTGTGTGTGCTACCTGGGCTATCTGTGTGGTTTCTAGCTGGGAGATGGCCTCCAGAAACCACTTGAAAATAGAACAAACAGAAGCAGCTCCACTTTCCATTAATATTAATGGCCCAGACATTACCCAATTTGAAGAGGAAGCCGGGGCTGATTAAGAAGGGCCTGATCACCAGAGCTCTAATGGAAAAAGATTAGAGCACAACCTCTGCATCATCTGGCTTTGGGAGACATTGAACCAGCCCGGGGCAGCAGCGGTGAAGGATGAAGCCAGTTTCTACACTGGAAAATTTTCTGCTTGGAAGCTCCCTTGTCCAAATATTTTGCTACCAAATCATAACTTAGCAGCCCGCTGCCAGAATCGTGTACGTTGATGTGAACCATTCACAAATGAAGGGAAAATGAGACAAATACACTGGGTGGGAGACTTGGGAGCTTGGAGGTTGGTACCCAGCTCTGAAATGGCTTTTTTGGGTGGCTTTGGGAATGTGTCTCCTCTGAATTGATGCAAGAGAAAAATATTCCTTCGTTTTTCCTGTGTTCAGACAAATCTTTCAGTGTGTGCAGCCCATCTCCTATCCCATGCATACATTTAGACTACCAGGCACAAGGGACACTGAGCGTTATTATTATATGGCTAGCAATATCTATTATCTTCCAGACACAAGCTAAATCTGAAAGCAGTAATGTCCTGATTTGGAAATTTCTGCAAAATAAGAACCTCCCAGTTTCACCTGATCTTATCTGGACTCCCTGGAGACCACTAGATTAACAATTAAACATACAATTGGAAAATAGACTTGGAGCCAACAGAAGGGAATGTCCTTCCTTGTCAGAGAAAACTGCACAATATTATTAAAAGTCCCAGAGCACCCTTGGTGCTGTTTGTCACTCTTTATTCATTTAAGGAAAATAAAAGAGTGCACTGAGATATTCAGGCAGTTTCAAGTCAAATTTGCTTTCAGGACTCTCCAAATACTAAGGCGGGGTTATTAATTTTTGGCCAGACACTGAAAGAAAAAAGAAAATAGAGGAGGAAAAAAAAAAGCTATCACATGGAAGCTTTAAGCTCTGTTTCTCTTCTCACTCCCACAGCATGTTCAGGACCTCAACAAACCTTCCCCAGGTCTGCTTCCCAACAATGTCTGCAGTCCCACAGGCAACTCACACATCTGTAACCCATCCTTGGCTTTGCCGTTTATCAGCCAAGTCAGCCTGTGAGCTCTGACCCAGCCTTGCGTGTTATTCTATGCCAGAATAAAACCAAGAAGACTTAAATATCTCCCTAAGATTTTCAGACTTTGAAAAATTCAATTGGCTGACATATTATAAAGTGATATTTGGGACTCCAATAACAGGAAAATATTCATCTAAAACAGCTCTAGTCTTACAGTTTGAGCTGAAAGCTCTGCAGAAAAATATTTTCTGATAAGAATATGACAATTTCTGCTACTACTACTAACTTTAACATTTTATTTACAGTCCTGTTTCTTCTCTTTACCTTTGTACGATATGTATATATTTGCCTTTTCTTTCACAGCATTACTTTCTAACAATATTTTCTTAAAATATCTTTTCACTAAACCTATTCTGTTTCGTGCTTGTGAATGGTACAAAAACGAGGCAGAAGAACTGGAAGAGTGGCATTGGTTTGGAAGTATGACTTTCTAGAGAAATAAATGACAAGACTGACAGGTACACCTGGAACCTCCAAGCTTTACATTTTCCTTTCCCTGCTCACTTGTTCATTCTGTCTTTGTAGTTCATGCAGTGGGAAACTTGGTCTCCAAAGGCAATTAGGACAGGCTTGTTTGCAGCCATACTGCAGAAAGCAAACCCCTGTATTCTGCAGGGAGGAGACCCCAGAGCAAAGTCTCCAAAGAAGCCAATGTGCTTGCTCCAAATGGAGGCTTGTGAGAAAAGACTTATGAATGCAACGTTGCAATAAACGGACATCTACATCAATAAGTTAAACAGGGTCTAAGAGTGGTTCCAGGAGCTGGAACCTCGTCATTTATATCATCAGACTTTTATGAGCAATGCCTGACATGGAGCAGCTGAGGGACCTGTGAGGGGAGTCAGCCTGGAGAAAAGGAGGCTGAGGGAAGACTTCCTCACTCTCTGCAAGGAGGTTGTAGCATGGAGGGTGTTGGTCTCTTCTCCCAAGCAGCAAGTGATGAGAGGAAATAGCCTCAAGTTGCACCAGGGGAGGTTGAGGTTGGATTTGGGGAACAATTTCTTCCCCAAAGGGCTGTGGGGCATTGGAACAAGCTGCCCAGGGCAGTGCTGGAGTCACCATCCCTGGAGGATTGGATAGATGGTGATGAGGTTCTCAGGGACATGGGGCAGTGCCAGGGGTGGGTTAATGGCTGGATTCTATGATTCTGAGGGTCTCTTCCAACCAAAATGATTCTATGAATGTTCCTGGGCACTGTTTGGGAGTTAACGTGGTCCAGGGACCATTCTGAATATGAATTTTGGATATGGTTGTCCTCTTCTGAAGGCTAAGGGAGGCTAAAGATACAGATGTGGCCAGATACTACCAGCTGATCTCAATGTTAGAGAATCAATCTCTGGCTCATTTTGTTTGTTAAGTGTAGATCTGAATGACCCTGGAAGAAAGAGGAAAATAACACAAACGGCTGCTTACCCCCAATTTCTGGTAATGTAAAAAGAAAACAGAGTGTACAAGCTTCATCCAGGTCATTCATTGCATTTCGAACAAACAGGGAAAACAGCCAGTGCTGAATACTTTCGCACAGCTGAACACATCCTTCCAGACAATTCCTTCTCTATGGGCTCTTGATATCCTGACTAAAAGTATGGTAGGCAGACAGGATGTTTCGTCCATCACAGAATCACAGAATGTTAGGGATTGGAAGGGACCTCAAAAGATCTTCTAGCCCTATCCCTCCGTCAGAGCAGGAACACTTAGATGAGGCTACACAGGAATGTCTCCAGAGTAGGAGACATAGGGTGTCTATAGGGTGTCCTGCATCCATCATGGCAAATCTCCAGCCCTGGGATGCAACACTTCACGACTTTCCAGCACAACTACCAGTAGGAATGTTGCTGCTTCTGCATTTGAAACAAAACTCCTCTTGCTCCATCCGTCTTTGCAGTGCTTATGTCTGCACCCCACTGAAATGAGAAAGTGCGTCCAGAAACACTCTTCTCGTTATAGCACTTCAACCTGATGCCCCTGATAGAAGTCTATTCATTTTTATTGTATTCATTTAATTCCATTTTATTCTATTCCAGCTTCTTATCAGATGGGAAAGAGCGCATAAGCCACTGAGGCCAGGACTGCTCTTTCTGCTGTTAACCTCTCTCCTCTTGCTGGCAAAGCTTCAAAGTTCTCTGGAATGCCATTTTCCTCCTTTTCAGCAGCCTGATTTCCTAATAAATTCAGCTTTCTGTTGTGCTTTGTGGCTGTCTCCACCTCATCTGTTTTGGGGACACTTCTGGAGAAGCATTCTCAGCTCTCAGCTCCCTCTCCGAGCACAGACTGTGGCCCTGAACCAAAGAACGATGTGGAATCGAACAGGCTTACGCAAATCAGACTAGTCGCCAGAAAACAATCTGAGGAAAAGTTGTTTTGCCTCCTCCTCCTTATTATTATGATGGTATTTTGGCAGTAAAATCAAGAGCAAGCAACCAAAAGTTAACTTACACTTCAAGAGGTTGGGCATAAACATTTTCATCTCCCGGGGTTGCTGGAGGTTTCACAATCTCCTCAGCAAACTCTAAACTTGAGCTGCTGATCCAATTTGTCTATCTACCTTTCAACAAATTAGGGATTTCTCCTAAGATCTCAGGAACGAGAATCTGAGGAAAACAGCCTGAGTTTCTATTTCGGAAGCTGGGACAAATCTGAGAAGAAACAAAGGTGGTTTCCTGCCGTCGGGTTTTTTCTAGGTTTTTGTTCTCTTTTTGCTGTGTTTCCTGACTTTCAAGAGCTATGTATGAAACAGTTGAAGTCCTGCTGTTGTTTCCATGAGGAGAAACCTTTCCCTGCTCACAGTCTCTTCTGTCTCCCATCTACATGGTATGACATGATCGATGGCATCAGAGATATGTCCCTGACATTGGCCACTCCTGTTGCTTTGTTGCTAACCTATACCCTGCTTAGCCTTTCAATATTTATGACATGGTCATTGTTGGAAGCTTCTCCATCCAGGGGCACCCTTCACTTAGATACACCTGTGGAAACTGAGCTTTAAAATTATGACCATTTTAAGTCCCAAGGTCATTGAAACCTGTGCCGTGAAGGATTTTTTGGAGTACCTCACAGTACATTTTTCCATCACATGGTCTGTAGCCACATCTGCTGCTTGGGCTGCCACTCATCTGCCCTATGAAGTTACCCCTACCAGTCCTTCCCAAGCTGCCCACAACTCCTTTCTCCTCCTCACCACGTCCTCAGATGTGCTAGAATAGCTGTGCACTAATTGCTTCCAAGCACACTCCTGACAAAATTTTCTGGGTTTAAACCACAGCAAAAAATAGCAAAATTCTTTTCTAAAGTTTCTAAGTTAACCTAGATAATTTTGGCATGACTGAATGAGGGTTCAACCACATGTGCAGTTGTGCTAGAAGATATAAATGAGTAATGGCCATGAGCTGGTTAAAGTGACTTTTGCACCCATCTGATCTGCAATGTGGTTGCAACCTAATACAGCTGGAGCGCCTTGCAGTGGTGTCTAAGATCTAATGTCTAAACCCAGGGCTGCTGGACTCCAGTCCCAATACTATGAACTGAGGAACAGATGTATCCACAGCTGGATATGCCACTGCATCTCCATAGACTACAGAATTACTGTGGATTCTGCTCCCAAATGCATTTGCAACATAAGATTACAGGGGTTGTCTACACTCTCATTCCAGCAGAAGTCTAAATTCATTCCCCAGAAAAGCCACAAACTCTATTCAGCTACTACCTGGTACATCCTAAAGAAACAAATTATAGGTAGCACAGCCTATGGTGAAGGTTCAAACATTGGGAGGAACTGAAAAGGTTTCCCACATGGCATCTGTCTACTTACATGAAATATAGATATTCAGTTGTGTTTTCAGTGGAAAACAGCCCATAACATGCACATCACCATCACTATTTAAGCTCTGTGACAATACCCGTGAGAGAAAAAGAGAAAATTAGCAAGAAGCTATCATTCTCCTTACAGCCTGACCTAATCTTTTTCTCCTACTACATAATTCCCTCACAGCAAGGAGATGTTTAAGTCACAAATTTCTGAAGTCTCTTTGTAAACTGCACTGCATTTGCAGTAAAAAGTAAGTAACTCCGAATTTGAAATGGTTACCTGGTCTTCAGCTTTAAAATATATCCAGACTTATTGATAATTGACTGAATGACTCCTCTCCTCACCAGATGGCTACGGAGCTCTTTGCATGTGGTTGTGCTTATCAGATCAAAGCAGTGAATTCAGATAACATTCAGTTTGAGGACTGACACCCCAGAGAATGTCTCAAAGATATTAGAAGTCATCTGTGATCTTCAAGGCACAAGTCACCCAAAGCCTGATCCAAATGGTCTCATCCAAAGAGTGACAATGGAAAAGTCAGATGTATTCAGGATAGAAACAAATGACAATGAATAAATTATGATCATTAACCCATGATAATAATTAGTAATTAACCAATGTGCTGTGCTATGGATTTTATAGGCAGCTGAGCTATACAAGCAAAACTCCAGTACAGTCAATGGAGCTACAACAGCAGTGAGCGTTTTGTTTCTCCTGTTAAATCTCATTCACTAGGACTATTTTTAGCTTTTTGCTAATGTCCAGAACCCCCTACTGACAATCTGCACTGCCACCTTGTGTGGTTCTGGCTTTTACTTGGGCTTCCTTCCAAATCTTCCCTCTTATTTTCTACTGAATATCCTTCCCTTCCCAATACAGATTGTTCATCTGATAATGAAATTATTTGATTATGCCCCAAAAAACTCATGCTATTCACCTTTGTCTCAGTCTCCTAAATGGAGTCAGGCTCTGATCTCGTCCCTTCTTCTACTGCGTGAAAATTTCTTGTCAGAGCATGGAGTTGTCAGGCTCCTAGACATGGTCTTTACTGGAACTTGCATTCCTATCTGCTTGTTCTCTTTACACCTTCTGATTGCAGACCTGTTGGCTTGCTCAGAAACATGGGAATGATTATACCTGGCATGCAAAACTTTAGAAATTCAGGAATCACTATCCCTTACACCTCTGAGCTCTTGTCCCTTACTACCTGTGCACTTATATTCCCCATTGCAGGTCAGGGAGCTTGTCCATGTGCAAACAACTCACACAGAGAAACCCCTGCATGGGAATAGATATCTCTGGGATGACTTTGGGGTCTAAGATATATTAGGTTCATTCTGTAGGGTTTTCTCTTAGTCAGCACACTCATAATGTGTCTTTCTTCTGCTTAATCGGTTAACATTTTAGAAACCTAGTACCCTTGAGATTTCTTTGACTCTTGTCTGAATGAGATGAAATTGTGTAAAAAAAGTGCACAAATTTTTGAGGAGGAAGATGGGCATCAATAGCCACACTGTCCTCCTAAGTCTACATAAAATTGCCTGAGAAAACTACTCTAAACCTGCCCTCCGTTCCCACCCGTGGCATTTTATGCACACACAATGGCACATGTTGTTAAGCATGTGCACATACATGAGCACATATGCAGTATCAAGAGATGGGTGCACATTGTACAGTTCTAGAAAAACACAGTCCAAATTTGTCATAAGTTTTGTTTTCCCCTCTGGAGGAATATAAGTCATGGAGATGTATGAGGAGAAATATTACACGGGCACAGGGATTATTAATTTTTTGAGCGATCTAGTAATGTTTTCCCTTCTCTGGCTTCCAAGCCTCTCTAACACCTCATTAGTGAACTGTGTGTTGGACTCCAGGCACTCACAGGGCTTCTGTTCACCTCTCACTCCCGGGTCCTGCACCTTCTGTGTTTCCTTCTTCACTAGTCACTCTTGTGGGGGAAAGAGACAACAATCAGACCAAAAAAATCTTCAGGTCCCAAAACATGAGCCTGCATATTTTTTTTTCCTTTGCTGTTTTTATTTTAGTGGCATGAAAAGAATCTCAGTGTTGGCTCTGCAAAGGAGACTGAGAAGACAAGTGAGTGGTCAGAGGTGGATGGTCTTCAAATGTCATTTGGAAAAGTTATTGCTGTGGTAAGAAACATGACATATTCCTGCTTTCTTCAGCCGTAACTAAAGCTCATGCTCTTATGTCTTACTACCTTAATTGTTATTGCCATCACTAGGGCATGGTTTATCTATATGCAAAGCCACTCATGTCCTCGAAGAAGATAAATATAATTCATTCCCTTGACAGATAACAGGTATGGTACATGTCTTCAAACATACACTTTTAGGGGCAGAGCAATGTCATCCACTCTTCATCTTATGCCACCTTAATTGCAACATAAAATATTGTTTTGTTTCCTGGTCTTCCCTCTTTTGACCAGGCCACTCTTGGGTCTCCAAGGACACAGCCCTTCTTCATTGACATAGTCTGGATATTGCTTGTGGAAGGAGATCGAGCTTCGTTCATTTGTTTTTCCATTAAATCTGTCTTCAGGTATATAAACATCTTACTCTACACCAAAGCTAGTCTCTGGAGTGCCATTGTAGTCAGTGAAAATGGTGGCAATAGAAAGCATTAACAGTCCTGGGGATGTCTCCTCCCAGTCTAAATGATCTAGGATGATCTAGACCAGGTCAGGTGAATCACACTTTAAAGTGCTTATTGTTCTTTTTGACCTGCAAAAAAGGTGTTAAGGTGGCCATATGAGACATTATTGGTGGTTGAAGGGGGGTGGAGTGAGCCTCTCCCATATGAAAAACCTAAGCCCTATCCAGAAAAGTTTCTTCTTCCTTCAAGGAGAGAACTCATGCTTGCATCAGTGTTTTGTGTTGGTTCTTTTGTTTTGTTTGGTTTGGGGGTTTTGTTGTTGTTGTTACTGTTTGTCTGGTTTTTTTTGCTAATGACATTTTGATGATGGTTTTACTATCAGAAAGCACATGGTGAAGAAGAAAGCTCAAGATGCATCATGTGTCCTGCATGGCAGAGAGTGAGGTTAGTGGGAAATTTGTCCCACAACCTCCAGGTAGCCCATTTGTCTGTTCCCAGTTTGTTGCTGACCCTCTCCTGCACACCCCATTATCTCCGGGACCTGCAGCCCAATGAGTTTGAAAGGACTCTTGATAGGCAAAGTAGACACCTTGACTTTCTGTTTTCCCTTAGCAACCTCTTGCCCCCAGTGACTATCTGCTTTATCCATGCTAAAACAGGCTTTAAACACCATGTTGCAGCAACAAACTCAGCTACAATGATCCCAAAGGATATCTCAGTGTCTCAGAAATCTCCCTACCTTGCACTTCTGGCTTTGGGAAAATAGTAAGCTCTGCCCTTACTCCTATGTTTGATTTTGAATCTATATATCCCAACTCCTACCTATGGATCTGAGATTAAGGCTCAGTTTGTAATTCTGGCATGTTTATAAAATAGTGAATTGAAACTAGGATGGAACAGAGTGTAATTGTCCTCAAGCTAACTGAAACCTGACTTGCAGCAATTTAGCTTAGTGCAATAAGGTCTCAAACAGAGGAACAGAAGCCTAATAAGAATCTAATTAAGGTGATCCTTGCAGTGCTTTCAAATGTGATTACAAGTAGAGCTCTACTTTTATTCTAACAGGAGCATATGGCTACAGTACCACTTCCAGCTGTTCCCTATTCTTCTCGATGGTGGAAGGTACTGTCACACAGCTGTCTTACATTAAAGGATCCTATCCCACTGCCTAGCACACATCCAGGCCAGATTAAAGTGAAGCCAAATGTGAAACTTGATTGAGTTTGCATTGGCAGAGTTCAGAGGAGTTTACATACCTGGTTTAGACAATGAAGCTGTAATAAGTAGATAATATCTGAGATGGGTGAAGCAGTTTTAAAAGTGGTCAAGAATGGGATTCTCTTAGATATATACACTTTATCCAGCTATCCCACATCTCTCCATAGTCAGCAAAGGTCTACTCAATCCAGGCAAAGGCACAATTCATCTCCTAAAGCAGAATCACAAATGTTAGGGATTGGAAGGTCTCTTCGCTACTTGAAAGTGTCCTTCTCCACTGTCTAGAAAAAGTGTGAGGGTAAATCACCCCTTGTGGGTTTGATTTCATCCATATCCACACTGGTGATATCTCCATCTGAGCTGCAAAACCCAGGCTTCTTCTCAAACAGTAGAGAAAAGGGCATTTCAAATAAAAACCAGAGTGAAGAGTAGAGATGGAAGAATGGATGTAGTAAATTGAGAGCTTGGATCAGGGAAAAAACCCCAATAATTTCTAAGGTCTGGTGCAGTAGTGAATTGAAATCCATGTGGCTGAAAACAAATCCTGCACCCTGACTGCCATGCAGAAGAACTCATTAATTTATAATCAAAGGGTTAGTCAGTCTTGCTATTGTAAGTTTGAAATAACCCCTGTTGCTTCATCTATCATAGAACTAAAGCGTGGAGATGGTGTAAATTTGCCCCCTGGAAAAGGGACAATGAAGCAAGTCACCTACCTGTTATCCACTCCTTATGATACAAGGAAACAGGTGAAATCTAAATATTCATAGCAACTGCAAAGTGAATCATTCTAATTGAAATCACCTTTGACTCCTCTCCTGCTGGTCAGCTGATGCATATCAACTTCTTAAGCTGCAGAAGCTGGCCACTGAAAGTTCTCTTTCCTACACCTGTGAGAGGTGTAGATTACTTCAAAGTCAGCAGTCTATTGTCTGTATCAAGGATGCCAATCACATTTAAACAAGCTTGAAAAGTTTAGAAGATGGCATTTTAGCATAACCAACAGCAACAGCTTCTCCTCTCTGCTGTAATTATTTTTACTTTTGCAATAGAATTGTCCAGCAGCAGGCAAAGATACAAACTGAGGTCACTTGTTTTGGTTACTGGAAGGAGAACCTCTACTTCATTGAGCTGTCTTCATGTCCCCAGCCCTCAAACTGGATGCAAACTCCTGCAAAAACAGCAGCATCAGTCCAATTCAAAACCATGCAGTGATAACAACCACAAGAATAAACAGATGGTTGCATATGTGGTCACATGTTAGAGTTAGTTGAGTACTATGTTGACACTATGTTTACTTATGATCTCTGTTTTCACTATTTAAAACCAGACCTGTGTTAAATCTGTTTTTTCCTAGCCATTCCCTTCTTTTTTTTCTGCCCAGTTGTGTTATTCAGATGAGATTTGAAGATATTTTCTCAAAAAGCTCAAATCTGTCCTGTACAAATTTGTTTTACAGCACATATTTGTAAATGTAGAGAAGTCCTGCTTATGATTTTTTGAATGACTGTGGTGTAGCAAACAGGAATATTACAAACTCTGAAGGGTTTAGTAACTTTAGCAGCACATACTAGTAAAGTGGAAAATCATTCCAAGCACTGTGCTAATTAAGCTATACAAGAAATCTGTCACACAAGAGAACAAAGTCAACTGTTTTACATTACCAGTCACAAAATACCAGCTCAGAAGTTAGAAAAAACAGACTTTGAACAACACCAGAAGTTGAATAATCCATTGAAAACTGGATTTATGCAAGTTGTGATGGCTTTATTCTGTTCTGCGCAGCAATAGGCTGTGTGTCTAACACAGGGATTTCCCTTGGCCCAGATGTGAAATAATCAAAGATTCCAGATCAATGATTTGTTCTTGCTAGAGGAAACAGAAGTTAGGGAAGAAGAGTCATGTCCAAGTCTGCACTAGGTATCAGTCATACAATCAAGATGTGAACCTACCAAGCATTCCTTACGCATCATCCCCTAGGACTCATCCACTCCTCTTTTGACCTCCTGATTTTCATCTTGTATCAAAAAAATACAGACTTAACACCTGTATCGAGGAGGGAAGACCAAGAGATGCAGACCCATTGTATTGATTTTCCAGGTGGAAACAATTTCTTCTATAAGCTCTATGTTATGTTTTGTACTATAGAATAATCAGGATGTGTTATGTGCAAGGCTTATCCCATTTTGCTACATCAATATTTACTTGAGTTTTATTAAATCTTTAACACTCTGTAATTGTGATCAGGTAACCTAGACTGAAAACTGAACTGCGTTTGCATTCTTGCTGTCTCCCTGCCACTGGAGGTTAATGTTTCCTGCCTGACACATTAATACCATGCCAGGTATGCTTGATTACATACTACTGCTTCAAGCAGAAAAAGCGTAGAACAAAGTGATTGTTTTAATCATCTGAAAGACAGTTTGCTTGTAAGGAAGGCACAGAAAAAAGCTCGATCATTTGTTCATAGGTGAATTTACTCTACAATGTCATTCTGTCTTTCTATACATTTCAATGTATGATCCTCCAGAATTCATAGAATCCTAGAATCATAGAATAGTTTGGTTGGAAGGGACCTTCCAAACTCATCCATTCCAACCCCTGCCATGAGCAGGGATGTCTTCACTAGCTCAGGTTGCTCAGAGCCCTGTCCAGCCTGGCCTGGGATGTCTCCAGGGATGATTCATCCACCACCTCTCTGGGTACCTGGGCCAGGCTCTCACCACCCTCATTGTAAAATATTTCTTCCTCATATCTAGTCTAGTCTGAATCTCCCCTCTTTTAGTTTAAAACCACCACCCCTTGTCCTGTCATAACATACCCTTCTAAAAAGTCTGTCCCCATCTTTCTCACAGGCTCCTATAAGTAGTGGGACAACTGACTTCTGTAAATGCTAAAGCTTAGGGAGAGGGCTAGAGTTTCACTGGTACAGACTAGCATCTTTGGGGACCACTTCTACCTCCCTAACAAATCCCTAACAAAGTTTCACAGACAGCAGAACACCTGTCAACACAGAGCATTTGTTCCATTTGGTTCCCCAGGTATCTTAGGAGATGAGATAAGGAGAAAATGCTCGTGTCTTGTTCTCATTTGACTGTTCATTTCAGTGCCCTTAAAGACCTCCTTTTAACCACAGTTTATGTGGCCTAGATAAAATGAGCTCGGAAGATCATGACATATTCCTTACCTTGAAGAGCACATGACTGACATGTAGGGCAAGACACTAGAATAAGAAGATAACACTGCTCAGCACATCAGCAGCAGCTGATGCCCCAGTGACCAAACCATTGTCAGACCCTTTCTTTCCTCGTTCTGCTCCACTCTTTCTAGACTTTGGACAAGATGGAATTGTTGGAGATTTCTCAATCATTAATGAGGTTGAGAATGAAGTCTAAGAAAAATGTATTTATTCTTACCCAGTCATCCAACTCTACACCTATTAAGGGCATTTGTTAACTAGTTGGCTTGAATCAAGTGAACACAGATGCCCTAATGAGGCTGAAGGTAAAAACGGAGATGTTTTCAATATGAAGAAAGGTGTTTCAGAGGAGAGCTTTTGCGATGTTTCACTACATATTTTAATGTTTATATTGCTGTACAAGGAGGGTGGGGCAGCTGTTTTGCTCTGGGATTACTGCCATTGCCGTCTGCTGGGTGCAAGGACAACAAAACCTCCTCACATCAACCTCAAGTACACAGGGCATGTCCACCCTGAGTGACCCTTCGCACAACTGATTTCTTCCCAGAATGCCAGAGATCACTCTGTTTGGACAGAAAGCAAGGTGAAGGCAGAGTTCAAGAAAATATTCGTTCCCTTCATGATTTCACAAACAACCAAAGGGAGATGATAACAGAAAATACTTTGCGGTTGCACGACACTCATATTCAAACCCTCCTCTAATGAATGCTGTGTCATCTTCGCTGAATAAGCCTTGTAACAGAAAAGATTCAATAACGTTCATAGTTTTCTTGAAACAGTCACAAAAACTATAAAAGGTGGACAGAGAGTTCATCTTATGCCTCCAAACTGTATGTTGTTTCCTTGATAACCAGCTACTGGCTGAAAAGCTAATATAGTCTGGTTTTGATTTCATCTTAAATCCCATCCTAAACTGAGTCAAATTTCCTCCCACCCTATTTAAAGTTTGGGAAAAATATTACAGGTTCACTAAACAGTTTGGTTTACATAAATCAGTATTAGTAAAAAAAAAAAAATACAAAACCACTTCATCCCTCATTACAGTGGGGAATAAGGTACAATACAAAGTTCTAGAGACATTTTGTCAGACTTTACCATAGACACTTTCTTGCACAGGCATCTGTGGATAAACTCCACAGCCCAGACACTTACAGACAGTTCATTTAATTATACATTCATGGTATAGACATGTCCTAAGTTCAAAAGTGCCATAGGAATGTTGAGCTGCGATGACCCTAACATCAATTTCATTAAAAAATCTAAGATCACTTATATGTTCAAATAGTAAGATGCTACTTAACTAAAATTCATCTCACACAAAAGACCAATAAAAGGAGACAATATACATATTTTTTAAAAGTTATCAAAGAATAATATCAAACTCACTGTTTCTATGATTCTAGAAAGGACATTGGAGTGAGTACTCCACGGAAACCAGAATCTATTATTATTATTTGACTCCAGGCTTAAATCTGCATCCGCAAGTGTTCACTGAGGACAAATCCAGAAGCTCATGCAACAAAGAAAACAAAAATAATTCTTCATGGTTTATTTAACAACCACAGCAACAGCAGGAGCCAAATTTCATGAGACTGCAATGACTCTACAGAGTAAACTTAGTACAACATTTAGATTGTCAGGAACCACAACCCACAACTGATAGCAGAGGAAGAAAGAATTCAGACAGATTTTCCAAAGTGATTACTTAGACTTTCTTTCTGACATTCAGATTGGCAACACTTTAAAGGCTTTTAATTTTCCAATGACAGATTTTTCAGAACTTTCTAAAAATCAGATCATATTAATCACCTTTAAATGATGTTTTGGATGTAAGGTTTAGGAGTTATTAATTCAGGCTGAGAAGGAAAACAAAATCTATGTTAACCATTCTGCAATCACATTTAATCTAAAATAACACCACTTAACGCTGCTATATCAATTAATTCTCACTGCTAAGCAATACACCATTCACATTATTTATGCAGGACCAGGAGTTATAACTGGGGTCTGGGATGTGAGTACATAACAACTTTATTGGAATAGATTCTCCAGTTGACTCTGTCAGCTGTGATTAGCAGCCCAGGGTCTGACCTTCTTGATCCAGAGAGTTTTATGTTTTAGCCATTGCCTCCACAATACAGATAAGCTGTCCATGCCATTATTTATTTACGACTGAAAACAAGGCATGGGAGAATGTGCCAGTGAGAATGCTGTGTTCCCACAGCCTTCTTGCGTAAATATTTCTCTTTTGTCAGCAGTAAAAGGTCTGGGATGCTGATGCAGAAGATAAGGGTGCAGCTGTGCCAGCTCTGCAGAGCTGAAGCAGATGGACTCTGTCTGTGCTCAGCTCCACTAAAGGAGAAAGACCAAGAAAGAAGCGGCTTCTACAAGTGCAAATTGAACTTTGGAGCAGTAGTTATTTCCCACTGGCTTTTGACAAGAAGCCTGACCTCTCTTACACTTCCAGAACCGAGTAAATAATGCAATGTCTGCTTCTTAAAAAGGCCTGATCTAATTCAGCTCACTCCTTAAGTGCCTTTTTCAGTCCCAGAATAATACATCTGAAGCGCAGTTGTTTAAGAGAAAGGAAAACAGGCCCAATTCTGTAGATGCTGATAATGGCAGAGGGCAGAAGTCCTCTCTTACGTGTTGTTTGGTGTTGTTATCAAGCCCAGAAGAGGTCTAATGCAGAACTCAAGTTGCCTCACACCAGCTATTGCAGAGCTTCTTAGTGACTGTCCTCCTGTCCTGAGCACTGAGGAGGCCAAAGCTGAAATTCTGGGGTCGGTATTGGGCTAAGGAGACCTTGAGGTTCTGGAGCAAGTGGAGAGAAGGGAACGAAGCTGGGGAAGGGGCTGGAGCACAAGTGTGATGGGAGCAGCTGAGGGACCTGGGGGGTTCAGCTGGAGAACAGGAGCTGAGGGGAGACAGGGACACAAAGAAACGGCCTCAAGTTGCCCAGGGGAGGTTGAGGTTGGATCTGGGGAACAATTTCTTCCCCAAAGGGCTGTGGGGCATTGGAACAGGCTGCCTAGGGCAGTGCTGGAGTCACCAGCCCTGCAGGGTTGGACAGAAGGAGATGAGGTTCTCAGGGACATGGGCTAGTGACAGAGTTGGGTTAACAGTTAGATGCAATGATCTTGAGGGTCTCTCCCAACCAAAATGATTCCATGATTCTTCCAGCTGCTCTTAAAGTATGTGATGTTGGCCCACATGAGAGCCTACATGCTGGATTGAGGATTTGGTCCAGTCTTACAGGTCCACAAAGACCTATAGCCAAACAGGAATACCTCAATGTATACAAAAATCCACATGCGAGCACATCTAGCAAATGTATATTTACATGCACAATAATGCCTATGTATTTAAACAGACAGGTATAAGAGCATTTACAGATTGGTGCATGTACGTATTTATTCTGTGTGCATATCTGTGGTTACCATATTTGCTCAAGTGATACTCTGCTGATTTACCCTGACCCTTAAAGTATGCCTAGTCTTACAATATATGTTTTATATTGCTTTTTATCAGAGTGAGAGTATGTCTGGAGTTCATCCAACTAAAATCATCTGCATACACAGGCACATATATGGATGAACACATGTATATACACACATGCATGTAGGTACATATTTCTGAGAATCTAAGGACATATGCTGGTCCCCTGCAGACACATAATCTCTATTTATCTGTCTATATATGTATATAACCTTATTTGTCTACAGATAAACACACAGATTTATTATTATTTTCTTCCCATGGAAATAAAAAGAGTTGATTTTAAAAAGATTCAGTAGTATAACATAACCGAAATTTTTAATGATAAAATTGTGCTTTTCATAAAATTTTCCTATAACACAATTTCCTGCCCTCATTCAGTTATAGTTATTTAAAAAAAAATATTGAACTTTAATTATGATATTTCTGATGTTTTCACAAAGCTGACAATATAAACATCTCTTACTCATAGTCAAATGTGCCTTATATCTCTCATGCACTGAGAGGATTTTAATGAATGTTCCAGTTACTAGAATCACAAGGGACATAAGGTGCCTTGAAATAAACTTATTGCTTCCAGTTGGAAGGAAGGAAGGAAGGAAGGAAGGAAGGAAGGAAGGAAGGAAGGAAGGAAGAAAGGAAGGGAAAGAGAGGGCCAAAAACTCTGTTTTTCATCCTGATGACTGTTTAGCATGTATAAGGTAGTCAGATTTACACTACTTGGATATGTAGCAATTCTACTATGCCAAAGACAAATATTGTACTGCACCCTGCTTTCTTCATTATCTCTTGTTTCTGATGTTTGGTTGGAGAAAAGTATTTATTCATTGATGCTATGGCTTTAGTCTTCTGCAATGTGCTGATGGGATAATGCTATGTCTTGTAAAATGTAAATAATGTTTTCCTGGTTCCACTTTTTCTTTCTCAACATCTTCTAGCAGGTGTTAGGTTCATGAGAAACAGGCTTCTTTTGATGTATTGACACAGTTGTTTAAAAGAAAAAATCAGTTTTTAAAGTAAAATGACTCAGAGGAGCAAGATGCTGAGCCTTTGAAGCTGGATTCTTATCTTGTTGACATCTGTATAAATCCAGAATGCTTCTTTGGAGACACAGCAGGTCAACAAAAAGGTCTTTGGAACTTTTCCTCTCTGCTAGTGTCCTTCTGTGCTGCTCTTTATACAAGACACTTCATGTCTCTGATTCCTTTCCCAAACTCTTTCTATTCTGAGGGTGCTACCCCAGTCTCCACGCTGTTGGTCCAGAGGATATTATGTCATATCTGATGGCTCTGTGCAGTTATCCTCGGTGCCCGAGAACATCTTTAAAGGTTTTTCTGAAATCTATCTGAATGGAGATGGTTCACCTGAATGGAGATAGTTTATATAAAAGAAGCAGTAACCCATACATGCAGTTTTTCCTGCTGTCCTTCTCTTTCATAATGTCCAATACAGCAAGGTCATTCAAAGACCAGGATGCCCCATGGCCTCCAGCTACATATCTCCCTCCTCCATATACCAAGATGAGCCATGGATCTGTCCCTGTTATTTCAAAATCCTGTGTAACTCTAGCTTATATTCTCATTCCGCAGAAAGTAATTGTGTAGGACCTCAGAGCATCACTCACTATTACAGGGTGCTCACCATGAAACTGAAGTGGCTTGAAACCCAATTCAAAATAATCCCAAAGTGAGCAGAAACTGGAGATGTAGACCAGCTCTTAGCTTGCAGGCAACTGCTGAGCATCAAACCTCCAGTCAGTGAAAAAGGGATCAAAACAGCCTATAGCTTCACTGTGTTTTTCTTCACTCCCAGCCTTTTTGCATCTCCTTTATTCAGCTGAAGTCCTTCTTAGGGCTTTTCAATAAAATCATCAGTGCATGGCTCACAACAGACTCTGGATGTGGACTCTGAGACAATCTCTTCCTGTACCCTAACACTTTTCTCCCACCTTCTATGTAGAATCAAACTTCCCTTCGTGTTCACACTTTGAGTAGTCAAGATTGGTCAACATATTTTTAAAAGAACAACCATAGTACCTAGTTATCAAATTAGTGGCTTTAGGAGAAGGTAAACAATTTATTCTTAAAATAATTGAGAATAGTGTGTGCAAGTCCTCAGACTTTTCCATTTTTTATGTTTGTTTGGTTTATTTTTAATCAATACTCTTTTCAGGTAGTCTTCCTGCCTTTAGCACAAAATTTAGATGTTTTATTTCCCAGACATGCAATTTATGGAAAAAAGAAGTATTCAGGCAAAACATCAACATATCTTTATAAAGAAAGGCTGACACAAACATTTCTGGCAAAGAAAAATAGTCTTAGTTTCCGCAATGGACGGGTCTCAGAGCTAAACTACATTTCCCAGGATTTAGCTGTCTTCATTTACCTATTTAGATGTAGTGAATTATGGGAAATTCTGTCTATCCCATGGGTCCAACCCACGGAGAAGAGTGAGAACATCCGAGCTTCAGTGTCCCTCCGGCTCTGCAGCTACTTTTGGTTCTTGGTCAGAGTATTCTGGTGTTTGAGGTTTTGAGAAACAAAACAAAATGCCATTTTCCTCCCATTTTCCTGAGGAAATGTTCATTTGTTGTTGTTCTTAATAACTCTCTACAGAAATTTCTTTCTTTTTTTCTTTTTCCTTGCTCTTATCCAATTGAATAGGAAAATTCCTCAGGACATGCAGCACCTCAGGACCAGAAGCCCTGAAATGATTAAAGAACAACCTTTTCCTCCTCACCACTTAAATTTTATTGGTTTCTTATGCAACACACCAAACCTTTTTCTCCAGGTTGGTTAAAGCTGAAATATCCCTTTCTCATGCCACAAGGAGTTTCTGGTCTCACAAGGAACCGTGAAACACAGTAACAAAATTAGAAGTCACAGAATGAACAAAAATAACAGAGAAAAAGCATCCTCCAGCTCTGGCTGAGCTGGGAGAATTAATGCACTGAAATTCTGCTGTTTACTCAGAAAAGGAATACAAGACTATTTTTTTTTCCTAAGGAATGCAGAAAACAGTTTTAAAAACACCAAACGTTCCGCATTTTCACTTAATTACAGAGTAGGAGTTGGTGAGGGCACAGCATGACTTCTTTTTTGTGCTGCTGGCTGCATTTTTTGGTGGCAGTTGTTTCACTTTAATGTTTTAGGCTTAGACTCTGTTTTGCTTTTTCTGGTTTGCCTCCTATTTTGGACACATTCTGAAGAAACTTTATCCTTCAGTTTGGGGAATTTTGGGGGCTTTCATTCAAATTTGTGAAGACTCCATTGTCTGAATGCTGCAGAGACTCAATCAACACAGCCTAGGCAGCAGCCAGAGTGTGCACAGGTACCAAAATAAAGGAAGTTAAACACCTAAAATGCAGAGGGGGATCAGTAGAAACACTTAAAATAGATGGTTTTCCAATTCCTATTCTAATGCTCTTTTTGTATAGGTGTGGCTGCAAAAAATCCTTGTGCATATAAGCCTGTCTTGATATCTCTCCTGCAGGACATGTCTATATTTTGCCAATGTTCAGTTGTGCAAAGCTAATACAGAAACACTTGCCCAGATGCCAAGGAACCGAGTGCCAGAAGAGAAAATGCAACATCTGCTCACTTTGGGTGCAAAGAGGCTGGGGAAACCTTGAAAGCTTTTGATCTCACTTTTGGACGGGATCTATAAAATTGCAGCAGCTTGTAGACTTTGGATAACAAAGGCCTGAGGAGCAGCTTGAGGTGACAGCAATTGATTGATATTGTGGAAATCACTGGTGGTGGTGGTGTAGCTTTACACATCATTCTCAAGTTGTGTAGGATCATCGGTGGAGCTCCTCATTGACCTGGAGCAGTGGTGATTGCTCAGTTAGAGAAATGCATTTGACATGCCATTTTCTCTAAGTACATTGCTTTCTTTTCTCTATCTGTCCAACTTCAGGACAAAAAAAAACACAGGGAGGTCAACAAATACCACCCACAAAACCCACCCTAGATCCTTTCTCTTTGTCCTGCAGATGCATATTTCACCAAGTGTCATAGTTCTAGGTTCTTCCCACCAGGGTGATTTCTGAAATCCAAAACTTCAAGTACTTTCTTAAAAAAATAACAATAAAATAGATTTGTATAGTGTGCGTACATGTCCCTTGGAAGAAAATCCCTTCTTAGAGGCTTCACAGTTGTCCAAGAGCCTTAGACTTTTATTTGGTTTTGCTCTTCAATAAAAAAGAAAGGGGCAGAGTAAGAACAAAAACCAAAGGCTTTCAATCCCATCAGATGTTTTCATTAAATATGGGGATGTTTTGAATGTCTTAATAACACATCTGCATCTTGAATTCTTGTAGTCTTGAGGAAACTACCTAGCTAAGTGGAAATGTAAATACAGGACATTTGCAGCTAACAAAATGAATAATGGCATTTTTGCATTACCCAGCAATCCCAGCTAGTTAAACCTGGCTATTACCACCATCTTTGATTGCTCAGCCAGACCACAGAGTCCCCTGCGAGCCAAGAGCCGTCCCCTCCACTGCAGTTACAACCACATCCCGAAGATGATCGTAGCTGGCAGTTTATTGCACGCAGCCATCGAGTGCTCCAGTAACAAAGTATAGTAGACCCCATATAGTTGGGCTTCAGGATAAAAGAACCCCAGTTACAGGATCTGCCTTTTCCCTGTTACTTCCTTTTCCAGTCCTCTCACACCAACCACACTCAATCCAGTTGCACTTATTTCTGTCTTGTCCAGCAACAGCGTGAGAGGGAGAAAGGGGAAAGAAGAGGGAAAGGGGAACAGATCCACAACATTTTTTTTTCACTTTCCGTAAGGCTCATTGCTTCCAGCGATGACCATTAATGTAATAAACAGGTCATGAAGGGCCTCAGACAGTTCCCACAGCTGTTTCCAGACATCTTAGTTTGCTGACCTCAAGAACTAGCCTGATAGTAGGCTCAAAGTGACAATAAGTATGTTAATGTTTGTATTATGATTACTAATAATACTACTACTTTATTCCCTAAAGACCAGAACCCATTTTTCTAGGCAACATACAAGCTGTGAGGACCAAATTCTGGTCATCTGCCCAACACACTCAACTTGGCTACTATGGCACCTAAGAGTAAGAAAGGAATGAATCATTCAGCCAGTGGGACAGTTTTGCTTAATGTCAGGCCACAGTGAAGCCACAAGCTTTACTAACTCATGATCAACAGTAGTGAATAAATATATTAAAAAGCCAGTGCTGTGCTGACTAGCCCAGGTGGGACTCATCAGTCTATGAAGCCCATCTGTTCCTGTTGACTGCATCAGGAGTACCAGTAAATACCTGATATTGAACCCTTAATGTTTAGATAACTAAAGTTAGGTGAGATTAATCCCACCATTTCTATCCAGGACTGTCAGACCCTGGTGTCCCCAGTGCCACTGGAAAGGAACGAGTGTATTCCCTGTAGCAAGTAAACTGAAGCAGCTGTCAGGGGAAAAAAAAATAAAAATAAATGTAAAAAGAGGTCCTAGAGGACACAGGGAAGGGAAGGGAAGGGAAGGGAAGGGAAGGGAAGGGAAGGGAAGGGAAGGGAAGGGAAGGGAAGGGAAGGGAAGGGAAAGGATAACTTCAGTACTACTTCAGCACTTCTGAGCAAAGGTCATCTGGTATCAGTTTGATCCACCATAACTGATACAAGTCCTGCTGTTGATTTTCATGAACACTGATGACTGGGGGTTGGACTAGATGACCTTTGAAGGTCCCTTCCAACCCAAACTACTCTATGATCCTATGATATCATACTAGAGAAGAGGCTTTCCCCTGTGATGAGGGCTGTATCCACTTGAAGACTCAACACAAGACTTCATGAATTGCCTAGCAAACAGAACTAAACCTCCACTTGAAGCACGGCCTTCTCTGTAGACATGATTGAGCTTTAGCCAACGAAGTAGAAAAGCAGAGAAGATAAAGACAATTTTGATGTCACATCTGCAGCCTCCTGAATGTTTTTTTTAAGGGAGCATCGGATTCTAGCACCGTAACCCAGACACAAGACTTGCATTTTCTAGCACACACACATAAAAACACACAACCAAAAGAGGCTGAGGTTGTACCTATGTCATTACAGCAATTACAGGCACAGAGCAGGGACTTAAAGTATAGGTGACTATTTTTATTTGCAGCATGGCAGACTGCTGTCCTTTCTAATTAAATGTAATAAAAGCAGTCATTTGTGTGAGAAGATTTCTTCAGAATTTAAGACCTCAAATTCTCAGCTCCTAAACCAGTATGGCAATGCCCTACACAGCTTCCTAGTTCTTATAATTACTAAAATTATGGTCTATCTTGGACTTTACAAATGCAGAGTAAGGGAAAAAGAAATGAGAGCTACTGCCCACCCCAAAGATCATCTAGATCCCAGGAAAATCTACCAGTAGGCAAGCTGTCCTTTCCTTAAACACTTCTAGACGGGCACTTCACAGCCTTGAGCACAGAAGGCTGATACAAAAATGCAGAAGACAACATTGCAGGAACATAATGCTGCCTACTCATACAGTACAGAAATACTGGTGTAACAGGAATTTCACAGAGAGTAAAGGCCGATCTGGCAAGAGTAAGAGGAGCAGAACTAATCCCTTCACTGAGAATCTAGTCCAGATTAGATGTCCAAGTCTAAAAAGTTTGACTAATAGTACTTGGAGATCACTAAAGCAGTCAGAATTTAATTTAGCTATGTGACTAATAACAAAATTCTTATAATATAGACATAAAGTCAGTAGTTCCCACCACTCTACAGGAGGTTATATCACCTTACCACTTGGTCCTGACAGTATATTTGTATGCTATAAATGAGTTTAACTGCTTCCCCAAAAATCAGGTCCTTGACAATTGTGTCTTGGAGGCTAATGGACCTACTGCTGGAATAATATTTCTACCGACATGGGACAGGACACTGGGTTCTAGTTTCAGTGCTGGTTGCTTTCTGAGGCTCTGCTGGGTGACTGGTCCCATTGTTCAATATTAACATGAATACTCTGAGTCACTTCTCATAGAAAATCTGTTTTCTATAAAGAACTGACAACCCCATGAGTCATGTACCTTTGTTACCAGTTGGAACCGAAGGAATGATGGAGGACAGGACACTGAAAGCAGAAGTTGGCTTCCTCTGGGAAACAGTGGATTTGGTCTTCAGCACAGCCCAAAACAAAAGGAACTCCAGAAAGTACCCACACAAGCCCTATTCTAATGGACCAGATTTGGGCTATGAGTTTCTTCTGGCCAAGAAAGAAGGAGGAGAGCTATTATGAGTTGCTAGGGGAAAACATGCCTCAGAGACAGCCCTAAAACACTAACCAGGCCATGGGTGTAACCCCATTTCCTGTGGGGATTAGCTCGTACTTCTCACTTTAAATTACTCCATGGAGGTTATACTCAGATGAACAGACTTCTCAAATGTCATGTGTCATGTCATGTGTCCAGCATGACAGTCTGAATCGGCTCCTATCTCACTGTGTCCTGTAACTAATCAGGGATATTTACTGGGCAAAACCACATTTTCTCTTCTACTCCATGATCATCTGTGTCCAATTCCATTTTGATCTACTGGATCCAGTGTCTGAAGTCCTGGAGTGGAGAAAGACCATGGCTCTGCACAGTTGCCTTTGACTCACAGCCTGTCATATGGTTTTCCTTGCATCTGCAGCCCGACTTTGCAAAGACCCTAAATCCCCCTGTGTTTCCACTGCAGATAAAATGGCTTTATTTTGTATATGTGGAGCAATTTTTGGTCAGATAGAGTTTTTGATACTGCTGGTGACACATTTTCAGGCATTTTCCTTGAATCCTTGAAAGGTGAAATATCTTTATAGCTAAATGAAGGTTCATTTTTAATAAAAGCAAACAAAAGGTGAGAGGAGGGATAAAGTGGCTATGTATTCACCTAACTCCAGAGTCCAGGATTTGAAGAAACCTAGGATTAATCAATTAGGTCTTAGTGAGTTTCCACCATTCACTGCCAAGTCTCTCTTGAAATAAAGATCATTAAAAGCACTGACAAGTATGACGCTTTTCTCCCCAAAATAATTTTAAGTGGCTTTCTGTGGTGTATCCTTAGCACTCTGTGAGAAGATCAGCTTCTGTGGAAAACATTAAAGAGGCATCAAGGAGCAAGAAAGTCTTGTAAACTTTTCCATAATAATATTTTTTGGGATATGAGCCAGATGCAAAATTGAACACTGAAGAGATAACATTTTGGAGATGTTAAAAACATTGTCACTAGAAAGGAGATTTCGTGTTCCTGATGATGATAACTTTTCACTATCCGATGAGATACCTCCTCTGTACATGAGCTGTAGAAATTGTAGGGGAAGGATTAGTAAGGGTTGGCATTCATCATTTAAAGGGGAAAAAGTGCTTGGATGGTGTGGTCATTTTCAGGCTGGGATGAAATCTGGATTGTGAGTTATATGAGTAACATAGAATTAATTATACACAACAACATAAACCAGTGAGTGGACTGTGTGTGCCTCTGTGTAATTTACTGCCATCTCATTGATGTGGTCAAGTTGGAGTATTATTTGTAGGCATATTACAAATCTTTGCTGGCTTTAACGAAAGGAAACATTGACATTGGCCAGACATTTGGGATAATAAATCATACACTCAGCAGTCCATTAAAACAATGTAGATAGGAACCTGAAGGCAGATTTCTGGACAAATTTTGGAGCTGCAGGGAACTAGACATGCTGATGATGTTATTTCAATGCCTTCTTTGAATGGACAAAAAGGATCTTCTCTATGGGTGGGTATGGAGGCTGTCCTGTTGCCCACTGAGTTCCTGTCCCACAAAACAACAGGGATAAGACCTCCAAAATAGCAGAGAGACTCTTTCACCCACATCCATGCTCTGCCCACTGCAGTAGGATCAGGGCAGGTGAACAGGCATTTTGGATTGTGTAGGATAGTCTTGGCACAGAATGGGGAATTCAAGGAACATAAGATAGAGCTTTCAGCTGTCATCTACATGGCTCATAACATGGAACAAGTGTGTCATGACCACAGCAGAAAGAACTATTCAAAAGTCTTGAATGAGATGACCTTGAGAAGGAGAAAGGGAAGCCCAGACTCTTACCAGGTGACTTGAAAAAGTCTGGTGTGTGACAAAATGCACAGCCAGGCCAGGTCGTTCAGAAGAGGACCTCTTCACTGCCGATGTGATGAGACATGAGAAGATGGACCAGCAGTTCTCCATGGCAGCACTCTGATTGAGATTTTTCGTCCAAAAACCCAACACCACCCGCGCCTGTGTCTGTGTAATCACAAACGGTTCTGAGAGGGGACAGTGCTACAAGACAGCTTGGCCGTTTGAAGTCTGACCTTATAAATGGTTTTTCAATGAGCCTGGACCATTTTTATACCCTCCAGGTCAATATTTTGAGGCTCCAGGAACTGACAGTGGAAATTGCATGACTGATTTGTTGGAGATTCTCATAGTCATTATTTTTAGATCATCTGTGTGTGGTGTAGTCTTTACCTCAGTTTAATATGAGTCAGTTGGAATCAGCTGCTCCATTATGTTATACAAAAGCTCTTATTTTCTCTCAAAACTCTGGCAATGAGCATACCAGAGCACTGTCAGCTTCCTTGGCTCTAAGTGATAAGTGAACTACATAGTGCCAGAAGTATAATGCATTACAAAAATGTGCTCAGGAGAAGAAAGGAGCTATAAAAAGGTTTGTATGTACAACACATGGCACTGCAGCAGACTGGAAATAAGTGGGGTTTTTAAGTTGAACAGACTGACAGGAGCTACAGAGGTGCCAGGAACAGCGACGCTACTGTTAGAAGAAAACAAAGGCCACATGCAGTTGAAGATTAATGGATAAAATTCAGTGTTTCCAATGCTGAGTTAAAATCGATAAGAAGAGTACCTAAGGTAAATGCTTAAATCAATTAGAAAGTGGATTACAGCACTTGAGGAATAATACTAATAATCTGTTAAACTCTTGATCTCCTCGCAAAGGGTAATTAGCAGAAGTTCAAAAAGGTCAAGGCAAATCAGGAAGAATTTGAGGATGTTTTTCTGAGAACAGAGATATTCACAACACTCTGTGGAATGTCACTTGGTGATTGATGCTTTTTGAAGGGTTCCTGTTACCAAAGGACAGAGTCTAGAAGAGGAGTCTGATGACTTTGTTGCCCTGGGAATCACAGCAAGAGCAGGAAAAGGAAGGAAGGAAGGAAGGAAGGAAGGAAGGAAGGAAGGAAGGAAGGAAGGCAGGCAGGCAGGCACCTTGTACTTATGAATAAATTCCAAGGAAACTAAATAAATATGAATAAAGGGAAAAATCTCTTATGTAGAGGCAAAGAGGAAAAAATGTGTCTCTTTCTTATGTGTATTGTAGAACAAAATCCTTATCTGCATTTATCACTGTTAAATTATGGAATGTTTCTACTGAAGTATGACATCTCTTGACATTTGTTCAACAGAGAATAAAATGGGGGGAAAGTGCTCTTAGAAAGTGATGGCAAGCACAAGGGACATGCAGTTGTACAGAGCAATATCTCCATTTATTTCAAGTCCTAGGATCTGCCACTGCTTCACAGAAGCTACAACATGAAACAACAGGAACATCTATGATGTCCCAGAACACAGTCTTTGTAGTCACATGAAGAGTTTTGACAGGGTAAAAGTAGGGAAAAAATTGAGTCCTCAAGGGACAAACTAGACAGAAAGTCTTTTAGCTGATGAAACAAAACAGGAGTTACTAATTTTTGATGAGGAAAAATGTAAAAGCCAATAAGGCCTTTTGCTGTGATAGGTGGGAATGGGTTCAGGGTGGCTCTAGATGTTCTGGAGCTGGATGGTGTTGAATTTGTGGTGAGGTGGAAATGAGTTTAGGCCGACTTGACTTCAAAGACTTTGGTGAAATATGAGATAAGGCAATTCCACCCCAAAAGACTTCACTGTAATCATTTGATGCATACATAAGTGGCAAAAATGTCGATAACTTGATGCTTAGCCAATAAAAAGAGATGTTTTATTAACCTGTTGAACGAATGGAAAGCAATATAGAAATACCCTGTAGCATAACAGAAAAAAAAAGTTGTAACGCTAGTGTTTGTCATTCTTCTGGGCCCAAGTCCTTTATTTCTTCTGATTGCTTGCTTCTGTTGGGAAAAGACGGCTCATAACAAGTATTAATTCCTGCTCTTTATTTCTACTTAGTTAGGACCAGGTCTATAATGCTTTTACTATTCAGACTCAAATCTGAAAAAGGAAATCCCTTCCAGTCCCATGCAGGCATAGAATTGCTTCTTTTGCCCAGGAAAAAAAAAATAAATTAATAATAATTTAAAAAAAACCCACCATATATACATACATATATATATATATATATAACACTTTCACATCCTAGAATCTGGTACAAAAAGCATTCGTCATCATCAGACCAGAGGGCTAAAGGTACCACAAGGATGCTATGAGTTTATGTGGCAGCCTATCACACAGAATCACAGAATCCCACAGCGATTGGAAGGGACCTGGAAAGCTCATCCAGTGCAATCCCCCCATAGAGCAGGAACATCCAGATGAGGTTACACAGGAAGGTGTCCAGGCGGGTTGGAATGTCTGCAGAGAAGGAGACTCCACAACCCCCCTGGGCAGCCTGGGCCAGGCTCTGACACCCTCACCAGAAACCAGTTTCTTCTCAAATTTAAGTGGAACCTCCTGTGTTCCAGTTTGAACCCATCACCCCTTGTCCTACCATTGGCTGTCACCCAGAAGAGCCTGGCTCCATCCTCCTGACACTGCCCCTTTCCATATTGATCCCCAGCAATGAGTCCCCTCTCAGTGTCCTCTTGTCCAGCTCCAGAGCCCCAGCTCCCTCAGCCTTTCCTCACACGGGAGATGCTCCACTCCCTTCAGCATCTTGGTGGCTGCGCTGGACTCTCTGCAGCAGTTCCCTGTCCTGCTGGAACTGAGGGGCCACAACTGGACACAATATTCCAGGTGTGGTCTCCCCAGGGCAGAGCAGAGGGGCAGGAGAACCTCTCTGACCTACTGACCACCCCCTTCTAACCTACCCCAGGTCCCATTGGCTTCCTGGCCACAAGGGCCCAGTGCTGGCTCATGGTCACCCTGCTGTCCCCAGGACCCCCAGCTCCCTTTCCCCTACACTGCTTTCTAATAGGTCATTCCCCAACTTACACTGCAACCTGGGGTTGTTCCTACACAGATGCAAGACTCTACACTTGCCCTTGTTATATTTCTTTAAATTTTTCCCCATCCAGCAATTACTTGAACACTGAACATTGTTAGTTACTTTGGCTAATTATATTGTCATGAGGAGCTTCATTTCTAAGTCATATTAATTTAAATTGTCACTTATTGTAATGACAAGCTGAAAAAAGCAAATGTAGGGAATCATTCCTTTAACAGATTCTGGCATCCAGAATGGTGTATTCCATTAGGCACAGCTCATGCTGTGCAATGTGGAAGAGGTAAAACTCAGATCAGTCAAGGTGACCTTCTGCCAGACATTTTGGCTTTGTTTGTGGAATAACTGAGATAAATGCATGTCTGAGAACAGAATTTCTACCTGCAAAAGCAGCATGCTGCATAGAATAAAAGACAACACATGAGACTTAGTAGTAATGAACACAGTTAACTCTTGCAAGACCACAAATAAAATGGAAGATTATTTCAATGTATAAACAAGAGAGGATATTTTAACAGCCTGCTACAGATTTGGAAATATCTTGGGACCTTTCTATTGGCTGGGACGGAGCCTAGCTTAGACTAAACACGTATTTAGATCCTTCACATGGATGTTAAAATATTTTCAGTCACTTAAATATTCAGGTTATTCTCAGCATAAGAGAAAAATTGAAATAGTTCTGTGAGGACCTACTTAAGAAGGGACGGATCTTACCCAACTTCTTAGTAGCTAAAAATAAAGAGAAATTTTGAAACTCTATGAATGCTTCCAACTTTAAGCCAAGATGTGGTCTCTTCTGGCTGTTGCATGATCTTGCTGCACCCTAGATAAGAACCAAGACCTGCTGCACAAAAGTGAACACCAGTCCTTTAACAATTTTCAGAGGGGTACACTCATTCCAATAAGCCATACTGAGCTCATCACTAGACCAGGACCTAGCGGTTCTGGACTCAGCTGTATGGAAAAGTGGAATATTTGTAGTATGTTCAAGCTCCATGAACTCTTTTCTCCATTTGCCAAAAAATCAGGGTTTGATTTAGTCTCTTTAACCATTCACACAGCAGTTCCTTTGTCACTCCTCTGGTCTAATAAGAGAGGTGATCTGTATCTTTTCCCCAGAAAAGTTTCCAAAAACATGAGCTATTAATTTCTAAGAAGAATAAACCCTTCCTCGACAGCTGCTAACAACCAGTTCTGAGAGCATCTAATTCCTTTTTTGTCCTTTTTCTATAAGCCATTGGGTTTGACCAACCTTGAAGCCCAATCTTAAAGGTGTCTCTGTTTCCCATAATTCTTGAAGAGTATCTTGGGCCAGATTCTCAGATGAACTAAATTCCTTTACCTTCACTGACTTCAAAAGGACTAAGCTGATAGATACCACATTAACACGTCTATCTCCTCCAAAAGGTTCTGCTAATTTACACCCACAAATGCCTGAATCAACATCTCAAACACCTGCATTGCTTTTGTGACAGATCTTTGGCTGCTCTTAGAGTTCAGAATCCTCAGCAGCATCTCCTAGTAAACCTGGCGACAGCACTGGGTCAGAAGGAAAATCAAGTCTCATCTTGAAAACACGGAGTTATTTTAGGAGTGTTCAGTGTAGAGGAATCTAAAGTCCCTCCTCTTCCTCAAAACTGCTTTCCAGGTGCCTTTTTTTCTTGCCCTGCAGATATTCTTGGGTGTCTACAGGCAACATTCCTTAGAAAACCCCTGCATATACAAGTAACTAACTCAGCTACTCTCTTCTTAATTGGGGCATAGGTACAAAATCCATTGATTTTAACAGGATCCTGTCTTGAAAACCTTGAAGTATCAGCCTTTTGACTAATCCAGCCCAGCATTCATTTTCCCTCTTAGATAGCAAACCTGCATTGACTTAGACATTTTGGAGACAGAAGCAAACAAGGAATGGAGGGCTGAAGGGAAGAAAGAAGAACAAAATACCAACAGTTTTGCATCCCATTGGGTTTTGGTTTTAGTGCTGTTATATTTGAAGTGTGAAATTCTTTCTGACGATAATAGCATCTATTTCTGTGGTATCTCTCTCTCATCTGGGGCTGTTCTTCATTTCCATTCCAGCTTCACAAGAATGCCCACATAGGAATGTCATTCTCTTTCTCCTGTTTGCTAATGATAGTGCTGAATAAACAAAGTAATGCATCAATCACTCTGATCAGCTACTTGGACCAGTCATTCCAGTGTCCTACTTCAGACATTGTCATGTCAAGCAGTTTATAACAAATACTCAGTTTGATTGAAAATCAGAATGTCTATCAGAAAAAGAAAAAAAAAGTTGTTAGATTGTGTTTTACCCAAAGTGCCTGTGCATGTCTCACCAAAGAGAAAAAAATCTATCTTGATGTAAGATGTAGTTTTGTAAATTCCTGGGCAAGTTTAAATTACAGGCTACCATATAATCTCTGAACTCAGTGATCCAGGAAGTTCCTTCTAATCATGAGTTTGACGCAGGTGAAAATCTCCAGATATTGGTGGCAGTCCATTTTATTTCACTGCAGGAAGAATGATTTCTGGCCTCACACCAACCAAGCTCTGCAGTAGTACTCACGTTTCTGAGGAATAAAATGTTTCTTTGCATCTGAAATCCTCTTAGAGAAGCAGAATGGCAGGGATGAGAAAGTAAAAGGATCCTGCCCATTTCTCCACTAGGCCATATCTTCATATCCAGGGCTTGAGACAAGAACTCAGGAGACCAAGGTTTAAGACTCGACTCTGCCAAAGACATGTCCTATGTCTGGGAGTTAAGGAGGACTAGTCCCAGGACAAACTTTTGAGGTCTCAAGCTAAAAAATGATATTTCCTCTCCTCTGTCTTGACTGTGAGATCAGAAATAGCCAAGATTGGAAAAGGCAGGACAATTCATTTACGGCTAGATCTTCATCCCTTTGAGCCCACTATAAAACTCCTACTGACCTGACAAAAGTAGTATGAAGTTCAAAAGTGTGCATGGATTTGATTAGGAGCAGGAATTCTGTCCTCATAAAAAAATAATGACCATATCCCAAATTCTTGCCCCCATTTTCCCTGTTATTCTCACCACATCAGTGTCTGGACTACAGGGTTCCCCTCCAGTGAGTGGAGATTATTTTTCAGATATCAGATACATTAAAACTTCTTATCTCGTGCTATGAAATCAATGATGCAATAAATTAATTTAGACTCTTTTTATGGCTGGAAGAAAGCAGACTGGATGAAAGGAGAAAACAAGACTCTGTGTTGTTTTGTTTTGTTGAGGTTTTTGTGCTTGTTTTATACTATCCTTCAAGATTTTGATGCAAAAGTTTGAAATGTGTAGATAATACAAACCACATGTTTAGATAAGAGAACATACCAATTTTTTCTTTGCTTATCTTTAGCCTCTATGGAAGGAGACTGTCAGAGCCTAAGGATATCACAGTAGTACACCAACACACACACAAAGACATGGTAAAATGCTCACCCTTTTTTAACATCCTTTTCAATGCTTGAAGGCCACATCCCACATTTCCAAACATGCTGAAATCTCATGAAGGCCCTTTCTTGTAAGACCAAAGCTGGAGGAAGAACTTCAGCTTCAAACCTGTGTCCTTAAACAGGAGCTGACAGTGCTTTAGTACTTTCTACTGCCTTGAACACAGTTCATGCCACCTAGGATAAGAAGAGTCTTGGATATCAGTTCTGGGACAGTGTCCTTTGTTTTGCTGCCTTCTGGGCCCTATATTTTCAGATGAAGTTCATCAAACTTGAGATATTTGGAACAAACTATGCCAGACTTGGTGAATGAGCATGTCCCAGAGTAATGTTGCCTGCTTAGAAAATTTCTCTGCATTTTCTATTCTTATTAGGACAGCCTTCCTCTGCCAAGTAAATACTGTGCTTGGGAGGATAACTGCTTCTTTATGGATCCTCTAGAAAAACTCCCTCTGCTTCTATGACAGAATAAACTAAACCTACAGCAAAGGGAAATTGCATAATAGCTGTAGGGCTATTGACCAGATAAGAACAGCCAAAGATATCCCTAACTAAAATCTTCAGAGGATGACAATTGCCCACACTTGGCAGCCTAAGATGAGGGAATTTCTTCCAGATCGCCTGCAAAAATATGCAGCAACCCCACATGAGGCTGTGTTTTTGCATTGGGAACCCTTTGAAGCCATTCATCTTGCCACAAGTGAACTCAAGCATTATTATTCCTTGTAAAAGGACAGGGCAAGGAAGGCAACTCTTTTGATAATCATGACTATTTTGGCAATGACACTGGGAAAGTCAAGCACTTTGTGGTGGGCAGGGCCTGCTAGGAGCAAGCAGAAGATTCTCCACCCTGCTGTAGGTGCACAATCAGAGCTGGTTACTTCTCACCTCTTGGTCTTCCCATACGATCAACAGAGAAAAGCTGGATGAGCCCTTGATTTAGGTATCTGGTTTAGGAGCATGTGCCAAGGCTATGCTAGCTCCATTGACTAATGTAGTTGCTTAGTCTTGGGAATCTAATGATACTGAAGATGAACCAGAGTATTCCACAAAAATTCCAGCTGCTGCTCCAAGAGGACATAAGGCTTTCATACATACTGTGTCATGTCTGCCAGTCACATGTGGAAGTCTCAGATTCCCTAAGAAGTCTCAAATACCAAAAAGAACCTCTGCTTAGGGAACTGTATTCCGTCCATTCACCATACAGTGACATCTACATCTGATCTCACTTTATACTCAATTGAAATTCAGTGAGCATCATTAGTGAAATGAACAGTTAGAATTTCTTATTCTACATATTAGAGTTATGAACACTACATATTCTTACTCTAGCAGTTGTACAAACTGATCAGATAAACTGAAGGCTGTCGGTAAAGAATGCATAGCATGAAACTGCCCTGCACTGAGAATGAAGACAAGAAAACAAGGCTCTCCATTCCCAGGGCGTGTTCTTTTAAAACTATATTGTACAGTAATCAGTGTCAAGAAATAACTGTTTTTGCATGTATTTCACACAAGGCTAAAGGACAGGATTCAAACTGTCAGCTCTTGGCACCAGCGTTGTTCCTCTCTACTACTTGAAGTACAGATGAACTTTTTTGAATTCTTACCATCACCTTACCTTTTCAGGGGGTTTATAATTTGAAAGCCACAACAGTCAAGATTTAAAAATAAACAGAAAGACTCGGGCACTCAGCTTTCCCTTAAAAGAAGTAAGAACCCAGATTCTCTACTGAAGCGTCCTTGGGAACACATCATCTGTCTTGTTTCAGCCTAGACAGTTTCTCCTAGACTTGACTCCATAGACCTTCCAGATGGTCAAAGCTAGAATGAGATTTTAGGGGTGAAGATGAAACAAAGGCTGTGGTGTGGGGGACTCAAAGGATGAGGAATATCAGCTGACTCTGCTTGCAAACCTATCAACAAGTTGCTACCTTGGCACCCTTAATGAAAGTGCCAGAGAGCAAAAAGCTATGAAATATGTAAATGTGGCACCTCTGTGTCATTGACAGTATGTCTAACCATGTTTGAAGGATTGGTTGTTCACTGCAGACCCTGTGCCTTTTGCTTATCCTAAGAGGGACTAGGAGATGCTACTCAACATGTCCACAGTCTTTCTGTGTCCAGAAAGGTCCTGCTTACCCTTAGTTGAGTTCCCAGTCTCCCATAAACTGTGTTTTGGAGAAGTGAAGGCCAGATTCTTCCACTGGCTGTTGCGATTATTTGGTTTCCATTAAACCTTGTTTCAAAGACTTAAGCCAACATCTACTTGAAGAATAGTGACTTAATACCTCCATGTTTCCAGTCCCCACCTGGGGACTGAGGATGATGCTACACTGTCTATTCAGGAATTGTGTTCCCAAGCCCATGGTTTTGCAGCATCTGACTCAGCAAAGCCACTGAGTGCTAATGTAACACAAACAGCTACTTGCAATAAAGAATGATAAAGTTTTTTGTCTTTCTTTCCCATCCAAGAGCTGTTTATTCAATTCTGAATAGTTAAGTAAGAGTACTTAAAAGAAACAACAGACATACATTACAACAAAAGTCAGTCAGCCATTTCAACCAAAAGGATTAACACCAAAGCTGAATCTGTCAGTCAATTGTTAGTTCTCGCTTGATTAATCCAAGCACCATCAAAGCCTGTTCAAAGCCTCCCAGTGACTTTCATGGGATTTGGATCAGCTGTTTTGTAATTTTCCCAAAGCAAACAAAGCCAGCATGATGAAAGAAATCTGAAGATAAAGGAGAAACACAGAGACCAAATCTGGACATTGAGCATCTCCTAATCAGGAAGAAACTTTGTCCCACAGGATCAAAAAAAGAAAAAGAATAATAATAAAAAATATAAAAAGCTTTCCAAAAGACAGGGCAGAGCCTGCAGCCCGTTCACTCATAAAGAAGAAGGGGTCTGTGCAGTTCTTTTCTCATGGTGAGCACAGGGTTGATTTTATCTAAATAAAAGCCTGAAGCCTGTACTTATAGGCAGTTACCAGGATCAATTGAGGAGCTCTTATGTCTCAATTTCACTTGTTGTCTGGTGACCTTGCTACATATCTTCTGCAGGACCTGGTCACATCTGACAGCCTTCTGTGGGTTTCTCATATACCTTGACTATATATATATATATATATATATATATATATATATATATATGCCATGAGTATAGGGGCACAAGATGCTCATTTGTGGGCAACAAAATCCCACGCCATCCATGTCAGTGAGACCCATTGTAACTTCTCTGTGTGTTTAAGACAACTGGTTGGGACTCTGTCCCACCAGTTCAGGGACCACAGCCAAACGCACCAACAGAAAATGGATTTCTTTGTAACAGAATAGCATGTAAAGGTAATAAAACTATCAGCTGCTCTACACGGTCCTTAATGAAACATGGAAACGCAGCTAAGGCATCATTGAAGCTTCTTCTGGTCACTTTGTAGCATCGGAAGGTCACACATGTAACACGAAATGGTTATTTTGGAACTTATTACCTAATAAAAATGAATTACTCAGGGAACCGGAATTCGGTGGTTTCTGAGGGATGCGTGATCATAGGCTGATAACAGTCCTTACAGGAAAATGGAAGAGTCTCAACCCATCATTTATATCCTTGCTACTTCTGAAAGGCCTCATGTCTCTGATCTGGAAGGATTAATGAGTAAAATCGATTCAGAGGAAGAAAAGCAGATGAAAAATGTGCGTGAACTCTGGGAGGTTTTTATTAGGTATCTAAAGAGGTGTGATTTCACAAGGACAGATGGCAAATTAAAAACAGAAAGAGTCAGAAAATCAATATAAAATAAATGGAAGAAAGAAAAACAAAGAATAGAAGTGGGAGATTTTGAAGTGCACAGAGGTAAATAGTGTTTAAAAGCCTAGAGGATTCCTGTCTGAGAGGGCCTATTTAAAAGAGCTTTTAGAGTATATCTGAAGCAAAAACTTTGCGGGTAGAAGGAGTAGAACTATGTCTAATAACGTAGAAAAGACAAAGCTGCTCAGTAGCACTGTAGAAAATGTTAGAAAATATTTTGTGAGGGTGTGAAAAGGCTTAACCTTTTCCTTTTAACCAAAAGATTTGTTCTGTTGATTTTTCAACTCAAAAAAAAAAAAAAAACAAAAAAAAAACAAAACACAAAACACTGCACAACACTCACAAGGCTGTAACTGAAATAAGTGCAAGGACTCAACAGGAGAAACTCTGCCCTTTGTTGATGCAGGGTTAGGATGATTGATCTAGTGTTTCCATTGATTTTAAACCTTCTGGGCAGTTTACAGTCTGCTGTGATCAAAACTCTTTTATTAAGTAAGAACTAGGAGATTGTCACACCTCGAGGGCAGCTCATAAACTCCACAGATGGGACTTGAAAGAAGACAAATGACCACCCAGAGAGGAAGTAAAATCACAATATAAGAGGGATTTAAAGTAACTACTTGCACAGTGACCAGAGCAAGGGAGCATATGCAATCACTTGTGCTGACTCAGCAGAGCAGAGGTAATATTTTAAAACACCTTAATACCTACATTTGGAGGAATCTGACAGTTTCCAGGGTCCCAAATTAATATCTCACCAACGAGGAATCTGACAGTTTCCAAGGTCCCAAAGTAATATCTCACCAACAGGACCATCCTTGTCCTCTGCATCCCTCGGCATTGACTAGTTTATCTGTCTCCCTTTTTCTCTCCAGAGCAGTTTTATCTGACGTAGTATTTACACTTCCCTGACGAACACGCTATTCTCTTTAAGAAAGTGCTTGGGATTGTACCCAATATTCCTCTCTTCTTTCTGCACAGCAAAGAGCAGGAATGGACCATAAATTGCATTTCATTTATGCAGGTCTGAAAAATGAAAACCATCTTACAAATAATGGCACTTATCAACCACAATGCATTTGTACATTCGATGAGGAACAGAAGAGAGCAGAAATAAGCATAGATGTTGCTTCCTGTGACCAAAACATTACAAAGTGCACTTAAAAGAGAATCTAGCTAGAGTAGTGCTGCAGTAGTCGAAAACAAGAATGTGTTTCTGAAAATAGCAAGGCTCAACAGAAGAAGAATACTTGTAACTAAAGGAGATTAACCCATACTAGCTTTACATTAACTGGTGCAGGTAGGTCAGTGTCAATAGAGTCACCAAATGGCAGTTTGGATTAGCAAACTCTGGAAAGCATATGTGTACAGACATTGCAAATCAAACATGCAAAAACCCCATGGGAAGCTTGTATTCCAGTTGGTAGTCAGTGCACCATCTCCACTGCAATTACCATTAGCACTAAGAGGAGAAATTAATAAACAACAGAGTGAAGAAACTTCCCTTTGGGAAGAGCCAATATGTGGAAGAACATATGTGGACTTTGGGTTGTTTGATCCTGGACAAAAGCACTAAAGAATTATAAATTCTTAACCTTTCACAAGAAACAGTTCTCCTTACAACATTTCTTAGTGAAGCAAAAGTTTATTTCACGTATTTTCTTCAGCCACACCACTGTACCTTCTACCTGAATTGTGCTTTATTGAATTCTACCCTGAATTTAACTCTGGCATCAAAAATCTGCATTATTGATTGTCATTCTTCTAATCAACAGAAAATTCTTGGTCCTTGTTTAGGTTGAGCTCTAATGTGAACTCTGAGCATCATCAGCAATGGGATGTGTTCAGATGTTACCACCTTTCATGGCTATCCATTTGTGTTCAAAGTGCATTTACGTTGGGCTAGGACCACAAATAAGTGCACACGATCCGCTAAAAAAATCTCAAAGGATGCTGGTGATCTCTCGTGATGTGTCCTATGATCTTATGGACATATCTCTGCAGCTTCATATTTTTGGCTATTCCTTTCTCACTGAAACAGTACTTCACCTCAACAAACACTCCCTATTCACGTGTTAAAGCAAATTTTTTTTTTCTTTCTTTCTTATTTTTGAAAATATCACTTAAGAAAAAACCTCCAAAGAGACTTCAGGTGGGGAAAGATGAGTCCAAGATGGTCAGACATTTACGAAGCTACAATTTTCCTACAAACATCTGTCATGGGTTAAAAAAAAAACCACTATTTATCCGTGCTGTCAGAACATGAAAAATGAAAGTTGTTGCATGTCACCTTGACATCACATGAATCCTCCCAGGGAATGAGGAGAGTGGAGCTAAGAAAACATGACTTTATTTGTCCTGCTGCTGGGGGAGTCTGTGGTGTGGGTAGGAGATGCATTCACGGTGGAGACGGAGAAGTGTTTTCCTTCCTGAGTTCCTGGAACAATTCTTTGGAGGCCTGAAATGACTGGGATAAAGTGAATGCTCTGGTCAGTGGGATCGATGAGCTGCTTGGGTGTCTTCATCCTCCAGCCTGGTCTTCTGCCAAGTTTTATCCTTTATCATGGCTAAGGCATAGCTGTGTAGTGAACCATGACCACATCCATACAACCACAACTACCATCCAGGGCTGAACTTAAGGTCTTTGAAACTGCAAACAGGCCCTCCTACCACTTGAGCTATACAGCAACTCAAAGTAAATATAGGTAGAGAAAGACTTAAGCACTTAGTCTGTGTTTTCTGTGGCAGAGCATGTAAATTCATAGGAGTGATGTGTTGCACTTATGCGTATTGCAATCCAGAACAGGCTGAAACGGTGTCAATTTGGAGTATTGGGAAAATAGATTGTATCTATCTTCAATCTTTGGGAGAACAGAAGCTAAGAACTGATTTGATAAATGGATTCATGTAGAGATCCAACAGAAACTGGTGTTGTTTTAGTATGGATGTCAAATCAAGCAAATGTTTTGTTGAAGTGGAGTTTTTCTTCTGAACTAGATGGACATACACATCTTAACAAAGTTAAGCAAGGTCATCTCTTTGGACTCCAGCTGAAGGTGAAGAGCTGCAGGGACCTTTTCTACCAAACTGTTGGCGATGAACAAGCATGATTGAGTTGGCAGACCCACAGGACCAAGACACCTTCCTAGTTTTGACATCATTATGAGCACAGACAAGAACTAACACATGCTGACTTTTTGCACATCTTCCTTCACTCTCATAACCTCTGTTCCCACTATCCACAGGAAGCAAAAACAAACTCTCTATTTAAGCCAGGCATGTTTATACTTTCTGATACAGCAAGATACAGCTTGACCTCAGATTAACTTTAAATGAGTCTCCCACCATAGCAACGTCTTTTTTTAAGTGCTCAAAAAGGAAGCAGACTCAATGAACTCCTAATACTTTGTCTTTTCTTGATAATACATACTGCAAAGACAAACCAGTGCAATGTCTATCATATGAGCCTATTATATGACCTACAGATAGAAAATATAGGTTGAAGATACTGACTGTCACAGAAAAACATTTCTCCCACAGCACTGGATTCTTCTCCATTCCCTGGAGATGTTTTGTAGATGAGGAAAGCTCAGAAATCTTCATATTCAAGAAGGAACTCAATTATAACTTTTTATATAACCTAAATGTCTGCATGCATATTGCACTGCTCATCACATCAAGTGCAGTAAACACGACCTACTTGAAAATAGACTGGTTTCTGTTTTGGTAGAATAATAAATTGGTTAGTATTCACTCTTAAGGGAGAAGGGGTGGGTGCAATGGGGCATGCAAGCAGATTTTGATTTCAAACAGCCTCAATGTGTCTGCAATGTGATTCCATCAATGCAAATCCTGTGTTTTGAAATGCAATTGCCAATCTTTGTGTCTGTCCAAGAGCACCAGGCAAAACATGTTTGTGTCTCTATTCAACTGTGTGTTACAGATCTGCAAACTGAAATAAGGAAAATTCAGTCAAGATAAGTGGCTGAATTCAGTATGCTTTCTCTGACGGCAGGCAGTGAGGAAAGCAGAGAAGAAAAAAAGATTAGGCTAAAGCTGCATTTCCCATGGCTGAATCCTACCAGTTTTGGGAGGCCAAGAGCTTAGGACTGTATAAAATGCTGGATTTATGTTCCAGAAATGTCTCTAATCCCTTTTCATCCCATTTATGAAGTTGCTTTCCATAACATTCTTCCATTCAGTTACACATCTGAAATACTGCAGATTTTCTTCCTGTCTTTTCTGGGAAGGTCTCTCCACTCTGAGCCCAATGGCTGCATTTTGCTTTTGGTCTTTAAAACAGTATTCTAGAACATAGAAACATTTTGGTTGAAAGAGACTCTCAGGATCATCGAGTCCAGTCATTAACCTAACTCTGGCACCAAACCATGTCCCTAAGAACCTCATCGATATTTACACTTTGGCCTTGACTACGGGTCTACATCTATTTTTCTAAACAGAAAGCCATTATTTCCATTATTCCAAAATTGCAGTCTGACAAAAATTTGAAGTCCACATTGTCTCCAAAAGGAGTGTTCCTTTCTCCCTTTCTTGTGTCAATAGTATGACAATACAGTGAGCCAGACTGGGAAATCGCTCTGGCCAAAAACTAAAGGACCAACTTGGTCCATCCCACTACACCGTCCTGGTGAAGGTACAAGACAGAAGAGTGAGATGACTTTGTTAAGAAAAGCTGGGATCATTTTTTCTTCAGTAAGAAGCACATCCTTGCATTGTAAAACTGGATGCTGAAAAC
Source organism: Nesoenas mayeri (assembly GCF_963082525.1). NCBI lineage: Eukaryota > Metazoa > Chordata > Aves > Columbiformes > Columbidae > Nesoenas > Nesoenas mayeri. Next base: position 162,787,148 of record NC_137543.1, read on the forward strand.
CTCTCCCTGCCTCCAACACACCTTTTCCATCATACTTTTTTATTAAGTCCATAAGGACTTCAAGCCTTTCCCTCCTGGAAGCCACAAAACCACCAGCTGTTTGCAGCCTGAAGGTCAATGTTCTCTAAACAAGACAGTCTTAATTAGCAACCGGAAAACAGACTTGTATCAAAAATTACTGTGGGAAGTTATCGCTGCATGGGCAGCCCTAGCAGTCTGACTCGCTGCTCCATCCCCAAGCAACATCCCATCATTCATTTTTCTTTCAGTCTTAAAGAATGTGCCTGGCCCATGACTTTACAGCTCAGATAGCCTTTGCCAGTTGCAATCCATGCAATCCATCACTGCTGAAATCAGGGTGGTATTCACTGGTAAGCCGAAGTCGTGCTTTCTTTCCTTTGCATGGAAGGGCACCTTGCCACCATTTTTTTTTATTTTTATTTTAGACAATGACTTCTTTCTGAGCACCTCAGCAGGAACCATCGGAAAGCACTGCCTTGCACAAAAGAAGAACGTGGCCAGTCATTTTTTCCAGGAACCACAGAAGCCCAGATACCACCAGTGAACAGCCTCTGGGTAGAGAAGTGGCTCTTGGTTCCTGCAGAGCTTTGCACTCGCTGGCTGTGTCTGTGGCAGTAAGTTAAATATGCATGGACCATGCTCGGAGGTCACTGGCAGTAAGGGGTCTTTGTGAATCCTCTTAAGTTCTGTTACTCTCCCAGAAAGGGATTTCTGCTTCCGAACTGCCTTTTGGATACAGTTGCTGGCCCATGAATTACTACTTAGCATGCACTAAGAGCTGTTCCTAACATATATTTGTATGTATGTCTATAGGCAAGCCACTCCAACTGCAGGGGAGAGAACCTAGTTGTAGGATTCCTGATGTTGCAGGCTGCCTTCAGGGCCCTGGGACATTTTGTATATATCAGTTAATAGCGGCTGAGAGCCAGAAAGTATTTCAGCTTTTCTGAGAGGTAGAAGGGACTGACTTAACTGGAATTATTTACAACATTTGAGCCCACGACCCTGAGATAAAATACAGAATGTTGCAGGGACAGGAGTTTGACTCAGTGATGCTTGTGGGTCCCTTCCAACTCAAGACATTCTATGATTCTATGATTCTAAGGTGCTTCTTGTACTACTAAAGTAGAACTGATGTACCAAAGGACAACAGTTTTCTCTCTGACCATATTGTATCTTTATCTCACATTGGTTTAAGAGACTGTCACATCTACCACCTGTAGTAGTTCAATGACAGGTACTTTCATGGCCTATTTAGAAAGAGATAGTGCCAGTTTCTAGCCTGTGACTACAGACAATCTGGGAAGCCATACTTTCATCAGTCTTAACTGTATAAAAGTTGAAGCTCTGCCCAGCCGTGTTGAATTGTCTCTTTCTAAAACAGTGGAAAAATAAACCATTAGTTTAATATGTTTTATCCTAGTTGCCTTAGCTCTCACTCTTAAAATCGCATTAAATCCCTTCTGGAGGTTCATGCTATGCTCCTCATTTTAGCAGCAGAGCCTACAAGTTTCATTTGGATTAGACAATTTAGAGAAGTTTAATCTCTCTTAAGGTCAGAAGTCTAAAAGACAGTTTGTCAAGTCTTAAGAGAGTCATCTAAACCAGGTCAAGTTAATTGTCTTCTGAAGATGCTATTTCCCCTTTTTATCATAATGAAGACAAGGCGATTAACTTGGAATTAAATATCTAAGGCCTGCTTATCTACCTCAGGTAAACAGATCTCTCTGTGTGTATGCACAGTAATTGGGATGATAATTCACAAGAGAGTTTGATTTTTCTCCAATATTGCAACAAATTATGGAAATGCTTACAAATACCAGGAACTGTGCACTTTGCAGCCCTTGGCTTGGGGGATTTGTTTGGCTTTGGGCCAAGTTCTCCTATTTTTGGTGCAGCAGGGCTGTCCAACCTCAACATAGCTCTGCTGGACAATTGATGTCAAGGTGTGAGACTGCTTGAGAAACCAGCACATATGATGAGAGATGTAAAAACACACACGAAAATGTAATTCTGACTGTAAACAGCTGAAATTGAGATTAAATAAGGCAGGATGAATCCCAGTTGCTATGTCCTATGAACAAAGCATTCCAGTTGAGCAACTTCATGTCTTCTGTAGCTTTTCTGTAGCAACCTGCAGCTGAGGCGGGTGATAGAGTTCCCAACCAAGAGATGGGACAAACCAACCTTGCAGAATATATTTTTTTCCTAGCATGTAAGACCTTTGCATTGGATAACCTGCCAAGAAGATTTACTAGGTGAATGATGACACCTGTGCTTATACAGTAAGAAATGGCCTTTAGCTCAGGTGTGCTATGGGGAGTAGGGATTTTCTTTTCATGGGATCCCTTTATCATGCATTCCTACTAAAGAAAACTCTTATTTCCTTTCTCCCTCTGACATGGCATTGCCTCTCCAACTCTGTGATGCCATGGACCAGTCTGGATTGGTTGGTGGAGCACAATCCAAGGAAAACAGCAGGAGATGTTCTGTAGAATTGCTCCAATCTCATAGGCAAAAGCAATCATGTTGTGATTGCAAGAGATCTGGCAGCTGTAATAAAGCAGAGAAAAGTGCTCCGTCCCTTACCTGCATCTTTCTTGCCCTTTATGACATTTCAGAGATTATTTTTCTGAACATAGATATGTAATTTATGCAAATATTTGCACTTGAGCTGTTCACTTTTCCTATACCTTTTGTAGTCCATAGACAGAAGTAGGCTTCTAAAAGACACAGAAGAAATGTGAAAAGTGGATCAGTTTCCTACACATCCTACAAATTCCTATTCCTAAACCCGCAAATTCCTATTTCTCCCCACAGACTATGAAAAAGCCTTAGTCATTAGTCATTAGCTCAGATGGAGTGATACTATAGGTGTCTGAAGTTGGATTAAATTAATCCCACATGTAGTCTGAACTGTGCGGCCACCTATTAGCACCAGTGAAGAAAGTAAGATCTCTACCAAGCAAGTCACTTGAGCTGTCTTAAATACTTATCATTGGACAGGATGAATACTTTTGAGAAGCACCTTCTCCCTGCACTGACTTTTAAGAAAGTTTCTGCAGCTAGGTCTGGATAAAAACTGCTTTGACAGTTTAAGTTATGAACCTCCTGGCCTATTGTACTTTCCCAGTCCTAACAATGCAATGATCAAAAAACATGAAAAGATGTAAAAATAGCTCCTGGGATGACCGTGGGCAGGGATGGCTTGTTTTGTCAGGGGTGATTAACGCTATGAATATATTACCTTTGAGCGCATACTAACGAATGCCCTGTTCTTTCCATACCAAGGGGCATGGTTTGGATCTCAGGATATAGTGTCCTGGCCAAAAAAAATGGTTAGTCACCCCAGAGCAAAGCAACGTGCACAACCAGGAGACAAGGACACAAGAGCAAAACAAAGGCTGTGCCAACATATAATGCTTAGTTCAGCAAAACGAATGTTGAGTGGGAACGTAAATACGTGAGGGAACTCCCACCAGGAAAGGAGTTACTCATTTATGCTGAAAACCATTATTGGCACAGGAAGAGAGTTTAAAGATTGACCCAGCATAAACTTAGGCTGGAAATCAGAAGGTAAGTTTGAGCGACTGCAGCAGTTTGGTTCCAGTCTAGGTGATACTGCGTCACAATGTGACCAATGAATAATGTCCTACGTATTAAATAGGGTCTTGAGAACACCTGGATGAACAGATCTCCATGTAAACTGCTGTCATGTCTCTGGATCCCTTTGTGTCCTTGACCAAGTCCCTTTTGTCTTTGATCAAACTTTTCTATCTGTACAGACACAGCCAGAAGAAAGTTTTAGAAGTGCATTTTATGAGAGGGCAGGAGATAATGGTTTAAAACTAAGGGACAGGAAATTCAAGCCAGACATGAGGAAGAAATTTTTTACACTGAGGGTGGTGAGAGCCTGGCCCAGGCTGGCCAGAGAGGTGGTGGATGAACTATCCCTGGAGACATCCCAGGCCAGGCTGGACGGGGCTCTGAGCAACCTGATCTGGGTGAAGATGTCCCTGCTCATGGCAGGGGGTTGGACTAGATGAGTTCTGAAGGTTTCTTCCAATCCAAACAATTTTATGATCCTATGAAAATCACAGGTTAAAATTTTCTGAAGTGTTTGAAGCTTTCAAACTGTCATTGAAATAACAAGGCTATCTCTTCAATTCTAGGGGACCTCAATGTGTAACTGTCTTTGAGAATCTGCCTTCTCTCTGTTTCCATTTTTTTCCCATGCTTTGGCTGATAGAATTGAAACTGGGGGCACACAAATCCACGTACCTGCCCATGTGTGCTACCTGCCAATCTGCCTACAACAAAGGACTCTTGTAAACACCAGTTTGTGATACTATCACAGTCTCAGCTGCATCTTATTCCTAACTCTTTTGTTATTAATTTCATTTTTTTTCCCAAGCATTCACAAACATTGATATCAGTCTGCTTATAGTTCTCTGTTGATTCTTCCAGTCCTCATCTACCTTACTCCCTGTCTGTATGCTCCAGGACTAGAAATATGCCCAAAAGGGGATACAAACCTGATGCTTTAAAGGACGTTGTTGTGTATCCCTGCAAGAGAACCTGGGATGCATCTGAATGGTGGGATCGAGTAGCAAGTTATAGGACAAAAGGAAATGGCCTCAAGCTTCACAAGGAGAGGTTGAGGTTGGATCTTGGGATCAATTTCTCCCTGGAAAGGGCTATTGGGCATTAGAACAGGCTGTCCAGGGCAGTGGTGGAGTCACCATCCCTGGAGGGGCTGAACAGACGCAGAGATGAGGTTCTCAGGGACATGGTTTAGTACCAGGGCTGGGGGAACGGGTGGACTCAGTGATCTTGAGGGTCTCTTCCAACCTAAATGATTCTATGAGGCTGTACAATACAGTCAGCAAAGAGCTGCTTATATGGCTCATGTCATTTCAGAGCAGCCACAAATCAAAGACTAAAGAAGAGTGTAGACATGCATCTTGTCCAAATCAATAGCTGAGATTCACCACATCCACTTCAGACAGTGATGCTGGGATTCAGCCCCAGATTCATGTAACACATTCAAGGCTCATTGTTACAGCTTTATATTGTCAGTGGTGGGAAACCAGCACTTCAAAGTGTGATTTACCTGACCTATGTTACCTGTCTACTTTATGAAACTATTAGAAAAATGGATAAATAAATAAAAATACCAACTTAAAATCCCCATGGAGTCATGCTCAAATAACTGAGTAAAGAGAAGGGGGAAACATTAATGAGAATATTCTGCTTGAAAGAGTCTCTTCTCACTATTACATTTTTAAATTATTGCATTTTAAAATGTAATAGTGAGGAATGAGGAATGAGTGGAAGGGCAAAACTGCTGGTAACTTTATGCATTATGTAACCACCCCTCACAGGAAATATGAGTTATATTTCATATTTATTCTGAGAATGGATCGTTTTGTGATCCTGTGTTTGGTTCTCAGTCTTCTAGATGAATCCCTGACTAGGTTTTCACTTTACTTGGTACCCATTAAAATACCATTTATAGTTCAGTTGAGAAAAATAAATACCTCCATTAATTTTTAAACTACTTTCCACCACCCCCAATCCCTTCCAACAAGATCTGGGGAAAAAAATACGCTGCTTTACTGCAAGGGTAGTTAAACTTTAGCTGTGAAAGACAGCTGAAATACAGTTCATCTGTGAAAAGCCAAACATAAAATAAAACACTGTAGCAATTAATATGTCAGGTTCTTTATTAAGGTATCTGGAGCTGGCAGTGTTTCTCTGTTAGAGATTATGCCAAGAGAGGGTCTTCAGAAGAACTGGTTTTGCTTTCAGGTGTGAGTTTATCACAGTGGTTTAGAGGGATTTGATCCCTTTCCATTAAGCTTCTTTATGCCACAATTGGCTCATTCTGGAAAAGTGCATTTGCTTGCGGCTTCTGAATATTCAACAGCAGTGTCTGGATGACCAGTCTGCAGGACTTTGGGTACTGGTCACACGCAGCTGATCCACATGTACACAAGGTTCAACACATCTTTGATGTAACAGTCTCCCTGCACACATGCTGGATGATGCAAACACCCGTCTTTCTGTCAATATTGTTTAGATGGAATTACAGGAATCCTAAGTGCAATTCCCAGCACCGTGTGATGAGGACATGGATGTATTGTTGAATATTTACCTCCTTTAAATCAGGTGACAACCATACCTATCGTTATGAAAAGCTGCAGCAGTAAAAGCTGATTGCAGTTGAAAAAACCTTATCTCCTTATCCAGTGCAGGTGAACGTGGGATTCATTCTGCCTTCCTGTCATCAAGCTGAAAATTAAGCATCCAGTCTAACTATGGCAATTTCTGCAGTGAACTTGGTTTTCATTTTAGTCCCATTAAATGTTTCCAAGTACTGTGAAACAGTATTTTCAGAAATTTTATTTGCTAAAAAAAACCCCATTTAATCTTTGTTTCAGCTGAACCAGAGCTGTGGGGCTTTTTGGTTTCTTATTTTGCCTTGAAATAGAAACATGAAGTTTTTGTCTGCTCTAGTTACAGTATCTCCTACTTCTGTATCCAACCTTTGTTTCCCAGTGATTTTCAAATATGACCATTCTGAGTACCATGATTTGTAACTCCTGCTGTGGAAATCTTCAGCTAAGAAGGTTTCCTTTGTGTTTCAATCTCTCTGCTACAGGATCATTTGAAGTGACATTACATCGTTTCAGTTCCCTTCCATCTATGTTCTTCGTTCCTGTAATAGCTTGAATGCTGCCACATGTTAAAAGTACTCCCTTATTCCTATTTTCTGTGAGCTACATGAGACAAATCGAATGTTGTATGATGTATATAAACCTTACTATTGTAGCAAATGGATATTTGAGAAGTTTTAATATGTTTGACAACTTTGGTTGGAGCGCAAGTTCCTTGTGTTTCTTCTGAGAGATGCCAGGAACTGTGCTGGACCATGAATTCAGTGTTGATTTGATCTAGTCAGAAACCAAACTTACACATCACCAGACGGGTGCAATCCTAGCTTCACTCTGCAAGGGATTTGTGACATTTTTGATCTGACTTACAAGACAACACTGAGATCTGCTTTGGCTGTGGGAACCAGATCATACCTCAGCTGATTTGCCATGCAGAGTTTCAGGTTATGCAGTTCAAGGAACACGTGAACAAATAGGAGAGAGAAGATAATGACAAGGATCAGAGTGTCAGCCTGACTCAAAAGTCTGGGTTTGCTCAACGTTTGGAAAAGAAAACTGAAACGAGACATGCAAAGAGGTTCTTTGCACTTGCCTTTAAACATCAACTTCTAAACTTCAGACTTTTCTCCCATTTTATTTTTCTGAGTGATTTACAGCAAAGTTTGTTCCTCTCCTTGCAACTTAATGTCCCCAAGGTGCAGCTCACCTGTCCCAAGCCACCAGTCCAAACCTCCTTCTGCTTGCCTTATAAATAATAACTCTACTTGCTGGAGTCAGAGTAGGTTGTGATCCTCCAGTGATCCAAATACTAAAAGAAAAACTGAAACTAGTGAGGCTCCCAATACACTGAAGTATTTGGAGCCCCAGTTTAACTCAAACTTCTTATCTTTCTTTTCTAGCTGCCCAAGAGGTCCTATTGCCTTTCAGTGAAAGCTTTGATTTGATGAGTGCACTTAGGTTTTCACTGAACTTGCAGACAATCCTAGGATCTATGCAAGATCTTATTTTGCTTCTCCATCTCTCTCTGTCTTCTCTTCTGGGTAATCCAATTCCTAAAAAATCATCTTCACATATTGTTGAATTAGTCAACATTCTTGCATTCCAAAGACAGAGCAATTCCTTCACATTTATCAAGCTAAAAAAACCCTGTGATTCCCCCATATTTCAATTCTAACTTCAACAGTATAGAAAAAGGGGCATACACATCTGGTCACAAGAGGAAGAACAAAAATTGTTGATGAAGCAAGTCTTAGATCATTCTGGAAAAAACAAGACATGGTCCTGAGACTGAAATAGACTGTGCTGAACATATCCAACTGGGGAGGGATAAATGCAAACTCTGATTCTTCGGGGTGCTGAGCATGCTCAGCTTTCACTGGAGTTAATGAGAAAGTAAATGTAGCTTACGATCTCATTCAAATGAGCCAGATAGAACCCTCTGCTGATGACTCAGCAAACCCTGTAATCTTGGTTCAGTATCTGTATGCACTTTACAGCTGGTGTCTCATTTGAGACGTTATTCTGGAGCATACGTGCACTGTGATCAGTCTACTGACTCCCATTTTATATATGTGAAGATCTGAACAGAAACAGAATAAAGCCTCTGAAAAAATCTTTTCAGTAGATGGTTCTGCTACTGGGTTTCCTTTCAAAGACCATGTCACTGTTGGGAAAATTCATCTTCTTCAAGGTATGTGCAACATTTAATTGCAGTTGAAAATGAGGGGGTACATAACTATGGACTTCCCAGGCCTTGTCTGGGCTTCTCTGGATTTTAAATCTTTAAATCTTCATTTCACCTCCACTTGCAAAACTATTTACAGAAGTTTTGCTGTGCTTGCAACTTGCTGTATGTTCACATGACCCTTGTCTAACTTGTCCTAAACAGAATGAGAAAATCACCCTCTCATCAGGTGTTCGTTACCGACCACATGGTTTGAGGTTTGTTTTAGTAAATCATCTATTCTCAAGGTGTTTTTTAACTTCAAGTTTGCTTACACTTGTGCGTATGTATGTCTTTAAAATAAACCATTCTACACACATGAAAGAACAAATGCAAGCTAAAGATCACTTTGTAAATATTTTTTTAGAGCAATCAGAAAAAAAATGTTGTCAATAAACTTCTTGAAACCCTTAGCAGAACCACAGCTTGGGGGGAAGAAGCCCACACAGACAATATTGTACTCCTCCTAGTAAAGACCACGACATACTGATGACTTTCTGTAACAACACATAGAAAGGGTGAATATAAGGTCAGAAAAAGGGTTAAGTAATAGCAGATTCATATATAATAGTGCAATCATAATTGCATTACAAATGGGATTTAGCAACAATTAGTTAATTTGCACTGTGTTAGAATCTTGTAACAACATAAAAATAACTGCTTGTATTTTGATAAGGTTGTTAAAACTCTGAACAGAATGACGATATTTAATATTAAATCCATGCATTTTTTGGTAGCCTGTGACAAAACTGTGCCCATAAAAAACATACAAAAGGACACCAGGATGGGCAGAAAGGCACCTAATGAACTCTGGATGCAGCTAACTAAGCTCAGCCTTTGTAGAGTGTCTAGTGGGTGAAATAAGAAAACCTCATCTAAGACATGCAGCAAACTCTGAAGCAAGATTTGCTTCATGCTGTCTTTCTACAGCTTATTTTTAAAACCATCCTACAATTAATGCAATTAGTGTTGTAGAGGAGGGATTGTTCAGAAGATTTGAAATAACAGAAGCCCTCCAGATGGATTTCAACTCACTAGTGAACATGACAGAGCAAGTTTCCCTTCTATGATGCTAAAATGATGAGATAAATATTTTCTTCTTTGATTTTCTGGATTTATTGTCTCCAGGGTATCAGCTTACATTTTAGATTAAATTTCCAAAAGCAAGGTTATGCTACAGCAGCTCCAATGGTTTGGGGGTTGTTGGGAAGAGTGATGTTAATTAAAAGGATAAAGCATGATAAATAGCCTTCCCACACGTGGCAAGAGATTTTATTATCACAGTTGGTCAGAATGCATGCTTTATGAGCCCACAATGTGCTTGACATTGTGCAAAGCATATCTGCCAGCAGAGTAACAGCTTCTTACAATTAACAGATCACAGTTCAGCTCCAATAGTTGACCTCTAAGTTTTAGGTCAGAGCATCTGAGATCACTTGGTCTAACGACCTGAATTTTACATTAAACAAAGCAAAATAAAACAAAAAGATACTGAGGAAGTTTGTCTTGATGTCTGTAAATGGCAAAGCCACCCTGAAACATATTTGAGAAAGAGGTTTGAAGCAAGTGCAGATCCTGGAGAGATCTTAAGCAGGGTGGCCCATGTTCTCAAGTAGCTCATAAAGCAGGGTTAGTTGGGAACATTGGGCAAGGAACTGCAAACAGGGCTAAGCTGACCTTGATTCTTCAGTTCCCATCACCTCTATCTTACTCTCCAAGTGCTCCAGGAGAAAGAGTCCTCCTCCCCCTGATTTGCAACTGTTGTGTGCACCCATACATTAGCTCATACCCAGAACTGTTCAGCCACATATCAAAGCTAAAGGAAGAAGGAGTAAAGCACAGAAACATAGAATAGTTTGTGTTGGAAGGAACCCTCAAAGCTCATCCAGTGCCACCCCTGCCATGAGCAGGGACATCTTCACCAGCTCAGGTTGCTCAGAGCCGCCTCCAGCCTGGCCTGGGTTGTCGCCAGGGATGGTTCATCCACCACCTCTCTGGGCAACCTGGGCCAGGCTCTCACCACGCTCAGGCGCAACAACTTCTTCCTCATGTCTAAGCTGAATCTTCTCTCTTTTAATTTAAAACCATCACCCCTTGCCCTATCTATAATCTCTGTCAATGAAGAAAGAATTCACTACTTTGAAAGGGCAAGAAAACACTTAGCACAAAAAAAATCCCCAGACTCTCCTTCACTTTTCACTACATCATGTTTGCTTTCCAATTAAGCAGTGTTGACTCCTGTGCTTTCTCCCTGCCTTCTAACAATTGACATGAGTTATTTGATTTAGCAAATATATACATAGTGTTATACAAGTGATACAGACCCAGCCCTGGAGCTCCCACTGCTCTGGCTTCTCAGAGCACAGAGGAACAGAAGGTTTTATTTTCCTGGTGATTTGATGCTTGTGGTGAGGAGGGTTGGGATGACCAGGAACACACACACACACACACATAAATGCTGTGTAGCCCAACTTTTTTGTTTGCTCTTTGATTAAACTTCCAACTGAGCATTATACAAATATTTGCACTTGTGGGTGCAACGCAAGCACTAATTTTCTCTGGAGGTTGCAGAGCACTTAGACTCTATCAGCACAGACATGGGTATTTTATTGGGCATTGATCTCCATCCTATTGAAGCATAAATTGCATCATTGCCAAATAGGTGGTCTCGTCCTCCCTGTTCCCATCTGCCTGCTCATTCCTGACCTCCCATGGCATATTTTAGTAAGTAACACCATGAGCATTCCTGTGACCATCATATAGGCTGGTTCAAGAAGCCTCTTGGGTTAAAACTAACCCAGCAGAAATTGTAATTAGTTTCATTCTGGATCAGCCTTCAATCCTGGTCCAAGACAACCTGTATAAATGTGATGGCTTGGACAAAAGGTTAGCAGAGAAAGGCTTTGAAAGGAGTAAGAGTTTAGAATTAAATACTGAATGCTTAATATCTAAGAACTCAATTTTAATTGAGAGGAATCTCATCCTGAGATGTCTATTAAGGAATTAATAATTCAGCTGCAATAGGCTGTCCACAGTGCTTGAATGGGCACATTGGCTGTCCAACGGAGACCATAGAGGGAATGATATATTGTTCTGTGGCAAGAAGTCACTCTAAGGCAAACTTACATGTTTATTTTTGTGTGTACCATATTGTTCAAATATTTTGAGTTCTTGTTTGCAAACAGTCACTGAAGAAGCATCAGTCCAAGCTTGATAGTCCCACCTTAAGACAGACAGCTGAACTAAGTGAAAAAAGACATCTGAGGCTGCCAATTGCTCTTTGATGTGGGAAAAAGGAATCCAGATAACTGACTTAAACTTGACACTCTACTTGCATAGGCATAAAATTAATTGACAACCTTATTCTAAGTCATCAGGCAAGGATTCAAGGGGTTTGGGATCAATTCCCAACTCTGTAACTGTCTACATTTATAACCCCATCAAGTCATTTAATTTCTCCATGATTCTGCTCACCATCTGTGAGCAAGACATTTTTTGCCTGACTCATCCGCTAAGACGCTAAATTCTTGAAGTGGGAGCCATAAATCTTACCATAACTTCAGTGTTGAACAAAACACATTGTTCTTGGTGAGGTGCTATTGTAACATACTTCTCAGCTTTGTTAGAGCTTTCTCCAGTCTTTGTGAATTTACCAGTGTGAAGAACAGGGTGTCAACAGCAAACCTGGTCATATAATGCTCTTCCTTCCCAATGTTGTTACTGTCTATGTTGATTTCAAGAAAGCAATAGAAATATTTCTGATCAGCATTAAGAAGATTGGATATAGTCTTGAAAGCTGTTTCTTCCTCTTTTTCCCCATCCCTTTCCCTTTGTTTCCCTCCCATAACAATCTTCTTGTCAGAAAAAAATGTTTACATTTAGGTTTTCCCAAGAGTCTTCCAGTAAAATTTGCTCATAATTTCCCTCTGGGTGTATCTGCGTTGCTGAAATCAACATTGCAAAAATAGGTAACCAGTAAAAAAGATACGTAAAAAATGGTTAAGCAAATTTCACTATAGGACTGGCATTTTTACATTCTCTACTTTTATTCTATAACATGATTCTAAATTAGGTTTTGTCCACTCAAACTCCACAGACCATAATGCAGTGTTATCACAGAATCACAGAATGTTAGGGATTGGAAGGGACCTCAAAAGATCATCCAGTCCAATCCCCCTGCCGGAGCAGGAACACCCAGATGAGGCTACACAGATTACGTCTTTCTCATCCTTCAAAATAAATAGATTTTATTTAACTTTTGGACAGATGTATTGAAACAATTTCTGCTTTAAAAAGAGAGAAAGAAAAAGAAAAGCGGTTCTGTGAACAGCAGAACTTACAAACTTTCGTTTCCTGCACCTCCATCCCATAGTTTCTTTGGTGACTGGTTTCACATTGCAGCCTCTCTCTTGGGGGTGGTTCTTTTCTGCAATTTTTCCTCTCCGCTCAGCAGCATATTTTCACAAATCTTGCAGTAACTTAATATTTACAGGACTTTCATCTATCTGTTAAATTTATTTAAAACTGAGCAACAGGTTCAAAAGTTACTGGGGCAGGGACTGAAAGACTTGACAAACAGATCGACGGACAGGGGTAAAACACATATGAAATAAAATTAAATAAGTGTAATGCTATAAAGTAACTGTGATTAACATGATTTTTTTTTTTTTTGTATAACTGATACTTTATTTTCCTTATTTTCTTTCTTACTGATCCTTGACATTTACCAGTCCTTGCCTCATTTTTTTTTTGGATCCATCAACAAAATAATGGCAACAGGATTCTTTCACTGGCGTATAAAGGTCCCCACCATCCTTGGGTATTATTTATGCTACCTAGATCTTTGTAACAGCTTCTCACCCAAGCATGTATAAAACCCGACTGGAATTGTGCGGTTTCCAAGACTGAACGCTGCGTTTTGCTGAGATAGCGAAATGTAATACTGACAGCTAGACAGAAAGCAGAGATGTCAGGATTTGAATCACCTCGTTTAGCTGTCTAGAAATTGAGTGTCTACTCTAAAGCAGTCACCCAGGCTCCCTCTAGAGTTCATGAAGAGGGATCGGCTTCTCCAAAGAGCTGCTCAGTTTGGACTAGGGTAGGTTTCTAAAATGAATCTGTCTTTGGTATAATACTTACATAACTAGTTTAGGCTAGATACCACTATTTAAATATGTAAATTTAAGTGAGTTGAACCTCAGTTACTAAAAGAGAAGGCTGTAAAACCCTATAAAGCAGGTGCATCAGAGATACTGTGAAATCTGAGGTCAAGAAACTAATGACCTGTCCAATCCATTCTCCAAGACCTTTAGACCTGTATCTTATTCAGGCAAGGGGAGAGAAATAGTTGCTACAGCTACTTTTGATGCCCAAGTAACAAGTTGAAGTGTGAGACTCAGTGATGAAACTGGAGCATTTTCTGGATTCAGGCCAGAGCCTTAATCACAAAGTGGTCCATCCCTAGGGAAATGATGTGTCATGGCAATTCCTCTAAAGTCATACAGTGCACAAGTTTATTTCTTTAAAGAACAGGTTAAGAGTGACATCAGGATAGCACTCATGCCTTACTCAACCCTGCCAGTGTATTTCTTCTCTGAATATTGAGTCATTTTTGGGATGTGGCCATAGATGTTCCTCTCAGGTAGGCTATAGAGAGGTATAATGTCACATACACAGGAACCACAGTCACTTCAGAGTCTCCAGCACTAAAAATGCTCCTTGGATGAGAAAGAAAACATACCATTGGCCACCAGCATATAGTAGCCTCAGTTGTCAGAAAGCTGGATGATTCCCACACGTTAAGTCACGGGTAAGACAAAACGGGTGTTATGCTGGGACAATCAACATATATATTATGGGATAGTGGGGTTTTTCATGGGCTTTTCTAATACAAAGTCATTGCTTTAAGAAACCAGGCTAAAAGCTAGGGTAAATAAAACCTGGAATAAAACTCAACAACAGGTTTCACAGGAGGTTACCACATGCGATTCACTGTTGGTTGTCTCAAATGTAAGCTACAAGTTGTGCAAACTACGTCCTCAAAGGTACTGCCGAAGGATGATGCTTCACCAAGTCACCTTCTGGAAACACCTACCTCTCTCCACCGACTCAAGAGGGAGCCTAGACCACTCACTTTGACTGGACATGTGACTTTTAAACATGTAACCTTTAGACATCTTAGGTGAGATAGCCTAATCTTTGTGTTTATGTAGCATCACATCAGTGAATGAAGACCAAAACGACTCCTCACTTTGTGGCTTTTAATGTTGTTAGTGAACATAATGTCATCTTTTCCACCTTCAGAATGCTGTGACTGTTGCAGGAGAAAGAGCTGACCAGAGTCTTTCACTTGTGGTTAATTCCATGTGAAAAAATCGACCCATGCAAGGACCACACCTTCACTTTTACATGTCTGAATCTCAGGTTGAATCTCATCTCTAATTTTAACTGTCTTAATATGTAAATTGAATCCCACCTGAATTAATCGTCCTACAGAAAGTCTCACAGGAAGGGGGAGTTCTCAGTTTTTGAGGTTTAAAGTCATTCAAATCCTAAACAAGGGGTTTAATTTCTTGGCTGATCTTTGTGTCCTACAAAGACAAATGACTTGAATAACCACCCAGTCTCATTTAGTAAGTTGGTGGCAAATCTCTGCAGTATCAGACCATAACTCAATCTAGTACAAATGAGATTTTCTTTGCCATTTGATCCAGATTCTCTTTTATGTCAGGAAAATTTGTTACATAATGTAGAAGAAAATATAAGTGGGTCTGTATTGAAGTAACCATCTAAGCTTCTGCTTTCATTATGTCTAATAGAGTTAATTTGGCACCTGCTTCCCTTGGATGGACAGAAATAATGTTTTTCACTGCAGTCTGAACCTACTCAGGGCCAATTTATACCCACACAGTGACAAAACTGTTCTTTAGCTCACACAGCACTTTTCCCTCCCTACCCCTCACCCACTCCCCGTGTCTCATCTCACGCCCACAAAGGTTTCTGGTCTAACCTGGGATGTTCTGCTTGACAGACACAGTTCCTGTCCTCACCAGCTTACACAAGTCTTCGGTGGCTGCCTCCTTGGATGCACTTGTGCGTGCCGGTGTACTCTGCCCTCACAAAGGCAATGAAATGCAGAAATGCAGATTTTTTTTAGCAGCCAGCACAGATTTTTAGCAACCAGCAGTTGGGCAACTGGCTTAGTGAATTGCTAGACACTGATTCACCCCTTCTGGAAATGGATTAGTTCCAATCAGTTGAATATCTCCACACAAAGCTCAGTTAAAAATTGCTGACACCTCACAGAAATGCTGGACTAACTTTCTATTTCAAAGCTCTTCTGTCCATGTAGCACGTCCTCCAGTGCCTGCCTTCTGTTTTTTTCAGTGCTCTTTGCTGGGAGTAAAGATCATGATGTTTATCCTCTTCTGAAATCATAAATTCCTTCCTTTATTAGCTCACTAGAAACTCTTTTGGAGTTAACGAGTATGCAGTGTCTGCAACCAGAGTCTGAGCAGCAGGGGGGGAACGGACAGTAAAAATGGCATTAATTTCACCTAACTTCAGCCATCCAAAATCGAGTTGTCTAGCTGAGACTAATCCTCCAGGCTCCCTCTAGAGTCATCAGAGAAAGAAGACAACACTGGCATTCATTCCCACCCAAAGATAAGCATCTGAAATATCCTAGTAAAGTATCTTTAAACGGTTGAGGTTAAGCAGATGAGTATTGCTATCATGTTGGACAAGCTTTGTATTATTTGCTGTACTCCATGAAGTCTTTTACCTCTCAGCTAAAAATATGTTCCTCTCCGAAAGTCAGGCAAGCAGCAACCAGCTCTCCCTTCTATTTTTGACACATTTCCCCTCTATATTTCTGGTATAACGATTCTGGGGTTTTCTCCCTACTCCCTGCTTCCTACTGATACTGTTTGGCATAAACAAAGTTCTAGTTGCCTTTGTTATCTTCTTGCTGTTGCACATGCACGAGTGTATACAAATGCATGTTCACATGTGAATGAGGTCTCGACACGTGCATCTGAAATCTAGACATGATTCAATTTATCACATTACTTGGCAAAGGAGGAGAGGAAAAGAAGAAATCCCAGAGAAGTATGTTCAGCCTTGTTCCAGTCTTCAAAACCAACCCCCAACATCTCAGTTTAAAACTTTCCACTGAGAAATCTCAGATGCAATGAATAAACAAAGCAATAAATGCAACTGCACAGCACATGGGGCAATGACATTGCTCTTGCACAAGGAGAATCTGATATTTTGACATTTGTTTTCCTCTCAAACTGGAACAAAGTCAAAATATTTAAACTTTCCTGGAGGGAAACATTTCAGTTTAGAAAGGCCAGCTTTTCATCTCAACACATGAGATTGACATCAACAGGAAACCGATGAAATGCTTCCCTTTCATTTAACGTTACCCATTGAGTCAAGCTAACACCACAGAGAAGACATCGCTTTGGGTCTCTCTTTCTGCCATGATCCCTGTGGACCCAGTTGTTTGGCAGGGTTCCCTCTCCAACGATGTGTAGCATTTTTTGCTTTCCTTTCTTTGTCGCCCCAAATGGCCTTAGCTCAGACAATAGGACTGTGCTGCCAATATGATTTAAAATTTTCTGTGACTTTGTGTATATAATAATGGGATGAAGTACTGGCTTCTTCCCTAACTCTGACCATCCAGGCTCTTCTGCTACAAACAGCTGCCATCTCACTGAAGAACCAATATTCCAGTACCAGAGGGATTCAGCGGTTTGAACAGAGACATCTACAATTGCAGGGACACGAGGCATCTGTCTGGCCTCCAGCTGCCACTCCAACAGGGCATGTGTCTCCCTTAAATCCTGTGTTCCATCTGCCAGCATCACATGGATATGCTGGATAGCATAAGATACCTCAAAAAACATTAAGTGTCTACATTTTGGAAGCGAATTCCACTCATAGTGTGAATGGATATTATTTCAATGAATAAGAACTGCTCTGGACAAGTAGAGAGAAAATTTGATTTAGAGGTGACAGCAAGTAGTACTTAGGCTGAAACTGCATAAATCTATTGTGTCCTGTTCCCTTTTCACCATAATTCTGCAAAATAGGCCATTTGTCTCTTTGTTGACCCAGAAGGACAGGGACTCCATTTTTCTCACTGCTTCTGGCAGGGCAATGCACACAAATCCTTCCTTCCTTAGCTGCTCTGGAATTAATGAGCATGGATTTATTTCCATCTACTGGGAGATAAGAGTTTAACTAGTTGGCTCACAAAGTTCTGCTTCCTGTGACACCTGCAGCTTGTTTCAGTTTCTCCTTCGAAACTTCCACCCACTCTCTGATACATGAAATAACTATTATCCTGAAAATGTAAAACCAGAAGATATTTCACTGCTTAGTTCAGTAGATCCAGACCAGGTACAATCTGGGATATCATAAATAACTTCTACTGGACTGGTTCAGCTCTGGTCAATGCTGGGCATCCAGGTTCTTCAATGGACCTTCACGGACATGGCAGAACATCACCTACAGGTCTTCCTGCCACAAAAGAGGCTATGAAGAAGATTAAATACTTTAAATAGCCTCCACTTCAGTGAAGCAAAACTGGGAAACTTTAATCACAGAATCACATAATCATAGAACGGTTTGGGTTGGAAGGGACCTCCAAGATCATCTAGTTCCAACTCACAGGAACACCTTCCACTAGATGAGGTTACTCAAAGTCCCATCCAACCTGATCTTGAACACTTCCAGGGATGGGGCATCCACGGCTGTGCTGGGCAGCCTGTTCCAATGGCTTATCACCCTCATGGTGAAGAATTTCTTCTTTATATCTATTCGAAATCTCCCCTCTTTCAGGTCACAGCCATCACCCCTTGTCTTGTCATCACATACCCTTGTAAAAAGTCCCTCTCCAGCTTTCCTGTAGTTCCCCTGGAAGGTTGCTACAAGGTCTCCCTTGAGTCTTCTCTTCCTCAGGCTGAACAACCCCAACTCTCTCAGACTGTCTTCATAGAAGACCTGCTGGACGTGTGTCTTTTGATGCAGACCAGGACACAGTTGGTTTTTTGGGTTGTGAGCGTACACTGTCAGGTCACGTTAACCTTCGTATCAACCAACACCACCAAGTCCTTCTCCTCAGGATTGCTCTCTCGACCCAGCCTGTATTTGTGGTTGGGATTGCCCCAACCCATGGGCAGAACCATGCACTTGGCCTTGTTGAATTTCGTGATGTTTGCATGGGCCCACCTCTCAAGCCTGTCAAGGTCCCTCTGGAACAATGTCTTGCTCAAGCCCTGTGACAGGGGGAAAAAAAATCCATGATTTCCACATCCAAGCCTGAAAAACACAAAGAAGCAATATGAAAATGTAATCTACTAAGTAAAAAGCTTAGAGAGAGAGGAGTAGATATTGTTATGGATATAACACTGCAATAGTTGAACCATATACTTTTTAATTAAATTCTACACTAGAACCAATCTGCCACTTAAAGAACCAATAAATGTGTAAGCTGTATAACTGGCCACAGATGAGGTTCCCTGCCTGTGTTCCAGCATCGCTGAATCAGAAAAATAGATACAAAAGGACCTCAAGACATCATCTGATTAGCCAATGCCTCAGGCTAAGAGCAACTCTACCTTAGCCATCCCCAAATATATTTATTTATTTATTTTCTCCATAACATCCAAAACTGAGGTTACCACTTTCCCCTTAAGCAGAAGCAGCTAAATTTCAACCAGGTGAGAATCTGGAAGACTGTCTCTCCCTAGGATCACATGAAGAAAACTGGAGATAAGAAGGAGAGAGGAAGAATGGAACTTCACTAAAACTCAACATGCTCAGCTATGATCCTTTCAATACAAGGCAATAATTTATTCTTTCCACAGTCTTGCACACTGAGAGCCCAGAACGGACTGCTAAAGGCATCTCTGTGTGAACTGTTTCAATTCAAATATCTAATCTTTTCAAGAGAAAGGACCTTGTTGGTTCTGACTACATCAATACTGAAAGAACAGGGATCCCCAATTTCGAAGTTTTCTTATCAAATGCGACTTGTTCGTCACTCACTTCTGCTAAAGTAGCACTATTTATAACTAAGAAAAGGTTTTTAATAGAGAAGCTGGAAAATGTTCCTGAACTCAAAATACCTAAAATTCTGGCAAAAAGTATATGTTCCAAAGACCGGTGTGTTTCTTCTATTTTCTTTTTTTTCCATTCTGCTCCCTTGTTCTTATACTTGGCTGACTAAAACTGCTGAACTGTGCAAGACTCGACTTCCACCTTTTCCTCATGCAGCAAAAAGTGTTTATGGGTTGTAACCATACAGTATCCTGGTGTATTTTATAGATGGCCTTTAGGTATACAGTTCATGGAAGTGTAGAGCAAGCTAAAGGTGTATGAAGGTGTCTCCAAGTTCTGCCTGAAGAAAGCAAGTTTCAGGGAAATCCTATTTCGCAAGTGTCATGTTAAAAAAAAAAAAAGGAGAATCTTTGAGGGAAATATTAAAAACATTTATATTTAACATGTATTAAATAAAAGATTTTCAATTTCTCATTGATTATTTTGTAACATTTCTATTTCTGCTGAAGGGAAGGAAAAAATCCACAACTTTCTTATCAAAGTCTGTTTTCATCCTATAAAGATGTTCAGGAATTGTAGAAGTTTAAGTTTCTCAAAAAAGTGCTATCTAAGTCTCCACCGAGGAAGATTATTTGATCTTTTGTCCTGCATGGCAGCAAATCTCTACTAAGTCATCACAACAATTACATCCACTCCAGTGGGAATATTTAAGTTCCCCCTCCCAGAAGAAATAACCATTGATTTAAACTCCGAGTAAGATGCATCTAGCCTAACTTGAATGTCTAAAAGACAGATGAAAAACACTGAGCCAGTAACGTTAGGTTATCTTTACAGTCAGAGGAGAGAAATGGGCACCTGCAGAGTACAATTTGTTCCATCTTAAGATCAGTGTCTGAGATGGGTGAGATTAATTATTTCTGGACACTCAACTTTATGCACCTCAGGGTGACTGGCTCAGAAACAGATATTTGATGAACAACTAATAGATGGAAGATGAATACTACCTTAATATTAATATTTCTGAGTTTGTTTATAACAGTATCATATGAGGCAGTGCCAAATGTTTTGTTAGAACCAAGACATAACGAAGTCTCCTATTCCTCCCTGATCCCATTATCTTGTCAAAACTGAAAGTATATTAACTTGACACAATTTGTTCTTGACAGATCCATAATGGTTGTTCTTTGTCACCATATTAGTACATTCAGATGCTTATTAATTTATAATTAATTAATTCCAGTATCTTCTCAAGACTTGAAGTTGGGCAACATCATCTGCACCTTCTTTAATCCTCCTTTATTCCTCTGCATGAAGATCGGTTCTATCTCTGCCTTCCTCCAGTCAACTGAGATTTCCCTCCTATCTCATGTATCAAGGCATTCCTTACTTAACTGTCTTCTAACATTATCTTCTACTCCTCTAGATAAAATTTGGCTTTTTAAAAGTGTCTTCTCAGGAAAACACATTGGGCTTTTATGCAAATAAAATGTAAAGAAGCCTCAGAATATTTCAGTGCTTTGGAATCTCATTTCCATGGAATAATAAGCTTATTCTAACTGCGTATTCTCTTATTTCTTACATATTCACAGATTCCTCCATAGCCTTTTTCTTTTTAGGGCGTGTAGGGGGACACACCATATAAATGATAATTGACTATTTCAGCTCTAACATTCCCATTTATATTCTAAAATGCTTTCATAACTCAAATATATTCAGTCCCGTACCTTTGTTCCCACTCTGAGCGTCTCTGGAGACAATTTAATTCCCACACTAAAAAGTTTCAAAAAAGAAGAAGAAAGTTTTTCAGCTAGAAACACAAACTTTCTAATGGCTCTCAGAACTTTTTCTCATTGTCTTCAAACTGCCTCCCATGATAGCTTGTGCCAGAGATTTGTAGACTTCTAATAGAATTTAAAAAACAGTGCAGCAGATTTTGCACCAGGCTTATAATGGATTTTTGCTCATCGTTCCACATCTAGATGATTTAATGAAACAGAAGAGTGTAACAGGAGATTTATATTACATTGGTATTTCAGGGTCTTGGCAGTCGTATTACTAGTTATAGCGAGGATAGGCAGAAAACCACTTCCAACTTTCTGTTATTTTTCTACTGCACAAGATCAAATCAGCTCGCATTCTCCCTGGCTTAATGATTTTAAGCTGAGGCACAGCAAATTCAAGTGCCTGGCTGTAGGTATCTCTTTTCTGCTGTGAATGTGCTTCTCTGAGTCCATCACATAGTCCTGGAGAAGTCAGCTATTATTCCCTGTAATTGAAAAGTAGGCTGCTACTCTCATTCAGTCTTGAAAAAAATAAATAAAAAATTCTTTTAATTCTTTCATTTTCTCCCCCAAGACAATGTATGAAATCTCTTCTGTTTTCTGCTGGCTTTCCTCCAAGCACTTCCAGCTTTGCCTGGGTGTTATTTTTCAGTCTTTCCCGAAGAGCAGGCACTCCACTCAGATTGACCATCAAAGACCCTTGGGACCAACTTTAGTATCTCACTTAGCTGATGACAGCTTGAGGGACGCTTCAAACAGCCATGGATCTGCCCCACATGTGGCTGGAAGAGGTGAGAAGCTGCAGTGATACCATGGCACGTCCTTCCATCCCCGAGTGCTGGGCTTATGTCAGATAGTGAAAAGGAACAGACGTTTTTAATTTCCCCAGCAGGACTCGGAGCACTCAGATCATCTATGGGAAGCTGAGATGATCCAGGTGCCCCTTGAGACACGCTCAATGCAGTGCATCTTCTGTGTTATGATGTTGGAAAAGGATCAGTTTAACATCTTTGTCAGCAACATGGACAGTAGGATTGAGAGCACCCTCAACATGTTTGCTGATGACACCGAGATAAGTGGTGCAGTTGACATGCTGGAGGGATGAGATGTCACCAAGAGGGGCCTTGATATGCTTGAGAGGTGGGCTCATGAGAGCTCATCTAGTCCAACCCCCTGCCATGAACAAGCACATCTTCAACTACATCAGGTTGCTCAGAGCCCCATCCAGCCTGGCCTGGGATGTCTCCAGGGATGGAGCATCCACCACCTCTCTGGCCAACCTGGGCCAGGTTCTCACCACCTTCATGGGCAAAAATTTCTTCCTATGTCAAATCTAAATCTTCCCTCTTTCAGTTTATAACCATCACCCCTTGTCCTGTCACTACATGCCTTGGTAAAAAGTCCCTTTCCAGCTTACTTGTACGTCCCTTTTTGGTACTGGAAGGCTACCATAAGGTCTCCCTGAAGCCTTCTCTTCTCCAGCTCAAACAGTCCCAACTCTCTCAGTCTGTCCTCATAGGAGAGTTGCTCCAGGCTGTGATCATCTTTGTGGCCTCTTCTGGATTCTCTCCAACAGGTCTAGTACTTTAGATGGGGTCTCATGAGAGTGGAGTGGAAGGGGAGAATTCCCTCCCTCAGCCCTCTGGACATGCTTCATTTGGTGCAGACCAGAATACAGCTGGTTTTCTGGGCTGCAAGCACACTTCAACAGGTCATGTTAACCTTCTCATCAACCTGCACCACCAAGTCCTTCTCCTCAGGGGTGCTAACAATCCATTCTCTGCTCAGCCTGTATTTATGGTTAGAATTGCCCTGACCCATGTGCAGAACCTTGCGCTTGGACTTGTTGAACCTCATGAAGTTCACATGAGTCCCACACCTTGAGCTTGTCCAGGTCCTTCTGGATGGCATCCCGTCTCTTGGGTGTGTCAAGTACACCACTCAGCTTGGTGTCATCGGCAAACTTGCCAAGAGTGCACTCAATCTCACTATGTCATTGGCGAACATATTAAACAGTACTGGTCCCAATACAGACCCCTGAGGGACACCTTGTCACCATGTCCACCCGGACACTGAGCCATTGACCTCTACCCCATGAATGTGACCAACCAGCCAGTTGCTCATCCAGTTATGTGTCAGCCCCACTCAGAACAAGCTCCAGCAGCTCCTGGTGAACTCTGCAGATGGGGAATACAAAGGATTCAGTGATTTCTGATCACACCCCACTCCCCAGCTTTGAGTCCCACCAAGCCCTGTGGCAAGACCTACCTATTTCAAGTATTTAAGCAAAGTCAGTCCTACAGTTAAAGGGGAAATGGGATCCTCAGAACAACAACAGCAAAACAAAACCACATATAAAGAATAGTTGCTTGTTAAACTTACACAAATTTTACTGTGTAAATTATGTTCAAAAATCTGTCCCAAGTAGCTGGTGGCATTTCTTCCTTGATTTAGTTTCTTATTTCCATTTAAAACAATATAGTAATATGAAGTGCTAACAAATCACAATGAGAGAAGGATGTTTTCTCCACTTCTGCAAGATCAGCTTGAATTTTACTGTGTTTCTTCTAGTGCTTAAGTGCTGATATTTTTATCTTATTGCTGTACCTCAGGATGCTTTCTTTCAGAGTTTATGTTACAGGAAAACAGCCCATGATCATGTGTTGCTTAAAATAATTGGGTACTCCATTGAGTCTGCAGTAATTGACACTGCTTTTTTTATTTATTTTTTTTTTAATTTTGTTTGATGCAGGCTGGAAGTTTCAATCAGAGATGGCTTTTTTAAGAACATCCACTTTGATAAAGGAGACTTTGTAAGGACTGAAAGACCAGCCGTGTCTTTTCTCTGTGCAACAAAGAAAGGCCAAAGGAATATCAAGAGCTGGGGAAAAACAAAAAAAAAAAAGCCACATGAATTGAACACAAAAATGAAGCTCAGTCTTCTTTATCAGCAAGCCAACCATGAGAAGCAGCAGATTTTCAGACACTCAAGCTTCAAACTCAAGAGGTAAAATTTTGGTTTCAATCAGCAGCTTTTCTCACAACTCAAGAGGGAAGTCAATACTGTGGTAATCAGGGGTAGTGCTTCAGGCTTTGGTAGGAGAGACAAGCAACCTAAACCAGCTCTGTGATGCTCAGGACACCTGGCAAGGCCATCTCTAGGCTTTGTGGGAGCAGACATAACACTGAGATTATCTGTCTCAGAGACCAGGAGCCAGATTCAGACTTATCCTGCCAAAACACAGGTAAAGGGAAGAAAAGGATGACTCCTCAGACCACATTTTTTAACATTGCCAGGCTGTCCTACCCCTCCAAGCCCTGACTTTCCAGCTAAGCAGCCAGTGGCGTGACATGTGTGGGCTGAGGAACTGGTTAGACACGGTCCATGAGCTGATGGAGGAGTGGCAGTGCAGTTGGACAGGAAACATGAGGAACCAGGAGCATATCTTTGCTCACTGTTCTCCAAAGATTGGTCTTCCAGAGAGAGATGGACTTGGTCAGGGGCTGAGTTTGCCTCCTGTGTGACTGGAAAAATCACCTTTTGTTTGTTTGTTTGCTCTTTTTTCCCCCAGAAAAGCTTAGATGACAAATCGACCCACCAGAGTATCTCATCTCCAACAGCACTCATGATGAATAATGGTTGAACAGGGCACTGTGCTGATAACTACTAGTAGTACTACAAATAACTAGCATAAGAAAAGTGTGAACATGTACTGATGATTTCCCACATACCCTCCGAGCCCTCAGTAAACCTTAATTAAGAGATCTCTAAATGCACAGACTTTGTTAAAGGTCTTGGATCTTTTTTCCTTCTGTTAACACGTCTAATCACATTTTGAAACTATGCAAACAAGATTATGTGCAAGGAGTTTCATAGCTTCACCATCTGCTTGTGAAGAGCACTGTCCTTATTGATGACAAAGATATTAAACAATATTGGTCCCAATAACAACCCCCAAGGAACGCCACTCAGCACTGGTCTCCACTTGGTCATTGAGCCGCTTGGTCACAACACTTTGAGTGTGACCATCTAGCCAATTCCTTACCCAATGAGTGGTTTATCCCTCAAATCCATGTCTCTCCAATTTAGAGATAAGGATGTCACATGGGACAGCATCAGATGCTTTGCACAAGCCCAGGTAGATGATGTCAGTTTCTCTTATCCATCAATGCTGCAACCCCATCGTAGAAGCCCATCAAATTTGTCAGGCACAATTTGCCCTTAGTGAAACCATGTTGGCTGTCACTAATCACCTCCTTATTTTTGCACATGCCTTAGCATCATTTTCAGGAGGATTTTGCTGCACGCAGAGGTGAGACTGATTGGCCTGTATTTCCCCAGCTCTTCTTTTTTTCCCTTTTTAAAAAAATGGGGGTTATGTTTCCCCTTTTTTAGTCAGTGAGAACTTCACCCGACTGCCATGACTTCTTAAATATGATCCTCAGCCTTTGTCCTGAACAGCCTTGTCCAAGAAAACTATGACCACAAATGTCAGTGAATTCAAGCCCTGATAATCTTTAGGTTATTGTGTTGAATCCTGGTTTGTCAGTGTAACCTTGCTGTAGACTTGAGCTTTTCAACCAAGAAAAGAGGCTACTGAAGAAGAGGAGGGTAATAGGTAGGAGGCAGATCTGTGAAAATCGTGAAGAGAGCCACTGGGAAATGGTGATTCAGTCTCTTTCCTAATAAAGAGATTGGCAACACAAGACTGAAAATTTTGAGGTAGGTGCAAGTTTTCAAGGTCAAGTTGGATGGGGGTTTGAGCAACCTGGTCTAGTGGAAGATGTCCCTGCCCATGGTAGAGGGGTTGGAACCAGATGATCTTTAGTGTCCCTCCCAACCCAAACCATTATTCTATGATTCTATGATCTTCCTAAGACTGTCTGGGCAACAAAATGAAAGATTTCACTCAACACACCAAGCACAGGCATCCCAGCGAGCTGTAGTTCTGTGTAGCCTCACAGAGCTTGTGTCCCCACCTTCGCCACCACCTCTGCAGGTTTCAGGAGATCACCTTTGAACGCTTATCAGAGCTGAAACGGACTGTGAACTCTGCAGAAAGCTCACCCCAAGGCTGTTCATGACAGTCCCTCACATGCTCCCCACATGCTCAGCCAAACAGACTCATCAGAGATAAATAGAGCTTTATGAGGGCGAGACGCTGTACGCTGGTTTATGGTCCCAGGGAACAGGTTATAAGCTCAGCAGCTGTAAAAGAAAATATAGCCCTCATCATTCCCCTATCTGACTCAGCAAGGATCTCTCTTACAGTTAAGTGATAAGGTGATTCCAGCTTCTTTCATCCCACTTGCACAGGCTGGTCCTGAGCACACTGCAGCCACTGCTGCGGAGTCTGCTAGTTCAGTCTCGTATCTGCGATTAAATATCTGTGGTATTACTTACAAAGAATGCCCTGTCCAGTAGCAACTGGATAAAATCAAGTTTAGAGGGTCCCTGCAGCCATAGCGTGCTGTGGTTTTGATGCTGTCGGAGTGGGAGAAGCTGTTCCATCCTGCAATATGCAAGCAGCTCAGTTTTGAGAAGTCTGAGAAGCGAGTCAGGCTCCTCGTTATAGCCAGACTTCTCCAGCTGTTGTAACTCCACAACAGTCCATCAAAGCTGCCTTGACCGCTGCCAGCAAAGGATCTGGCCCACTTATTTACATGCATGACTCCGTGGTGCAGCTGGCAACTGTGAAAGGGCTCATTTGGAAGGCAGCGTGGCTGGGATCAACATCACTTAAGCGATAATCTGCTAATCAGAGCTTCTTCTGTTGAAGTAATGCTCCCATCTCGTCTTTGTTCCATGCTAGCAGTTTTCTTCTGCAAAGCTTGCCAAAACGTTTCAGCCTCTGGCAGTTTTAGAGGGGTTTTTAATCTCTCACCTCCAAACTGGAGTTTGCTCTTGGTTCTGACTCTGCATAGCATGGCGACATGAAAACAGGACAATATGATTGAAGCCCAGAGACCACCAGTCTGTCACGCACGTGGCAGGGGAGGGGCAAAGGGAAAACAATTATTTAAAAGAGTAAAATATACCTTTTTCATACAGAGAAAAGCACACAGGCTAAAGACGCTTCTTCCTTAGGGTGGGAATGAGGTTGTTCTGTGGTGTGCAGAAATTACTGAAATCGCTAAACTGTGATGAGCAGCAGGCAGGATAACTGTACCTGAAATCTAGTGTAAAACCTCTCAACTCACGTTGCTATTTTGAAAGATGAAGCTGGTAAATCACAAAAGACCCTACTTAGGAAGGAAGAAAAAAAGACAACAAACCAGAAGTGGCACCAGTTGCTGCTCTGCGAGGAAAATAAAGCTGTGGCGAATGACCTGAAGAACACATCAGTCACCAGCATGGGGGAAACCTCATCTGATTAAGACATGGGTTTCAACACTCACCCTGTTCCTTGTGCTCAACTACCCACAAGCTTTCCACCACATCAGAGAGTTGAAAGAACAGACAGCGTTCCAGACTGATGTGTTCTTACCAGGGAAAAGGCTGAGGGATCAACACAACTGAGAGCTGCATTTCCCAGTCCTACCCCTGCTCCAGAGCCCAGACTCTGACCTCTATCCCACCCAGTCTCACAGCATAAGCTTAGGTCAGGCCTACAGCAAGGAGAGCGATAGGAGGGCAAGAGAAGAGCCCAGATGCTTTGCATTACCTCTCTGTCCCATCTTTTCATCAGGAGTTCACCAAAGGCTGGCATTTCCAGCACTGTCTAGAAGAAGAGGGTCTGGGAGACAGCCACTCATATCCTTTCATCATTACAAAAATGCAACTAAATGGAGGCCAAGATCCATTGCTTAGGAAGATAGTCCATGACCTACCTGCGTGTTTTCAGTCCTGTTTCACAGAAGTGCTCACCAAAGCTCAAAAAGGACTGAATCAAATCTGTTTCATAATTAAAAATTGAAGAGCACACCTTCATTTCAGCTGAAGGTCACTGACTGAAGCCACTGGCTACTGTCTCTGCTGATGGTTTCTTTGCTAGCCCAGCTGATTGACCCCTGGTTTGCTTAACATAGAAATGCTTCTGGATCTGGCCACTGTCAATGGAGGTCACTTCTTCACCTCCAACACTCCTTTATCTGCCTTAAACCAAGCCATCACCCCCACATGTCTCATTTCCTTCCTCTCCCAAGCCAGAGTTTCAGCCCTGTGATCCTCCATCCATTCCACTGTTTGCATCTTCTCATACAAGGCACCCAACCCTGGAGATCACAGAATAGTTTGGGTTGGAAGGGACCTCTGGAGATCATCTAGTCCAACCCACCTGCTAAAGCAGGTTCACCTACAGTAGATTGCACAGGAATGTATCCAGGTGGGTCTTTGAACATCTCCAGAGAAGGAGACTCCACAACCTCTCTGGGCAGCCTGTTCCAGGCTCTGGCACCTCAAAGTAAAGAAGTTTTCCTCATATTCATAATTTCTGGACAAAACAGGTGGAACCTCCTGTGTTTCAGTCTGTGCCCATTGCCCTTTATCCTGTCATCAGGTATCACTGAACAGAGTCTGGTCCATTCTCTGACACCCACCTTTGAGATATTTATAAACATTGATGAGATAGATCCCTTGTCACCTTCTCTTCTCCAGCTGAACAGACTCAGCTCTCTCAGTTTCTCCTCATCAGAAAGGTGCTGTAGGTCCCTCGTCATCTTCAGAGCCCACCACTGGACTCCCTCCAGTAATTCTTTGTCCTTCTTAAACTGGGGAGCCTAGAACTAGATGTAGTACTCTAGATGCAGCCTCACCAGGGCAGAGCAGAGAGGGAGGAACAACCTCCCTAGACCTGCTCACTCCCAGCTACCCAGACCAGAACCTCATGGCATGACCCAGAAACCTCCTGTCTCACCACTCCAGCTGTCCATGGCACCACCTCCCAAGCTTGCCCAGTTTCCACATGCACAGACAGAGATACCCTGTTGACTGGAGATATTCAATGTCTCAGACATACATTTCTCACTGGAAGTAGATACCTCTAAGAATGGAGGCGGTAGGTGGAAGTAAACATAGATGGCTCATCCCATGAACTGCAGGTTCATCAGACTTTTGTCCCACCTCATGGTCCTCTTGTATACAGCACATAAACCTTTTAGCATGTTTATAGCACCTGGATAATAGCTCAGGAATTAACACAGACCTGAAAGAAGATGGATATGACTGCTATGGCACCTTATAAACCATCGCCACAGAGTGTTAGAAGAGGTGTACAGTCTCTTTAGTCCACCCCTGGCTACAGCTTTGCAGCAGTCCTGCATACTTCTACATAGAGAGTTAAAAAGCCTTTGCAGAGAAAAGTAAGCTACTTTATAAATTTATTTTTAGATTATTCCTATACATAAAAACTCTTTTTTAACCAAGATTAATATTTTTGCTTAGGTTAGTTTCCTGACACATGAAGTCAAGGAAGCAGGGAAGAAGGAACCGAAACAAAACAGAAGAAAGAACTGCTGAAAACCAAAATATTGTTCTAGGAAGTGTTTTAACAGTTTAGACTCTCACTTCCAGTTCTTCATGAGGGCTCATTGGTTGTTCACTATATAAGAAAAACAAGTGTATTTTCCTTGTCTCACTCACTTGCAAGGCAGTCCTGTTTCTTAAGAGAAGTTGTAATCTGCCAACCCTGGAAGCCTTGGACATCAAGATGGGTTGACTTTCTGGAGAAGATCTTCCAGGGAAACCCCACTTTGAAGGCTGAGAGTAGTTGTGACTGTCTGAAAGGTTGTGGGTGAAGCAGTAGGAAAGAGCAGAACGGAGACTTACTTAGGTCTCACACCCTACTAATCCCTTCTGCTTGACAAAAAAAGTCCAACACCTGTCTCACTTCATCCAGCTGCATCGTTCACACTGGTTATAATGATGGGCAGGTGCATGACTGCTCTGATGCAAGGTCAAATATCACAACAAACCCCTTATTCAGTTTAGCAAATTGGGTCTGTGTTCGGTCTGGAAGCTACTAAGTGAGAACAACATCTCTGATGGTGTTTTCAATGCATTGTAGTACCCCTTATGTGTCACTGTTCTTGAGTCCATCTCCACAAACGCATCTCTGATGGCTTCCTCTATTCCACCTCTTTTCTCATACCTCCTTTCTGATGACATGAAAGCCACTGTCTCCCTGCAAGGAAACTTTAAATGAACTTTTGGGCTGAAGGTTCAGAACTTGATCTTTCTTTCCCACAAGGCAGAACTTCAGGTAAGACCATCCAAGAACCACGGCTAAACGGAGGCATCAAGATCTAAACTGTGGAGAGGCTCATGATTTGCCCTCAGGACCCTCATCTGTATTTTCATTTTGCTTTGACAGAGCTTTTCACCTTGGATTTTGTCCATAAGACCCAGAATAGATGTTTCCCTCAAGAGCCAACGAAGAAGACATCACACACTGCTTTCACAGTCATTTCAGCCAAGAATTTTGGCTTCAGCCCTGAGCAAATGCTGTCAGACCTGAAGCATCAGCCCTTCTTTTTTACTCCTCTGCTCACGTTAAAAGAAAGCAGTGACATCAAAACTCTCTTCTTTGCAACACATGTAAAACGCACAAAGAATACGGCCAGAAAACCATGATGGTCATTTGGCCCAATGCACAAACTTGATGTAGCCAAAGGTCCTTCTTGTATATTTTGGCTTTGACTTTGAAAAAAACAAAAGGAATAGCCAAGTGGAAACAGGTCAGGAAAGGCCATCTGACCCTCCGCAACATTTGGTCATTGAACTGGCTTCTTACACAACATCGGATTTTTGCAACGTGGCTGCCAGCACCGTCCATGTCAAACCTTTCCCTCCCCAATCAATGACTTTGGCTGACGTAAATTGCAATATTTTACTGAAGCTGAGTGACCCAGAAGAGAAAGGACAGGAGGCTTTTTATCCAGGATGAGATTTCAGCTCCTGCAGAAGGGAAGTGTTCACCTATCAGGGAAGAAAACAGTCCAGGGAGAGAAGTTTAATATAGAACTGGTTCACAATAGCAATAATTTCTGGACAAAACTTTAGCCTGTTTAAGTTTGGTTTTGGATGCTGTTTTACCTCAGTAGAAGGACTGAAACATTTGGGGAGTTTTTTTGTAAGATGCTGGAGAAATGCATTTCAAGCTGTGCTATCCCCAAGCGTGTCCTTAAAATAGCAACATTACAAAGGTTTCTTTTAGTGCTGCACTCCTTGGTTCATTAGATATACGTTCATGGATACAATCTGAAAGAAAAACAAAACAAAAGTTAGATGTCCAAATTACCTTTGCCTTGATAGGAAGATAAGCCTGGGACAGATCTGCTGAGAAGAACGGAGTCCTCCAGCGGGAAGTCTTCCAAGCAGGGACCTCACACACTCACATGCATCATCCCAAACAAAAGCAGGCATCTGGACATGCAGAATAATTCATCTCACTCTCAAAAGTCTGTAGAGAGATAGAGGATCCTCTTGTAACCATGGCAGAGAGTGTACACAATGTTTGGGGATAACAGGAGATGAAAGAAGCATTTCCCTGTAGCAGCTGCTCAAAAATAAACAGTGGAGCTGTTTATGGTCTGACCTTGCATAAATCACAGTTTTTTGAGGATGGTAAGGCCTAACACTGCAAGGTCTTACCCTCTGCACTCCACAAGCCAAGACAGGGACCCTTTTTATGTGAGGAAAGAACCAAACAGGTTGTTTTGGAGTCATGTGAATGTTAAAGATGCCCACGTGTCCACCTCTGGCACTGGGAGTCCCTGGACACGATTTGCTGTGACTTAATGGGGCATCTGTATCAACCACTCACACAGTCCTGCTCTTCAGCTCTGTCCTCCAGTCCTGCCTTGGATAGAAGAGAAGGTGACGAGATGATCAGGGTGGCATCCAAGGGGACATCTCCTGTAGACCTCAGCTCATCAGCAGCAGTGGCAAAAAACTACATGAGTGATGCTGAGCTGTGAATTGAACCTTTGATTGATTCTTCTGGCTGTGTTTGAGAGAGGGATGGGGCTTGTGGGGCAACACCTTGTCCATCCTCTCTTATGCCTTGCATTGAGTGGTTTGGGAGGAAGGTTACAGATACCACTTGAGGAAACTCACCTTTAGACTTGGCTTCAGGGTGTTTGATGCACATTCCTCAAAAGAAATAGCTCTAGCCCTTGCATTTCCCATCCTCCCAGAAGGGAACAGGCAGGGAGAAATGAATCATGCCGTGACTGCTATACCGGGCAGGGGGGCTGACTTTGGGTCTAGGGAGTCCTGAGGTGCGAGGTTATTATGTTTGTGAGAAAAGGGGACCCAGGAAAACATCCCTCGTAGTCTTGGTGGCCATGAGAGTGAGACATGGCCAGAGTCAGATTTCCCCGCTGTACTTGTTGGGAAAGCTTTAAATTGAGAATGGAGGGAAGGAACAATTTCCTTCTTGTGCAGTTTCAGCAGTTCAATAGTATCTGCCTTTAATCATTAAATGATTCAGGGGAGAAATATCAGCCCAGAGACATCCCCAGTCGAGTCCTGCACCCTGCAGATGGAGGACTGAATACAGACAGGGGACCAAAGCCTGGATGTGTCCATCCCCTAAACCATGTCAGATCCTGGTTTACTTACACCACCTCCTCCTCCTGGTAGTAGCAGGAGGTGGGGGCATTTTAATATATGAGGCTTTCCCCTGCTTCTCCCCTCTCTCTTAGGAAAAAATAAAAGGCAAAGGAGTTGCAATGGGGCCCCTGAAACTTTGCAGTGGATTTTTTTTTTCCTTCTCCTTCTCAGAATGACTATAGAGCCCTGAGTACATATTTGCTCAGTCTGTCCCCTACACTTAAACACACACAGATGCTGGGATCCCCTGGGGACAGGGGTTTGCCCACCCCAGACTTCCCCCACAATGGAGGGCAGTGGGCAGAAGCAAACCAGAAACAAACCCCAGCAGAGGTGGAAATACCTGCCCAGGGATTCCACAAGGAACCCCCTCTCTAATCACCCAAACGCACACATTTCTTGAGCCTCTCACCCCAACAAATATCTTTTTAATCCCCGCTGCAAGAGCTATTAAAAAACAAAACAGATTTGGGATTAGCTTGAAGGTGGGGGGAATGGAGTCGGGCGGTTTTGGCCTTACTGATTTTAAACCCCCCACTCTCAGCATCCCCTTCCCCATTTCCCCCCCACCTCTTTATTTCACCCCCCAATTGGAGGCGTGTGTGAGCCGGAGGAGGGAGGGAAGGGGGTGGGACAGGGGTGGGGACAGGGGGGTGGGATGGGATGGGAGGGATGCAGGACTGACCCCGCGTTTCCCAGCCCATCACAGGCTGGATACGACCAACCAATGGGGTCCTGGCTTTGGGGGGGTGGTGTTTTTATACCTGTCTCATTCCCCCCATAGCTGGGTAGATCCGCTCAGGCTGGCAGGGAAAGGCAGAGATTTGCAAGGAGGAGGAGGAGGAGGAGGAAAGATTGCATCAAGAGCAGAACTCTGTTTCCCCCCCTCTCTCTCTCTCTCTTACAGGAAGCCCTACTCTACCTTAGCCTTGGAAAGAGCCCCTTTTCATAAAATTAGCTGAAGGCACCTATTCACAGCCATGGGGCTGTGAAAAAAAAAAACAAGCAACAAACCGACTGTAGAGTTTTGGCCTTTAATTTTTTTTCCTCTCTTCTTTTATTTTTTTTTTTTTAATTTCTCTGCAAAAAAAAAAAAAATAAACCAGAAATGCACAACACAGCTCCACTCGGCGAAAACTTGATGTTTTTACCGTCTGCTCTCTGATAGATCTAGAGAGGGGGTTGGCTTCTTTTTCTTTGCTTTTCCCGTTTAGCTCCTTCTAAATATCCGCTGCTTCTGCAAGCAAAGGAAAATAAGGAAGACTTGACTTCCAAAGTTCCCCCAATGAGTCAGCGCCGAGCCGGGTGTCTGCCTGCGTGTGTTCGCCCGCCTGTTGCATCCTTGTCATGATTTTTAGCCCCCTCCCCTCCTCAATTCTCCTCCCACGTCTTAAAAGTGATAAGGGGATGGCTGATGGAGCCTGGTTTTGGCTCTAAAAACCCCCAGCAGCTCGTAGTTTTATGAATGAAACCGCCTGGTTGAGCTGGGAGTAACATCCTCGCCCTCAAACTCCGAGAAACTGGTGAAATGCAGGAGGGGAAGGGGGGGACGCGATGGGGTCGATGGGCTCCGGGTGGCGATGGGGGCAGCGGGGACCCCTGTGGGGGGGGGCTCAGCAGTATCGGGGTCCCCCCTCCCCATCCCCGGCCGGTCCTCAACCAGCTCCGGGGCGGGGGGAGGCTGCAAAACCCCGGCTTCAGGAGGCTCCTCCTGGCCACGGGACGGCAGATTCTGCGCCCATGCGGGTGCGAGGGTGGAAAAGTAAATAGAATATAAAAAAATATAAAATAAAAATCAAACCCAAACCTCGAAAATTTCGCGGAGTAAGTGAAAAAAAAATCAGTTTTGCCGCGGGAAAAGAAAAAAAAAAAGGCTAAAATAAGCTACTTAAAGGGGGTGGGGGGAGTGATCTCTCAGCCCCACGCTTTCACGCCGAACTCAATCGGCTTTTTGAAACTGCAGATCCTTTGAGACACAGAGGGAGAGAGCAGCAAAAAAATCCCTGTTTGTAACCTAAACGCGCTGCAACCTGGAAGGCTGGCAGAATAAACCTATTGTGGAGCTGAAACGTGCCGGGATATACAAGCGAAAAACCCCCAGAGTACCGCTGTTTGTGAAAAGGTAATTGCTAAGTGAAAATATTTCCAAGTTTTCGCTTTTTTTTTTTTGTTACTTTCGACTTTGCGATTTGTTTGCATGCAGAAAAGAGGAAAAAAAAAAAAAGTGATTTTTTTAATTTATTTTTTTCCTCCCCAAACCTTTCTGAAACCCAAAAGATAAAATTACGGGATCTAAAAATAAAGCAGTGGTTAAAAGCCTCCCCCACCCTCTCCAATATCCCACCCCTTCCACCCCTCTCACGCCTTCTCCCTCCCTCCCTCCTCTTCTCTCTCTCTCTCTGTGTGTTTGCGTTTGACAAAGAAATTATTTGAACTTCCCACTGCCTCATAAAAAAGGAAACAGAAGAGCAGTTTTGACATATGGATGTGATTTTTTCTGCTCCGAGACAGATGCACGCGGAAAACAAACAGCACCAGGGGCTGCGGCTCTGAAGGGAGCGAAGTTGCTCCCGCTTCACATGGGCTCCTCGGCTGCATTTCGGGAGCTGCCCAGATCTCCAGCCATGAGAAAACGAAGCAAAAGACCGGGGTTTCTCGTCACGTGCCTTTCTGGCTAAAAAACTGTGTAAACAAACAAACAATCAAACATAAATTCTGGAAAAGGTGGGGGGTGGGGGGGGGACGGGAGGGGAAGAAGGAGAAATCATCTGCTAAAGCGGAGCGTTTGGAGACCTCTCGTCCTCCGACTTCCCTGAGCGAGCTTGGATGTTGGAAGAAGCCTCTTGGATATGGGATCATATCTGGTTTATCACAGCCTGGGTTTGATCCTCTGCTGCTCCGTCTTGAGTTCAGTCTACGCTCTGGTGAGTCCCTCGAATCTTTTCCCTTCTCGTTCTTGAACGCTCCGCGCGGTTGTTTCCTTGATGAGTAATTCGCTGTATCAAGGGTTTATTTAGAAGGCTGAACACTGAGGTTTTGGGGTTTTTTTTCAGCCCAGTGGCTTATTTTGCTGGCAGATAGTGTGTGCAGTTGGTCTTAAGAGTTGCTGCACCAGATGAAATTAAAATGTCTGTGCTTCCCGAAGAGTTTGAATCACTTTTAAACCCCTCCGGACAGGAACGCGTGCAGTTTGACAGGGCTCTGGGGAAAGCATTTAGAGGATAATTTCAAAGACACCTATGAGTAAAGGGCAAATTTTCTTTTTCTTATATATGTATTTTTTTTAATGCACTTCCCTCCCCAAGATGACAATTTTAATCTTCTAAATCTGCAAATCTGCTTAATCTCAGCATAACAGTGCCTTCCTCTTTGGGATTAAATTTAGAGAGGACCTTAGAGCGCAGGGCTTGTGGACAGTTTACACTCAGGAGTATGAAAGTAGTATTAACGCTTTGCTACTTGGCCTGTTTTCACCTGTTCCTGCACACATGGAGAGAAAATATCTTTCCAGAGGCAGCAAAAAGGGCTAAAGTCTGTCAAAACTTCCTTGATGGTGGTGATGGGGAATGGGCTAAAATCTACAGACCCCCCTCTGCAGCCCCAAATGGTCTCCAAAGCCCATCTGCTGAATGGATGGGACATGTCATCCAGAATCGGCCACCAGATATTAACCCATGGATGGACACGCTGCTCGGACATGTGCTTTCCTTGCTTTCTCCATCCTTGGAATTGCCACCATTGCTGCTGTTTCTTGGTGCCTTCTGGCATAGGAAGGGACACGATCACCACATAAAGTGGTGTCTCCATCCCCGCAAGGGATGGAGATGCACCCAGTTCCTCCTTGACCCTCCAGGAACCACCACTCTGTCCCCTGGGCTTGGTAGGAGCTTCTTGAGACCTTGTGCAGGGTCGGTAGGGGGGTATTTCCCTCACACACATCCAGCATCACGCCGGGGGAAACATATCAATGAATGAGAAGAAATAGCCCCTCAGAAAATAATCATTGTTGCAGCCCATCCTCGTCTTGGTCTCACTCTAAGCTCAAATCTTTCAAAACTCGAAGAAAATCAGGGAAGCTGAGGGGGACCGCTTGTAGTTTTGTCAAGGTGTTAGTGTCGGTTGAGGTTTCTCTGCTGTTGTGGGGTTGGATTAGCTTCTCCATGACCACTTCTGACTTTGGGGCTATATCACGACGGGGTAGGTCTGTAGCACCTGCTACCCCCCCCACCTCCACAGCCCTTTGGCCGCTGAAGCCAGCACCAAAATTCCTCCTGGCTATAGTGTCCCTGATGGCACCCGCAAACGTCAGGTTCGTGAAACACCCAGACTGGAGCTCAGCAAACTTAAGGATCCAGAAAAGACAGGCAAGGGCTGCTGAGCGCATCTCCAGTCCCGTTCCCAGTTCACTCCCCTTTCCCAGTACATCCCAGTACCTCCAGAAAGCGCAGACGACCAGCCAAGTGAATCAAGGATCAGCCGTCTCATGTTCTCGTTGGGTACTTTGGTTTTAGTTTTTGATAGTCCCATTACAGCAGACACTTTCAGATCACAAGATCTGTGATTTGCTGCGATGGCCGGAGCAGCCAAACGTGCCCCCGCACATCAGGGCGAGCTGGGTTTGGGTGTAAATCAGGAACAGCTTTGCCAGAATCACAAAGAGGCAAAAAAACCCCAGGAAATTTGCTGTGAAGCGCTAGGTGAGGAATATACAAGATTGTTTGTTGCATTTCCAAAAGCCTGATGCCCTCCTGTACTGATTCGGGGTCCTGCTGCTAGAAACCCCATTCGGTTTAATTAGGCCCAGGCTGAAGTTCATGTTTCAGATACTTTTCTGGCTTTTCAAAGCCACTATTGACAGCTGAAGGAGTTGCCAGAAGGTTTGAAAAGTCATCCTAACAATTCAGAGACTGCAGAGATGATGTGTGTCCCTTCTGGCATCCACTTAGGCAGAATAAGAAGGTCAGCCCCATATAAACCCTTTATACAGAGACTTGGGAAGCAGGGAATAACTTGCAGGGGTTTTTTGCTGTTGTTTCTTTCCCAAACTAACTCAATTTTTATATGAACTTAAAAACACCATATGGTATTGACTGCATGTTTCAGCACAGTGATGTCTTAGTTCCAACACTATAAGAAGGGTCATATGTATATTTGTTATTTGGCTAGCAGGTCTGTGTGTGGTTTATGTGCTGCTGCCAATAAAAGTCACCAAGTGCCTCTGTCCTAGAAGCAACAAAAATCAATGAGGGCGGCTGTAGAAGGATGAGGATGCAAGGGCTTAATTTAGAGACGCACTCTGCGGTGGCTTTGCCTAAGCTAAAAGTGGTACCCGACCTTTCAGTCTTCCAGCAGACCAAAGCAAAGCTCTGTTGTGGCACTGGAGTCAGAAGGATTCCTGCAGCCCGCTCAGAGCTTCAGGGCACAGTTTATCTGTCTGAGGCTGGAGTACTTAGATCTTGAGAGCCGTGGCTCTAATCGTTGGGCTCTTTGCAGCTCCATCACTTTGCGTCTGAGAGCTGGTGATGCTGAGATCGGGCAGAGCATGACGCATCCTAAATCTGAAGCTGTCACTCCTGTTATTCCTTGTGTCAGCCAGCAAAGGTGATAGTAAAGATTTTTTGAAGCAAGAGTGCTGAAATAAGCCTGGGAAATGGTGTCTTTGATAGTCTGTGTTATCGTGGGGCAGCTGAATCCCTTCTCCACAGCACACGGGCTGAATTAAATGTAAACCAGGGTGGGAAATTCAGCACAAGGAAAAAAGCTGTGGGAGCAAGTTCTCTCAGAGTTAAAAGTGTCTGTGCAGAAAATGTGGATTTCCAAGAGCCCGTGGCCATGCAAAATCCACAGTGAGATCAGCATCCCATGCCCTGTCCTGAGCTTCTGAGGGGCAGCTGAGAGGGACAGGCTTTGATGTAGGATAAATTGTTGGGTGAAGCTCTGCTCTCCTCCAACTCCCTGGCAATTCAGAGGGGTCCTACCCCAGCATTTTCCTGAGAATATCATGATTAACACCTGCCTAAACAGTGAGGGGAATCTGGCTTGCTGATTAAGTGCTCTGTGCCTGAAATCTGGCATGGTGAAGGGGAAATTTGGGTTAATTCTGCTATTTGGTCTAAAGGCTAGACGAGTAAGACTGACCCAAGTCAGATAGCCCTGCAAACATGGACTTGAAAAGAAAATACATGTGAAAGGAGCCTCAAAAGTAGGGCCCGACATTGGCAAAGAACAGGTATTTAAGATATAGGTGCAGAAAAACCTCCCTGTGTCCCACCTTCCATCAGAAAGCTCCATGGTTTGCTCTCATGGTTTTTACTCAGTTTCCTTCTCTTGTCTCAACCTGGAAGCCCCCAATCCAATTGTCACTGAAGGAGATATTATTATTATTATTATTAGTTATTAATAATAATAATAATAATAATGAAAATAAAACCATCAGCCTTCTGCAGGGCTTTGGATCTCAATAGCTCCATTTTGGGAAAGGGGCATCAGCCTGAGGTGGTTGCAATCAGCTGAGCTCAACGTGATGCGGGGAAGCAGATACGTGCGAGGTATGAAACGGGTAGCAAAGGGGACCCCCACTTTAAATTACTGAGAGAGTATTGCCTTTTGGCAGTGCTTGATGCCTTCCAGAAGGTGCTGCACGTTCGGGGGGTGCATTTTGGGAGCAGAACGGTCTCGACCCCTCCGTGTTTGCTGCAGCCTGTGATTCCCCAGCCCTGGCCCCACTCAGGTCGCTCAGGAAATGCTGGAGTTTCCCTTTGAATTTGCAGAGAAACTGCAGCAATCCCCTAGAAGTTCAAGGGGTGTCAGGAGGGGATTTGGAGACTTTTCTTGCAAGTACACCCCAAAACAGGGACAAGATCAACCAGGTCCCCTGTAGAAGGGTTGTAGCCCTTATTTCCAAGGGATCTGCATCCTCACCAGCATTGGTGTTAATCTCCAATAGGAGGGTTCGATACACATCAGAAAAACTCTCTTCTTCACACCAAAGCAATTCTTGGGTCACCAACCAGCCAAGATCCCAGTGCTCAGGCAGCAAAGCGGCTGAATTAAGGAGATGGTGATTGGTGTGTTGCTCTCTGACTTGTCTGTTGTTCCTTTGATCAGACCCACATCTTCAGGGATCTGGAAAAGG
This sequence comes from Nesoenas mayeri, assembly GCF_963082525.1. Taxonomy (NCBI): domain Eukaryota; kingdom Metazoa; phylum Chordata; class Aves; order Columbiformes; family Columbidae; genus Nesoenas; species Nesoenas mayeri. Next base: position 162,827,109 of record NC_137543.1, read on the forward strand.
GAAGGATTTGAAGTTAATAATTTATAGCTGGAAGGGAAAGATAATCCTATTCTGCCTCAGAATATGGCCCATAATGAAAAGAATAATAATAATAAAATATAGAGATCCTTCAAATCCCGACTAGCTGTCTAAGTTCATTAAATAAAGACAGGCTCCAAGTGCAGGGAAACAAGGTCTAAAATGTTCTTTTCTCCACACGCTTGGGAATGTGCCTATCCCTGCCCTGTGTATTTATGAAAGATATGATTTTTGTTATTGTACTTTGGGATTAGTGGATATCCCTGGACTATAAAACACTCAACCACAAAACATAAAGCAAACAAGCCTCCGCATCAGGGTAGCGCATGGGCTATGATTTCATCCCAGCTGCCCGGTGCTAAGTCTGACCTGAGCAAGCTCGGTTTAGTGTGAGCTCCTTGCATCGGGAAGAGGAAAAGCAACAGGGCAACTGTGAGCACAGAGGGGGTCAAGGCTGGAGGAAATGAAATCCGAGGTGCATCTTTTAGGTCCAGGCAGTTGTTGTTTGGCTTCTGGCCTCCTAGAAATAGCCCCAGAGTGGTGCTTTGAGATCAGTGGGATTATTTCGGCTAGGGCGTTGTGTCTGCAGTCCTTGCGAGGGGTTTCCTCAGCCCAGACAGCTCGAGCAGAGACAGCTGCTGCTCCTGCCACCGCCACCCTGAGCCCCCGTGTCCCTTTGAAAAATGATGCTGAGAGGCTGAGAGTCATCCCAAAGCTGTGTGTCTCCTATCGTCTCTTTTCCTGGGATGGGTGTCCTGATAAGGGACTCTGCAAGGGTATAAAGATGCTGGCTGGAGGATTTCTGTCTGCTTGGGAACGCACTGCTCAGCCCCTCGGTCAAATTCTGCTAAAATCATTCCCCAGGTTGCCAAGTTATTTGGGGCACAGACACTGCACTCATCACACTGCAACCCCTAAATCGCAACTGTTGTCAGGCAACCTCCAACCAACAGTGTGGGGTGAGGTGGTAAAGCACCCGGCACTGAGATACAGGGCAGGGAAAATCCTTCTTCTTGGGGTCAGTGGCTCCAGCTAAACTCTGCAGTCATTGAATCTTTGTGCCTAAAGAGCAGGAGGAGGGAATAGCAGAGCCAGACTACAGCTGCCTCCGACTTAAACCCCTCCTGGGAACTGGTCCTTTGTTGCTGCCAAGCAGCTCCATCCTCATCCTGCACCACTGGGAGAGGGAGATGAAGTCTGACGCATATTTAGGTTCCCACTAGACTGTGCATTTTTCCAGCCCCATGGCTGTCACTGGGATCGTCTCAGCCTTTTGAGCTCTAATGCCTCCGAAACCCCTCACCCTCTCACGCTGTCCAGATCAAAGGAAGAAGCCAGCAGGGATCCCCCACCCTTTTGGATGGGCTGTTTCTCTCCAAAAGGGCAAGTGTAGAGGGGTTTCTCTGCTTAGCTCCTCCTGTAAGTGAAGTTTTAGCATCTCTTAATTACTAACCTTCACAAAAACGACAGAAAAATGTGTTCCTTAGGGCAAGCCCTGACCGAAAGGAAGAACTCAACAGGAGCAGCCTGTGTTAAAGATTAGACCATATCAAAGATATTTTGGCCTGACATGGAGAATTTGCTTTCTCCCTCTGCACCCACTTGGCTGCTACAATATTTAGATATTTTAACCCATAACATCTCGAACTTCAGCCAGCCTTGCAAGAGCTGGTGTACTAAAGATGATTTCTGTGTTGCACCTTTCATGGCAATAAGCAAACTACACTTGGGGCTGAAATTCAACCAGCAGAATATCTGCTGGGTCAGACCTTGAGTTTTCCCATCTTGTGTCATGGGAATAAAACACCTAAACTTGTGCTTGAGGTACCTGCCTTGGCATTAATCCCTTTATTTCCACTGAGGCCAGGTTGACTCTTGTCAGTGAGTAGAAGGGTTCTGTAGTTTAGGAGCCTCAGCTTGGATTGACTTCCAGAAACCTGATTTTCAAGAAAGGAAAATTTTGAACTGTAGGCTCCCTCTTATCAGGTTGTACTTTGATCTTCCTGTAACACAAATCCCTCTGACTCCATTCAGGTGATGGTTCAGTTGTTGAAATCTTCTGCGAGGCTGCCCTGTCTTTCTGTCCACGTGTTTTTCCCTTTACTCAGCGAAGTATAAAGTGGATTTTTCTGCCCCTTTTCCTTTTCACCCCTCCAGCATCCCTGGTTCAAGGAATTTCAGCAGCGTCTGCTCCCATCTACCTCCTTCCCTCCTGACTATGTGCACTCCACCATGAGCTGATTCAGCTCACTGATCTGGCACAAAACTAACCCAACATGGAAAAAAAAAAAAAGAAAATAAATGCAGGAGAAGGCTTGTATCTGGGTCAGTGAATAGCATCTGCACAGCAAAGGCTTGGATGAGCCTCCCAAGATGTGCTAGGGAGAGACTGGGTCACAGAGCAGGGGACAAGAAGGGATGAGCAGCCAGCAATGTGCGCAGGTTTGTCCTGACACCATGGTTGTACAGTCACACAGAATCACACCGAGTGGTTGGGGTTGAAGGGATCTCTGGAGATCCCCCAGTCCAATCCACCTGCTAAAGCAGGTTCACCAGAGCAGATCACACAGGATCATGTCCAGGCAGGTTTGAATGTCTCAGAGAAGGAGACTTCACAACCTCTCTGGGCAGCCTGGTCCAGGTTCTGGCATCTCAAAGGAAAGAAGTTTCTCCTCATGTTCAGATGGACCCTCCTGTGTTTCAGTTTGTGCCCATTGTCCCTCACTCTGTCATTGGGCACCACGGAGCAGAGTCTGGCCCATCCTTTTGACACCCACCCTGAGACATTTATAAGGCTCAAAGTGAACTCAGAATAGGCTCAGTCCTACCTCTGAATCTCCAGGTCCATCAGCCACACCATCTGATGATGGTTAGCACATCGCAATAGGCCCTGCTGAAAAGGTAAATGGCCAAGCCAAACCATTCTTCCTCTGTCCAAGTTGAGGAAGGTGTTGAGCCAGGCAGAACTAGACAACACAGCCATTCTATCCTCAGTCACCTCTCTAACCCTATCAAAGTGCAGAACAAATGAACATTCTGGAGTCCAAAGGTATCTGTTGCCTTTGAGTCTTCTCACCCTAACGACCCCAAGTTTCAGCTGTCTGTCAGATAAGGGCAGCTCATCAAAAGGAGACTTGGCCTCTTGAAAAGGACCTCCTCCTAAATCAGTGTCTGGAGATAGGAGTTGCTGTCTCAGCACACAAAGCAGGTTGGTTATCTCATTTTTCACATGGCTGCCCTGTTGCTCATCAGGGTTCCTCGCTGTTATCTTTACTTCAATCTCCCTTCTTCTCTCTCCAAGCATTTCAGTGTATTTATCTGCTTAGTGTTGCCACATTGAAAGCAAGAAGCAGCCTCAATTGCATCTGTAAAGGCAGGTTTGAAAGTCACTAGGTGTCCTTAGAAAACCTTTTCTTCACTGAACTTTGGCTTGGGACCTAAATGTTTATTTTTTATTTTTTCTGTATGTTTTAACAGAAAAGTGAGTGATGTGCAAAACCGAGCTCATGCTTGCTGCTGGTTTGGGGATGAGGAACTTTGTAAGGAGCAGCAGATGGCAGGGAACTACCACCTTAGGCACATGGCAGAGCACAAATGACAGACTAACTGAGACTCCCTAGGGCTTTGGGGGATTCTGCTGCTGTTTAGGTCTACTAGCCAGTCATTTCATCTTCATCTTATTGCCTTGATTTATTCACTTGGTTTATATGCCTTGACCATTCAAGGGACTGCAGCATCTCAGGAGAGCCCTGGGCCCATCTCGTACACTAATCAATGGAATGGTGCAGGTAGCAGACACGGAGTGGGACATTTCTTAGCTTGGGAGGGAAAGGAGGGTTTGCGAAGCTGGAAGCACCCTGGTCCTGCTTTACTCAGGAAGGCTGGGACTGCTGGACCCCAGAGCTTCATTTAAACATGATTTTGTTCCCACTTTCCTGCACCGTGCTTTTCCCATGCCCTGTCACCCCATCCTGTGTCATTTCTGTCACTGTCTTTGGCCTTTCATAAGGCCAGGGAGAAAGAAAACCACATTTTTTGACCAAACTGGAATGTATAGGTAGTCCACTGCCTGTAGGTACATGGAAGGACAAGAGGAAATGGCCTCAAGTTGCACCAGCAAGGTTTAAATTAGATATTAGGAACAATTTATTTCCAGAAAGAGCTGTCGGGCATTGGAACAGGCTACTCAGGGCAGTGGTGGAGTCACCATCCCTGGACATGTTTAAATGAGGTACAGATGAGGTTCTCAGGGACGTGGTTTAGTGCTGGAGTTACATTATGGTGGGACTCGATGATCTTGAAGGTCTCTTCCAACCTAAATGATGCTATGATCTCCTCCAGGAGCGAATAGCCAGAAGCCTCTTTTGTTTTGCAAAGATACAAATCAAATTCCAAAATTCAGTGAAACCACTGGATTGATTTCCATGAACTTCACATGCTATTTCCATCTATCCCATTTTTATTTCCTAAACCCATGCCTCTCCTCAATGTTACCTTGATTTTCCTCTCAACTCCTACATCCCAAACCACTTCTCCTTTCAGACATGGAGCAACCAGAACTAAAGTAGCTTTGAGACACCAGCTGTGGCGAGTGATTGCAAGGAAATGACCTCTTTCTCCTGGCTGTACTTGAAGAGTAAGATCAATAAAGCAACATTTAGTAACATATCTATTTAATGGTTAGCAATTTCACTCAGCTCAATAAAAATAGAGAAAAAAATAAAGTGAGGGGAAGCTGGCAAGAGATGGAACTTCAAAGAGATGACCAACATATAGAGCTTCAAAAGCTAGAATTGCTGGATTGTCAAGAGCCATAAGGTTATAAACTTTTTAACCTCTCAGAGTTGATATCCCTGAAGGTTCCTCTGAGCTTGTGTTTTCTTCTAGTGCCTTTGAGGTTACATACACTGAATTTCTTGCCCTAAAATGGCCTCTTCAGTAAGGAGACGAGACCAGGAGTTGAGATTTAGCTCTGCCTTGGACCTTCTGTGTTCTTTCATGCATTTCTTGTTCTGCATGTGCAGCAATGGAACAGTGAACTTGTGCGGAGTGAAGGTGGAGTCTGTGCATCTGGTAACACGATTTATTTTTATTGTTCTTCCCAGAAAAGGATAAAAGAGAGAGAGATTACGCTATAGGCACTGAGGTGGAAACTTTTCCCCAGTCTGAATAGCCATGGTTACTAAAACACACACCAGTAGGTGGCCAGAGGGTCTGATGCACTGCATATAACATAGCCGTGGCTTATTTTCATTTGTGCTAAGGTACCAGGACTGTTTACCTAGGTTACCCACTGCATGGGAACCACACAGAATAGCACTGATTTTCCATTAGATGCCAGCAATGGGTGCTCGTGCATCTCCAAGCTGCCCCATATCCTCCGGGGACTCGCTCAGCTGCAGAGCATCCCACCACACACCATCTGCGTTTGCATCTCATGGAACCTGGGTGGGCCTCAAGGTTTTGTTTCCTCAGCTGACAAAGACACGGGGTTTGGTGCAAAACTGTTATGTATGTGTGTATATACAAGTGAGCGTGCGGATATAACTGTATGGTTGTGACTCGTGCCGTAGCATTGTTAAGTAGTCTTGGAGCATCTCACCATATGATCCCACTGCAGAGTACCAGCTTCATTTCCAATTCGTTTCCCACTATGACTGATGTTTCTCCGTCAGCCTTTCACCACCACAATGAAGCGTGTTTGGGTTTTTTTGTCGTTTTCTTTATTTTTTGTTTGTTTCATTCCTGGGATCATATTTTCTCTGTGATTTGCCTTAACCTCATCATAGAAACCACAAAGCTCCAGAGGCCAGAGCCTTCTGCTGGCGTAAATCAGCGGTATTCCTGTGGAGCGCAGAAGGGCCAAGAGCATCTCATCTGATGTCAATCAGTGTCACTGCAGGAAAATAAAGAGAGAGCCGCAGGGTAAATTGGAGAAGCCCAACTGGCATATACTGGTCCTGGTCTCCTGGCCCTGGATTGCATCTGGACGGGGAGAAGATTTTGCAAATTGAGAGATCTGGGTTGGATGACAAACCTCCAGTTTCCTGATGTTTCTCCAAACCATGTTCGGCCATGCTTCAGTAGCTTCTTTTGTGGCTGGCTGCCTTGTGCAATGAATGCCTTCTTGAAAGCATTTAAGCATGAGCAATTTGGGGGGGAAGAGAAACGGGGGAGTGTTGCTCTTGTTTCTGGCTCTGGCGGCAGTGGGGAAGGTTGATAAGCATGTTGGCAGGCTGGATTTCTCAAACCACACGACAGGACTGAATTCATCTGTGGAACTGGGTCCACTCTTAAAGGATGCCAAATCGTGATGTCTGAATCTCTGAGATTTGAGCAAATTCAGCATCAGTGTTCAAAGTAGACTGTGCAATCAGTGATTGCCTTTGCTTTTCTGCTACTCAAATTTTTATACTGATTTTGCCCTTGCATCTCTTGGTGTCATTGACAATGTTGATGTGATCAAAAAATCGAACTTTCAGTGCTTTTTGCACATATTTTGTAGCACCGGAAGTGGGAAACCAGGCCATTCAAAATTACAGCTACTGTGTACTCCTAATTTACTCTGTCATCAGCAAAAGATGACTCAGGTGTGTGGAGGAGCAGGGGGATGGGAGCATGCTGGTGAAAATGGAACAGAGTCAGCCCTTGTTTTGCACCCAGGTAAGGATCCAGCCCTGGTTCTGTGCCAACAAGTCTGAACACAAGAAGGAGGATCTCTGTAGGAGTCAATGCAGGCATGTGCTCGAATGACCTGACTCAGCAGTTCCTGGGGCAATAAGGGCTCTGGCTTACCCAGATAAACAGAACGATGGCCAAGCCAAAGGGTGAACTGACTGACATGCCATGAACAGAGCAGGGTGGAGGAGACACCTGAGGTGGAGCAGGATCAGACAGCCCAGGTGGATCCCACTGTCCTTCTATTTACCATTTTTCTGGCTTCTGCTGACATGGAGGTGAATCACCCATCCCTCCTGTAGTTGCAAAGTAGCCACATTCACTGCACAACAGTTGTCAGTGTTTTTTCTGGGTAGTTGTAAGGGTGAGAGCCCATAAGGTCTGCACAGTAGACCTGAGCATGCAACACTTTTCCCAACCTGGTGCCTAATTCCCTTCTGTTATGCTGACAGTGCCAGACTTCATTATCAGCACTGTTAGTCCTCCAAAAAAAAAAACCCAATTATGCATTTTCTCACTGCTGTGGCAACAGCTTTTGCTTCTTTTCTGGATTTCTTTATTCACCACTTTGCCTCTTGGTAGCACCACTGTTCCTCACATTACTGCTGGCCCTAAGCTCTCAGCTTTCAAAACAGGCATCTAAAATGAAATGGAAGAATACTCCATTGGGAAGTACCTTCTTAGGCTTCAGAGTTAACACCCTGTAGAAAGTGGACCAGGCAAAGATTTGTAGTTCCTCTGAAAGCATCAAGTTGGGAAGCCCATGTTTCCCAGAAAGCCCACAGGGCAATGCAAAGTGGAACGAATTGGGAAGAAAAGGCTGTTTGACCTGTAAAATCCCAACATTTTGTGTTTCCTCTTCCATCCTTTTTGAACCAGTCAGGGATGCAGAAGCACTGAGAATCAGGGCTGCTCCTCCAGTTCAGGGAGAAGGATGGACAGGAGACCACAGGTGAGACTTTGGCACTGCTTGAAGAAGCTCCCAGAGGACAGGGCTCTGCCTTTACTAATAAGAAAAAATGGGCAGGCCAGGGTTGCGGTGCTGTCCTGCAGTCCTTCATGATGTTTTACTGCCAGCACGGTCCCTGGCATTGCTTTAGCCTGCACCACCCCAGACAATGCTTGGGCATGTTTCAGGTGTATTGTGGGCTGTAGGACATGGTTTGGATGAGGCCACACTGCTTTGGGAAAAAGTTATTGTAGACATATGGATGTGGGCATGGTCAACAGGGACAGAGAGCAGGACCCAGATGATTTATCTTCTCACATAAGATCAGCTGAGGCTTGTGGTCCCATGGGAAGGATCCAATACTGCAGCAGGTTCCAGCCCAAGGGTGCCTGGCTAGATCCGTGCTACAGTCACATCTGAGGCATCAACAGCCCCAAAACAGGGTTCTTTTGGGACTCCCACCACCCTCCACTGCCCAGTAGCCCTGGAGTGCAGGGATGCTTCTATCCCCACAGGAAAACGCGTGGATGCCTCATCGCAACATGCTCCATGGTTGATTTGGCTTCCTGAAATGGGTCACAGCCTCCACTTTTCGCTCCAGGGACCTTCTTCCTCCCTTCTTTCCATGTCCCACAAAGGCATGGACATCCACTACAGCTTTTTTCCCTGCCTTGCCTTCCCCCTTGACTCTGAGGCCATGGCTGCCCTCATCTCCAGGTGAGCAGCATGTCAAGCCCTCCCGTGTCTCCCCTCCATGCCCACAAAAAGGAGGAGACGAGGGGGATGCTGGAGCTGAGTGGCTGGAGCTGGGAGGACGTCACGGCCCAGAGCTGCCTGCACCGCACTGAAGGTTTAATGTGCCGTAATCACAGAGCTGGCCTTGTTGTAAAGGCACCCAGACCATGCACGGCTCCCGGCTGCTGCTGGCAGCTCCCACGGTCACTGCCGGTTGGTTTTTTTGGAACAGATCCCCCCTAACCCCCCCCAAGCAAAAGGAGAGGGGATCTGCAGCGAGGAGAGGGTGAGGAGTGGGGTGGTGTCCTGTATTGGCCACCGATGCTACCGACCCTATCGGTTTGTGAATTGGGACATTAATCAGCGTTACGGGGTCAGATACCTGTGGTTTGAGGTGTGCTGGCACGGCTCAGCATCGCCGGAGTCATAATACCACACACTGCTCATGAAAGAGCGGAGCTGCGACATTCCAGGAGGCATGGTGCTGGGAAGGATTGGGGATGGGCTCCGGAGGCGGCTGGTGATGGGGGCAGGAAGAGAAAGGAGAAGGGGAGAGGGCAAGAAAGAGAGAGAGAGAAAGAGAGACAAAAAGAGAAAGAGAGAAAGAAAGGGAAATAAACCCTCTGCGTGGTTTTCCTGGCTGCTCTGCCTGCAAGAGGAAAGGGCTGTCTGCTTTATAACCTTCCTGCTGAGCCTTCGCCTTGCCTCTTGCATCCTCTATGTAGGGAGTTTTTTGCTCATCCCTTCCCACAAGTGCTGGCAAGAAACTGGGGATATGAGAGTATGAAAATTAACTTGACCAACCAGGCAGGAGAAGTAGCAGGGGAGTGTGAGAAGGCAGAGCCCTAAAGGCTGGGCCTGGAGCTTGGGAGAGAAATAAATAGCATTTCTGTTCCTGGGAAGAGAGGACCAGAGGGGACAGGGCCCCTTCGTTGTCCCTGTGATCCAGACTGCTCTGCTTTCCAAGGCAGCATGAAACAGCTGTGTCTGGCTTTCAAATGATATTAGGTGTTAGAAAGCCTAACAAAAGCTGTCAGTTCAGGTTTGGATCCACCCAGGCAGCTTGCAGAGCTTTCCGTGCTGATGTCTCCCCACACATGACAAGACACCATGGGTGATCTCACAGGATGGGAGAAGATGAGGGGATCTGCAAGTCATATGAAGACAGTGGTGTACCAGCCAGGGTGCAGCCACATCTGGGGACTGTCTCAGGGCTCCCATACACCACTCCATCCTCCCAGTCCCTGATAACACAAGCAGGAGAGCTGGCCCAGCCATGCCCAGCACAAGGCATCCCAAAGTGGGAAACAGATCCTGACACCACACTGCAAATGCACAAAGCTGGGGTAGTGGGGAGTGTGAAGAGAGACAGGTCTGTGCTCATGATCAAGACCTGAGCATGCTCTAGGGGATTTGTGGAAACACCTTGGCTATGCAAAGTTGTGTTTTCCCTTCTACCTGCATTGCCTGGAAGGAGGCAGGAGTCCCATAACAAGCATGGCATTGACCATGACACCGTCAAGCTTACTTGGAAGTCAGGTTAGATGGGTCCTGGAGAAAGCTCTGGGGAGACCTTGCTGCAGCCTTTCTGTACTTAAAAGGGGCCTATAAGAAGGATGGGGACAGACTTTTTAGCAGGGCCTATTGTGATAGGACAAGGTTTTAAACTAAAATATTCAGGCTAGACATGAGGAAGAAATTTTTTACAATGAAGGTGGTGAGAAACTGGCCTGAGTTGGCCAGAGAGATGGTGGATGAACCATCCCTGGAGACATCCCAGGCCAGGCTGGATGGGGCTCTGAGCAACCTGAGCTGGTGAAGATGTCCCTGCTCATGGCAGGGGGGGCACTGGGTGAGATTTGAAGGTGCCTTCCAACCCAAACTCTTCTATGATCTCACCTGCTCTTGAAGACCACAGCCACTCCATCTCCAAGCCTCATTTGAAGGCAACAGAATTTTCCTCCATAAGCAGCAGAGATCCAGCAAGAAGAGAGATGCTACAGCAGACACCTAAAGAGGAGCAGATAAGACACACCATGACACTGATGATTTCTGCTCTGTTCTCAGGACAGCCTGGGTGGTGAGCTCATGATACCATGGATATCTGCAGCGAGGAGAGCTGAATCACTGGGTCGGACAGCAGCAGAGCAGCCTTCAGGAGACTCTATGTCTGTCTGCCAGGTACCATCAGTGATGACTGACACAAGCTGTGTCTGTCTGTGGTCCAAGGAGCCATCACCCACCTCCAAAGAGGAGGTGTCAGGCCACCCTACAAGGCAAAGCCTGGGACCTGTTGACTTAGCATTGCATCTTTCTCCTCTATTTTTCTCTTCTTCACCTGTTTCTGGTTTTGTAGTCTTATTGTTGCATCTGTGGGCTTCACGTCAGCCTCCCTATTTTCAAGACAATCATGTTGCATTTGTGGAATCATGGTTAGCAGAATCAGCAGGATGTTCTCAAAGGCTTCTTGGTTTTCATGAACACTGTCTGCTCTGAGTTTATTCTGCCAGTTGATGCCAACAACTGACCTTTTAAGTTTTTACCCCTCTGCCACGTAGAAAAAACACTCTTCATTCTCTGCAGTGCAACGGACATCTCTTTATCCTCCTAATGAGAGACGGTTGCAGATAGTGCCCAGTGCTGCAATGAAGGAGACCCTGTCATAGCAACCCAGTGGAATTATTGAAGGTGGAAAATATTCCCAAAATTATGACAGTTGCTTAAAATATCACAAGCTTTCCAAAAAGAAGGAAGTTTTTATTTCTCTTCCTTTTCTTCCCCTTATTCTGACACTCTAGAGTTAATAATCTCCAGCTTCTTTCTGCTGTCATGGCAGGTAAACACTGGCTTTTCTTTTAAATGTGAGCTGTGTGTTCTCTGACACACCACTCCAGAAGTTAAGGCCCAAAGAAAACTAGACTTAAAAAACACGAGATAAAGGGGTAAGAACTCACAATCCTGATGCACGGATGGCTCCCCATGTCCTCAAAGGGAGGGAAAATAACTAAGAAAATACTATTATCTTCTTCCCGCATTTCATTCAGCAAGCCATCCTACAAAAGGAGTTGACAAAGTAGGTGACTAAAGAGGTTGAGGGACTTGCTGAAAGTAAAAGTCCTTTTGCTGTTTTCCACGTTCATCATCTAGCCAGTCACTATGTGGTACAGGAAAGTGTCAGGGCAAATTAAAAGAAAACAATCGTGTCTTCCATTTTTACTCCTCTGAGGACTATGGCTGTTTGTTTTGTTTGTATACAAATAGGTGTCCTTTGGCAAATGTCTCAAAAGAAAATTGGTTTCTTTCGTTCAGTGTTCTGGGGGTGATTTGATATTTGGTCGCATTTGTGATGTTCAGAGTTAGGAGATCTTGACACTGAATTTTCAAGATTTATGTTTGGGAAATGCACCTTTAGAAAGATAAAAACCCTTCATATTGTGCATGGTTTTTTGGTTTTTTTTTTAAAGAGTCCTGATTGTGACTAAAAGAGGACAGTCACAGTAAGGACCCCAGAGCTAAAAGTGCTCTCTGTGGAACGCAGAGACTGTCCCGGACTAAGTGAGCACAGGTATTGCAAGTAGCTGTGTGAGTGTCTCACATGGAGATACTTAGGAACCTGTTTACTCCTCCCAGTGCTCCTGTTTCCTCTTGGCTGTGTTGGACCTGGAAGCTTTTAGAGGCAGACACTGACTCATCCTCTGGTTCAAGTTCCTCCCCTATTCCCTTGGGTATCCTGAGAAGGAGACTCTTCTTGCCTACTCTGAGATGTCTACGTGTCTACCTGGGCTTTGTGGTCTGAGCTCAACCATGGAGCTCCAGCCAGAACAGCAACGAGCCTAAGGAGAAATTCAATTCACTTGACACAGACAGTGAAGGCTCAATTCATTTGCCTTCATGTTGTCATCTAGAGACACCCAGGGTGTCCAAGATATCTGCCAAGGGCAAGTAGATGGCACAGGACCAGCAGGAAGCCATGGAGCAGGAGCTGGAAGCCAAGTGAGCTACTGTAGGGCATCAAGTTGCACTCAACACCTTGTTTCTTACCATTGCACAGCCTCTGGCAAAGCAAGATTTGGGATTTTCCTCTGAGATCAGTGGAGCAAGACAGAGACCTGGAAAGGGCACATCATCCCTCACAAGAAGAGTCTGTCTCTGTTGACTGAGCTGGAGGGACTTACCCTAGTACAGCTCAGGTACACGTGGTGCATTTTGGCCCAAGTGACTATGCTGTAGGAAGTTCTGGACAGTTCCAATTCTTGGTCAAAACCTGCAGCTGCTGCAGTAATTCATGTAGCTGTTACCAACAAAAGTCCCTCCAAGACTGCAGCAAGGTTGAGAATTTAATCCTTCCTTTCTGTCCAGAATTTTTGGCTTCAAATCTAACAATTTGTTTTAAATAAAATCTTTAAATCTTTTTATTGGGGGAAAAAAAAGAAAAAAAAAAGTCAGAGAGCAGATAATTATCTGTATGTAAATAAACCTACTAATTTCAAAGACCAGAAGGAAAACATTCACTTGAGCAGGGACTTTTGAGGAAACCATGTCAAGTCCCTGTCCCTCGATAACCAAAAGGGTTATTGAGCACTGGAATAGGCTGCCCAGGGAAGTGGTTGAATCACCATCCCAGCAGGTATTTAAAAGATGTGTAAAAGTGATGTTTAAGGGCATGGTTTAGTGGTGGACTTGGCAGTGTTAGATTAGCAGCTGAACTCAATCTTAAAGGTCTTTTCTGACCTAAATCATTATATTCTATGATTTTCTCTCTTTGCATTATCATGTAATGCTGGATGTGGTTGGTACAATACACCACAGACTCCCATCATCTTCAGGAACACCTGGAACCATAAGTAGTACCTGCTTTTTCGAGCCATAGCTCCCTGGTTTTGAGTCTGCGGTCTCCATCTCCCTTGGTAGTGATGGACACTCTGAGAGGTTTGTGAAATGCAGATAAAAATCCCCAAGTCTATTGTTAATAGACAGACAATTTTGATGCAAGGTCCATATCTTCAACAAGAAATGATGAAGGAGTCAGAAATGACAGATAAAGGTTGAAAGCCACTGCTCCGTCAAGTTTCCACATTTCCGTGGCCAGTGAAAGAGTTAGCCACCAACATTTCCTTTAGACCAACATGACTTAAAGCCTTTGACCTTTAGTCAAAAATGGCAGTGTTTACTCTAGTTCCGCAGAGAACCTGGGGATCACTTAGCAAGGCCTTGTCAGCCGCTGCCTGTTGTGGACCATGGCATGGAAACATCAGCCTGGATGTAGAGTGTGCTGCGGACCTCTGCTGAACTGCAGACCTCACCTTATCCAGCCTTTTCAAAATTATTTCTTCTATAGGTTTCATCTATAATCAGTCTGTCAGTTGGACATCTCCTCTCATCCCATGTAAGGTGGTTTGTGTCGCCTGCTGGTTGTTCTTGCTTTTCCTTGTGGTCTATAGAAAGAGCCTCGGACAACACATTAGGTTAGATGCTTAATCTTTATATGGCTGAGGATGGAGATGGCTCCGCACCAAAATAACCTGTGAGCTATTTCTGCCTCCACCAGTCACCTTGGGGTAACTTTGAGAAGCCCCTTCCTTTTTTGGTTATTCTATCAATGGATAGAACTTGCTTATTTAGGCTTGGCTTTCGAAGAATCTAGGTATAATACTAACTGAAATCTGAGGGAGTTATCACCAAAACAACTTTACACCCTAATTTCTGGGCCCTGGGCCAAAAGTTCCTCAGAGGAGAGATGCATTTTGCTGCAAGCCTGCATAAAGATAAGCATAACAGCAACAGACTCTTGTCTGTGGCCTCCAAATGTGTTTGTCCTACAAATACTGATGTAAATCTCTAGCCTGTGCCTCCCACAGGATTCACTAATACGGATCTATTTGCTTTACAGTGGCGGCTGGTTTTGCTGTAGGCAAGCGGCCAAAAATAACATTTTCCTGTCCTCCCCCTGCAAAATCTATCGTGTGGATGCAGTGTCTCATTTCAGATGGGGCTTCTCTATTTTCAGTTGCAAACGACCCTCGGCATGGAGGGGAACACATACACAGAGACGTGCATGTCAGGGATGCTCTTGCTACGCCAGCTCCTGTTCAAAGGTGTTTGGCACCAGCAGGGTGACACTGAATGATCTGGGGGCAAAATGAGGATGGCAGCTGGTGTTCCCCAGTGTCTATTCGCCCCTGTAGAGGATGGAGTCTGGCCAGAGAAGCTTTCTGCTTTCTCATTGCCTCTGCTGCAAATCAACCTGGGATGGGAGGGAGGGAGGAGGGGGGTGTAAAAGAATCACAGTTAATGGATTTGAGAGATCATAACGACGGGAACTGTGCATGATGGCTTTGTGGTTTCAGCAGCCTCTCTGAAATAGCTGTTTTCCGTCTTCCCCTGCATCTGAGAGCTTGTGGATATTGTTTCAGACTCCTGGTCAGCTGAGCAGGATAAGCTGAGTTTGTGCAGGATATCGGTTTGTTTTCTTCCAAACTGTCTCTTGTCTCCTCTTATTTCGCATTAAAAAGTCTATGAAACTCTTGAATGTTCGGGAAGAGTAGCCTCTGGTAGACTTTGGGTAAAAAGGCTTCCAGATAAACTAGTCTAGTCTAGTCTAAAATATCCTTTCCTCATGCTGTTTTTTCCTATGCTGATGCACATTTAATCTGTGGAACTCATTGCCGAAAGACTTCATTATGACCAGAGGTAGAGAAGGTTTCAAGTATGAGCATAAAAATTGAGAGAAGTACCATTGATACAAGACATTAATAAGATTTTTGGGAAGTGATCTCTACTGCAATGCTTCAGGATATGAGCCAATCTACTCTAAAGACCAAGACAACGTTTCTTCCAATGGAAGACCAATAGCTGTGTATCACAAAATTCCTTCTGTTTTCATCTGAAGTGAGTGGTGCTGGCCAGAATCAAAGGCAGGATGTTAGAATTCAAGATCAAGGATATGACAACAAAGCCTGGTTTTGCAGCTCCTTCAGGCAGAGGTCAGAGACCTGCCAACCCTCAGGCAACATAGCAGAGTGTTTAATGTGAGGTAGTCATGAGGATTCAAAGACTCCACAAAATTCCAGAACCATTTAAAGCAGAAAAACGCATTGCCCAGAGGAGAAAACCAGAGACTAGTCCACTTCACTGACACATTGAACTTGTGAGCTAGCGATGGGGTCTCTGCTTTGAATAATTCCCAGTGGTTTGCGCTTCCATAAGAAAGTCTGGTTTGGTCATACCTTCCATCATTGCAGGTCTCTTGTGCAGCAATATCTTGCAGCAGTTAATCTAACTGCATATTGCATGAGTGTCCCAAACCTGCCGCCTCCTGACTTTAGCTGATGTCCCACAGCTGCACTGTCACTCCACAGCTCTGGCAGATGGTCATTGACAAAGCTATTAGGAACCATCTTTCTCCCTCCGTGGAAACACTCAAAGGACTTGAGAGGGCTGCTCAAACCACAAGGATGTGTTTAGTTTGTGTCCACTTACCAAGACATGTCAACACCCCCTCCATCAAGCTTTTTGGGACACATTAGGAGATTTTTGACTCAAATGTTACGCATCTGCCATAAGCACATCTTTTGGTTCACTGTTTCTGAGCAACCTTGTCCTCTTAGATAACAAAGTCCAGGAATAATGCTTTCTCATACATTCAGTGGAGAAGACGACTTTGTCCAATGCTGGCAGGCATTGCCACCTTTTGGCTGGGTTTCCACAGGCCCACGAAGCTACTGCAGCAGCCCTCATGTCAGTGGGTTTCTCGTTCATAGTCTGTAGTGCCAGGCTACATATAACGTGTGTATGTTGGAGAAAACCCTTCAGTACCTGAATAAGACTCCCCAGTCTCACTCAGAACATGGCGAGAACATGGCAAAGTGTGTCCTTGGCATCAAAGGCTGACAAATCACAGGTCCCTTGCTTTTTATGTGGCCTGGCTGCATTCAATTTTCAGACCTTGATCCCTTCCTTCTAGAGGCTCCATGTCCTATACCCAGGATATGGGAGAAATCTTTAATTTTGACTGCAGACGTTAATAACAGCATTCTTTGGTTGCCATAAAACTCCTTATAGTAAGTGCAAAGGTCATCTGAGCAGACACCCGGCTGTGTCTTGAGGTGGCCAAAGAGCAACAGAGAACTCATGATCTGTGATGCTGGGAAGACATCTAGTCTAGAGAAGATCAAGGGGACACATGATTACAGCCTTCCAACACATAAAAGGCTTCTGCACAGAGGAAGGAAAAGAAAAAAAACATGTTCCTCATATCCCTCAGGGATAAGAGGTAGTGACCTTAGATTATACCAACGGAAATCACATTAAATGTCAGAAGAAGCTTCCTAAGAGAGGATAGAGGGCTGGGGAGAATGCTGCCTTGTGAAGGGGAAAAAATTGCCTGTCACTGAGAGTTTCTAAACCAGCTCCAGCACCTCACCAAAGCAATTATGACAAACTTTATTCTGTATTTTATTAAGAAAATGGACATGGTCTTTCCTACTATCTAACCGTTCAGCAATGACATGATTTTCCCAAAGACCACCCAGCCCAGCAGCTCCGCCTTCCTTTCTGTACCCAAGACCTCTTTAGTTTTATCTTCCTTCTCTAAAACAACTTCCCAGCAGTGGATAAATTAAAGAAGCCTGATCAGGACATTTGAAAACGCCAAGGCAATCCCCTCTGCACACAATTGTCCTTCAGGGAAGGAGAGGAAGAAACAGACAGCATGTCCTAAATGAATCTATACATTTTTAATGTGCTCCTGGAATTTTTATTTTCAGAGGATGGTGGTGGCTGGAAGACAAGATGAGATGACTTGCTATTTTAATGGCCCCAGCCCAGAATGGCAGCTCTTTAGGATAAAAAAGCCCATCATCCTGGATAGACCTATCTAATCATAGAATCGTAGAATAACATGTTGGAAGGGACCACAAGGATCATCTGGTCCAACCCTTCTTGGTAAAATAACCATCTAGACAAGTGATGGCAGCTTTCAGCTCAATTAGACTTAAAGTTTCCAGAGCTGGGATGAGACACCAGCTTTCAAGGACCAGAACCCGGCTGAGAACTTTCTACAGGCAAAGACATGCAGTCCTACAGCTGAAAGCTATAAGGAGCATTTTGTGGCAAAGGAAAAACTACACCTCTTCCACGTTTTGGAGAATAGTCACCTAGAAAGGTCTCCAGCACTACCATGGAGTAAGACAGCATTGTCTTACTTAGAAGACTCTTTCTAAGTCCTCCTGTCCCAAAGCAGATATCTGGGCTGTCAACAAAACCTTCCTTTCTCAAGCAGAACAAAAGCAATTTCCCTCCAGCAAGGCTGGGTTTCCTTTGTTGTGTAACTGTCAGTGGTCTCTGTGTAATTACATTCTCCACAGCTGGCTTGGGTTCAATGTGTTTCTCATTCACAGCCCATAGCTGCCAGGCACTTGCACAGCATGCCAGTATCTTGAAGACATCCTTCAGCATCCTCAGTATGTAGATGTGCATCAAGGGTGCAATCCGTGGAGGAGATTCTCAAGTAGATTAGGAAAATTTTCTTCACAGAAAGGGCTGTCGGGCATTGGAACAGGCTGCCCAGGGAAGCAGTTGAGTCACCATCCCCGCAGGGGTTTGAAAGGCATGGAAATGTGGTGCTTAAGGACATGGCTTAGTGGTGAACTTGGAAGTGGTAGGTTAATGGTTGGACTCGATGATCTCAAAGGTCTTTTCCAACCTAAATTATTCCATGATGCTAAGTATGCCCAGACCCAAGTTCAAGGCTGAGCTAATATGAGATGGTTGTTCACGAGAATGACCAAGCTGACAGCTGCTTTGCATCACCGCAACCCTGCAAAACAGCTAATATAGGCCAGCCGAGTCACTGCCTGTAATCTTCTCTGTGTTTACTGTGTTGGTTGTGTTTTACGGCGTGTTTATATAATATACGCTTCCTGTTCTGGCTTCCTGGGTAGGCACACAATGCCGCCGCAGAGCGCGGGTGCGTGGGAGTGGGGTGCACGGACACAGCAGGGACCTGGACCAGCCTCTGTTTGCACTCAAGGCAAGTGATCCATCAGGAAATATACATCCTCTGAATCTGGACCTGATTTCCAGGTCTTGCTGGTCCATGTTCTCCAGATACACACATGGATGTGCAGACTTGAGCCTTCTAAAAGTCCTCCAACTTTGGACCCCCCAAAACATTAGATATGTTCTAAAATCTCTGGCCGTTATCAGCTGTGTATGAATCTACATAACTGGGCCACTGATCTTGAATTGGTGCTTCCATGATCATCAGTGTTTTTTGGAAACAGCAGCTGTCATGGATCTGGGTAGTCCTGTGCATCCTCTGTTTGCTTATCTACTAAAGAAGTGTATAGGGAGCAACACATCTGTATCTTTTCAGTCTAATTAATGCTCCCACTCCTTTTTTCTTTCTGTCTGAGGTTTATAATTTCCTCTTCCTCCTGTTCTACCCAGGAAATATTGGGATGCTGCCTTTCATAGAGTTCCCAGGAGGTAGAGCTGATGAATTTTTAATTCAATTTCCTTTCCTTCGATGATACCATGGGTTTATCTAATAGAGTAAAGCACCTAAAAGGAGCAGAAGACTGGAAAGAGACAGACTCATTTGGTAATACCCAGAAGGGTAGGAAATAAAGGCAGGCCTGATACCATATATTTCTGTCTACCTTGCAGTAAAAAAAAAAACATATAATTTTCTTGTAAAAGTCATCAGGTTGGTAAACGATATTGGCCTTGCAGCAATTACATTTTTGTGCTACACTCCTTAAAATTCATACCCAGATCAGCTCTGCACATGGTATTTGTCAGCTGCAGGAAGAACTGGAACAAAAGTTGCCCCGGTGAGTTTACAGCCTTCAAAAACTGATGGTAGCCCAACCCCCTTTGGGTTTCTTACTCATTCATAAAGTGCTTATGGAATGATTTACCATCATGCAAAGCAGGTCTGCTACAAGATGTGTTGTGTGCTCATATGCACCATGCATTCCAACAGTGCTCAGCCCACGTGGCATAATTGGCTTTCAGGAAGGACTGGGTAAATAAATGTCCCCCCAAAACCAGAATATTTCAGCCTCAAGTTCGTGCAGATTTTCAGTGCTCCCAGAACTTCAAGTGTTCTGTGATAGGCTCAGTAGGAAAGGCTTATTATAGTTTGACAGGGTTTCTGCTCCAATCTATATCTTTTCCTCCTCATTTTAGAGCTTACTCCACAAAAAAGGGCACTGACCCTCCTGTGTCATTGAGAAGGTTGGACTAAAGGCTAAGAGAGGGCTCTTAGCCTTATGGTTGTGAGCCAAAGAAAATAAACACAACTGCTCTTAGTGAGAGATTAGATCTGGTCCCCAGTGGGCCAGAGATGGAAGGAGAAATCTGGTCAATAATGATGGGATTCCAACTTGGGAGATGCAGCTCGTGCAAGTTTTCCTCCCACTCACATGAACAGAGCAAGGCCAAGGCATGTCTGAGGTGTCAGCCACCTCTGCAAAGGAGGGTGATGTTGGGAGGCTGAACCCTTGAATAGAAAGCCCTAGGATTAATGTGATCGCCCCAGCCTGGAGCTGTGCCTTTGGCTGGTCTTTCCTTCTCCCAGTACTTAAAAGGGTCCAAGAAGAAAGGTTGGGACAGACTTTTTAGCAGAGTTGGTTGCCATAGGACAAGGGGTGATGGTTTTAAATGAAAGGAGGGAGATTCAGGCTGGACATGAGGAAGAAATTTTTTATAATGAGGGCGGTGAGACACTGGCCCAGGTTGCACAGAGAGGTGGTGGATGAACCATCCCTGGAGACATCCCAGGCCAGGCTGGACAGGGCCCTGAGCAACCTGAGCTGGTGAAGATGTCCCTGCTCATGGCAGGGGTGGCACTGGGGGAGCTGGGAAGGTCCCTTCCAACCCAAACTATTCTGTGATTCTGTGATTTAGACATACTAGGCTCCCTCGGAAGCAGCAACTCTGTGCCATAACAAACAGACAGAGTCACCAGCACAGACATATCTTCTCTTTTTCTCCTGGTGGCATTCCAGGGGCTTAGTCTGGGCATCACCTTGATGGCACAACATCATTCTCTGGTGACAGGATTCTGAGGAGCCTCTTTGGTGCACGTTTAGGTAGTCTGATGGGAGTCCTCTCTCTCAGTGAATAATTATTTGCTCCTTCCCCCTCCTATTTTGTCATCCTGCAATCCACTGTACAACCCATTGCTGTATCAGAAGCTCCCTGGGTCCCTTCTCACCACCATCTCTCTGCTGTGAAATGATAGCATGTCCTTCTGTCCTTCTGTCCAGACCTGACCATGAGGTCCTGATTTGGACAGGCACATACACCGGGGTCTGCCCATCAACCTGTGGTTCAGCCATTGGCACAGGGGTTTTTCTTCAGAGTGGAGAGGAGGTGTAAAGGGCTGTGATGTCTTTTGAGCTGAGGCACTTCTCATCTTTCTAGATGTCAGAACAATTAGCACCTCTCTCTGAGCTGGCCACCCCAGCCCACATATGCATAGAACATGGAGGGAATATCTAGCTGTCAAAATCTGCCCTAAACTGAGCTGTCCTCATCCAGCACTGATTTCTCTCAGGTGGTTGAAAGCAGGCTGCAGAGACTAGCTCAGATGAAACATCTAACTTTCAGATACTTTCAGGATCTGAAGTAGGATGGACAAAACCCTGCTTGGGTCCATGCTGTGTTCACACAGCGTTCAGCACAACAGCACCCAATCACTCCTGGAGGCCTCCCAAAACACACAGAAAACTCAAAAATTACCTGCCCTGCTCAGTGCAATACTCCAGATATATTTGGCTCAGGTCTTTGGAGAGAAAAAACTCACACCTGAGAGAACAGCATGCAGAAAGACTAATCCAAACAGCTTTTTTACAACAAGCAGCCCTACAGCTCAGCAAATGTTCTTGAGTCCCCCCTCTGTAGGTGGCCAAGAGCAAATGGCTTTGGAAACATATAACAGGTCAAGCTTAATGCAATGCTTCCTCTCAATACCCCAACCATACAAAGTTCAGGGACTTCCTGAGCGAGGCTTAGTTCCCACGGACATACCAGACCTGAGTGGCTTTTTTGTGTGTGTTTGTTTTATTTTTTAATCTGTCCAGCCTTCCCTTAAACTTTTATACTCTGCAGTGTTCCACATCAAGAAGTTTTCCAGCTTTACCAGAACTCATGCAGAGCTTTGCTGATCATCAAGTCAGGCTGGTGGGATAAGGAGAAAGCTGATTTCTATATTTGGCTTTACCATAGATCTCCTGTCAACTCTTGGGCACACGCTTTTTTCCCCTAAGCAGCCAGGGCATCTCTGCGTTCAAAATCACACGTGGGTTCTGGAAACATCCTGGCCACCACCAGCCCGGATGGTTCTTCAGAGCTGTGCCATTTCCATGTTCCCTGCTGTGCCTAGTTATAGCCCTGAACTCCATTTGACTTTCTGAACTA
This sequence comes from Nesoenas mayeri, assembly GCF_963082525.1. Taxonomy (NCBI): domain Eukaryota; kingdom Metazoa; phylum Chordata; class Aves; order Columbiformes; family Columbidae; genus Nesoenas; species Nesoenas mayeri. The sequence continues at coordinate 162,848,917 of NC_137543.1, forward strand.
AACAACTCAAATTCATCTCACCTGGAGTGAAGAACCTGACTGAGCTGAGGTAGCAGTTTGGGTACACCTGGATGCCTCAGAAGCCAGAGCAGAAAGGGGGCATCAGCAAACCATCTTTTGACTCCTTTAAGGTCTGAGGCATTGATTGACATCACTATCCTGCCTTGGAGAGGTGGTCTGCAGAAGTTCATATAGCAGGTGTGAGAGTCCTTGCCATGGGATGCTTCGAAGAGGGCTTGGTTGCACTTTGGAGGTCCCCATCCCTATCAGCTGTGTTCTTGACACAGACTTCCCCATGGGGTGGGCTGAACTGAACTGGAGGGACATGATGTTTATTTGGGGCTGTGGGGGTAATCCTGCCACCCCATCATGGTTTCAGTTTCTCTGATTTCTGAGAACAAACAATATGGTGCCCACACCAGACATGCTGGCTCCAAGACACCCAGCCAGACCACAGTGCTCATTTACGTGCTTTGCCGCACAAGTGCCCCAGATGTCAGAGGGTCACAGGGCCACGGGACCTGGGTTTGGAGAAGAAAAGGGGAAGTGAACCAAGGAAGAAGGCCTGGCCCAGAGGTCCTCTGCTATCACCAAACCAACTGTCACAATAGCAGCACTGTTTCCTCACGAGGTGGCTGTGTGATGGGATTTCACAGGGCTGTAAATCACTTTCCTGGCGGCGGCGTTCTCCTGCCCGTGTTGAAAAGGCTTAGGTTTCCCTCCCGCAGAAGCGATGGCAAGCTCGGGGAAGGAGGCGGAGGCCAGGTGCTGGAAACATTCATTGGGGGCATCCCCAATCGCATACCTCTGAAATCTGACCCTGGCAGGGAAGTCGATGCGGTTCAACTGACTTCAGGACCTCACTTGCGCTGGTGCCAGAACAAACAGCTGCATTGAGGATTCCTGGGCCATTAGCAGTGGCCATCCACACTGGGAATGCTTTCTCCTGCCTCGCCAGGAAGGAGGGAGGGAGGCACCACACGATCATTTGTGCAGCTCCCAGATGTTCACAGGCAGCCCTGTGCTCGCTCGGCATGTGCGTGCACAGCGGCACTTGCACCACGAACTCGTTTCAGGCACAGAGCAGGGGGATGCAAAGACCCTGAGTGATCATAGAATCACAGAATCATTTTGGTTGGAAAAGACCCTCAAGGTTATCGAGTCCAACTGTTAACCCACCCCTGGCACTGCTCCATGTCCTTGAGAACCTCATCTCCATGTCTGTTCAACCCCTCCAGGGATGGTGACTCCAGCACTGCCCTGGGCAGCCTGTTCCAATGCCCGACAACCCTTTAGGGAAGAAATTGTTCCCCAGATCCAATCTCAACCTCCCCTGGCACAACTTGAGGCCGTTTCTTTGTGTCCCTGTCTCCCCTCAGCTCCTGTTCTCCAGCTGAACCCCCCAGGTCCCTCAGCCACTCCCATCACACTTGTGCTCTAACCCCTCACCAGCTCCATTCCCTTCTCTCAACTCGCTCCAGCACCTCAAGGCCTTTCTTGGCATGAGGAGCCCAAAACTGCCCCCACGATTTGAGGTTTGGTCTCTGCAGTGGCACAATCACTTCTCCAGTCCCACTGACCACACCAGTGCTGGCACAAGCCAGGATGCTGGTGGCCTTTTTGGCTACCTGGGCATGGATGTCTGCACCTGATGCATGGATGCAGACAAGCTAACACATGTCCAGAAAATAAAGGCACAGACTGAGGAGGACATTGAATCCCTCTAAGATGAGCAGTTGCACCCAGTAGTCTGGGCACATAGCTCTGGAAAGTCCCCGTTGTGTGAAAAGCAGTCGTGCGGTAGAGAAGGCTTTCCACCTGTTGGGAAGAGTTGTCCAATATGGCTGCAATGGGAGTGGGTGGTGTTTTCTGGAAGGAACTCGGTCCCTGTGTACCACTCCACGAGTCCAGGAGTTGAACATAGTCCACCCCAGGGATTGTCTGACTTAGGTTCACTAAGTATTCAGGGTCAGGATGCAACACTGAGAGGAGTCAGCTCTGACAAAGAGGAGAAGCAAACAGCTCTGAGAGCAAAAAATTCCTCCTGTTAAATTGGGCTGTGTTATTGGCTTAATCTGATAGCTCTTAGGCAAGAAGGAAGGAAAGAGAATGGAGACCAAGAGCATGAGGCACTCAGTGGTTCAGGTTCCTGTCTTGCAGTGAATGGGAAGGAGCATTCACACTCCAAACATGGCTCAAGAGGAGCTGGGGATGGGTGGCATGTCCTCTGCAAAGAACAGGAGCATAGCTGAGGCCTGGACATGCAGCGAATGAGCAGAAATCTGCATTGAGATGAACTGGCTCACTGAAAGATGAAAATTAATTTTATCTATTGAGTCATGGTGATACTTGGATGGTGTTACAAAAGACGCTGTGGTCTGTCAGTTGAGTTTCTGCTTCCTGTAGGGTACTCTGATGCAACTCACAGTTGTGGCTTTGTTGGAGGGGTGTAGGAGAAGACCTGTGTCCTTCAAAAGTCAGGTGCATTGCCTGGGCTATCACAGAGCCTGAGGATGAGAGATCTGTGTCTCTTGGTCTCCCCATTGCCTCACAGCTAACCTTGCATGCACTGAGCCCAGAAGCACACAGTGATAATATCTTGGGAGGAAGCTAGGAAGCTCACAGTGATTCCGGTTGTGCTGCACGCAAAGTACATTCACTGGTAGAGCAGCTCAGGCACTATTCTAGCAACCCCACAAACAAGCCCACATAATGAGCTCAAACACACTGTTCACAGCCACATACATATATATGTACACGTTATCTATGCACAGCGCTCACTGTGTAAAGGAGATGTACAAAGCACATCAAAGGTATCCTGTCCTAAAAGTGTCTATTTTCTTCACTTGCATGTCTCCACGTAGTCTGGTGAAGATCTCTTCTGTGTTGATGCCATGTGTCATCCTTGGGGCTCCCTTAGACCAGCCCAGAGGTTGAAGAGCTCCGTGCATGGTGTACACTCACCAAAATACCCTTTGTATCAGCCATGTGATGAAGCACGGACTTCATTCCTCTATGGGTTTTGCATTAAGTAGGGGTGGATTCATGTTTCCACGCTTTGTGCAACGGTGAAAGGACATGGCTTCATGGTGTCTCAGCCACCAGCAGTGATCCCAAATGTGTCTTGGTCCCTGAAGCAGATATATTCATGCAGATCTTGGCCCTCATACCCAGTCACGGAGTAGGAAGCAGGTCTCTGGTGTGTAGATCACGTTGTCAAGGTGAGGGGCAGGAATCAATGCAATGGGGTTCTCTAGGGAAAGTCTTGTCCAGGGAGCAAGGTCCTACTGGCCATCAAGCCCCAGTGCTGGCTGAAATGTGGCATGGTGACTCCTAGACCCCATGCAGTCAGGAGACATGTGGCCCAAGAGCTGCTGAGAAATGCATGAGACCTGACAGGTTTTATACCTCCTGTAATGGAAAACACAAAGGCCTTCCCAGCAGGATTGGATATGTGTGGTGGGCTACAACACAGCAGGACCTCTGCTTCTTTTGTGGTCAGTAGGGCAATGAGGAGGCTCTTATTCACTTCATGTTATTGCTTTATCATAAGCTGCCTGTGGGATCTTGGGCAGACCCACAGCATGATCAGTATCACTTGCTTCTCTGAGTTTCAGTAGATATCAAACCTTCAGCAAGCTGCATCTGGCATGTGGGGTCATGAGGAGGAAGAATAGTTTCAGCTCAGTGCTTTGATTTGGGATACACAGCCTAGTGTTCAGAGGGGCCTTGCTAGAAGATCCAGATCCCCAGCGGTCCCAGTCTATGACCCAGCTGCACATCCCATTCCCCAGTGCTTGGCTGTGTCCACCGTGATGGCAGAGAAAACCCTCGAGGACCTACTTTTTGTCCCCCTTTTTGTTGCATGGGTCAAATGAGAAGGAAAAACTTGCTAAAGGGCTGCTGCAAAGGTGTAAGGTGTTCCCAACAACCAGCACTCTCCCAATTATCCCAGCATCATTAAAACTGTGTCTGTGACCCGTGACATCCCCCCAAAAAAGCCAGGACAGTTCAAGTACCTGCATTTCTGCAGCTATAACCAGAACACAGAAAACAGGGTTGTGCTACAGCAGTGGCTGCAGCTGATCTGGTGTAGGAAACCAAAGAGGGTGCAGAGATGATATATGATCTGTTGCCAAGTCTGCCAGGACAAAAATCACCACCTTCAAACCTTTCATGTACATTTCAAATAGCTCTCTGAGATTTGAGATGTGATGCAATGGTAGTCCACAAATCAGAGCTGGGTGCTCTCCATGAATCTATTCTGGAGACACCTGGGTGTAAAAGGGAAAAAGAGAGAGAAATTGCACCAAAAAAAGGGGCAGAAATGTTTTCCAAAGACATTCAAGTGTCCGTCTGTGTGCTGCGTTACAGTCAGCAGTGCAGCATCATTTGCAGCCCCCTATCACAGACAGTTCCCTTTCCTCTTGTATCTGCAGTTAATAACTATTACTGGCAGGCTCTGAGTCAAATGACTGGCAGAGCCCTGGTCTCCTGTGGATCCCAGGACAGAAGTCTTTCATGGCATAGCTGTGCTGGGAAGGGATTGTGACAAAGTCTCTTTCAGACAGCACGTCCCTGCCTCCCCGTATCCATCCCCATGTCCAGCTCTGGCCTCCGTGGGTGAGAAGCACCCCTGTGGAGACTCAGTGCTGAGAAAAGTCCAGTCTGCAACTCTCTACCTGCTTTTGCATTATTTATTATTGGCCATAGATGGCAGCAAACGTCTCGAAGCATCCCACTGTGTAGGCTGACTGCAGCTGGGAGCTGCAGGAACAGACACACAAGCCAAGGAAATTCACCCATCCCTCTGCTGTACAGACATGATCCATTCTCCAAAGGGGGAGAGGAGCAGAGGTGCAGGTCACCAGCTGCCTCCCATCCAGGGATCTCCAGAAGAGAAGGTCTGGTGACCACCAGAAAGCAAGCCCTGGATCTCCTCCAGTCCCCCATGCTCTAGGGTGATGGGATGAACTGAGGAACTGTGGAGGGAGCCTGGTCTGGTGAGACCTTCCATATTGCTCTCTAGGAATGGTCCTGGAGATGACCAGGGCCTGTAGTGACAGGACAAGGGAGAACAGTTTTAAACTGCAAGAGCGTAGATTTAGATTGGACATAAGGAAGAAATATTTTGCTATATGGATGGCAAGACACCAGAACAGGTTGCTCAGAGAACTTGTAGATGCCTCATTATTAAAAGTGTTCAAAGTCAGGTTGGATGGGGCTTTGAGCAACCTGATGAAGTGAAACATGTCCCTGCCCGTGGCAAGGGTGTGAACAATCACAGCTCCAGGATAGGGAAGGTCATGCAACAGAGCAGGAAGAACAGCAGCAGAGAAAGGGCTGTGGTTTGGTTCATTTTGCCAGTGCAGATGCAGCCATTGTGTCCAAATATAGAAAAAAAGGACAAAACTGAAGGCTTTCCACCTGTACATTTACATACCCACCTCTACATCAAGGCAACTTTGACTTTACCAACACCATTTTCCAGCAAGGTCACAATCATTCCTGATCTTTAAGCAAAGCCAGACAGGATCAGGCCAAAAGTCTATCCATCCCCAGGCCCTGTTTCCCACAGAGGATGGTCACATGTGCTTAAAATAATAAATAAAATACAGAGTAATTGGGAGTGATTCTTCCTGTTCTTCTGTCCCAGCTGCCACTTAAAGACCCTCCAGCTCTGGAGGTAGCATGAAGGCTCTTGGTGTTTCTCAGCCATTCCTCCATTCACTAATTATTTGTCTTAGTAGGAGTTTCACATGTCCTGTTTCCAGAGTGGAGCCAGCTTTTTCCATCAAGTCCCACACATCCCTGCCTAGTGAAAACCCCTGTTCTCCTCTGCACTCTGAATAAGGTAACTAAGGATAGACCTGAAGTCCATCTGTCCATCTCCCTGCATCCCATGAGGGTGTTGCACTTAATGAAGGAGTCAGGCTGGGTCCCTTGTGACAGCACCAACTTCACATTTGGATATGGGTTAAGGCTCCTGCCTTGGCCAGGCTTCCTGGATGGCCTTGCTGGAGTCACTTAGTCTCCTTCTCATCTCAGCTCCTTCTCTGTAAGATGAGAGGTCCTAATCCTGCTTTACACCCAGCAGCAGTTTTGGGGGTTAGATGTATCTGTGCACCTCCCTGCCCACAGTGTTTCATGCTACATTATCTAAGCACAGAAGCAAACACCTTCGCAGTCACTTCACCACCAAGGAGAAAGCAACGCAAGACCTGCTGTTTCTCAATTTGCCTTGAGTTTGCTGGATGACTGGATTCTCTATCTCCAGCTCTCTGTTCTGCATTTCGTTAGCCATGCTCCAGTCCCATGGCTCTTCTCCAGAGCCTGGAGCGCTGTTTCTCTGCCAGATCCCCTTCTCTTTGCAATCCTTTAATTATCATTTCAGGAGCATAATCACCCAGGATAGAGAGAAAGCAGGAGGGAGATGTGGAGTGAGCAGGAGCGTGAGTTCCCCCATACATTTCCCTCTAGAAGGGCAGAAGAGGAATGCTGTGGTTCTATAGGTTGGCTCCTGCAATTAGCACAGCCTGTGTAATTAGGCCAAGATAGATGGTGCTGGCAAGGAAACACCTCATCAGTCTAATTTCAAACTGTTATAAAACCAGCAAATGGAAAACGGAGAGCGTCCATTTGTTTCTCATTTTGAAAAGTGCAGGGTTAAGGTTGGTCTGCAGCTCCAGCTCTTGCACACACGCGTGTGCTCACACGTGGCTAAACGAAACCAGAAGAGAGCAGCGAATATACAGCTGTAACAAATCCATCGCCTTCTCAGGACACAGAGATCCAGAGGATTCAGGGCATAGTGTCAAAACCCAAATCCAAACTTTCTTTGCCGCACCCCTTGTTTATTTGCCTATGCTCTTTGTTTATTTACTTATTTTCCTGCTCCACATCTCCTCTTGATTAGCGTATCCAAAGGAGGTTGAGTTCCCCTGTGCTGGCCAATTCTGCATGTTCTTTTCCCTCCATAGAGCTTAGAGTCTGAATGGTAAAGGAAGGTGCCCATGGTCACTCCTGAGTCTTTGTTAGAGGACAGAAGAGATTCTGGTTCCTAGATGTTCTCCTGAGCTGCAGATCTATACAGTATTCATCTTCCCCTGATCCATTGATCTGTTTTCATTTAATTAATAACTTTCCCATGTTTATGGCTTGTCTGCCTTCTCCCAGCCTTCCTCATCATTTCCCTCCTCCCTCTTCTCCCACCAAGCTTTTCTTTTCCACCCTTTTTTCTGTCCCCAACTATAGCGGAGGGTGGACAGTCTCCTACACTGCCTGTGGGTGCTGCTCCATTCATGTCCTATGTTGGGATGAGGGTGGCTGATCTCTGCAACTACTGCACGGTTTGGGAGGAAGGGAGGGCTGAAAATTATGGGTCCCAAAATTAGATTAGCCCCCTCTTTCCCTAGAAAACAACACTGTGATTGTCTCAGCCTTGATTTTTGCTGCTGGGCAGCTGGGTGGTGGTAGACCTCAGACCCCTGTGCTGACTAAGGCTCATGTCTGCCAGAGACAAAGGCAAGAGACCAAGGTGGTGTAGTTCGAGTAAGATATTGCCCTTTAAAGCACAGGAATCAGCTTTCTGCTGAAATGCCTCCAGCTCAGCAGGACATCTTCCCAGAAGCAGGCGAGACACTTGGTGTCCTGTCCCAGCAGCGGGGAACTGTATGCAGCCTTTTGGAACAAATTCACACTCAAGCAGCTTACTCGTCTTTAGGTTTCGTGGCAAACTCCAAAATCCTGCCAGGTCCAAGCCTACATGTGCCAAGTTCACTTAACCTTTTGTGCTCACCAGGAGACAACAGCATAATGAATGGGTATTTTTTTTTAAATAGTTCATAGCTATGGCACTTGCCATAATCTCTTTTAGAAGCTCCTGGAGAACTGTGTGGAAAAGCCGTGCACATATCTGGACCTGGCAGGTTGGTGCAAAGGGAGCAGGCAAGTCTATTTGGGACCCAGATGAGTCTGTGCAGTTGCTTCTTGTTATTTCTGTCATGTGAAAAGCAAAAAAACCCAAAATGAGCAGATGTCATTTGGTGTCTCCTTAAGGATTCCTCCCTAATCCAGGCAAGACATGAGCTCATGATCTCCACGCTGGTTCCCCTCACTCCAGTAGCGACGGACTGAACTGCATGCCCAGAAGGTCTGTCTGGGGATGTTTTTGTCTGTGTTTTTCTAGAAGCTATTGACTTTGAACCCAAATACCAGAAGAAAGCCTGAAGATGAAGCAGAAAGTTCATACCTGCCCTTGGGGGAAAAAATCATTAGAATTCAAACAATACTATCTCAGTTGCCCCGTTTCTAGGATCATTTTGCAGCAGCACTCATCACAAGCACATAAATAATGATCCATAGATAACTGCTGTCTCTTCTGGAGGCAGAGAGAAGGGTAAGGGATCATAGGTCTATTTTCAGCTGAGAATTCCTGGAATGAAAATTGCGTGGGTTCTGGGTTTTGCTAGCATATATAATTGCATATATATAAACCCACAGTCAGGCATTGCAGTCCTCAGAGCACTTTCTTCACTGCAAAAAGGCTGAACAAGTTGTTGGTCAGCAAGTACACCCATTAGTGGGAGATATGCTCAGGAATATGTTTTCTTGAGGGCAGTTCGTGACCAATGTCACCCGTGGTCATTGAATTGCTGTCTTTCTTGACAAGGGACTGCATCATCTTGTCCTCCAGCTGGCCCACCTTCTAAACTAGGAGATATTGGGATATACCAAAGGATGTCAGTGGTGTTTTACTAAGGACTGTTTCTCCAACTAAGTCAACAGCTTGAAGGCTATTTGTAGACATGAAGACATTCTCCCCCAAAATGTGGAGAGGTACCAAGAAGCCTAAGTCAAGATCTAACCATACGAGCTTTTCGCAGTAGTCAATGTAGGCTCCTCCAACAGGAGTCATGATTTAGGATGGGCTGAATCATCCTCCAGAGCTTTTTGTGGTGGATGGGGGCTGCCACAAAACTCTGCTCCTAATTTAGGTGCTGTGGTAGGTGAAGTTAGATGAGAGGCGTCTTGAGTTGTGGCAATGTTGTTTTTAGAAAGAAATTTAAACCTACATCTTGATAGCTTGTCATTAAAGTTACATGCAAGCCAAAAGACCCAATTTACTCAGGAAAATTATGTTCCCTGCCGGTAAATCCTTCCTGGTTCCTCAAGGCCTTGGGTCAATCTTTCTCACCTCCTGAGCTATGTGCTGCACAGCATGGTCCCAGATGTCCCACACACATCCAGAGGATCCACATGACATCAGTCTTCTGCCATTTTGGATTGTTGGGAAAGTCTTACGAAGTGCCTCAGTTGAAAGTATTTCTTGCAGCACAGGAACCTGTTCGTTAGCATGGTGAATGTCAACTAGATGGGACGAGAGTGTCAGGAAGGATGATCTCCTGGACATTACCCTCTTCTGGGGCATCAAGAGAAACTGAAATCTTTCAGTGTGGATTGAATCACCATCACATTTCACAGGATCACAGAACAGTTGGGGTTGGAAGGGACCTCTGGAGATCATCTAGTCCAGCCCACCTGTTAAAGCAGGTTCACCAGAGCAGGTCACACAGCATCATGCCCAGATGGATTTGACTATGTCCAGAGAAGGAAACTCCACAGCCTCCCTGGGCAGCCTGTTCCAGGGCTCTGGCACCCTCAAAGCAAAGAAGTTTCTCTTCATATTCAGATGAAACCTCCTGTGTTTCAGTCAGTGCCTGTTGCCCCTCACCCCATCACTGGACACCACTGAAAAGAATCTGGTCTCATCCACTTGGGACCCACCCTTGAGACATTTATAAGTATAAATAAGATCCCTCTCAGCCTTCTCTTCTCCAGGCTGAACAGACCGTGCTCTCTCAGCCTGTCCTCATAAGAAAAATGCTCCAGACTCCTAATCATCTTTGTGTCTCTGGTATAGGGAAGCAAAGTGTTCTTGGACCGATACCTAAAGTGGATGGTGTTGCTATCAGTTTTCCCACTGAAAAGGATAAGCTCATGCTCCAGGGTGGGTGAAGGGGTGTGAGGAGATAATTGGGACAGGAAACATGTCCATCCTCTTCTCAGGTACTGTGTAAACATAATGAGATCCTGAGCAAATGTTCACCAGACGTGTGCTGTGTCTCTGGAAACCTGAGATGCATCCTCTTCCACAGGAGGAGCGAAAGCTGTTCTGTTTTGGTTTCAACCCTCCTCCACCTGCTTCACTAACTTTGGCCCTGCTCATAACTAAAGACATTTGGCTTCTGTCTCGGGCTGTCAACCATGTTGATAGAAGAGGTTTCCTGTTGCAGGCCTTTGTTTTTGAGTGACCAGCTTTCCAGATGGCAGAGGCCGTGTTCCCCCTTTTCTCCCTCCGAGGCTTGTTTCCCTTCTCGTTACCTGCCAATTAGGACTCATTACCCACTGCAGAGAGATGCTTTGAGACCATGACTGCAGGGCCGAGTGTCTTGTGGCAATAATCATGAGGTGTCGTTGCCCTTGTTATGTAGTTCTCACAAGGAGAATAGAGAGAGGGCTCAACTGAACCCAGCTGGGATCTTTTAACCAGTTCCTGTCTCACAAGTGGCCAAAAAAATCCTGACATTTCAAAAGAAGTGAAAGCAACATCATTGTAAATATAAGTGGTGTAATATCCTACCCTCTTCTCCATCCAGATTTATTTTTCTAATATCTAACTCCTGGATAAAAGCCTAAATAATGAAGGGTGTCTAAGCTTTCCAGAACTGTTTTTTTGGTTTGGCTTGTGTTTTAATTTGGTTCTCTAAAGAAATAAGGTTTATTTGGTCATGTGTCTACATGCATGTGCATGTATTCTGTTTCAAAATTGCAGCCTTCAAGGAGCTTTGAAATTTTTTTTTGAAAACTTTAAACAAATCTGACTTTTAGTTGAGTTTTTAAAGCCAGACGGTGCCTGCAAGCTCCATAAAGATCAGCCGCTGGTTAGAGGAAAGCAATTGAACCAGGTGGTGACCTTGCAAAATTAAAGCTGAAACTTGTATTCAGCCTTATTAACCATCCAGAGTCCCTGAAATGCCAGCTTGTAGAAAACTTGCATTTGCTACATCCACTATTTATTCGGGCATCTGTTAGCACAGACTATTCCTAGATAAGAAAGCCAGAAGGCTCTTCTGTGTAACTCAAGACAGAAATTCACTCTGTTATTCCAGCACAAAGCTCATTTCTTGCAGTTGAGATGTGGAGTCTCTTTTTCAGGAGGCATCCAAGCTGCTTTTTCAGATGGAGAGTAGTCTGCACCCTGTGCTAAATTTAAGGTGCAGACACATTTATAAGCATCAGCAAAAAGTCACAGGATTGGGCATGCACCAAAATGCCCACTGCTCCTCTGAGTATTTCTAACTGGGGAAACAGTAATTTGATATTTGCATGTGCCAATAGCCATATCTGTCTAGATGTCAGTGGATACAAATCACGTATTGTGATCGTGAGAGTGCTGGTATTCTGAACCAGTCTCTCAGTAAGAGATCCTACCCCAGCACAGTCCGGCTGACGTCAGTGGGGTGGCTCGATTTACATCAGCCAAAATTCTGGGTCTGTTTGCTGTGTCTTGGTCGGTTCATTGGGGCTGCTGATGATGGGAGAATTTGCGTCATTCAGCTGCGGTAGGCACTGAAAATCAGTGTGAAGGATACAAAAGTAATGCAGCACTGTTTTTCCCAACTTCAGGATGAGAAACAGCAGAGAGAAGATGTAAATGGATGATGTTGTGCTTTTATATGAACCCTAAACTTGCTCAGGTTTGGGTAGCTCTAGATCAGCCCTGGAAATGTGATTTATAAATATCCATTTTTTGCCTGATGTGTGGCAGCCTCAGGTGAGCCTGAGGTGACACAGTCAGGCCTAAAGTGCTAAACAACATGGACAGAAGTTGAAGGTTGGGATCATGTAAGGTTGTGTATGGTCACTGTAGAGTCGCTAGCAAACAAGATTGCCCCAAGCACAGGTTGAGTGGGTCACCTAGTGACAGCTGGGAAAGCAGTTGAACACAGGACATTTAGGCAGTAAAACCAAAAACGGAGAGAATTAAGTCTTAGTCTAGTGATGACAAGTTGCATCCATCCTGTTTCCAAAAAAAGAAAGAGTAATGGCCTTTTTCAATGCTGAACCCAGAGCTCCTGGCAGCATCTTTAAAGAGATGTCCAAAAGTCACAATCAAGAATATTCACTGACGGCAAAGATGGAGAATTTCCAGAGCCACAAAATCTTGCTCATTTTGCCTCTAACAGCTAAATTTCCCTTTTCTTGTCTTCCCACTGATAATGCCAGTTCACCTGCTGAAACACGGGCTGAACCTGCCTGCCTTCAGGCTTCCTTTCACAGTTTTGTTTTCCATTTGCATATAATCCTGAACCCAGAGTCCTGCTTCAGTCTCACCTTCCTGCTCCATCTGACAGCTCTCCAACATCCTCCCAATTCCAATGAAATTCTTTCCCCTCTGCTTCTTGTTGACACACAAGTTTAGCATCCAAATCAGGATGTGAGCAGGCACTGTTTGTCGTAATCCCTCCACCAACCTCACCCCACAAATAATCTGTTTTCAAACAGACAAAAACTCATTAGCTGTTTCACGGGCTTGTTGATGCACACTGCTGGCTGGCTTGTTTCTGAATCCAAAGTGAATTTCTGGAAAAGCTTTCAACTGTAGAGAAGCGGAACAGTTAAATATAGTGAGGTATTTTTAGGTTGGTTTGTTGGTTTGTTGGTTTTTTTTTTACTTCTCATAAATAATGATATTCTGCCTTTCTACGTGCTGAAAAGATCAAGTGGAGCAGGGTGGCTTGGCTGTGATGGAGAGATCAGCAAGTCATTTGTCCTGGGGCAGGTGACAGGGTGTCAAGTGCAAGGGTCACCGCCATTTGCCAGAGAGCCTGGTGATTAGTAAAATGCATTTTGCACAGGGCAAGTGGCAACAGGCATAAAAAACTTCTCAGATCCAACCAGGTGATCTGCAATTCCCCACACAGAGCTCTGGTTTTGGCAGAAAGAGTACTGGAAGGAAAACTCTGTTGAAAGACTTGTTAAGGAGGCTATGGCTTATCTGGAACATCTGTCCCTGAGTAAACCATGTGTGTTGATTTTACAAACTCTGAGAGCAGTGGTTAACAAGAAAAAAAATGGAAAGGGATTGGTATTTTAAGCATCTATTATGAGACAGACACATGGAGAGGATGCAGAGGTGCAGGAGGAAGGAGAGCAAGTCACCCACCTCACTTTTGGTGGCAAGAGTGGGAACCTCCCTCTGAGCTCATGTCCCAGGCTCCCTTTATAGCCACTGAGGAAAAACAGGCACTTTTAAGGCATGATTCATGTGCCCTGTTTACGTGTCTACTTTAGGAGGAGATAAATCATGCCTAGCACTCCAGTCAACGCAACGACAGCTCTAGTAAACTAAACACTGTCAGTGCCCAAACACCAATTGGGACTTTTCCTTAGCATTAAATATTTCTCACCTCCAGCACAGGGTGTCCCCATCCCAGCAGTGGATCAAGGATGGTGCTTATCCAACTGCAGACCCATGCCCAGGAATAATCTGAGTCAAAACTGTGCCAGGGACAGGGCAGAGCATTTCTCTGATGCCCACTCCAGGGCCAGGGGTGTTCCCCAGCAATAACTCGTTCACTAACGAACACAGATGCTGTCTATTTTAAGCAGATCTCTGCTGGCAGTGAAGAGAGCCCAAGGTGACTAGTTCCAGTGGAGACATCTGCATTTAGTCAGCCAAATCCTTTCTAAATGTTATTTTAAAAGGCTGCTGGCAATTTGTACTGGTCTCATTTTTTCTCCTTTTTTTTTTTTTTTCCCAAAAGACAAATGTGAATGCAAATAGAGGAAAATAATACATGTGCACGCACACACAGATATACCTCTTCCCCTATGGTTTGTGTGTTTTGCACCTTAAAAAATACTTTTACTTGTAAAAGCATCAGGCCAGATTATCCAGATAAATTTATTCTGATTTTTCAAGGGACATTTAAGACCCAGCTTTCAGAAGAGTTTTGCCTTTGTCTCAGCAAGATTTGAAAAAAGCTATTGACATGTAATGAGCCCTGTTGTGATAGATGCCCCATCCCTGGAGACATTCAAGGCTGGTCTGGATGGGGCTCTGAGCAACGTGAGCTGGGTGAACATGTCCCTGCTCATGGCAGGGGGTTGGAGTAGATGAGCTCTGAAGGTCTTCCCCAACTCAAACTATTCTATGGTTCTGTTCTATGATCCCTGGTTGGATTTTCCCAAGAGCACAATGTTCAGTGTGCTGAGTTTGTTTGAAATCTCAGATTCTCAAGCTAGCTTGGTGCAAGGAGGCTGAGCAGCCTGTCCCAGCACTGCTCAACTGTGCTATCCCACAGCCCAGGATGGTAAACCCACCACAGGGTTAATTCAGCCTTGGTTATGCCACACCAGAAATACTGGCATCCCTTCTCATTTCACATAAGACGTGCCTAAGAGAGCCAGAACCCGCTCCACAAAACCCCCTGAGACCAGCAATGCCCTTCCCAGGCAAGAGGGATGCAGACAGTGCCCCCAAAGTCTGGCCTGTTGATCTCTGGACATAGAATCATAGAATGTCCTGGGTTGGAATGGATCCACAAGGATCATGGAGCTCAACCACTGTCCCTACACAGGACAACCCCGAAGTTCACACCATGTGTCTGACAATGTTGTCCAATCGTTTCTTGAACACTGTCAGGCTTGGGGCCATGACACCTCCCTGGGGAGCCTGTTCCAGTGCTCCAGCACCCTCTGGGTGAAGAACCTTGTTCATTTTTGCATTATTACGTCTTACATTGTTACATTTTACATTATTATATTATATGTTGTTGATAACAGGACAAACAAGGTTTGATGCCAGATTTAATAAGGCCAAGTGCCAGCTCCTGAACTTATGTCACAACAACCCCAGGCAGCGCTACAGGCTCGGCGAAGAGTAGCTGGAAAGTTGCATGGTGGAAAAAGGCCTGGGGGTGTTGATTAACAGCAACTGAACGTGAGCCAGTGTGTGCCCAGGTGGTTAAAAAGGCCACCAGCATCCTGACCTGTACCAGGATTAGTGTGACCAACAGTACTACAGAAGTGATTGTGACACCTTACTCAGCGATGGTGAGGCCCCACCTTGAATCATCATAAGAAAGACATTGAGATACTACAGAGTGCAGAGGAGGGGACAAAGCTGGTGAGGGGCCTGGAGCACAAGTCTGATGAGGAACAGTTGAGGGAACTGGGGCTGTTCAGCCTGGAGAACAGGAGGCTGAGAGGAGACCTTCTTGCTGTCTACAACTGCCTTAAAGGACGTTGGAGCATGGAGGGTGTTGGTCTCTTCTCCTAAGTAACATGTGATAGGACAAGAGGAAATGGCCTCAAGTAGCACCAGGGGAGGTTTAGATCAGAGATTAGGAAAAAATTCTTCACAGAAGGGGTTGTCAGGCATCAGAATAGGCTGCCCAGGGCAGTGGTGGAGTCACCATTCTTGGAGGTGTTTAAAAGGTTCTTAGGGACTTGGGTTAGTGCTAGAGTTAGCTTAGGTTATGGTTGGACTTGATGATCATGAGGGTCTCTTCCAACTGAGTTGATTCTACAGTTCTGTGATTCTATAATGAGCAGAAATACCTTTAGGTTGGGAATTAGATGGGGGGTGCTCCTAAGAAACGTACAAAGTTCCTGAACATCCTTCCAGTCAAGAGTTCTGGGAATGAAGAAGCCTAAACCAAGCTAAAATAGAAGCCTAAAACAGAGTGTGTCTGTTCTGTAATAGGTGAAATACCTGGATAGCGAATGACCAGACACAAACATCCAAAGCCCTCTCTGTAACAAATTTACCCTGATGTAACAAAATCACCCTGATCAGTATCTATCCTATCATACAATCGCAGAATGGTATGGTTTGGTAGGAAGCTTTGAAGGTCATCTAATTCAACCCTATCCTCTTTCTTCATGCGTCAGAAAAGATTATAGGTCTTCTCTTACTGCAGCTGCACAGGGACCAGAGGCTTTGGTTGGACAGTTTGTGCAAAGTCACCCTTTCTCTGAAATCAGAGACCGTCAGTATGGGAAGTCCCCACAATTATTATTGCTATCTTGCAAAACAAGAGCAATGAGCAAGAGGAGGAGATTCCAGATCAAATTGAGTTGACTTGTCAGTGAGCTAAAGCTGAAGCACTTCTTTAATTTTCTTCTCATGAAATTATAGATTAATTCTCCCCAATTAACATTTCAGATCCGAAGAGATTGATTTAGCTTTTGTTCAGAATTTCTGCTCAGTATTCTTATTTTATTGTGGCTGAAGCTCCAAACTAGATCCCTTTTGAACTGCTTGCTCAACTGCTGAAGAAATCCTGAGTTTCACTGTTCACGTTTCTGTTAAGTACCAACACAGACAGACATGGATTAAATATTTTTAGTTCTAGTACTGATGAAGGAAAAGCTAGAGATGCTTTCCTATGCTACCTTCAGGGAAATCTGAATATTTGTGTGTACCCAGACAGATGTAGAACAACTTGAGTCTTCATATTGATTTCGGGGCAGGGTTGGACCACCCATCACCTTGTACCATTGGACCATTGACTTATCGCTGTGAAAAAAAAAGTACACAAGTCATTTCTTTAAGGCCACAAGGGATGCTGTGATTCCTTGCTGTGTTTGAACAAACACATCTTGAAACTCCCAGTGTCTTGGGATATGTGATGTAGCCAGGCTGAGGTGGAGATTTGGCCTTTTAGCTGAATTTATTTGCATTTGGAGTCTCAACCTGGGACAAATGTGTGTTGCTTCTCGTAATTATTTCTCTATTAACTTGAATTTTTCCCTCTAATACGGTTCAGCCCTTCTTGCCCAGGTGTTGCTTATCTTGGTAATAGGTCATTACACCATCTAGAGTATCTAAGGCATGTGTGCATTGAATCATATCAAACTTGGGCCAGCCACCTTTCTGCTCTTGGCCATGAGATGCAACAAGTCATGGTTGCCTTGATGTTTGGGAATGGCCAAGTCTAGTGGCGAAGTTTACAGTAGTGGTGATCCTTCTCCCTACCATATCTTGCCGTGGAAACACCACTCTAACCCCATTTTGGAAGCTCTGCCAAGTGGAAGAGGAGAGGGGAAAGCAATCTGCTTATTTGCTAATTGATTTCTCCTCCACACTCAGCACTGCTGTGCTGTTGATCAAAAGACCATCTTTGGTCACCATGATTAAAAGGGTTTGCAGTTCTCAAGAGACTGCTAAACACCAATAAGACACAGAAGCAACAGCAGAAACCAGGATACAACAGTTGGAATAACCATTTACCAGCATTTCACATCAGAGAATCATGCAGCACATTACTGTCCTAACCACTAATTAAAATTGCAAGCACCCTGCTGAGGTGGCAAGATGCATAGTAGCAGCTGGTCAGAATATTTCCATCAGCATTTTTATTTTCCAATGGAAAATGTCTTCTAGATGAAATAAGAATGTTCATTGAAAAGCTTTTCTCTCTGGGGAAAACAAAAACCTCTTTTTTTCTTTTTTTTTTTTTTATGAAAATCATAAAATCTTTCTTCTCCCTTCACAGAAAGCAAAAATTGAAGCCTAGGAAAAATCACCTATTCAGGGCAAACATATTTGTCCAATATTTTAATGTACATATTTATTTTTGGTAATGAAAACCTACAAGAGTACAAAGAAACAGCAATATTCCTGATGGTGCAAATTTCATCTGTTGCAGAACTAATTGCTCTTCAACTAGCTCTGTGTCCTTTTCCTTATGGCCAAAAACTGCAGCCCCACCAGCAAGGGAAAAGAAAGGACCCCAGGGTCCTGGCAACAAGTCCTGCGTGTGTTAAAGCATTTTATTTCAATCCAAACCAATAATTCCCTATGAACTGGCCTTGTAGCTCCTACGAAAGACATAATACTTTGGCAAGTTTTTGATTGGGTTTTCTCTTGGGAATCAATTTCTGAAGTTGCTGTCTTGTAGTGCTCAGAATTGCTGCCGAATGCCGAAGAACATTCCAACGTTAATATTGTTATTGACATTTTTGTGTAGAAAAGGGTATGAGGATGCAAAGAATGTGGTAAAAACTCAGCACAGGATTTATATAGACACACAGTGAGGGAATCTTTTGTATCTTTATAGATAATGGAGATCTTGTTCATGCTGTCAGTGTATGTGAGGTTCACCCAAAACATTTAGGTGTATGTTTAGGCTCACCTAAAAGTAGACGTTTAAATCAGAGTTGATCAATCATGGCTATAAAGTGTCTGTTTCTCCTCATTGGCTATAAAGGGAGTGCAGAGCTTGAACATAGACATCTGAGCTTTAGTTGCTCAAAGTTACATGGCATAAATCCCTGTAATGCCCTAGAAAGACCTATGGCTCAGAATATCTACCTTCCTTCTCATTTTGTATGCCACTTGCTATTGCAGGTTTGGTTTCTTCGTACTGCTTCATGCAAACTTGTGTCTGGTATGAGAAGGAAGAGAGCTTCGCTCAGATACAGACTTTGCAACTGACTTGTTTCCCAAATCCCTTATGCCACTTTTGGAAAATTTATCCCAAGCCCTTGTCTTTGCCTCCTCAGAATCACAGAATCATTTGAAAAGACCCTCAAGATCATAGAGCCCAACTGTTAAATCACCCCTGGCACTGCCCCATGTCCCTGAGAACCTCATCTCTGCGTCTATTCAACCCCTCTAGGGCTGGTGACTCCAGCACTGCCCTGGGCAGCCTGTTCCAATGCCCCATAGCCATTTGGGGAAGAAATTGTTCCCCACATCCAACCTCAACCTCCCCTGGCACAACTTGAGGCCGTTTCTTTGTGTCCCTGTCTCCCCTCAGCTCCTGTTCTCCAGCTGAACCCCCAGGTCCCTCAGCCGCTCCCATCACACTTGTGCTCCAGCCCCTCACCAGCTCCGTCCCCTTCTCTCCACTCGCTCCAGCACCTCAAGGCCTTTCTTGGTGTGAATGGCCCAAAACTGCCCCCAGGATTCACGATTTGGCCTCCCCAGGTCCCAGCACAGGGATGGTCACTGCCCTGGGCCTGCTGGCCACACCAGTGCTGATACAAGCCAGGATGCTGGTGGCCTTGGCAACCTGGACACATACTGGCTCATTTTCAGCTGCTATCAACCAACACCCCCATGTCTCTTTCCACCAGGCATTTTGCTTTGCTCCAACATTCATCTACTGTGTAATTTTTACCACTGCTTACTTGATATGAGAATTTGGCCTCTGGAGATCCACCATGTTTGCCTCATTGGAACTCAAAGTGTAGGGTGTATTATTTCTTCTTATAACCTACCTCACCCCACTTCTTGTGATTTTCATGGAAATGTGCCTAAGCATGATTTTGCCTCTGTTTATGGTTAGTCTGGAACCTGAAATCAGTCACTTGGGTCAAAGATGGGTCAAATGAGCATTGACTCATGGAGCAAAGGCATCACACGTTCTGCACCAAGGGCTGAGAAGTGACACACCTATGAAGGAAAGGTGCCCAGAGACATCTGTCTTGTGTCTCATAGCAAAAGATCAAGGGGATTTTCTGAGAAAATTCAACAGGGAGACAAAATAAGACATCAAGAAACCTTCAGAGGTTTACCAGACTGAGGAATTTGTTGTTACAAGAGAGGTATGGAAACCAAGAGCTGCAGTCAGATCCAGGTGACTGGTCATTTGAAGAAACAGCAAGTATTTCTGGGATTACAACTACAAAAAGTGAGTTGGAGGGGAGTTTCTAACAATGAGAGGTTGGGAGCCACCTCTTGAAAATGGCTCTTCCAGAATATCATCCATATCTCAGCTTTCCCAAAGCACCTGCAGGTGGCCTCCAGTCTTATGTATTCTTCCATGATTTCTGTGCTCTTACCGGTTCTTGTTGGTCCTGCTGTAGTGCAAGGCTGAAAGATTCCTAAATTAGCAGATGGTCCATCACATCCTGCCTGCTCCTCTGATGCAGCCCATCTGGGTAGACTTCTGTGTGGAATCTGGCAAACTACTTTTTTGGCCCCAAAGCAGGGACAGGAGAAGCTTGCTCCATTCCTCAAAGGGCAGTAAGCCAAGATTGTCACAAATCCTTACTGCCAAATAAACAGTGTCACATTTTAGTCCAATAAAGACGGGTATGTAAGCCCAGGCATTACTAAGCCACTGATTTAGGATGCTGTTCAACAAAAACAGGCCTGATGGCTCAGCGTCTGCATCCACTGGAGGGTGTCAGAAGCTCAGCAGTGGGTGGTGGGAGCATGGCAATATCTCAGAGGAGGACCGATGTGTTGGAGCTGCAATGGGGCTGGGAAATAGAGTGGGAAAACCCAGAAGGGTGAGACAACTCAAGACCATAATAGTAATAACATGTTTTTCCTCTCTGATCTATTTTAACTGTATTTTCTGCCACCCTGCCAGCCTGTTTGAAGGACCCCTAAGGGGGAGCAGATTGAGTCACCACATCCGTGTCCACACTAGCCCAGAGTGAGTAAATGCTGTGGGTCTCATCCAGATGAGGGAGAGCCAAGAGGCAGAAACAG
Organism: Nesoenas mayeri; assembly: GCF_963082525.1. Lineage (NCBI taxonomy): Eukaryota > Metazoa > Chordata > Aves > Columbiformes > Columbidae > Nesoenas > Nesoenas mayeri. The sequence continues at coordinate 162,869,435 of NC_137543.1, forward strand.
CCTCCTTGGAAGGAAAATAAACAATGTCTGTAGGAAGCTGGAGGCTGAGCCACACTTGGAAGGAAAGATGAGCCTGCACCCAGTCATCACCCAAGGTTTTATCAGTGCACACAGAGATGGAGGGATGCTTTTTATTTACCCCAAGCCCTTCACAAGGGAAGAGATCTTGACACAGGCCAGGAGGTCTTTTCTGCAGTGTCTGCAGCACAAGTTGGACCCGTTATGCTGTAGGTTGCTCTACTGGGGGATGTTTGCTCCATGCAGGCAGAGCATGGACATTTTGAGCTGGAGCTGCAGTGACAGACAATGCCTGAGGCTGTATGACCACTTAGCACTTAATGGGCTTTATCTTCACTCCATGATGTGGAAAGAACCATAGGAGGCACCATAAGCGTTTCCATCCCACACACTTTATTTTTGGCATGAGCTGGGCCTCACAACAAGTTGCCCCACAAGTTTATTTTTCTTTTCTGATAATCAATTGTTAGGGAGTTGTTCTTTCAGTAGGACAAGATCCTGTGGCCTTCAACACATTGGACTTGTTGAGTGTTCTTGTTTTGTTCCCATTTATCAGATATTTTTGGGATTAAGCAGGACCAGACAAATGGGGAGAAATAACAATTTTCTTCAGGAAAAAAAGAAGTGAAGTCACATCTGCAGAAACCTTAATGTGGGCTGGAATATTTTCTCTGTTTCTGTAGAGCCTTTCTGTCATCATCTCAGGACTAGGGCCCAGAATGGATCCATGCTTCTGGGACCTCCTTGAATCCTAAGGAATTCTGTGCTCCTGCAGCCACAGAGCTGTTTCCAAGTCTTTGTTTTCAGGTCTCAGACATCTGAGAGACATGCTGAGATGATTTTCTTTCTTGGTTGCCTCTTTTTTGCATAGTACCTTTTCTCCCAAGTGTGTTAACAGGAGATCCTGTCACATATTTTTTATAGGTAGTCAGTCATCTGAGAAAAACTCTGGCACATACTGTAATTTTAATATGAAGTCTACTTTTCCATTACAGCAGATGGTCTTTGTGGATCATCTTGGGCAGAAGATGAGATCTAGACACATTAATTATCATAAAGTCTTCAGGAATCTACTCAGATAAAATGTTTCAAGTACACAGACATTAAATGATTTGCCTAAGGCCAGAGAAGGGATTTCATCCCTGCTCTACGAATGTAGAAAAGAGGTGAAGCTCACCCAGAATAGCAAGTAATAGAAGTCACGTTTCTGGTGGTCTAGTGTAGGATGGTTGTCAATCCATGACATTGATTTACCCCATGCATGTATGCTCTGATTCTCAGTAGCAGCGAAGAAGGGAACCAGTGCACTGTGATGGGACAGGGGTTGACTCCCCCAAGAGCCTCCTCCCACATCCACAAAGCCTCCCATGGATGATGAAGTGGATGGTGCATCCCTTCAGCAAAACCTGGGAAGACTTGAGAGTGCCTCTAATATGATCATGGAGAGGAGCCAACTCCTTGTGTACTTGGCTTTCCTGGCACCAGCCAAGGAATGCTGGCACACCGGCTTCTCCAGAGCTATTAGCGGTGCCACGTGCTCCAGGGCTGCAGAGAATACATGCTTTGTGTTGCAGCTGCCCTGGAGATCCCACCAGGCCATACTCTTCCATGCCGCTCACCACAAAGCTCTACCGCACCAGGGCAGGGTTTCGGTCCCAGGGTTGGGTGGGGTTCTGGCAGGCCAGAAATTCAGGTCATCCCCAACTCTTGCACCCCCCACCACCCTTCTGCCTCCCTTTCTTGCTCTGCAGGTTTGTTTGCTCTTGGGTACATGCAGCTGAGGAGAAGATCAGACCAGCACCAAAGCAATGGGGTTGCATGCAGCCTAAGAGGGCTGCCCACCCTAAACACCCTGCACAAGCCACAGTCATTCACATTTCCTCTCCTGCCAGGAGTCTGTAGCTTGTACTGACTCTCCCCAAAGCCATTTAGATACTGGACCTGGATCTGCAACACTGTTTATCCTCCTGGCATTCATCTAGGTACCTGCAGATCTCAGTTCCGCTGTGGCTCTGAATCTGTATCTTGCTGTGAGAACTCCAAGTGAAAAGTAAATCTCCATGCACCAAAGATATTTTAAATAGAGACCAAACTGTGCTAGCTCAGACTCTGTCTTTCACAGCTTTTGGACGTTCCAGTTCTGATTTCAACCCCGAAAAAAACAGTGACTGACACCCAGTGATCCTGCTATAAGTTATATATAAACAGGAAAGGTTCCTGACTCTGGGTTCCTGACTATCTCAGGCAATAAATGCCAAGCACGGTTCTTTGGGTGCTTTTCACCTGGGTGAAAGAGCCCTTTCCCTAGCTCAGAGTCATTGTGCATCAGGCATCATTCCCACGTGACAGTTTGGATGCAGCCCCCCTCTTTTAGAAGGCTGCAGGAGTTTGGCAACAAGGATGTGTGTTGTCCCTTGCACCTCAGGGGCAGAGAAGAGTTTCAGACAGTTTGATTCACCAAGGCAGGCTCATCGCATCTTTCCTAAACCTGAGTCTCTGCCTCTTGGCTGGAATAACACTTTCTGCCCTGGGTAATGTCCGTAACCAATATATTTCCTGTGGCTGCGGAGATGGTCAGACCGAGTTGATAGCCAAGAGCCAGTGCAGACAAACAGGCTTTATTTGGGTGATATCTAGTTCAGGAGTTGATCCCTCGCAGCAAATAAACGTTTATTTCTCTGTACTGAACTCTAAATGAAGGTGATATGAATCCCATTTATGTGCATTTCTGGACACAGGATAGTCACTGCAGCCTGACCCCCAACTGAGGGACTATTCTGACCAAACCCATGCTGGCATCTCTCCTTGATGTGCCATAATTGATGTTGCCGTCTGTCACTTGTACACAACCTCAGCTACTGGACATGCTGCTCAGCATATGCCACACAAGGGGGAATGTGAAGATGCACCCCAGAGGGAACAGATCTGTGAGTTATCTGAGCCACCAAGGTTTCTCTGCTTTTGGCTGTGGCTGCTGGCAGACATAGAGCAGAGGGGAAGATGGCATTCAGCCCATACCTGCCTGGCCCACAGCCTTGGCACAGCATGCATAGGGCACGAATTCCTCATCTCTCCGCAGTCCGTATGAGGTAGTATCCCATTCCACCAGCAGACGTGACCTGGCATGAGTTAATCCCCAACCCTAGCACTGGGGCAGCAGGCTGAGGGATGTGGGATGGACCATTTGCAGCAGAAACATTTCAGGAGCATCCACCAAACCCCTTTATGGACATCAAAGCTGGGAAGAATGAATTTAGCTTCCAGCTGACTTAGTCCCCAGATACGGGAGAAGAGCAGAGGGCTGCACCAAGCCAGCTCAGTGTTGTGTCTCTGGCTGGGGAATTGCTGGGACTGGAGGATGGATGCATCTGGATGTCTGGCACTGAGAGAGCAAAATGCACACAGAGCTCTGGAAAGGAGCAGGTTGGCCTGACCTAAGGGTTTTGTAGTGTCCCAGGTCTCCAAGCTGCAGCAGGAAAGATGTACCAAGATGTCACCTCCCTCTCAAAATTCATGGGCTGTGTGGGTCCACAGTGTGATCTTGTGCTTGAGCTCAGGAGTCTGCTGTAAGATGAAAGGCTGATGTTTTGGAAGAAGAAAGAAGAAGAAGAAATAATAATAATAATAATAGTAATAATAATAGTAATAATAATAATAATAAAGAAAAGAAAAACAGGAAAGAAAAAGAAAGAAAGGGAAAAAGAGAGAAAGAGAAAGTGAAAAGGAAGGAGAAAGAGAGAGAGAGAAAGAGAGAGAAAGAGAAAGAGAGGAAGAGAAAGAAAGAGAAAGAGAAAGAGAAAGAGAAAGAGAAAGAGAAAGAGAAAGAGAAAGAGAAAGAGAAAGAGAAAGAGAAAGAGAAAGAGAAAGAGAAAGAAAGAGAGAGAGAAAGAGAGAGAGAAAGAGAGAGAGAAAGAGAGAGAGACAGAGAGAGAGAAAGAGAGAGAGAAAGAGAACCAAAATCACAGTATGTCCTGGAGCAGCAGCATTGGAAATTCAGTCAAGCCTTCAAGCAAAAAGGCTGATGATTTGCCAGTGAGAAGGCTGCAGAAGAGCAATTCGTTCTGCAGGAGCTGTTTCCTCATTCCCATTGCAAGCAAAGCTCCTCAACACCAACGTCAGAGAGTTTAATGCTTCTGCAGCTTGTTACTGCTCATTGTAGACATCTGCTCTGAAATCTGCCTTTTCCTCTCCTCCTATCACTGTCTCTCTCAGTGAGATATATACAGACAAAAAAAAGTTTGAGGCAGTCAGAACAGGTAAGGCAAAGAAGGTTTGTTATGCCTGGGGGAAACTGAGGCAGAAAGGCTGTTACCTGTGCTCGCTTTTCAAACTGCCAGTGACAGAGATGTAGTCACCTAGAAAGCTGAGATTTGAAAAGGTGTAATAAGTACCTGAACATCATCTGAGTTCAACACCAAATTCATACAAGATCAGTCTGAACCCCCAGCTGAGGCTGGTTTGCCTCTTGGCAAATGCTCTGCTCTATGGGTGCTGAGTTATGACCCATTGTCTGAACCAGGAAGCTGAAGCTCTACAGATACCTGAAAGGAGGCTGTAACATGGAAGGTGTTGGTCTCTTCTCCCAAGTAACAAGTGATAGGACAAAAGGAAATGACCTCAGATTGTGCCAGGGGAGGTTGAGGTTGGATGTGGGGAACAATTTCTTCCCCAAAGGGCTGTGGGGCATTGGAACAGGCTGCCCAGGGCAGTGCTGGAGTCACCATCCCTGGAGGGTTGGACAGATGTAGATGAGGTTCTCAGGACATGGGGCAGGGGCAGGGTTGGGGGAACAGTTGCACTCGATGATCTTGAGGGTCTTTTACAACCAAAATTATTCTGTGTTTCTCTGAAGCTGCTGCTGCAGGGCTGTCGGGAGCTTCCTGACACCGCGTGTGCTCTGGAGTCCTGGTCCTACTCTTTTAAGTGCCTGTATGGGCTGACTAGGAGTCACCTCCACATCTTATCTCCCTTTTGGCTGGCAATTTTGGGCCATTCTAGGCTTGAGAAGTGTGAGGAATGTGCCGTGAATCCAAGGGCAGGTGGAATATAAGGGGATTCAGATGATGAAGTGGGAATGTTCTCAGTGTATTAACATTTTTATGGAGATCCAGTCCATGAAGTCAGTGGACATCAGAGCATGACGTACTTCATCTTACTGCTCTCCATCACTCTCCCTCTTCTGCCCAGAGCAACCTTCCTCCTCTTTAGATGCCTTGAGTTCTTCAGTGGCCCAAGGATGATGTTTTGGTTGAGGCATGCCAAGGATGATGTTACACAAAAGCATCTCCAGCTGGAGTGCATTAAGACAGCACTGTTTGCATCTTTGGCTCAGCTGACTGCAACCATCTGTCTTGTCTGAGGACGTCTCTCAGTACTTGAGTAAAAGACCAAACTCCAGCTTCCTCATCCAGGGAGGGTATTCCTAGAAAGACTTAAAAATCAGTGCCTGAAGCTTTGAGAACCAGGAGAGAAAACTAAAAGAGGGAGTTGTTTTTGAGAGGTGCAAGAGGACTGCGAAGACAAAGGGGAAGGAGTTTCCCATGAAGAATCAAGAAAAATAGGTCCCTTCTGTTGCTCTGTCCAAGTTACAGTATCTGTCACATAACTGAAGCAGACTTTCCTTAAAAAATTTCAGGACTACAGGGTCTACAGTCAGATGATCCTCCTTGCATTTGTGTTAGGACAATGGGAAGGAAAAAAGAGGTGTCCATTTTCATAAGTGATCCCCTTCCATGGCCTTTTGGACTCTTGTTTTGCAAGACAAAATAAAATGTAAAAGCAAAAAGAAAGGGCAGAAACCAAGCCTCATAGCCCTGAGAGTTGTGAAAAAATCATGGTAGGCAGCAGGGTATGAAACCAAAAGAAACATCTACTTTCAAAGAATGAGAGGGGAAAACAAGAGAGAGAGAAGCTAGACCATGAGTTGGGTAATGGGTGGTCTTACACCACACTTATTTGTATCACCCCATGAAGAGAAAGGTAATGGTGTGAGCCAAGACAAATCAAAACACAACACTGGAATCCCCAGGTTCCAGTATAGGTTGGGAAATTACATATTAGAGAGCTGTGTAGGGGAAAGGGACCTGGGGGTCCTGGTGAACAACAGGATGACCATGAGCCAGCACTGTGCCCTTGTGGCCAGGAAGGCCAATGGTACCTGGGGTGTATTAGAAGGGGGGTGGTTAGTAGATCGAGAGAGGTTCTCCTTCCCCTCTACTCCACCCTGGTGAGACCACATCTGGAATATTGAGTCCAGTTCTGGGCCCCTCAGTTCAAGAAGGACAGGGAACTACTGGAGAGGGTCCAGCGTAGGGCAACAAAGATGATTAAGGGAGTGGAGCATCTCCCTTATGAAGAAAGGCTGAGGGAGCTGGGTCTCTTTAGTTTGGAGAAGAGGAGACTGAGGGGTGACCTTATTAATGTTTATAAATATATAAAGGGTGAGTGCCACAGCTGGAAAACAGGGATCAGCTTTGGATCTGTCAGCTGCTGGAGCACTTTTGACAGTTCAATGCTATTTTTTCCTATGGATCTGATTTTCTTGATCTGGATTTTCTGATCATGTTTACAAATATGTAAAGGGTGAGTGTCAGGAGGATGGAGCCAGGCTCTTCTCGGTGACAACCAATGGTAGGACAAGGGGTAATGGGTTCAAATTGGAACACAAGAGGTTCTACTTAAATTTGAGAAGAAGCAACTTCTCAGTGAGGGTGGCAGAGCCTGGCCCAGGCTGCCCAGGGGGGTTGTGGAGTCTCCTTCTGTGCAGACATTCCAACCCACCTGGACACCTTCCTGTGTAACCTCATCTGGGTGTTCCTGCTCCATGGGGGGATTGCACTGAGCTTTCCAGGTCCCTTCCATCCCCTGACATTCTGGGATTCTGTGATCATGCAGCACCAGTAAAGATGAGATCCCATCAGACTTGTGTGATCAGCTCCAAAGCATCATGCTTGCTTTGGTGCAACGCCAGGAATGCAGCCAAGCAGATGTGCAGGGGTGCAAGTCTGAGCATCCAAGAGGTTCCACTTAAATTTGAGAAAAAACTTCTTCTCAGTGAGGGTGACAGAGCCTGGCCCACGCTGCCCAGGGAGGCTGTGGAGTCTCCTTTGCTGGAGACATTCAAAACCCACCTGGACATGTTCCTCTGTGCTACCTCACCTGGGCGTTCCTGCTCCAGCAGGTTGATTGGACTAGATGATCTTCTGAGGTCCCTTCCAATCCCAAACATACTGTGATACTGTGATACAATGTCAAATATACAAGAAGGCACTGAGAAACAGGAACACAAGCTCCTCAAAAGTGTGTAGATGCCTCCTAGACATGGGAGATCTGTGTCTGAGGGTAGGATGAAGAGCCAGCCCGGTATGGGAAGCTGTGGGAAGGGTTGAGACAGGACCGAACACAACGGGAGGTTATTCAGCTTTCTCCGAGCCCTGGAAGCTGGAGCTCATACTGTCTTGCTGTTCCGGAGCAGGCATGGGTTAGGTGATGTGGTCAAGGGATTAAGGCAAAACCACCAACTTCATTTAGCCTCTGGGAGGTAGAGGGAAGAGCAGCTTGTGCACTAACCTCTCAGTGCTTCCCCAGCTTGTGGCCAGAGTTATATTTCATCAGGATCCAAACAGGTCTTCTTCCCCTTCACATAAAGTCCTTTTCCCCCACCCTCTTCTTCATCTGGATGCCTCTTGAGTCTCCTCCTCCTTTCACCTTTCTGTCATCACACCCTCTTGGTTTGATTGTCCCATTTTGGTGTTTCTAATCTCAGTCTTTAAAAGGAGTGAGACATTTTGTGATTCCCATCCTCTGGAAGTGGGATGGGGTGAAGGACGCACACGTCGATTCACGTGGCAGGACAGCAATGCCGAGAGCTCAGCTCAACACCCACCTGCCCGAGCTCTCAAATCTGCATCCCTGCCATCATTGCAACATCACTATGGGCAGTGGAATGGGCTTCAAACCTGCTTTCTCCTGCCTAGACCTGGCCTGTCCATGAGTCCAGGGTCTCCTGCTACAAAACAACATTCCTCTCCCCATCCTCTTCACCACTCCGGTGTCCTGAGCAAACCACAGCTCCATGGTTTTTGTGATTAGCTGCTGGCAGCAGCTCGTGCCTCTGCTGCTCTCACTACTATATCTCTGGCTGGGCCAACTGGCACTTCAGCTTTATTTATTTTTAAATCTTTCCAGCACTAACTTGAAAAGGAATAGGTTTCAAACCACTTTTTTTTTTTTTTTTCCATAATGTTGGAAATAATGACTATTCACTTGAATTAAATCCCTCAAGGCAGAAAATGTACCTCTCCCTGGTCTCCCCCCAGTTAGTTCCTCTTTGCAACAAATTGCCCCCAATGGATTTTGTTGTTTCTGTATGGTTTTCATGCCAGGGCACTGATAATATGCAGGCAAGCAGAGGCTAAGACGCATGGAGGTCGCAGGAAATTAAGAAAGTGAATTAGATCACTTGGGCAGTGGGTAAATCCAGCATTGCCCAAATTAGAAAAGAATAAACACTGTTTATCTGTATTTACTCTGCTTGCTCTCTCCACGAGGGAGATGCTGTAAGCCAGCACTGAAATATGAAGTGTCAGGCCCTCACAAGTCCAAGCACGAGTCCAGAGCAGCTTTTAGGGAGTGAGGGATGTAATTTGCCTGAAGTGCCATCTTCCAGAGTCAAGTGGTGGGGTCACAATCTCTTTCTGAACCCAACAAGGAGTTTTGCTTGCCAGGGTGCATGTAGCCTGAGTGACTGCAAAAGCCAGCACACAAATCCAGCAAATCACAAGCATATCTGTATTTCTTCTGTGAAATACAGCCAGACACGGGGCACAGTTAATCACCAGCTGAGTTGCAGCCTGGCAGATCCTACTTTGCTGTAGGACTAGCAGTAAACACAGTAACAGAGATTGCACAGGGTACATTTTGTCCAAGACAGCACATACAAATCCCTGGTCCTTCCATACTTGCCAGGGTTCATCAGGACTTGAGTAAACCAGCAGAGCCCAGTGGGCAGGAGATGCAGGGCTTGTAAAAACACTCACTGAAGGGTAGGAAAACAGATAATACAAACTAGATATCTAAACCAAATCACAAAATAATTCTTAGAATCATAGAATAGTTTGAGTTGGAAGGAACCTTCCCAGCTTATCCAGTCCCACCTCTGCCATGACCAGGGACATCTTCACCAGCTCAGGTTGCTCAGAGTCCCGTCCAGCCTGGCCTGGGATGTCTCCAGGGATGGTTCATCCACCACCTTTCTCGCCAACCTGGGACAGGCTCTCACCACCCTCAGGGGCAACAATTTCTCCCTCATGTCTGGCCTGAATCCCGCCTCTCTTATTTTAAAACTATCACCCCTTTTCTGGTCATAACAGGCCCTGCTAAAAAGTCTGTCCCCAGGAGAATCCATCCTCTCTTATCTAAAGGAGGACAATGCTCAATTCTTGCCCCATATTGCCACCCCCACTACTGACCAACCTCATGCAACGCCTTGTGTTACCAACCAACTCCACCCTGCCACTTCTCCCTTCTTCTCAGGAAGTCCCCATTGCTATGAGCTCCTGACCAACCTACCTTTGGTTCAGCCCACGCTGAAAGCTACATCAGCTCCTGCCAAAGGCAGCTGATCCTCTGCTCTGTGACGTTTATTTAGATGTGCCACCCTGGCCTGCATGCCTGGCAGCAACACCACGTTGCCCTCAGTCCAGCCTGATGCTCTTATCTCAGTAAAGGTATGCTCACTTGTAGTAGCTGCAGGTCTGGTCTAAGATTAGACTCGGTTAGATTAATCTCCTAATCCTAACAGCCTTTTTGAGCCTTACAGAAATTAGGAGTGCGGTTGCTCCATCAGCAAGTCTGGAATAAAGCTCTAATTTAGTCTCCTTTATGCCCGTGCCCTCAGCTCAGTTGCAGGGTGTGCTGCAGAAAAAGAAATTGGTTTATGACTTTATATTGCTTGGTTTTTGTGTTTGGACCCTTCATCCGGCTCACCTAAGGCACTGTTAAAAGAAAAACTCAGAAGTGTTTTGTCACACTCTCCAAAACTGACTGTTGGTCTCTGTGTCCCCAGCCCAACTCAGTCCATCTGGTTCACTCCTCACAAAAGGACAGCCCTATGTGTGTGGACCAGGGGAGGTTGAGGTTGGATCTGGGGAACAATTTCTTCCCCAAAGGGCTGTGGGGCATTGGAACAGGCTGCCCAGGGCAGTGCTGGAGTCACCATCCCTGGAGGGTTGGACAGATGCAGAGATGAGGTTCTCAGGGACAAGGGTTAGTGTAAGCGCTAGGTTAATGGTTGGACTCAATGAACTTGAGGGTCTTTTCCAACCAAAATTATTCTAGAATTCTACGATCACCCTGCCAGAGGTGATCACCAAAATCAGCAGGGTTGTTTTGGGTTGCAATCTGCATGGCCAGCTTCACCTACATCCCATCTTTGTTCCCACACCCTTGGGACCCACATCTCTTTTTCTTCTGTATCACCAGCACTGATGCTTTCAGTTTTGCATTCCTCATGTCCCCTCCTCCTCCCTGCACCCCTTTTCTGCTTCACACTGGCAATTACCTTGACTACTGCTGTCCAAGATGGTGATCACCAGCAGTCCCTTGCCTTGGGCCCATCGACCAGCTGTGATGCTCTCAATCCCAACCAAGGAATCTGTTTGCCTTTAGCTGTTTTTTTGAGCCGCTGCCAGGGAAGTTTCACAAAAAGGATAGTGTTATTTCTGAAAATGAGTCCCATAAACAAGGATGAATATGACCTCCCTGTTGAGATTTGGGGTTTACTTTAGTGGCTGGGAGATCAGCCAATGAAATGGAAATACCAGAAAACATTATCATAATTACCCCTTGGCCTCCTCTGGGGACAAGGGAAAGGGAGGGAAGCAAAAAAGAAAAAGCTGAACCAAAACTGATTTAACAGCTTTGGATAGCATTGTCATTTTACCCTTCCCCGCTTGGCCTGCCTCTTGCTCTGCTTTTCTGCTTTCTCTGAATAAGGGGGAGGAAAACAAAATCAGCTTTCCTAGATCTTTTCCCCACAAGGGACTTTTTTTTTCCGGCAAAAAACAGTGCTGGGAGACGAGAGGTGATAAACATTGAGAAAGAGTAGCAGATGGGTTTTGATTGCGAAACTGGGGAGGTCACAGAGGAGCCCCCATCACATCCCTGCACCTCGTCCATAACAGTAGGAGTGAGGGGCAAAGCCATCCTTGTGAACCTCCCTGTGCAGAGCCCACTGTGCCTGTACCATGCAGCTTGTACAAACTGGATGCCAAGTAAGGTCAGTGCAAGACTTTATGCTGAAGCAAGTCAGATTTGCTGTCAGCTCTTTTGGGCTGATTAACTTCTGCAGAGGCACGATGACCTCATATTTCTAAATAGTTGGATGGGGGAGATGTACCTGTTTGTGACCATATTTCTGATTTCCCTGAGATGCTTCTCTTGCTCCCAGAGCTCACACCAGCAAAAGTTCTGCTCCTAAACTCCACAGATCTTCTCAACATTGCTAACAAGTCCAATTACTGAAGCCTCCAGCTGCACCAAAAGAAAAGTAAAATCCCCACAGCTGAACTGATTTATTTAGGTGGTGGCTTGAGGTGGAAATGTATTTCAGCTGTATGGAAATAATCAGTGACTATAAGGGGAACACTGGCCAATACTTCAGTTTTTTAAATGTCATCCTGGATGTCCCCAGTTGGCCAGCAAGGCAGGTATTATGTTGGCAAGTACATGGGATATTTGCTCCTTTCTTTTGGCTAATGAGTATCTGCAAAATGAGAGGGTGAGAGGTGTTGGGCTGCAAATGGCTGGGTTCTTGGTAAATGATGATGTAAGATGTTGAACACGTTAATTTAGTTGAGTTGGGGCTGCAGTGCTCACTTGGGTGAAGCATTTCTAGAACCTCTTCTCTACTTTTTCATGGTCCTGAGCAGCAGGGGCACAGAATATACAAAGTAGATTGTGTTGAGCATGTCAAATGGGACCATACCCAGAACATACATGTCTGTTCCTTGATGCTCAGCAGGGCACAAGTTTTCTGTGGCCTTGGAAAGAGAGGAACTACAGATATATCTGAAAATAGCCTTATTCAGTCAATCTTTGTCCTAACAGGCCATCCCAAGGAGATATACCATCTTAGGATGTTTAAAGGAAGAGACAGCTCTTAGGTTGTCATTTGCTGATCAGCAGTTTAAGACCTTCCTGAATCAACTTTGCATCCAGGATACAATCTTTAACAGCTACTGCTGGATTTGTCCTTTATTGATTTGTCTAATTTTATTTTGAGTCCATTGTCCTGTTTCTTTCAGACCTTGTTGTCTTCATCTTGAGTCTCCAAGGTCTCAAATTCTGCAAAACTGTGACTAATTATCCCACTTTCTCTGCTCCTCTCAGTATCTTACAGATACCTTTCATACTGATGCCTTCTTCCTGGAAAGGGCTTTTGGGCATTGGAACAGGCTGCCCAGGCAGTGGTGGAGTCACCATCCCTGGAGGGCTTTAAAAGGCATTTAGATGAGATTGTTAGAGACATGGTTTAGTGCTAGAGTTAGGTTATGGTTGGACTCAATGATCCTGAGGGTGTCTTCCAACCAAAATGATTCTATGACTCTATCTCCAGCCTCACCTCTCTCCCAACCCAAGGGATGAAATCTCCTCCAAAGCAGGGGCTGCTTCACCACCAGCAGCTCCCACCTGTAATGAGTTCCTGCAGCCCATACCTCAGCACTTCTTATAATTGAGCCACTTATTTCGCTGCCTGGGGATATTCAGATTCCAAAAAAGTTGGCATGCACAACTGCTAATGATTTTAGCAAGGCTGTCCCGCAGTATTTTTGGATCAGGTGTCGAGATTGTTTGTCAAAGAAAAAGCTTTGCCAAATACGTCTAGCACCATGAGTGCACCTATGTTGCAAAGTGAATGTTCTTGTGGATTTCTTTTAACCTTTGACAGACAGAAGAGAAAGATGAGTCGAGCAGCATCATTTTAAGATCACAGAATCCCAGAATGTCAGGGATTGAAAGGGACCTGGAAAGCTCATCCAGTGCAATCCCCCCATGGAGCAGGAACACCCAGATGAGGTTACACAGGAAGGTGTCCAGGTGGGTTGGAATGTCTGCACAGAAGGAGACTCCACAACCCCCCTGGGCAGCCTGGGCCAGGCTCTGCCACCCTCACTGAGAAGTTGTTTCTTCTCAAATTTAAGTGGAACCTCTTGTGTTCCAATTTGAACCCATTACCCCTTGTCCTACCGTTGGTTGTCACCAAGAAGAGCCTGGCTCCATCCTCCTGACACTCACCCTTTACATATTTGTAAACATGATCAGAAAATCCAGATCAAGAAAATCAGATCCATAGGAAAAAATAGTATAGAACTGTCAAAAGTGCTCCAGCAGCTGACAGGTCCAAAGCTGGTCCCTGGTTTCCAGCTATGAGTGTCTGCCCTGTCCTACCTACTGCCCCTTGAGCCCCAGGCGGAGCCGTTTCAGTGTCTGATCTGGCAGCACACTGCTTAATTCTCCATCCCTGGAGAGTTTTCAGCCTGGCTTAGACACTGAAACATCTCAGCAAGAGGCTTGACAAGGGATGGGTGCAAAGCGTGATGACGGGTGGGAAAGCGAGGTTGGGACAGGAGGGGATGACGAGTTCAGAACCACCAGCTATCAGCCCCATTTGCATCTGAGGTGTTTAATGTGAGTTATTCAGTCACAAAGGAGCAGCATGGCCAGACTGCATGGTTCTCTTGCAAGTCTCCTGAGAACAGGTGTCCCCTTCAAATCACAGGATTTCATGAAAATCCCTGTCCTTATTCATATATGCATTTACACGTTTCAGCCACCTTAACCAAGGAGAAACGCAGAAATATGTGTCCGGAACATATTTCTCAGCATTTATACTAGTTTTGAAGTAAGGGAGAGAATGGGAAGACTTTTTTTTAAGGGTCTGGCAGGTTTGTTGTAAATTTAAGACCAATAACCAGGGCTTAGGAAAGCTGAAAACCTGGGTAGATTTGGGAGCCCTGTCCCAGCCATTCTGCCCAGCTCTGGGCACAGAGCTTGGTGACTTATTTCCATTTCTGAGAAGAAAAAGTTATCTTCTATGCCGGTCCCAGAGACCATCCGTCCCTCTGGCTGGGAGCTGCCCTACTTTCGGAGCATGGCCAAATGAGCCCGAGGACTAAGCGTGCAAGGGATGAATCATTTGAAATGCCTGAGGTCAGATTCTGCTCTGGCTACTATAAATCCAGACTAACTCCTCCAGCTTTTGTGGAATCACTCAGGGTTTATGCACGTATAAATGACAGCAGGATTTGACCCAGAGGCTTTATGTTTCCAATGAAAGAGTTGAAATGTGGGATGTTGCCTTAAATGTGGACAGGCCAAACATCTGGAAAGGGATGGCTTTGTTTTGCATTAACGTTAATGCGGTTTTGAAACAGACTCCCACTTCTGAAGGATTTTTAGTGTGGATTTTTTCCAAGGACATGAAAAACTAACTTCTACTTTACTCAGAATGTCCTTATCAGATCTAGCTATCCATCTGTGTGTCCGTTACCACACCAGCTGCTCAAACATCCATCGTTCCTCTCCATAGAAGCACACTGGGAAATGGAACCTGAGTTTACTTCTATGCTGTATTTCATTAACCCTCATTATGTCACTTGTCATAAGTCCTGCTTGAGAACTGATTGGCCTTCAGCTGGTTTATCTTACTCGCCTTCCAAACTGAATTAACTTAAAATGAGTGAAGAAACCTTAATTCTGAATGGCAGTGGTTTGGGGCAGTACAAGATGTCTCTACAACTTGTTTACAGGTTTCCTCCTCATCTGCAGATCACTACTGGCTTCACAAAATTTTATATTCTTTCCTTTGCTTGCCTGCGCTATGCATTGAGATTTAGGTCTGCTCCGTCTATCAGGATGTGGAGCGCTACCCTAGGTTTTGCATTACAGATTTCCATTGGCCAGTCTCGCCAGCACAGTCAATATAAGAGAAAAGAAAGAAGAAAAAACATGTTGCTTTGTATTAAAATAATAACTCCAGCCCTTGTTACTTACTTTAGGCTTTTACAACTGAGTGCTAAGTTCTGTACAAATCCAGGGAGAGGCAACATCTGTTCTCGTTGCATTTATAGCCCGATTAATCAAGACAGACAAATGTTAGGGAAACAAAGGCAACGAGAAGAGCACTGATTTATCCCAACTTATTACATCACTTAATTATTTCAGGCTACTGCCTTACAAACATCTTTCTCTTGGGAGGCCTATAAGCTGTTGTACACGGCTGTTCTGTGTTTTGAACAACCTTTGGGGTGATCTTGGGGATGAGAATTCCTCCCAGAGGCTCTTCTGCTATGACTGGCAGAGTACCAAGGATGCACCCAGACTCCAAAGATTTCACAAGGGTGGCCAGATCCCTCATGTGTCAAACAGAGAGGCTTGCCAGTAGATTGACATGGTCCACAGCTTTCTTCTCTCTCTTCTATGCTGCAAGTAAGAAAGCACCTAGAAATTACAATCCCCATCACCCATTCACATCCAGAGTGGAAAATTAGCACAGGAGAAGGCTGAATATACTGTTGTTTTAGGGTGAAAGAGCAGGAAAGAAAAAAAGACAGTATCATGCCATGGTAGCTGGGATGGGTACACTGAAATTTATATCTATTCCTGCCAAAAAGTTCTTCCTCATCTAAGACCTTATCTGGCAGTGGGACTGGTCCTGGATGTCGGAGCAGGACGCCAAGTACCCAAGAGGCACATCAGAAAGTTAAAGCAGACGTATTGCATTAGATCAAACCTCTGTGTGGTATAACAACCAAAATACTCACAAAACAAGCTTTCCCCATGGTTGTAGCCCCAGCTTCCTGAGGCCAGCCATGCTTGATGTGAACACGCCAGTTTCCAGTTTCATTATCAGAGATTTTTTTGTTGTTTTTTTTTTTTGTTTTTATGACCAGAAAGTGCCTTTGAGAGTCAAGTATCATCATTTATCAGCAAGAAACAAACAGAGGAGGGTAAAACAGGCCCTGGGTGAAGCATTGTCTGTTCTCTTCTTGTCCCTTGTCCTCTGGAGACCTTACAGGAGGAAAAAATTAATCTTCCCAGGATGATGCTCACAGCCTTTTTTCGCTGAGCCCTCAGACTTTGAGGGGCAGATGCTGTCAGGTCACCACCCTGCCTAAGGCAGCCACCTCTACACATGTTCTTGTATAGTTGGGGTTGGAGGGACCTTCAAAGCTCATCCAGCGCCACCCCTGCCATGAGCAGGGACATCTGCACCAGCTCAGGTTGCTCAGAGCCCCGTCCAGCCTGGCCTGGGATGTCTCCAGGGATGGTTCATCCACCACCTCTCTGGGCAACCTGGCCCAGGCTCTCACCCTTCTCCTGTTGACAGAGCCTTATGTCCTGTGGCCAAGGGTGGAAATAGCACTTCAATGATGATGGGAGACTGCAATTCTTAAAGAGAGAGGAGTCCTTGGTCCTTTTAACTCCTGACAGTATTTTCCAAGAGGAGGGTGTCAGGAAACACAGCATTGCTCTGCTGTTCCCTGTGTATTGTATTTACTTACTCTTCTGTGTCCCAAAGGGATCAGTTTATAGGAATGATATGCCAATATTATTTACTAGGATGTTGGTTTTATTCTCCTTGGGTAGTTGCCTCATCTCTGCAAGCTGGGGCATGCCACCTCAGAAATTGCTGCTTTCCTGTGTGTGCATGAGTATGATTGAGCAATTGCACCGTGCACTTCCTTTGCCACATAAGCAGATGATTCCATGTAGTATCTTGTAAGAGGTGTTTCTTGGGACACTAATTGCTGAGGAAATCGACATACACAGAGCAAGGCTGGTGGAAGAAACTGGTGATGCAAGGGAGATTTTTGCATTCCCATCACCTGCATTGTCTAGGAAATTTCTGTCCTGCTGCTCTTGCCATGCTGAGGTTTAACCTCATTTCTCCCCATCACTGCAGGTGGATGCTGATGATGTCATCACCAAAGAGGAGCAGATCTTCCTACTGCTAAATGCCAAGGCTATGTGTGAACGACACCTGAAAGCCAAGGTGCCCAAGGTGCATGGTGAGTGTTCCCACAGCAACCCAGACTGCATGGATGGGTCTTTCTGCTCAATCCCAACCCTTGCCCTCAGCCCCATACATAGAGCATGTGATAGAGGCAGCTGAAGAATGCCCAACAGACTTTTTTCAGGTTAGGCTGTGGCGAAGATCTTGTAGCATAAGGTGTTGGAAAGCAAGGTTGTCACAGCCTCTTTCTCCTGCACCAGAACACCAGGTGCCAAGGGGTCAGGAGGATGCATGAGACATGGTCGTGGGTTTACAGCCCACATCACTATTCCTAAAGCCCAGGCAAAGCTTGGGAGATAGCATCAGCCATTGTTTCTCTCTTTGCAGCAAGACACAAGTGGTGTAGGAAACAAAGCATCCTTCCAACACTATTTCTCTGTTTCCCTCTGACATACTCTCTGTATTCTCCTCAAATGGGTCCAAGCTCAGCTAAGCCTCTTTCTTCCACTTCCTTTCTATTTTGGGCTGCAAAATCACTACCAGATGTACGGCTGGAGGGAGAAAGAAGGGAGAAAGCTCTCTCATGTGGGCAGCAGAGTAATCATCCCCCATTGGTTTCTTTCATCAATTTAACATGTGTTAATTATTGGCACTGGGGCTGTATGCTGAGGCACGCTGCACCCACCCAGCTAGTCCTGGGTGGGCATCCTGTCTCATCCTCTTCTATTGTCTGAGAGAAGGAGACAAGCCAGATTGCTTCCCACCTTCACTATTGCATCTCAGAGATCACTCTTCCCACCATCAGTGCTGTGGGAGTACCTGGAGACACCACCAGCAGAGGGAAAGGTCCCCAAAGCCAGCTGTGATTTTAGAGCAGGGTTGCCTGCCCACCTGATGTCCCACTCCTGTTGGAAATGATAGCAAGGGGCCATAAAAGCCCAGCTTTCATTTTATTCCAGGCCTTTGGCTTTACATCAGCCAAAACCTCAAGCCACATCCTCTGTTGCTTCTTTGTCCTGTACACCCACTGCCCAATTAACGCCCCATTAAAAAACACATGTGTAAAGGCATTTCCTTCTGTTGTACTACAGACCACCTGCCTACCTTGGGATCTGGTGACACCACCCAGCTGGTCTTGCCCTCACACCCTATTTTCTAACTCATCTCTATAATACTGTCAGCATTTAGTATTGATTTCTCTCCTTAATTGTCATCAGCAGTATTTGTAAGGCTGGGGAGATGCATATGAATGAAAAGAAGACTTTGGGCTCTTCACTGTTGCCTGTTTGGTAGAGCAAATGAATCAAATCACAGGGCTTTGCAAACATGCCCTTGGTCCTGTTTTGAGACCTGGTTCTGCAGCTGAGGTCAGCTTTAACTCTTCCATTGACTGAAACAGAAAGAAATCTAATACATTGTCATTTAGATATCTCATGGACGCAAGTCCTGGCTTTGGAAAAAGCTATTCTGAGCTGCTTGAGCAATAAAACTCAGGCTCACTGCTCCATCATCTGTAGTAAATTTCTGTTCAGTCCCAAATAGCACAGCCAAGAGGAGGAATTATCTTGATGTCAATACTCAACAGCAGTACATTCAAGGCTTTAAAGACTCAAGGCAATCATTAGCAACAAATAGTTGGATCAAATTAATCTGCAAGAGGTCTATTAATCCAAAGGCAGAATTAATTTTGACTTAACCTTCCCCAAGAAACATTTTCTTAAGATGTTGTCAAAGAAGCTCCAGTGGCAACACCTCCATAACAACCCAGAAATTCACTCTAGCATTTCACTGACAAAGCAGTGAGTTGCCAGACCATGTCTGAGATGGTCTAAAGAGTAGCCACAGGTCACAGATAGAGGATTTTGCAATTTGGTAAAGATCTTCCCATCACAGATTCTTAGACTGCAGATGCCCTTGGACACATTAAATGATTATGTTACAAGGTATTTGTGAAAAGACAAACTCAATCTCCATTTTGCGTCGTGCCTGCTCCTTCATGCTTCAGGAGTTGAAGGAGATGGATGTTTTTAGACCCTCTCGTGGGGTGAGGGCTGACAGAACAAAAGGCTGTAATCTGCACTGCGTTAGCTTTAAAACAATTAATTTCTTGGCTAAGGCTCAAAAGCTCAGTTTTTGCACAGAGCCTTCAAAGCCCAGGGTGAAAAATGGTTAGGTCCAGTCCATTCCTCCTTTGAGGATACAGAAACTGGGGTCTGGTTTCTATTTATGCTAAACACCCAAAGACATATGGGTTTGTGCCCTTCTCAGCCAGATGGAGGACCTCGTCCCCATTGCCTCTTCCCTCACTACAAACCCAAAAGAATAAAACACTGAAGGGCAGCACAGTCTTCACAATTAAGATACAACAGCCCCCACTTGCAGACAGAATTTATAGGGGCAAAGTGGTTCTGATTTGGAGCAACATAAATCCTGTGTGGCCACCCTAAACCTTCAGAAAGTCTTCTGTGATATTGCTCAGAGTATTTCTGACAAGCACCCACTTGGGTGGCAGGAGGACTCTTCTAACAGCCATGGAGGACTTGGGTTGTGTTACCTCCCCACCAGGTCCCCTATCTGTTTTGTCTTTGGGTATCTAGTGCTGTAGGATGGAGTTGACTCTCACAATGCATTTGTATTTTGGTTCTGCAAATTTTTGATGCTGAGGGTGGTAAAACACTGACCCAGGTTGCCCAGAATGGTGGTGGATGGACCATCCCTGGAGACATCCCAGGCCAGGCTGAATGGGGATCTGAGCAACCTGAGCTGGTGAAGATGTCCCCGCTCATGGCAGAGGTGGCACTAGATGAGCTTTGAAGGTTCCTTCCAACCCAAAGTGTTTTATAATTTAACCCTGTGTTTGATAACAATGTCAATCTATAGCATTAATGTACCATGATATCTATACCAGAGTTTACCTGCTGGCAATACAGACTGACAGTCCCCACATCAGATGCACAAAGGACCTTGTCTCTTTGCAAGATCTCCCATGTGGCAGCCAGCCCTTCTCCCTCCTCTCTGGGCAGGTCCCAGTACCTCTTGAAAGCAAGGCTAGAGACCCAGCCTCTGCCCCTGGATTTTGTTTTTCTTTTCAGCAGTATGATGAATAGGTCTCACTCTGAAGTCTGCTTCTGCCAGAACAGAACAGACTTATTTTATATTAGAGGTGGGGCAATCCCCACTGAGAAGTATGTTTGCAGATCACAGGGAGCAGTGCACCCTGTGGTCTGACATGATTTATTGGTCTGATTGGTATTCAAAGGGTAAAAGAGAACAGGCACAGTCTATCTACTTTAAAATCTTAAAAAATAAAAATAAACTTAAAACCCCATCATGGCAACAATAGAAGTGATCACAAAATAAAGACATCAACCCAGGTTCAAGGTGGGCAATGCAGGAGGCAACATCCACTCCTGATTCAATCTAGCCATGTGAAATTTAGCTTCTGGAAGTCTTCTAAATGGAAGAAACCATCTGCACATGCTTGATATATATATGGCCGTAAGAATCATATACATGAGGCCCTGGAAGTTTGCACAATTTGCCCTGTTTGTTCATAATAACGCAGAGCTACTCCATGGCATCCTGGAGGACTTCAAATTCCAACAATCTGCTTTGTAAAAGGGAGTAGGGGGGTGCAGTTTCATCTGATGTGACAGTGGCCTAGTGAACTTCAGCTGAAGAAATCACCCATAAAGTAAAAGCCATGGTCATTGGGGCTGTTATGAATTTGAGCCAAAGTTATCACAGTGTTGGTGATAGCCTTGTGCTGGAGAGGTGGACTACTGATGACCCTCAACATCTGAACTTATCCTAGAGCTGGTGAATAGAGAAAAGCATCTTTTGGGGTGGCACCTGTCTCCCACCTGTCTCTAGATGTTGATCACAGATTAAACAGAGGTTTGATGATTTAGATGGACTACTTAACACGTTGCAGTATGATATGGTTACTGATGATGATGGTGTGAACCCAAGGAGCATACCCTAGCACTTAGCTTACCTGAGCATGTGGTGGGATTTCTATCTTCAGAGGTTTCTGAGACTTGGCTAGATAAAGGTATGACTGACCTGACCTTGTGCTGGTTTTGAAGGCAGAAGCTTGGACAAGAGACTTTCAGAGGTCCCTTCCAATAAGTATTTTTATGATTAGTCCTGCCCAGGGGATTTAGGCTCACAAGTCAGCAGCATTGAGGCTCCTTGGGGGGATTGTTTCTCCCCTCTAGCCTTCAGGACTCAGTGAACAAAGTTTGATGAGGGCCTAACTACAGTGCAGAAAGCACAGAGCTCAACAAGGAGAGAAAGGGAGGTCTGGGTAGTTCATTTGTCTTACACTGGAAAAGGAGCTTTGCATGTTGTCTCTCTCTCTTTCTTTTCCTCTTTTTTTTTTTTAATTTATTTGCATGTTGTTTCCAGTTATTTTTCCTGTTCAAATCTATGCTTGGTTTGTCATTCTGAAGAAGGAAAAAGGCCAAGCCCTCGAAGAGGTAGCAGTTTTGGGGAGGTCATAAGAAAAGCACATCCCACAGTCACCAAAGGATGAGACTCCTTCAGCATTTCTTACACAGTTGTTTGTGGTAAGGGGAAAGGTCCACATTCAGCTCTGCTTAAAGGAATCTAAATCTATATTATTACTTCCCAGAAACAATGATTTATTGTTTAGCATGTCAAAGGTAAAAAAGGAGATTATTGAAATCTCTTCCATTAGTTCTGCTTCACCATGTCTGAAAGTACCAAAAAGCCCTGGTGCAAGAGCTGGATATCAGCTGCCCAACCTCATGATCTGCTTGTAGAGTCAGTAGCATTCTGGGTCCATTATAGTAACCTTCATCACGGAGCAACTCCACCTTTGGGACAACCCTGCAGACAGCCCAGTGGTGTAGGATGTTTGGGAAAGGAGAATGTTCCCACTTAAGACTTGGCCTAAGTCAATGAGGAGTGGCTTTGGACCCATCTCTCCAGGGAAATGCTTAACCACAGAGGTTGTAGCAACAGAGGCCTTTGACTCCAGGGATGTTTTACAGCTGCTTTGCACTGAAGACTTACGCAAGCTCTGCAACAAGTGAAGATCACTGTGCAGCCAGAGGTCTGGCTCTCACATCCCTGCTCTGGAGTTTTGTCCTGCACCCTTCAATGTCACAGCTTGTGGATGGAGTGAGAATAGGACCTTGAGAGATGCATCCATTGCAGTGGGAACACGGGGATGCTTCCCTCTCATGGCTCTCTGAGTGATGAGAATTAGGGGTGTGCACTTCTCCAGAGGGCCTCTGCTTCTCGAAGGAGCCTTCTGAGGACCTTCCTGCAAATTAGCTCTCACCAACACTTTGAGTTCATACCTGGATTTGAACCAGACTGAAAGAAGCACTGTTTTTCTGCCAGCTCAGAAGCAGTTAGGTGGAAAGTGCAAGGAGGCAGCAGTATATTCAATAAGCATTTGGACAATGCCCTCAGACACATGGTGTGAATTTTGGGGTTGTCCTATGCAGGGACTCAATGATCCTTGTGGGTCCTTCCAACTCAGGACATTCTATGAGTAACGTCTCTTCTTTCAGTCAAGGAGAAGGAGGAGCAATATGGTCTCCTAACTGTATGTCATGTCTCAAACTGGTCCTACAGGGCATCATCTCTATGGCAAAGGGAAGCAATGACTTCAGCAAAAGCCTATATCCCTGATAACACAACTTGGCTAACAAGGGCCAAGCAGAACTCAGTTATGGTGACAAAGGTGCTAAGGACCTGTGTGTGTACATAGGGGTTTTCTTACCACCAAAAGTATGACTTCATTTGCTATTTCATATTCCCCTTGGCATGCAAGTATGGGCAAGGCCAATGGCACAACTGATTGACCTGAGAAAGAGCCTTTTTGTGGAGGTTTGTTTTTCAGCAGCCACCTAAACAAGAGGTCCATTACAAGGATGGGAGCAGTGCCAGGAAAGAAAGGTGTTGGTGTAAGCAGTACTGCATCGAACATTAGAATCACGGAATCATTTTGGCTGAAAAAGAACCTCAAGATCATTGATTCCATCCATTAACCCAGCACTAAACCATGTCCGTAAGAACCTCATCTACGCGTCTTTTAAACACCTCCAGAGATGGTGACTGAACTGCTTCATAGAATCATAGAATCACAGAACAGTTTGGGTTGGAAGGGACCTTCAAGACTCATCTAGTCTAACCACCTCCCATGAGCAGGGACATCTTCAACCAGATCAGGTTGCTCAGAGCCCCATCCAGCCTGGCCTGGGATGTCTCCAGGGATGGTTCATCTACCATCTCTCTGGGTACCTGGGCCAGGCTCTCAACACCCTCAGCATCAAAAATTTCTTCCTCATGCCTAACCTGAATCTCCCTCCTTTAGTTTAAACCCATCACCCCTTGTCCTTTCATAACAGGCCCTGCTCAAAAGTCTGTTCCCATCTTTCTTATTGGCCCCTTTGAAGTACAGAAGGGCCACAATAAAGTCTCCCCAGAGCTTCTCTTCTCTGAGCTGAACACCCCACCTCTCTCAGCCTGTCCTCCCAGCAGAGCTGTTCCAGCCTCAGATCATTTCTGTGGCTTTTCTGGGCCCTCTCCAGCAGGTCCATGTGTGTCCTGTGCTGAGGGCTCCAGAGCTGGACGTTGAATGTCTGAGGTTTTGAAAAAGCTGACTCATTCCATATTGCCTTCTCTCCTTGCTCCCATGCAACCACACTTCTTATCGAGGTGTGTATGCATCCATGTAGTGCTGTCAGATATTGCCCTGCCATCAGCCTAGACCCTACTTCCATTCATCAGAAGTTGTTAGATACCACCTACCAGAGATCATCTTGGAGCCTGCCTTTGCATGGTTGCAATTGCAGCCCAGTGTTGTCATTTACTCCACTACATAATGGTCAGTAAGCTACGTTTTCAGAAGCAGTGAGGGAATTTGGGAGAGTTCAATTTTTTTTTAATTATTTTTTTAGATAGAAAGAAATATCATGTAAGCTGGCATGAAAGCTTGGTAGGGCTGCTGTCCTCATTTTTGGGAGCTGACGCACATGGATATTCAACGCCTCACCTCCCATCTCAAAGGAGAGTCTGTGGCAAAGCCAAGATTTGGGTTCTCATCTCCTTACTCTTCAGCCAGGACACAAGCCACAAACCACATTTCCTTTTGTCCTGGAATTCAAGGTGAGGCTCCAAAGATTCAAATCCAGGTGGAAAGAAACTGATGAAAATCTTTGTACAAATCCTACTTGACTGAAGCTCAAAACTCTCGTCATTGCTCTCACTTTAAAGTCTCCAGTTTTGTTTTGAAATGAGGAAAACACATTTGAAATTTCCTGCAGTGAAATGGGTACCTGGGTTCTCATCTTCTTTAGGCTGTTTCATAGCTGAGAGCATTTCATGGACCAGTTATTTTCCTGGTATAAATGGGCAGGTTCCCATTCAGTCTAGTGAGGGAATGGATTTGTAACAAATTCATTGATTTATCCCACAGTTCAGCACTGCAACTTACTTCTTTTCCACTCTACTATTCATTCAACCAACATTTTAGAAAGTGAAAAATCTGAATTTCAGAGATGTCTATGGGTGTTAAGAGGTAGCCTGGATCAGCACAGGACTTTGTTTTTGGGCTGATATCTGCTGTTCCATCTCTCACCTTGCAGCTACCCATTCCTAATGCATTTACTTCCTAATCGTAGGCTAGAAATGGCTACATGGATTAACACAAGTGAATAAGACACACTATGGGGGGGAAACTGTGAGCTCAGCACCACTGCTTGCCCCCAAGAGGGGAAATGAGATTTTGAGGGGTGTAACACTGGGGGGTAACGTTGTTGTCCCAACCATCCTGCACCCTCACAAGCTTGGCCAACACTGGATTCATCTTTGTGCCAAAGGGCTGACCTTAATGTAGCTCCAGCTACCAAAAATGGCCACAAAAAAACTAGCAAAGTAGCCCTAAAACTTGAACTGGATGTTGTGGAATGTGGAAAGAGCTGACAGGGGTATGGAGAGTAGTGATGTCCACCCATCTGGTAGAGACTGGTAGGAGATGTTCATTGGAAGGAGACTTCCAGAGGCTGGAAGGGATGTTCACTGTCTGTCTTGATTTTATCTTTCTTCTGATTCCTGGCCCATGCCCTGAAAGACCAGGCAATTAGCTGTCAAGTGGAATATTCAGGTATGATATGTTGTGATGGTTCAGCAATATCTTGCTCAGTTGAAATAAACCAGATAACATTTAATTAGATATGTGTCAAAACCACATTTCAAGAGTTGAATTAGGGACTAAGGAACAGCAGGGTGAACAACAGACGTGGCAAGTGTTTCTGAAGAGTGGGAACATAGAATGTCTTGAGTTGGAAGGGACCTCCAAGGAAGATCGAGTCCAACTCTTGTCCCTGTATATGACAACCCCACAGTTCACAACAGGGCTGATAGTTCAAAACAAAGTCCTAGCAAAAAAAAAGTAACGATTTGATAAAATTCTAAACTTCCTTCAGCAATAACGAACAACTGTTCATATGTAAAAACTTCAAGTTCCCTTTTTTACCCTTAAAATGTTAACTTTTATTTTTATGCTAGTTAGTGGAGGGTTAGTCTCCTCCTGTCCTCCCACGACACATCATGTAGACAGTGCCACCTTGCCCTGGCCACTTCCCAGACTTATCTCTGAGCCTGAGGACCTTCCATGGGCTCTGGTCCACAGGATGGTGTGGGCACAGCTCCACATAGACCTGGAAACAGGACTGAGCCGGTCCAGCGTGCCTCCACACAGCCCTGTCTCAGGATATATTCCTCATCGCCCACTTCTGGGCTGAGGCATTGAGGGACAGAGACCCAAAAAAATAAAACAAAAGCAACAACAACAACAACAAAAATGCCCGTCCCCACAGGCATTTGGCTTCCTTTCTTCTTTTCTCTCTTTTTTCCCTCCCCCTTTTTTCTTTAAATTTAGTCTCTAGATGAAAGCCTTTTGAAAAGAACAGGAAACCCTAAAATTTCTCTTCTACGTACATAAATATTACATTTCAGCCATGGTGGGCAGCCTGATGCCACCCCAAAGT
This sequence comes from Nesoenas mayeri, assembly GCF_963082525.1. Lineage (NCBI taxonomy): Eukaryota > Metazoa > Chordata > Aves > Columbiformes > Columbidae > Nesoenas > Nesoenas mayeri. The sequence goes on from NC_137543.1 coordinate 162,895,499, forward strand.
TAAACCTGGAAGACGATGAAGTGAAATTTTCAGCCATAAGCCATCAGATCTGATTTTTTTTTTTTTTCCTCATGAATTAAAAGCCTGTCTTTCCCTGGTTTGGAAAAGGAGATGGGACATTTTGTGGAGGAAGAAAGTTTTTTTTATACAAACCTGTTATTAGCAAAAGCCATCGGCAATCCTTTCTCAGAGTCCTAGGTGTTGCAGCTTGTCTCAAAATGGCTTGTTTTTTTAATAAACAAACATATTTGCTGGGGAAAGCGGTTATTTTTAGTTGAGAAGCTGTGTGTATTTACGCAAGGTGTGTGGGTTGCCCATGTGAGTTTATGGCTCCATTGTCCCTAAAGGACCTATACCCAAGCCCAGACTCTCACTGGGCTTGCAGAAGCCCAGGATCTGCTCCTGGTTTTCTCTCCAGAAGCTCAAGCACCATCCCCTGATCATCCAGCCTGCCATGGCATCCTCAGAGGTTGTGAAGTAGTACCCTCAGGTGCCCTAAAAGTTGAGATAAAGGCATCCAGGGCACTCAGGATTTGCCCAAAACACTCCAGACCTCTATAAACCCCACACCTCCTTCTGCTCTTTCCAGCTTCTCCCTGTTTCTCTTCGCAGTCCTGGTGGCTCAACAATGCAGGGCCAGAGCATTGGCCCAAACACTGTTTTGCAAACAACTAAACCATCCCTTGTAAGCAGGCTCCCTGCACAGTTTTCACCTGGGACAGATGTCACTGCACCAGTGAACACCATCTGGGGGCCAACATGGACCAGGAGACCTTTCAAGATGGTAGCACAGGCAAGATTATTCTTCTGGGATGTGCGTGAGGAGGAGTTTAGACTTGTGGATATGAGCCCTGCTGGGCTTGGAGGGCCTGAAAATGAGTTATGGTCTGATGCATTGACTACTACAGATGTAATCAATGAGTCTTGGTCAAGTCTGGGTTTTCTCGTTGCATCTGTGGTTCTGTGATGGGCCAAAAGAGAAGTGAAACCCTGCATAGAATTGTCATCACCCACCCAACCCATCTACAGCAGCTACCACTGGAGTCAGCAGACTGTGATGATCAGCAAGGGCTTGCTGCTTTTCACTTGCCAGTCATGCCTGAGTCAGAACTAGCAAGAGACAGAAAACACCAACAGCTGGCCTCTACCTGCCAAGGTTTATGGGCCAAGGGCTTCCAGTCCCACTGAGAAATGTCTGCTGAGAAGCTTTGTAGGTCTTGAAATGCACAGGAGGAATAGGTCTCAGGAGTTGTGATAGGCCTAAATGGTCCATGCGTTAGATGTGTAAAGTAACATGGAGGAATGGTGAAAAAAAATATGCAGGCCAGCTAAACTGCAATACTAATTAGAGAATCAGAGTATGGTTGGGGTTGGAAGGGACCTCTGGAGATCACCCAGTCCAACCTCTGCTAACGCAGGGTCACCAGAAGATCACACAGGATTACGTCCAGGCGGGTTTGAATGTCTCAGAGAAGGAGACTCCACAACCTCTCTGGGCAGCCTGGGCCAGGGCTCTGGCACCTCCCAGCAAAGAAGTTTCTTCTCATATTCATGTGGAACCTCCTCAGTTTCAGTCTGTGCATGTTGCCCCTCACCCTGTCATTGGGCACTACTGAACAGAGTCTGGTCCGTCCTCTTGACTAGCACTGTCCCCTCTCAGATTTCCTACAGACATACCCACCTATAGATATAGATATAGATATATGCAAACATTCAAACACACATGGTCTGACAACCAGATTTGAAATACATCTGCAGCACCAAACACTCCCATCCAGAGGCACTGGCCCTCCAAGCTCCCTTTCTCCCCCTCCTGTCCCAAAATGCTGGGTCATTTTTTTTTTGGTTGCTCCTCCCTGCCTGTTTCCAATCCACCCAAATGTCCTTCCCGTAATAGAGTGACCACAATTGCACACCATATTCCAAATGTGGTCTCCCCAGTGCCTTGCACGGTGCCAGAATAAGTCGGGCTGATTTATATTCCATACCCCTAGATAAACACCTTGAGACCGTGTTTGCATTTATCCAGCTGCCAAGCAGCCTCGCAGATGGTTTTAATGTGTTCTCCGCATGCGTGTACTGCTTGCACAGAAATCGGAATTGAAAGTGAGGGGAAGGAAAGGAGGGAGGAGGCGAGGGAAAAGTAACAGGCAGGAGAGAATAAACCTCATTTCCCCCTGGGGATACAGTCTGAGCAGTGAGCAGGCATGGTCTAAATATGCTTCTCATTTCTCCTCCACCAAAGCGAGGTACAGCAGGCTGGGATTTCTCACTAGGCTCAGCCAGGCAAGCAGAAACCAAGAAAGAGCAAAATGGGAGATGCATGTGGTGCAGCCTTCTCACAAAGCACCCTGTGACCGGCCTTTCTGCCTTCAAAAGACAAGTCCCTAGCAGTGACATCAAACTTGGTCTCTTCTCCCAAGTACCAAGTGATAGGATGAGAAGAAATGGCCTCAAATTGTGACAGGGGAGGTTTAGATTGGATATTAGGAGCAATTTCTTCCCCAAAGGGCTGTTGGGCATTGGAACAGGCTGCCCAGGGCAGTGGTGGGGTCACCATCCCTGGAGGGGTGGAACAGATGCAGAGATGAGGTTCTTAGGGGCATGGTTTAGTCCCAATATTGTGTTAATGGTTGGATTTGATGATCTTGAGGGTCTCTTCCAACCAAAGTGATTCTATGATTCTTGCTCCATCCTGAATACAATTATTGGCTTGTGATAATGACTACACCTTCCATGCGCTGAGATTTCTACCTTCAAGGTCTAAGGGGAGCTGCAAGGCACATCTGTTCTAAAACTACAGTAATCTGTGCTACTACAGCTACTCTGTAGTACGGTACTACTGTAAGGGAGTATTCATGAAAAATCCAAGCAACGTTGAGATGAATGGGGACACTATAATAGTAACCTTCAGACACCTCAGGCACAGAGGGACATGCCCTGCCCATGCAATTTCACAGTCTAGCCCTAGAAGAAGGGCAAAGATAGTTTGTGATAAAATGGTATGCAGATGCACAGAAATAAACTAGATTTTCTGACTTGAAGGCTCATAGCTGCCCTGCTGTGGTTTAGTTTGTCTTGAGGAAGTGATGAGCTCTCCTGTTGGATTAAGGAGGTCAAGCCTTTCGTTCTTCTCTAGAGCCACTTTCCCATTTGCCAAACCTTCCCTGTTGCTGGAAGATTTTTTCTTCTTGTTCCTTTTCAGCAAAGGAACTTATGAGTTTTTCCCCAGAGAGGTTATTTTCTTTGACCAGGAGAAAGGATGTCTCAAAACGTGTGAAGCCTCTTATAGCAAACTACCATGGGATGAAGAAGCAAAACAAGTCTCAGAAGACAATGTTTTAATTCCTGCCTCAACAGTTGACTTCTACCAATCTCACCTGCCCATGTTAGGTTTGTAGTCAGGGATTATGATGGTCTCTGATCCTCAGTTTCTCCACAAGTATGATCACTCTGTCCCCCTGAACTCATATCAAACTATGGAAACATAAAGTGAAACACTGGGACGAGGCATCTGCAAAGACGATGAAGGAAAACGTCTTGCCCCACATCCAGTTACTCATGCTGTCCTGTAAGACTAATTTCTTCAGCACTGAAATAGAAAGTTGGAGAGGAGATTGAAGGCGTTTCTTTGGGTTCTAACAGTTCATGGTAATGATGACAGATTCATTTGCATCTTTTGATGGGAGACTCAGCCGCTTTCTGAAGATAGAGTCCCACCAGATCCTGATACAGATTTAATGGACCAATTCCATGGGTGAAAACACAGAGGCACAGAAAGATTTCAGGTGCAGTGAGAGGCAGCAAAGATTACCTTTCTTTATTTTTTCAATTTTCTGGGGCAGCTGGTGGCTCCCCAAATTGTCCTCATGATAAAGCATCAGTCCAGAGGTGTCCCAACACGGTTTTGCACTGTGTTTCTTGCACAGTTTTCAGCCTTTTGCTTTTTGGAAGGATTATGGGAATCAAAGTACCCCAAAAGCAGTAATAGCCTATTTTGTTATCCAGAAAGCATCAGTTTTCTTCTTAATGAGTCCATTGCAAGTGTACATGTTTACAGCATGGAGAGGACATATACCCACCAGATACTTTTTCCAGATTAATATTTTCTGGACATATATTGTATTACGATACTAAACTGAACTGTTTACATGTGAAGGCTGACTTCTGCAAGTTGTTCTGAAGATTGTAGACAAGTGGAAGGTTTTTCTCTCAGTATTTCAGAGCCTGACATTCAGATGAATTTTTTTCTCCCCAATGTTGTTTCTCCACAGCATTCATTTTAAAGTTTACCCAAATTTATTTATTTTGTAAAAAGAATTGGTCTTAAGTTAGACCACTCCGAGAGCTAAATGAAAACTTTATTTACTTTCTTGTCTGCAAAAAAACCTCAGAGACAATAACATTTTGTCCCAATCCAAATTTTGTGGGATGTTTTTTTTTTCCCTTTTTCTTTTGATCCTTCCAGAGAACTGAAAAATAAACAAACTGTTTTTCACAGTGTAAGTTATCCTGCAATGTACAGAGCCAAAGGGAAGGGCTTTTCCAGTTTTCATGGATAGGGAATGTAATATTATTCTTCCTCTAATGTGACTGGAAGGAGACAACAGGCAATAATTTTTTCCCCTCCTTCTTATCACATTAATGCTGAGGAATTTTAGCTCCTTTACTCCCACTGGCAGCTAATGCTTTAGAAGATAGGCAGTGATTAGTCTGGTCCTATTCATCAGCACTAAATTAAAGATAAGTAATCAGCTGTTAAACGATGAGCTCTTCTGTTGTTTTTCATGTCCTAAAATACCAGCAAACTGCATTGATCCCTGTCAGCTCAGACCCTGGAGGGCACCGTACCAGCCAAAGGTCTTTAAAGCAATCCTGGATTCTTATTTAATCTTGTGGAAGCACATTCATTACAAAGGATAAATTACTGTTTGGTTGAAAGATCGCTAAGGCACTAGCTTTGATATTAATGAAACATGCTGAGATCTTGGCTGTGCTTATCATTACTTTTCTAGTGGAGCTCTTTTGCAGATAAGAGCAGGCTGTTCAGTTTTATTTTCATTCCCATGTAATTCCTCTCTCTCACACGCTTTGTACACTGTTGATAAAATCCTTCAGGGGCTGCCATCAGTATGGAAAACAGATGCTGCTCCAAACACAGAGCTGGGGCAGATCCACCACTTTTCTCTTCAATTATGTCACTGACGCTGTATTTTAACTGCCGGGTGCAATTAATACAGTACAATGCAAAGGCGTATGTAAGCAACAGGTTAAATTTGGGTGCATAGTCCTTCTCAAACTCCCCAGGGATTGGAAATTAAGCCCATGTAGAACATCCACATCTGAACGTGGTCCCTTGTGGGACTGGGAGCTAATGGATCAAAAGCTGCAGAAATGGGTGGCTGAGAAGCTGGAAGGATGTAAGAGGTGGGGAAACAGGGTTTGACTTCCCTCTTTTTAAATAGTGTTGAAAATAAGGTCAATTGCCACAGCTTTCAAGAAACTAGGATGACTTGTCAGCCCTTCTAAATATGGCTAAGTTCTGGCTTTGTCCCTTGCAGGCTGAAAGGACAATGAGGTAGATGAGGCAGCAGGGAGGGTGGGCAACCCATCTCCCAGGAATCTCTGGCTCCAGTGCTGGTGTCTCATCTGCTTCAGAGGCTGGTGGCAAACCCAGAGCTTCTTCATGACCCTCTTAGCCTACATGGTCACGTAGGACATGGCACTGGAGCCCTTGAATTGGCTGGTGCCTCCATTTGTTAAGAGAGAAGTGAACCTTCTCATAATTACGGGCCAACAGAAGACGTGCTTAATTACTTCTCAAGTTCTGGAGAACTGCAAAATGACAATTAAAGAACTTTAAATGTGTAATTATTCACTTGCCAATTAAAAAAGAATGGGTGTGCAAAAAAAAAGGTAGACATAACGTTTGGGATAGGACTTTTCTCTTGGTTTGTATCTTTGTTTTACCTTGCACTAAGCACATAAATCACAGATATGTGCAAATAAATGAACGTACATAGAGAAAAGAGGGAGACCTGTGTATGGGGGGAGGCAGGACTTTTCTTTCAGGGCTATTTTAGCTCTCTTCAATGAACAAAAAGGTCAAGAAGGATGATTTAAAGAAAAATCCTGTAACGACCACCCCACCACTCCATTCTCCAAAGGTTAGGAAGTAGAAGTGAGACATGCAAAGTGGTAAACAGAAAGGGATAAACCATTCCTGGGATGTTCGTATTTCTAAGGCAATGGGGTTCATGTGACTTCTCCACCTGCCCGTTCTCTTCCTGCTCCTTTTCTGAAAATCTGTGACTGAGCGAAGGGCAGAAATCCAAAATAGCGAGTAAGCAGGGGGAAAAGCTGGGAAAACTCAACCATTGCACATGTGCTTGGCAGCAGGCGACCGGTCAATCAGGCGACCGTGTGTGTGCTGCCAGCCGATTAGCATGGGCACGGCTCCAAATCAATCAGTGCATGACCTGCATCTTGCCCCGTGATGACAGCACAGGGAAACAGGAGGAGAGGGAAGCCGGGACTCGTGAAGTCATAGACGAAAAGAATGTTAGATGGGAAAGAATGCAAATCTTTAGGAAACAGAAATTACATCATTTCACTCCTTAATAAAATATTATCTACGGTTGGAAACATTGCCACAGACACCTCTCTGCTAGTCTTAGTATTACTTAAAACACACAAATTCAGGCACACAAGCACATCTGAGAAAGCAGCAAAGCATTGCAACATAGCCTAGCACTGGCTGATATGAATAGTGAGTTAAAATTATAGTTCAATTTGGATTAATGGTCTGTTAGCATTAAATCATAACAAATCTACTCTGTGGGCATGAATAATTTTCAGGGAAGGATGAACTGGTAGCTTTGAACCTCACAATCACGTAGTCACAGCATAATGTAGGTCCTTGGTAGACCAGGACCTCCGCTGCCATATCAAGACTATACAAAGCCAAGATACTTTGGGGATCTTCACATTGCTTGGCAACATACAGAGTCCTGAATGCTCAAGCCCTCTTGTTCTCCACTTTGCTCTCCCACCCCATTTATATTTCTTCCATCCCACAGAGGAAACCAACTTTCCAGATCATAGAATCAAAGAATGTCCTAAGCTGGAAGGGACCTACAAGGATCATGGAGTCCAGCTCCTGTCTCTGCACAGGACACCCCACAGTTCACACCATGTGTCTGAGGATGTTGTCCAGTCTCTTCTTGAACACTGTCAGGTTGGGGCTGTGACACCTCCCTGGGGAGCCTGTTTAGTGTCCAGCACCTCTGGGTGAAGAACCTTTTCCTCATGTCCAACATAAACCTCCCCTGGCACATCTTCTTGCCATTCCCTTGGGTCCTAATGCATTGATCCTTCTCAGAGAGTGCTCAGTTATCATCCCATGTCTGACCACATCTTCCTGAATGAACCAGGGAGAAGCTGCTCCTTCTGGAACTAAACACTGAGAAGAAAATTGCAATGATGCCTAAGAGAAACTTTCTCAATTTGTGTGACAGTAGTGTTGGCTTTTTCATGGAAAATCCTCTCCAAAGAGTGGGACAGAGGCATTAGTGTGACCTCTGCAGGTCAACTGACTCTTTTTTATCCTTGTGTCTCTTCCACAGATGGCTTTTGCCTTCCTGAATGGGATGGTATTGTCTGCTGGCCTGAAGGTGTGCCAGGCAAAGTGGTGGCAGTGCCATGTCCCGAGTACATCTATGACTTTCATCACAAAGGTAGGTGTCGTACTCAGTGCCAGCAGAGCCTGGTAAACTGCAGCACAGGGAGACCTGGGAGTCAGAAAATAAGAAATCCTCTTTAGCATCCTTTTTTTTAATCACATGGTGACTCCCATTCAAGTAGGAGCAAAGCCAGGCAAAAGGAAGTAAAGAAACCTTTTTTTGTTGTTTTTTAATGTATACTGAGAGAGAAGAGAAGCACTGTTTTAATCTAAACAATGACAGATTTCCCACCTGCTCCACTCAGACTGTAATCACAGAAGGACAGAATGGTTGGGGTTGGAGTTGGAAGGGACCTCTAGAGATCATCTAGTCCAACCGCTTGCTAATACAGGGTCACCAGAGCAGATCACGCAGGTCGGTCCAGACGGGTTTGGATGTCTCCAGATAAGGAGACTCTACACCCGCTCTGGGCAGCCTGGTCCAGGCTCTGGCACCTCAAAGTGAAGAAGTTTCTCCTCATGTTCAGATGGAACCTTCTGTGTTTCAGTCTGTGCCTGTTGCTCCTCATCCTCTCGCTGGGCACCACTGAAAAGAATCTAGTTTCATCTTCTGGGCACCCACCCTGGTTATATAAGAGGCCATTATAAGCACCAACTACATACCTACAACTGGATAGTCTTGCAGGGTTACAAACCGGTATTTTTTGATGTCACAAACTTTGAGTAGCAGCAGAAACCCACAAAGATATTCTTTCAATTTATATTCTTCACTTCATCGGTGTGTTAATTCTAGTCCCTGATCTCTGCTCAGACCCCTATGGTGGGCATCTGAGACCAGCGCTGGTAACCAGAAAGTGTGAATTCCTTCCTATTTCACTTTCCCTCAGGCAGTGCATTTCTGGGCTTGGTCCTGGTGCCGCAAAGTCTGTGCATGTTTTTAGAAGCAATTGAAGTACACACACTCCTCAGTATATTTTCGAATCTAAAACATTCACTTTTCTTAGGCAAACCTGTGCACCCAAAGACTAAAAAAATTATAGAAATAAGACTAGATATTGCCAGCAGAGCACTCACGTGGTTTTCAGAAAACAAGCACCCTGGCTGCACATTCTGCCTTTTCTATAAGGGACTGTGAGCTGACATATCTTAACCTTCAGCTGATAACAGTATCATAGAATCACAGCATAATTTGAGTTGGAAGGTACCTTCAAAGCTCATCCAGTGCCACCCCTGCCATGAGCAGGGGCTTCTTCACCAGCTCAGGTTGCTCAGAACCCCATCCAGCCTGGTCTGGGATGTCTCCAGGGATGGTTCATCCACCACCTCTCTGGGTACCTGGGCCAGGCTCTCACCACCCTCATTATAAAAACTTTCTTCCTCATGTCTAGCCTGAATCTCCCTTTCTTTCATTTAAAACCATCACCCTTTGTCCTATCACAACAGGCCGTGCTAATGATGAGCCCTCACAGAGAACCCTGCATATGCACTTCTCATTAGAGGCCAGGAGGAACAAGTAATTCATCCTTTTTTCTCTATAACCCAACATGGCACAGATTCCTCACCTTGCTGATATCCACTGGTCAAGTCAGCCAGCGTGGGAGTCAGATTAAGACCCTTATATGCAGAGGTCTCTCTAAGCTCTACCTTCTGGAGTCACGGAATAGAAACATCTGCTGACTAACTTCATCCCCATTAACTGTAATGAGACTTTTTACACAGAAGCCATGCAGTGATTCCCAACATGCAGATATTTAAATACATATTTTTTCATCTGCCAGCTGAATCTTGAGCTGAAACCTTGCCTGCTCTTCTTTCTCCATCATCATGAGGAAGGTAACCAGAGAAAAATGTATCTTGAGATGCACTGAATTTGTAAATGAAGAGTAGGACAATACAGATCACTGTTTAATTTCTTAGGGACAACTGCAGCTCTGAGGATGATTCTGTGCTTCAGGAATTTTCAAAGCTTCTCTCCGTGTTTTGTAGACCAAATCTCTTAAGCTAAGTGCAACTTGTTATTAGCTCCCTGGTGTTTCTGTTAGAAAACTGGTAAAGTTCCTAAGAACATAGAAATTGTGTTCCTGCAGCTGAACTTCAAAGCAGGCAAGAGGCATCAGGGCTGATGGGATCCACCCTTGGAAGAAGTTTCTCCTGTTCTACCATGTCTAGTTCCATTTACTCTGTCTCTTGTTTCTCTCCCACAGGCCACGCTTATCGCCGGTGTGACCTGAATGGGAGCTGGGAGCTGGCCCCGAGCAACAACCGCACCTGGGCAAACTACAGTGAATGTACCAAGTTCCTCACCAACGAGACGAGGGAAAGGGTAGGAATCTGTATTTGTGTATGGAATGTGAAGTCTTGGCCTCATTCAAGCTAACGTAGGGAGCACTGTCTCATTTAGAACCTTTGATGAGCTCTAGTTTGCTGCCTCCTCTTGGAAACAATTTCTGAGCTTGCCAAAGCCACATCTTCGTTTTGATGGGAGTTGTTTGAATTTGACATTCTCCTCAAAGCCAGAAAGGGCTGCAGCTGCCATGATCCCGTTAGTAAAGAGATCTTGGGGAAACCTAAAGCAGGCTCAGGGGCACTAAAAAGTGGTTGGAGGTTATTCCTTGATGTTGAGACTCCAGCTTCTCCATCAGGCAATCATTTTCCCACCAGGTTGTTACTAATTATTCCAGTGCTTATGTGTGTATCTGTGCTAGGGCATGTACAAACACAGCTAAAAGACATGACCACCAAACCAGTAGAAACTCTGCTTATGCAGTTTTTTAACAGAGAACCTCTTGTTTGAAAGGTGTAAATTAAGGATCAGATGGGTTTTTTTAGTGGTGTGTTCATTGTAAATAGGTGGGGACAAAGTCCTTTGCTGAAGCAAATTAACATGTAAGAATCGATATTGAACGGATGCTGGTGTAGTTACAATTTTGAAACAAGCACACCATAGTAAAGGAATTCATAGCACATTGAGAGAGTTTGGTAAGGTCCTTGGGGGAAAAAAAATAAACTGAAAAAAAAAAAGGTTTGGTCTATACATCTGATCTATGGACCTTATTTTCACTCAAATTCAGGTGATTGGCAAAATAGTAGTTGGCAGAAATTTCCTGCCTCTGTCTGGGTGTTAGCCCAGCTGGGGCTCTGTAGTGCTTCTGAATGTCCCCCGGACTACAGTTCTGTGTTAACTTGATAGCAAAGCTGTCAACAGAGTCACCTGAAAGGATGTGACCTTGTTTTTCAGAGAAAGACATTTCCATCCATACACTGTTGCTTCTCTGTTTCTACAACTTGCAAAGAATTGAGCAGAAACCTCTGCTTTCTCGGTGGTACTTGGAAGAGTCCTCCTTGGATATGGGCTATGGCATTAGGGACTGATCATTTGCAGCAAGGGTTATTTTCAGACAGTTGGAGATCTAACCACAAGCTGCAAGGCTTGAAGATGATACACAATCCCTTTGGGAGAATGAACTTAATTTTAAATCCAACCACAGCATAGGGTGGGGAATTTTTGTATTACATTTTTTCCTCAACATTGAAGTAACATATGAATGAAGTTGTTTAGTGAGAAAAGAGGTTCTTTGGGCACCTGCATGCATTATATCATGCAGTTGAGGAACAGACAAGGTTGTATACACCAGGTACCACTCCAGCTACACAATAGCAAAACGTGTTGTCTCCATGCTGGATGATGTCACTTTTGGAACAAGTTTGGTGGGACTCACCTTTTCCCATTCCATAGAGTGGAAAGAAGTATTTTAGCCCCAGAGATTTCTGGGAAATTTCTGGAGTAGGTGTTGGAGTCATTGAGCATCTTGCACACACTGAGAGCTTTACTAAGCTGCACGACTTCTTGAGCTCTCTGAAGTCATTGTCTCCCATATCCCACCTCTCTCAACCATGTCCTGTGGTGGAAGTCATCTGCTGTAGACCTCTCCATCTGAACAAGTCTTCTAGATTCCCCCTAAAGAAAAGAGGCCCTTTCTTTTAAACCGTCCATGCTGGCACCTAGGACTTGATCAAGGTAGACCAGGGTACAAAGAAGAAGAGAGTTTTCCATTTGTTACCAGCACAAAGAAGAAATATAGACTTTCCAACCCCAGGCACCTGAGGCTAGAAAAAAGGCTGGAAGCAAAGCCTGTTGTCCTGGATTTCATGGATCCGTCTTTGTCTTTGTCCTCTGAATACAGAAGTGGTCACTGCACAGACAGGTGATGTGGACTGTCCTTCCTAATGGACATTAGATGAGGTATCATAATGATCAACTTCTGCTCTTACTTGGAAAATTATTGCCTCTCTTCACAAGGTTTTTTTAATAAAACATCCCAAGATTATCATCTTCACTATTCTGTACACAAGGCTTGGTAGTCATTTGCCATGAGTTTTCTGGTCTAGCTACACAGAGATGAATTTAATTATATTTAATGGTAAGACAAATTAACCTATCATCATTGCTCAGATTAAATGCCAACATGGCATTGCTTAAGTGATGCCTGCCCAGTGCAAAGAACATTAGAAAAATGGGTAGCTTCCCCCAGCTTTGGAATTGTATCTCGATTAACAAATGCTTTTTAGCTGCATCTATTACTCACTATTGTTATTACCTTGTATTTGCAAGAAGTTGCTTTCTTCTGTCCAGCCTTGCACTCACCTCATAGTGATGTTTCATGTTGTCTTGTAGTTGCCTTTTCTTACCATAAGGGCAACTGCCTTATAGTGATAAGTGAAGCAAAAACATCTACTGCAGGTCTCTTGAGCCTTCTGGTATGAAATATATGAGCCTTCTGTGGAAATATAAAAAAAGGAATGACTTTTTTTTTTCTCAGTTGGATGATGACTTTCAGAGAGCAAGGAAAGCCTCTTGTCTTTCACACCCAAGCATGGCTCTGGTATTAATAAACCTTCCTTTGATTTTTTTTGCTTAAAGTAAATATGTCAAGAGATGTCAGAATCAGGGAATTTGGCAAGATAGACGAGTCATCTTTAGAGAGAGATTGTTTTGTGTTATTATTTCCCTCCCTGGGGAACAGCATCTTTGCGTCACCAGTAACAGCTGCATTTAACCAACATTTTGAAAGGAGATTGTGGGCTGACTCCAAGCAGGACAGCATCCGAGCAGATGTAACCAGAGGAACTTTTAAGCAACCATGCACTAGAAAGCATTAGGAACAAAAAAGTCTGTCTGCGACTATATATGTGTATGTCTGCATTGCTATCTCTAGAAATAGGCCTATATCTATAGATAGCTACATATACAGATAAACACACCCAAATAAATACCCACGTCCATGAGCACACACACACATATATGTCCACATATGTTTGTTTAGGTGTGTGCTCTTCTCATTTTAGCCACTGTGGGATAATTATAAGATTGACCAAAGCAGCAAACAGAAGGCCCCAGAGAAAGTTTGTGTCTTTTGCTACCTTTTCCTGAACCACATAAATCGGATTATTCCACACAGAGCAGCACAGAAACCGCTTTCTGAAATTAGAAAAGTATGCTAAAGCCATCAGAGCCAGGAGAATTAACAGCTCGTAACTGCTCAGTGAGCAATTGCACTTGGGCTGTTTTCTAAGGGAAAATTAGTGTTTCTGAAGGATGCTGGATTGACAGCCCTGAAGATTGATGTCCCCTCTTTAGCCAGGAGAGCAGGTAGGCTGCAGTTAGCTGTTGAAGTGTGTTTCCCCAAATACCTTGCAGATAGCGTTAATCTTGCCATGAACAACTGTGTCTCAAACACGGTCTGTAGAAGATAATTATTTAACAAGGGGTAGGAAGGAGTTTTGTGGGAAGGTGTCTTGGTGGCACATAATGGGAAGATAAGACAGTTGTCCTTGTGCCTTTGGGGCAGTGCTGAAAGCCACCACTATGCCACGAGCTGCTTCCCTGAACTCTCATATTCTGCTTTTAAGAAAACTCATCACCGGTGCCGCAGAGATGGTGGAAAATGTTGTTCTCCCACCCCATCCCCAGGAGATGTGCATGGGCACTCCCTATTCCAATTGTATCCTGGCTCTTCACAAGGTCTACCTGCCCCTGAACAGATAAGCCAAGAGATCTGTGGGGAGTCACCATCCCTGGAGCTGTTTAAAAGATGCACAGATGAGGTTCTTAGAGACACAGTTTGATGCCAGGGTTGGGTTAATGGTTGGACTCGATGATCTTGAGGGTCTTTTCCAACCAAAATCATTCTGTGATTTTATGATCCCGCCCCAGCACCCTTACCAGGCTGCTTAGTTTATTTTCCACCTAGTATATAGAGACAGTTGGATAAGGGAGGGAAAGGAAAGGGAATGGATTTGCTGGTGTTCACTCTTTGAGGAAGGTGATGTGGATAAACACCAGCTGTTTGTCTGTCTGCTGTGTTTCACATCACTTAAGCACAAGCTGCTGAATGTTGGCAGAGGGCATGCAGCATTGCTACATATCTGCTAGATGATAGACACACAGATATATATATATGTATCTATATTTATTCTGTAATATATAGTGACCATCCCATGTACAGGGCACCTCAAATCCTGGGGGCAGCTCTGGGCCATTCATGCCAAGAAAGGCCTTGAGGTGCTGGAGCGAGTGGAGAGAAGGGAACGGAGCTGCTGAGGGGCTGGAGCACAAGTGTGATGGAGCAGCTGAGGGACCTGGGGGATTCAGCTGGAGAACAGGAGCTGAGGGGAGACAGGGACACAAAGAAACGGCCTCAAGTTGCTCCAGGAGAGGTTGAGGTTGGGTTTGGGGAACAATTTCTTCCCCAAAGGGCTGTGGGGCATTGGAACAGGCTGCCCAGGGCAGTGCTGGAGTCACCATTCCTGGAGGGCTGGACAGACGGACATGAGGTTCTCAGGGACACGGGTTAGTGAAAGCATTAGGTTAACAGTTGGACTCAATGATCTTGAGGGTCTTTTCGAACCAAAATGATTCTATGATTCTTTGGATAAAACATGGCACACATGGAAAGTCCTGTTGTGCCTCTGGCATTAGAAGGAAGATTTTTAGGCAACTTCTCTCAAAGAAACATAGTAGCTCTTTGACTATGGGTGCCTTCCCTTTCACACGGCTAGCCAATAGCAGCACCTTCAGCACGGTCATTTTTCTGGCCACCTTTTCAGGAGTAATGGTACATTTTGCTCAGTAAGCAGAAATTTCCTTCATTCCTATCTCCCAAAAATAACACTAATGCCAAACACATCTCTTTTTAAAGCAGGTCAAACCTATCCTGTTTTAAAGGATGAGCTTAAGGGTAGATGTGATCTACATATACTGAAATCATGGGGAAGGGGAATCTGAGACAGCAACTTGGGAGATTAGCTCTGCTTGAAAACCACCAGCCTAGCAAGATGGGCCATCCTAAGATCTAAGCTCAGCCTACTAATTCTGTCTTCACCTGCTACTGCTTGTTTATATCATGGTGGTTTTACTGCTTCTAGAGAAATCCAGGAGACCTCAAGAATCCACCACACACCAAACACAATGGGGAAGGCACAGCATGTTGCAGCGCTGCTTTATCTAAACTCCATTGTTCAAACCAAAAATCTTCTATGTTTGGCCTTTGTTCTTGGTGCTCTCTGGGGTCCTTTTAGAATCCAACAACTTTGTGAAGCCTCAGATTGATGGCATAAAACATGTTTACTTGGTGTGTACTGAGTTATACAGATGAAATGCCATCAAAGTTCATACACTTGCACCATGGAAGATGGACAGATGTTTTAAAGGACATTCAGGAATAAAAAAATAATGCATCATGGAGATGTGTTCTTCACTCTTGCAAGCAACCCTGTCATGCTGTCCTCATTTCATGCCTATAGGTTAGGTCTGGTGGGTTTCTGTAAATGTTGCAGCACCTTTTACTGTGGTGTTGTTGATAATAGTTCAAGCCTAGAGTCTGATGGCAAAGTCTGATGCTTTATAACAGCAACATATTCATATTTTCCATGAGAACATTAAGGTTCTTACAACACAACACACTGGGGCAGATGTAATCCCCTTGTACCCCATATTTAGCCATTGCTGGCCCATAGTAGATGTTCAAAGACAGTTTATTAAAGCTGGCAAGAAAAGAGTGTTCTTGTCCCCATTTACAGATCTCCAAGGGCCCGCAGCTGTGGGGCATCCTCACCAAGTGGTTGTAACATAGGATTTGGAGAACTTTTTCCTATTAATGTGAACAGCAGATTTGGGACACATTTTATCTGTGGTCTCCTGGATGTCCTGTGGCTATGAATACTGTAGATAAACTGGGCATGACATAGAAAAGCACTGCCTCTCATTAATACATCTGTGGGGCACCCAAAAAGCTCAGGTGGCTTCTGAGATGTGGGTCTACTCCTACCCTTTCCTTCTTCTTTCTTAGATTGTTCTATAGAGCTGAACAACTCTCCAGCTCTGCTGGCTGCAATTAAGGGGTTCAATTTATTTGCCTACACTGAGATGCCTGGCACCACTGGAGATGTTTTATAACCTACAGCATTAGCACAAGGCTGGCAGATGTCTATGAGATCCAGGGTCTTCTGGAACAGCATCTGGGGTCCATGTGGATGTTTACAGGCATCTCACACAGCACTTAGTGCTTAGATATAGGCAACTGGATCACAGGGTCTCTCATTATTGACTATCACGTGAACACAGACACTCAACACACATGGAGATGCACATTTACACATTTGAATAGGGGTGTCTTAGTGGGAGAGCTGACCTCATTTGCTCTCTGGATTGTGAGGATCTGAAGCGCCTGGCACCTCTATAGATGAGGGGAGCTGAATTCTGCAGCAAATAGTCATGTTCAACACCCAAGGATTTCCCTTAAGCTTTGTAAATCACTGACTGTTTTGTGCCTTTTGCAAACATCCCTTCTCCCTGTCATGAAGCTTTTTTTAGTCACATCTTTTATTTAAAAAAGGACAAAAACAGCAGTGAGTAGAGCTAGTGACAGAGGCTTCCTGGCATTGCTTATCATTCAGAGCAGTAAAATGCTTCCTCTGCTAATTTCAACCATATAATTAGCAACATCTGAATCAGCAGCTTTGAGAAACTTTGCAGATACTTGATCTGGAAAGCCATAACATATGCTTTTCTCTTCATATACTGCTAATCCCACCCTTCAACATAGCCTGACAACCCCTCAAAAGACAACTGGATCCACTTCAGCTTCACGACCTAAATGTTGCAGAGTCTTGCCCTTGTCTCACAAAAGGGGAAAGAAAAAGGTTGAAAGGAGAAAGCTGGATACAGGACTCATTGCAGTGACACGTGGACTGGAGTTTGCCACCAGTCACACAGAAAATACAGGTCTTGGTCACCCATGTCAGTCCTTGTGACACTGGAAGGAAACAAGACATGCAAACATCAAAACCCTGAAGGTTCCATCCAGACGCTGATACACGGGTTATGTTTATGCTCTGAACCGTATGAGATGTCCTAAGTTACATGAGACAACTGCAAGGGAACTGCAGATACAACACGGGACCTACAGGAAGCTCATTCCTTTATGTAAAAGCAGCTTGAAGCCAGACAGAACATTTAGGTGCCTAAAATTATGGGACACGTTTAATGACAGCTGTATTGCATCCTACAAGACCTCTTCCTTGAGACTCTAATGGATGGGAATCACTATATAAATGTAAACTCTATTAGAGCTAATCACCTTGGACTCCTCTTGTGACAACCCAGTCAATGCAGCTGGTGGCCAGGGCATCATCCTGTGATTAAAATCATAGAATCATAGAGTACTGGGTTGGAATGGGCCTCAGGGGTTACCTGGTCCAAACTTTCTTGGTGAAAGCACAGTCTAGACAAGATGGTCCAGCACCCTGTCCAGCTGAATGTTCAAAATGCCCAATGTTGGGGAATACACCACTTCCCTGGGGAGATTATTCCAATGGCTGATTGTTCTTATCATGAAAAATTTCCCTCTTGTGTGCAATCGAAATCTCCCCAGGAGTAACTTGTACCCATTAACTCTCATCTTTTCTATGTTACTCCTTGTAAAAAGGGAGTCTCCATCTTCCTTGCAGCCACCCTTTGAATACTGGAACATGGTGATGCGGTCTCTCCTAAGACTTCTTTTCTCAAGGCTGAACAAGCTCAGGTCTCTCAGCTTTTCTTTATATGGCAGCTTCCCAGAACTTTGATCATCTTTGTGGCCCTTCTCTGGACACTCTCTGGTTTGAGTTGGAAGAGACCTTAAAGATTGTCTAGTTCCAACTCTCCTGCCATGGTCAGGGACACCTTCCACTAGATCAGGCTGCTCAAAGCCCCGTCCAACCTGGCCTTGAAACAGGTGAATTGCAACCTAAAGCAACCTAAACCTTCTTGCTGCTGGGACCTCAGGTAGCCAGCTCTGATGGAGCCATCTGTGTCATAGACATCTAAATTAGAGGACCACAACCCCTATGATAAACCCCATGTACCCATAATAGAGCTTGAGGGAGCAGAAATACCCTTCACACAGACTGCCCTAGAGCTGTCTGCAATGCAAGAGTGAAAGTACAGCTGTGGTTTGCAATGAATGGGGCCTCAAAACCCCATGTCTGGTGCTCCACTGTTGCTCTGAGGTGTCCTGCAGAGGAAAGCAGTTTTCCTCTGGATTCAGATCAATGCAAATTATCTTCCCCATTGGTGGAAGTGGAAAAATTAGGAGTCACGTTGAGAGCTGAGCACAGTATGAAAATGTAACAGCCAAGTGTTCTGAGCGTCACACACCTGGAAGATGTCCAACCCGCAGGGAGCGGGGAATGCAGGGACCCTTGTAGGAGGGGGCACATCCAGCTGGTGGGTGCCGGTGGTGGCTAGGTTTTGTTTATTTTGTTTTTTTCCATGTGCTCTCTGAGTTCATGCAGAAGCCATCTCCAGCTCTACTTGGGTTTCCTGTCCTCCCAAAGCCACCAAGCTGCTATGAAGTTCCAACCCTGAGGTCAGGTTGGTGGAAAGCTGAGATGCAAAGGGGAGCAGAGAGGAAGTCTCCCACCAGACCAAGAGGGAAGGGGAAAGGGAGATCTTGTTACACATTCAGCACGCAATACATCTGAAATAGCACTTATATTTTTTGTGGTTCAGCCTATTGTCAGCCTCTGAGTTATGGCTGGAGTGAAGTTGGGAAGGCAGGGTCAGGTGGGCTAGCTCACAGAATCACGGGATGGTTTGGGTTGAAATGGACCTCTGGAGATCATCCAGTTCAACCCACCTGCTAATGCAGGGTCACCAGAGCAGGTCACACAGGATCATGTCCAGGCAGTATCACAGTATCACAGTATGTTTGGGATTGGAAGGGACCTCAAAAGATCATCTAGTCCAATCCCCCTGCTGGAGCAGGAACGCCTAGGTGAGGTTGCACAGGAACATGTCCAGGTGGGTCTTGAATGTCTCCAGAGAAGGAGACTCCACAACCCCCCTGGGCAGCCTGTTCCAGTGCTCTGTCACCCTTACTGAGAAGAAGTTTTTTCTCAAATTTAAGTGGAACCTCTTGTGTTCCAGCTTGATCCCATTGCCCCTTGTCCTATCATTGTTTGCCAACGAGAAGAGCCTGGCTCCATCCTCATGGCACTCACCCTTTATATATTTATAAACATTAATAAGGTCACCCCTCAGTCTCCTCTTCTCCAAACTAAAGAGACCCAGCTCCCTCAGCCTTTCCTCATAAGGGAGGTGCTCCACTCCCTTAATCATCTTGGTTGCCCTACGCTGGACCCTCTCCAGCAGTTCCTTGTCCTTCTTGAACTGAGGGGCCCAGAACTGGACACAATATTCCAGATGGGGTCTCACTAGGGCAGAGTAGAGGGGAAGGAGGACCTCTCTTGATCTACTAACCACCCCCCTTCTAATACATCCCAGGATGCCATTGGCCTTCCTGGCCACAAGGGCACAGTGCTGGCTCATGGTCATCCTGTTGTCCACCAGGATCCCCAGGTCCCTTTCCCCTACACTGCTCTCTAATATGTAATTTCCCAACCGATACTGGAACCTGGGGTTGTTCCTGCCCAGATGCAGGACTCTACACTTTTCCTTGTTAAATTTCATTAGGTTATTCCCCGCCCAACTCTCCAGCCTGTCTAGGTCTCGCTGGATGGCAGCACAGCCTTCTGGCGTGTCAGCCACTCCTCCCAGCTTAGTGTCATCAGCAAACTTGCTGATAGTACACTCTATTCCCTCGTCTAAGTCGTTAATGAATATATTGAATAATACTGGCCCCACTACTGACCCCTGAGGCACTCCACTAGATACTGGTCTCCAACTAGACTCCGCACCATTGACTACCACTCTCTGGTTTCTCTCCTTAAGCCAGTTTGTAACCCACCTCACTACTCTATTGTCCAGACCACACCTCCGCAACTTAGCAACTAGGATGCTGTGGGAGACTGTGTCAAAGGCTTTACTGAAGTCAAGGTAGACCACATCCACGGCTCTGCCATCATCCATCCACCTTGTAACATTCTCATAAAAGGCTATGAGGTTGGTCAAGCATGACCTACCCTTGGTAAAGCCATGCTGACTGCCCCTAATAACCTTCTTATCCTTGATATGCCTTGAGATAGCACCAAGGATAAGCTGTTCCATTACTTTCCCAGGGACAGAGGTGAGGCTGACCGGTCTATAGTTACCCGGGTCCTCCTTCTTGCCCTTTTTGAAGATTGGAGTGACATTTGCTTTCCTCCAATCCTCGGGCACCTCTCCCGTTTCCCAAGACTTGGCAAAGACGATGGAGAGCGGTCCAGCAATGACCTCAGCCAGCTCCCTCAGCACTCGCGGATGCATCCCATCTGGACCCATGGATTTATGGATGTCCAGACTATTTAATTGCTCCCTAACCCAGTCCTCACTGATTAAAGCAAGCTCCTCCATTGACCTGGCTTCATCTGGGGTCTCAGGGGTACAGGGCTCCCCAGGACAGCCTCCGGCAGAGTAGACAGAGACAAAGAAGGCATTCAGTAATTCTGCCTTCTCTGTGTCTTCCGCCACCAGGGCACCCACCCCATTCCTCAGTGGGCCTACATTGCCTCTGGTATTAGTTTTATCCGCTATGTATTTGAAAAAGTTCTTTTTGCTGTCCTTGACCCCTCTCGCCAGCTGTAATTCTAAGGAGGCCTTGGCTATCCTAGCTGCCTTCCTACATCCTCTAACAGCAGCCTTATATTCTTCCCAAGTGGCCAGCCCCTGCTTCCATGACCTGTAAACTCTCCTCTTCTGCTTGAGCATACTCAATAGATTCCTATTCAACCACGTAGGCCTCCTGGCTCCCTTCCTTGACTTCCTACGTGTGGGGATGCTCTGATCCTGAGCGCGGAAGAAGCAATCTCTGAATGCAATCCAGCTCTCTTGGGCCCCTTTTCCTTCAAGCAGTCTTGCCCATGGGATTTCCCCCAGCAATTGCTTGAAAAGGCCAAAGTTAGCCCTGCTAAAGTCCAGGCAGGTTTTTAATGTGTCCAGAAAAGGAGACTCCACAACCTTCCTTGGCAGCCTGGTCCAGGGCTCTGCACCTCAAAGGAAAGAAGTTTCTCCTCATATTCAGATGGAGCCTCCTGTGTTTCAGTCTGTGCCCGTTGTCCCTCATCCTGTCATTGGGCACAACTGAACAGAGTCTGGTCCATCCTCTTGACATTCACCCTTGAGATATTTATCAGCTTCAATAAGATCCCTCTCAGCTTCTCTTCTCCATATGAGGTGCTGCTTCTCCATCTGAGAAGCCCCAGCTCTCTCAGCCTTTCCTCATAAGGAAGATGCTCCAGACCCCTCATCATCTTTGTGTCCTTCTGCTGGATTCTCTCCAGTAATTCCTTGTCCTTCTTAAACTGGGGAGGCTAGAACTGGACACAGTACTCCAGCTTGCTGCAGACAG
Source organism: Nesoenas mayeri (assembly GCF_963082525.1). Taxonomy (NCBI): domain Eukaryota; kingdom Metazoa; phylum Chordata; class Aves; order Columbiformes; family Columbidae; genus Nesoenas; species Nesoenas mayeri. The sequence goes on from NC_137543.1 coordinate 162,917,006, forward strand.
ATCATTTCACCTGGCTGTAGAAGACAGATTCCTGAGGTTTGGTGGAGCTTTGCAATGTGTGGTCAGAGAGGATGGGGCAAAGGAACAGCCCTGAGAGCACCACCTCAGGAGGATGCATGGTGCATGGCTTGATGGGAAGTCATTTCACCAACTCTAAAAACATCTCAGCCACATCAGGTGGGCTTCATTCTGCCCAGCACTCCCCAGGAGCAACCATGACTGACTCACCCATGTGAAGGGAAGGCCTCCAGGGCATTTATGTCTAGGCCCTGATGGCAAGGGAAGAGGACAAGTTGAAGGCAGATGCTAGAAGCACAGGAAAGCTATAAGACAGGAAGAAAGGAGGGAGTCAGATCCATCCCACACCTTCCCCATCATTATCTCATCCCAGCAGGGCATGGGATGGAGGGAGCAGAGGGCAATGTTCAAGGACATCAGTTTTGAAACTGATATTCCCTAGTTTTGATACTGTATTGTGAGCTTTACAATATTTTACTGATAATCCAAGCACCTGGAATCATAGATATTGAGGTTTTGTCCTTCTGTTTTTCCGTTAGCTTTTTTTTCAGCCTTTCTCTTTTTTAGTTCATGTGCATCAACAGTTGAAACAGAGAAGAATTACTGAAGGAGCCAAATGAAATTACACTGGTTAAAGTATCACACCTTTTAAACCAGGGTCTCATGGTGTGGCAAGGACAGATTTTTAAAGGGTGGGTTGCCTCTTTTAACAGGTCAGTGGGTGTCAGTGACAGTCAGTTTGTCTTCAGGATGGATTTATAGGAGACATCATGTAGAGCTCCTGTTGCAGCAGGATGATCTAGTAGTTGGTGCACTGTCTGGGGACTATGGAAGTCCATGGCTTGGCTATGCATGACCTTTGTGGTCTTCTGTAAATTATTTAAACTCCCATGCACCTCAGCTCCAAAAAGAGGGTTCTCAGACCATGGCGGTGGTTGTTTGGGTTGGCAGATGCCTCAATATTTTGTTACCTGGAGGACCTTTCCTGAATCAGCACTGTGGTTTCCACCAAGCTGGGACCTCCCTTGTGCTAAGAGATGAGTGAGACCTGGAATTGCCTTTAGACCTTTTTTAATTCCTCCTGGGTAAATCCAAGTCTCACCGTTCCTGAGAACAAACGCCCCTAGGAACTAGCATGCACTGACTACCCTATGTGACCTCTTGAACAACCTCAACCTTTTGCTTGGGAGGCTTTCCCCAAGGACCTAAGCACCCCATCCAGAAAATCACCTTCCCTGTAGACTCCCCGTCATGACACCGATTAAGATTTGCGGCACCTATGTCTGCAAGTAGACACAGCAGCGTGCATGCACAGATGCACGTGTATGTCTTGGCAGTTCCGACTCAACCTCCTTTCAAAAAGAGGGCCTGTGGTTAATCAGAGGGATTAACCACAGCCTCCAAACACATCCTGCCAGCCAATCAGCAGTCTCTTCCCAAGGCCATTGCTGCTACAAGGGTGGTGTTGTCCGATAGGAGCGTGGATCTTTCCGGTTAAATTTCTGAATGGGGCTCAGGGACGCTTTTGTTCAGCTGGGCGTAGTAAAGCCTCACAACTGCTGAATAACTTGGAGTAGGTTTTTGGTTGGGTTTGTTTTGTTTTGTTTTGTTTTTCAAACTTTCACCATAGAGGCAAATGTTTTCCAGTTCAAAGAGGATTCCAGCTTAGCACCGGGAAAATTGCACTAGGCTTTAAAGGGAAGGAGCTTTTATTTTTATTCTTATTCCCTAAAGCTTTTAAATTTGCTCACATTGGCTTTTTAGCGCCTGCTGCCTCCACACACATATAGAGAGATATATATAAATATGCACATACACATGCTCTAGTTTAATATTGGCAAGAGCATCACTCTGCCAATGGAAACCTCAAAGAAACATTCACATATCTGGGGATTCTGATGTAATAGGGCTGAGGTTTCGCATTCCAGGACGGCATTTCTAGCCTCAAATCAAAATCAGAGCTGTCATTCAGAGCCCGGCGTTACTAATGTTATTGCAACCCAGCGGGTGGGGTGAGGGAAAAGCAGGAGGCAGGGGAGGAGGCAGCGAGGAGAAAGATGCTGAATTGGTTGGTTTCTTTGGGGTTTATTTCTAATTTCAGATGATGAAAGGCGGTACAAGCTAGGATGGTAGCAGGATGTTTTAACCCTTTACAGGCAGCTGCATACCCTAGCACAGGATGAAGAAAAGCATCTCAATATGTAACAGAAAGCTCAGGGTTTCTAAGCCCAACTTTAAAGTACAGCGGGCCAAAAGAACTAAAACCTACTACAGGATTAATTACTAGGAGCTCTCCTGTGACAAAGCCCTTTCCAATGGGACTTTGGCAAGCTCGAATTGTGTCCTGATTGCATAACCACAGTCATAGGCTGCTTTTTACTTTAAAAAAGAAAAACAAATGCAGGTGATTTCTTCTCATATCCCACAGACAAAGTATATTCTCCCTATGTTTTCTGTGGTGGGTTGATACTCCACCAGTCATTCAGCAATGGTATGGCATATCCCTATGGCTAAATTTTACAGTCCCAGCAAAAATCCCAGGTCAGTGGGCATTTTGTTCAAGCAAAAGTTGCCAAGTGATCTCTGGATTTGGCTGAGAGTTTGTAAAGCTCTTTGGGTTCCTTTGGGATGAAAATGCTGCAGAAGTTCCAGGCATGGGATTAACCCAACTCCATCACTAGTCCCTTGCAAAAACCCCACCTCCCCTAGGTCATCAGGAAAGATGAATATCACTTTCCAAGCTGCTCTTTTGTCAAAAAAAAATATAAGACATCAAGTGCGATTGCCAATGGTTTTACAGACCCAGAGCTGTACACCCCCAGCCGGTACGATAGCCCAAATCTCTGCGCTGCTACCATGGTTGTGTTACAATGCAGGAGGACGCGTTCTAATGTGACGCTATTTTTTCCATCATTTGTACTGCAGGAGGTCTTTTATCGCCTCTATTTGATTTATACTGTTGGATACTCCATCTCTCTGGGATCCCTCACAGTTGCTGTCCTTATCCTGGGATATTTCAGGTAGGCGGCTCTGTTTCTTCCTAAGCAAGTTGTCACTAGACTGGAAAAGGCTTTCCTAAAGGATAAAACTGGAGTGGCATGTGCTTCTTCAGTAAGCCACAAGAGGTTACCTCTGTGCTTTGGGCTGTGTTAGTGTCACTTAGGTCAAACTTCTTGGGGGATGGTGGGTGGGATGTTTGAATCCCTTGCCTGCAATGGAGTTTTCAAGACCCTCTTTATAGTAAATGGAAAGAAGAGGCTGATCTCACTTGGAAGACTATCTAGGGCTTTCTATCCCTATTACCTTCCAGATGACTGGCTTAGATTCAGATGGCTAATTTTTAGATAGCTAATTTTTCATAAGGGAAATTCTACTCTAAACCCAAATATTCATGAGGGATAGACCAATTGAAATATTAATGAAGAATAAACCCATTGAAGGGGACCCCAGCCGTGTAAAAGTGCCAGACTGATTCCTCCCATCTCATACTGCTGCTATATCTAGGTATCCAAAAATGACCACTCACCCTCCTAACTTTGATTTTCTCCCTTTTCACTCCACCACCCCTGCTAAGGGATGTATGCCCCTGAATACCATTTTGAACCCACGTCATCCATCCCTCAGACCTGGCTGTTGTGTCTCCTTGCTGCTGTAGGGACCAGGAGAGGGGAGGGATGAAAGGTCTTGCTCACAGCTAGAAGTTCATCCTTTGGGAAACCATACCTGGTGATTTGCAGGTGGAGCTGGGTGCTGAGCCCCACATTTCCCTCCCTTTGGTCCTGGCAGTATCTTCTCCTAACACACAGCAGGACCCAAACAAGATGAGGTTCTTAGGGACATGGTTTAGAGATAGACTTGGCAGTGCTAGGTTGGTGGTTGGACTTGATGATCTTAAAGTTCTTTTCCAACCAAAACAATTCTATTGACAGCTCTGATGGGAAATTCTCCTCACAGCAAACAGCCACGTAATGTCTGCAGATGGACTCAGCAGCTCCCACCATGCTCAAGATAAGCCCTAAACACATGCTGCTAAGAATAAAATGTGTGGTCTTTAGCTCTAAAAGTGCTCAGACCTCTCTGTAGTGAGCAAAAGGAGGTCGAGGGGATTTGCTTGGATAGCAGAGCATCCCAGTACCCAAATCTCTGATACACATAAGCCAAGGGGGACTGCAGACCCCTCCTGGGACCACTTGCATGACAGAGTTCCAGATCCCATCCCTGCCACCACCCTCCTGACCTCTCAACCCTTTTCCTCCTGTTCTATTTCCCACTGGACAGTGGCAAGGTTGTTAAAATATTTAATGTCCTCGTATGCAAGTATACACCTAGTTTCAGGAGACGAGCTTTCTCTTTCACCGCATAGTTGGAGCACTTCACAGCCTACATGGACAACTATGCTAGAGCATCTTTGTCCCAAGGATGAAAGCAGTAGCAGCGACAAAGCCAGATTTTATTCCAGATAACACATAATCCAGAGATTCATTGACTACATTTCAAATTCAGGGAGCAAAGCCCATCTTCATTTATACCTCAATAGTTCCACTTAGCATAATTTGTATTATAATAGCACAGGAAATAACTGTTATTACTATGACAATCTCCCCCAAAGGAGAACAAAACACAGCTTTTATTTTTCATTTCTATTAATGGAGCTGGGGATATAAGAGGGTATAAATTCATATATAGATTCATGCATGACTAGCCATGCAGCAGAGCTGTAGAGGACAGAAGGGGACCCCAGCAGGTCAGTTAGTTCCTTCTTTTCCCCGAAGGCAGTATCACAGTTTCTAAAACACACCTCATAGACATGGATTTAACCCATTCACATCTTACCATCCAGCTTTTCCCCAAAAAGGATCTTAAAGTGCTTTACAATCAGCATTTGTGGGGTCATTGCTGCCACTGCAAACAGAGAAAACAGCCCAGCACACCAAAGTACTGTGGTTGCCACTAAATTTGGAGTGGGTAAAAAGATTAGCAGTTTAGAAGAATCTCTGGTAGGTTTTTAGTGGCCACAAGTTCTGGAGCCTCTATCATCCATTTCCTCTGCACAAAGCGCAGGTAAATGTGAAGTCTTGAAATGCAGGGTCTGACCCAGAGACGGGCAGATTTGTTGGAGGGATGGATTTAATAGTGAAAGGGACAAACACTTTGGTATCAGTGAGCACTCTGCATGTATCCTGCCTCCTGTCTGTACATCTTGGAAAATGATGCACATCTGATGCACACTCCTTGCACCTGCACTGAACGCCAGGGACATGCTCATCGTGTACACGGGAATGCACATGCCCTGCACTCACTGCACAGCTGTTGTTGGCTCACACCACACATCCTGCGTGCCAGATGTGCATTCCCTACATGTACCCTGCACACTGGGTGCACACTCACTGCACACACCCTGCACGTTGGCTGCGCGCCCACTGCTTTCATCCTGATGTTCACCAGATGTGCAGACACTGAATGCACCTTTCGCCGCCTCCAGATGCATTTGCACTGCACATACACAGTGTCCTACGTGTGCAAACTGGTTGTACTGCACACACACTGCATGCACACTGCACACATGATGCCGTCCAGATTTGCACACACTGAGCATGGACTGCTCATCACATACCCTCCTCCAGCTGCATGTGCACTGCACACACCATCCTCCAGATGCAGACTCACTGCTTACTGCATACAAGCCCACCACTCATGCCCAACACAGGCAAAACACATTCCTATTTCTTTCCAAGACTTCCCAGTCAGAAATAAAGGAGCTGAAATGAGTAGAGGCACAGTGTTGTCCTAACATAAAGTCAGCAGCAATGTCCTTTGGCCAAACCCCTGGAGTAGGTATTAATTCATTTACCAACCCTATGGGTGAACAATGAGTGCAGGGCAGCTGTGGCACTAGCACCGTGTCCCCATGGTGGCACAGGCGTGTAGGAGGAGCTGGGGCTCTTCAGAAGCAGAGGTGACCCTGAAATGGACTAAACTACCCCAACCCTTCTCTGTCTCCCCCTCCAGACGTTTGCACTGCACTAGAAACTACATCCACATGCACCTGTTTGTGTCCTTCATGCTGAGAGCCATGAGCATCTTCGTGAAGGACGCAGTCTTGTACTCTGGGTCAGCTTTGGAGGAGATGGAACGGATCTCAGAGGAAGACTTGAAATCCATCACCGAAGCACCTCCAGCAGACAAATCGCAGTTTGTGAGTATTGCCAGAGCAGCTGGCTCCTCCAGATCTTATGCCTCTGTCCTCTCTGTTCAACATTTCACCTCCTTCTGATGGAATTTCCACCCCACTGAGCAACATCAGATCCTCCCCTTTCCTAACCCTCCACAGCCTCTCCCCATCCCTTCCCAATCCTCATCCACTGTCTCAGAGGGACTGCCCAGCCCCAGAGCTAAGGAAGAGCTGTTCCTCATGGTGTTCAAAAGTAAAGTCAAGACTGAGGTTTTGGTTTCTATCTACAACTACTATTTTCAACACTCCCCTGATACCCCCTAAGATGTTTGGCTCTGGAAGCTCCCCTGTATATCCCAACACATGGCACATCAGTCCTTGCATTTCACAGTGTTGACTTCTCCCACCACAAAGTGCAACTGGTGGATTTTTCACCTGGAGGTCCTCTCTGTATGACCCATGGAGGCAACACTGTGCTGTACCATCATGGCATCAAATTGACAAGCCAGATGTAGCAAAACCATGGTTCAACATGTCTTGGAAGGTTCTAAGCCCTGACTCCAGAGCCAGAGCAGAGGTATCTTGTGAGGAAGGAAGGTCAGCAGTAAACATCTCTTCTTACTGTAATTTTGCAGCAAACCATAGCTGGTTGGTCTTGTTGTGATTTATTACTCCCATCTCTGAAATATATATATATATGTACATATATATATTTTTTTAGAAGGGACAATGGAGGTATTACCATGAAAAAGCTTAGGGTTCATCTGCAAAAAGCAGATGTCTACAAGAGAGACATCTTCATTCAACCGTAGTCACCTCAGGTTCCATTTATAGTCAGCAGAGTCAGTATGGTCAACACAGCCAGTTGAGTCAAGAGTATGACCAACTACATCCTAAAATATAAACTGAAGTGAGGTCAGTTGAACTTGTCTCCAAAAGCATGTGTTTCTTTTCAATGTATAGAAAGCTCCAATGGCAGTATCTGCATTGTCCATGTGGTGTGGGAGAAAAGAAGCTCATCCTCAGGTTTCAAAGTCATCCCCACCTGCTGAAGCTGTCTGCTGCCATAGGTCTCATCATAGATTTCCCATGGTGGATCCTAGGTATGATAGTTCAACATCCACGATTTGTTGGATGCTGCAGAGACAGATGAGGTAGACTTTAGTATCTAAGATCAGGGTTTCCTTCAATCCACACAAAAAAATCCGAGCTAGCTCAAACATCCTAGCGGAGTGGCTCTTGCAATGTGGTGCAAATATTCTGCCACCTGGCTGCCAACACCCCTGCATAAAATCAGCATATATGGAGTGTCCCACTGCCCATCCAAGGCCTCCCAAATGGAAATTTGTTATCGTGTTTCCTTCCCATTTCAGAGATCCATTTAATTTGGTGAGTCTCTGGCTGGAGCACTCAGCATGCTTCAAACACTCCCTTTTTGGAAATAACACAAAACGTTTTACTGCATTGTTTTCTGTTTTCTCCTCAGGCTGGACTCATTATAAGGAATAATTAGGATAATACATTGCATTCTCTGAATATTAGCCATTTAATGGCATTTCCCTTTCTGCCAAATGGAAAGACAAACAAGTGATGAAGGCAACAATTAATGTTTTTCTTTTGTTTCCAAGTGAAGTGAGAGTTTTGTATTTATTGCCTGATGCTCCCTGTATGTGGCTAGATGGTGATTTTTTGTGAATATAAAAATTATCATTAAACCTCGATGAGGATTTTTTCAATTGATCTTCCTTCTATTTTAACTCACTGTGTCTGTAAAAGGAAATGGATGTATATGTGTCCATATGTTATATATATACTCATATATGTGTATAACATGTGCATATTCATTCTGATTGGCGAAGGATTAGCATAAGAGATGGGCCAGAATAAAAAATTCTCTTTTTATTTACAAAGTACATATTATTGACATTTTCTGCAACTCACTTTAATGGTCACAATGGTGACTTCGTGTTATTCTCAATGGAAGGGGCAGCATGGAGATGTGCTGCTGCTGTGGGCTATGTTTGGTAGTCATAGGTTTCCCTGAACCCCCAGACATTGACAAGAATCACAGAATCAAAGAATTGACTGGGTTGGAAAAGACCTCAGAGATCATCCAGTCCAACCCTTGGTCCAACTCCAGTCCATTTACTGTCCAATCTCACTTTAAAAACCTCCAGGACGGTGAGTCCAGCACCTCCCTGGGCAGCCATTCCAATCCCTGACAACTCTCTCTGCAAAGAATTGCTTTCTAATCTCCAGCCTCAATTTCCCCTGGCAGAGTTGAAGCCCATGGCCCCTTGTCCTATTGCTGATGCCTGGGAGAAGAGCCCAATCCCCACCTGGCTAGAACTGCCCTTCAGGTAGTTCTAGAGAGTGCTGAGCTCAGCTCTGAGCCTCCTCTTCTCCAGACTAAACAAGCCCAGCTCCCTCAGCCTCTCCCCATAGGGCTTGTGTTCAAGTCCCTTCACCAGTGGTGTTGTTCTTCTCAGGACCCCCTGTGACTTCATTACTTTGCAGCCTTTCTCTACTGGGGCTGAGAAATGTTGGACAAAGTGTAGCTTTGCTCCACTCTGCCAGAAGGACAGAGGAGCATTGAGTTACAGTCAGGGCTTTTCTTCTCAAGAACGCAAAGGATTGCAGGTCAGCATGGAGTGGGAGTTCAATGTGCCCATTTAAGATTAGTGTGTCCTGGAAGTCACTACGTCTCCCCCCTTGCAGCTCAGGTCCATGCAGAAAATGCCTTGACACTGTGGGTGAAATTCTTCAGCTTCAATTTGCTCTTGGATGACCAGTCACCAAAGCCTACAGCAGCCACCTAGAGTGTCTTCACACTCGGTGAGGAAAGACAGGACATTGTCTTGGGCATCCATGGCAGGACTGGGTGACTCACCCTCCGAACGGTGCCTGTATCTCTCCACAAGCTGAGGATAGAGTTGTACTTCCAAGTGATGTGATTTGCGCCAGGTCACCCAGACCAAGGTGACTTGGCCACAGCTCTTTGTCCTCTAACCTGCACAAGAATCACAGGGAAAAGATGAAACACAGCTGTCTTACAAAGCATGTGAGACCCCCATCAGTAGATTTGGGGGAGAGTAGGATCAGCTCAGCATCTCCCCATGTGTGACCTGTTCTCCTACACCTCCCAACTCACCTGCTGTTGGAAACACAACGTCAGGCTGAGGGGAAGATTTCTTCTCAGTTTTTTCATCTCTTTTCTTCTTGCACTTACTTTTCCCTCTTGTAAAAGTCCTGAAATGGAATTTTCTGAGGGTTTTGTTTTGGTTTTGTTTGTTTGTTTGCTTTCTCCACCTTATTTTCCAGCCAATCTTAGCAAGTTATGGCTTTATGTAGAAGAAGAATATCACACCACGTTCCTCACATAACTCATCTTTCTGTGTCATTGCAGGTGGGCTGTAAAGTAGCGGTTATCTTCTTCCTCTACTTCCTGGCAACCAATTACTACTGGATTCTGGTGGAAGGGCTCTATCTCCACAGCCTCATCTTCATGGCATTTTTCTCAGAGAAGAAGTATCTTTGGGGATTCACATTATTTGGCTGGGGTAAGTCATGGTTGCTTCTTATGGCTGAGCTGTAAGAAGCCTGTTGGAGGTTGTCTTTGAAGCAGACGTTGCTTATGCATAAACGTAGGAGAGGGGACGGAGGCAGGGGGAGCATCAGAGACACAGTGACTCTTGCATGGACAGGTTAGCTCTCTTATGAAGTATTTATCTATTTCTAAATTGTGGTATTCACACTGTGGTGCTTCCCGGATCTCTCTGGAAGGATCAGCCCAGGATTGGAGAGATGGGACATCTTGCCATCCTTCCAGAGCAACTGATGTGTGCATGTGACAACTGATTTTACCGCACTCTCTGAGTTATCCCCATCTCTGCCAAGTGCTTCCTGCTGAGAAACAGGTGTTGGGCTGGAGGATCAGAAAGTCATAGAACCATAGAATCATTTTGGCTGGAAGAGACCCTCAAGATCATCAAGTCCGACCATTAACACAACCCCGGCACTAACCAATCTCCCTAAAACCTCATCTTCACATCTTTTCAACTCCTCCAGGGATGGTGACTCCAGCACTGCCCTGGGCAGCCTGTTCCAATGCCCCACAGCCCTTTGGGGAAGAAATTTCACATGAGGCTGTGAGCTTCTGCTCCCAATGGCAGACCTAGGCTCTGATTTCCTACCTCAGATCTCAGTTCCTTTAAAAAGCTCCTGAGGTTTCATGAGTGTTGCAGCAGCAGTAGAAACCTGCAATTTGTGGGGAGGCCTTTTTTATTTTTCCCCTTTTCTTTTAACTTGGGCATCTTTTCCTGGAGTAAGGAGAAAGGGGAGGGATGTGCAGGGAGGGTGGTCATTAGTGGAAGGAGTTGTGGGCACACACATTTTAGACGAGAATGTGCTTTCTGTTCACTTCTGGCATTAGTTTTGGCTTGCAAGGAGTTATGAGGTGCTGGTAGGCTGAGGACAATAAAACAACTGCTCACAGTTGCCTGAAATGTGTGGACTGTAAGGGAGAACAGGAAATGTATTAGATGATCCTCAAGGACGTAACTAAGAATAATGGGGTGTAGGTCTGCATGGAAGCTTACAGCAGGAAAAACCTGTTCAGAGGTGCCTATGGTTACCCCTAAACTGGATGGCCCAGGACCATTTCCCAGTTTCCAGGGCCAAAACACACCTGGCCACATCCTGACTGCATTTTAGGGCAAGATTTATGTGTGTACCACATCATCCCCATTCCAGCACATGATTTCTTCTAGAAGTAAAGCACTGTCTCCTAACAGTGGAGCTCTGAGAAAGATAGTACAGATCTGACTTTATGGAGGATTGCATTTTTTTGCTTTATTAGAGCAAAGTAGCCCAGGGCAGTCCAGCCTGCAAGACTTTCTCCATCCTTCCTCCTTCCCCACTGTGATTATGGGGGAAGAAGGACCCACAAGCTCCTTGCTAACCTTTCATTCGCCTCATGCATAGGTCAGAAACCACTGGTGCTGCCATATGAAAAAGACGGGAGGTGTAAATATGAGTCTCAAAGTGGGCATCCATCTCTCAGGCAAAGTCTAATCCCAGCCAGACATTAAATTTTGGAGAAAATAAATAAATAAGATAAACACTTTAGGGACAGGGCATTTTTACCTCAGCCACTGTGAGACAGACAGGACTTGAGATATCACCTTTTTCTTAAAAAACAAATTAACAAAAACCAAAACAAAACAAAAAGTGAAACACATCCTCTTCCAAACCTTCAAGCTACGTAAAGTTTGCTTCTCAGAAAATGGCACTATAGCTGTACAGACCAGACTTGGAGAAGCAATTCCCCAGAGTGAATTCTAGAAGAGAAGGAAGCAATTGAAAAATAATGCCATATGTTTAACAAGAAAAACCAACTTGATGCTTCTCATAATGCAGCCAAAGGAAAACAGTCTAACAGGCATGGGTTCCCCTCATTAATTCTTCCAACCACTGCCAGAGTATAATCATTTTATCAGAGTGACCACAAAGCTGAAGTCACACCTGTCACAACACCAACCATCTACATGTTTCCAAAAGTCTGAGGCTGCGTAATTTAAATTCCTCTGGAATGAGAACATAGGATCCCTCCGGTTGCATTTGTTTTTGCTTTGTTTTGATTAGCATGATAATGTCCACATATGCACCCGCACAGACGTCTTGCTTTGATAGCTTTTGGGCACTGGAAAGGGCAACCCAATCCAAGAGCCACCGGAGTCAGTGGAAAAACTCCAGTTCCCTGCAGTGGGCACTGGATCCTGCCCATACCACAGCCACGAATGACAGGGAACCAGCGATAAATAATTATGACATTCCACGTAGGTACAGGAGAGACAAGTTTGCCCCAAAAGCCGGGATTTTGTTTCTTGCTTGTGTACCAATAAACAGCGGCAGATTTATCCCACCTGGAAATTTCCAAGGAGCAAAAATCAACCTACAACATCTTATTTCCAGACTGCTGAGGAAACCAGAATGTATAGTTACTCTTTGATGTCAGACCCAAAGGTTTCTGTTGAGTCTTTTCAATCCACGTCCTCACTGGCACAAGGCAGCACAGCTCCATGAAAGTCCACGGCGCCCTTCTTGCGAGGGAGACACTAATGACAGAAAGGAACTTGTTCCTTGCCAGCCCCTAAGAAAAGTAAATAAATAATGACATTATGGGCAACAATAAATTCCCCAGAAGACTTCAAGTTCCCTGCAGCTGTTTTATGAGGGAAGTCTAAGAAGCATGACCGATAGCTAGAAAACCCAAGCTGATTCCACCGGAATTTTTCCTTCACACCATATTAATTCCCTCCAGCCGGCTAGGCTGCTCTGGTTTTCAGCTATGGTGCAGAATGAGGATTGCAGGGAGATGTGGAGAAGACAAATAGATCAACGTGTTACTGTTAGAGGGGCTCAGGTCCAGAAACCCCTGATGGTGAGCCCTGAATTTTTATCTAAGCAGAAATCATCCTTTGCCTAAAAGTGTTTGTACCTAACAGAACTGAGAGGCCTAAGTGGGTGTTATTAGCCCCATTTAATATGAGAAAACTGTGACACAATGGGACCAAAAAAACACAAGCATTGTTCCTCAGAGAGCTTTTCAAATAGAAGGTAAAAAGACTTCTCTAGACCTACATAAGGTCTTAATTCATAAACCTTTTTCTAGCAGCCACTTTGCAACCACTTCTCTTACTCACAGCTTTGACACATGCATGAGAACCATTTTTCCAACTGCTAGGAGACACGTACACAAGAAAAGCAACAGAGGAGAGCAGGGGGTTGGGGCGGCCACCAGACTTTGCCCATATTCCAGCTGATGGGGAGATACCTGACTTTATAGCACCTGCATTGTACACACTGTGTGTATTGACTGGAAATGCACAGCGCATACAATGTGGATTCTGTAGAAGTCACTCACGGCACCGCCGCCTGGTGAGGTTCCTCCCACGTTGTGCACGTGGGCTACGTAGGTGCAAGGGGGAGGACATGCATCCATCCATCCATCCATCCTCCATCTGGGCTCATAGCCAGCCAGGAGGTCACTTGGGCTTTTTGGAGACTCACTTTCTTTCCCTGGTGGGTTGGCCAGATGCATCTAATTACACGAGACTTTTCTGCTCGCAGAGCTGCATCCTCTTGGGTATCTTGGTCTTTGTGGATAGCTTTAGGTGTCTAACTTTGAGGACCTCAATCCTGATTTTTTGGGTAATGGCTTTGCCATCAATGGGCACTGCAAGTGCTCAGTGGGAGGGTTCGTCAGTTGTGAGGCATCATAAACCAGGACTTTCAAGTAGAGAGACCAAAAACTCAGTTATCACCCTCTGAATGTAAAAGAGATGGTGGAGGCAAAGCTAAGCTTTCTGGCTCTCCAAGTTGGAAGATGAGCTTACCAGAGCAGGAGGAAAAGATAGAACTCTAGAAATTACCTGATGGCCCAAACTCTGCATGTTACGGTGCTGTATAAAAAATCTAAAGCTGGGGCAGAGAAAAGGGAGGGAGAGGATTCTTAACACTTCTTGTAAATTTAGGAACATTTATGATTGTTCAGACTGAAAAAAAAAGATTTACATAAGAGATGCTGAAAGACAAATGTAGCAATAAAACTGGTGCCAGGAATTCCCTTAGTATGTTTTGCAAAATAAGTCAAGGATCCTTTTCTTAAACTTACCTGAATGGAGTGAAGCAGCAGCGCACAGGGAACAATAACTCCACACACAGAGACTTTTTTGAGGTATAATTATTTTCTCTTGTGTATTTTATTGTTGCTCGGAACCTTGATCACAGCACAGGATTATTATGAATGGGAACAGTGTCTCTTCTGAAGTGCAGGACAGGCTAAAGAGGAATAAGACGTGTCGAACACATCCAAATCTCTGGAAAAATCTGTCTTTCAGGCTTAGAGCTTCACAACAGTGGTCGAACATTCACCGCCTTGCAGGCAGACAGTGGGGATGTCAGCCTCTCAACATGGCCAGTTTCTCGGTTGATATAAACTGGAATATCACGGATTATATCAACAAAATTATATGTATCTAAGCCTTCAATAGCTCAGCCAGCCATTCAGAGCATGCATGTATTTTTCATAGATAGGTGATTAGCAGTGAGGAGGAAATAGATGGTGCTTGTTACAATAACTCATCACCTTCCCCAAGCCCTCAGCTTCAACCTACTCATGGATTCCCAGTGCAATAGGTTAAGTATTTTCTTTCCAATGCCAGCCATGGCAGGGGGTTGTAAAGCTGGGTGCATTCCTCATAAATGTATCCTTGTAGGCAGTGCTGCTGCGCTGGTCCTGAGTGGGGCTCTGTGTTTAATTATTTATGCTTTCTTATATTACCATGGCATTTAAAGGTTCCAACCAAGATAACAGCCCTGCTGTCCATGCGTGTATGAGACAGGCGTCCCTGCTCCACACCCCAGCTCAGGAAAGCGTCCATGGTCAGGAAAGCCTTTAAGCACCTTAATGAGACTTAAGTGCATGCTGAAAGTTAAGCGTGTGCCTATATGCATGCCGAGCCCCAATGAGCTTAGACCATGAACAGCATATTTACAGTGATCGGTGATAAATGTCGCCTTTATTTATTTTTTAATATTTTTTTTTCACCTGAAAGGGGTTATTCTTCTTGAATTTGTGGAAGCTGCTGTGGATTTGATCCTGCCTTTTAAGGGAAGCCAGGAGGGGACTCAGTTGTACAAATAAAACTGAACTAGACCCTAAAAAAACAAACAGAAGGTTGCATTTGGATATTGGTGATCCTTTTACCTTTCACAGGGAAAAGATGATGCTCAGTGTAACTGTGCTGACATAAGGATGGTTCATTTGGGAATGAACCTTTGGCTAGAGTATTTTGCAAGCATCACCCTAAATTCTTGTATTTATCTGCTTCATGCAGCAAGTCTCTCGCACTTAATAGAGTTTCTAATCCATTCAGCCCTGTACTGGAAGAAAATATGTAAGCTTGACTTCAGATCAATCTTTCCTTGACATCAGGGGAAGGGAGCAAATATTAATATATTGGGAAAGGTGTGCTGCACGAAACCCTTCTCTGCTTCAAATTGGTTCAGTTGGCTAAAGGAGGTTTTGGTCACCCAAGTTCAAGCACTACAGGCTACATCTCTATAAAGTAGTGGTAGAGGAAAGGCCTGGGACGTGATGATTTATCCTGTCAAGTCCATGACCCATCTCAGTCCCAGACCAGCTGGGCATCTCCCAAATGTGAATCAGGAGGTATCTTAAGCCTGGACCACTCCTGGCCAGCAACTTGGGAAAGCAAGCTGCTCCACTTTGAAAGCCAAGAGACTCAAGTAGAGTGGACATGTTCAGATCATGACATTTGTCTTCCAGAAAACGCTCTCTGCCACTGTCTGGTTTGTCACTTGGACTACAGAAGACATGTGAGACCAAGATCAGGCTTTCCTAGTTTAATTATGCTTGAATATTTTAAAACTCCTTTTTGCACCCTCCTCTGCCCTGGTCCACTTGTGTTTATGGTAACAGAGATCTCTTGTCCTCCTATTCACCTTGTTTGACCTGTGTTTGGTTGCAGGACTCCCTGCTGTATTTGTTACAGCGTGGGCCAGCGTGAGAGCCGCTCTAGCTGACACAGAGTAAGTCTCATCAGATTTTCTTTCCTCCCTTTTACCTTATAGAATCATAGAATAGTTTGGGTTGGAAGGGACTTTTAAATCCCATCTAGTGCCCCCTCTGCCATGAGCAGGGACATCTTCACCTGCTCAGGTTGCTCAGAGCCCCGTCCAGCCTGGCCTGGGATGTCTCCAGGGATGGTTCATCCACCACCTCTCTGGCCAACCTGGGCCAGGCTCTCACCACCCTCAGGGCCAACAATTTCTACCTCATGTCCAGCCTGAACTTCCCCTCCTTTAGTTTAAAACCATCACCCCTTGTCCTATCACAACAGGCCCTGCTCAAAGGTCTGTCCCCATCTTTCTTATCAGCCCCTTTTAAGTTCTGAAAAGCCACAATAAGGTCTCCCTGGAGCTTTCCTTCTCCATGCTGAACATCCCAACTCTCTCAACCTGTCCTCATAGGCTCTTAGTTTAATTTTTTCTGGTGAGGAGGCAAATAAGAAGTAGAAAAGGGTGGGTTCCTGCCCAGAAGGGACAAGTCTTGATGGCTGCACAAAGGGCTGTTCCACCATCTGGAGAGCATAACTTTAAATGTGTTTAATAGTGGTTTCAGTTTTGAATACTATAACAGCATGAAAAGAAATACATTGAAGCCATGCTTACTGAAGTCAGGGTTAGAGCCAGATCCTTTCACCACACCAGGCTTGAGAGGAACCCAACCTTCCTGGGTGGGTTTATCTGACAAGACATTCAAGTCTACTGCTCTTCGTAAGCAATGATTTCCTGATGGGATATCACTCTCTTCTCAGGTGTTGGGACTTGAGTGCTGGCAATTTAAAATGGATCGTTCAGGTGCCCATCCTGGCATCTATCGTGGTGAGTACCGGCTGGTTACAAGGAGTGGGAGGCAGTGCCTCTGGTCGGGGCAGGCTCGGTGTCCTATTCCAATCACCCTGTTAACCCAGCTCCTGCATTAATTGTGTGGAGTCTCTGTATATCCACTTTAAGGGCCTTATATTTGACCTGCCTGTAAGTTCGATAGCTACATACAGCAGAGGGGTTTATGAGCAACTTCACGTTTTTCTCAGGAGAGAAGAGTCACATAGGGGTAAAACCCTAAAATTCTTAATGAAACAAACATTCAAACCGATATTTCCAAACCCATAAGATACTGGAAACCCTGTGGTTCTCACCAGGTATCTCTAGAGGTTTCTGTAGCTGGTCCAAACCTTTTCCTTGGGTGTGTTTCAGTGTCAACAGATTTCAGCTGATAAAAGCTTGGGATACCTCAGAGATGTGGATGAGTGTTAAACCATCCCAGTTATGATCAGACATGACGTTAATCACTGACGGATGATCACTTCAACCCCCAGCCAGGAGCCAGAGGAAACAGAAAGGGTATAAGTGACATTATCCAGAGACAGGACTGAGCTCTCAGAAGCTGGAGAGGTCATTATAAGATGCAATTATCTGCACAAGGGGAATTTGGTGGCTAGTTATGTGTTTTCTTGAGCTGGGTCCTAATTAGCTAGAGAACCTGTTTCCACAGTTTTCATGAATTACACTCTTTCCTCTCTCTGTCTTTCTCTGTGGTTCTCCATTACTCCATATTCTGATGGTTAGATGAGTACATGCAATAGAGCTTTTCTGCTTCCACATATCCTCGTCCTCCTTTACATTCATCCACGAGTAGCTGAGTGGAATCAGTAAGAATTTCTCTATAGTCTTCAGATGGTTTTGCATCAAGCTCTACGTACTTCTTATTCACAAACCAGGAGGCCTTGGAAGATGATCAGTGTGGGTTTATATGCAGTTTATATACTGCATATAAACAGTAGGAAAGTTTCTGAGGTGAATATGCTCATCTGTGCAATTAGGTGAGCTGCTTTGGAGTTGGGGTGGGTGTTTTTTTCTTCATCAGAATTTCCTTTTGGTGGAAATTCTCCACCTGGCTCTACCAATTAGTTCTGCACCTTGGAAGAAACGAATCACCAAGCCCACACCACACTGTGGTCATTGGAAATGAAATAGTAAGATGGAGAAGAAAGTTCAGATAGTTCAACCAGATGAATGCCAGCAACCCCATTGCATTTAATTTAAAGGCCAATTAGCAGAGGAGAAAGAGCTCAATTGAGATTCATCCTTGTAAAAATAATGTTTCTCCATGAGGCTCTGCTGTGCTTGTACCCTGGCTATTTGCAAATGCAGCTATTTATCATGCAAAAATATTCTGTGGGTTGTTTCTGTTTAATTTCTGTGGGTTCATATTGTTCACTTGGCTGCCTGTTCAATTCCCACACTGGCTGGTCATGTTGCTGGACTAAGTTATTCATTTTCTGGACATACTTGCAGAGTATTTGAAGGCTGAGGGGCTTAAAATCCCTCCACACTGCTGCTAACTTTGATCTTACTCAGTTGTCTGGATTTCTTTTAAAACTTAGCACATGTTTCAGCTAGTCAGAGGAGTTTCCCTTCTGACTGTGATAAGGTTGGACATCTTCAGTTTAGCAGACAAATGCAGAACAAGATCCCACTTTTGAGCCTTTGAAGCTAGAAAATCTCATATGAGAAACAAAGCCTGCCTTTTTTTTTTTTTTAGCTCCTTTCATATTGGTTTCCAACTAAAGCGAATTACATGCCCCCAGGCTGTGTGCTTCTCTGTATTTCGGTCTCTCCACGCCCCCCTTATAACTTTTGTGCCAGTCAGTAAATTCCAACCAAATGTAACGAAGGGAATGGGGTTGCATGGATGTTAAATTCCCACAAACCTCATGAAAACAGTCAAGTAGATATGAGAGAGAAATTCCACTAATACCCCTTCAAGTGAAAGGGTGTAGAGCGACTTTACCCCCTGTTTAACACAGAGGAGAGCTGTTCAAAATGAACTTGCACCTCATTAAAGGAGAAGGAATCCAACCACAGAAGACAAAGACATAGAAAACCAGGCCGTGTTCATTCAGAGGCTCAGGGAACTACTTGTTTTAAAAGTGAGGATAATTAACCATTGGAACGACTCACCATGGTTGTGGTAGGATCTCCGTCATGGAAACATTGAAACCCAGATCTGCTGTAGCTCAAACAAAAACGAATACAAGGAGGTCTTATGGACTGCGTTTTGCAGGAGATCAAACTAGAGGTTTGCAATGATCCTTTCTGGCATAAAACTATGGGCCTGTGTGTGGCATAGTAATTTTTTTCCTTGTAATGCTGCTACCCTGGCACCTGAGAAGTTAAATGACTGCTGAAAGCCTCCAGAGAAACTCATAGGCCTCAATGTTAGCCCAGAAATGTGGGTCTGCCCGGTGAAGCCAGTTACACGATGATTTTGCTTGCGGTCTTGCCATAGTCCCAAGAATTGGTTTGTTTGGGACAGCAGCAGATACAATCCCCGCCGCAGGGAAACCAGTCTCAGAAGAGCCCAAAAAAGCTAAGAATCCCTCAAACATCCCCCATTTTTCATCTCTGTTGAGTGGCAGTGTAGCCATGAGATGTTGCTGTTGCCTTTTGCTGCATGGGTCATCAAGAGCATGTTCCTGTAGTTTGGTTGAGGAGCTCATCACAGGATGGGTTCATAGATGTGACTCCCTGCATAGGAAGTAGATATTAATTCTTTACTGTCCTCATCTGCTCCATACTAAACATTCCACCAGAGGCAGAGTTAGTAGTAGATACATGACAAAAATTTTGCAATTATATTGCCCTTCTGCATTCTCGATCTGTCATCTCTAGTAAGGTCTAACTCTATGTCTTCATCATGGTGCAGTTTCCTTGCTTTTCTTTCCTTTTACATGTGGAAATGTTGAAAGGCATCTTACTAATGCTTCTCTTAGCCTGAGGAGATCTTAATCTCTGGTGGACTGCAAGAGACAAATATAATCTAATTTCATTCCCTGGACCCCAAACTAAGTTTGTGAGGCCATGAAAATGACCCATATGACTGTATAAAGTTTTTCCAAAAGATAAAGTGAAAAATACTGAGAGTTGTCTGTAGTCCATACCTCGAAATGCTTGGTACGCACTGTTTATATGTTGATATCATACCCAGTTATCAGGTGTCTGCCGGGCTGGCAAGATCAGATATAGGTGTTTCCACACAAGATGCTCAGACTTTGACCTGGTTTAACCATCCAGGTTAAACACAGCTGACCAGAACCCACCAGACACTTGGTCTTTCCTGTGGATTTCACCCCTTCCACAGGACATAATCTTCCAGGAGGAGCTTTATATACCTCATGACCAGGTCACTGTGTCCCACAGCTCCTTGACTCATCTTGGGGAAAGCGTTGACTAAACAACACTATCATTGTCTGAATATTTTTTAACAGTTATCCTTTTATTTTTTTCCCCACCTCTTCCAGGTAAATTTTATTCTTTTTATCAATATTATCAGAGTCCTAGCAACCAAGCTACGAGAGACGAATGCAGGGAGGTGTGACTCAAGACAACAGTACAGGTGCGTCAAATACCCTCTCCATCTTTTGGGAGATGTCAAAGTCTTTGTTTCATCCCCTTGACTTCACCGGGAGCCCAGGGTGACTAGTTCATAGTGTCTACACTGTAGACACCTAAAATAAGGCAACAATAATACTGTCTTGCAAGTTTGATAATGCAGAATGAATCAACAGCAGTTTAAACATCTACTGAACATTTCAAATCCAACCTGGGGTACCTGCCTCATGGGTTAAAGAGAAGAATTCAGTCTCTTCAGCTGGTTTGGAAGTGACTGTGCTGGCCTTGAACCAAGAGTACAAAAATAAAAGCATTGCTTATGCTGTTGAAGCCCCTAAAACTTGTACCGATTTATTTATTTCAGTTTATTTCCCTCCTGTGCTTTGTAAAACTTGTTAAATCTGTCCTTCAGCGGGTGTTTCAGCACTTTTGCTGAAATGAAAAAAAAATAGGTTCCTGACTCCTTGCTGGAAATCTGGCGTTTCCTTGTTTGTTTTGTTTTCCGTTGTTCTGCCAGCTCTTGTCTCTTGATAATTTAGTATATTTGTAGCATGGTCAAAATTGGACCGAAAAAGCAGATTGCTGAGACACCTCGGCTGCTTGAGAGCTCCTGAGGCTTCTCATAATCTCCTGAGCTGGACTGACCAGCATGACACATGGAGAGCGAGGAGAGCAAAATGATTTAGTCTACAAACCATGAGCTCATTGCTACCATCTCACTCTCCAAACACAAGATGTTTCATCTGATGCAGGAATTAGATTTGGCAGGAAAACACCTCTCCATTTTCCTTTGCTGCCCTGTCAGGGCTCTGATTTATCTATTTGTTTATTTCTCCCTGGCTGAAGCTTGTTATTATGGTTTGGATGAGGCCTCCTCCTTTTAATGTGTTAGATTCCCTCAGTGGTTTCCAGTTGCTAGACAGACAACGTACCAGGTCTTTCTGGTGGTGATGTCTGCCCTTCTCAGTAATTACCTGCACTTGGTGACTTGCTGTAACTCTTGGCAGAAGGTTTAATCCTTCAATTAGCATCACTTCCAGGCATGGCTGGTTCCCTCAGGAGCAGACCCAGCCAAGTACTCAGGGTTGTATTGTACCTTATCCCGGTCCCCAACGTGTCTTATGCTGAGATGGAGCTGCTTCTTTAAACAGAACATTTAAACAGCTCCTCCGAAGAGTCTCCACCTCCTGTTTACCCCATAGTGCACCATGCTCTTCCCCTCGATATATAGAATAATGCTGCTCCTAGATGGACATCTCTGTCCACCAGCCCTGCTCATTGCACAGGAGGCACTAACCCAGGCCGGACATTCGTGTCTTGACTCAATAAGCAAATAGAATCACAGAACAGTTGATGTTGGAAGGGACTTCTGGAGGTCTCCTAGTCCAACCTCCACCGCTTAAGCAGTGTCAGCTATTCTAGGTTGTATAGGACCATGTCCAGTCATTGTCATCTGAAGCAGAATCATCCTTTAGGGACAAGGGGATTTAGTGCCAGAGGCTAAGGGCTGGAAGCAGCAGTGCGTATTTCTTTCCAGTCACCCTTCCACCCTCTTCCCGTGATCCAGACCTAAAGCTATGGGTGGCCTGAGACTGAAAAAAGATGCCTTAGTGTCTTCATCTCCAGTAGCTACAACAGCATCATATGGGGTCATGCCTGTGGAGAGGGTTGGACTAGCACATCAAAACATGCTGGAGGATGGACTGGGTTGTGTCACATCTCATAAGAAAAGCAACAGTTTGAAACTGCAGGTGGACACAGGGCCTGCGTAAATGTAAGGTATCCAAAACTAATCAAGGGGACGTGTAAGCAAGAGCAAAACTAGATGCAACTTGTGCCCAAGGTATGAGGTAGACAAGCCTGGGAGGTTCACTCCATTAACTAATTTCCTCTGTGTCTTTCTCTTTCCTTATTGCTTCAGGAAGCTGCTGAAATCTACCCTCGTCCTTATGCCTCTGTTTGGCGTTCACTATATTGTTTTCATGGCTATGCCATACACAGAAGTGTCAGGGATTCTTTGGCAAATTCAAATGCACTATGAAATGCTGTTCAACTCTTTCCAGGTATTGTAACTGTTAAAGCACGGGGGCAAATAATGAAAATTTAAAAGGGCAGAGGTGGGAAATGGGAGTGCAAAGTTGTCTTTGGAAGAAAGGCTCTTTTTACAATACATCAGATTTCATTTACAATGTAATTGGTATTTTAGCATTAAGCACATTTTGTGTTTGCAAAATGCAACATATAAAGGCCCAATGTGTCCAAACAAAACAAAATGTTCCTGTTGAAATATAACTTGTCCCAAAAAGTAAATTTGTTTAGATCCAGATTACATGTAAGCTGATAGAGATCCACAGAGACATGTTACTTCATACCAGCTTCCAATCTGTTTGTCCTGAGTTGTCTTTCAGTCCTATTAATGGATTCCTTAGTTCTAAGTTTGGGCAAAAGGCAACTTCAGTTATGGGGCTGATCCTCTGTAAGACACAGCAACAAGAACATGGAACATTAGCTTTCAGCTCTCATGCTATTACCTTTCATCTTGGTTGACAAACATGGATGATGAAAAGTGGATGGTAGGTCTGGCCAGATGGCAGGTTAGAGAAACTGTAGAGGAGATGAAGACCAAGCTTGCATTCACATACTTCCACAATTCCTGTTGGGTGAAGGTGGGATAAAATAGTGGGTGACCTCAGCAAGAGCTGGGTAAACTATTGGCCAACAAAAAGATGTGGATGATATGCTCACATCTGAATTCCTTTGCTGATCCCACTCAGCCAGTTGTGCTCCACCTGCAGCCAGGGCTGGAAGAATCTCATCAGGGTTATCTTCTACTCTCTCATCCTGCAGCAGGATCACCTACATGTAAAACTCCAGAAATATTTCTCCAATAAGTTCATAAATTCCTCCAGTGAGGTAGACTCCACCACCTTCTCAGGCATCCATCACTGTCTGAGAACATCTGCAAAAGATCTGGGGACGAAAGTAGACCTGTTAGCTAAACCATGACCCAGAGGGTTTATAAAGTCTATCTACTTTGTCGATAGTCTGCAGGGAACTGTTTGCTTATCCATCTCTCGTGTAATACTGAACTATACAAGGTTTCTTAAGCACATTATATACAGCTTATTATGAATAACGTTGACTTCAGAAGAACACAGGGATGCTGGGCAGTGCCATCAGGAAAGAGATACTCATGTGCAGCAAGAATGACATTAATGTGTTTTTTCTTCTTCCTTCTAGGGATTTTTTGTTGCCATCATATACTGTTTTTGCAATGGAGAGGTAAGACACCAGCTTCATTATTTCCCTCCTTCGTTGGGTTAATTCCAAACACAAATGGATGTGGATGCTCATCAGCACATCCTCACTTATTCTAGAGACTCAGCCTTGTTTGGCACTCAATGAAAGATCTGTCAGTCCACATAGAAAGTCCATACCCTTGGTTTTGGTCATGTAAGACATCCAGGTCAATATGTCACCAATAAATGAGTTACTGGAAGTAGTTAATAAGGAAAAAAAAGAAAAAGCTTTTTTTTTTTCCTTTTCCCAAAACAAGTGCTGTTTAGTGCTGCTTAATTTCAGATCTGTGGCAAGAAGAAAAGTGGACTGATAGAGTAGCTGCCTAACCAGCAAGCTCTTTTGATTGTCCAGGCTTTTTTGACCCTTTTTTCTTTTTCCAGAGTGGCACGCTTTAATGTATTTGTTTCCATTAACTCCCTCCATGGCTGCAAACTAAGAAACTAGATGGTTAGTGGATGCACACCAGGAAAGAACAGAGCTACTTTCATGGCCCAGCATATGGCTGCCTTGATCTAAGTTGATGGATTTTAAGGGGCAAATATGTTTCTTAGATTCTGCAGGATAAAAACTGAGATGAATTTCATACCGTAAGAGGAATTGATCTCGTCCTAATTTTGGCCACCTAAGTCAGCTAACTCATTTCTAGAGGAAATTTCTAGAGACTCAAGCACCTCTGAAGGTGTTTCATCCCATTTATACATGATTCTCATGGTACACTGAGATGACTCACTCCTGGATGTGCTGCTCACTGTCCCTTAACCCTTAGAGAGAGTTAACTCACATTTTCAGTTAGATTTTTCCAGCCATTCAAGCTTCACAGTGTCAAATAATTCATTTGGAAAGGTCAGATTTAATGTGAATTTACTGTTCTTTCCAATTTCACTCCCCAGAGAGTTTCTCACCCTTTATCTCTGTGGATACCACCTCCTTTTGATACTCTCTGCCTCATTCTCCTCCCACTCATGCTTTTTTTTTCCCCCCTCTTGTCTGTCAGGTCCAAGCAGAAATAAAGAAGTCATGGAGCAGGTGGACATTAGCACTTGACTTTAAAAGGAAAGCACGAAGTGGGAGCACAACCTACAGTTATGGACCAATGGTTTCCCACACCAGCATCACAAATGTAGCCACAAGAGGGGCACTTGCCCTCCATCTCAATACGAGACTCATACCAGGGACCCTCAACGGACACCGGAATTTGCCAGGTTATGTAAAAAATGGGTCAATTTCTGAAAACTCCATGCCTTCTTCTGGACCAGAGCAGTACAACAAAGAGGAGGAGTACCTGAATGGCTCTGGGCTTTATGATGGAGACAGACCCACAGTACTTGTTGAAGAGGAAAGAGAGACAGTGATGTAAAGAGAGGAGGAGAAAAAAAAATAAGCAAAAGGATGAAAAAGTTTCCTGGAGAGCATTTAGTGGGCAAAAGAGTATCAGGCCACGCATGGGATGCCAAGGGTTTCCATACAGTTTCTCTGCTCTGTGGAACGAGAGGTTAAGTTATACGGGAAAAAATAAGTGAGCCACCGATGTGGCCAGCTGTCAATCACATACATTTACTCAGTGATCTAAGTCTCCCTGGTGTTAATTAACAGAGGCAGGGCTATCGAGACACATGGGCCTTGCTACCTGCTGAACAACAGAGATACTGAGAGTTCCCGACGGAGGGTTGCGAAGCAGCACGTGGTCCTTGGACCTCTCAGAGAGCGTGGGCAGCCAAGGAGGATGGGAGTCGCACCCAGAAAAACAAGAGTCTTGTGGCAATTGTTCAGTGCCATCTTCTTGTGAGGGTACAAGCCACCCTGGGCATCAGCATCTTCAGTTTGGTTTGCTCTTTCCCTCTAAGGTCTGCCTGGTAACACACACAACACCGACTGAGCTCCCTCAGGGGTCATAGCTGCCCGTTCTTGTAGACAAAGAGCTCAATGTGGGACAGCTCAGTACAACCAGTGGCATGTTCTTCCCTTGGGCAATCTCACTCTTTGGTAAAACAGTCCTCTGGGGTGGGCAGGGTTAAGAGCTTGTGGTTGCTGGATGCAGGGAGAAAACTATTCTGCTTTCCCTGACCTGAGTCCCAGTAGCAAGCCAGAAACCAGTGCAATTTTAGAATGGAAAATGTGGTTATCAGAATGTGCGATGTTTTTGTTCTTCCAGATGCAGCAGTGGAGAGGGGCCCACCAAGTGGGCTGAGGCAGGGTGGGGAATTTGCAGACCTCGGGTATGTGTGCCTGTGTGTGTGTGTGGCTAAAATCAGAGAGCAGCTAACTCAGCCTTCCCTTTTTTGTGGATGCTCATGGAAACAGACTTTGGCCATTCTTAAACCTCTAAATCGCTTCTCATTCTCCCCTTTGTATTTTCAGTTTCTTACTAGTCCAAACCCTCATGAGGATAAAGACTCCTTCAAAAATTTGCTTGTATCACCCAGAAGCACAAGGTGCTGGATACAGCCGAACAAATCTACCTTCATGAGATCCAAAGGCAATATTTGTTGGATAAAATCATAGAGATCGTTTGTGGATGGTCTCCCTCTGAACATCTTCTGAACTTTCCTATTCTTTGTGGTTTTGTCACACAGACACATATCCACACCGGGTTAGACTCTTAGCTGGTGTAAACAAGTGTAAATTCAACCAAAGTCACTGAGTTGGCTGAGAAATGCTCATATGAGGAAATGTTATTGCATTGCTTCTGAAGGGAAGCGCACAAGGAAATGTCTCCTTCCTACAGGAAAGAGACCAGGAAATATTTTCTCACTGTGCAGAGTTTCCTTCGGTTTTTGCAAGATGTGCCAAAAAGTAATTTTCTGGCATGCCTCATGTCATCAGCAAAGAGGTACCATCCTCCTTGGCCAACAGTGCACAGTGCTGGGGTCTTTTCACACCAGCTGAGTATCCCCTCAAGGGTCTCTGCCAGTTTCAAAGCATGACGCAGAATCTCCCAGAAGTGGGAAATTAGGAACAGTGACCAAATTTCCTATTGCAGCACATGTTTCCCCAGAGAACGGACTCTGGCTGAGTGGGTCCAAACTCTTTCTTCAGCCCCTGTCACAACATCGATATTCCCTTGCTGCAGTCCAGGAGTCAGCTCCTTCATGGTGCTTTTTTTCTTATTTCTTCTCTTCCTTCTTGGCAAGTTTCTAGTACCTGAAGTATTTTGACCTCACCTGGCTGTTACTCAAATGGAATAGGAAAGAGATATTGGGCGAGTTTGCAGAAGTCCTTTAGGATGCAGGTGGGGTCAGTGGGACAATCTACTCTCTATCCTGATCCTTTAGATGCAGCTGCTGGGTCACATCAAACAGCACTTCAGATACGGGTCCAATCAATGCAATCAGCTGGTCTTCTGTGGGTAAATTAAGGACTAACTTCCTTTAAACTCTGAAAGAGGTCAGGAAGAGTAGTTAGGATCTTCAGTCTGTTTTCTGTGTCCTAGATCTTTTCTAAACAGCCTCTTGTGTTAGAGCCTGATCCAAAGCCTAGTGAAGTCAAGGAAAAAGAAAAAAACCCTCCCCTCAGCACCTCTGGGATTTGGATTCAGACTCGTTAGGTGATGTAGTGGCTGAGAGGCAGTCCTGTCAGGCACTGAACACCTCTCCAACAGCTGCAGACACATATACCCAGAGAGGTGGTGGATGAACCATCCCTGGAGACATCCCAGGCCAGGCTGGATGGGGCTCTGAGCAACCTGAGCTGGTGCAGATGTCCCTGCTCATGGCAGGGGTGGCACTGGGGGAACTGGGAAGGTCCTTTCCAATGTAAATTATTCTATGATTCCATGAGTAGGTCTTTAAAAGCCAGTATTTATTTATGGTGTTCTTTTATTCTTTTCCCTTTTGTTTTAATCATTAAAATAAGTCAAAACTCATCATAATTTTCCAACAAATGGCAGCTATTGTAATGTCAGGTTTTCAAAGAATAATCTTTTTTTCATGCTCCCTTATTGTTGTTGTTGTTGTTACTCGTATACCAATAGTATTACAGAGAAGATAAGTAATCCTGCGGGAGTCAGTTCCAGTGAAATTTCGGCATGGAGAGCTACGCAGGTCTGCAGAAATCTGGGTCAGCCCAACTACACTCACTGATCACCTTTTCCTCGCAGATGCTGGTGTGGCTTCTGGAGGGCAGAAGTTATTAACAATTGGCTATCAGAGTGTGTACAGCTGCGTTATTCAGCATCTCAAATGGCTGAACCACCAATGAGAGAGAACACTGAATACGTTGGCTCTTGCTTTCCACCCTTCCAGAAGTACATTGTGCTTAAATTCTGCCAAGTAGATGCAATAACCCTCCTGATTTTCCCACTCAAAGATATTTCTTAGTATCATTTCACTGCTGGAACAAAGACAAAAACAAACTCCACCAGTGAGTCACTATTTGCTTGTGTTTGTTACTGAGATCTCAAGATTAATAGCATGTTTGACAATCACTTAGTGAATTTCGAAGAATTACCAAAAGCCACTAAATTATTTATAAACAAATATAACACTCCTCATAAAATGCAGCCCTCACTGAAATGCATTCATCACTGGATTATTTAGTATAAATGTCTAAAAACTGTTGCTGAACATAGATAAAAATTACATGCACAAGGGATGTGAAGGAGAAGAAAACTTTTCTTAATTCTTTCAATTACAAATCATACATAACAGATAATTTTTTCTTGGGTGTTCACATTCATGAATAATACTCGAGCAAAAATTGTGACAATGCTGATACTAAAACAGGGGAATAATTCTGCCATTAAGGCATGGCAGACTAAATGTTTGTCAAAGCCTGTTCCTATCTTTCCTGGGCTGATCACAAACTCTTGATAGAGTGTATGGGCTATGATCCAAGCTAGAGATCCAAGGATATGCTTCACTGATTTTAGTGAGGAAGGGGTCAAACCTGTGATGTCTAGAAATAGAGAAGAAACCACAATTTGCAGTTGTGATTTGCCCTGGAAGAGCGAGCAGAGTGATCCTGCTGGTTCTTAGTCAAAGCCTCTAGTTCAGAGTGGGTCACCTTCTCTGTCTCCATCACCAAGAGATGCAGCCAGTTCTCAAGGACAGTTTATCCCCATCCAAATGTCTGAGTCCACCTTGGGTGACAGTTCTGCTCCTGTCTGATTTACTAGTGCAAACGTAGCCCCTGAAGACCACAGAAAACAGAAGCCTGGTGAGATGAGGATGCATTTGTCTGTGAATCACCTAGTGACCACTGCAAACCCTGCAGACAGGACACGTTTTGTGCCCATCCTGGTTCAGGTCCAACATGGGGTGGTGGAGCAAAGACAGCAGATTGCTTTGGGGTTGGAGTGAAGCAAACAGGTAGGCAGAGAAAGACTTCCTCTAGTTCACTTCAGGGAGGAGGCAAAGGTCTCAAGGAGCTGGTTGCCTGTATTTGTGTAGTTTTCCTTCTGCCATAGCACCATCTTTGTGCTTCTTCCCATCCTGTAAAGCAACTGGCAGCCTTCAGGAGTCCTTATAGACCCTCCCAATTCTCTTCCAGCTGACTGGCTCACAAGGAGGAATCTCCTTGCCCAATTTTTGGATGGATGTCGTCTTCTCCAGCACCACAGAGATCTTGGGTTTGGGCAGGGAACCTCAACACCTGGCAGGTTCATCTCATCATGCCAGCCCAGCACCTCTTCTCTTCCCACCCACAACAGCACAGTTGACTTTTCCTCTTGAGTTCTTCCTACTTAATCAACCTCTTTTCTGAATGGATATGGAGCTGTTAAAGGTTCCTCAGCCTTGTGCGTCAGAAGGATGACCTTTGGCAGCAACCTTGTCGTTTCTGCTTTGTCTGGATATGTGCAGACACGTGTTTTTACACCTTCTATATACTGTTTGGTCTTGGTTCAGATGAGATCATGTCTTGTCCTATTCCTCATCATTCCTCAACATCTCTTCTTCTTGTCTGAGGCATATCAGAGCCAAATCAATTCACAAAGATCTCCCCAAATTAAACTCTTCAGCCAGAGATTGGCTTCATCTATCTGTTTATGGGCAATTGGATGAAAGTTGTAGAATATCGACAGTGCTGGTAAGAATTTTCCATTTTTTAAACTGCGAAAATACATTAAGAGGGAAGCTCTCCAATTTTTACTCATCTTCATTGTTTTGACAAACTCAGTGGCCTGCTTTTTAAATTTTAGAATCTGATGTTTCAAAAAGTTCAGATGCTTCAGTCATAGGTGGGGTTGTCTTGCTTTTTCACTGGTTGAATGTTCTGCACATCTTCCACCTGGAAAGCTCCAAGTAGAATTACTGACAATGAGGACAGTGGTCAGTATGTGCCTTAACTCACCTGAATATCTCACTGTGGTTAATGACTCTTTCATCTGAGACCAGACTGCATGAAATGAGAGAAAGCGCTTTAAGAACTGACCTTCTAGGTCAAATCTTTCAATGTGCAAGCTTCATTCTGAACAGGTTTGCGGTTTGATTTTTTCTGTTATTACTTTTACTGCTATTGCTGGTGGGCTACCATGTTCTGAAAGGTAAACAGAGGATATATATGATATCCCTGGGCAGCTACAGAGCTTTTCAAGCAGCCAGTGTGATTTTCCAGACAGATGAGATTTTCTATCCCATTCCTCTGGGTGCCTTGAAATAATAATAACAAAAAAATATTAAATTGAAAAGGAAATGAGTTTGTGAAAGACCCTATAAATAATTTTCCATCATGATTGGCCATGCCTCCCTGGATCTGCCTGGAAAACATAATAGTTTATAAATCATATAAGTAAAATAAAGAGCATGCTCATCTCTACAGACATCCATTGGAAGGTCATTCTCCTGATTTTGCCCATGGAACTGAAAGGCTGAACCTACCAGAAAGTAAATACTCTTGTTCCAAAGGAATATTTTGTTTTCAGCCAGCAATTCCTGCCATCTGTTTAAAAATTTTGGGGCTTATCCTTTTCTACCCAAAATGTTTTTGTGGTCTCTCATAAAATCAAAACTCAAGCTTAGCTTCTAATTAAAGGCAGGAGAGAAAAAGAAAGCAGGGCTGAGTTGTTGCAAAAACACATAATTAACTGAACAATACTAAAACATAACACCACCACTGCAATTCTAAAAAACATTACCTGGGATGTTCAGATTGAATTTGGTTTCATTCAGAAAAAAAAAAAAAAAAAAAAAAAAAGACAAAAGGGGAAAGAAAATAAATGCAGGTGGCCA
Organism: Nesoenas mayeri; assembly: GCF_963082525.1. Taxonomy (NCBI): domain Eukaryota; kingdom Metazoa; phylum Chordata; class Aves; order Columbiformes; family Columbidae; genus Nesoenas; species Nesoenas mayeri. Next base: position 162,947,705 of record NC_137543.1, read on the forward strand.
GGCCACTTTTTTTATTTAATCAATAATGCTCAGTTGGCTGGAAAGTTTGAGCCAGAAATCTGGTCTCTTGTGTTTCCATGTGCTCCTTGGTCTCTCTGTAGGAAACCTCCCACAGGCCATTGAGAATGAGTTGGGATGGACATGCAACCCAGAACCCACCTTTGCCTATGACCAACTTCTGGTCATGTAAAGCTCGGAGACATCAAGCATTCTGGTGCTGAAACAGAAATACTGTTAATGTGCTTCATTTAGTTGTTAACACCAAATTAATTTGCTGTCTGTATGCCAAGTCTTATAATGGGCAACGGGTGCTCTAATCAGGGTGCTTCTTTACTCAGTGCTAATAGACATCTTCACTGTTTGGTCTGTTGGTGCTTCAGGACATTTTAGAGCAAGTATCTTCAACTGAGGGTCCAGCAGTTGAAGCTGGGACTGAGACGTGATCTTTTGGCAGTGCTGACCCATTTCACCTGCAGCATTAGGCTGGGTGGTGGACCAGCAATCACTTCAGGTCTTTGAGGATGCTTGTGTCTAGCAGGTAGAGAAGCCCACAAAAAGGACACCAGCAAGGTGGCCAGCATTGCCCTCTATCTCAGTCCCAAAGTCAGGTTGGTTGGAGTCCTTCTCTACCCTTAACTCTTTTTTACCAAACTGGTCCTACAAAACAACCCCAAAAACATATTTAAAGAACTCAGTTAAGCATTTCATTTTCCCGTTTAACTGGATGCAGACTTGGGTGTTTTTTTATGGCTCAAAGCCAATCTCAGCTCTGTTTCAAAACGAATCCCGAGCATCAGGATGGGAACATGATTTGCTCAGATCAGCTGCACAGTGCCCTCATCTCATCGTACCCACCACACCAGGTTCAGAGCACAGGTCCCCCAGCTGAGGCAGAAGGTCACTCTGTCAAAATAGTCTTTTATTTTACATGAAAAGGGCACTGAGAGCAAGAAAAGATTTCCTGTCTTTACGTCACACTTAAGAGGAATTATAAACAATAAAATAGTAATTATAAATTATCCTTTGTTTATTTTATCAGATTCTACTGAGTGCTCTGGTGTGGTCTGTTCAGTGTCTGGCTTCTCCCAAGTGGAGAAAGTTCTCTGTGGTGGACAGAAGAACTATAATGAGTGGACAGTTACTTGAAGCCAGTATGTATGGCAGGACAGTTAGAAACAGTTCTGATGTTGATTTTACATTAGCTGGCAGAAGGCAGGAGCTACTCAACTGAAGTTAATCGAGTTAACTCGGTCTAATGCCAACGCAAAACAGATCTGAATCTAGACCACAGTTCAGGACTCATGTACAATTTGCATAATGGAATTAAAACAAAGCTTCCAACTCTAGCTACAAAAATGCTCTGCTGAGAATTAGAGATCTGGCTTGCTATTTGGGATTAAATAAAAAGACATCTGAGGCATCAGCTGTCACATAAAACAATCCCATTTTATCTGTTCCTGTCCCGATTATCCTTTTCTCTCCACTGCCATACACTGTGATCACTTAGTCACACTCATCTGTTTCAAGTGGTAGGGATTTTTCTTAGCCTCATCCTTCTTTTCTATCCCACTTGTACGTGAACTCCGATCCTCCAAGTTTTCATACTGTCTTCCAGGTTCAAGCCAGCCTCACAGTATACAAAGTTCAAGATAACATCAACACTTTGCCAGGACTTGGGAGGCAAGTGAGGAAAAGAATGTCACAGGGGAGCATTAAAAGAGACATCAAATCAGGCTCCTCTGAAACCTTTCCCATGAATCTGCGAAAGGTTTGCAAACCTTGGCACAGTATTTCATCCTCCAACTGAACTCACTCATATTTTGCTCATAGAAGACCTTTGGACCTGTAAAGCTCACACAATGTCTTTCCACTGGCTTGAGAAGGTCCACCACTATTAAATATTCTTGTTATTTTAAGTTTAACATTCAGATCTTCTGATGTAGTTCCTGCGTCTTTCTCTAGGTTGGTACATTACTGCTGCTCCAGGGCAAACTTGCAGAACTGTCCCTTGAATTTATGTTTTCATCTGTGGCATGTCATCATTACTGTACCCATCTGGGGCCATCTCCTCTCTGACAGCATCTCTTGGTGGCATTCAGTCCTGACGGGCAACGATGCTGCTTTGGAAGGGAGCCAAAGGCAGCGTTTGCAAGAACAGAATGCAACAACTTCGTCCTAATTCAGGAAGGATTTGCAAGACTCCAATGAGACAGGGCAGTGCTGCAAATCAGCTCAGAGGCTGGCAGGGCCCAGGAACAGAAGAAAAAATTATGGAAGAATTGACCCAGGTGACCATGAGTAATTAGGAAGTCTTATAAATCTGGCTTCTTTTCAGGCAGACCTCCTATCCAGCACAGATTTGACTGAGATGGACTCTTGCCTAATTGTGCTTTCTTGTAAATAAGGGATATCTTTAGAGAACAAATGCGAAAGCTAACAAAGTCAGCACAACTTCATTCTCTTCTTCATCCTCTCCAGCACTTTTTCTTTATTTATTTCACCTGAAAAAAAGTGGTATATCAGAACAAGCTCAACATGAGAACCTGGGATTCAGACCCATTTCTCTTGGGCCCCACAGAGTAGCTTCACCCTGTGACTGTAGTAATTGTTTTCCTGGCACATTAACTAAGGAATTTAATGGAATTTTATTATCTTCCTCAGACTGAAGGTTAATGATTCTGGGCTAGTGGTGTGGTGTGCAACAACACACATGTGCTGGCATCAATTTGGGATTAAACCCTTACCCCATGAAAATCGACACCAAAATGTCTGTTGATTTCCATGGAGCAGGTTTCAGCCATAAAATCTGAAAAGGGTAATGATTCCAATAAACTACCTCCCCTCTTCCCAAAACCTTACTTCCCACCCATACTTCAGTGTGTTGTTTTGCTTAAGATCAATAGCACTAGAGGACTATCAAGAGGTAGATGATGATCTGAGTGGCGGTCTCCTCTCCTGAAACACTTCACAAGTGACAACATTAGGCTTTTGTATTGGTATCAGTTTCTACACGTGAGTATTTAAGATGTGGTAGATATTTGGCTAGAAAAAGGCATGGGATTAAAATATTTGAGACAGGTGGGATTAATGTGCACTGGGTTTCCAAAATGCCTGAGGCCTAGATCCTCTGAAATAGTATCCATGTGAAAGACTGCTTAAAACAAGCTTAAACGTGGGGTGTTCTGCAAACAGGCAGACTTCAGGTACCTAAAAGAGAAGACAAAACCAATGACTTCACCAGGGAAGCAGCATCTATTTAAACCAGAGCATTATGACAGGCATAAGCCCTTCTAAATTTAAAGCTGGGTGTTTCATGCTTTTACCTTTTCATTTTAATCATTCTTCTTTGAGGACTGCAGGAAAGGATGAACGAGAAGCCATCTGTCGTTACAGGTGAAATGTTTTAAAGGATGGGTTGCATGAGGTATAGCGGGTGGAAAATCAGGAAAGATCAGTTGGTGGCAGAAGAAGAAGGGCGAGCATAGTCAAATACCCTCACTCAAACCCATCCCTGTGTTCAGAAACACTATGTCAACCTCTTGCCATCTGCATGAGCTGGGGAATGCATGAAAAGACAGACCTGCTCCTAAAACTCATTGCGTCATCTCAGCAGCTTCAGGGTGACCCAGCCATGGTGGCCACCAGAAGTGACAGGGTCTGGGCATTTAGAAAAAGGACTCAGCCATTCCCAAAAATCTGCCAGGCTCTTCCCAGGGAGTCTGTTTTCAAGATCATTTCAAGCTCATTTTCTCTAGTCTGAGCCCAAGGCAAAGGAGCTGGGGTCTGTTCTTCCCCCTCCAACAAGAGCGATTTCACTGAAGTGGTTTTTAAGACCTTATTTCACTTCAGAAGATGAACAAAACTGAAAAAAAAAATAAATAAAGGACAAAACTGTGAGTTCTTTGTGTGTGTTACTGGGACACTGCCTTGTGTGTGTTATCAGGCAGGCATTTGGTTTACATTCCTCCACTTCTGCTTTCTGTATGGACCAAAGTAATGAGCGGAAAATGACAAACCACAGGTGTATGTAAAAGGGAATTGAAATAAAAAGAAACCTTTATTGATTCTCATGAAATATTTCCTCTGTGTCTTTTCCTGCCTATACGTCTCAGAGCCTCGAACCCTTGGATGGATGTGGGGTAGGTATTCCTCTGAGTTCATGAGGAAGGAGCTCCATGAGCTCCTCCAGTTCATTAAGGACACAGAGAGATGGCAGCAGGCTACATCTTCCCTTTGGGAAGACTTTATACAGGTTTGCTTAAATAGTCACGTAAGCTTGTGGCTGCCAGGAGCACCAGGAACAAACCTGGTCAGCACCCATTCATGCTTCTTGCTGGGCAGCAGCTTCTGGACACATGCTAATTCAACTGCTGGCAACCTTCTCCTTACGCGTGGTTTAGGTCTAACAGCTTCTTAATAAGAAAACTGATTTACTGAAGCTGAAATTTAAGGCCTTTCCCCCTAGAGTTTAGTCGTGATATTTCTTTTGATCCAAGAATGGGCTTTGCACAGGAAGAACTGGGCAAAAGTGCTCCTTGCCCCAACATTTAGCACGTCGCATACACTCTACACAAGGAGTAACCATTTTCTGCTGCTTTAAATGGATAAACATTGAATGATTTGAACCAATCTCACAAAGCACCCATGTCCCAGCAGCAAGGAGTGGGGACACTGCTCCCTAAAGGCAGTTGCAAAAATGCTTGCTCCAGATGGACCTCCACAGGCCTTTATTGATAATTAAATGGGCTACTGTATAGATTGTCTTCATCCCATTCATTGACTTCAACATCAGCATCAGGTAACATCCAGGAGAACAATCACACTCTAAAAGGTGTTGAACCTTACGGAACTCCTCACACTTCTCCTGGGGGTGTCTACAATATCACTTTGGTGTGATGCAGGCGTGACTCCCATCCCATTCCCATGGTTGATAAATAAGAAAGCTTCGCTCACAGGTTCAAACCTGAACTCTGGAGCTTGCTAGAGATAGGCCAGTTATAGCCCAAATCTTGGCTTTCAGATGGGCTTCCTTTCACCTAAATGGATAGGAACAGGACAGAGCACACCACAGCCCATCCAGCTCCAGGTATCCTGGCCCAAATTATTCCCAAGTGCAAAATAGGTGACTTCAAACACAACACAAGCTGGTAAATGACCAACCGTGAGGACAGCAGTTGCTTAGGTGATCAATAACAGTAAGTCTGAGCCTGCTCCTCATCTCACATTAAACTGAGCATTTCCTGCATCATTTGCATTAACTCTTCATGGAGTAGAAGGATGCATGGCAACTCTCTGGCCGCGGCCCTAAATATCAGCTGGAGGAAGCAACAGAGAATTGCAGAACAAAAATAAAGCAGTGGCAAAAAGGTAAACTGGACAAATCACCCTTTCCCTCTCCCTAGTCCCGAAGCACGGTGTGTGCTAGCTCTATTGTTCTCCTAGAGTGGCTGCAGTGGCTATTTTGAGGGATGTTCTCATGTCACCTGATACACTCCCAGTATCAGTGTCATGAGGGGCATCTCGTTCCATTCTCAGCTATGTGATGCCTTCATCCAGCACAGTACAAACAATGCCGGGTTGTTCCCTGGAGCACAAGCAAATGTTGCTCCCCGCAAGTATGAAATATAATCACAGTGAAATCCAACTGGTGGAGACCTTTTTCAAGATGTCATCCCCACTGGCTAGACTGCTCAGCACTCTTTGGACCTCAAATCATTCCTCCTATAGACTTCCACACTCATTCAATCATTCCAAAACGAAATTATTTTAGAGACTCCACAACTAAGGACTCAATTTTTCTTATGCACAAAGCCCAAATTAGTGGCAACTCTTACTTCCTGAAGTCCTACATGAGACTGGGGCCCTCCCATGCTCTACAAGCTGTGGAATAAACCAGTTGATGCCAGCTGCCCGCATCCTGCATTGGTGGTTCCACAGCACCCAGCTGCTTTCTTCCCAGGCACCATCAACCAGAGGAAAATGTCTAATGAGGTAGAATCATTTTGACCATGAAGCAGAAAGGAAGATGATGAGCACCGTGGGAAGTTTTCCTGCAGAGGACTGGTGGTGCAAAGAGCTGGCAGAACAAAGGTGAGCTGGGTGCATTCTGTCTAGGGTTGTGCCGAACTACAAACGTAACCTTCTCCCAGTGAGCTCCTAAGCACGTTGCCACATACTCATCCAGTCTACTCCCACCCATCCTGCCAGAAGTCCCACTGTTAAGGTTTCCCTCCTTCAGATCTTTTCTGCACTTTGAGCCAACAGTCTAACCCAGCCAGGGCCAAATTGTCATACAATCATAGAATTCTAGAACGGTTTGGGTTGGAAGGGGCCTTCAAAGCTCATCTAGTCCAACCTCTGCCATGAGCAGGGACATCTTCACCAGCTCAGGTTGCTCAGAGACCCGTCCAGCTTGGCCTGGGATGTCTCCAGGGATGGGGCATCCACCACCTCTCTGGCCAACCTGGACCAGTGTTAGATGAGACCTAAATGCCTTTAGGTGCAACTTAGATGTACCTGGAAAGGCAGGTAGTGGTGCTGCATCAAAGACAAATAAACAAACTAAGTATAGATTGACATAAAAACATGCATTTTTTTTCCCATGAGAAGCAGAAGTTTCAGTTTGCTGCTCACTGAGCAATTGGCAGTTCCTAATCTCTTCATTTCTCTCTCAAAGAACAAATACTTTGCAAAGAATTTTCCATTTCTCCCTGCTCCACTGAATGCCACAAAGATTAACAAGTAATATTAGCTCCACAGAAGCACCTTCATCTGCCCATGGAAAACAGAGGGCATCTAAGCAGCCAGACTTTGAGCAAGAAAAACAAATTAAATCCAAACTATGTCTGTTTGGAAGCAATACCCCTTTGGAGAAGAGAAGGATTGATATCTGCCAAAGTGCTAACAGCTGGTTTTTATATGCAGTACTGTATAAATTTTCTGTAGAAGGAACACTGGATGCAACAATGGTGAATGATTTATCTGAAGCAGCAGGTGTATTGCAAACCACGTTTCAAGCTCCTTTGTGTGTGTGTGGTGAGGGAGGAGGGCTTCATCCAGTGGTAAATCGTGGCCACCTATGCAGTAGGATGTGAGCCAACTAGGCTATGTGGTAAGTCTATCTGGAGTATATCTATCCCTTCCAACATCAAAATAGCTCATGTAATACTTGTTGAATGTGCTTTATGGCCTGCTTGGGAGATAGCAACATATTTCAATCACTATTGTAAAGCAGGAACCTGTAATTCAGATTTTTAAAGACCACTCATTTCTCCTTGATGCCCAGTTCCTACCAGTTCAAGAAGGAACTAAATGGAGGGTCCCTTCCAACCTTGAATGTCAAGCTTGTTTTTGCAAGGCCTCTATGTCCTTCCAAGTCCTCCCCAATATTGCTGCAGTCCTTCCTCTCTTCTGAAGGAATAAGCAATCCTGGAGGATGTCTTAGCTCACCAGAAGTTGAACAAAACAGCCCTCATACTATGATTAACCTTTTCGGAGGAACCATGGCATTACTCTGGGTACAAAGCCAGTCTAAAGCAGTGGTATCTCCAATAGCTTGAACTGCTCCTTTTCAGCTAATAAACTGAAAAGCTCATCTGGCACATGAGATCTCGTGCCGTGGGAGAGCCCAGGAGTTAGGCTGTAGCTGGGAGAACGTTCCTATGCAATTGTAGGAATTATTTTTTACCCATCACAACTCCAGACAGGAAAAGCCCAAGCGAACCCTCTGACCTCCCTCCCCTCCCATGTCTAGATCTCAGTGGTCAGCAGTGAATATCAATTATTTCTACAAGGCAATGGGGTCACAGAACAGGAAAGAAACCCCTGATATTGAAAACACATGAGATACCATTCTTCCAAACAGAAAAGAGGGAGTCATGTCTGAATAGGGGAGATATCACTAACCAGATGCAAACTCAACTCTTCCTCATGGTTTTGTTCCCACCTAACAGGAGATAATTGCAGATACACTGGGAGTTCAGTCAGAAGACCATATCTACAGACAAAGTGCTGTAGGAACCTGAGATGGGACCAAGAAAGATTTAGCTCACATATGAAGTAAAATCTCTGAACATGAAAGTCCTGGAAGCATCATAGTACTGAGGTGACATGAAGAGAGCAGGAGAAAGCATGAGGAGAAACTAAGTGAATTAACAACCAGGGTGAGTTCTCTGGAACAAGAAATGTTTTTAGCAAACATGAGCTTCTCAAAAATGTCAAGCATCTTTGATTCACTTACATCTAATCCTGAGGAACATCTTGTTTAAATCACACACAACAGCACAGCCAGACCCTGTACACCAAGTAGATCAGCAAAATGCCACTGACCTCCAAGGGATGTTGTTGATCTACACAGACACACCACAACTTCAGTTGGCAGGGAGGTACGTAGGCTACTGTCTAGGATATGGTGTAGGCAAAGAGGGAAAAGATTTAAACTGGAAAAGGTCTGTGGCATGAAGCAAGGTCCTTGCTGGTGAATGTAATCATGGTAAAAGAGGGTAGAGTGAAGTCTTGCTGAAAAACTTCCTTCCTGATTTTAGAATCACAGAATGGTTTGGGTTGAAGGGACCTTCCCACCTCCCCAGTGCCCCCCCTGCCATGACAGGGACATCGTCACCAGCTCAGGGTGCTCAGAGCCCCGTCCAGCCTGGCCTGGGGTGTCTCAGGGATGGCTCATCCACCACCTCTCTGGGTACCTGGGCCAGGCTCTCACCACCCTCATTATAAAAACTTTCTTCCTCATGCCTAACCTGAATCTCCCCTTTTTTAGTTTAAAACCATCATTCCTTGTCCTATTGCAACAGGCCCTGTTCAAAAATCTGTCCCTGTTTCTTACAGGTCCCTTTTAAGTACTGGTCAGTGCATCGTGAGCTGCTGAATACACTTTGGGGATCCTTGTCCCATTTTGCAGTGTGGAAGAGGTGTCTCCCTGCCCCAGTGCTCTCCTGTTGTCCCCAAATGAAGACTGCAATGGAGCAGATACACCTGGAGGCTGAGCTAGTGAAGGCATTCACAGGAGATATACCTGTCAGCTGGACCTCAGATGTTCACAAGCTGTATGAAGCATTTTCCTTTACATTTACCCCTCCTTACTTTTTCTAGACCTACCTCCCAGAGGTCCAACTGGACTAGGCACAGTCTGAAATTCCACCACCTTTTGTTTTCAACCTGGACCTTCACAGTTATGCTTCATGTCATGCAGCTTTAGTACTAAGAGAGGTGGGTGCAGGTCTCCCATGCCGATGGTCTTTAACACAGGCTCCACTTTGTTACCCTCTCTAACAAAATCCCAGACCTTCTCTGATTCCTGAATGAACCAGGCAAAGGTAGTTGTAGAGCTGGCGGGTTGACATTGGGGAGTATTTGGAGAAATATGCAGCACATTACTTTTTGTACTAATAAAACAGCAGCTGGTATTTTATTATTAAATGACTTTTTTTTCTTCCAACATTACATAGCTGGATGCTGATGCTGTCTGTACTTCCTTGATCTGTATCTACATTGTAAAATGTTATTTTCCTAAATGGAGGGTGCTGCTGTTTCTGGTTACTTACAAGAAAACGGTCGTGACTGACATGAATCGTGCCCTGGAAGTGAAGAAGGGAAATCTGGTAAACCAGACCACAGAATATAGAGGACCTTCAGAATTTCTGAAGGGGGTAGGTGACCCCGTTGTGTAAATTCACTCAAAAACTCATGAAACATTGCTTAAAATTAGCCAGCTTGCCTGCGCTCTTGATAACTGCCTTGGATCAACAATCCAGAGTCAAGTCTATAAAACATGATCTCCTATTTTGCTTTTTGGAAGAAAAAAGATCATATTATATTTGACTTCAGGTTAGACTTGAGTCGTGTTTAGTTTTTCTCCACGGCCATGAAGACTGGAAATTTAATTTTGGTTTTGAAAGAAAGTTGGCTTCTCTGGTAACCACAGGACTTTAAAAGTGGAGTCCTGAGAGGGAAATGCCAGCGCTTGGGAAACCTGCAATAAACTCATAAGGGGAGTGAGAGTTATTTGGGGGAGTGTCTGGCAAGAAAAAGTTGAAGGGAAAGAAGACACGAGTCTAATCCAGAGGGATCCATCCAGTCCAACACAATTATTCTTGTTTATTATTGTGCACATTTTTCTAGTCATCTCCTATCTGTCGGCATGATGCCACTCAGTCCTAATCTGCACAGTGAGGAAAACATGTCTTTGTTGCGTTCTGAGTCATTTCCCTAGACAAAAGTATCTGAGTTTTTTGGGAACGGGGTCTTAAGTTTCTGCAAAGAAATAAAAAGCTAGACATCTGAAATGTTGCAAAAGGCACACTGTAAATATATCTTTCCCTCAGTCCCCCAGCTACTTACAGCAATGGTCGCCTTCTCTTGGATTCTCTTTCGCCTTCTCTTGCATTTAGCTCAGCCCTGCATTATTCATTCAACCCACCACCACCAAGATCTTCCCTTATCTTGTTACGGATTTGAGGTAAAGACTGTTTCATAAATCTTCACACGCATCTGACATCTTCCTCGCATTCAGCATAAAAGTAGTAACCGACCCAAAATTCATTCCACGCTGACAAATACCCACTGGGACTCAGGGGCAGAAAGGTCTAATTTATCTTGAGTGCTTCCTCAAAATTCATTGGCTAGGCCAGGCCTAAATTCTGGTTAGAGGGGTTAGGTAGCAATGTAGAGGTTCAGAGGGTCAATACTTTATGACTACATTGTCCCTTGACACTACTCAAAATTTAAGTAGGATGGAGAAACATCACAGCCTCTCTCCGGAGTACAAGGCTGGATGACTTTAAGCAAAGCTGCCCCATCAATTTATCTTGGGCAGCCGGAGGCCATCATACCCCCATTAGGCTTCTTTTTAGCCCTGATGCTTTGCACAATATCTCTTCAGGGAGAAAGGAGAGCCTCTGGAAATTTTAGTGTGACACTCATGGTTTGTTATTACACCATGTAGAAAATTCCCTTAGACCCATAAGCCACAGATAGGGATAACCAGCCAACGTGAGGAAAACAGTGATATATACATGGGTAATGAGACTGGAAGCAGTCAAAGCAGTTTAAAGCAGTTGTTTTACAGGGATGTGAGGCTGAGGTGAGATGGCTTCAGCTCAGAATGAGACCCTCCTGGGACTTCTAAAAATGTCAGAATGGCCAAATTCTTGGCCAAGGCTTTTATGGTAGTCCATTTACACTAAGCCATGTGATGCCTCTGTATATCTTCCCTCCATATATCTTACCCCCTCTACATGCATATATATAAATATATGTGCGTGTGTGTATGCACATATGTATAGGAAAACATGTATATATACATCCGTCCACATGTCTTCTTAAACCTTAGACAGTTTCCTCCAAGAAGGCCCAGGCCCAAGGAACCAAGAGGATACAATAGCAGGTGGCAAGTCTTGAAGACGCTCACTATACGTTTGTTACATACCTGTAGAATAATTTAAGTTGGAGAGGATATCCAGAGATCATCTGGTGCAACACCCTGCTCTAAACAGAGCCAACTTTAGCATCAGATCCAACTTCAAAGTGTGTTCAACGCCACGTTCTCTTGAGTTTTGAATATCTCCAGGAATGGAGATTCCACAACCTCTCAGTCACTGTTTCATTTTCTGACCACTGTTATCATAATATTTATTTTATTCATTTTTCTGGTATCTAATAATACATTTCTTGCAACTCAAATTGATTGTACCTCACCCTTTCAGCTCCCCTTCAGTTTTCAGTGTTTCTCATTTATTTTGACAGGGAGCTGTTAAGAATAAACACTGTCTATTGCGAGAAGACAATAGGAGAGGTTTTCAGCACACCAGAGCACCAATGTCCAGTTCAACTGACTGGAGGGGTCTCGTCCATAGAGTGCTTAAAATGTTCTTTCTGTAATGTTCATTCAGTCTGATTGGTAGAATTACTATTATTATTGTATAATCATCACTTTCCTCTGAGTCACAGTGAAGACACAAGAAGAGCAGCCTGACACAAAGTGAGGAAAGCAAGCTCTGAGGAGGAATTATTTAGGGAAAGCCTTAGACTGGAGACAAGGGGGACAGAGAAAATATCTCTGCTTTACAATCTATCTCCTTGCTTTTAACCATCAGAAAGAGATGCCACTCAAAATGAGTCCATCAGGGCCCTTCCTTGGGTTTGTCACTGCTCCAGGGCTTCACCTGTGTGAGCTCAGATGCCTTGAAGGACCTTGCTAGACTTCTACAGATTTTTTCATGAACATTTTATCATGAACAGAAGAGACTCCTACAGACTCAAGTCATCGCTTACTTTTGCTTTTGAAGCACAGCATGATTCCAAAAAACAGCTTCACTCAGCACAGAGCGTCCTGTCTCCAATTCCTCTCATGCAAACACAAATGTGAGAAACAGAAAACTTGAAAGGGTTAACAATTTTAGGTCAACCAGTTTTATTGAGTGTTGTCCCTTTGGTGAGGCCATTTCTCTTCATAGGCAGGTTTTTCAGACAGTATCTGTCGCTTCTTCTGACTCAAACCACACTAACCCTCTGTTGTGGTTGCTCCTGGCCAGCCAAATCCCTTGTACAGAACGTTACAGCTCACGCTCCTATCTGTGCTATCTCTGCAGTTACGTGCTCTTACCTAAATTATGCCGTTATTGGTTTCCTCACCATTGCTGAGTCTGGTTTTCAGCTCCCTTTGACTTAACACTATTGTTTTACATTTTGTCCTGTCTAAGCTTTTGCCCCCAATTCTGTGTGGGATGAATTTCCAAAAATGCCTCTCGTGATATTGAAACAAAGAGAGTTGTCACTCCAGAAATACAGTGCAGACCTTGAAAATGTAAACCCCCTCATCTCCACATTGCCTTTGAGAGGATGAAGAAAGCATTTACTATGCTGACATATGCCTTATCACCCCAGATTTCCATTAATGCTTTGCTTATATGAATGGGGTGAGCCGCTCCTCTCCACACTTCTATTGCAAGCCCTCTGCAAATGCTGGCATGGAGCTGGATGAATAATGGGAGCTTTGGTTCAGTGGCTGAGTTGAAAACTGAAGAAAAACAGGAAGGAAATAATTCAGCAGACATGATAAAAAGCTTTTTGACAATTACTTAATTCTGAACTTTCCATTTTGGCTCAACCTGAGAAATTTTGTTTGTCACAAAACTCAATATTCCTTTTAATCCTTGAGTTAAATAGCCCTGCTGTTGATGCTTGAACTTTGATTTAAAGTCACTTTATAATGGAGCGTTCCACTTCTGTAAGACAAAAGCTGAAAACATATATTTTTGAATGTCAAAGCTGCACAGCAGTTTGTCCTCAGCCCCATGTGGTGTCCCTGTGAGTTTAAGATGCTTTTATTCACTGTTGGGATAGGGATTTTTCTGTTCAGGTGTCTGATACAGTGGGAAGGCTGCCCTACCACCTGCCAGAGCAATATGTTTACAGCGTGAACGTGTGGGTGGGTGTTTCATGACTTGCAAATACAAGACAAGCTTGTGTGGGCACACAATTCGTGCTGAGACAGCACCACAGAACGGTGTCAAACCCTGTGCACTCAGCTGGCACTTTGCAAGACACGCAATGCATAAAGACCTGAGGAGGAGTAACACGTTCCATGTCTCCTACACGTGCAAATTATCTCCCAGAAAGTTTAAGATAGAGGTGGTACACTTCATTGCCCATACAGACCAGACTCAGATGAGCATGGGTAGATGGTAGCCCTGTATGCATCATCAAGGCCATGTCCACTTGGATCACAGCTGAAATTGGCCTCTGGTGGATCCATGGAGATCCTGTCCACTGGTAGCTCAACCCTATGGGTCTCCTGCAGGGACCTGGACTTCCAGCCTTGCTTTGGGTGCAGCTCAGATAGCCATTAATTACCCTGTTTCTCTGATAGTCCAAGCCCAGGAGGTAGCAAGGATGCAGAAAACCACATTGAAACACAATTCTGCACTTCCCAACATAGCATCTGACCTTCATGGCCATAACTCCAGTTATCTAATGTCCCATATCCCTGTGTGACAACTTTATTGTACAATCATCTCAAAGAAGCAACGAAAATAAAAATTTATTTTTTTTTTTTTAAAAAAAGCCCAATCCATTCTTTTCTCTGTCCATGAACCTTTTTCTGACGAGAAAAGAAGTTCACTTTCCTGGATGGTGTTTACAGACTTTGTTGAGCAGTATAGAGTCTGGAGGTGGCATCAAAAATTCCACATGGATTTGCTGGTCCATAGACCAGAGTACATGGGTGTGGCAGTTGCACATCCCCCTGAGATCTGGAGCCTTCAATGGGGCAGTTGATGGCTCTTTCGTGCCCCACTGTGCCTGTCCCCACGTACACAGCAGGGTGGTACCAAGGTTTTGACGGTCACATCCTCCACTGCCCCGGGGCAAGGTGACTTCACTTCCACCAGCTTGTGGGGCAGGATGGGTGGGACCCTCAGTAAATTGACAGGGTCCTTGATGGGACCATGTTGTCATGCCTACAGCCAGATCTCACCAGACTATAAAACAGGGTCCCCCACTGGACCTTTGGAGTGGTCTTCTTGGAGCAGCAGGTCTGTGAACTGGAGCCCTCTTCTTAGACTGGGACGTTGTCTAAGGAGACTTCCCGGGATTGAGAGCGTCTCACCTCCTCATTTGAGTGAGTGGTTATTTTGAATGAGTCCTTGCCTAACCAGGCGAGTGAGAGTCCTCGCTTAACCCAGGCAAGTGATTATTTCTTGTGGGTACCCTGGAGTCAGAGGGCTCTGGTTTTTTTTCTTCTGAGAGTGTGTGTGCATGCACGCTGTGGATCCTCACTATTCTTATGTTATTGTACCCCAATAATCTCCTCAACTGATATCCAAACCTGTATTCTAAGTTGTTGGAGTGCTAAATAATTGTATAAACCTTGTTTCTAGTTGGTTTATTGGCTGCACTTTTCTGACTAGAATAAGGTCTGTTTTGGAACTTGTTGTCCACCTAAAACTGACTTTGGGGTGCCTCTGTGACAGTGGGAAATGCCAGGAATCTTCCAAAAAGTTGTCTGCAGAGGACAGGAAGATTTGGGAAGGGTTTCTCCCACTAGCCCTGCACATTGCTTGAGCACATATTGCAATGCCATGGATTCTTTAAAACTTTCATACTTTCTACACCGTTTTCTTAACTTCAGTGTTTGTTCCTCAAGCTTCCTCCACTTCTACATTCATATTCCTTTTATTAGCTTCTAGGTGAACTCAGATCCCCAACAAAAAGCACTACCTTAGTCTATTGCCTTCTAGGAAGATAAATGTCTGGCCACTGAAAAAAAGAAGTTCCGCATACATTGCACATTTCAACATCCCTTTGAGATAGCATGGCCTGTTTGTACAGTCTTCAGGAGATCTCAAAACCATTGTTTACACAGTTTAATACCCAAAAAAGAGTCTCTTTCAATATTGATGGTTAAACTACTTCAGGTAAGCCAAAATATTCCACGGATCGCTTCTTCCTCTTTCATCCCTCAACTGCTTCCATTTTATAGTCTCTGTAGAGAGAATTAACATCAAGACAAGGAAATGTGTATCTTTCTTGTATCAGTCCAGGGGAACTACTCAGATTTGGAGCATATGATGCTGCCAGGTGGGAAGGTGATCCTTGGGGAGCTGGGATTGCTCAGCCCACAGTGCTCATCACTTTTATGTCATTGGAAGGAAAAGTTCTTCTGAGGAAACTTGCCTGAACGATCTGAATATGCTTTACGAGCTGTGTTTTTCCCATACAGACATGCAGTCATGTGGGCTGTGATAAACACTCTGTCACTCGTTGTGCAAGATTGTTGAGGAAAAAAAAGATAAAGTTGAGAAGCCCAGATGCAAGTTTGGAGGATCTGAATTGCCTTCCTGGCCTCTGTGGGTGACCCTCATCTTCTGCACCTTGGCTCCTCATCAGTGAGAGTCAAGAGGCTAATGGTGCAAGAACAATCTCCAAATTATTCATTGTGTACTTAGCACCAGTGAAACCCAACTGAGATTCCAGGAAGTGGAAGAGAAACCAGTATTAAAACCTTAGAGGAAGAAGCAAAGCAGGCATCCATTTTTTGAAGTTCCTTCAAAATGACCTTTACAGAGTAATGAACTTAATTTACCTCAGAAGGATGAGCTGTTTCTCGTGTGATTCAAAGCTGCAGCCAAGGGGATTACTGCCAAGGCAACTGCATGCACGGGTAATTCAGTAATTCCCTCCACAGCCTGCCTGCGAGCTAAGTCACACAGAATCACAGAATCAACTGGGTTGGAAAAGACCTCAGAGATCATCAAGTCCAACCCTTGGTCCAACTCCAGTCCATTGACTAGATCATGGCACTAAGTGCCATGTCCAATCTCAGTTTAAAAACCTCCATGGACGGTGAGTCCAGCACCTCCCTGGGCAGCCATTCCAATGCCTGACCACTCTCTCTGCAAAGAATTGATTTCTAATCTCCAGCCTCAATTTCCCCTGGCAGAGTTGAAGCCCATGGCCCCTTGTCCTATTGCTGATGCCTGGAGAAGAGCCCAATCCCCACCTGGCTAGAACTGCCCTTCAGGTGGTTCTAGAGCGTGCTGAGCTCAGCTCTGAGCCTCCTCTTCTCCAGACTGAACAAGCCCAGCTCCCTCAGCCTCTCCCCATAGGGCTTGTGCTCAAGTCCCTTCCCCAGTCTTGTTGCTCTTCTCTGGACCCTCCAGCACTTCAATCTCTTTCCTGAGCTGAGGGCCCAGAACTGAACACAACACTCCAGGTGTGGCCTCCCCAATGCAGAGCACAGGGGAAGGATCACTGCCCTTGTCCTGCTGACCACACTCGTTTGGATACAGGACAGGACACCATTGGCCTTCTTGGCCACTTGGACACAGTGTTGGCTCATGTTGAGCTTCCTGTCCATTAGTCCCCCCAGGTCCCTTTCTGCCACTCTGTGCCATCCTGGAGCGCTGCAGGGGGTTGTCGTGGCCAAAGTGCAGGACCCGAATGTCTATGTGCAGACTCCAAATGTCACCAAGGTG
Source organism: Nesoenas mayeri (assembly GCF_963082525.1). Taxonomy (NCBI): domain Eukaryota; kingdom Metazoa; phylum Chordata; class Aves; order Columbiformes; family Columbidae; genus Nesoenas; species Nesoenas mayeri. The sequence continues at coordinate 162,964,693 of NC_137543.1, forward strand.
TGCAAGCGCTACGGACTAATAGCATACTTTATGATACCACTCACCTACTAAAGACGCCAGGTACAGGCAACAGAGGGAATTCAAGAGGTCTCAGTGTGATGGTGAAACAAAATAAAATAGCAGCTTTATTGAATGCATCCAGCTTGGGTTCAGGGGTTAATGAAAGTCAGATGAAGATGTCAGCCCTTTCATGTGCTGCTGGATGGGAGGTGGCTTCTCATACAAAATCCTAGAGAATGTCACAAAAGAGCGTTTTTTGCAAGATACAAAAAAGCTGCAAGCAACTGCAAACCTCATGACTTTGCAAAAACAATTTGATCAGAAAATAAGGCTCATGTTCCTTCCAGTCTCCAAACTGACCACAGAGAGTGCACTTTGTTAAAAGCCAGGATGATTCCTAACAGGGGTTCATTTTTAATGATCTACTAGAGTACTAAAAAAAAAAAAACTGAGAAACAATTTTTATCATTATTATTACTTTAAGTATGGCGTCAAACTCTCCCTGACTCTAAATTGGTGCAGTTCTGGGAACTTCAGCTACAGAATTGACTCACAGATTTTAATGAGACTCAGTACTCCTCCAGAAGATTTATTGTCATCAAACCAAATGGAGTCAGCACAGAGATGACTGTGAAATTGGAAGGACAACTGCATACATGAGGTCAGATTTGAAGATCTCGTTATCCTATCTTGCTTTAAACCCTACAAATCTATAAGAGGCTATTTCGAGGTTCTTATTATAGAGACATAACACTATTTATTTCTTTATTCTCTGCCCAGACATCTCTTTTACAACAAGTGATAAACAACCGGCCTTCATTACCATTTGATTGCATTACCCTTTGGATCAAATCCAATTATACGAGCATCTTCCTTCTCCAAACATCTCTGATTAGTTTATACCCTCTGAAATTATTCATTTCCTCAACCAATGTCCTTTTCCCTGGTAAACAGTATATATTTACATACATCTTCAGCCTTATTTGCCTTGCACAGGCCAGAAGACACTTGTCCACCATCCAGATTTAAGTAGATGGCAGGAGATTGCTCTCTGCAGCAAAGTGAAATGATTTTATCATCCTTCTCAATGCTTTGTATACCCAAATATCTTTCTAAACAGCTCCCTCTGTATACTTTGTGCTTTTGCTAATGAATGCATTTCTCTGTCCTTGCCATGTTTATATTGAGCCTGTTCCATTGGGGAGATTTCCAAAACCCTGGAAACAGTCAAAGACCTAAATCCATATGAAAGCCTTACTTTGCGCTGTTGAAATTTCCTTCAGAAAAAGCTTCTACTGATGACATTCCCCCAAGTCCTCTTTCTGCTCACATACATCGACCTGCCAAGCTCCTTGCATGAGGACCAACTGCTCCTGTTTCCATCAGGACACACCAGGTTAGCTTAAACAGGTGAATAAAACCCAATCCAAGGTTAGTTTATTATCTCAGCCAGGAACCAAACCCTGGAAATTTCCCTTGGTCTAATCTCTATGTGACAGAGGTTGAAGAGTCTTTGTTCCCCTATCTCATTCCAACTCAACCTCCAACTAAGTGTGGAAGATACCTAGGTGCCATCACCAAGCAAACAACCAAAGCTGAGAGACCAGGGGCAAGTATGTGTTGTTGGCATGGGTTTGTACAGGACTGATCAAGCCCAGCAGGACATCCAGGTGTCCCTCATCTAAGCTCTCAATGGATTTTCTCCAAAGGAGGTCACCAGCCTGGCCAGAAGCATGAATCTGTTTCTCCCTTCTAGTGGGGAAAAGTACACCAAGGGCAGATGAGCACTCCTGAGGACTGGATCAAGTCCAGTGTTCTGGTGGCACCTGCGTGGGCAATTGCCCATAAATTAGCAATGCCTAGCATGGTTTATACACTGCTTGCAAAGCCTTTACTACGACCCTGGGGTTACTCAGCATCTGTCATAGCTCCAAATTCATATCCAAATGCTTTCCTCTCTCCTGGATGCAATCACCATAAGAGAGAAAGATCTCTTCTTGCAGATGTCCCACTTCTGCCCTGTCTTTCTAGGTGCAAAATGAGGAGGCAGAAAATCCTCCCACAGCCTCCAGCCTTGAGCTCTAAAGCAAACACACAACACCTATTTCCTACAGAAACTCAGATTAGAAGCCCTGCAAGGAAAGTTTGCAGTCATGGTCACCATGACTGCAAACAGAGTAACCTGTGCCCTGGGGTACACAAGTGTTGGAGACTTCATGGACTTCTTGGCTAGTGTTGGAGGACTGTGGAAGGAGTCAAACCTAACGCAGACCTGGCCATATTGCTCTGGTGGAACTTGCACCCAGAACAGCATCTTTGCATGGTCCAGGACAGTGCTAGCTGGGCAAAAACCATGCCAGCTCATGCCAACATTTGCATGATATAGACAAAGGTGGGACGGTGCTCCAGACCTTGTTCTGGCTTTGTTTCACCAGCTTTAAATGCAGCCAAATCATCCAGGAGTGTAATTTTGTCTGTGCTGATAAAGGCAGTGGGTTAAGACTCAGGATATCTTCTGCTGTGTAACTTGTAGCCACTGTTTAAGGCAATAATTCTGGTGTCCAGGGCAAAGCACTCTGCAAACAGCTAATCGAAAGTGCTGTGGAAGAGCAGAATAGCTGAAGGACTCATGCAGGAAGCCTAGTAATATTTCCGTTTATCACAGCCAGGAATAACACACTTATTTTTCCCCTAAAGGGGGAAATTCTAATGTTCTTTCATTAAAAAATAAACTGTGGTCAAAAAAGGAATAATTACACGACTGCATAGTTGGGGAGTTTTCGGATAAAGAATACAGAAACATATTCAGGGCAAAATAAGAGCCAATTAATGGCTAATTTGTTTGAATCATTTAGCGCGTGCTACCGAGCACCTGGGGGATGCTCTTGCAAGGGAGGCCAGGGAGCAGTTCTCATACATGTAAGCAGATTAACTTTCCTTTGTCTAAACCTCATGCATTTTGCATTACTCCACAGGAGCAGAGATCACAGGTTCGTGTCCCTAACTTCACCTTGCCTGACACAATTTCTTCATCCATCAGGAAGCAAAGGAAAAAAAGGGTCTGTTTGTTAAGTACAGTCAGTCTCCCACTGAGATCCCACAGCCAGACAGGAGGGAGTCATCCTAACTTCCTTACAAACAGGAGGAATTTCCCAGGCATCTCTGTCATCTCCATCCCTCTCCATCATATCTCATTACATCCCTCTATATCATGTCTCCATTATTATAACATATATGTGACTACCAGGAAGACCTTGAGGTGCTGGAGCGAGTGGAGAGAAGGGAATGGAGCTGGTGAGGGGCTGGAGCACAAGTGTGATGGAGCGGCTGAGGGACCTGGGGGGTTCAGCTGGAGAACAGGAGCTGAGGGGAGACAGGGACACAAAGAAACGGCCTCAAGTTGCCCAGGGGAGGTTGAGGTTGGATCTGGGAACAATTTCTTCCCCAAAGGGCTGTGGGGCATTGGAACAGGCTGCCCAGGGCAGTGCTGGAGTCACCGTCCATGGAGGGGTTGGACAGATTAAGTTCTCAGAGACATGGGTTAGTGACAGGGGTGGGTTACAGTTGAAGTCCATGACCTTGAGGGTCTCTTCCAACCAAAATAATTCTATTATTCTATTAATATGATTCCATGATCAACGTTCTTCTATCTATCAGCTCCAAGACAGCCCTTCTGCCTGAGCCCATCTGCTCTCCACATACCATTTATTCTTCAAAGCATAAAAGTGCTATATTTTAACTGAATAATTTTGTTTGTTTGTTTTTTGTCCTGAAGCTCCAGGCACAGTCTGGATCCTTCACATTCCCCCACACATGCTGTACTAGATGCTGTATGAACCCGGATAAGAGAGACACCATATCACCCAGAGATGCCATAATCCAACTGTCTGACACAATGGTGACAATATAATTACTGTAAAAAGCAATGTGGATATTATAACCACCAGCCTCTTATTTTACCAAGCTATTGATAAGCCCCTACAATAAGGACTCTTGGCTCTTTGCAAATAAACGCATTTCCTCTACCAGTAAATCACACTTTCCTGGGCTTCTTCCATGCTGACAAATTGCATGAAGCCCCACAGGCACGTTGTCTTTTTAATCAGAAAATTAAGTGGACTCAGATGCTTGGCCTGAACTCAGGATAATGCCCGTCAGCAGTTGATGTGATTCTTTCCTGACAGTCAGCTCTTCCTTCTTGACATACTGCCAGGGTCTGGTAGAGCAGCAGTTCCTCGTGAAAACATTTATCACACCCCCAGAAAGAAGCACCCCAAAGTGACAAGCAGGAGTCATTAGATGTAAGACCAGCAGCCAGAAACAAATGCCTCTTCCTCAGTGAAAAGAAAGAACATAGAAACAAAAGAGAATGAACAAAAATGAAAACCGGGGATCTAATGTACTCTACTAAGTAATTGCAGTGACAAAAACATGTACCAAGCTGTGAGCTTCCATGGAAGAAAAAGCTGAATACCGAGGAAAGAAAATTTCATGCCTATTTGCTGCAGATCTTGGTTCTGCTCCATTTCCATGCAGGGCATGAAATCTGCACAGAACTCCCCACGTAAGAAACTACATACGGCCAAATCTTTTGCATTTCTCCAGAGCTCTAAGAAACCATTCAGATCCCCAAAAATATGGGCTGTGAAGAGAAGCTGCTAAATTAATGTATACTTTGATTAAGTTACAAAAGACCTACCCATCATTAACCAATTGACATGATAAATTCTTTCCAACCAGCTGCAAAAGAAAAGGGTATTTTTCAGGTTTTAGATCCTTCTGCGTGACAAGAGAGAGATAGAGTGCTTAGCTTATGTTTGACTAGTAATTAATAGATGTATTGTTAGTAAGATACTAAGAAATTATAACTGACTTCATCAATTATTTCTTAGTATATATATATATTTTTAAAATCCAAAAATTGTAATTAATATGCAAAAATTGTGTGAATATAAGCAACGCAAGAGCATCCAGCCATTGGAACACTTATGGACGATGATCCCCAGTGTAGCCCAGCACTGATAAAACAAAGAAAGCCGCTTAACAGTATAATTCACTTTTGCTTTTAAGCTTATTTCTTCATTTCAGCTGGTTGCATCTTGCAGTCTACATCCAGCCCAACGTCCACCTGTAGCAGGATATGAGGACATGTAGACAGAAGGAGCTATGCAGGGACCATATGTAATTTCACCTCCAGATTCATTACCTCATTCAGAATTGCCATTTCCACTTGCAAATCTCCCCTTCACAGCTGGATTTCCACTGCTTTGATGATGCCGTAAGCATCCACCCATATTTATGAGCCCTGATTTGGGAATAATAGTGTTACTAATCCGATGAGTATAATCCCTTTCCTTTAAATCTCCTCTGCCTTAATAATCATGGAAGGAAAAAAATATATATGAAAGTGAATGGATCTTTCTTCTGCTGTAATTATCAAACATAGTTTCTGGTTATTAAAGGTTCTACTACTACTCCTTTCTTTTGTTGCAAAAATCGATATCCTGTCTTCATTCTAACTTTGTTAATGACAGCCTAGAATACCCCAAAGGTGAAGAAGTTATATTAGTTGCTCTGAGTTCCTGTTTGATGCTACCATGTTATGTTGCTATTCATTGTGAAACACTATATTTCACCCCAAAATTGCTGCCAGTTTTTGAAAAGCAGCTGTGTTTCTAAAAGAGCCCTTATTATCCAAGCTTCCTACCAGCTCAAGTCAACCAATACCTTTTTGGGTTTTGACAGGTATCCCACGTCTCAGATCAGTCAATCTTTCTTTCAAATCAGTTTAACAATGCAAGAAAACTGCTGCTGCCAAATCAAAATTCACTGAGGATGAGACATTCTGTTGTACGGAAAACAAGCTGGCTGACTTCATCACGTTCACGTGCAGCAAAAGCCACATGAATCAGTGCACATCATTACCTGATCAATGGATAGAAAATGGGGAGCAGTTGAGTCACTGTCCCTGGAGATGTTTAAAAGATGTGTAGATGTCATGCTTAGGGACATGGTTTAGCAGTGGCCTTGGCAATGTTGGATTAATGGCTGGACTCAATGATGTAAAAGGTCTTTTCCAACCAAAACAGTTCTAAGATTTTATGATTTTTTGATCATGCAGAGCTAGGTCTGGTGTCTCTTCTGAGCTCCAGGGTGTTCATCTGGTGGGTTTCCCTCTCATCTGGGAACAGTCCATAAGTTGCCCTTATGTAACACCCTTCCTCTACCTTCAACATGCAGTGTGTCCAGCCTTAAGCCAGGCTCAACTGGAAAACTCCAGATGTACCCTTTGTGCCATGCAGAGAGCATTTGGGACAACTGTGAGCAAATTGCCCACACATCTCTGTTTTCAGGACCTTCAGCTCTTGGGCTTGGAGTGGTAGCTGGGGTGGTGGGAAGAGAAGGGGTGAGAAGCAGAAAGCAAGCAAGGGGCATCTTACAGCGTCCCAGGATACCTGGTTAGCAAAAATACTGCTGTTCCACCTGTTCCTTAACCAGAACAGGAATAATTTATTTGTCCGGATTGGGACAGACTGAGTTGATTCTTGGAGATCTGAAGAAACAAAGGGAGGTTTTGTCAAGGGAAAAGAAGAAGATAGAGGTGGTTGACGGGGCTCTGGAGACCATTCTCAGCACAGCAAAGCACCGTGGAAAACAGCACTGTAATCAGAGGATGGGACCTTCAAGAGACTGAGAGATAATGACCATTAAATCCCCTTGCTTCTTAGGTCTAGGTGACTTCATTCATCCTGGCAGGAAGGCAGCAGGACCGCATCAGCTTTTGGGGTGGAGTGAGGAACACCCATCTAAGGACCATGAGCATTAGCCTAACAAAATATGACTTTGAAGGTAAGTTTAGGAAAAAAGTGAAATGCCTGAATTTGTTAAGTTCAAGGGAGCTTGGATGAAAGGGGAGTGCAAAAATCAATTTGCTAGAGAGACACTAACCTTAAAAAGTATCACTTGCTCTGATTTTGAAGCAAAGTCTCTTTTTCCGTGTCTTTGAAAGATGTGTCTGTGCCTCACCACTCCATTTCCAGCCCAGCACCTTAATATAAGCTCACCTGGTGGTGAAAACAAAGATACTGATGTGAATTGAGATGCTTTTACTGCAGGTTCAAGGAACATCTTGGCTAAACTCCCACAGGCATAGTAATCAAGGAGAGGGTTTCATGGGTCGAGAGTCTCCTGAACCTTCAGAGCTTCATTGTCCAGAAACCCTGTGTCTGCCACAAATCACATCAGTGATGCCACTTCAGATTTGATGGAGCTTCTCTGTGCAAGAAGCTTTCACCTATTGCAGAACAGCTACTTGGTGGAAACGTTGCTCCTGTGAAAAAAAAAAAAATACCAGCTTATTTTATTAGATTTCAATTGTATCTTCAGGGTAAAAATGTACTTTGTGAAACTGAAGGGAACTTATTTGATGTAAAAACCTAGCGGAGGCAAGTTATCGAAGCTTTCCCTTAGGTTGTTTTGTCCAGCCTCAGGCAACTTTATCTCGGATACTGTAAAATGAAAACCATCCTGTGTCTTTTCTCCTTCAGGGTTTCAGAGTAACAGTAATAACTTTGTTTAAAATACATCATCATTGCCATAATAATCTCTAGTTTCCAGCACTGCATTTACTGCAATTGCCTTATTTTGTGTGTTTGTAATGTTGTTTTGAAATGAAACTGCCTCTTTCTAGTTCAGTTTGTTTATGTTTGCGTTTGAATGTGGACTAAGGAAATCCACAAATGCAGCATGTCATATCTGTTCCAGAAATGAATGCACACGCAGAAGCTTTTATGATGGGGAATTGAGATATTCAGGTTAATTAAAAGCAATTCTTAATATATAAAATAGTCTCAATTAAGAATGAGCTCCTTTCTTGCAATTAGCCCCACAAAAAGATTTAAAAAAACCATTTGCATTCCCCACTCATTTAATCGGGAGCCTTTTTTAAACTCAAGCTGGTTTGCTGCTATGCATTCTAGATCTAAGACTTCTGATTACCTGCAATTACATACAATTACTTGATTAGATGTGGGGCAGACCTAGCCTTTTACTGGAATCGCAGCTTTCACAATTCACACAGTTGAAATGAGTATTGCAAGTTAAACAGCATTAATCACTTCAGACTACTCAGAGCAGGAAAAACTGGCCACGTGACCTTGACTTTAGTAAAGCTGCACTGATTTGTACTGGGTTGAGAATCCAGTACCAGTATGATAGCACCATTAAAAATCACCTGATAACATAACAAACCAGAAGCTGTTTGGACTGCTGTGTTTAGCTTTGAATTCGCCTCATTGTTTATTATCAGAATAATATAATTAAAATTATTGTATTAGCAGATGAAGTCCACTCTTGCAATGAGCTGTAATAGCTACAATATCTGTCTGTTAGTATTAAATGAATGTGCTGAGTCATGTAACTGCATTTGAGCACCCAGACTATTACAGAGACATTATGAGATCTCCGTTAACCTTTCCACTGATTTAAGATTTGTTGTTCTTTAGTCATGGCACTCAGAAGACAAAAAAAAAAAAGGTCTTTCCTAAGGCCACATAGAGAAGCCCAGGTGATGGGTGTATAAGTAGCACATTTCCACAACTAAACCTCACCCATCCATTGCTGGAGACACCCCAGGTTGGTGTGGTGGCACCCACATAAAGTAGTGTCTCATTGACCCCATGAATTCCCTTGCAATTGTTGTCTAAACATCTCCAGAGAGTAATTCAGGGTGGAGACCTAACATTCATGTTCTGGTTTGTCTCCTGAAGAGTTCTACCTGTCTGCCCAGGTGCCATTTCTGCTGAGAACAAGTCCAGCCTTGACTGGAGGAATAAATTATAAATTATCATCTCACCTGCTATTGAAAAGCAGCCACCTCTGGACAGGCAAAAATACAACTGGTTCAATCACCCACAACCAACTTCACCCAGGGCTTTGGATGGGGTGGCACAATGAAGTGACAAGCTGTGAAATACTGGCCAAAAAAGTAAGAGGAAATTATACTCAGAGGGAAATGTAACTCTTGCTTTTGGGTGGACTTGCTGAAATAAACGAGCTGGGAAAATTTAGCCTTTTCTCTACCCTGTTTATACTAATGAGGTTTAGAGGTGTCTTTTTGGAATTCAGGCACTTTCTGGAGGCCTTTTTGCCTTGGGCTTCCTGAGTTCTTCAGCTCTCTGCTAGTGTTCTTGGTGAGGATTATATTTATGCCTGTCTTAGCCAAAAGGACATTACAATCTCCTACACATTGTGTTCCCAACTGTAAGGAAAGACCAACCAGCCCACAAGGTCCAGTTCCTCCTGTCACAAGCAAAAGCACCCCCATCCTTTCCAAAACTGACTGAGCCCCATGTGAAAAGTGGCCACTCTCACTGAACCTGTTCCAAAACATCTATTTTCTACCTTTTTGAGACCTTCTAATTTCCCCTCTGAATTGATCTGTGCTCCGTTTATCTTCATTCACCCTTGTTTTGATATTGCCCTTGCGCTTAAATAACTCTTCTTTCTCACTGACCTTTGTATTAAAAACCACAGCTGTTATATTCCCACTCTGCACCGGTTTCGCTACTCAGAACTGATGTCTTCCTCAGTTTTGACCTCTCCTCTTTCACCAGATCTTGTATTGTCAACTCTGCACACCATTCCCACTTCAAAGGCATCTTCCTTGACCACAGAAAACAGCCAGGAGAAGACACATGAATCCCAAACACTTATTTCTCATACAAGACGTCTTCAACAGATGGATGCAGTCCACCAAATACTAGATTATGTGGATTGCTTCAAAATCTCTGAGGACCAGGCAGAAACAGGTTCACCTCAGCCTTTTATGTCCTACCACCATCACAGAAACACAGAGGTGGTCTCACCCCAAAAAGCCTGAGCTATGGCCCAGCAGAAGGACTCCAACCACAGTTACATGGCTGTTGAGCAGCTCAGACCAGGTGATACTTCTTCATGGCTCAGTACCTAGGCTTCAGCGCAAAATGCCAACAAGCACATCCGAATAGGGCCTCCCAGTAGCCTCATTGCTCCCTCAGCCCTGCCATTCATGGGTTGTGAAGCAATGGAAGAGACTGCACAGGGAAGCGATTGAGTCACCATCTCAACGACAAAGACAAGGTTCTTAAGAACATGGTTTAGTGCCAGAGTTAGGTTATGTTTGGACCTGATGATCTTAAGGGTCTCTTTCAACCAAAATGATTGTAAGATTCTATTCCATACCTACCTTTACAGAGGCAAGTATGGCTACTCCTAATGACAAGAAAGCCATTGAGGTGCTGGAGTGATTTCAGAGAAGGGAACGGAGCTGGTGAGGGGCTGGAGCACAAGTGTGATGGGAGCAGCTGAGGGACCTGGGGGGTTCAGCTGGAGAACAGGAGCTGAGGGGAGACAGGGACACAAAGAAATGGCCTCAAGTTGTGCCAGGGGAGGTTGAGGTTGGATCTGGGAACAATCTCTTCCCCAAAGGGCTGTGGGGCATTGGAACAGGCTGCCCAGGGCAGTGCTGGAGTCACCATCCCTGGAGGGCTGGACAGACGGACATGAGGTTCTCAGGACATGGGGCAGTGACAGGGGTGGGAGAATGGTTGATCTTGCTGATCTTCTATGATTCTGTGGACCATTGGTGGTGAGTATGCTGCTCGGGTTGCGAAGGTCAAGTCAACCAGTGCCAAGGAATCTTTATTCTGAGGAAAGAATTCTTTCCTGGCTTTCTTACAAATTTTCTGCCTAACTAGATTTCCTGGGTCTCTATCCTTCCCTCAGGGTTTCCAGGGGCCCCATGCAGAAAACAGGCACACTCAGCATCGATCAAGCTGTATTCTAATTTAAGCAGGCAAGATCTTTTCAGCTCCTTCCAAACTGGATCACACCACACTTCATTCCTCCCTCCTGGGCCGCTCTGGCTCTCTCCCCTTTTCTTTTTCTCTCCTTTGCCTCGTGTTCTCTGCAGAAGGGAAGAATCATCTTCTCCTCCCCTGTTTACAGCTTCAACGACACTCTGCTTCATGCTTTTCTCTTGGCCAATCCTACACCACTCCGTAAAAAAAAAAATATATAAATAAAATACGGTCAAGCGTGTTTTTCCAAACAGGACAAAAAGTACAAATCTCGTCCTTGGAGGCACACCAGCACATAAAAACACATGAGAGAAGGTCAGTTGTTAATCCTGTAATCACCCCTCTTGCTCCTTAAGAGCAGCATTGTCTTCAAATTCAACGGGGATGGGCGATGTGTCTGGGGAGATGTTAGCATGAGTTGCAAGTCAGCTGTGAGGAATTAAAAGGCAGCCGAGGCAGGAAGAGCTAATAAGCTTTCCCACAGAGGTCTTGCGGTTTTAGGCACCGGGCCCCAATTCAGCTCAGCACACGCTGTGCTCAGCACATGCTCTGCTGCAAAGCAGAGGAGTTTGGGACCTTTAACTTAACGCGTTACGATTTCTGCAAGGACTTTGCAGACGTGCCTTCTCTGACACATTGTGTGCGACACTCCCAGACCTGTCTTCTGCCTCTCTCTCCCATTTCATAGCCAGACTGTTGCTTCAGATATAGACAACAAGCTCAATGTTCTTAGCTTACAACACAGCTGGCCAGCTTGGTATAGGATCACGACAACATCAAGAGGCCCAGGTCACAGTGAGGAGTTGTCATCAAGTCAGAACTGTGGTGGAGTGGAGCAGATCTGCAAACCAACACCATGGTCTGAAACATCAGAGATAGTCCTTGATCAAGCCCACAGTGGTCAGGGAGCATTTCCACATCTTCTTTCAGGTGCTGCCTGGACCTGCTGCGACCAAAAGACCATCTCCATTGAACCACAAAACCAAGGATGTGCCCTGAAGCTTTTGTCCCAACATCTGCTGGCAGATATTGCCCATAGGTCCTGATCAGAGTCCAAATGTACAACCTATGTTCCCTCAGCTATGCTGAAATGCCCACTCATGGATATCCAAAGGGCCTCAGCAACTTACCTTGAGCCCCCTCTAAATTTGAGGGGGCATGCCTGTTTAGGTGAGATCCAACAGAAGAATTTACAGTAGTAAAATGTCCCCATTTGTGAGGGCGCAGGGGTTTGTCCACGCTAGGACGTCCTCCAAGTCACTCTTTTAAAACCGCTTACCCTGCAAGAATCAAACACATTTTTGCAGCCCTTTATTTCTCCTGGCTCATTTTCCTCCAGAATTTCTCTTGCATGAACAACTAACTGGAACAAATTAATAGACCTTTTTTTTTTTTTTTTCTTAATTTTCTGAGGCAACAAGGGACCATTAGATCATTCGAGGTTGATTTCCCACACCACACAGTGTCACAATACAGGGCTTTCCTTCAGCCATCAGTTGGCTCCTTCCTATCCATTTCTCAGCAGAGACGCACTGCTTGACGCTTCCTGGGAGAGCTTTCCTCTTTTTCCTTGCATTTGACACAACTAAACTCTTTGGTAATCCTTTGTAGATGACTGTGAAACAAAGCCCTCTGCTTCCCAAATTTGTCGGGGTTTCTACTATGCATTGGGCAAGCACGGGATGGAAACAAGAATTTTCACGTGGGCAAAGTTGAGGGCTACATTCCTGGTTATAAAAACAGAAACAAAGGGGTGAAATCCAAATAATTCAGCCTGAGACTATCCCTGTCACTAACTTAACGTTACAGCCGCTAATTTCAGCAGCTTTCAGGCCTTGGAAGATAAGGACAATGTTCAGTGGTCTTTCAGCACTGTTCATAATGGGGTTCACATCTCCGACCTTGGCATCTAACTTGGCATCTACTGCAGCCAAATTAACCAGCCCCTGCGCTGAATTTAACAGCCTTGGTTCCTTAGTTGGGTCCTGGTCACACCTTGTTATTAGATCAGGTTTTATACCTTAATAATACTGTTTTGGGAACACAGTGGGGTTGTTTCCCACAGGATTTGAATTTGTGGAAGAGCAGCTACAGAGGAGTCTCTCAGTAGACTGACATCCATACTCATCCTCACCACCACACACAAGCCAAAGGGGTTCCAGCAGCTGTCAAAATGCATCCAATTCAGCTGTGCTTCTTTTACAAGAGCATCTTAACCACGTTGCAAAATCCCTTGTGGCTCAGTTATGTCTTGGTCATTGAATGTCTTCCAAGTTTTACCAGCTTTTAGTTTGTGTCTACATTGTAAACTCACTCCTTGTGCACAGCTGTCCCAGAGAACCCTCCTTAAGATATCAGTGACCAGGAAAACGTCCAGACAACCTTCTTCCCTGCTGCCCGTCCACTGCCTTTTCGTTGGAAAGAGGTACCACTGTGAGCAAGCACAGCAAAGCAGATCCTGCTGGCCCTGTTGACAAAAATCCTCCAGAAATATTTTCTAAGGGCACTACAGTGCAAAAACAACATTTGGAAACCAGACTTATGGGAGAAGGCAGTTGGATGGTGAAGCTGGAATGGGGTTAACTGGGTCTTTCTCTAAACTCATGCTGAGCATAATCTGAAAGTCCAGTTTATCTATGGACTTTCAGACACAAAGTGCCTCTCCAGTGAATAGGAGAAAAGATGGGTTTGTGGTCAAAGCACTGGCCTTAGATGTAGGATGGCTGTATAGGCTATGGAGACAGAAGATGTCTGGTCTTATCTCCTCAAAACACTGTTTACTACGGTCCTAAATTCAATCCTGTTCACACGGGAACGTGGCTTTTTCCAAAATACATTCGCAAAACATATCTTACTTAAAAAAAAAAAGTGTTTGGCGACAAAGGCTCTGTCACAAGTCTTGGTAAACTAATGGAATAGTTAAAGGCACTCAGGCTGAAATCTGCTCCTTCTTCCTGGCCAGGACTGTCATCCAGTAAAGGGAAGAAACAAAGGTCCCTGTGTTGGTAGTCGCACTAAGGGGCTATTCTCAGTCCTTCCCTCGTCTCGCCAGGTGGTTTAAGTGATCTAGGACAGGCTACCTGATCCCTGTGTGCCTCGTCTGTCCCACCTCCAAAGTCCTCGCTCAGCTGACCTGCCTAGTTTTGCTGTTACTCCCTTTTTGCGTGTTCCTGCACAGAAATTTCCTCCCTTCAGCTTGGAACCTTCCCAGTTTCTGCTTCTCTCTGATTGGGAGTGACGGTTTATCACAGGGAAGCAAGTCCTTCTCTGTGCTGGTGGCTTTAATCAGCGATCAGGGTGCCAAACATCATCATTACTTCCTACCCACATGCCAAGACATGGACCTGCAGAGGGAGAAACTGAGTCCTATACAAAGATTGGATATTAGGAAAAATTTATTCCCAGAAAAGGTTGTCGGGTATTGGAACAGGCTGCCCAGGGCAGTGCTGGAGTCACCATCCCTGGAGGGCTGGACAGATGGACATGAGGTTCTCAGGACATGGGGTAGTGCCAGGAGTGGGGAATGGTTGGACCTAAAAGGTCTTTTCCAACCAACAAGATTCTGTGATTCTATGCTAATGGTGAGTCCCTGACTCCTACTTCCCATGCTGTAGCAGATCCCAAAGAGGCCCTTCTCCCAGGAGAAGTGAGTGTCAGAGCTTGGGGCCACGACCCTCAGACTTGGGTTAAGCTGGTCTCCTCTCACCCAGACTGCTCTTTGCTTCCTGCATCTGCTTTTCCAGCCCCATGCATCGATGTGCTGTGTCAGGATAGACCCTTCTGGGCTAGTCCCAGTTTAGGGGACTCAGGGCTGGGTGGACCCGTATTTGGGATGAGGGACAGGTTTGGGCAGCAGTTTAATCCTTGACCGCATGTCCAGCAGTGATAAACTCAACAAGGTTAGACACCTCCTACTCTGGACAAGTGCTTCTGCACACAGCAAAACCAGTCCTGCCACTTAGCTTTTAAGGGTTGGATTTTTGTAGGACCAAATTAGACCCTTTTATAATCATTTTTTTTAAGACATGCTGCTAAGTGTAGCACGCATGCAGACATACCTGCACACATATCTGTTTGCAAACACATACCTGTAAATAGTGCGCACATCCACACATACAGGTCCACGTATATGTCTCACACAGACACTCCTCCAAGTCACGTCCCTCTCTGAAAGCTCATCTGGTCACTTCAAAGTCTAGATGTCCTGCTCTTACAAGAAACTCTACAATAACAAACCATGAGTGGGGATGAGACTTCATCTCCCTCCACCTTTGAGCTGTTTGCAGCGAACTATATTTGTTTGTTCATTTTACCATTTTGAGTGCATTTTAGGGCTGCTTTTTCAGGGGGAGGGATTTCAGAAGACCTCAACAGATCCTCCTTTAAAACCAGACCATGAGTTCCCTGCCAACTCACCACCCCCACCCTCACCGGCAGAATATAAATTCATAAATAAATTAAAAATATAAACAAACATGCTTGTTATTCTGGTTTAAACTCTCGAGGCATCTGTTAAATTCCTCACGCACAGTGCAAGCAGCAGCCTGAGTAACGCTGCACACACACTCGTCTCGGGGGTTTTCCTCTTGTGGTCACCATGAGGTCATATGTGGGATTTGAAGCACATGCAACAAGAATAAGGGGGCAAAGGGGTATCTGTGCAGGCTGGGGGTGATGGAGAGAGCACAAAAATAACCCACATTCATCTGTGGCACTGGCCAAGCACAATAAAAAGGCTGAGGCAAACAGTCAGAAAATCTCTTTCTAGAGGCTTGGCGTGGGTAGGAGGTTGAAGCCCCCAAAGGTCTGATCCAGTCCTCGCTGCCAGAAAAGCAAAAGTTGCCCTTTGATTTCAGTGAACTTCCAAGCAGGCTCTCATGACACAGATCCACACATCAGTAAAAGCGGGAAACAGCTTGCAGGAGCTAAAAAAAATGAGGCTGTAAAGAAAAACCTCCAAAAACTCAACCGCCAGCTTGCTTACATGTAATACCTTAATCCCCACAGATCGTTGCCTCTGGGCTCAGTCTGCCTTAACCCATAGACCATGTCCTCCCCACCTGCATCCTCATCCATGCCCATCCTCAGTGGTCCCCCCACTTACGGCCCTGCCAAGCGAGGACCAGAACATGGGCATGTCCCAAGACGAGCACAAGAAAATGTCTTGCAGGTGCAGAACTTCTCCTCTTCCCCTGCTAACCCTCTTTCCAAGGGACTTTCTCACAATCTGACTACAAATGGTTTAAATCCTTTGAATTCGCAGCTGTTGGCTCACATTTCCTTATGACCCTCGAATTCAAGATCATCCCATGAGCCCCTAGGAAAGAAACAAAGCACTTAGACCATCTCCTCTTAGAAAGAGTAGCCCCCATTCCTGATGGTTTTCTATCCATTCCATTTTAACCGCCTTCCGCCCTAAGATCCTGAGTATCCAGTAACTGAGGAAGATGGATTAAGATTTTCCTGTGTCTCTATTGCTCTTATGCAGTGATTTCACCCGAAAGACCCAATTTTATAGGTATATTTGTGGATTTTTAACTATGTCTATGTAATTATCAAAAGAAGTGTAGTGGTTTTATCCTTAAAAAAAAATAAAGTAAATAAATGAAGTGACCATCAGTGCCACCCAGGTCTAATTGCAATGGCCTCGCTGTGTCCGGACAGTCGATCCTGCAGCAGGGCAGATCCATTCAGGGCTTTCAGCCCATCTCCGTTGCCATCTCAGATCTACTTAAGCCTTAGGGCTGGAGGCACAGCTCTTCTTGACGTGCTAACCTGAAGCTCCATCCACTCTTGAGACAACCTGGGGTCTGCCACAACCAAGGGAGGATGCTCCCACTCCAATTCAAGGATGTCATACACAGACATTCATGGTCTCATGCCCCAAATTCCCCAAAGCAGGAGAATTTCAAGAAGACAAATGAATCACTTGTCTCCTCTTGGACCTTTTGTTTCAGCTTCTCTGCAGACTCAGGTTGATGTCTCAGGCCCCATTTGAGTGAAATCGGAGCTAAATCCCATGCAAGTCATTTCTAGTTTTGGGGCCCTCACTATAGGAAAGCCCTTGAGATGCTGGAGCGATTTCAGGGAAGAGAACAGAGCTGGTGAGGGGCTGGAGCACAAGAGTGATGGGAGCGGCTGAGGGACCTAGGGGGTTCAGCTGGAGAACAGGAGCTGAGGGGAGACAGGGACACAAAGAAACGGCCTCAAGTTGCGCCAGGGGAGGTTGAGGTTGGACGTGGGGAACAATTTCTTCCCCAAAGGGCTGTGGGGCATTGGAACAGGCTGCCCAGGGCAGTGCTGGAGTCACCATCCCTGGAGGGTTGGACAGATGGACATGAAGTTCTCAGTACATGGGAAAGTGTCAGTGTTAGGTTATAGTTGGACTCAATGACCTTAAAGGTCTTTTCCAACCAAAATGATTCTTAAGATTCTATTCTAGGAGTTCCATGTCACACCACCTCCCTAGAACTGTTTGTAGTGTTTACCTGTAGCAGCCCATAATTTAAACTGGCCGGAGGAAAGAGAAGAAAAATGACCGAATGACAACAGGGATTACTCTTTAAAGTCTGTCTGCAAGGTGGAGCCATGGAAATTAGAGATGGCTAAATCATTTTACTGGAATGAAATCATGCAAGCCGTGACACAAGGAGTAACGTAGCCAAGGAAGCTGTTGGAGCAAAGAGTTGACATTCTGAAGTACGATGCATATTGATGGAAAGCACTTCAGAGAGTGTGTACCTTGTATCATTTGCCATTTCGTCCCCCAGAACAGAAGCTTGAAGATTAGCCTTTGCCCTCAGAGTAAGCAACATTGACTGAATCAAGGTCTTTACTCACACCAGCATTCACTGGATGGCAGTATCACAGAATCCCAGAATGTCAGGGACTGGAAGGGACCTGGAAAGCTCATCCAGTGCAATCCCCCCATGGAGCAGGAACACCCAGATGAGGTTACACAGGAAGGTGTCCAGGCGGGTTGGAATGTCTGCACAGAAGGAGACTCCACAATCCCCCTGGGCAGCCTGGGCCAGGCTCTGCCACCCTCACCCCCAACAAGTTTATTCTCAAATTTAAGTGGAACCTCTTGTGTTCCAGTTTGAACGCATTACCCCTTGTCCTACTGTTGGTTGTACTTCCAGACTAGACCAGCATGAAAACCAGCTTAGTCCTGAAGGATGATGTATTCCCTTTTTGAAGGTCCCCAGGTGTGCACAGTAAGTCCATCATTTTGAAGACACAAACAGACATCTGTGCACGCTCTGAGCAAGTTCGCAGTGAATCTTGGCTTGGTTAAGCCAACACTTCTACAAAGAAGAGAAGATACCTGAAGAGAAAAAGAGGACACAGAGAAAAAAAATGAAAATGCAGGGCAGTCCCATTCTTTCTGCAGCTTTGAGCACCATTAGAAAAGTGAAAATGGCTTCCTGGGTAGAAAATTGCCTATGACTTGTTTCTGAGGAGTTTTCTTCCTATCTTTTTGCCAGCAAAAGCACTGTCCTGATGGGGAAGACAGGGCTCACCTAATCAAATGTAGGCATCTTGGGCTGCCTTTCCACTGAATGGACATTTACTGGGCCCTGCGTATGACTGACCTCACACAAAGACAACATTGAAAACAGTTCAAATTTATGGTGTCCTAAGACTTCTGTATTTCTTCACTGCCTATAGAAGGCTCGAAAAGCTCAGCTGGAAACATCTAAACTGAGGTGAGATCAACCTGATCCCCAGTGATCAAGTTCCACCAACACCCTGGCTGTGTCCCTGAGGCAGCTGGAGGGCACAGCAGATCTGCTTGAGATCTTTGCAACCTCACGCCTTTGAAAGCCCTTGGGCTGTGCCAGCTGAAGAACCATCCACCTTCCACTCCAGGTCTGCAGGTCAGTTCAGGTTGACCAAAACTCATTCCCTCGGGGCAGCTTTTGAGGAAAAGCAAACTGCCAGCATCCATTCCTTTTCTTATCAAATGCCAAGCTGTCCAGCAGATGAAAGCACCCTCTCCTTTTTGTTCTAAGGTACATCAAATAAAGCTGGTGAGATAATCATCTCCTGACCTCTGGATGTTGTTCCTGCAAGCCAGAGCCCTTGTAAGGCTAGAGGAATTTTGCTAGTGATGTTGGAAGGGAGGATATGAACCCTGACCTAGCAGAAAAAGACCCATTACTATTCCAACAAACCTTTCAGTGCTATATAAATCTTATAGTTTCAAAACCTGGAACCCAGGGAAGCTGAAGACTATATGTGCCTCTTTGTAGAAACGAACTGAAGAACAGAGAGGAAAACCTGAGGTGGAAAGAAGAAATTGCCATGGTTTTGTGAAACTGAGCTTTTTTACCCGTCATCTTACTAAATTGGGTGTTAGGCGAAACAGAATTACTTGTCTCTTACTGCTGCTCTGGACAGATTATTTATTTTTTTAAACCTAATATGAAACCCAAGTCCAATTATAACCTCCTTCCCTGTGCTCTCCCCTTCAGCCTCCACCCAGAATAAATCACTGCCCTGGTCTTTAACAAGAATGTGAAACCACAACTCTCTTCTCCTAAACTGAATAAAAAGCCAAAAACAAACAACAAAGAAAAAAAAATCAAAAATTAAAAATCTGACACGAGCCAATCAGGCAGGGGGAAAAACGCTGACAAAATTAGCACAAATGGTACCAATTACCACCTCCAGCCTTTGTCAACCACTAAATCATCCATAGAAACCAACTTCACACCTCATCTTGCTGCCAAGGATGTAAATGCAAGTTCAGCGTGTTAGCTGGAGTCCCAGCAACTCCAATTTTCCCCTTTCCAGGTCTAGCAAATGATCTGCACATTTGCTCGCTGGGACGAAACACTATTTCCCCTTCCAACACGCTCTAGAAAAGTGCTGATCCTTTCCTACAGCACCACTAACACCTCAGCTTGGATCCTGCAAAACCTTTCCATGCAGGAGCTGCTGAGCCTGGTACACACGAGGAGCTCCACATCTGTGAAGGGACCAAAGGAAATCAAACACCCGGTGAATGGACCGAAATATCGCTGTGTGAAAGTGCGAAGGACACAGGCCAAGGAGGTTTCTAATAGACTTTCAGTGAACTGAACTTCCACTGAGCTTGGCAGGGTGCAAATACAGATCAGAAGGATGGGAGCTGCAAAAGCGGACACATCAAAGAAACTACAAGAAGTTACCAGCCAAGCATCAAAAAGGCAGCGTTTGGTCTCATATCACAGCAGGCCAGCAGATGTCAGTGCACTGGATCAAGGCAAAGGATAATTTTGAGGATTAATTCAATGAAATGGGTGCAAAACATCTGCAGGACAAGGCATTCGGGCACAGAGCAAAGTTGCAGAGAGAATCGAGGAAATCTACAGTTAGCAAATGTCTTCAGTCACCAAGCGTGAGCTGTTCCACAGTATCTGCCTGAGCAGCCGTCTTCCCCTTTAGTAGATGCAAAGCAAATCAAAAGAGTGAGAAATTACCCCATCTTCTCTATACGTACCAGGAGAAGGCAGCATTAATGATGGAGGTGAAGGGTATCTGGAGCAATGCATATACACATAGTTTTCCATCACATTAAGAGCGATGTTCTCAGACACTACCCAGTCTCCTGAGAATTCCCTTCATCAGAAGGTAAGCATAAAGCCAAGATTCATGAAGATATGGGATGAAGCCAAGGATCAACAAGTTAATGGAGCATGAGAGAAAAATGATACTGGAAAACCAGCTATCTGACCAGCTGGGCACTTTCCAGCTCACAGCTGAACCAAGCCAAGATGTTTTCTTGTTTGCATTTCTACAGAAAGTGCCTTTTTTATTTCTTCTCCCTCATCTTTCAAATGATATGTGAAAAACTGAGGGCCTGACAGCAGTGGAAATCCCCGACACTTCTTTATTGTAGGAGAAGAGGTGTTAACCCCACTGTCCTGGCCAAGTTCGAGTTTGAGCAACTTCATTTATCCTGTTAAAACCCTCCATCATTTTTGCAGGGATGTGATGTCCTCCCAGGGCTGTAAATAATTCACCACTTGGAGACTTGTCCTCACACGTGGCTGCTCTGTGTCATCCATGGATGTTGTGTTATCTAAATTTTGCAGAGTTGGCCGTACGTCTCTTCTGTAGCTGGAGGACAGAGACCGAGCATCAAATTTATTTTAACTAATTCAAGCTTTGTAAAAGAGAGGCCCATGGGCTGAGATTAAGTTCACCATTTCAAATCTCTCAGCTTAGGGACTACATGGAGGTACCCACAGGTGTTATGTTACCCAAGGGGGTCCCAGATAGCACTGAGGAATTGTGTTTTGACAGCTGAATCTAACAATCTAAATTCCTTTTCCAGTCAGTTGAAACCAAAGGTACAATCCAGTTTTTCTCGGCAGAAGTGTCTTGTGCCTTGGTCCTCCCTCCTATCTGAGCACCCTAAAGTGTCTCAGATGACATTAGCCATCAATGCTTAGGAGTTTAATAATTAATTGTCCCAAATATCATTGATATTGTCACTAATTGTCACTTATATCCCACGCACAAGTAGATGTCCTCCTGACACATAAAATCAGCTCTCTGCAACTGGAGACGAATCCCACCTGGGTGAAAGCCAGCCCTTTAGGCTTCTTGCAGAGTCAGCAGAGATGGAGAGGTGCTTCCAGGAGGTGTTTTGTGCACCACTTCATGTTCCAAGTCAGGCGTGTTGGCTGAAACCACCTCTGTGGGCACTGAAGCTAAGTCGTCTGACTGCAACGAAGGTGTGAAGAGCGGTCGCTTGGCCCACAAATGTTGCTCAGCTCTGGTGTAGGAACCATGAGGAGATGCTGCCAGGCACCAAGCTGTTCTAGTTGGACTGGCAAGAGGAAATCTGACCATGTTGTAAAGTATAAGAGCTGTGTGATATCCCTACCCTCATACCAGAGAAAAATGGCAAGGTTTTACTTTCTGTTGTTGGCTCAAAGAGGGAAGAAAAAGTCAACAATTCACTATGAGAAGGGGAATATGCTGGAAGTATTTCACTGCATTCACGTGCCAGTGTTTGTTTTAACTGCTGTTTCAAAGCGGATATAGCTTTTACAGGACAAATCATCTGAAATAAGGTGGAAATGGAAGATTTTCAACTTCAGCAGAGTGAAACTTCCAATGCTTTGCCAACACATCCTCCCCAATCACGAGAAACTCGTTTGTGGTGGAAAAACCCAACCTTCATGGATGGATCACATAACTCACCCATGCTGGGACACACGCATGAAAGTCCCCGACACATGCACCTCCCTGACAGATTTCCTATTGTTTGAGGCAGCTCCTTCCTTCAGTGAGGTGAGGGCTGAAGAACAAAACCAGCGGCTGTTCCACGAGAAAATACCATAACTTTCTTTATGATCACCTTGGGGTTCATAACCCCATTTCCTCTCCAGCCCCCATAGCAGCCCTGTGCCAGCCTCAAGGGACAGAGCCAAACTGTTTGCTGGGAGAATATCACAGCAGGGTGTTGAAATGGGGAAAATGAAATACTGGTGCTTTTTGTATTTTATTATTCATTTTCTTTTTGCTTGTATCCTGGCAAATGCTAAATTTACAGCTTGGTATGCTGCTGTCTTAGAAATTCAGTTTGGGTCTCTTTGTCAGTGAAAGAAAACGCCTGTTGTTCTCCTTCCTGGGACTATTGAAAGATGCTGAGCTGCTGGTCCATAGCCTGGACTGCTGCAGTTTCTTGAGTAAAGAAGGGAGAGAAAAGGCAATAAAACAGATGACAGCATCACTTCTTTAAGCAGTTCAGGATAGCAGTCAGGATAGCAGCACTTGTTTGGAGACACAATATATATTGTTCGGACATACCTTCTGGCTATACCAAGGCTGAAGGTCCCTGTCTCCCCTTCCTGGTCAGCAGAGACGGGCAGGATTGTGCCTGACTCTTTCAGAGAAAAAAAATAAAAGGATGGATATGTGAAATATTAAAAGAATACGACCTTCCTCAAGGGTGCCTGGCACGTGCTAAAAATGTAATTTTCTCATTTTGCTTGAAAGCTGAAGCCTAAAAAACCTGGCAAGGGAAAGGGAAAAAAAAGATAGGTTCCCCTTCAATGCACTTGCTATCATCAATAATACACAGCCCTGGAACTGTAAGCATATCGGGAACAGCAATTACATTTCTCATGCTATGCAGAGGCAGATCTTCTGTTTCAGCTGTTTGTCTGGACCTTCTGATCTGGGGAGGACCTTGTGATATTCCACCAGTCTCCGTGCCTGTCAGCTCTTCTGCCCTAGACAAGCACACACACATTCAGATGAAGCGAGGAAAAGCTATTATCCCATCTGTATAGACAGGGAATTGAGACATAAATGTTGGGTTTATCAGCTATCTACGTGCAACCAGCACAGCGATCTCCATCTGAAGTCATCATGTAGGTTCCCTTTATAACTGATGGAAAGAAACAAGTGCTGTTTGGGTTCTTCAACAAACGATCACAGAATTATAGAATAGTTTGTGTTGGAAGGGACCTTCAAAGCTCATCCAGTGCCACCTCTGCTATGAGCAGGGACACCTTCCCCAGCTCAGGTTGCTCAGAGCCCCATCCAGCCTGGCCTGGGATGTCTCCAGAGATTATTCGCTTTAAGATAAGATGAACTGCAGACACAGACTGGATTGACCCTGATGTCCATGGTCTATAGGGAAACTTGAGTGATGGATGCACACGCAAGTGTCTCCATAGTAAGCTCCTATGCTCAAGCAAAGGAACTCAGGAAGTTTATATCCCACTGATTTTCACTCAGAAGTGGAGCACCTGCCACTCCAGGACATTGCATTTGTGCCGTGCTGACAAAGGCCCTGTTACACACAGTTTCTGGAGCAAGAAGGCCATCCGGCAGGAAACATTTCTGCTTTTCCTGAAGTGCACGTATCCAGCCTGGAGCTGAGACCATGCAAGCCTCCTTTTACAAGTGCCACCTGACAGGAGCCTGAGTGCACCTGTATGGACCCAGGAGAAGGTGCTGAGCTTGCTTCAGCTGAGTGCCTGTACTGGTTTGACTGGGACAGATTTAATTTTCTTCATAGCTGCTACTATGGGGCCGTGTTTCAGATTTGTGCTGAAAACAGTGTTGATAACACAGGACCTTTCCATTATTGCTGAGCAGTCCTTACACAGAATCAAGGTCTTTTCTGCTCTTCACATCACCCACTAGCGCGTGGGCTGGGGACGCACAAGAGGTTGGGAGAAGACACAGTCAGGAGAGCTGACCCCAGTTGACCAAAGGGATATTCCAGATCATATGACGTCATGCTCAGCAAACAAAGTCTGGGCGGAAAAAAAAGAAGAGGAGGACATTGGGATTTGTGGAGTTTGTCTTCCCAAGTCAGCGCTACATGTGATGGAGCCTGGCTTTCCTGGAGATGGCTCAACACCTGCCTGCCCATGGAAACTGGTAAATTAATTCCTTATTTCACTTTCTTATCTATGCAGATTTTGCTTTATCTATTAAACTGTCTTCACCGCAACCCATGAGTCTTCTCACTTTGCTGATTCTCTTCCCTATCCCATAGTGGGTGAGTGAGTGAGCAGCTGCGTGGTGCTTAGTTGCCGGCTGGGGTTAAACCACCACAATGCCCAATGATTTAGGGAAATGAGGAGGCTGATGGATCAGTTCCTGAACTGTGACTGAAAGGACAAGCCCCATCCCCTTTCTGCTTTCCCATGGTCCCACAGTAACCTAGATTCACTTATGCTCATGGTGACAGGCTCCTTATCAAGGTCTACAGCTTTCTCACAAAGGGAGCAGGAGGGCCAGGGCTGAACTCCTCTTCAGTGACCAATGACAGAACCCCAGGGAAGAAGATGTGCCAGTGGAGGGTCGGTGGGACATGAGGAAAAGGTTCTTCCCTAGAGGTGCTGGACACTGAACAGGCTCCCAGGGAGGTGTCATGGCCCCAACCTGACAGTGTTCAAGAAGAGACTGGATAATGTCCTCAGACACACGGGGTGACCTGTGGGGTGTCCTGTGCAGGGACAGGAGTTGGACTTGATGATGCTTTTGGGTCCCTTCCAGCTCAGGACATTCTACGATTCCTGCAGGTGGGATTACTGTTGAGTCAAGCCAAGGTGGTACAAGTCATTCAAATCATGGTTAGTATCTCAACCTCCAGGGCTGATCTTTCTTTGGACCATGTACAAAAAAGGAAAACAGAGTATGGAAGAGTTCAGTTAAGCACTTATCTCTCACACGAGCCAAGGCATCCCACTCTGCAAAACTCATCGTAGCCTTGAAATCCCACTGCTTCCCCAAAAAACAGCGTATTTCTGGTCACCTGGTTTGTCAGCAGTCTGGAGGGTCACCTCATGCCAGCAGCTTTCTACAAGGCCACTTCGGCAGTCTCCAAATCAGCAGGTCCATATTTCCTCATGGCCCCACGCGTCTGGTATTGTCATCCCAAAGACCAGCCACTCTGAGCAACCTAGAGCAGAGCTCCCCACAGCCCCCTCTTTGCCAAGGAGCTCTGACTTCTTGCCAAACACATGATCAGCAAATGCTACCCAGCATCCACTCGGGCCTTGCTGACTTCTCTGTAACTGCATTAACCTGAATTTCATTCACTTTAACCAAAATCTCCCTGTGAACATTTTCCCACCCCTAAATATTTGTGGGGACTGCTGCACATCGAGAGGTGTTCTGCAAAAGAAAAGCTGGTAGCCCAGAGAAGACCTGGTGGCATAAAGAGTGGGACAAGAGGAGAAAGGATGGGACAATGATAAGAGAAAATGATGGGCAAGACACATGAAAGTGGAAAAAAAAATCCGAACATCATTCTGCTTTCCACAAAACACCTATGTTGCTGAATTCCAACACTTCTCTTGGATAAAAATCCCCAAATCTATAAATTTTCTGCAAAAATAAAAGCTGCTTCCAGAGGACTTTACTTCGTCAGCAGACTTAAAGATTCTTCAGACAGGTTCGCAAAGGCAAATAACAAAGACAGTCCATTCATTAGTAAACTTACTTTGCAGGAAAATCCGTCAAAACTGATGCATCAGCAGAGCTGGAGAAGGAGCCGTGTCGCCCAAATTTTGCTGACCAGTTTTTGTAATAATTACAGTTCAAATTTAATGGCTGCTACTGAATCCCCTTCATGCTCCAGTGAAAAAGATCTGCACACAAGCAATTATCGGCCAACTTGGCTGAATAAAACAAAGACCTGCAAGAAACCTATTTACAGGCAGGAAGAGCAGCAAAATTTGCCTGTAATTTACCTCTTCTTAATGTATTTCCTGATGCTTGTCAGTTCACTAAATTTACCAAATCCACACAAAAATAGGCTTCTTCCAGATGTGAAATGGGGCCTCAGGAATTTCCACATGGCTGTCTTGCAATGACACAATTATTTCAAGTCAATCAGTTGTCCAAACTGGGCAGAGCACTGGCTCAAGGACTGGTCCCAGCGGGCAGTGGGGACGAGGCTGCCCTGTTGCACGGGAAGGAGGATATTTGTTGTTTGAATATGAATTAAAATGTGCTACAACCCCCCAGAGCCATGAATATGTCCTGTTTGGTTTCCAGTATAGATGCACCTTGCATACATGTATTTAAGCACGCTTAAGAGCCTGGACTAGACGATTTCTCAAACCCCACTCAGACGTCATTCCTATAATTTTACTATGGACTTCTCTCATCAGCAGCTTGTCCCCTGTCATCAGAGCAGTGCGCTGTCAATCAAGTAGCTATAAACAACTCATATAACTGCTACACACTGACGCAGCTTAGGTGAAAATACGCTTTGGGACATTCAACATCCTCCAGCCAGCCTGCTGTGGTTCTTCTCTCCTATAATGAACCTTGTTAAGTCAATTCATTACGGTATAAATGATGGAGCTCTACCACAATCAGTATCTCATAGGAAATGAGCCTCCCCCATGTAAGCCACAAGAGTTCTTTCATCTCAGAGATGAAGAACAGAGCTATTTGGAAAAAAATATTGCAATTAGGACTATGTAATTTATAAGAAAACTGGCAGTCAGTGGGGCTAGCTTAATACTAAAATAAATTAAGACAGATGTAACAGAAACTCCCTCTTTTCAGCATGGAAACCCAGAGCCTTATGGTCAACTGCCTGATTAACTGTCCAAAGCCAAAACAGGTATGCTTGGCTCATCCTAAGTTGTTAGATGTCTCTACTCTTGAGCTGCTATTAATATTTTCACAGAACAACATCAGGTCTGTGGCATTTATAAGCCTCTAAGGGTATTTGCAGTCTCGTAGTTGCTGTGAGAGGCTTGGAACAGGTCAGCTGAAATGCCTGCTGCATCTTATTTAGTATCTGTGCTATATTTTGAGATTCACTGTGAAAACCCCACTTCTCTCAGCAGAGTCAACTCAGCTTCTCCAGATGTAGTGACTTAATAGCTTATCATTGTTAAACAAGCCCTAATTATCCAGTGCTGTAGGGATCTGAACTTCTAAGATTCATAGAGTAATACAGGTTGGAAGGGATCTGTGAGTGACTCTGGTCCAAGCCCTACCTGAAGGAGAGCAGGGTGCTCAGGACTTCAAAGCTTCTCCAAGGAAGGAGATCCTAGAAAACTCTCTAGGTGCCTGGTACAGTATTTGACTATTGTTGTGGTGTTAAATATTTTTCCAATACCTAATCTGCATTTTCTTCTTGCAACTTGAGTCCACGGCTCCTTGTCTATCCATTATATCCTTCCCAGAAGAGTCTGGCTCTATCATCTCTACACCTTCCCAAAAAGTAATGGTTAGGACACAAGCAGCTGTATCCTCTGCCTTCTCCATGCAGAACAAACCCAGGTACTTCAGCCTCTCCACATACATCCAGCGCATCAGCCCTCCAACCTCCATGCCTTTTGTGCACTGGGAAGCCCCAAATTTGGTAATGCTCCAGATATGGTCTCCATGCACCAAACAGAGGAAGGATCACTTCCCCACCCCAAACAAACAGAAACTTCTAGGCCGATGGACCTTTATGGTCATGCACCCACCCCTTGATTGACAGACAGGGTCCTTGACCAATGAAATGCCTCAGCTGAGAGAAGTTTCTGGGCCACAACCATAAATGATCACAGCTCAGATTCAATTAGGGTATAAATGGAGCTGCTGGTGACTCCCAGGGTGTTGTTGCTCCTTGGAGCAGGAGGTTTGCAGTGGAAGATTCTGGGCTTTAGGCTGAGACCCCAGCTAAGGAACAATCCTGGAGGACTGAGGAACTCTACTGTCTTATTGGTAAGCACTTTTCTGGGAGCCCACGAGAGTCCTCACTTTGTATGAGTGGGAAAATGCAGATTTTGAATCATCATCCTGAAGTTTTGGGATCTCTTGAGTCTGAATTGGCTGTGTAGTAATTGAACTCCTAACCAGAATTAGAACCTGTGTTTTAGAATGTTGTTGGTGTGTTGGGATATTTTAGATAAACCAATTTTCTAGTTTGTTGTCTGCTGAGCAGTTCTGGTTAGAATAAAGTCTGTTTGGAGCTTCCTGCTTGCCTAAATAGATTTTTGGGTGCTTCTGTGATGTCCTGGGTGTAGTTTTGATGGTGCAGCTCAGTATGGAGTTAATCTTCTTTGCCCCAAGGACACTGCTGACCCAAATTCACTTTCTTTTCCACCAGGCCCCCCTCATCCTTTTCTATAAGTCTGTTTTTTCAACTCACTTAGCACCCAGCCTGTGCTTTTGGTATTACAAGTAGAATAATTACTTATTCCATTTTTTTTCCTCAGAAACTTTAGTTAAATTGACTCATCAATAATTTGTTCATCTTTCTCTCCCTTTTTAAAGATAAATACTGCATTACCTGATTTTATACCTTAAAGCGGCTCATCCGTCTTCCGTGTGCTCACTTGAACGATCATTACCAGCTCTGCAGTTCTACTGCCTGTCTCTTAAAATATTTAAGGATGAAGTGAGGGCAGACAGTTTGAAACCCTCTGATGCGTCTGAGTGCGGAAACTGGCTCCATTCCCATTCTAAATTGAAGCGTCACCCCCTTATCCCTGCTGTTAACACTGGTCTTTGGTCACAGATTATATTTTTGAGGTAGACTGCACAAAAAGGGCACTTCAACCTTCTCAGCAGCATCCATCAATCCAACTTCTGCATCAGCTGTCTCAGAGATCTTTGCTTTATTGTAGCAGAACATAGAGAAACATAAGAGCAGATATGAAGGGTTCATGGTATGTTTCCAGGGGACACACATGTGCCTTCACTTCAGGAGGTGTCCCACCTTCTGGATTTGTCCCTTTGGGTTCAGGTGACATATGCTGGAGGGTTGTTCTCTGCCAGTGCTGCACCGCAACCAGGTGTCTGCAGCTGAAAGAGGCAGCACCCTTAGTCTCCTTGACAGATGAGATGCAGATTGAAATTATTCAGATTTAAAGTACCAAGTCTTCACTGAATTCTTTGTTTTCTTCCCTGGAGTGGAGAGATAATTTACTAATCCAATATGTAATTCTAGAACCATAGAATCATTATGGTTGGAAAAGACTCTCAAGGTCATTGAGTCAAACCACGACCTGATTCTGGCACTAACCCATGTCCCTAAGAACTTCATCTACATGTCTTTTAAACCCCTCCAGGGATGATGACTCTACCACTGCCCTGAGCAGCCTGTTCCAATGCCCCACAGCCCTTTGGGGAAGAAATTGTTCCCCACATCCAACCTCAACCTCCCCTGGTGCAACTTGAGGCTGTTTCATCCAACACAGCTAAGGAGATTTTGAGTACACAAGCTGCATTATGGTGATATTCCCCTGAGCAGAGCTCCTACCATCCCTTTCAAATCAATTGCTTCATCCCTACTTTGGATATTCATGTAGCTTTGGAAATACCCATATCTCTGTTCACCAAACTGTACAATTGAGCAGAAAGCTTCTGAAGCAGGTCCCACCATTCTGTTTGTCCATGCATTGCAAAGGTCCCCATCCTGCCAGTGAGCAGTAAGTTGTCAGTCTTGAACTTGTTCTCCATTTGTTTATCAGTGGGGAAAGACCCTGGCATACCAATGTGTACACATGCAACTTAAATGCATGGGACATGAAGGGGCTGATAAAAGTCTTTTCTGAAAAGAGGAACCTTGGAGGAGCAAAGTAGCAGCACATCCATCCCAGGGCAGCACAGCAAGACACCAGCTTGAGGTATGACAGAGCTTCCACCGTAAACCTCAGCAGAGATGGACTTGTTAGCATGGCCCTCATGTTTTCCACCCCAAGACCCTGCATAAGATAAATTTTGACTGCAAGGATGTCTCTATTATCCTGCCAGCCTCACCACACACCAGCTGCCACCTGAGAACAGGCTTCTTCTTCAGCTAATTAGTTGTAATTGCAGCATTCCCAGTTCTGCTTCTCACTCTGTGTTGCCTTAATAGATGCATGGAGCTAGGGATGTTTTTCATTGCATTTCTATGCACATGCAAAGGTCAGGATGTCCCTGTGCACAAAGATGTTCAGGAGCCCCTGAGGAGCAGTTGGAGGGTTTCCAGAACCCAACAACCAATCTGGGTCTGTGACTGAGGACTTCTCTTCTGCCAGAGCTTTAGATTCAGGCTGGACATGAGGAAGGAATTGTTGCCCTGAGGATGGTCCCAGGTACCCAGAGAGGTGGTGGATGAACCATCCCTGGAGACATCCCAGGCCAGGCTGGACAGGGCTCTGAGCACCCTGAGCTGGTGAAGATGTCCCTGTCATGGCAGGGGGGGCACTGGGGGAGGTTTGAAGGTCCTTTCTAACCTGAACTGTGTTGTGATTTTATGACTCTATGACTTCTGACTTGCAATGCTTTGCACCCAGAGTCCTCCCAAATTTCTGCATTGACTTTAATTGTTTTAGAATAGTCTACATTCACTTAATTGGAGACTTATCTAATTCCACACCATGATGAAGCACAGAAATTTGTCTTCTGCTTCCACTGTTGCTCAGATGATGCATACCTCTCATAAAACCAGCCACCAAGAGTTTTGACACAGAACCAGGGAGGGTATAGTCAAAATTTATGTTATGTACTGTGAAAGGAAGATTATTTCATGCAGCTCCAATTAAGCTATCATGGTTGTGGGGAAAAAAATAGTCACATGTTCTGCTCCAAGACAGAGACAAAATCTTCAAGCACTGTCATCAGCAACGGAGTTGAACTGGGAATCAGTTTTCCCTCCCACTGCATCTTCTTAGATGTTTCTATGAGATGGCAGCATGGAAGCCTGGTGGAAACCCTCTGCTTGCTGCAGATAGTAAATCAGATAGCTTAAAACTGCAGCTGGAGTCGCAAATTCGAGATGAGAAGTCGCCTGACTGCACTTTGGTTATGTCAAATTGCATTTGTCACTCTTTAATATCCCAGGATTATTTCTTTCCAGGGTTGAGCTGGCTGCTTTATCAGCTACTGCAGACTATGCATTAGCTAGTTCAACTACAGATATTTTCAGTTTGGGAATTTACTTCTATGAGGGGTAATGAAAACATATTTATAGTAGCAGACTGTCAGGTGGTACAACTAAGTTCATGTCGTCAGAAGAGCAAGCCTATCTCATGGAGATCTTCCTTAGAGTATTGTGAGTACTTTTCTCCTCTTCTGTTAAAATATTAGAAATTGTGAATTCCAGCCTGACTCCCTATCAGTGATGTCTTTCAGTGGTGTGGTTTTCACCTTCGGGACAGTGAGGCATTGGAAAAGGTTGTCCAGAGGTGGTGTGCAGTCTCCATCGCTGGAGGTTTTCAAGACCCAACTGCACAAAGCCCTGAACAACATTGTCTGACCTCAGAGCTGCCCCTGCATTGAGCAGGAGCTTGGAATAGAGACCCAAAGTCCTCTCCAGCCTGAATTATTCTGTGATCTCTATGCCATTGTTTTGTGGATGCTGTTCTGGAGCACATTCCATCCTATTGGCTCTCTCAACATCTCCTGGCTTCTCTTTCTGCTTTTTTCTCCCCTATGGAAGAGTAGCACACCTGAAGGGCCAGTGCTACATCCCTTTACAAGGGCTAGTATATGAGGAGAAGAAAGAGCCTTAGTGCCTGTGCTGGAGAATTTACCCTTTCATTCAAATGTGACATTTTTGTCCCAAATGGCCAGGACTTGAGACCTTTCTGAACCAGGCAAGGGATAAATGCAACCAAACTGGGCTCTCCAGCAGGAGGAGAAAGTAGACAACTCCTGAGGTCCTTCCTGTCCCGATGATTATCTTCCACTCAAGCGCAAGCTCAATTTTAAGGCTTCAAAGCAAGGATGTTTTTCTAATGCCTTGCTTTTGCTGCAACATCAGTAAGAGACCAATAATTGAAATTGCTTGGCAGCAACTGGGTCAGCCCATCAACTATTTTGGGGCTGGCTGTGTAATGTTTGATAGATCAGCTGGTTAGGGTGACATCTACCTGCAGAATCAGCATCGCTCTGTGCTGGGTGGAACAATAGCAGGAGAGTTTCTGGGTGGTCCCTCCTATAGGACACAGTACCCGGTAGGAGGAGAAGCTGCCAAGCTTTGGGAAAGCACAGAGCCTGCGGGAAGCTGTTGAAGCCTCTGTGGTGAATACACATGCCAGCTGAATTTATGTCCTGGGTGGATGGGATTTATTACAGCAGTGGTACTGATTAGGTTCAGAAAAAAGACAGTGGTGCAAGTCACATGCCTCCTTCATGAAGGAGGGGAAGGATCAGCACATCTCACTCAACAGCCAGGGTCCTGGGGAAAGGAGAAGCATTTCTCATGGGTGATGGTATAAGGAACTTGAAGTGAATGGAAAACTGTGAAGCACACCTTGGATCATGTCCCTTCACCCTCCTCTTCACAATCTGTCCCTGAAGCTGCCTTAAACCTCAGCAAAGTCCCACAAGGTCTGCACAAGGTGAGGTTTACATAGACAACTGCATCACTCTCTCATCTCACTGAGTGATAAACTGCTTCTCTGTAGGAATGAAGAGCCTACTGCCTCTTTGCCGGTGGCAAAGATCATGCAGAGTCAAGGTGCTGGAGTACCCTCCCATTCCCATGTTGTGGTACCTGGCTAATGCTCAGGCAATGGGCAAGTTGCAGCCACATCAGAGCCAACCACAAGCCAGACCGCTCACAGTGTACCATCACACCAGCTTTTTGATGTGTGCTCCTCTTCATTCTGGTGTTCCGTGTCTGAAATAGTAATGAATTAGGACTTGCCTGTTGTTCAGAATTTCCCAGGACTCAGCTATTCTCTGCAGTAGGGTGGGTCTGGGAACCCTCCATACAGGGAGCATCACATCCTGTTTTGTGTCTTACCTCTTCACTCTGCCAGCTACATGCTGGTCCAAGCTGGACCTCTCTCTTGATGTACCTGCCCCATACCCAGTACCTAAAGACCAGTTAAGCCCACGCCATGTCACTCATGAGACACTTGCAAGAGGAACAGCACCAGCAGCCATGGAAGCCTCTGTCAACCCACCAAGGTGCATCCATCCCATGTCCCGTGATGCTCATGTTAGTATCTGGAGTTATGTGTTCATCCCGCACTCTGTGTTCATGTCTTACTTCCAGTGAGCCACAGCTTCCTCAGGCTTGCTCCAAAACAAGGCTGTGAAGCACCGGGAACCCAAATTTTCCCTCACAGCCTCCTTCTGCTCTGACATTTATATTACTCATTTGCCTGTAGCATCACATCGTGTGACTACGGGTAATGTATAGCCTGTCATCGGAGGGAGAGGAGAGATCACTCAATACTGTTCTCTTTCATTTCCTTCTGACTGAAAGCCACCCATGTGGATTTTAAGACTCTGCTAATTTCCCTTCAGCTCTGCAAGCTATCAATCGCCTATGCCCATATGAATATTTTTCTCTCTCAAAGAGGGAAATAATTGAAACCAAGGGGTAAAAAGAAAAAAAAAGACTGAAGGAAGAACTGCACAGTCTCAAAGGGATTCACTCAAAACCAGACATCCATACCCCTCCAGAGCTTGGATTTCATCCCAGGCACAAGAGCAGGGACTGGAAGCCTACCACCCAACAGGACGGTGGGTTTTGCAGCTTCCTAGGAGGGATGGCATGACTCTTGGACTGGTGAGCTTTGTTCTGAGATTCCAGGCTGCATCCCAAGGCCTGCAAAGTGTGAAAACATAGGATTCTGGAGAACCAACCAGATTTTAAGCCAGGGAAAGGCAGTGAAGTGGGGGGATTTCTGTTGCCTAGTGTAGGAGGTTCAAAGTGTCATCCTCAAAGTCTGCACAGCTACAGCCTCAGATGTTCATTAACATATTTTGCTAAATCAAGAGTGTATGCAATTATATTATTAATAACTGCCAGTAAAAACACATAACATGCTATGCACCAGCAAAATAGATGTGCTGCTCAGCAGCTTCTTTTGCCTCATCTTGTTCAAAGCCCACAGATACAGCAGCAGTGTTGGGGTATTTTATCCCTGTATGATCTTCCACCAAGACAGTCTGCTCTGTTTCATCTCTCCATTTGCTGCTTGCTCCATTGAATGGCCAGCAGCCTGTGCCCGACTTGGAAGTACTTCTTCAACCCTAGGTGGACTTCTGTGGAGCTTCCACAACAAGACACAACTTGTTTTCACCTGTTCCTGCTTGTGGCAATCCCAGCACCCACTGTCCAGGCAGGAGCTTCTGCTACAAAGACTCCCCAAAGACTCCAGGCAGGGGCTGGTACTCCCCCAGAACATCATCCCGTACCCTGCAAGATACAGAAAGTGGGATTTGCCTTGTCTGCCTATAAGGGAGGGATGCAATTATCTAAATAGGTGCATACTGCCAGTTGTGACACATTGGGGTGTTCGCAATATCTACGTGGCAACAAAGCGGGTGAAGGGTCTGGAGTGCAGAACTAGACAAATGGCAGAGGCTAATGATTTATTGTTATTTCAGCATCTGCCGACTTCAGAAATAAAATAACCCACTTCTTCCCTTTCATTGTTGGACTTTGGGTGTGTTTTCCCATCGCCTCCCTGTTGAGTCTTCCTCCTCTCCTGAGGAATCCACAGCAGTAATAATGTATTTTGTTTCAAGTTCTTTTAATCATAGGAGCTTTCTGACGCATTTGATTTTTTTTATCTTGTAAATGAGGCACTTGGCAGCAAGAAGAGATCTGCAGCAGCCCATTTAAAACAAAGCAAGAGCAACACATCTTACACGAGAGTGCAACATTTTAGAGCTTTCTGCATCACCACCAGCTGATGTGGCTTGTAAAACCAGGGCAGACCCTCCACGTGGCATCACCAGCATTCAGCCTGGATCAGTATCACCCTGGAGAGGAGTGTTAAGGTGGAAAACTTTCTGGTCCACACCAAGGCAGCCTCAAAAGCACGTCTGAACCACACACGGCTGATGATTGCGATCCACCCTTGCCAGCGTGAGCCATTATAATGACTGCAGCATGAAGTCAACCTAAAAAGTCCTTCCAAGAGCAGGTGTCTGTCTGTGGGAGATCGAAGTTCTAATTCTCTCAGCAGGCAGCAGCTTTTTCAAAAAAACCTGTTCTCTTGCACCAGTTCTCTACTGGGTTCAGGAGGGGCTATTTCCCCCTCTTGTGTTTCAACCCCAACCATCAACTAAACCCCACACAGCCACTCACTCACTCCCCTACAGTGGGATGGAGGTGAGACTCAGTAAGAGTGGGAAAACTCGTTATTCAGGATAAAGGCAGTTTAATAAGTAAAACAAGAGACACACACACAGACAAAGCAAAACAAGGAATCTGTTCACTGCTTCCCATGGCAGGCAGGTGTGCAGCCATCTTGAGGACAGCAGAGCTCCATCGCGCATAACGGTGACTTGGGGGACTACAGGGGTTCGTTCTCTCACTGATTCTAGCAGGAGCATAGACCTTTAGATGGCTAACATAAGGAACAAGAAATATTGTCCTAAGAGAAGAAAACAGGAAACATTTTTTCCAAAGGAAGGGAGAGTGATAAAATTATTTTTATATTCTTCCCCTGTTTCTCATTGTATTATTTTGCATTTTCAAGCAATTCCTTTTTTTCCCATGATTACAGATACACTAATTAATACTGAATGAGCCAGTAGAGTAGGGACATCTAAACAACAAAGAACATACTGCAGAAATTGAGGGGGGAAGTTGTGGTGTGCTTAAATTCTGCAATAGTTTTCAGGTCGTTTCTTGTGCCACATCCTTTGCTAGAGGGTTGGAGAAGGACTCAGTTTTGCGTTTAAGTCTTTGGGCATTGGGAATAACAGAGAAGATCCCCCGTATCAAGCCATAGTCAATTATAATTCTCTGGACATTGAGTTCAGCTCTCCATTCCCTGTCGTGGTTGCTTTGATGCGCCAAGATGAGCAACACAATGACAGCTGCAAGGTCCAAGGTGACCACAGATTTGTTATAATAATCACTGGTTTAATTACAGTTTGTAGGATCCTTGAATTACTTGATCGCTGCTGTCATCAGCTCCCATCATCTTCCCAGAGCTCTTCAAAGATGACACAAGTTCTAGGCTCTGCATATAAATAAAGGTCTGATCACGTAGTGTCTGTAATAAATATTGATCATTACAAATGATCCTTTATCTGAAATAGATACATATACCCAACCAAGCAAAAATAGACTGTTTATTTGGAAGATTTAATCTCTTTCCCTATTGATAAACTGTCAGACAGTACATCAAAATCTCTAAAAGTTTGTCTGTTATTCATAAAATAATTTATGAGAACAGGATTCTCATCTGCAGATTCATTTTTATTGCCACTTTGTGAGAAATATTCAGCATTTGATCTGACATTTTTGATCCCACTCCATCAACTCTGCTCTTGCAATAAGCAAGCATTAATATTTAGATTCTGATGAGATTATAATGACTGTCCATTAAACCTTATTAACTAGTTAAGGCTCTGTCCTGCCACTGTTGTAAAGAAACTACAGAAAAATATCTGTATTTAAACTTTATTTAACGAAGTACATATAGCTGCATTTTCAGAGTTTGTTCTGCCACATTGTGACCTCCATTTAATCAGAAACTTAGAAGAAAAAAATTCAGTCTTTCACACATTTCTTCGTAGTGAATTTTACCTTCTTCCCTGTGGTGGTTCACCAAAATCAGTGCAGCCAGTTCTGCAGGGAGGATGTCAGAACTTGGTGCAATATACAGTCATTTATATTCACACTGAACCATATTCAACCCAGATGAAAGTCAGTAATGTTACTTCAGAGGTACATGAGTTTTCAGAGAACAGCTCAGGCTCTGCATATAGATCAAGACCTGGCCAGGCAACATCTGTAATACAGAACAGCTGTTCTAAAAAATGTTCTGCTTGAAAGAAAGTGATGGAGCAAAGAGTGAATGCATCAAGCAGAGCCTGACTTGAAGTTGCTGCATTCATCTGCACAGAAGCCAAAAATCTTTCAAAATCAGTCTTGATGAGGAAACCACTGAACATTTTCACTCATTCATAAAATGAACAAATTTCTTTTGGGCTTGGGACCCTCTGAGAAATGGCTTCTCCTGTTCCAAGCACTGACTTCATTCTCTACAGGCAATTATAGTAATACAGAAGTTTAAAAAAATACTGATCAATCATTTGCAAAGAGCTGCAGAGCCATTTTGATCTAATTTCCACCCCAAACTTTGCCCACTCTTGCTCTGCCCATGGTGAGCAATCACAGCAGCAAGGATTATTATGCTTATTCATCACTTGTGTTCAATAGTTGTTGGAGATAAATAATCCATGGAAACAACTGTTGCCCACTGTCTAAATAGAACAAGATAAATAATACACA
Organism: Nesoenas mayeri; assembly: GCF_963082525.1. Taxonomy (NCBI): domain Eukaryota; kingdom Metazoa; phylum Chordata; class Aves; order Columbiformes; family Columbidae; genus Nesoenas; species Nesoenas mayeri. The sequence goes on from NC_137543.1 coordinate 163,002,211, forward strand.
TTTATTTTTGCTGTCATTTGGCTTTTATTGCCTCTTCTGTTAAAAATACCTTGGCTCTGTTTTGGATTTGTCACTTAAGATATCCCCCACAACTGGCTGTTTGGACCATGTATTTATATCCCGTGGCAGAATCAATGTCTAGAGAGAAAACAGGTAAAAAGTATTTTACTTATGAGCACAATTATGTAAAGAATAATATTATAAGCTGGCACAAGTACCCTCTGCAGGTAGTACGCAAATTTTAGCTGTGAGGTTTTATGGGGTTTTTTGCAAGGTCCACTGTGCAAGCAAATGGTAAGAATAATGAATTTTGCACCATTAGCTCTCAACACAATTAACTCTACCTGCCTTTCTTACATTTTCATTTATAGGTGGAAATAGAGAGGTTCAAAAAGCAAAGTGGTCCTTCCCTCCCTGACGCAGAACTGAATTCAATGACCATGACCCATCATGTCAGAGTCATTTAGCAAGGCGGTGAAGCACTGCTTGGATAGAGCACAGGGCTGCTGAGTCAGCACCTCTTAGAAAGATTCAGTTTAATTAATAAGCAGGTTCCTGGAGAATAAAAGTAACTCAGAACATTATTTCTAGTGCATTAAATCTATAGCAAAGTACTAAGTGGTAATGCAGTTCTTCCCATTGTCTCTGAATCCTGATTTTAGACAAACTGGGGGTCATCAGCAGAGCTGGGGATGAGCATAGACCTCAGCAAACCCACACTGCTGTGGCCAAGGAAGAAGTTCGGTGGTTTGCCATCAGCCTGTCCATCTGCTGGCAGCTAATTGTGGACATCCTGGTACTCCTGCTGCTGGAGACACCATTGGGGCATTCTAATGAGCATTGAAATGGTTTTTCTTCCCCTTCAATTAACTAAACAGCTATCTATGGCATCCGCAGCAGCAACATTTTTAATCCAGCATGTCAAGGCAGCCATCTGTCCTCCCTCCCTGAAGCTATAGGAACTTGTGCTGTTACAGATATGGTCATGCAGTGACAGAGAAACACCATCACTCAATTGGAAAAACATATTGCTAACCTGTGTTATGGCTCTTCCTCCCTCCCTTTTCCTCTCTCAGTCCCTTCTGCTCATTCTAGAAGATTTCTCCTTAGTCTAATTGGATTTCCAGGTTTCTGTGCTTCCTTTCCTCTCCTTTCCTCTTTCTTACACACGCTTTTCAAGTTTATTCTAGTTCCTACTATCTCTTTGCAATTCCCCACCACAGTCAGTGCACATCCCTGTATTCTCCGATATCTCTTTCTTCCTACCTGTGCAATTTCTTTCTCTGGATATGAGCCAGCGTGTGGCCAAAGTGGTCACCAGCATCCTGGCTGGTACCAGCACTGGTGTGGCCAGCAGGCCCAGGGCAGTGACCGCCCCTGTGCTGGGACCTGGGGAGGCCAAACCTTGAATCCTGGGGGCAGTTTTGGGCTTCTCACACCAAGAAAGGCCTTGAGGTGCTGGAGCGAGTGGAGAGAAGGGAACGGAACTGGTGAGGGGCTGGAGCGCAAGTGTGATGGAGCGGCTGAGGGAGCTGGGGGGTTCAGCTGGAGAACAGGAGCTGAGGGGAGACAGGGACACAAAGAAACGGCCTCAAGTTGCGCCAGGGGAGGTTGAGGTTGGATCTGGGAACAATTTCTTCCCCAAAGGGCTGTGGGGCATTGGAACAGGCTGCCCAGGGCAGTGCTGGAGTCACCAGCCCTGGAGGGCTGGACAGACGGACATGAGGTTCTCAGGACATGGGGCAGTGACAGGGGTGAGTTAATGGTTGAACTCCATGACCTTCAGGGTCTTTTACAACTAAAATGATTCTGTGATTCCTTGAGACACACAGTGCAGCTTACCAGGGGTTTCTCCTCTTCCTCGATGGAGCAAAGCAGAAAGAATGAGAACCTGGGTGACTGTAGACAAGAGTTTCCATTGCCTGTGGTGTTTTATTTCAGCTGATCTTGTGTCTGAAGTTCAAGACTAGAACCATGAGTGTCCAGGTTCCTGTCGTGGTTCATTTCTGTCCTTGCCCATCTCATCTCAGATGCTCAAAGGGCTGACAAGCATGTGGGGATTGACGACATGAGTTACACACTTAGAAAGACTGGTGTTCTCACATCAGATACTATTATCCTCAGCACAAGCCTACTGGTGTCACTTACTAAATGACTACATGAACATTTTCTTTTCTTGTAATACATCAAAGTCTCCTGACGCTTTTAAGGGTATTTTTCATCCTCTTTCACATTCTAAAAGGCTTAAAAACAAGTATCCTACAAGACTAATATCCGTCAGATAGATTAAGAACACCATTCACAAATGTTATTTAAATATCAAGACGAGAGCGAACACTTGATTCAAGAGTCTTGAAACATTCAGACCAACAACCTGGGTTTATTTGTGTCCTTCTCTCTAAGCAAGTGGTGACTTTGGAAAAGAGTAAAACAGAAGTGCCTATTCTCTTCCATTGTGAGTTAGTGATGTGATGTCTTGGTGGTGCTTTAGAAACCACAGAGTTGTATGTAAATGTGATGAGGTACCCAGAAGAGTGTGAAGAGGAGAAGAAAAGCCTAGAGAGGGTAGAGAGATGGACAACATCCTTACCAGGCTGATTCATCAGCACAGCCTAATCAAAGGGTGTGTTTAAAAGATCCCAGCTCACAGCGAATGTGCATAGAATTGAGTCAGATGGCCCTTTTACATTAAAAATTTTTAATTTATATATTATAATAAGGCTTAAATTTCCCAGAACAGGATGACTGTCTATATATGTAAAATCCAGTACAAGCAGACAGGAACACCAGCACTGGGGTTCTGGGCTCCCCATGTCAGATGAGATGGTCAACATACGGAAGGCTTTATATACATAAATATATAAAATAAAGTAAAAAAATAAAATAAAATAAAATAAAATAAAATAAAATAAAATAAAATAAAATCATAGCCTGAGTCAGGCCAACCATTTTTTTTTCAGTCCTGGAAAGAGACGAGATGCTGAGAAATTAAGAGAGATGTTCCAATGAAGCTTTCCCTTCGGGCAAATGCCTCCACATCCTGACTCTTTCCTTAGATGCATTTCAATGCATTTGCAGCTTCTGATGTAAAATTCTGCTTGAAATGTCTCCCCGCAGGTCTAATAACAAGAGGCAATCTCCATTCAGCTGTTGGAAAGGCAGTAACATCCCCAGTAACATGGGAGGCTAAATCTGTTTGCCTGTTAAGATCAGTCTTGATATGGGGAGTGTATGGACTCACTGCTGTGGGTTCCTGCTCAGGTAGATGTTTTCTCTGGTAAAACCATACATCTGCTGGGAAAACTTCTGTCTGACTCCTTCCGTCTCCAGGAAAAGACACATTTGTATTACAGGTAGACCCAAAATAGTCTTTACCTCTCTAGGATGGATCTAATGGAGCTGAAAGGTTTTGGAGTCAGACTGAGCAGGCACTCAAGCCTGAATTTAGGGTTTTAACAATTTAGAATTGGGGGAAGACAATTTCAACATGTGTTTCAGAAGGGGTTGGTATTCCCCCACCCTTATGCTGTCAGCTTTCTTAGCTACCACGACACTAAAAATCATATCCAGGCTGCAGAGGAAATCGTGCTGGTCTTTGCATGCTGGATCTTAATTCATGTGAAGTGTGAAGTTAGGTGTGGAAAGATGGTCATGAACTCTGTTTCTCAGGAAGCAAGGAAAATACTTCTGGAAAAATACATAATGGGGAAAGAAAGGAGAGAAAGTTGGAACAGGAAGGAAAGGGGGACTTGGAGAAGGAAGGTGAAACATGATCAATTAAAATTTCCCCTGAGAGCCCCAACCACTCATTCCTCTGGGGTAGAAATTGGAGGTAGAGGCTGCCTTTCAGCTTGCAAGCCTTGGATTTCCTTCAGTTCCCTCTATGCAGCCTTTGTCCCATTTATTGCACTTGTGGAACTGATTAGTCCAGAGAGGAACAACCATCTTGCAAAGGGTTATTTGAAACTCCAGCAATAATCACTTTATTCTGAATTCCTCAAGAGGGCAATTTCGGGTCTCAGCGTAGGGAAGGAGTGTTACATATCCTAATAGCATCGACACAAACCAGGGTGATACGGTTCAGTGGTTTGGCCCATATGGAATAAAAAAGGTCAGTTATTTTACTAGAAATAAGAGTGGGGGGCTTATAAGTACATACAGAGCTTTAAAAAAGAATGCAGTGCGTCTGCTGAAAGGAAATTTTGCCTATAGAGCTTGGGCTGATGGTGACACAGGTGACACTGCATGTGGACCATCGCTTTGGAGTTGCTGATCCCCGGTGTCACAATATGAATCACAGAATGGAGTGGGTTGGAAAAGACCTCAGAGCTCATCCAGTCCAGCCCTTGGTCCAACTCCAGCCCATTGACCAGATCATGGCACTAAGTGCCATGGCCAATCTCAGTTTAAAAACCTCCAGGCCGGTGAGTCCAGCACCTCCCTGGGCAGCCATTCCAATGCCTGACCACTTTCTCTGCACAGAATTGCTTCCTAATCTCCAGCCTCAATTTCCCCTGGCAGAGCTGAAGCCCATGGCCCCTTGTCCTATTGCTGATGCCTGGGAGAAGAGCCCAATCCCCACCTGGCTAGAACTGCCCTTCAGGTGGTTCTAGAGAGTGCTGAGCTCAGCTCTGAGCCTCCTCTTCTCCAGACTGAACAAGCCCAGCTCCCTCAGCCTCTCCCCATAGGGCTTGTGCTCAAGTCCCTTCCCCAGTCTTGTTGCTCTTCTCTGGACCCTCCAGCACTTCAATCTCTTTCCTGAGCTGAGGGCCCAGAACTGAACGCAACACTCCAGGTGTGGCCTCCCCAATGCAGAGCACAGGGGAAGGGTCACTGCCCTGGTCCTGCTGACCACGCTGGTTTGGATACAGGACAGGACACCACTGGCCTTCTTGGCCACCTGGGCACAGTGTTGGCTCATGTTGAGCTTCCTGTCCATTAGTCCCCCCGGGTCCCTTTCTGCCACTCTGTGCCAGCCTGGAGCGCTGCAGGGGGTTGTTGTGGCCAAAGCGGGGGACCCGGCACTTGGCCTTGTTGAACTTCATCCCATTGGAATCAGCCCATTTTTCCAGTCTATCCAGATCCCTCTGCAGAGCCCTCCTGCCTTCCAGCAGCTCCACACTCCCTCCCAACTTGGTGTCATCAGCAAGTTTGCTGATGATGAACCTCCTTTCCTTCGTTGTGAAGAGTTCTGGTACTGAAAAACCTGGGAATGGGGAAATAAAGACGAGCCAGAAGAATCCAGCAGAGAGACCTTTCGTGGTGTATGTGCCTCACAGCAAGGAGTAGCTCTGGGGACCACGGAGACCACCTATGACCACCAAACTTTGACAGTATGAACAATGTCTAAGTTGAGAGGAGCCAGAGACAATTCTCATCACCTCATATCTACATGTCTTGGGTCCACAACATTTCAGAAAATAACCAAAACCCATGAATAAGGATGCAATGACCATGATTCAAATATAGTCTAGCTCTTTATTTGTTCTAGCATAAACTCCAGTTTCTTCAGGGTTCAGTCAGAAGGTTTTCCTTCTCCGTGTCATTGCTCTATATTCACTATTTGCATGCCAAATACAAAACCAGGTATATTCCAGCATGAGAAACTAGCCAAAGCTAGAAATAATCATTTTACTTATTTTTCTGATGGGGAAGAAGATGTGAGAGAGATCTGCCCTCTTGCTATTGGCAGACAGTGTTGCTCTGAGTATCAAAATTCAGAATAAAAGCAAAATAAAAAGGGAAAAAATAGAAAAAAAAAGGGAGAAAAAAATGCCCATGATTGACTGGAATGATAAAAATCAGTTAATTGGAAATGTGGCCTGCTCAGAAATTCATCCTGGATTCACTGCAGACCCAGCCCAGTTTGGTTTGAAGTGCAAACCCGTCCTGCCCAGGACTTGACCAGATTATTGTGGAACCGCAGAAATTGGCTCTGGACCAGGCAGATTTTGGCCCAGATTTGTTTGAAAGCAGCTCTGATCTCTGAGGGCCTAGGGGAGCTCGGAGAGGAGGCGCCAAGTTCACCTGCTGCCAGCCAAATAATGAGCCAAAATCCAGGGTTATTTTCATCCGAGCCACTAAGAGAGAGGATTTGTCTTTTTTCTTCTTTTTTTCTTTTTATTTTTTTCTTTCTTTTTTCTTTTTTCATTTTTTCTTTTTTTTTCCTTTTTTCTTTCTTCTTTTTTTCTTTATTTTTTCTTTTTTATTCTTTCTTTTTTCTTTTTTCTTTCTTTTTTCTTTTTTATTTTTTCTTTTTTTTTCCTTTTTTCTGTTTTATTTTTTCTTTTCTTTTTTCTTTTCTTTTTTCTTTTTTTCATTTTTCATTTTTCTTTTTTCTTTTTCCTTTTTTCCATTTTTCCTTTTTCTTTTTTCTTTTTTCATCTTTTCTTTTCTTTTTCCTTTCCTTCTCTTTCCTTCTCTTTTATCTTCTTCTCTTTTCTTCTCTTCTCTTTTCTTCTCTCTTCTCCTCTTCTCCCCTCTTCTCTCCTCTTTTCTTTTTTCTTTTCTTTCCCCCTCCCATTTTTTTAAATGAAGGATTAAGGGAGGGGAGCCAGTTCCAATCCCCACATGGCAAAACGACGACATACCCCTTTACAAGAAATTAATTACTTTCGCAAAGCCTCACATGCTTTCCATTGGCACTGCTCAGGGCTCTGCCCTCCTGCCCTTTGAATTGCCATACCTCCTTGATTAATTCTGTCACAAGAGCGAGTGCAGCTCCAAGCAGGGGAAGTTAAACCGGCTGGGTTTCATAAACACTTTCGCAGGCTCACAAATCTTTCGCCGGAGCTCAAAGGGAAATTAATTTGTTACATAAATCTTAGGATAAATGCCATGTTTGGGAGGCTTCCTGGTTTCGTTTTATGAAACGGGGCTGGGCAGAGTCACAGGTTGGTCTCGTGGGACAAAGACTTGTAGTGGAAACCCATAAGCCATTCTAATTGCATTAAAACACCTGCCTTTAAAAAAACATCAGGGCTGCAGGATCAAACACTTAATATTTAGGAAATGCCAGGACTAAGTTTGCTGTGCAATAGTGCTGGGCGAATAGGGATTATTATTTTTTTTGTTTGCTTGCCAAAGCTAAAAAAAAATTAGCTTGAAATGAAAACAGATTATTTGTTTGGGGGAATGGATTGAAATCAAGCCCTTGAAATGAAATGGATTAATGAGGTTAAAAATAAAAGTCGTTACAATTTAATTTGGGATCGGCTTGGAACAAAAATGAACATAATTGCAGTTATCAAATGCTCTCAAAATGATGTCTAGATCCAGTTTTGAAACAGAAGCATTGCTTCCTCCTGCTGTTTTCTGTTTGAAATGGCTGAAAAAACTCCACTAATCCCATGCCCCATCTTCCATTCACTCACATACACCCACCCAGACTGCCATTTCCAACCAATTTGCTATTTACATCCCAAAGACATGTGGTTTTAATTGCCAGCATCTATTTTCTGTGAGAGTATGCATCACAGCTTAACTCAATAAGATGATGATACACTTTGCTGGCCCAGCATTTGGGGCTCATCACCTCTTTTTTGCATAGGATGGATGGGGCTTGGTAGAGAAGAAACTGTCAAAAATTTCCTCCTTATTTACTGTTGTGATGCATATTTTTGTCACTGACCCATCCCTACCCTGAAGAGTGAATAGATTATTTTTCCTGGTGTCCTTGCAGCACTTCTTGTGGTGCTTGGGTACTTTCAAAACAGGGATCCATCATCACAACACTCGGTAGCAGAAAGGATGCCACTGCAGCATCCTACAAACCTGATGTCTATAGAGTAAAGCTGAGAGTTTCTGCTCGCTTGCAGCAGGTGAGAAGGGGACAACTACAGGTGCTTCAGGAAGGATTTCTCTCTCTGAAGTTCAGAGGCCTTAAAATTAGCTGTCAAATCAGCCCTTACCTTCTCCCTCCACAACCAGACAGCTATTCCAGAAGACAGTCGTACCATTTCCATGAGAAATGCGTCCTGTGATGAGAAGAAAGACCTCTTAGCTTAGGGAAGCTTAGGGAAAATTAATATCCTCCCCCTGGGTGTTTTATTTTAGAGCACTTAGCTCTGTGTAATGTTTTTTTTGATATTGAAGATGTAGCTGGGACCCCTCAGCATGTTTGCAAACCAGCCCCTGTTCTTTCAGATTCATTTCAGATTCAGGCACTGGGATTTCTTGGCTGCCACGGTTAAGTGTTTAAAATCAGGTGAAATGATCGGGCAGAACTTTACATTTAACAACAGTCTATGGTTAGAGGGCACAGATGTGGCAATGTTCAGCAACATCTCTCGTTTTTCATGAAGCTTTTGCCTTGTCCATCCATCCCTTCCATCTCCTGCGACAAACAAGTCAGTGTTGATCAGATAAAAACCCTTCCCTGATCACATACCTGGTGTGATCAATATTTTCCAAACTCTACATGGAAATGAGCACTTGAATCCATGGCTTTCCTGACCTTTGGTAAATCCTTCCATCACTCACCTCCCTGTCCTGATCCCCAAGAGAGACGTATAAAAAATTCCCTAAAATGAGCCTTGGAGCTTAAATTCATATGCCATACATTCACATAATTTTATAGATAATTAATTTTAATATATAATTAATTTTAATATAGAATAATGAATATACTTGGTATAATACTTGTATTCATATACATTAAATTCATATACTTAGTAAGGTATAACAACTATATATGCATGCATATATGTATGTAGCACATGAATATAGATTTAGAACATGGTTTCATTGCATCCTTGTTCCATATTGCCTCAGTCCATAGGAAGACCAGAGCCTTGTTGCATTAAGAAATGTCAAAATGCAGCCCAGAATCACAGAATAACTTAAATTTGGAAGGAGCCGTGAAGGTCATCTAATCCAAGCCCTTGCCCAGAGCTGGACTTGCTGTCCAAGATACCTCAGGCAGTAGTTCTTGCTCCGAAGATTCTATGTTCTGAAGGCAAGAGGGAGAGGAAATATCGTCCCTATACACAGAGCAGGAACAAGGATGGACATTGTGACCTGTTTGCAGGTCCACTGCCCACCTGGAGGGGCAATGCTTGTGCATCATCTTAGCTATAAAATTCTCCCTTTATCATGCAGGAAATACAAGGCTGTAACACAAACAGACCACCTGCCTTTCATCACATAGGCAAAGTAAGTAAAAATTTTATAATTAGATGTGAATTTACAGATACAATAAACCTTTTTTAGATTTAGGTTCAGATTTGATTTAGTATCAAGTGTCACAGCTAAATTCAACTTGACAGCTCGGCTTAATGAGCTATGGATTCTTGAGGCCACCTGACAGAAAATACAGTACCTGCTAAGAAGAAGGGGAAAGAGCATGATGGAGAGAGGTGGGAGCTGATTATCTTCCTTGAGGAAGGAAGACACAAGGAATTCACTGTGCATAGAGCCAAGAGCATTTGATGGAGGAGGAAGGACAAATTGCAAAGGTTTATGTCCAGGTTCTCCATGAGAAGATGTTTTACATCAAGGCTCAGAGCAGAGGTCAGAATCCATGTATTCTTGTATGAAAAATGTTCTGTCAAAGGTTGTGGGTTGTTGCTGTCCCCTCTTGGTGGAGTTGACTCATTTCCCTGCCTGTTACCACACAAGGTGTTCTGCTTTCAAATGGCCATTCCGGCTGACTTTGGACCATGGCCTTGTGCCATGTACATGGTCATTAGGGTTTGGGGTTTGAGGCCATGCACTTCACGCTACCATTTCTTCAGATGGCCAAGGTAAGAAGATTGAGGTAGTTCCACTCCTTTTTGACATCAGTGGAAACTGGTGACCTTCAGGGAGGTGCATTCCCTGCACCAGGACTTGATGATGAAGGCCATCAGAAAATTTAGATCACTGCTTGAAAGCACTTCAGCCTCTTGGCAGGGGGAATTTCCTTCCAGGCATGGACTGCAAGGGCAATAAATATTTTTACAGCTACAATGCGTTGAATGACTCCAACCGGAAGAGACCATGTGATCTTCTGAGCAGACCCAAACAAGTGAATAATCATCTTTTCAGAGAACAAAAGGTCAAAGGAAGGCAGGGTTGTGAGATCTTAGGCTGGAAAAACAGACCCTTCATCATGAAAGAGTCAGGGCAGCGCACACTAAGACGTCACACACGTCGGGAAGGAGTGAGCCTTTCCAACACGAAAAGCGATGTTCTCTATCACATGGAAACAATAGCTCAGTCCTGTGTGAAGGCATCTGTTTCAGTTCATGGGAACTGGATTGTTCTCACTCTCCAAGGGTTCAATGCATTAATGCTCTGGGGGTCTTTGGTTGTTCGGTTGTTTCTTTGCTGGTGAGAGCACCCTGCAACATGCAAACAGCTATCTACATTGGACACCTGATCCAGCAGCAACCAGGATCCAGCCTTTGGTCTAAGAAGTCTTGATCCTCCTGCCTCATGCCCTTGTGTTGGTAACTTTGGGTTCCCAGCTGCCAGCAGATTTCTCCCTTCCCCAAGAGTCTTGGAAATAAAACCTAAAACCAAGCAAAAATGCTACACTTTGCAACGATTCCCCCATTTTTAGCAAGTTTAATAAAAACACTTCCTGGCAATCATGTAAGGCATCTGGAACAAGAGACACCTCGTAACCAGAAAGCTGAGGAGAGCCTGTCTGTTTGCTATTAATCTTTTATTTTTTACTTTACAAGGAAGGGTGGGGATAGGAATGCTGTATTTATCAGCCTGCTGGTGGCCCTGAATTGGATTCCTCGCCTCTTATTTGATTCACACTTCAGCAGACAGCGAAATGTCTCAATCATACACCTATTTCCTTCTGCAATGTCTTCAGCAGGGAGAGAGAGCATCATAACCTGGTGCTATCTTGGACACACATAGCTAGTGGCATGTTTGGTGTCCCCTCAAGAGCAGCTACTAACAATGATGGCAGTGACACCCTTGATGTTCCCCCACCTCACTAGCAAAAAGGATAGAATCACAGAGTCATAGAATAGTTGGGATTGAAGGGACCTTCAAAGCTCATCTAGTCCAAACCCCTGCCATGAGCAGGGACATCTGCACCAGCTCAGGGTGCTCAGAGCCCCGTCCAGCCTGGCCTGGGATGTCTCCAGGGATGGTTCATCCACCACCTCTCTGGATACCTGAGCCAGGCTCTCACCACCCTCAGGGCCAACAATTCCTTCCTCATGTTTGGCCTGAATCTCCCTCCTTCACTTAAAAACCATCACCCCTTGTCCTTTCACAACAGGTCCTGTTCAAAAGTCTGTCCCCATTTCTTATCAGCCCCTTTTAAGCACTGAAAGGCTGCACTAAGGTCTCCCTGGAGCTTCTCTTCTCCAGCTGAACACCCGAACTCTCTCAGCCTGTCCCCAGCAGAGCTGTTCCAGCCTCGGGTCATTCCTGGGGCTCCTCTGGCCCCTCTCCAGCAGGTCCATGTGTGTCCTGTGCTGAGGGCTCCAAAGCTGATGTGGCTTGGCCGAACCACATTTCAGAAGCTACATCTGTCTCCTTTCTTCCCACCGCTGGGGCCGAAGTGCACCAAGCCACCTTTCATCCAGCACATCCACATGATGCAATGAAGCCCAGGAGCTGAGCTCATTAGAAAAATTGTGTCAAGCACCACAATCTTGGCATCCTTCTTTATTAGAGGGCAGCAGAAAGGTCTCCTCCCTGGAGGTGTGTGATGAAGGATGGGAGTGTAGACAAGGAAAGAAATAAAGCCTGTAATGTTGGCTGATCTCCCTTCCCCTCCATGCAAGCGCAGAACAATCTGCTAATTCTGGAAGAGGTTACACAAAGGGGTCTGGTGCTGCGTTTCTGTCTGGCCATGACATTCTCACCTCTCCTGGCTCTGGCCTCGTCCCACCCCTTACACACCCACCAGATGAGATGAGGTCAGAACAGCCCTTAGGAGAGCAGAGCAGTCGGTTCACACAGAGGTTGAGAGGACATTCAGAGGGCAACTGAGTGTGAAGTTGCATCAGCTCAAGGTGCGCTAAAGAATCCTTTATTACAGGGAATAAACCTCCCTAGATATTCAGTCGTGGGAGAATACCTTTTTCTGGAACCAAGCAAGATCTTGGCAGCTTCATTCCAGGCACTTTGCATCACCACTCCTTAATAAAGAAAAACGCCTGTCCAAGGAAGCTCTGGAGAGAGGTCCCTAGCTGGATATAGCAATGAAATCCCAGCCTGTGTTTGTAAAGTCAGTGGCGTTTGTAAAGCAAACACTAACCACATGGTTCAAGGAGGGCATGATGAACTCATTCATGTAGGAAAGCCACCCATCAGGACAGATAAATGTCAACCCCAGCTAGAGAAACAATGACACAGGAGTTAACAAAAGAACGTACATCTGGGTCGCAAATCCTGGTTGTGGGCACCATCTCCAGCAAAGCTCACATCCTTCTCTGGTGCACATTTTCCTCTGAGCTGGTCCTCTCCGAGCAATGCAAAGGTACATATGGGCTTCTTGTACTCACCTCAGCCCCTCTGTTCATCCCAGGTTTAAGCATTTAGACTGAGCTCTACTTCGTTTTCTTCTGGAAAGAGGTGAAAAGAGGTGGAGAGATGTGCATACCCATTGTGAAATACTGAGATATTAACTCAGAAGCGACACCAGTGAGGGAGCCAGATGGAAGAAAAAAAAAGAGAAGGAACTGTATTATTATAACTCTCAAGATGCTTTAGCCCTGCAGGAAAGCAGAGTAATGACATCACATCCCGTGAATTCCTTCTTGCTGATTATTTATTTGCAAACACATTTTCTGGCCAAGATAAAGTTGGGTGGCGAATGGAATCAATACTCTGACCCCAAATGACTCAGAAATATGTGGGTAAAAATACAGCTATGTTTAAAAACAACAGCATTTATTTTGGGAGAGTGGCTGTCATGTTGAACAGCACTGAGGGTTTCACAACACAGATGAGCGGAGCAGACATATGTTAATAATAACAATTAATTCTGTAGAGCTTTGTTCGGTCCACAAAGTGGCCCAGAGGAAGACATGTAGCATGTGAGAGACTATGCAGCTGAGGCACCGAGTGGGAAAGTAGTTTGCCCAAGACCACACAGTCTGGAAATAGTCCCTTCTCTGCCCTCCGGGGCAAGTGGTTGACTTTGCTGAAGCAGAATTCAACCAGTAGTGATTGCTTATGAAAAATCTCATTTTTGATTTAAAGCAGGCACAAATTTGCTGTTGATATTTTTATTAGCTGTGTTGTCCCAGCCATGATGATACAGAAATACAGCTCATGGCAAGATTTATGCAGTGAGCTGGATTCTCTCATTAGACAAAATTCAGGTGAGCTTTTTCCTGCCTGTGACTGTTTCTCTCCATTTCAGCGACAAATCCCATGGAAAATATCCTTTTCAATCAAAACTTGCTTTTGGTCCTTTTTCACCAAAAACTTCACAAGTGAAATTTTCTTATCAGTGCAGCTGGAGACCAAAATAGGTTTTATCCAGAAGTGGAGGAAAAAAACAGGGGAGGGGGAAAGGAGAGGGTCTAGCTGGCAAGCTGTAATTTTCCACTGGGCGCCTTGCCGAAGAGGCATGTTCCATTTCTGTTTAAAAGCCTTCCAAGCAGGTCTGCTCTTAATATGTACAGCTTGTCGTGTGCCACACAGAACAGACGGCCGTGCCAGCGCTCCTCTCCTCGCAACATCTGCTCTCAATGGCCCAGCTGCGTCAAGAAGCCACGAGGTTCGTTTTTTCGGAAACCCGTCCTGCGGCGCGTGTTTTCCTGGCTGTGGGTTGTGCCAGCTGGGAGGCAGGGACCACTGGCAGAGACATGGGACAGGGAGGAGGAAGCTCTGATGATCCATACCACCTTTCTCTGAAGGGTTGCGAGAGCTGGTTGCAACTCTTGAACGTGCCAAGTGGAGCAGGGGAAGGAGCTCAGGTGAAGTGTTATTGACTTGTTGGTGATTCATTTGTTTGGGGATGATGCTCCAGCCATCCCAGCATCTTCCTTCTCTGTTAATACCATACTCTTGAAAGATACTACAACTATGATAGGCATTTCAGCTTTCCTTCTCTATCGAATTAGTCCTTGAAGGTCATTTAGACCAGCCTACTTGGAAACCTACTCAGTAAACTCCATGTTCTTCCGGGAGCTCACTAAATACAAAATTATGTCCAGATTTGAGCTCATCCGTTATCCATGTTGAGTTGGGGTTGTTCAGCCTGGAGAAGGCTCCAGGGAGACCTCATTGTGGCCTTTCAGTACTTAAAAGGGGCTTATAAGGATGGGGACAGATGTTTTAGCAGAGCCTGTTGAGATAGGACAAGGGGTAATTGTTTTAAACTAAGGGAGGGAGATTCAGGCCAGACATAAGGAAGAATTTTTTTATTATGAGATTGGTGCAACACTGGCCCAGGTTGCCCAGAAAAGCGTGGATGCCCCATCCCTGGAGACATTTCAGGCCAGGCTGGATGGGGCTCTGAGCAACCTGATCTAGTTGAAGATGTCCCTGCTCATTGCACGGGGTTGAACTAGATGATCTTTGAAGGTCCCTTCCAACCCCAACTATTCTATGATTCTATGTTGTTTATCCAGGTGGTCATTGTCAGGCACAGGGTTAGCTTGAACCCCCTGGCAGGGAGGGAGCAAGAACTCATTCATCACTTTGCCAAAATTTCTCCTAAAAAGCTCAGCACAGCCAGGATGAGTCAGTTACACGAGGAACTCACCCTGACACATACTAGTCCATGATCTGAGCGCATTATGGACACCCCAGGATGGATTCAGCTCCAAATGTGCCCATGGTAGATGCTAACTCCACAGCTCCCATGGAGAGAAGCAGGAAATGTTGGGAGCTAATTCATATGTCCTACTTGAAGCGCCTGTGCTGAGTTGAAAGAAATCACACCCTTAGCTCCACAAATTATATTGATTAAATGTCAGTAAAGGGGTTCCAGGGTGGCTCACTCATGTCTTGTTGACATCCAGCTTTAGTGAGGATGGATCCCACCCATCATGTGTGATCTACAAGCCCAACCATGCAGGCAGCAATCATTCAGGCTGCAGGACTCGGCAAGCCGATACTCACTCTCCAGCCTGATATTTACTCTGCGGTGTAGACATTCCTCCCATCTGGCATTTGAGAGGAGGAGGGGACATCAAAACGGTCCTGGACACCACCCATGAGTTCCGGTTCCAACAGTACGCGGAGTCTGTCACGCAGGAGGCAATCACCAGCCTCGGTTATCACTCACACGCACTCATCACTTCTCGTCTTTGCAAGTCGGAGAGCACCAAGTGGGGAACACATCTTGCCTCCAAATTTTTGTTGTGTTAGAACCAGGGTACATCACATCCAACACAGATGTCTTTACAAAAATGAAAATCTGCTGCGGTTGGAGGGTTCTGCTCTTCTCTTGCAGCCTGTGTCTGTTTATCAGATTCAAATTCCTCTCCTTTATTGTTGGTTTTGGATGCAAGTAGGATTCAAGATTAAATGCAAAGGGTCCAGAACTGTGTTTTTCCCTGATCCACCAATTTCTTTGTGTTTGGCAAGTGCGATTGGCAAGGCACTCACACAGATGGTATCAGTTGTTCCATTCAAAACTATGACTTGGGCACCGGGATGAACGGGTACCGCAACCATGTCCTGGTGACGCCGGTATTGGCATGGACCTTCCAGTTACGTCACGTGTGGTCTGACACCTGCGTATTTGAATTATCCAAATCCAACCAGGAAGCATTAACCAAACAAGCTACATTAAATTCAGTACATTTACAGACATTTATTGTCAATTCTTCAATAAACACAAATAGGGTGTTGTAGGCAGATCACCTCTCATAAAGACTAACCCCAGTTCCTCTTCTTCCATATGTTTATTTGTGCTCCTCTGCCTTTAGTTGGCTCAGTCAGAAGATTCACACCCAAAATATTGGTCTGATTGCCTTTTCTGCCAGAGCTTGCCCAAATGGCTTCAAGTCATTTTTCAGTTACAGGTACCTAAAGAGGCAGATTCAGGTCTCCTGGGCTCGCTACGTGCTCGAGTGGTTTTATTCCTTCCTTCTTTCTCCTTTGGCTGAGTTTAGGCAATTTCAGTTCTCTAACTGAAGGGTGAAACCATTATAATCAAGGGGCATTTTTCAAAATGGAGAGGGGAGGGGAAGGGGAGGGGGAAGGGAAAGAGGAAGGGAAAGGGAAAGGGAAAAGGAAAAGGAAAAGGAAAGGGGAAGGGAAAAAAGAAAAACAGGAAAAACATGAAAAAATGGAAATATTTAAAAAAATGAAAAAATAAAAAATAAAATTAAAAAAAAATAAATAAAAGACAAAAGAAAAATCTTCACCACTTCTTTAGATCCACAGGCAAAACCAGGACTGTATTTAGTCCACCATTTGAAGAACAGCAGCAGGGAGAGGGAGTGAGTAAACAAGACCTCTTTGGAAAGCATGAAGGGCTTTTAAAAGCCCACAGCTCCCTCCTAGACTTTGGCTTCAGGAAGATGCATGTTTTGTCCTTCTCATTGTCAGCAGCAGTACCACACATTTTCCACAGATGTTCGTGCCAAACGGTGGAAGAGCTTTGACAAAGACTCTCGCTTGTCTGTCACAGTCAGGGAAATCTCTCCATGACAGATTAATTGACTCAGTGATTGATAGGAGAAGAAAAAACACTCAAAGAACAAAGAAAATATTAAAAAAATTAAAAGCTGCCCCACATAAATCAGCCTGATGGATTGCTTATTCCAAGTTTAAATGTGGCAAAATCCTCCTCGATCTGCTTGCTCTCGAAACCCGCCATTGATACAATCTTTGCAACAGCCTGTATCAAACCACCACGTGTCCAAAATAACCTGAAGACCAGTCCAAGCCCACTTCCCGTTGAGACACAAACCAAGTCCTTTCAGGTTTTGCCAGACTATAATACTATGTAATTTCCCGTAGCTATAATCATAATCCAGCATCCAAGCAGGGGCTCTGAGCGTTGCTGCTCTTGAAACTATAGCATCTTCAAAAAACACGCTGATGCGAGGGGAGATGGACCCCTCTCTACCAGCCCACCAGCCAGACTCCTGGTGCACTTGGCACATCATAGATACAAAATAATTTGATTCTATGCACTGATTTTTAATCTGGAGCATCTTTCTTATGAGGAAAGGCTGAGAGAGCTGGGGCTGTTGAGCTGGAGAAGAGAAGCTGAGAGGCACCTGATCAATGTGATCAGTATCTCCAGGGTGGGTGTAAGAGGATGGACCAGACTCTGTTCAGTGGTGCCCAACGCCAGGGTGAGGGGCAACGGACACAGACTGAAACACAGGAGGCTCCATCTGAACATGAGGAGAAACTTCTTTAGTTTGAGGGTGCCAGAGCCCTGGAACAGGCTGCATGGAGAAGTGGTGGAGTCTCCTTCTCTGGAGACATTCAAACCCACCTGGACCGATCCGTGTGATCTCCTGCTTTAGCAGGTGGGTTGGACTGGGGGATCTCCAGAGGTCCCTTCCAACCCCAACCATTCTGTGTTTCTGTGATAAACTCCTTAATTTTCCCCCTGGAAGCAATCCTTAAGGACATGGATGTACCCCACGTTGACTCCCCTCACCCCTTCGCCAGCTCAAAGACCAGAAATGTAAGGATTTTTATGACATTACCACAAAAGTAATAGGAAGTTGCTCAACCCAGTGTCTAACAAGATTGAGCCCTCTCTACAGTACAAGGACTTAAGTCATGAATAGCCACAGAAAGACCTTTACGCCGCCTGCCAGGAATGACTTTCCTGATTTATTTTTTGTTGTGATGCACCATGTGGTCCCACCAGCACATCGGTGCAGCCAGAGGGCTGATGTTTGCCAAGTAGAGTGGAGAACAGGAGGAATGAAAGCCTGGAAGAAGAATATGGGTTCATGGATGATCCCTCTAACCAACATTTCATGTCACTTACTTTAAATATAGACTCGCTCTAGTGCCAGGGCTTATTTTTCAAGAGCTGCATAGTTGCTTCTGCTGACTGTTTTATTATTATTATTATTAAAATTAACCTTTTAACAAACATTTTCCTTCTTAAAGAAAATTCCAGATTGTCCTACAAGAAGAACATAAAGCAAAAGCAACAAGTTTTGTTCTTCCGGACAAGCACTTTCTCCGTCTTCTGCCAATGTAAGAAAATGAATATATCTTTCTCCAGACACATTTGGAGGAAGGAGGGACTTGGGGTTAAATTCTCTTCTAAAATCATAAGCATGCCTTTAGAAAGTCCAAATGATTTTATGAAAAATAAATGCGAAATTATATTTAAAAAGGCATTCCTTTCAAACCGCTTCAGGAAATAAGCTTATCTTTCTTTGAGCAGATTTTCCTAGTTAGCAGCTGAGTGGCTAATATTTCTGTCATCACTGCAATGGTTTTAGGGAGAACGTCTGTGTCGAATTATGGATTTAATTTTGCTTTGTGAACATCGTTCATGATTGCAGCCTCCCTTCTGGACCAGGAGCCTCCATTTTGTAGCCAAGGAGAGTGATAAAAAACCCATATTTGGTTCGAGAAATAGATGATATTGAAGCATTTGACACTTTTACTGAACCCAAGCAGAAGAGATTAACTGTGAAACTTAGACAGAAATTCAAGGAATAAAGCATATGAGCACTGCACAGAACAACTTGTATCTTGATGAAAAAAAAATAAAAAAACAAAACTTGACATGGACTTAAATGAAAAGTTTGAAACAAATAAGAAAAGATGGAGGCAAAGATGTGAGAGAAAGTTCTGGAGAGAGATTCCCACAAAACTGAGAATAAGATGATGAAATAATTATGACTTGCAAGCAATGTCTTGAGAGAGGCTTCCTTGTTCATGAAAACTCAAAACAGTCCAAAAATGGAGAAAGAGGAAAAAGTAGACGAAGCTACATGTGTTCACATCCGTACAAAGCCCATGTGCAGTGGCTACCAACACAACCTAAGAGTGTGTCCAATGCTATCAAGAAGATGACAGTGATACTATCAGACAATAGGACACAGGCAAACACAGTATTGGTGTGTATGTCCTCACAGTTTCATTTGTTTAAGATTTTTTAAACAAATTGGTTTAGCTTCTGTCAGAAATGATTTAGATGGGGCTGGTCCTGCTTTGTGACCATGGATGGATGGATGACCCAATTTCTTAAGGATCCTCCCAGCCCCATTTCGGTGATTGCTTCTCCAGGGAAACACCACTCAAATGAACAGAATCCAGCATCAAAGCAAATGGGGAATTTAAGCCTGTATCCTTCTTTCCTAGTTTTGAATTAATTTAGAATTAATTTAATTAATTAGTTAATTAACAGTGTGGAATATAGGCCCAGCCAGTCCTTTAGTCTCTCTCCGTAGGCCTGGTTGGAGACCAAAAGATAAAAGCACTGTTCACCTCTGCTTCTTAAAACACTCTTGTGGGACCCAGATGGCTGGAGAACAAAGATCTCGTTCAGACCTCCAGATTCAGTGAAGGAACATTGGTACCTCCAGATGGTGAATCAGCCAGTTCAGGACAGACATATATGATGGTCTTTTAGGAGAAATAAATGACATTTATCCAGAGGTTATGTTCATAATTGCCGTTCTTATTAGCACTGATCATGAATTAGTGTTATTAAAGTGTAGCAACCATGAGAGGAGTTGTATGATGACTTTGCCTTTGAGTCTCTCCACTTAGAGGTTGGGCTGTTGAGCAGCATCTACAGGATGCAACACTGACAGCTCAAACTGTGGATGAACCACACATTTTAACTCCAAATTATTTCTGACCTGTGCAGGGTATGGGGGAAAAGGGGGATGAGATACAAGGGCAGAAAAGAAATGTTTTACACAAGAAAATTAAATTAACATGCAAACACATGAGGAAGAGTGAGGCAGATTTACACCAGCTGCCCTGCAAACTCCATCAGAAGTCCTGGAGTCTACCAGGAGTGAAGAAATTTTGCCTTGATTTGACACCAGCGTCTCCTAAATTGCATCTAATACCCAGAAGCATTTTCATGTGCTCCTCAGTATGAGCCTGTTTCTGATTGTAGTAAAGGGAACTGAATTGTTACAATGCTGGTGGGAAAAAGAGGGGAATCGATAGGAACAATTCCACCAGCAGGAGTTGTGCTAATGGCAGGGAAACATCAATTGGTGTGTTTAATGCATCTTTCCATTTTAATAGGGCTGGAGATAATAGAGAACAAGAGCAGGTTCAAATAATATAATTTTGAAACGTAATGGGAACAGTAATGTTATTATCATTAAAGTCTAAAATGGCACAGTGTTGTTAAGGGAATCTGAACTGCAAGTTGCATTCTTTCCTGTCTGAATTCACCCTGACAGTTTATTTGAAGGCTAAGGATTACAGGCTCCCATTGCTCATCAGTTGTAATAACAAGCAGATCTAGTGGAAATTTGTGGTGGGCAGAGCACATCCCAAACCACTTTAGCACGACCAGAAATGCAGCTAAGAGTTTTTGTTTCCTTTTAACTTTCCAAAAGATAAGAACAAGTGATAGGAGCAAGATAAAGACCCAGAATGGACGTGAATTAAGGACATTCAATTACTCTGACTGTGAACCACCTCTCTAATGCATGTAAATAAGAACTTAATCCCCATTTTAAACTGAGTTCCCTACATTACTGAGTGCACAACTAATAATCCACCAAGGAAGACTGATGAAGTGTCTAGAAATTCCAATAGCTCTACTATTTGGCATCAAGTTTGCATAAAGGTTAAGCTGTGAATCAGCAGAATTAATACAAGCAGTCATCACGGATCACTAGACGTGTTAATTTGTCAACCAACACAAATAACTTTGTTATTGGTATCCAAACCCTAAAAACCAGGTATTTGAAGCTGGTCATTTAATAGAACTCAAATTATGTCTTGGGAGCTACGGAGAAGCCAACAGCATCTTCTGGAATCTTTGATGATTTGTATTGTTGTTTAGTGTTTATTCTACGTGTCACTGAAACCTGGGTCTGGGGAATTTTAAAAGGGCTTATTTATTTATTTTTATTATTTTCATTGGTCTTTATCACTGTAGGATCTTGTCCTAAAGAAGCATTTTATACTGATTCTACGCTTTCTCAAGCTAAGGAAGCAAATCATAATGAGGATGAGGTTCACTTTACCCTGTGTGAGCCCTTTCCATAACAAACTCCATCTTTGCTATTTGAGGGGGTCAGCTAACTCCAGAGCCAGTGGGGAGAGAAAGAGGCACAAGGTACATCTGCAGGAGCAACTGTTATCTACCCAGTGGTTTGCTCCAGACAAACTATGGGGAAGAGATGCTTAGGAAGAGGATTATAGCCTAGAAACCCTGTCCTGTCTGGGATATCTTGAATAAACAAGGCAGAGAGATGTTGGGAGGGGGAAAGGAGGAGAAAATAGGTTTCAGCTATCATCACTGCAGCAATACACCCCAGTGTTTCTTTGTAGAGACGGTGGCAATGCTGAGGTGCAACCTGTCCAAACCATTTTACACGTCTGCTCTAGGATGAAACAAGCCCCACTCCAGACAGCAGAGGGGATGCAAGTGGATCAACACCAGTGCAGGTATCTGCTTTATAAATGTCTCCATTTCAGTGAGATGAAGCTTACTGGGGATTTTCCCATTGTTGGGCAAGCTGTGGCAGTGGAGACCTGTGTATCCAGAGGTAATGAAAGAGTTGGACTATGAGTGGTCTTTCTTCAGTGCAGCCTCCTGTTCTCAGTGCACGGATATGATATTGGGGACATTATCACCTTCCCGTGACTGATGGTATTAAGAGGGAGATAAAAGAGGAAATGCCCTCAAGTTGCCCAGGGGAGGTTGAGGTTGGATCTGGGAACAATTTCTTCCCCAGAGGGCTGTGGGGCATTGGAACAGGCTGCCCAGGGCAGTGCTGGAGTCACCATCCCCGGAGGGTTGGACAGACGGACATGAGGTTCTCAGGACATGGGGCAGTGCCAGGGGTGGGTTAACGGTTGGACTCCGTGATCTTGAGGGGCTTTTGCAACCAAAATGATTTGTGGTTCTATTCTGTGATTCTAAGAAGCAACACCAGACTCTTTCTAGGGAATTTCCGATGAGCTGCAGGTGCAGTGGGGGGGGGGCAGGAGGAGAGAAACAAGCTGGTCTCATTCTACGTGCATGTTTCTTGACAGGTTTAAAAAACAGCTGAGAGATTTGCAAAGTGAAATCAGATCTGGAAGCATGCACAGAGACAAAATTAACAGGATATCCCATGATGTCATTTCGAACAACCACTTTCCTGGCTGAGACAGAGGCAGACGATTCCCTGAATCCAAGTCTGCACATGAAACATCGCTGAAGCATCTGCGTTATTCCTTTGCTCTCTTATCCTTCCCTCTATTACGGCAGCTCTACCCATGTCCTATAAACATCCAGGAGGCAATCAATGAGGTGTGAATATTTAGCTTATAAAGTTGCTCAAGTGTGAAGGTTATCCACTCAAAGAGGTTGGAAAAGCAGCAGTAGAAAGTTATTTCCGGGCTTACTGTCTCTATATTGCTGCACTTTTGAATGCTCTTGAGCTGTATTGATGCACCCAATTAGTCACAGAAATCGTGTATGGGCTCTGAACTGAAGGTCGAGCAGACACACTGCACTGGGCATGAACCCCTGTGTTTGGAAAGCAAAAATTACATTCATCACTGGACTTCCCTCCGTGTACTTGGATGTTCTTCACATACCACCAACAGTTTGGAAAGCTCTGCCTCTACTCAGCCTGAACCAGAAGGTCTAGCTGCCCATGGCCATGTATGCACTAGTAAATGAGGTGTTTTGGGGCACTTTTGTCCTCTGTTTCCTCCATCGTAGCCATCAGGTGATACAACATATCTTGGTGTTATGAGCATGGTGAAACCTTGAACAGGTTGCCCAGATAGGTGGTGGATGCCCCATCCCTGGAGACATTCCAGGCCAGGCTGGACAGGGCTCTGAGCAACCTGATCTAGTTGACAATGTCCTTGCTCATGGCAGAGAGGTTGGACCAGATGAGCTTTAAAAGTCCCTTCCAACCCCAACCATTCCATGGTTCTATAATTCTATCCTGCATCTCCACTATTTTCGTGCTCAGAGCATGGTGGGTGCATGCTAGCTGCCTACTGGAAGTTGTTCTTCACCCACATGAACCTTCAAACCATGTCTGGGCATTGCCTGGGAAGACTGTGCTTGACCTGAGCCAAAACCAAACCAGATGCCGTGGCAATTAAACAATATAGGCAGTTGTGGCCCTGATGGCAATGGGTGTGGTATGGGTGACATCGGTACAGCCAAACTCTCTTTTCCGCAAAACAAATATTGGTTTCCTTTACATAGCATAGGAGACGATGCTTTTGGTACTTGCTGTGTCCTTCTCCATATGAGGGCAATTAACAGGACATGTCTAGGAGATCACAAGTTGGCATGGGGTCAAAGCTGTGCTGCAGAGCATGCTAACTATTATAGAGTGTAAATGGGCGAGTTCCAGTTCTTGAACCTTGGTTTTGTCGAGTTTACAACTATTTGCTAGAAGCTGTTGCTAGCAAAGTATTTTACAATGCATTATATGAATACTCCTAGTGAATTCCCCATGGCTTCTTACAGAGTCTAAAGGCAAAGAAGTTATCAAATGCTGAAGAAGACAAGAATAAAACTGGTAGCAGGAAGAAAATTAACATTCTGCCCAGGGCAGTGGTTGAGTCACCATCCCTGGAGGTGTTTAAAAGGCATATAGACAAGGCTCTTAGGGATATGGTTTAGTGCAAGATTTAGGTTATGGTTGGACTTGATGTTTTTAATGGTTTCTTCCAACCAAAATGATTCTGTGATTCTATGACTGGCATCCACACATGCAGGCTGGATCTGAAAAGAACAGGATTCATCCTGGGCGGTTTTTGCCATCAAAAGGTAGGATCTTATTACCTGGCACCACTCCATGAATGAGAAATTGCGTTCAGAAAGCATTCCACGCCATCTTTGGTGCACACCAATCTTAGGGCAGAACAAGTCACCATCTGCAGTCCCTGATCTCTCCTTACTGACTTTGGAGGGATCCCAAAGAGCTGTTGTTGTCTGGATGCCCCATAGTTAGGCAGCTGCACTTAATGGAGATAAATCCCAGCCATAGAGACCAACCAGCTGGGTCTTCTCCCAGGTCTATCACCACTTCTGTTGAGTCCTCTCTCTGTCTCCTCGTGGCCATAACCCAACACCTCAGCTGCTCCTTGCTGGAGAACCACAGAATAGTGGGACATAGGAGGCTGGCATGTAGAATCATTTTGGTTGGAAGAGACCCTTATGATCATCAAGTCCAACCATGAGTCATGAAATCACTCCAGAGGGCAAAGCCATAGTCATGCCATAGATGGCCTGAACCACCCAGAATCTGAATGTAGCATTTTCCATTGCTCCCTTTGCTGAGCCTGCAGAATCTGAAGACAGGAGGGGAAAGGTGGAATAACTCAGTGACTGGTCCGTCACCCCACACAGCTCAGCCCAAAACCTGTGGGAGGAACTGGGAGGGATTCTCAAGGCAGAATGACACCCTTTGGATGAGGGATGCTGCTCAGAGGTCCTAAAAGACAAGGAAAGAGAGGGAGGGGAAGGAATTCAATGAAAGTGTGATCTCTGTCTGCACCAAGGACTAAACATCTGCTACTCTTGGCTGTAGTTTTCTCGAGCTGTCGGCATCCTGACAAGGCGTCTCTGTAACCTTTGGGACGATGTCTCCCTGAGGAGCACATTTATGATATTCGGGCTATATGTACATCTGCTTTTACTCGCATCAAGGAGCCTTTATGCCAGTCTGGGCTGAAGAAGGTGTGAAGGTTCGCCTGTATTGAAGCAAAAAGCCCCATTTGAAACAGTGCCTGTCTCATCTTACCCAGGACTGCAGACAATTACACAGGCTCTTTACAAACCATTCCTGCAACCTTTTGCTCTTGGCAGCAGTGATCTGTGTTGGCAGTGGGAACGCATTCTGTTCCCCTATCTTCAGGAATTAATATTTCCAAGGTAAAGTCAAATCCGAGGAGAAGTGTGGTTCCTCAAGCCACAGAATGAGTCAGTCGGTTTAGGGCAGACAAAGTCCTTCTATAGGAAAAGGCTACATTTTTCTGGCAAAAATTACTGCAACACTTTACTATCCGAGACCTTGGGAAAGCCAATGAACACAACTGTGCAATTAACACAGGGGAGAGAAGAGGCCCAGAAAGATGTTCCCAGGAGCTATAGGACTTGACGAAGGCTGGAAGTTTCGGGATGTTTCAGGAGTGTCCTCTGCTTCAGGAACAGGTGGTTGGTCTCATTGAAATTACAGATTATATCGTGGGAGAACCTGGAGTCCCACAGCAAGACGAGGAGGTGGAAGGAAAAGGGGAACACGTTGCATGTGCATGAGGATCACCTTCTACTTCACCAGTCCAGTATCAAAGGCATGGAAACCCTTAATGAATCAGAAACTAAGAGGAGATATCAAACTAGACGTGGGGAAGAAATGTTTTACAATGTGGGTAGTAAAACACCGGAAAAGGTTGCCCAGAGAGGTGGTGGTTGCCCCATCCTTGGAAATATTCAAGGTCAGGTTGGACAGGGCTCTGAATAACCCAAACTGGGTGAAGATGTCCCTGCTCATGGCAGGAGTGAGACTAGATGAGCTTTAAAGGTCCCTTCCAACCCAAACCATGCTATGATTCTGTGAGGAGCTGGATCCATGGAAGGAAGGTGGGAATGCAGAAACATCACACTCAGTGCAAGCACTACAGACACGCGACATTTGCCTTTGCTTTTGTTATCAACCAGCCAAGGGTGCAGTTGTGCAAAATGTCATAACCCAGAGCAGACACAGTCTGTACTTACACTGGGCTGGGGCTGTTTGTTAACACATCTGTTTCTCCTCCAATTACTGGGCTTCATTATCCTCTCTTGTTGCTGTAATTCAAGTATAATTACAGGGAATTCAACAGACACTCAACTATGGGAAGCTGTTGGAGACTGATTAGGATCATTTCTGAAGTCCCTTGCTATAGAAATGCCGTAGCGCTTCTTTAGCTTCAAGTCTAGACCTTTTCTATTTCTGCTGTGTTGTTTTGAACATAAAACCAGAGTGCAATAGTCAAGGGAAGACTATACTGTCCCGTTTTACATTTATGGTCTCCTGGCCACCAGCCAAGCAAGCACAGATGTGTCTGATCTCAAAATAACCCTCTGCCAGCTCCTACTTTATTTTTTATGGCCATCGGACACTGAGCAGATGACTTCATTGATTTGAACACAATGGTGCCCAAATAGAGATAACAAATAACTGAGCAAAGCCTTGTAGAAAATGAGCAAATCAATCATGCATGGCATCATGGAAGTTGAGACAAAAGATGATGCAAAACACTGCAGAGGATCGCACCATGCCAAAAATAAAAGAACCTTCTCGGGTCACAGACTTCTTCTGACACAGACAAGACTCCTGGAGAAGCAGTTCAATTATAGTTTACACAAATCTGCAACAGGAAGAATATTTGCAATTAAAAGGCAGAAGTGATCTCCAGTGGTGTGTGTAATTGGAAGGTGAATTTAGACACTTCCAACATAGCTGCTCAGTGCACCTTTCTCATAGTGACAGCAAATAATCCTCTGGAAATGGAACAGGTTGCACCTAGAAATGTAGGCTTTGAGTGTTGTTTTTTCTCTCCTCTGAGTCCTTTTTAAAATATTGTTACTGGGAAAGAAATAAGAATTATGTCCTTGAAACCAAAGGTCCCCTCATTACACAGGCTGGTGTCAGACTCACTGGATGGCATCTCCAGGTTGTATTCTGCAGCAGTCCAGACCATCCTGTGGGTTATTAATGATCTTACTAACCAAAGTCAATAGATACAGACTTGATTATCTGCTGTTTTCTGTTTGCACAAGGAGGAGGAAAATGGTTTCCACCACCAGCGTGGTGCGTTTTGTGCTCTCTTTGAAAAAGCATAAATTATTACAAAGAACAAAGCCTGTGCTGCTTGTCTGCTCTGTAACTGATCCCCCTCGGGCAGTGCTTTATATGCAGTATTTCATAAAGGTGGGTTTCCTAAAGGCATTGATGCCTCCCGTGGAAGGTCCCTTCTGGTGATGAGACCCAAACTCTCTGATGCGTATCTGACACACATGAATAGCGGAAAGTTTTTGGGACATTGATAGGAACAGAGAAGTCTGGAAATAATAGACCTGCAGGAAGAGATAAAGGATATGGGAAGGAGGGAAAAAAAAGGGAGAGCGTATTTGATATAGAAACTAACGTTTCTTTCACATCCAACATGGAGTAAACCCGGGGAACATAATATTTTTCAACGTGCTTTTAGAAAACAGCATGAGCTACGATTGAAAACCTGGAGAATGCCGGGGAAAAAAGTAAAGGAGGGGAGAAAACAGAGTGTGAGAACTGCTCTGGCTCTTCCCAAACACTAGGGGATTCAGAAAGGGCCAAAACCACAGCAAAAAGCCAAAAATGAGGAAAGCCACAAGCACATTTTGAGCACGGCCAACTCCACTCAAGGCAGATAAGCAGCACTGATAGGTAATTGCAGAGTGAAATGCCTGCCATGTGCCACAAGACTCAAACTGAAGCCTTTTCCAGAAAAAGAAAATGCAGACAAGATGAGCATGCAGAGCTGTAACATGCTGAGTAGGGAAGGAGAAAGGATTGAGTCAAACCTCAGACCCTGCGAAGGCAAGAAGATGAACGGTACACACTGAAGAAGGTCATTGGAGCTGAACATGGAACAACACATGAAAAAAAAGGCTGGGAGGAAAGATGAAGGAATAAAACTTGAGCAAAATTCATGCCAAGGTAGCAAAGTTGGAGGAGGAGAGTAGAAGGTTTTTCCACCAAGTGTTGCTGGCTACAGGGTTTGGGTTGAAGTCCCTGTTCTTGGTGCAAGCCAAAGGTGATAAGGCATCAATGATGGCAAGGTGTTTCTTCAGTTTTAGTGTTAATCCTTTGGTTGTACTTCCTGAAACTCTCAGAGTCTCCAAGAAGAAAATTAAAATAATGCAGCTTGCTTAGCCTCCAAAGTTGATGAAAATGTCCTTTTAACAGGCCAAGGAGGAATCTTACATGGGAGGGAAAAAAAAAACAACAAACTCTCAAGGTGTTCAGGTGGGGAAATCCACAAACATCCTTAGGTGAGGATCTCTGTGGACTTCTGTGAGATTTCATACGTACCCGGGAGCTCGTTTTGAACACTTTCCTCAAAGTAGAAGCCTCCCCTGGTCCACACCACCCTACAGAAGATAACTAGGGCAGAGAGGCAGGTTCTGCAGGACCTTCTGCTGTGGGGAAGATGGAGTTAGCTGGGAAGTCAAGGATGGCTTGGAAACAGGCAGGTCTGTCCTGGCTCCTGATACCAGCGTTCACAGGAATACAACAGGGGCATTATTCTGAGCAGGAGAAAAAAAAAGAGAGAGAAATAAAACTAAATGTGTTTTCTTGACACTGTTAAAATGAGAAACACCAGCCGTTTCTTATCCTAAGTGCAGGGTGTTGCTTTCCGTGGTGTAATACCTCCACGCCACACTGCACAAACTCTTGTTTTGTTAGGAGCCACTACACATCAACAGACTCCTTAGGATACTATAGAGGGTTTTTTAAAAAAATAACCTGTGTGAAAAGCAAGTTTGCTTGTTTAAGCACTGAAAAGTCAGGAAATGCTGCGGCCATGGTTGTTATTGCTGTTTCTAAAGCAGCAGGGCCACAAATTTCAGTCAGTGTGTTCTTCAGTTTGAGAAGGTCTTGCAGGGCCTGGAGGTGAAGATGGCGTTAGGTCCAAGCAAAAAGTCTATGCATATCCTGGAAAAGGGCCCCACCTTGAATAACGTGTTCAGTTTTGGGCTCCACTTTGAAAAATATGTTCAGTTTTGGGCCCCTCACACCAAGAAAGGCCTTGAGATGCTGGAGTGAGTGGAGAGAAGGGAACGGAGCTGGTGAGGGGCTGGAGCACAAGTGTGATGGAGCGGCTGAGGGACCTGGGGGGTTCAGCTGGAGAACAGGAGCTGAGGGGAGACAGGGACACAAAGAAACGGCCTCAAGTTGCACCAGGGGAGGTTGAGGTTGGATGTGGGGAACAATTTCTTCCCCAAAGGGCTGTGGAGCATTGGAACAGGCTGCCCAGGGCAGTGCTGGAGTCACCAGCCCTGGAGGGGGTTGAAAGGTGCATAGACAAGTTTCTTAGAGACATGGGATTTTTGGTAGATTTAGGTTATGGTTTGACTTGATGGTCTTGAGGGCTTCTTCCAAACAGAATGATTCTGTGATATCCACCATCCGCTTTGGTCCCATTCGAGGAAGGAGCACTGTTCTAGGAGAGAGGTGATGGCTGCAGCACCAGGCATTGCGGTGCTCAACCCAGCCTGCAAGCAACCACATTTCCAAGGCATGGTCTAGAATTTCAGCCTCACTTGCACCCTCATTGACAAACCCCATGACAGGAGCCAGGGCAGTACTGCTCTCTGCTATGTGGGGTCAAATTTATTCCAAGTCCTTTCAACTGCCTAAGTATAAGGCACGAGTCTAAGGCACTAGTCATGCTCGCTGCCTGCAAGAGTCAGGACAGAGCCACAAGAAAAAGCAGGAGGTGAAGCACCTTCTCCATCGCCCATGGAGGGGGCCTGCAGTGAATGCAGCTTAAGTTGGAAGATGCAGACCCACAAATCCACGCCTTGATGCATTCAAATCATCCCCTGTTGATCATCACGCACCAGTTTCACTTTTGATTTTCATCCTGATAGTGAAACTCGATCAAACCTCCCAACCATATCAGACTGGGGAGGGACTGGGGGGAGTGTGACAACTGGAGCCACCATCAAGGCCGGACTCCTGAGTGGGAGGAACTTGGCAAAGACAAACGCGAAATCCAGTGTTGGACTCTGAGCCAGTTCCAGGATGTTAAAATAGAAATAGTAACAAGCCTAAATTTAGCCTCCCATCTCCAAATGTTTAAGTTATGGAGCCTGATGGAACAATAGAGGCTATAGCAGTGCACCTCAGAGGGTTATGTTTTTGGCTGGCTTTTAAGGAAAATAACCTTATTTCATCACCAGCCACGTGCATTTCTGTATGTGCTACCCACTGGCCAGTTCCAGCCACTTTCAAGAAGAGGGCTGAAGCTCTGAAAAGGTGTTGGGTTCCTACACAACTTCTGAATAGAAGTGCTCAGGTCAAAGAGAAAGAAAATTGCAGCCCCGCAGAAAAAGGTCTGCAGTAAGGCTCAGCCTTAATTAAGCATCAGGGAACAGGGATTTTAAACACACGTTTCAAGTCCACAATAAATCAGGCAGTTTGGGGTTTGCTGTTGGTGGAGCTATTGCCTTTAAAAAGAAAAAGCAGCAAATGGCTGTGCAGGAGATGTCGTACAGAAACATCTGCAGTTAAGATAAAATGAGATTTCCAGCTCTAGCAGGAAGCAATTTTTGGCTGGAATCATAGAATCATAGAATGGGTTGGATTGGAAGAGACCTTAGAGATCATCTAGTTCCAACCACCCTGCCATAGGCAGGGACATGTTCCACTAAGTCAGGGATGCCAACACAGTCAAGTAAGTGAAAAGGCTGGGACAACTTGTACAGGATTGCATGGAGATGCCTTCACCATCCTGCTGTAGCAGATACCTGTATTTCGGACCCAACACTCTTTTCAGAGGGGCATGTAAGACAACCACTTCAGCTCTTTTGCTGGAGCCACAGCACATAATGGGAGGCAGGAACAAACCCACAGCCGTGGGAGGGAATGGGAGACAAGGAGATGCCTGCAACCAGCAGGATGCTGAGCCCACCCACAAAACCTGCCTCCAGTGGGCACCAACATACAGAGCAAATTCCCATGTAAGGAGGTCTAGAGACCGACGGCTTCACCATAGGGATCTTCATGCCACGAGAGGGGGCAGAATTGCCACCATTTTCCTAGGACAACCACAACTCTGCATCTGCAGTGCATGGGATGCCCAGACAGTGCAGCCCTTATCCCTGCCCAGGCTGCTCGTCCAGAGGAGCCACAAAATGATCCAAGGCTGGAATAGCTCTGGGAGGACAGGCTGAGAGAGTTGGGGTGTTCAGCTGGAGAACAGAAGCTCTGGGGAGACCTTATTGCGGCCTTTCTGTGCTTAAAAGGGGTCCATAGAAAGATGGGGACAGACTTTTTGAGCAGGGCCTATTGCAATAGGAGAAGGGGTGATGGTTTTAAACTGAAAGAGGTTTTCAATTGGACATAAGGAAGCAATTTTTGATGCTGAGGGTGGTGAGAGCCTGGCCCAGGTACCCAGAGAGATGGTGGATGAACCAACCCTGGAGACATCCCAGGCCAGGCTGGATGGGGCTCTGAGCACCCTGAGCTGGTGAAGATGTCCCTGTCATGGCAGGGGTGGAACTGGGGGAGCTGGGAAGGTCCCTTCTGTTCTATGGTTCTACATGGTTTATCCCTTACTACACTGGCTGAATCCCTCCTGTTGCTGCCCAGAGCTTGCAAACTTGGCCATAGGACCCAGCATCCTCAGGTCTGGGGTAAACCACATTTATTCACACAACTTGACAGATAAACCACTGACTTCACAAAAGCCACACAGAGCCAAAAGTGAACAGCAAAGGGAGGAAACTGCTAGGTAGATATCCTAATTAGATAAGAGTGTCATTGCCGCACAGAAATAATGTGGAGGGCGAAGTCAGGCCTGTAGAAGATTGAAAGGTGTCCCAGAGATTTGAGAATTTAGGACAAACCACATAAGGGGCTGTGAGCAGAGTAGCGGGTTTATCAGAGAAAACTGTGTAAGAAAGCAGAAGTTCGCTTTAACCAAAATGTCACCATTGGGCATGTTGGTCACAGCAAAGCCAGCTCATGGAGGATGGCTACCCCCAGGGTTGGCCTCGCTCTCCTTAAACCTGATGGCTTCTTGCTGGTGTTCATGGGAGATGAAGGTTGCTGGGGAGGAGATGGGGGTGACATTTTGCAGTCGGTCACCCTCGGCAGAGCTGGGGTTTGTGCATGGCAGGTGCTTGAAGAAACCACACAAACCCTCACACGATGCTCTGGGTCAGTCCTGCTCCCCCGTTAAAGTGAGTAGTGTAAAAACACTGATCAAAATAAAAGCTGAAATCTCCTGCTGGGGCAAAGGTGTCTTAGAGTGCCTGTCACATCTCAAACACCATCTGTCGTCAAAGCAGTCTGTCCCAAAATATACCCAAATCACTATGAAGTGGCGGGGGAAGCTGAAATCTTGGGTTTAGTTTTGTTTGGGGTTCTTTTTTTGTTGGTTTTTTTTTGGTTGGTTGGTTGATGTAGAAGTCAGCATCAATCACAGAGACAAGGCTGCAGTAAACAGCCCCTCTCCCAGTGCAGTTATTTACAAGCTGTGCACTCTAAATAGCCATCAGGTATTTGAGCAGCAGCTCTGTCAAAGCCATCTCTGCATTTTTAAGATTGCTGGGGTTATGCAGCATCCTCACACTGTGGTTTCTTCAGATGCAGAATATCACAAGACCTTGGCTCCTGGAAGGGCTCGGAGAGGTGGCAGGGGTGTTGCTTGAGAAGGAATAACAAGGACACGTGCATTTTGTGCTTAGCAGAAGATCATATTCAGTGCTGAGCACAGCCCTGGTCTTGCTGTCGGAGCTATATTCAATAACATCCACAAACTGTTTTTCTGGCTCACGTTACAAATACATTCATGCCATGCCACAGCATTACACAAGAAAACTGATCTCCCCTTCCCAGTCCAGTGCAACCCAGTCCTGCTGGCTTAACCCTTGAAGAACCTCGTGCAGGAAAAACACATGATTTGGCCAGAAAGGTACGGTCCTGAACATGGTGAGATAGACAGGAAAATTTCCATAAGCTTTGGTGGAGCGTGGGGACTCCCCACCAGCTGGGAGACCAACAGTGAGTGGGAAAAGTCATTTTGGTGGTTTTGGCAATGTGGACAGCAAAGCCAGTTGTCCCATCCGGCAATGCAATGTGTCCCGGTTGTTACCAGACAGGAGAACTGTGGGTGAAGGATGGTCAGAGTAAGCACATAGAGAGAGGTCTCCAAAGTTGGAAGGAGGCATCATGGTGTGACAAAGGCTGCAGCTGGCACTGCTCTTGCCATGTGCAGGTATTTGCATTTCTGCAAACAGGAGCTTGACTTCACCACCTTCTCAGCTCATGGTGGCCCAAGAGTCTGTGAAAGCATTGATAGCCCATCATACATTGAGCAGTCCTGGTCTAATGGTTTACCAGAGTCATTCCTTGCACCTTACTATATTGTCAAAAAAAAGGCAGCGATTGAGCAGTTTAAATGGGTAGAGGATGTCTTCCCAAAACCCTTCACACCATCCCAGGTATCTGTGTAAGCCAAGCAATGATCTTTCATGTACACAGACAAGGTAGAGTGGAACACATAAGCTTCTCAAAAGGAATTTCCTATGGAAAGAAGCAGCATCAGGGTCCATCCCCAAAAAGGTGTCTTGGCATTGTGACACAGAGTTAACCAGTTTTTACACAGTGTGAAGGGGAGATAGGATGGGAGTTGGATTCGCGTAAGTAATTAATCACCTGCCTCGGGGTCAATGAAGTCTTGAGGACATCAAGTCCCACTGATTTCAAGCAAGTCTGAGGTAGAATTCATCTTCTCCAAGCCTATTGTGTCTAGAAGGTGGGCACTGACATCCGAACAGAAGGGAACTCTTTACACCCACTGATGTCTCTGAAGAGAAAATGGTCTGACCTATCTTAGATATATCCTACTACGGAGTGACCTGCTTTCTGGAATTACCCATTTCTCCCAAGAGCCTGTAAGAGAGTAATGAGCTCTGGCTCAGCTTTAGCTGTCAGAAAGCTATCAGTGCCTAAATGGACCTGTGGATTTTGCTGAATCCTGCTCTCAAGGCCATGAGTTGCAAAGGGACCTATAGATCTAGGGCATTACTTCATCCAGCTACATGAAGATCTAAATTTTGAGTTTCCTCTCCTGTGCACTAAGTGGAAAGAGAAAATCATCTCCAAGTATCAATTCAAGGTCCCCATCTCTCTTGGTCTCTCCTCTGACCAGGTGGACTGACAGTGGTGGAAATGGTTCAGCAGGTGTTGCAGTTTCAGACTGTTCTATCTGAGAGAGGGGACATTCTTGCAGGGGAGCACAGGCAAATATATGTTCTTCATAATACTTCTTCCATCCTTTGGTTCCTCAACTCTGTAACACAGCGACTCATCTCTATGACTCCCAAAATACCGGGAGGTTTTCTCTGAATTATGTGCCCTCTGGTTAAAAGAAAAGCTCACCTTGATCTTTTGTCAGCTGCTTTTGCTCTGAAATCAGAACTAGAAGCTACAATCACATTGTGTTCCCTTTCCCTTTTGTGAAGGTAAACCTATAAATCAAGTAAGGAACACTTAGCGCTGGCTCGCTTGGATCATTTGTGAGTCATTACAGACCACTTTGACCTATTGGGTCTTTGCAACAAGGGACAACCTTCCTTGTCCTATTGGGTTTTGGGTACCTGCCAAGACCCAAGCTGAGCACATTGAGGAGTTCAAATGTGGTGGGAAAAGTTAAGAGAGGACCATGTCCTAGTTGAGAAAGATATACAGAGACAGAAAATATATTTCAAAGACTCTTTCAAGTGAGAGGCAATGACAGAACAAACCCCTAATGGTACTGAAAACCAGAAAGGTCCAAAATAGTAATTACACACAGAATTATTACTTTAATGGCACACATAATCAGTGGAACAACTTCACTAAGGAAACACAGATTCTCCATTGAGAAGATTTATCCTGGAGATGAAAGAGGATGTGATAATCTCCCTCACTCCATTCAGTTACCACCGCATGGCATGACATATGGTCCTTGTCATATGATGGGAGATTAGTTATGGGTGGGTTCAACTGCTATCCAAAACATGGCTGTGCTTTCATTCTCTAAATCAGGACCAGATGCTTTTATTCTGGAGATACGCTGTGGCCAAGCTCCAAGGATGGAGTTGGATATCACAGCATCACAGAATAACTTGGGTTGGACGGAACTTCAAGAGGTCTCTAGTCCAACCTCCTGCTCAAAGCAGGATCAGCTCTGAGATCAGACTTGGGTTATTCACGGCTTTGTACAGTTGGGTCTTGAAAACCTCCAGCGATGGAGACTGCAGAATTTCTCTTGGCAACCTGTTGCACTGTTTGACTGATATATAGAAAACTGCAGGGTGAAATTCAATGTTTTTTTGTTCTTCCACCTCCCTGAATCCCAGCCTTGCTGAAACAAGTCTTCTGGGTTGGGTAGACACCTTGCAGTAGTATCTTCTTATACAGAAGGGCAGGCTGTGGCTCTTCATGAATCATAGTGTGTTTGCCAGCAGGCTGGTCATCTGTTGTCTCTGTGGTACCTCTCTGATCTTAAAACTAAATCCACATATGCCTCCAGTGAATACTCGAAGATCCCAATAGATCCCACCATAGTTAACAGGGTCACGTATATTTAGAGATCTACGGCTTACTGGGAGAAGTAATTTCTTCATTATGCTTGATATAAAAAGCCTCCAAGCACAGAAACCCTTTAACAGATCTGACAAAGAAGGCAATGAATCTAAACAAAATACAGGTGATAAACAGTAGCTTCTTGTTTTGACCTAATTATTTTAATCACTTGGAAGGCAAGAGGAAAAAGTAAAGCAAGCAGCGTGAAGTGGAAATACATGTTAGTAGGCAGGCAATTGGCAGTTCATTCACCGTGGGCTGCTGCTACTCCATCACATTCAGGGCTTATTACAAACCCTATCCTTCACAGCCTTACCCGTAGTCACCCATCACACCAAAATCTTATTTATATCCTCTCACTTCTGCAATAAGTGGCCAAGAAGACTCAATCATTTGGGCCAGAGCTTCCTTTGAAACCATTTGTGACTCTCGACAACATACTACTACCTACATGCATCTGTTCTACCTGAATAAGGGACATAGTTCAGACTAAAACCTTTTTAACACTATTGCTCATATAAAAATGCTCTACTAGTTGCACTAGGATGTGCTGCCATGTGTTCAATGAAATATTATGTACTGCCACAGTACAGTTGGAAGACAAGATTTATACAACAACCATCAAGGGAGAACTTGATTAAATACAAGTGATTTTGAGAACAAAGCTAGTGTTTGCTCAACTAGTTAACCAACACAATCATAGCAAAGATCATAGAATGGAATCATAGAATTGCTTTGGTTGGAAAAGACTTTTGCAATCATCAAGTCCAACTGTTAACCTAACACTGTCAAGTCCACCTCTAAACCATGTCCCATCTACTTGGCTTCCTGGATAGTCAGGAGGTCCAGGTAAATCACAGAATCAGAGAATCATTTTGGTTGGAAAAGCCCCTCATGATCATCGAGTCCAACCGTTACCCCACCCTTGGCACTGCCCCATGTCCCTGAGAACCTCATGTCCGTCTGTCCAACCCTCCAGGGCTGGTGACTCCAGCACTGCCCTGGGCAGCCTGTTCCAATGCCCCACAGCCCTTTGGGGAAGAAATTGTTCCCAAGCTCCAACCTCAACCTCCCCTGATGCAACTTGAGGCCGTTTCCTCTCATCCTGTCACTTGTTACTTGGGAGCAGAGCCCAACTTCCCCTGGCTCCAACCTCCTTTCACGTTGTTGTGGAGATCGAGAAGGTCTCCCCTCAGCTTCTTTGTCTCCAGGCTAAATGCTCCTTTTCCCCATAGAACTTCACCAGCCCCAGTTCTTCTTCCAAAAGCCACAAGCTACTACAAGGAGTACAAGACTGCAGGAGTGAAGATTCCAAATGAAGAGCAAGAGAAAGGAC
Organism: Nesoenas mayeri; assembly: GCF_963082525.1. Taxonomy (NCBI): domain Eukaryota; kingdom Metazoa; phylum Chordata; class Aves; order Columbiformes; family Columbidae; genus Nesoenas; species Nesoenas mayeri. The sequence goes on from NC_137543.1 coordinate 163,038,937, forward strand.
TGATGACTGAAAGCTCAGAGCACAGTTTCTCATCAAAGACATACGTGGTGTTAGACTCGTCTTGCATGACCATGCTCATAAATATCCCTTTTCATCCTGGCCTGGAAAGCCTTGGTAGACCCAGTCCATCTCCAAAGGGCCAGGGTGGGCAGCAAGCATCGGTATGAAGCACAAAGGTTTGCCAAGCAATGTGGGATTTGTGGGGAGCAGGCAGTGGAAAGAAGATGAGATAACCTTGCGCAAGAGGAAGAAGAATATCGTTAAGAAATAAAGAGCCACCAATGGACGTTGAGGGGCATGTTTAAAAAAAAAAAAGAGGAGGGGAAAAATAATCAAAAGGCCTAAACATCCACAGTTTGGTTGAGAAACTCAGCATAAAGACGGCCTTTTTGGGAAAGAAAGACAAAGCGCTACCTTTTCTGGAATTCAGGGATACAGACGTCTCTTTTTGGGAATTGTTTACACCTGGACACCGGGGAGTGGACTGAACAGCCAAAAAAGACTGAGGTAACTTTGAAAAAATCTGTGTTGGGACTGTGGGTTTTGTTTTATACTATTTGTTTATTTAAATACTTTTTTTTTTTTCCAAATGAAGCAGCTAGTGTTTGAAGAGATTGAGCTTGGTGGGATCAAGGTACATTTTTAGGTTAGTGGTAGCACTATTTATCATTTTTAAGACAAATTTGATTACCCTGATGGGAATTCTTGTCTTCAGGGAAAGCTGCCCAGTTGTCATATTAATCATTGCTTTTAGTGTTTTCATTAGGGTTTTGGTTTTGGGTTTAGTATGAGATATTCATTTTTTTCCCCTTTTTAATTTAGCTTTCAGTTGCCCCAGGGCTTTGGCCTGGTAACCTTTGCAGAGTGTTTTTCCTTCAGTCCCTTTCCAACCTACAAATTTTATGAAAGCCGTTAATTCGTTGCTAAAGATCTGTCACTCCTTCTACTGATGGGGAACTGGTGTTCAAGGGATTCTTTCTTGCAAGAAGGAATAAAGACAAAATCACAGAGTAAAAATGAATATTTAGCGTTTCAACCACAGAGCATGTTATGTTTATGTTCTTCCAAAAGCCTTATGGGGCACCGTTTCTATTTCCTTCTATTATCGTAGCCTCTGAATACCTATGTCACATCTCAAGACTGCCCTGTGCTTGGTGGAGAAACCCTGAGTATTCCTGAGTGCACACAGTTTTCTCAGGTTCCTCTGATGCTCATGGAAGTACTTGTCTCAATGAAGTTCACAGATTACTGGAAGAGGTGAAGATAATCCAGTCTGAGCTCCTGGAAGCTATAGGCTTCCACACAGTGACTCCATTCAACACCAAATCCTACTGGTGAAAGTACTCAGTCTGTGGGACAGCACATGGTGGGACTTTACATGGTGGGACATCGTGTATAATCCATCCCAGGGAGACTGTTGGTGAGTTCAGATGTGCGTGTCCTATCTCTGCTGTAGTTCCATCACAAGGTGTTGGTCCTGCTGCAGACTTGCTGTGTCCTGCTGTTGTTCAAAGGTCAGAGAAGAGGCTCACTCTGGTCCAGTCCATAAAACAAGATCATCTTCCTGTGACTTCACCCACTAACATCAGTAAGACATGGTCACACAAGCAAATTGAGGTAGCTGGAGAAAAGAAGGACCCTTTATCAAGTGATTTATCCCAGATAAATCTTAGGATGAGATCATCGAATCATTTTGGTTGGAAAAACCCCTCAAGATCAAGTCCAACCATTCCCCCACCTCTGGCACTGCCCCATCTCCTGAGAACCTCATGTCCATCTGTCCAACCCTCCAGGGCTGGTGACTCCAGCACTGTCCTGGGCAGCCTGTTCCAATGCCCCACAGCCCTTTGGGGAAGAGATTGTTTCCAAGATCCAATGTAATGAATGATGAATCAATGGAGGATCCTCTGTCTTTCCCATGATGTTCTAATGTGTCCAGACCATTCCTTTGGAAAGCAAATCTATGTTTTAGACAATGAAAGGAAGATAAAATCCCAACTTATATGAATTATTGGACATTCCTAGTGTGTGCCACCCTCCCTGAGAACAATGTTAGGTTTGAGCAGTAAGGAAGTTTTAGATAACAGCTTTACAGCTGGAACAGCAGTTTTATTGAAATCACAACACATTATAGAAGTGCTGGAAAATATCACTGAGAAAATGCTGAAACACATTGCTTCTGTTTTCTCGTTTTGTTTCAATAATGTTCAAATAGTTCCTTTTGATAAGGAAAATGCATCTATTCCCTTTATCACTGCAATTCACTCAGCTTTGACTTGCATTTTACAAGCTGTTGCTTTCAAAATCATGCTACATTTCTTGTATTTCACTTTATCACAAATCATATCATTGTGGCATTTGCGAAACAAAAACATCCTGTATTTCCAAAGTGAAGCAATTCAACTTCATCACAACAGACTAGGTCGTCGTTATTAAAATTAAATACGTAGATATTCCTAGAGATCAGCATTTTGTTATTTCTTTCCTGTAGGAAATATTGCTCTTTGGAATACAAATCAGTGGTAAAAGTGGTTAAATACCTAATAAATACAAAATTATCTTTCTCACTTAGGGCTAGTAAGTAACTAATGGCAATTTGGAGGAATATAGCACAATTGACAACAGTGTAGGGTGGCAGGGGGAAGGAAGTGAGAAATCTGCCATAATGGCTTCAATTCTTATTAATATCAAGAAAATAGTTAAGAACTGCTGCAGTCAGTAAGAGTTGGGCCCCATCACACCTGCGTGTTTTTGAGGACTCCAGGAAGGACTAGAGCCATCCACCCCCACTAAAACAAAACATCATTAAGTTTGGGATGTAGTTGACTTACAGACCCCTGCAGGGATAGTAAAGGAGTCTCTGTGCCAGGGGGATTCCTCTCCCCTTCCCCTGCCCTCCCCAAAGCGGGGTGAGCCCCATGGGAACCACAGAGCCAAACCCAGCACCAGGCGAAGGGCTGGAAGAAGTGACAGTTCTCCAGCTCTGCCCATCACAACCTCTTCCCCCATGTCCCCAACCCCGGGGCGTGAAATTGAAAAGCTGCAGAGAAAAACATGGTCCTGACCTGGGGATGCATAAACTCCAGTACTGGGCAAGGACTGGGTCAAGGGAGGAGGAGAGCAGAGGACACCAAAGCCTCATCCCCTCCCAGCACACCCCAGTGGTCTATGCAAAGGTGTCCCACAGAATGGTTGGGGTTGGAAGGGACCTCTGGAGATTATCTAGTCCAGCCCACCAAATCAGACCCTAGGATAAGTGGAATCACTCTTTTTGGAGGAGCTGGATCCTCTGTCAGCAGGAGCCTGAGTTAAGGAGGTTTCTGACTTGGGCATCTCCATATAGTGGCTGCCACCACATAAGAACACCAGGAGGTGAACATCCAGCTGCAGCAAGAGGGACCAACAGTGCCATGGTGTCAGCTGGTCCGTTCCCCCAGTGCTTCACCCACAGTCCCTGAAATAAGAACAGGAAAACAGTCAGTAAAAGTTAACTAGTGGACATATTTAAAAGAAATTAGAGGAAATGGACCCACATCCTGTGGAATTCACCCTTGCCTGAGTCTGCCAAGTGGAGTCCTGTGGCCAGATTTAGAAAGGGAGCGGAGAATTTAATGGCCAATAACATAGCTAAGCAAAAACGCCGGTGCACGCCCCACAGTCCACAATAGTGAGGCTTATGTTTCTGCGTGAATAGCTGAAAGCGCCTCTGTGACACCGGGCAGGAATGCACGAGGCATCCCCCTGAATGTCTCGGTTACATTTTCAGACATGCAAATATTATTAGCACTATAAGTATAGCAACAAAGGCACCCAAGAGACCCAGGGCTGGGCTGTCCATTCAAGGCTTTAGAGAGGTGAAATCTGTCACCCCCCCAACTAAAACTGCCTAAAGTTAAGGTCTTAATAATCTAAATTTTATCCTCAGTCCAGCCCACTTTGCAAGAGGTCCCAGAGAAGCAAATCAGGAGAAATTTCTACCCCCATGTGCTGAAATGATGCCTTCATGCAACAAGCCCAAGGGACCAAAGAGTGTGAACATAAATGTGCTGGTTACAGCTTTTGCCTGATAACATTTTTGGGTGCTGGTCCCTATTTCCGAAATGTTTCTGAGAGCCACCTAAGTGGTGATGATCACTCTGCAACTCTGCTTTTTGTTCTAGTGCCGGGGTGGCTGATGTTTTCAGTCACGAGCGAAGGTTTGAATTCATCCCACAGCAGAGAATTGCTGCTGGAAAATGCTGATGGTTTCAGCCCAGTAGTTACAGGCATCAGAGGCAACAAAAACTTCAGCTAAGAAAGTCAGACTGTCCCAGCAAGTCTGAGCCTGGGACCTCTGAGACTGGCTCCTAATCACAGCTTGTGGACCTGCCACATCACCACCTCATCCCTCTGATTCTTCACTCAAGTCTAAAAAGTGCAACACCTTTGCAGACGTGAGTTATGTCAGTGAGATGCTCAAGCCATTTCTAATGACTTGCATGGTCCGAAAGCACTTGTCCCTTCTCAATAAGTTCTTCCAATATGCGCAGAATATTTGCACCTTCAAGTGCAGCAGCAGCGTCTGCCACCCACAGCAAAATCCCTATTAACTGGTATAACGAGGTGATGTTGCTGAAAAAATTCAAGAGAACTTGAATTTCTAAACCCATAGGCATGAAAGCATCCTACAACCAGTCCTTTCTGGGGTAGCTTCAAAGACTCTGGCAATGTTGGAACAAAACTGGTGATGAAAAAAGACTTTGTTTTCTATCCTCTGACCTCTTGGTTTGACATCCCGGTATTGATTAAGAGAAATAATGGCAAGAAAAAAGCAAGAAGGAAATTTTCAGTAAGTACTGCCATGTAACACCAGGCAGTAATATCACACCGCACTGTTAGCTGTATGGTTTTCCCTTCCATTTCTTCTCACTGAAGTTGCCCAGAGGTCTAAGACACGCTTCACCAGCTGCAAGCACCTTATTATCACCAAACCGCTACCTAAATCAAATTACAATCTCCAGTTTTTGCTGTGGGAACAGCAAAATTTGTCCTGTTTTCACCTCTTCTGCAACTACTAAATCCCGGTTTCAGAAGAGCCGGTCTCTGAAGTTCAGAGCAGGGTTGCAAGGATGGTCACACCACTGTGTGAAGAAGATCCCAGATGGGGAAGGGTTGCATGGACTGCCACTCTTCAGCCTGCAAAAGTGGTGGATTGAAAGAGACATAGAGATGTCTACAAAATCACAGTGGTGGAGAAAGAGCGTCTACTCTTTGTCTCTTCCAGAACAAGCCATCTAATCCAGTGCTTCACTATTTTTAGGAAAGGAAAAGCCCTTTAGGATAGGTTTCTCGGTGGTAGACTTGAAGTCCCTCACTGCAAGGAAGCCTGTGACATCCCATTGTCATGAATGGTGTCATGATTTTTTTCAGATTGCTCAAAATGTGAACAAACTAGAAAAAAACCACCTGGATCTCCATCTATGCAGTAGGGTTCAGAAAAAGTCCAGAAATAACCAGAAATAAAGCCAAAGGGGGAGCTCTGGGCCTTTTCCAGGTGGGAATTTGACCCAACGCAGAGCCCAGATCTTATCCCTCTTGCCCAAAGACCAACCTACGATCATGAGACACAAGCTGGATCACTTGGACCATTTCAGACAGATTTCCAACCAAACCTTAGTGACTCTGCTTTCAGGATCCAGCCCACATGGGAGAAGAGAAAGAGATTATCTAACTGTGGGAAATTTTCCCATTTCTAGAATATAAGATCATATAAAACTATGACATTCGGGATGAGGTCTGGATGTTTAATGTCTGTTCTTTCAATTCTGGACCAGAGGCTTCTCATAAGATCCAGATACCACTCTTATCATGTATAAGGCTTATGTGCAACTTAAATAATCCATGTGTTTCAGACAAGCAGACATGTTTCCAGTAGCACTTGAGAATGAATCTGCACGTTCTGGCATGTTCCATGTCAGATATCTGGGCTATTTTTATTAGTTACATGCTCATAGAAGTGAGATCAGAAAATAAAATGTCATCTGCTACTTGATACTGATTACCAACTTTCCTGACATGTACTTTCCTCTTAATATATTTTGTACAATGGTGAAAAACTGCAAGAAAGCATCCACAGTGTTGTTTAATAAACTGAAGAGTCTTGGTTATTTTCCTTTTTCCTAAGGGAGCCCTTTCGGCAATTTCTCCAGTGCTTTTTCCATGGTTTCCTTCCAAATTGCTGACACTTCGCTGGTATCAAAATGTCCAGACGTCTTTTTTCCTACCACAGATCTGCCTGGTGAGACTCCTTGCTCTGCCGTGTTGGTATGTATACAGACTCCAAAATTCCCCCGAATTTTAAGGCTTACATGGTATTGTAGTGTTGTAATAAATCACGCATCACCTCATCTGGCATTTCTGCTCTCTTGAATGCTTCACAACTCAGGGGACCAAGAATGATGGCTCAGCAGGATCTGAAAAGATGCTGACAGGACCACTCAGAGCCTGAGCCCCACAGAGGTGGTTTCCAAATCATCCAAACAGGCTTATGGAGAGAAAATTGTCTGGGGAGTCTCGTGTCCTGACAGAGACAAGATACAGCAGCAATGTGCATCCAGACTGTCCTTCCCACAGCACAGATGTAGGCTGAGAATATGCAGTCCATGCATTAGAAGAGGTCTAAACAGCTCGAAACAATAAGATGAGAGATGTAGCTCTCACCTGGTGTTCACAGGCAAGATATAAATATTGGGCATGGCCCAAAATCAGAGCTCTCCTGTCCACAGACCATGTTTTGATGCAGATATTTGTTCCCCCCTGCAGTGCTGGTCCAGCGCTGGGTCCCCAGACAGGACACACATGGAGCTGCTGGAGAGGGGCCAGAGGAGCCCCAGGAATGACCCGAGGCTGGAACAGCTCTGCTGGGGACAGGCTGAGAGAGTTGGGGTGTTCAGCTGGAGAAGAGAAGCTCCGGGAGACCTTAGTGCAGCCTTTCTGTGCTTAAAAGGGGCCCATGAGAAAGATGGGGACAGAGTTTTGAGCAGGGCCTGTTGTGATAGGACAAGGGGTGATGGTTTTAAACTAAAAGAGGGAGATTCAGGCTGGACATGAGGAAGGAATTGTTGCCCTGAGGGTGGTGAGAGCCTGGCCCAGGTACCCAGAGAGGGGGTGGATGAACCATCCCTGGAGACATCCCAGGCCAGGCTGGACGGGGCTCTGAGCACCCTGAGCTGGTGCAGATGTCCCTGCCATGGCAGGGCAGGAACTGGGGGAGCTTTAAGGTCCCTCCAAACCAAACCATTCTATGATTCTATGCAGTAGCATTGAACATATTGCTCCAAAGCTGATTCCTGCCTCGTTGTCCTGCTCAAAGCCAGAGGCGATCACACAGTGATGTCCTGCCCAAATGGGAACCATGCACCCCCTCCATCCTTCATGGTGCTCCCCATGGGGGTGTGAGGCACCTGGGACTTGGAGCACACAAGCTTCATGGCTGGTCCTTCAGATCTGTAGCATCCAAAGCCACTGACTGAAAAGAGAAAAGTCTGAGCAATAGAAGCACAGTAATCCAGGGATGATCCTGATCCTCAGAGAGTCCCAAAGGGGAAAAAAAGTTGGAAAGAAGACGATAATAAAAACAATAGTAACAAAAAGCATTTTTTTAGCCTCTGCATGGATGTTGTTAAAGTGCAGCCAAACCTACTGTCATTGAAGATTTGTAGAGCCCTAAACAAAAAGGAAGCTAAAAGGCAAATAAGTGCATAAGCAGAATATTTAAATGGCATATCCAGAGTATTCATTCAAGCCAAAGGACTATCCTAGAATGTCCACGTTAGCCAAACAACGTCAACAGAAAGCTGATAAGGTGTCATGTGAAAACATGCTGCAAGGGAAATTTAAAGCATAGCCAAGGCACGGAGACAACCAGGGAAAAAAAGGTATTAAAAAAAGTATATCACAAAAGGGAAAAACAGCAAATTGGGAGAAAAAATAAGTGAAACTTCCAAAATCACCAGAACTGTAATATCTCAGTGAGTGTTTTCATTAGCGGACCAGGGTGTGCTCTGCCTCAGAGGGCCCGTGGAAAGATGTCTGAGTGGGTTGGTCCTCCAGTGGTGGCACTGGCTGCAGCTCTGTCTCTTGCAATAGGGAAGAGGTTCTGAGAGGTGACAAAGGCAAGACCATGGCCCATGGTTGAGCACAAGCCTCATCACACAAGCCAGGGTGCAAAGGCAGCTCATACTGCCTTACTGTCTGCTCTGGTCTCGCCAGAGGAGCTCTGTGGAAGGGCTCTGATCTCCTATCATGAGTGGCCACCTCCTCAGCTCCACATAGAAATCCTCATATTGCCAAAAGCCACGTGCAGGGTTGGGCTGGGCCAGCAACGATCCTGTAGACAAACAGTGATGTCAACCCAAGCCCCCATACTTGGACCATTCTACTCTCAGTCACATAAATGCAAAGCATCCAACTCAAGACCATAAGCTAAACGCTGCTGCTTTACTGCATTTGATTCTCCACCAATGAAATACAAGAAAAATTACCCAAAAGCTGGAACAGAATCATAAATAAACATTTGAAGCTTACGACAGTCCTTGTCATCCTGAATGTATACAAGAAACAGAGATCATCTTATTTTTATTCAGCTGACAGAAAGTATTTTTTTCCAAATGGATGATTTTTAAGTAGCTGTCACAATCCCAAATTAACTCACAATGCATGATCTATAAAATCAGGCAGATAAATCATTCGGGAATGCCAGCCACAGTCTCAATGGAAACAGAAATGAATCCACAATATTTTTTCATCGATGAGTTCTGAGATCCGGTGAGATGAATGGTAGCCAAAAAAACCACTGTCCTGACAGCTAAATAAATATATTCTTCTTTTTCCACTCACCAAAATTCAGTTGGGGTTTTGTTTTCTTTTGTAACCTTGTTAATTTACCATTAAAAATCACTGCCAGTCATGAAAACACCATGCAAAGCCTGAATACTGACTGAATCTGGAAGGGTATCCAAATTAGAGGTATTTACAACCTGCTGGAATGAAGCCCACTTTGCAAAGTGAAAAACAAAAGGAAAATAACCCACTCAACAATGAGATTTTACTATTTTTGTGAGCGTAAAGCTGACGGGAGGTGTGGGCAGTAGCAACGCTGTGGATCGTCACCTACTCGCCTACTCCTGTTCCCTCAATACCAAGGATGAGGGTGATGTGGTGATGAGTTGCTGAGAGGTTCCAACGTGTGTTCTCTCAGCACAAGCCCTGAAGGATGCAGATCCAAAGGTGCCTTCCCAGGATCCCCTCCAAGTCCTCACCCTGCTGGCAAACTGGTTGCATGGTGCTCTCAGACTGGTGTCCCCAGGCTGTTGAGTGATGGCTCTGGAAATCAGAATGGCCAAATTCAGTTCTTACGGTGTTTGTTCCCATCTCAGCAGGAGGAAGAGCTGAAATATTGGAGTTTTCCATTCCTGAAGAGGTCAAAAACCTCTGCTGAGACATCCGAGCAGTGTTGTTTTAAGGGGAAAATCATAATTATTTGGATCATTGTGAACTTCTTATGTAAAGGATGGGTCTTGTACTTCACACATACTGGGGGCTGTCTTCTCACTCGAGGACAAGGGAGATCAGGTTGAGTTGGCTTGGCTTTTTGTCATTTCAGTCATGAATTACGGCATCTCAGCCAGAGAAGAGACCGCAGTGCATCACAGATGACATAGTCTAGTCAGGGGCTGAGCCATGGAAGTGACAGCTCCAAGAAGTATCAATGCAGATTGGCTCAAAAATGCATCACTTTGCTTCCCTAGGGTGACTTGGAAAAGGGCAAAGTGATTTGGTGAAAACAGTGTTTCATCGAAATGTGTTTTGATAGAAAATATCCAGTGTTTGTGTATAGTCGGCAATACCCACGCAGACACTTGTCCCGGTGTTGGGATGAAATGCTTGTCACTGCCTGCCGAAGGCCAGTTAAAACGGAGGTCCAGAGCTTCAGTCCTGATGCTCCAAAAACACGGGCCAACAGTCAAAAACAGCCCTGGTCACCCTCATTATGCTGTGGTCACGTAAAAAGTAGCCAGAAATTTAGTTGCGAGCAGAAACAGCTTTTTCTTATAAGTTTGTTTTTTTGGATGAGAAAATCAATCCAGGAAACCAGACTTGTGCAAACAAACCATGCTATCCCCAGATACCTCCTTCCTTCTTCTGCCCAACCTTTCAAGTGACCTAGATCTTCAGGACTATGTCTAGAAGTTTTCCGGAGCTCCATCTAACCCGGAGCATCAAGTCAAGGAGGTGATGGGATCCCAGCAGCAGCCCTGGAGGATAGCAAAGTCCTGGGCAGTGGTGAAGGAAGGTAACATGAAGGAGCAGTGATGGTTCTTGCATTGAGCCTTTGCTACTTTCTGCTCTCTGGACTTCGCAGAAGGAGAATATTTGGCATGAAAGCCTGGATGAGCCTGGAGAGAGGATGGAGTTCCTCAGGTAAAAAGTAGATGTCTTATCTGAGCAGGTTGTTCACCAGTCATGAAGTCCCCAGTGCAACTCATCTTAGAATCATAGAATCACGGAATCATTATGGTTGAAAAAGACTTTCAAGATCATCGAGTCCAACCATTAACCCAACGCTGCCAAGTCCCACTAAACCACGTTTCTAAGAACCTCATCCCCACATCTGTTCAACTCCTCCAGGGATGGTGACTCCACCACTGCCCTGGGCAGCCTGTTCCAATGCCCCACAGCCCTTTCCATGAAGCAATTTTTCCTAATATCCAGTCTAAACCTCCCTCTTACCTAAACTAAGCCCCAAATTAGGTTATGTGAATAGTTCTTTAAAGACTTTGTTCCTCTTAATTGAATTTAAAAAAATGAGCACAGGGAAGGCAGAGAGTAGCTTCATGGAAACGCAAATGGATAACTAAACAGATCTCTACACTTACAGGAGATGCCCACACATTTCTTCAAACCACAGCATTTTCCAGAGCCAAATTGGGACCAACGACTGACAAAAAATCCATTGCATTATGATTCAAATCTGGAGATCGTCATCCCAGACTGTTGACCTGCTCAAGAGACAAAGCTCACCTTTTCTTCAGTGTCACTGGCCCACCCCAGCACTTTCCTCTGATTTATCTGGTATAGACCCAGTAGTTTGTTCCATGTTCACCACCCTGAAAGCTTCTCCCCATGCTTTTATGTGCCAGCACAGAACAGGAAAATTTAGGTACCTCTGCAGTAAGGGCACTGCAAATTAACTTCCTCAAAAACTCTGCCAAGACCTATATATGAAAAATGGCATCTCCATGGGAGAAGAGAGGGCTCTAGTTCTTGTGCAGTGAATCTCACCTGGGAACAGAACTGGTTTGTACTGGGTTGGATGGAAGGTGCCCGTTCCTCCCCATCGTGTCTTTTGCTTTGTACAAGTTTGGAGCACTGGCAATCTGAATTAATGACAAGGGAGAGATAGTCCAGGGTGATAGCCCAAGCCCCAGTTCTGCCAGATCCTGGCCGATCTCTGACCAAGTGCATGTCACTGTGTCTTCACTCAAGGAGGGAGAAGTCTGATGCAATGAGTCACAGGAGCAGGAATGTCCTTTTGGATGGATATTATGGGTAAGGAGTCTCACTACAGGTGGCATCTCCTGCACCAACAAACCCCAGAGCTCTTAAGCCTGTTTGAAATCCCCTGTGTAGGACCTCAAAGGTCTGTCTTCAGCTATTGTTGAGGGTTTAGATTGCGAGGTGACAATAAAACCCTGGCAGATGTATTGTTAACCTCCTCTCCTCCCCCTTCCCCCCTTTTGACCATCCCTCTCTCCCCTTCCCACTCAGGACAGGCGATCGGGAGGGAAAGAAGAACAGAGAGAAGGGAGTTGAAAAATTAAAAATGTTTTACTAATGCTACTAATAAGAATAGAGAAAATAATATAAAATATACAAAACCAATCTTGAAAGTCTCAGCAGCTGCAGAGCCGGCACCCGAAGTCCTGGACTGGACTCTGCAGCCAAACGGAGCTGGATTCAATCTATCACTGGCCTCAGTTCGCAGGGACGACTAGCAAGGTCCTCTCCTAATGTCGGCCATAAGCAGAAGGGAAAAGAAGGCAAAAAAAGGGATGAGATCCTCGTGATCTCTCACTTTTATATGAAGTATTCACGTGAATGGAATGTTATACACAGTTGGTCAGTTTCTTGGTCACTTGTTTCTTGTTGCCCCTCTTGCGAGATGTGAATCTGTCCTTATCAATAACCTCGCATTCCATTGCTATGTTTACCAAAACATGTATCTGGTTCTCCAGGAAAATGCAGCTAATATGAAGCTTTAGCTGACAGGCAAATTCACTAAAAGATAAACTTGTTTTTTAACAAAACCAGGACAGCTATCAACTGTAACAAAAGCCAAAATTATGAGACAGAGTTTTGCTAAGCCCAAATGGAATCAGCCCAGTTTTTGGATTAGCCTTTCTGATCAAAGCACAGAACTGGAAGAAGCAGAGACCAAAGCTCATTGGCAGCTTGAGTGATCAACAGTCATAAAGAGCAGAAGATCAGATGATGGTCAAGCACATAAACCACTGGCTGTAGCTAAGCAGTGGCTGCTGAGTGACAGTGCAGATGTGTATCCATTGGACCTGAGAAGCAAAGGACTTACCTATCTGCACCATACAACTTTTGTGCATCTCTGAGCAGGCAAGAAATATCACTATTAGTACCATAGCACAGACCTAAGGCCAAGTTTCTTAAGAACTATGGTGTGAAGTAATCAGATGATTTAATGGTTTGATTGGGTAGTTGTTTCTAAATATTGATCTAGAAGTACTTTTGCTAACCTTTGGATCCACCAAAAAACTTTTCAGAGTGTTGAAACAACGAGTAGTCATACTGCACAGCTCCAAAAGCCTGATGAGCTTGATGAGCCTGATGTCCTGTCCTCAGTAGATACCAATAGCAGACAGAGACCCAATTTAAACTGGACCTAATTATACACAATGTCATACAGGTGTCCTATTCACCAGTCAACCTGGAGCAAGCCCAGGGGTCCTGCAGCAAGGGAAGGAGCAGGCCCAGGGTTCACAGCTCTATGACTTAAATGAACATTGAATCATAGAATAATTTTGGTTGGAATAGACCTTCAAGATCCCATCAAGTCCAACCGTTAACCCAACAGATGGAAATCTGCTTTGCTAACGTAATCCAAGCCCAAGAGCTGAGCAGACAGTCCCTCTAGCCCTGACACCACCTCGGAATTTCCCTTGTCTGATTTGACCAAAAATGCTCTGGATGTTGAGAAAGGGGCAAGACCTTTGCTCATCTTCCACCTGCTTATGACAAAAAGAGAGGTGCAATGTTCAGCTCCTCTTGTGTGTCCTTCCTGCAGTGAATGCAAAAGAAATTGCTCCTGGCAAGGAGATTTCTTGCAGGGCTTTCAGGGCTGCCCTTTCCCGCTTGTCTGCACAAATTGCAGGGGAATAGGAGACAGAACAAGTTTCAGAGCATTTTCAGTCCAGGTATTTGGTGCTGTGCTCTCGCTGCTCATCTGAGTCCATCAGCAACGCAGGTAACGAGGCAGCTGGAGCCCCCGAGCCTTGCAGAGTTTCTCAATCCCAACTCCGAATGAAGGGGAGGAGGGAAGCTGAACAAAAATAAATACTTTCTGGCTCCTCTGAATCAAAGCCTGTTACAATCAAAACAGCCCTTCGTCTGCAGCCAATGCCCTGGGGCCTCGTTCGTCAAAAATTATATGTGTGCTAGAAGCCACAGGGAAAGTCTCTTCGACAGAGAAGACCCTTCTGGTGTCAGAGGGAGCTGGGGAATGCTTTCAGTGCTCTATCTCTGTCCCAGGGTCTCCTGGAGCTTGTGTGGACTCTTTGTCTGGTGTCCAACCCAGAGTGGGTTAATCCTCCAGCTCTTGCTGCCGAGCTCGTGGTAGACCCTGCCCATGGGAACGACGGGTGGCCCAAGGGAAGGGAGTACAAGGAAATGAGGATTTGGGGGATAAATTGAAATGGGAAGTGGACAAGAGAGCATTGAAGGAGCCTGGCTGGAGAAATCCTCCGCACAAATGCAGGCAAGGAGCCCTGACTTTGGTTTTTCTCAGAGTGGCGCAGCACTACCGATTCCAGGGGAATTATTACTGATTTACAGCAGGACAAATGAGATTAGAAGCAGGTCCTCTGCTTTCAGGAAGCTTATGCACTTAATGTCGCCCATCAGCTTCTGTGTATGTGCATGCACATATAAACATGCACGTATATAAGTACAAGAGTACAGCAGTTAAAACGAGAAATCAGAATTCCCGGTATGGGAAGATGAAGGTGTCTGGGATTACACCCCCAAAAGACACTGATTTACACTGAATATCTGGACTAGATATTTTCCTCTTTTCAAGATGCAGGCTTGCAAACTCCAGTTTTTCTTGAGAGGGGAGAACACATATACCAGACTCGGCTACCTGGTATTACAGTTTCCCTTTTCTTTCATACCCTATGTTGCTAATATAAAGACATTTCTTTCAGCCTGAATACAGCCAGGGTCATATAATCTTGTGTAACAGAGTTGGTTTTGCTTCAGTGCATAAATTGGATTCTGTATTCTCTGTCTTAGCCCTCACATAACCCTACAAAGAGAAGCAAACTCAGTCAGACCTCTAATTACGGTGGAGGGGATGCTGTAAGCAAAGAAGTGTGAGACAACGAGTAGGGAGGTGGGTCTAATGATGTCCAGAGGTGCCTTCCAGCCCCAGGCAGCCTGTGATTTTATATCAGTGTAAAACAAAGCCATGAGTGATAACACAGAGACAGGTATTACCTGTGCAGAATTTCTCGGTAAAGAAGAAATGAACAAAAAATATGGTTTTTTAGATTCTCCAGAAGCAAGGATGCTTAGGTAGAGTCAATTGGATGTTAATATTGTGATCTGGAAGCAAAAAAAAAGCAATAAAAAGAGAAGCTGAGAACATGCAAGGTGGGAACTGGAGACTGAATAACCTTTAAGCCACTTACAATAGTCGCCCTTGTCTTGCAGCTGGAGTCTGGCCAGCGAGGTCATGAACAAGAAACTGCTCATTCCATGTGTGACATATATTATTTCATTACTTTGTTTTATTTAATGTGGCAATAAATTCATGCATCTTACATGGCTGGAATGTCTGAGGTCTTGCTTATTATTACTGCCTGAACGCCTAAAATTGCCGGTGTGAAGTGAAGAACCAGCTACAGCCAGATGTCTCACCATCTGATCAATAGAGAAAGACACATTCAAAACATGATCCAGCCCAATGAGGGGATAAATTTCTTACAAGGTGAACCTCTCCATGGACTAGAGAGAGACCCCAAGACTGTTCTTGGTTACAATTGGTTTTGAGTGGAGCTCCACACAGGACAATGAGTCTTCTGGACTGCTTCATTGCCAGATTTGTCTCAAGTTTGTGAGTGCAGGTTGCCAGGCCTTGCCCAATCCTGTGTGCAGATGAAGTCTTGTTTGATGACAAGGAAGGAAAATTGATTTTTGGTAAAATTCAAAACATTTTAAGTCACACTACTAGGATTTTGGGTATGTACTGTGGGGGATTCATGTTCATTGATATAACCATTCAAAACTCCGATTTTTCTGTGCTATCCCAATAGGTACAGGGTTCTCAAATGTTTGCATAAATCATGTCAGGAGAGAGGTGTGAAATACGTTTTTCTACAAGCTTCCAAATATTTCCTTTATCTCTGTTCACCTATCGGTTTCAGTCTGCATTTTAGTCTGTGCAACATCTGCAGTGATCTGCGATGAGAGACTTATTCGTCCACACATACCGAATGGCATATTCCAATCCAAATTTAGATTTCTATAGGGCAGACCTCTGTGTCTGCACTAGTTTGTGACTCCCTTTATAGTCACTGGGGAAAAAAAAAAAGCCATGTTCTGCTATGGTATGTTTCACATGACTTATTTTAAACGCCTGCCTCAGTGCGAAATAACGCTCCCTCCACATTGTCCAGAAAGACATCTCGGTTGGTGTAAAGGAAAATACTTGCACAGGCAACTCACAGTTCCTAAATCAGTTCAGACCTGAAACAGACTTACCTGGAGGCACCAAAACTGAGTGATCAAGCAGAATTTTGTAAAAACCAAGCGGAGAAGTTAACTCCTCGATAATGTGATGCATTGACTCCAGCAATTTGAACCCTCCTGACTTACAAGTGAATTTATGTGTTATAGACAACAACAACAGCCACGGAACTGAAGAAACACGTCCTATTTATGCTTAAAAGGTAGATGACCTGTGAAATAAGCCCAGCTCTGATTGCAGAACACAGGGCTGCTCCGCACATCACCTACGCACAGCAGAGCATGAAGCATCATTGCCTCTTCTCCACGACCTCTTGGCAGCAGTTGGATCACTTGTAAAACCTGCTGTGTATCCAGAGACTTAGGTACGGCTGATTAAAAAGACTAAATGATTTAACTGTTGGTAATCACTGACTTAAAATGAGCATTTGATGAAACACGCTACTTATACATGAGCTTTTCAGAGTCAACAAACTGAGCCATGTTAAAGAATGGTCTAAGGAGAAGAACCCCATTCACTCACCTGCTACTTGTCCTCTGGATGTCGTCTGCAAGGATTTCCTTCCCCACTGGCCATGAAGAGCCCACCAGCTGCTCCACATTCATTGTCCTCCTCTCCATGGCGATGAGACCTGTTGGTGAGCATCAGAAGATCCCAGCCCATGTAGCAAGCCATGGAAGAGGGCTCCCACCTAACAGACCATAACGGACCACTGCAGCTCAGACCATGAGCGCTGCTGTTGCTCTACAAATAAATCTGAGGGCCGATACACAGGCCATACATCTACATAGTGGCAGTATAGCTGCCGGTAAGGCTGCTAATAGACATTTTGACTTCTTTCCTTGTCACATCTGAGCACAGTGAGATAAACAGCAGCAGAACTCCCCATGATGCTCTGCCTTCTGAATAGAATCATAGAATCATAGAATCATAGAATCATAGAATCATAGAATCATAGAATCATAGAATCATTTTGGTTGGAAAAGCCCCTCAAGATCATCAAGTCCAACCATAACCCACCCCAGCACTGCCCCATGTCCTGAGAACCTCATGTCCGTCTGTCCAGCCCTCCAGGGCTGGTGACTCCAGCACTGCCCTGGGCAGCCTGTTCCAATGCCCCACAGCCCTTTGGGGAAGAAATTGTTCCCACATCCAACCTCAACCTCCCCTGGGCAACTTGAGGCCGTTTCTTTGTGTCCCTGTCTCCCCTCAGCTCCTGTTCTCCAGCTGAACCCCCCAGGTCCCTCAGCCGCTCCATCACACTTGTGCTCCAGGTCCTCACCAGCTCCGTCCCCTTCTCTCCACTCGCTCCAGCACCTCAAGGCCTTTCTTGGCGTGAGGGACCCAAAACTGCCCCCAGGATTCAAGGCTTGGCCTCACCAGCACCATGCAGCTGGTATTGATGATGGCTAGTTGGTATTGAGGATGATCAGGGCAAGATCCTAGCTAAGATACATGCAGTTGTCCCCAGGATGCCTAAGAAGTGACTTCCAGAGTTAATTAGCTCCCTAGAAATTTGAAAGTATTACCACCAACCCCAACATCTTTGGGTTGCCTCAGCCACCAGACTGAGCAAGAGTGTGGAGACACAGCACGTGGGACGGCTGCCCACCATACGTGTACAAGTGTCTAAGCTTTTCTCAGCACTACCAAGCTTCCCTGTATGTCAGTGCTGCAGAGCCAACTTTTCTCTGAAATGCATGGATTTGGGTGAGTTATTGTTGAGGAGCAGGGAGCACGTACTGCCAGAGATGGTTAAAAGTTATGGGTTGGAGCTCATCTGAATTTCCACATCTATAACATGGACATTGTTGAGGCAGCAGACAAGGCAGGTTGAGAGGATCCTGGCTTGGTGTGGTGACCCTGGACTTAAGAAGGAACTGATGGGGGAAATGACCCCAGAGCATAGACAATTTGGCCATTTCTGAATTCGATAATATAAACCAAGCAAGAAATCTGCTCCAGAAGTCAAAGTAATGCCCTGAGAGACCAAGGGCTTCTGACACTTGCCTGTTGCATCCTCACAAATGCTCAGGTAACCTCTTTGTGCTTGTTTTGCTCCCTGCCTTTAAACCCTTTTTCCTTCTAAGATTGTATGTCGCTTTAGGCTGTTGTGTTGTAGTAATAACAACCCCACATCTTGTTTGGAGACCCCTCCTGATTTCCCCTCTCCTGCCTTGACTTCAGTAAAGCGTTTGACACAGTCTCCACAGCATCCTCACAGCTGAACTGAGGGAGTGCGGTCTGGACGATCGGGTATTGAGGTGACTGTGAACTGGCTGAAGGGAAGAAGCCAGAGAGTCGTGGTCAATGGGGCAGAGTCCAGTTGAGTCCTGTACCCAGTGCAGTGCCTCAGGGGCAGTGCTGGGGCCGCTGTTATTCAATATATTCATCAATGATTTGGATAAGGGAACAGAGTGACTGTCAGCAAGTTTGCTGGTGACACCAAGCTGGGAGCAGTGGTGACACTGGAAGCTGTGCTGCCATCAGAGACCTGGACAGACTGGAGAGCTGGGCGGGGAAAAATTTCATTAAATATAACAAAGGAAAGTGTAGAGTCTTGAATCTGGGCAGGAACAGCCCCAGGTTCCAGTGTAAGTTGGGGAATGAGCTGTTGGAGAGCAGCGTAGGGGAAAGGGAGCTGGGGGTCCTGGGGACAGCAGGGTGACCATGAGCCAGCACTGGGCCCTTGTGGCCAGGAAGCCAATGGGACCTAGGGTGGGTTAGAAGGGGGTGGTCAGTAGGTCAGAGAGGTTCTCCTGCCCCTCTGCTCTGCCCTGGGGAGACCACACCTGGAATCTTGTGTCCAGCTGTGGCCCCTCAGTTCCAGCAGGACAGGGAACTGCTGCAGAGAGTCCAGCGCAGCCACCAAGATGCTGCAGGGAGTGGAGCATCTCCCGTGTGAGGAAAGGCTGAGGGAGCTGGGGCTCTGGAGCTGGACAAGAGGACACTGAGGGGGGACTCATTGCTGGGGATCAATATGGAAAGGGGCAGTGTCAGGAGGATGGAGCCAGGCTCTGCTGGTGACAACCAGGGACAGGACAAGGGGCAATGGGTGCAAACTGGAACACAGGAGGTTCCACTTGAATATGAGAAGCAACTTGTTTGGGGTGAGGGTGGCAGAGCCTGGCCCAGGCTGCCCAGGGGGTTGTGGAGTCTCCTTCTGTGCGGACATTCCAACCCGCCTGGACACCTTCCAGTGTAACCTCATCTGGGTGTTCCTGCTCCATGGGGGGATTGCACTGGATGAGCTTTCCAGGTCCCTTCCAACCCCTGACAATCTGTGATTCTGTGATTCCTGCCTGCTATAATTCTAATGAGGTTCATATATATCCTTACGATAGCATCATATAACGTAATACATCATTATATATAATATCATTATTCTAAAAATAATAATACACTGTGCAAGGCATGCAGGGCTGTGCCAAAATGCTGGGTTTTGGGTTTCCCACAGTATTTTAATGACACACTGAGTCACACTGGTGTTTCAGCTAAAGCAAATTGCACCATTAGTGCCCATTGTCTTCTTCTCACTTGCTAAGTAGAGCTGTCATAATGCTCTGAGCTCAACAACGCTTTGTCCTCAAGCCCAGTTGGGTTTTAGCACAGGGACCCTTTCCTGCAAAGTTTTGTGTTCAAGCTTTACTTTGCCTTTTCTGCTCTTCCAAGTGAAACTTAATCTACAATCTTCTCTGCTACTTGAAGGGTATTATTTGGTGGATGTGGTTTCCAGCATATAGTTCAGTGCATGATTTATGACCTGATCCAAAAGGCAGTAAATACCACAGAAAAACTCCTATGAACTACTTTACCAAGCTTGGAGTGAGCCCACAGACTGACAAGGAAAACCTCTCTGGGTGTTGCTGCAACTTTTCATTCACCAGGAGCAGCCACAGTCTTCCACTCCCACTGACTGGATTAGAGAGGGCAAAATACCTTAAAGGAGCTATTTAAAACCTTCGCGTGACAGCAGTGTGAGGATTTTCTTGCGTTTTCCAGCTCCAAATGCGTCTGTCCTAAAGACACACTCCAAATAGAAAGAGGAGTCGCCAGCTTTATCTTGGAGTCAACAGTCCATTGCAAGCATGAGGAAGGTCAGATTATTTTGGTCCCATCCCTGTCTCTTCAGTCACATACCAACACGTGCATTCTGTGATTTGCAGATCTCTTGGTTATGTATGAACAGACTTGCTGGCAGTAGTGATGTCTGGGGCTAATTTTCAGTGCAGTTGTAGCACAGTGGAGATCCTCCCAACCTGCCGGCTTCAAAGTGGGTGAAAATGAAGTGCTGACCTTGTAGATGAGTGCTTAACCACATGTATTTCATCCTTGCTTATGGAATCATAGAATAGTTTGGGTTGGAAGGGACCTTCCAACAAAGGACCTTCCAACAAAGCTCATCCAGTGCCCCCCCTGCCATGACAGGGACATCGTCACCAGCTCAGGATGCTCAGAGCCCCGTCCAGCCTGGCCTGGGATGTCTCAGGGATGGTTCATCCACCCCCTCTCTGGGTACCTGGGCCAGGCTCTCACCACCCTCAGGGCAACAATTCCTTCCTCATGTCCAGCCTGAATCTCCCTCCTTTAGTTTAAACCATCACCCCTTGTCCTGTCACAACAGCCCCTGCTCAAAAGTCTGTCCCCATCTTTCTTATTGGCCCCTTTTAAGCACAGAAAGGCCACAATAAGGTCTCCCCAGAGCTTCTCTTCTCCAGCTGAACACCCCAGCTTTCTCAGCCTGTCCATAGCAGAGCTGTTCCAGCCTCAGATCATCTTGGTGGCCCTCCCTATCCCAAAATAAAGTACAGAATGGTTCTACCTGTGCTGACACATGAAATGGGATTCAGCCATTTAAATACATGGCACAGACTCATCACTGACAAAGGAGTAGAAAGAAAATAGTCATCTAAGGCTCTAGTCCCTTTCAAAAGGGTCATTAAAATTAAATTGGTGTCAAAATGTCGCTGAAGTGCTTCAGGGATCTAGTTACCCCTCCTAACACATTTCTTAGTGGCTTAAAAGCCCAAGAGGTTTTCCACAAGAACAAGATGCATACGATGGGGGAAAAGATGGACTAAACTGGTGTTTGTCTCACTCTCTGGCTAAATAACATGTGCAAGAAAATACCTTTGGGAGCTGCAAGATTACATCAAGCACGCTCATACTGCAGCATTAGCAAGCCTAAACCTTTCCCTTTGCTCAGGGACTGATGGTCTCCAGAATCATTGTCATTTCATGGTGAAGTTCTTCACGGTGCAGACAAAGGACCATCCATGGCTGTTGAACACGGTGTTCTGATGCATCTCACAGCCCTGGGACCCCTATCCCACCTCGCTGCTTGTGGGGTAGTCTGGGAACCTCATACTCCTCCAGTTTATTTGTGTTCCCACCATCGGTGGTGGGTTACTGATTCACAAGGCATCTTAACCTGATCCGCTGAGGCCATCGAAGTGTTGTGCTGTGTCCCTCAGTGATGCTCTCTGTTCTCATGCATCACAGTCTTGCACTCATGTCCTCCAGAGATATTTGGGCACCTGGATGGACCAGACCATTCACTCCTCTGAAGACCTACAAGAAGGATTTTTCTGGTGTTTGAAGAGTTCTTCAGCTAATTGTCAATAAAGGTGCAAACCAGTTGCTGTAACAGAGGTTTCTTGTGCCCCCTGGGACACTCTGGTACCCAAACATCCTGATTACGACACAGGAGACCTACCTGCTACTTTCTGAACAGGAAGCTGGAGGCTGGGACAAATACTCCAGCACGTCTGAAATGCCTCTGGGCATCCACACTGAGACAACTGAACCCCATCTCTGAAGCCTGCAATTCAATCTGTGATTTCTTGGCTAACATCTCCCATATTCTCATGCCAAACAATATTAGTATAGAAGCACTGAAGGTCAAGGTGGGTAGGTCAGAGCTTTTGCAGAAAGGCTGAGTGGCTTTCTAATAAAAAAGAAAAGCTATCTTTGGAGCTCTATTTAGTATAAAGGTCATGCCAATGTCCTCATTCCTTGTGTTTTCAGCAATTTTCCCAAGATTTACTTGCTGTCAGGGTCCTGTTACGGCAGGTTTGCAACACACCAGCAAAAATAAGATCTTCCTCCCATTTCCTGCAGAAAAGTTCTCACCGTGACATGACCACATAGGGATGCAATAACTACCAGAGGGACAGCAAGACAAAGACCTGGAGCTCTGCAGTGACCACTTCTGCTCCAGCCTGTCTGGACTCAGCTGCAAACATTGCACTACAGGGATGTCCAACCAACACCAGGATTGGAAACATGCAAGCGCAGAAAAGCCAAATTTGCTCAGGCATCAGTTTTGCCCTGTGTTTTGCCCTTAAAGATGTCATGGGTTTCGTATCAGTGTCCTTCTCTACAGTCACAGTATCATAGTCACAGTATCACAGTATGTTTGGGATTGGAAGGGACCTCAAAAGATCATCTAGTCCAATTTCCCTGCTGGAGCAGGAACGCCCAGGTGAGGTCGCACAGGAACATGTCCAGGTGGGTTGGAATAGCTAGCTGCTATGGTGGCCCAATCTACGTTAATTTTGATGAATAAGATGGCATTTAGTGTTATTAGACATATCCAACACCTGTCAGTACTCTGGATCTTCTCTACAGCCAACAGAGACATAGAGTAAAGTCAGCAGGACTCCTGAAACAACTCATCCCTCTTTAAACTGATGTCTAAAATAGGTCAGATGAATCATACCTTCAAGTTGCTTGTTTTTCTTTACGGGGTATAAACAGAGCCCAGGATGACAGCCCAGCTGGACACAACTGCTTGTGGACATCTCCAAAGAGACGTTGTGGGTTGCACACAGACTGTCACCCAAGATTTACACAATTATTTTAATCATTCTTTCGTTCCGTACTAAACTGAGAGGCACACCAATGAATAGTGAGCATGATGGAAAAGATATAGTACCTTGTGCTTCAGTGTTTGCATCAGCTTTTGACTTCTGGGAGCTGGAGTGAGATTTAATCCAAAATAATAATTACTTTGCTGCTTTTTCTTCCAGTGCCTCGTGTCCTGTCAGAAACACAAACAATGAAGTCACATTGATGATGTTTTTTCCCTCTCACTCCATGGAGATCAAAGTTCTTCATGCTGAAAGCCCTGAGCTGACCTGGAGAATGGGCCAGTGCTGTAGCTCGTTTGCAGATATGATGGGTCTGTTTCCTTCTGGTTTTCCCCACTCTGTAGGACCACTTGCCATGGACCACAGTCCCTGACACCTCACAGGTCTCCAGACACAACACTTCACACTTTTTAAGTGGCAGCACCAGCCCTGGACTCTGCATGAAGGGTTCTCAGGTTTCCATTTTAATCAAGCTCCTCTGCATTCCTGGAAAATATATTCCTACTCCAAAAGGAATAAGAGATTTATTTGCCAAATGCCCAATGGTACAATTCAGCCCGTGTTTCAGTTTAACAAGACACTGAGCAGCAAAGCAAAGAGAAAGAAGGAATCCAGCCCGTAGTAATACTCCATTTGACTGTGATAATCTGGCAATGTGGGACAATAAAGTGAGGCGTTTTGGAGACTGAGGAGATTGTTAGAGTCCAGAATACACATCTTTAAAAATTGTTTTTCAGCTCTGTTTGATGCAGAGACAGCCTGAGTAGCAATAGAATCACCAGATCATTTTGGTTGGAAAAGCCCCTCAATATCATCGACTCCAACCATAACCCACCTCTGGCACTGCCCCATGTCCTGAGAACCTCATGTCCGTCTGTCCAGCCCTCCAGGGCTGGTGACTCCAGCACTGCCCTGGGCAGCCTGTTCCAATGCCCCACAGCCCTTTAGGGAAGAAATTGTTCCCACATCCAACCTCAACCTCCCCTGGTGCAACTTGAGGCCGTTTCTTTGTGTCCCTGTCTCCCCTCAGCTCCTGTTCTCCAGCTGAACCCCCCAGGTCCCTCAGTCTCCATCACACTTGTGCTCCAGCCCCTCACCAGCTCCGTTCCCTTCTCTCCACTCGCTCCAGCACCTCAAGGCCTTTCTTGATGTGAAGGACCCAAAACTGACCCCAGGATTCGAGGTTTGGCCTCACCAATGATGCTTCTCTTCTATCCTGCACGCAGTGATGTTCTCATGCATGAGCCACTCCTTTCCAGCACATAAACACAATAAAGGTGGATGTTTGCTGCTGCTTTTACCCATGCCTTGGAGAGGGCAGATCATCCAGCAAGGCAGCATGCGGCAGGAGGCCAGGCTGCTGATGTCTTCAAAGTCGTTATTAGGCTTTCTCTCACCATTCTGCACCTAAGGCCCTGTTACAATCGGATGAGATGCGATGGTTTTAAACTAAAAGAGTGGAGATTCAGGCCGGACATGAGGATGGAATTGTCGCCTTGAGGGTGGTGAGAGCCTGGCCCAGGTACCCAGAGAGGGGGTGGATGAACCATCCCTGAGACATCCCAGGCCAGGCTGGACGGGGCTCTGAGCACCCTGAGCTGGTGCAGATGTCCCTGCTCATGGCAGGGGGGGCACTGGGGGAGCTTTGAAGGTCCCTTCAACCCAAACTGTTCCATGATTCTGTGATCTGATACTATTTCATGGTTTTATTCTCCTTTTCCTGCGCCCTGCCAGCCCTGCCTGGACAGACCATGTGTCCCCACTGGGGTGTCTCCCCATCGTCACACACAGTGTCTGGCAGAACAGCCTTTCCCTCTCCCTTCGGGTTTCTGAATGTTACAGAAAATATAATTACGGGTATTTGGCAGCTTCTCTCCTGATTGCCAAAGGGTCTTCTTTATCAGCCCAGTGCAGGGCTGATATGTTGCAATGTATCCTCCTCAGGACGTGCAGCAGCAGATTGACAGGGATTTATATTTCAGCCCTAAAACCTTTGTGGGCACTTCCCCGCACCCCTCACCTTCCCCTTCCAAACCTCCACCAACCGCAGATTGAAAAGTGTAACGTTTAATATTCTCTCTGATGCTAATTCCACGGTGAAGATGGAAAATTCAATAACTCCTGCATAAATTCAGCTGAACATATTCCACATTCCAGCCGCGGGGAGCAAAGCTCCCACCTCCCTCCTCTCCCTTTTGCTCCCCCTTTTTCCCTCCCTTCACTTTATCTCCCGTTCCCCCTCTGCAACAAAAACAGCTCTGTCTGCTGGGATCAGATAGCCAGGATTGATTTAGTAGATAAACTAATCAGAGATTATTTTGGTTTATTAAAACATGAGCCGAGAGGATGAAAGGATCGCTACATCCCAGGGTGCCCCTGCGTTAAACTTAAGGGCAGATTCATCCCTGTTGACAAAGACATTGCAGTTGGTGCATCCAAGGTATTCCCATTTCATCCCCTTTTTATAGTTGTGATAAATGTAGGGAGCTGGGGTTCTTTTGGTTTTGCTGAAGTCTTTTTCACCCTGGTTTTGTGGGGTTTTCACAGGCTCTGCCACGAGCAGGTGAGACTTTCTGGGGATGGATGGTTCCGTCATCGAGCAGGACCTGAAAAACTGTAGTTCCCTGAGGGACGGATGCTTTCCCAGGGTAGAAAACATGAAAGAAAATCCCCTTTTTCTCCTCTTCTTCCTGAAAATAAATAGATAGATAGATAGATAGATAGATAGATAGATAGATAGATAGATAGATAGAGAGATAGATACCTGGACTTGTAAATTCTTCTCTTTAACTGGGCATTTGATGCTTGCTTGGCTTTCTGTTGCTGGCTTGTTCAGAGTGAAGCTCAGCCGTTCACTGAAACCAGTGGAATTTCATCTTAGATGGCCAGTTGTTATTTTTTATCACTGATGCCAAAGTTGCTCAAGTTGGTGGCTCTTACAAAGGCTGTTTGAAACTCTGCAAGAGCTTGGAAAGGGGCTGCCCGGACTCCTCGACAACATCTTTGGCATGGAAAACACAAATGATTGATAATATATTATCCACTAATTCCCTCTGCATCGCAAGTAGAGGGACCCAGTGATTGTCTATGTTTTTCTTGCATTTATCCAAAGCTTCGCCTCTGTCCTCACTCTCCTCCACCTGACTATTTTTGTGGGGGTTTATTGAACCGATCATCATGGAAGAGGTTGCTTTCCCATCGCTTTTCATTGCTTCAAAAGTCATGGGGGTTTGGTCACCAGCCTTTCATGTGTCACCACAGAAGAAATCACAGCTTTTCATTTTCTTCTCCCACCACATGAGAAACTTCATCCAGAGGATTAAACCCTCCCATTTGCAGGGAAACTCCTTGCCTGGGGCTCTGAGATTTCATTATTCATCCTGTGCCCTGGCAAAGAGTTTGTCCCTCCTTCCATCACTTGACGCTTTGGGAACAATGTCCAAATATATAAAGAGCAAGGATGGGACTTTATCTGTGGGGGTAGAAACCTCAGGTGTGGACCTACAGCAAACACTGTCACGGTCTCTAAATGAGTGAGAAGACGTGTCCAAAAGACACTAACGCTAAAATGTGAATTTAAAAAATCCCTACAGCAAATATTTACTACATATATTAGTATTTGTAGTCCCACGCTCATGATTTTTGTGTCCTGAGCTTGGCAATACTGCAGCTGGAATATAGACCAAAATACTACCTGCTTTTCTTCACTTGTGCCATTTATTTCCTCCTTACACTTCGTGTGGGCGCAAACCAGCAAGTCTCGCCTTATGCTGGGATTTGTCACCCCAGGAGGGACCCATAGGAGAGAAAGAAACAAAACAAAACCTCCTTCCATAGAGAAGGGAAATCAAATCAGAGCCATTTCTCTGCATTTCAGCCCATCACAATTACCCATGGGGCAATGACTGGTGGCTGGTTTGGGCTTAACAAGTGTGGAGTCACCAAACAGGAGCACGTGGGCTTGTGTTAAGTAGTTTTTCTCACTATAAAGAAATTAATTCTCCTCTTAGACAAATGAATACTTCTAATAAATGTCACCTTCCTGTAGCCATGGATGTTTTTTCCCAGGGTCAGCTCCAAATACTTCGATCATCTCATGCCCAGACTAGCACAAGCCACAAGAACTGACCTTCCCTTCTCCCAGGCAGTTTATCACTAACGTCTGAGCCTCGGCATATCTTCCTTGGCCACTTTTAAAGCATACTCCAATATTTAGTGCTAATGTTTCACTTGCATATTAATGCCTCAGATTTTATTACCCCATGATCATAAAACCCCAGCTGCCGATCGCAGCCCCAGCCACCGCTATTTTACCCTGATGAATTCCTGGGACTAAGTCCAGCGTTGCTTAGTATAGTCGCTCCGTTGGCGTGTGCAGACAGCCCTCTACAGACAGTTGGCTAAATTCGTTTTACTCACACAAAATATTTCACTCAGCTGCCAGCAAACTGTTTTTTCTCCTGCAGCCAAAATCTCCAAGGGAAGGCAGCACGGTTGGACACCAGGGCGAGGGGATCAGACGTGTCCATGGCCAGCTCAGCCTTCACGTACAAGTTTGCAAGTCTTGATTTATTCGTAGCATAGGATTTCTCCTTTCTCTGTCTTTTCACTGCTCTTGGTGAACAGGAGAGACCGTACAAGACCATGTCTTAGGAGCAAGAGGGTAGAATCATAGAATTATAGAATCATTTTGGTTGGAAAAGCCCCTCAAGATGATGGAGTCCAACCATAACCCACCCCAGCACTGCCCCATGTCCTGAGAACCTCATGTCTGTCTGTCCAGCCCTCCAGGGATGGTGACTCCAGCACTGCCCTGGGCAGCCTGTTCCAATGCCCCACAGCCCTTTGGGGAAGAAATTGTTCCCACATCCAACCTCAACCTCCCCTGGCGCAACTTGAGGCCGTTTCTTTGTGTCCCTGTCTCCCCTCAGCTCCTGTTCTCCAGCTGAACTCCCCAGGTCCCTCAGCCGCTCCATCACACTTGTGCTCCAGCCCCTCACCAGCTCCGTTCCCTTCTCTCCACTCGCTCCAGCACCTCAAGACCTTTCTTGGCATGAATGGCCCAAAACTGACCCCAGGATTCACGGTTTGGCCTCCTCAGTGCCCAGCACAGGGACGGTCACTGCCCTGGTCCTGCTGGCCACACCAGTGCTGGTACAAACATCATCTGACATTAGATGTATGGTGACAGATAAAAGCATGGGATGGTCCCTTTCTCTCCTGCTTGCTGGGTCACATCCCCTGCCCAGTCGCTGGACACCTCCTTCTGCACCCCGCTCCAGCCTTTGCCTTGAGGTTGGGCACCTCCATGCAAATCATACCTCAAAGTTTGCTCTGGAGTGACAGAGAGCATGGAGAAGGCACTCTGGACTTGTCCCTGCTGCCATGGAGGAGGGTGGTGACCTCAAGATGGTGATGTGAATCCATCCTCAGTCACTTTCTCTGACATGCCGCAGAGATCCTAAACAGGCCAGACATTGAAACCCCCCCATCCTTCATCCTTCCACCCCATCACTCTTTGCTCTTCCCACCCAAAGAGCACCCTGGTGCTGGCGATCCCCAGGTTGGTCCTAGGCACAGAGCCATTCTCCTGCATGCAGCAAGCTCAGATGTCCCCCACACCGGTCCTTCAGTCCTCTCGCCAGTCCCTGAGGGATGTGGCACTTCCCAGATCGACAGAGAGTGGCTGAGTTGCATCCTACTGGCTTCATGAAGGTTCTTGATGTGGTGGGGAGATGCTTATGTAGCTGCCTGTGGTCCAGCAGTGCGGCTTCTCGTTCATCGGACTGAGGTCAAAGCCATTGACTTCAAACAAGCCACAGGAATGAGGGGGGGAAGATAAAGCTGCTGCCAACCCAGGCTATGGGAGGAGGTATGACCCAGAGGCAGGATGGGCTGGTGGTCAGGACATTATGACGGGATTCTGGAGGCTTCCTTTGGATTCATCACTCTGCCACTGACCCTCTCATGTGACAAGACAGATCCTTGCAGATAAGGAGGTGCCAACTTGCCGCTAAAGTCCACAGAATTTGGACTCCAGGATGCCTGAGCTGGCGTAGCTCCCTCCACCATCTCCAGAAGAGAGGCCACGCAACACCTTGGCTTGGACAAGCACCTGGAGGTCAAAGCTTTAAGCCTTAGGAGAGAATATGGTACACAAACTGGTGGAGAAACAACCACAGGGGTCAGCAAGCTACTTGGGAAGCAGTTTCTTCTGCAGTTCTCTCCTCTTGGGTATGGATAAATGTTGGCTGTGATCACTGGAGCTGCAGTTTCTGATCCATTTCTCTGATAGCTTGGCACACATCTAATTAAAACACAGGGCTGATACTCGGCTTTTTCACCCTTGCCAGTTTTAGTGAAGAAGGGCGATTCAGGCACATCGAAGCACGAGCCAGCCAGGAAATACTACCTGCATCCTGGAAGGAAAGTGGCCAGGGAACTGAAGGAGGTGTTGTCTCCAGGTGGGACCCAAGGGGGACAGACTGAGCCACACGAGAGCGAGATATGGACCAGAACTTGCTGGCAGGTGTCACTGGAGGCCCCTCTGAGAGAAGGTGCAGCCCCAGGGCTCAATGAGGCATATTCGTCTTTTTAGAGTGGGGATTTTCAAGAATATGCTGCTCTCTCAGGGCTCGCTTTATGCAGGGATCTGAGCTTCAAAGGCAGCCTTTGAGCTCCTCCCGTGAGTCAAAGGGGCAATCAAAAATGCACAAAAGATCATGCATGTAGGGAAGAGAAAGGAGGAGAAGGAGAAGAAGGAGAAGAAGGAGAAGGAGAAGGAGAAAGAAGGAGAAGGAGAAGGAGAAGGAGAAGGAGAAGGAGAAGGAGAAGGAGAAGGAGAAGGAGAAGGAGAAGGAGAAGGAGAAGGAGAAGAAGGAGAAGGAAAAGGAAAAGGAGGAGAAAGAAGGAGAAAGGAGAAGAGAGGAGAAGGAGAAGAAGGAGAAGAGAAGGAGAAGGAGAAGGAGAAGGAGGAGAAGGAGAAGGAGAAGGAGAAGGAGAAGGAGAAGGAGAAGGAGAAGGAGAAGGAGAAGGAGAAGGAGAAGGAGAAGGAGAAGGAGAAGGAGAAGGAGAAGGAGAAGGAGAAGGAGAAGGAGAAGATCGTTAAACTCTGCATTTATTCTCCATACCATTCTCTTTATTCTCCATACCAGCATCATTTCTGATGTGCCAGGGTCTATGAGTCTCACCAATGCACAGCAAAGCCAAACACTGTTATTTGTATCAGACTTTAAAAGATTGCTTTTCCTCCCCTACTGTCTGCTCAGCTGTCCCTACAGCTCCAACCACGTTGCTCTGTAACAAGAGAGGAGGCTTTGAGCCGTGAAGATTTGCTGAGCAGAAAAGTCTGGCTGACTTTTTGTTCCCAAGATAAAGTGAAAACCTTCTTGTTTTCACTGAATTTCTTGCTTTTGAATTTTATCAAAGAAATTGATTGTAAATACCATGCGTGAGTCAATGCATCAGACTAACCACTCTCTGGGTTTTTCTTTTTCTTTGATTGGCTGAAAATAAGATTAAAATAGATGTTTAAGTTGGTCTCTTTTGATTTCATCCAAGAAAAACAACAACAAAAATTAGCCAGCTTAAAAAAATCTCCCTTGTGAAGAACTTCCACTTTGAAGTACAAGCTTTTGTATGAATAACAGGATTCTTTGAGGTACTGGAGCCTTAAACACAATGCACCTTGTCTCGGCTTCTTCACAAGTTTTCTTCCCATAGAGGAGCAAAACGACCGGGGGCTGCTGCTGTTCCTGGGACCTCTGGCCATGTCCCAGAACTTCCTCAAGCTGGGTGCTCACCCAGATGTCCAGGACTTCATATGGATGCTGGGAGGGCACGTAGATGAGGTTCTCAGGGACATGGGGCAGTGCCAGTGTTGGATTAACGGTTGGACTCCATGATCTGAGGGTCTCTTCCAACTAAAATGATTCTGTGATTGTGATAAGGGAAGGTGGGCCCAAAAGGTTGTCTCAAAATACTGTCCCAAGGAGGGAGAAGAAATGGAATCAAATCAGCAATGGAAACATTTAGGCTGGAGACAACAACAAGGGTCTGAGCTTTCAGAGAATCATAGAATCATTTTGGTTAGAAAAGACGCTCAAGGTCATCAAGTCCAACCATAACCCACTCCAGCACTGCCCCATGTCCTGAGAACCTCATGTCCGTCTGTCCAGCCCTCCAGGGATGGTGACTCCAGCACTGCTCTGGGCAGCCTGTTCCAATGCCCCACAGCCCTTTGGGGAAGAAATTGTTCCCACATCCAACCTCAACCTCCCCTGGTGCAACTTGAGGCCGTTTCTTTGTGTCCCTGTCTCCCCTCAGCTCCTGTTCTCCAGCTGAACCCCCTAGGTCCCTCATCCACCCCCATCACACTTGTGCTCCAGACCCCTGACCAGCCTCATCATCTTCTGAATTCTCTCCTGCACCATCTTCCCAATGGGGTTGGGTTTGCAGGTAGGATTTCATATGTTTGCTCAAGGATTCACAGGACTTGTCACCAATGATCTCTGTTCCTATGGAAAACGAGCCCAGCAAGTTATCTGACATGCTGTGAATGATAACTAACAATTAATATGGAACTGATTAATAGCCAAGAGTCTGGGGCTAGGTAGCGAAGATTAATAGCTGGCTTCATTAAGATTATTTCTGCTGATGTTAATTAAAACTACAGAAGCAGAACGAGAAATTCAGTTACTTCGTTAGGTCAGCCCGTCTTTGGCAGACAAGATCTTGAGTACAGGGCACAGCTTTTAATTGTTTAACACATCTCTGGGTGCCCGAGAGGCTCTGCAGGGATTTACAAGGAGCTAATTTCAAAAAGAGGACTCTGTGGTTTGACCCTCGTTGGTAGAATTCTGCCATTACATTGTATTAATAACAAATAGAGATTAAGTTCATCTCCTCCTGCCAAAGCGTTCAGCAGGGTGAAGAAGGGCTGAAACTTCTGAATCCAGATAAAATCCTGAATATAGAATGGACAGAACATCCCCTCCCCCCCAAAATCTACCATTACACAGACTTCTGTAGCCAGCTCACTCTGCTATCATTTCAATTATCAACACAAAACCACAATTCTCGGTCGACTGCAAGAAGAATTCAAGGATGCTTGAAATTTTCTTTACACGGTGCTTTGTGCCACTGCAAAAAAATGACATTACTCTCCTACCGAGCACTTTGCACTTGGCTAATGTGCTCTCACTGAAGGTCATTTTTAATGCACTCCTATTGATTTGCTAGGAACCTCAGTGTGGCCACCCCAATTAAAGGGCTGATGGGGAGAGCACAGGGGTTGCCTGGAAGCAGAAACATTAAAGTCAGGTTGAAAAAATAGGAAACAAATAAATTCAGCTTGGCAGCCCACTTGCCTTCCACCAGGAGTTTGTGGTGCAGTCCAGGGTGGTGAAATCACACAGGATGGCTGGGGTTGAAGGGACCTCTAGAGATCACATAGTCCAATCCTAATGCAGGGTCACCAAAGCAGATCACACAGGGTCACCAAAGCAGATCACACAGGTGGGTCCAGGCGGTTTGAATGTCCCAGAGCAGGAGACTCCACACCCGCTCTGGGCAGCCTGGGCCAGGCTCTGGCACCTCCCAGCAAACAAGTTTCTGCTCATGTTCAGATGGAGCCTCCTGTGTTTCAGCCTGTGCCCGTTGCCCCTCACCCTGGCGTTGGGCACCATGAACAGAGTCTGGTCCATCCTCTGACACCCACCCTGAGATATTGATCCATTGATCACATCCCTCTCAGCTTCTCCAGCTCAACAGCCCCAGCTCTCTCAGTCTCCTCATCACAAAGATGCTCCAGACCCCTCAGTGTCTTCATGTCCCTCCCTGGACTCTCTCCAGTGATTCCTTGTCCTTCTTGAACTGGGGAGCCCAGAACTGGACCCAGAACTGCAGTTGTGGCCTCACACTACTCACACTCTTCCTAATGCATCCCAGGCCTTGTTGGCCACATGGGCACATTGCTGGCCCATGGTCAACCTGCTGTCCATGTTGGAGTCTCTGCAGCTTCGGGGGCAGCTCCAAGCAAATTCCCCCCGTGATGAACCTGGCTGGGTGCTGGAGAACCTGGGGTGCAGTGAGCTGCCCCCCTGGCATCCCTGTGCATGCACCCACACACACCCAGGGCTTCTGTAATTTTAGATGAATCGCACAGATTCTTAAAATAATACATATCCTGCACCAGACTTGGATTGTAAGGTGGATGAGAGCTTCTCAGTTGAGACACAAAGATGTCTCAAGGGGAAACACACATCTCAGACATGCCTCTCCCCCTCCTCTTCCCATTAACTGAGGGGTCTCAAGGGCTTACTCGCCCATACTGGGATGTCTCTCATATCTGAAAATGTGCGAGGTGGATCCAGGTCCTATTTTGCCAATTACTCTTGGCTTCCATCAGTGGAAATTCAATTAAAGCAGGAGGAAGGGGTTATGTATGCTTCAGTTTAATTAAAACCTCTTTATGCAGCACACTATCTTCCCCTAAGAAAGCAGTGGAATGTTTTAGGATAAAAAGAATTTAAAGTAAAATATGGTTTGGGTTGGAAGGGACCTTTAAAAGTCAGGTAGTCCAGTCCCACTGCAATGAGCAGGGACATCTCCAACTAGATCTGGTTGCTCAGCAGCCTTTCATTCTGCACCACCCCTGAGACTTCACAAGGATGATGATGAAGATGTTGTCTCCTTCCCACCTCACCCTTACTGACCCTCCAAGTGAATCCTCCAAGCCAACAGGTTCCTTCACCTCTTTCCACCACACGTTTGTCCTTCAAACCAGCCCCTTCCCACTGCTGCCTCCCTGCCCCAAAGGTGAGTCATGGGTTCAAGAACACGGAGAGTGATTATTTTGTCATGGAAATGGACTCTTTACCTTGTGCCGGCATCGTACCCAGGACCAAGGGGCAACGACTTGCTCAAGGACTTCATCAGCTCTCATCTTCTCCTTGTGCAAAGGTTGAGCTAGAGCAAGGAGCTCAGGAGCCGCATCCCACGCAGCTCTTTGGGGAATCCGAGCATAAAGTTTCTGTCCATTGCAACGCAGCGAGCTCTGGAATCTTCTGCTTCTCCAGGATACACAAAAGTGACTGCAGGGAGGCGGGAAATTAGGCTGAAATAAATAAATTAAACCCAGCAGGAGGGGATCGGCATGCTGCTTGAATTAGTGTGGAGGGTAATTGTAAACAACTGGGGAAATGTGCCTTAAATTAATTTTTTAGGACCTAATGGGATTTTGCTTGGCCCATAGTCAAGAATGAAAAGCCTTCGATGGCAAAACAAGGCACTTTGCATAAATTAGGAGTTATGACATTAGTGGAGCTGGCTCTTCTTGGCTGGCGACTGGTGTGTGCGTATGTGCGCGCCTGCATGGAGGATTTGTTTTATTTATTACCTAAGAACTCGTTTAAAGAAGTTATAACAGGAACGGGAGGATCTTGACGCAGACACTCGAAAGGCGGGATTCCTCGGCTCTGTCTGGCACGTCACGGACGGGGAGCATCGGGGAGAGAGAAGGACAAGTCACCGACCTCTTTGTCTGGCCATGTATTGAACTGGAGCGACATTTTCCTTCTGGAGAGTGGTATGTTGGGAAAAGTGACTCCTCAGGACAGAAAGATTTCTCTGGAAGAAGGGATGAGGT
Source organism: Nesoenas mayeri (assembly GCF_963082525.1). Lineage (NCBI taxonomy): Eukaryota > Metazoa > Chordata > Aves > Columbiformes > Columbidae > Nesoenas > Nesoenas mayeri. The sequence goes on from NC_137543.1 coordinate 163,073,492, forward strand.
ACATTAGGGAAGAAAATGGTCTGAAATGACAGCCACGGAGCTGGAGAGAACAATTAATATCATCTTCAGAATTAATCTTTAGCCAAAGACTGTGAAAAACTCACCCTGGGAAATACATAGATTGTCCATAAGACACCTATGAAACCAGCAGGCTGGGGCCAGAATCAAGGAAATCATAGAATTATAGAATGGTTTGGGTGGAAGGGACCTTAAAATTCACCCAGTGCCCCCCCTGCCATGACAGGGACATCGTCACCAGCTCAGGGTGCTCAGAGCCCCGTCCAGCCTGGCCTGGGATGTCTCAGGGATGGTTCATCCACCACCTCTCTGGGTACCTGGGCCAGGCTCTCACCACCCTCAGGGCAACAATTCCTTCCTCATGTCCAGCCTGAATCTCCCTCCTTTAGTTTAAACCATCACCCCTTGTCCTATCGCAACAGGCCCTGCTCAAAACTCTGTCCCAATGGTGGACAAAACAAACCCAAAATAGTTTGTAGCCATCACATCTTGGCTCCAGTGGCACTGAGGGTCACCCACCCCATATCTGGGTCCCTCTCCAGTGCTGCTGATGGTTATGCTGTATGAGGGTCTTTCTTATTTCAGTATTTTAATTGCAGCACTGCAAAAACATTGATGTTTTCCATGTGCTGGTTGAAGAATAATACTGTTTTTTTCTTGGGAAACTTAAATTTTTCACTATGTTCTTATCTTCATAAGTAATACTTTTCTTTTTTACTCTTTAGTTGTTTTTTCTTTTAGTTTTCCTCCTCTGTGAACCATAATGAGGTTTAAAACAACCTTGTGCTGTCTGCTGGACTGAAGTAAAGGAAACCTGCACCTGTTTTACCCAAACCCACCATGCATGCCACTGGCCACCAAGAAGGACTTCCCATGATCCATTAGCTGTGAAACTGATTTATTTCCAAGCGGTATAAAATAAAATCAAACGTTTTGGGTTTGCTTTCACTATATACACTCACATAAGTTGGAGGTATGTCCGTTGACCTCAATGTCCACCACTTCTGAAGTGCTGGAGGCCTCATCTCTCTGCAAGAAGTTCTGTTCTGTGAAGTCTGGTGCATCTCCATTCCCTGGGCAATCCCAGCAGGAAAGGACTATCATGTCCCCCAGAATCTCAGCGTTCCTTGATGTTTATCTGGGCTGATTCTGAGGAAAAGCCCAGAAAGAAACCCCCTTTTTAACAGACATCAAAATAACTCTAAGACGGAGACTAGAATGTGAACTTGGAGCTTGACAAGGGATGGGTTTCTGCTTTCTCATCAAGCAGAGGTTTGGGTTAGACGCCCCAAACTTATGGCAGCTCATTTGTTAATATCTTTGAAAGTGGCTTTAAGAGGCTGTTTTAACAGAGCCATGGGCTTCCTCAGTCATAAACTAAATACCTGCACAGTCTAAAAGTGTCGGAGTTCTGTAACTAAAGTCTCCAGCAACTCTATTCCTGCCATTCTTGGCTGCTCAATCAAGTAAGAAAGTGGTAATACGCATTTATTAAAAATGGAGCTTTCCCTTTACGCATTTCACATCAATTAAGCTGTACATTAAATTCAGTTTGTTATTAGGTTAATTTACCTTCCACCCCATTTCTCACTCTGCTTGGAAATGGGATCCAGATGGACAATATTTCAGAGTTTAATTCGAACTCGTTAAAGTCATTGGAAGCTTTTTGGCTTTTTGCTTTATTCCCCATGAATTTCAATAGGCTCTGGCCCCTTTATCACTCTGCACAAGATGCCTGGTCACAGCCCCCATCTCCGAAATGCCAATAGCAATTTTAAAAGCTGTGAGGAGTTTAATATTCCTTCTGCTTTCATTATTCCGACAGAATGAAAGCAGATTTGTATCCTCGTTGGAGGCAATAAAGCCATCCCCATTTGATCGTGGGGGCACATGAATGTTCAAACGCCGCCTCCTGCCAAAATTGAAGGTCCTTCATCAGCCAAACTCCAAATGACTTCGGCAAGACTTAGTCAGCACAAAAATTAAAGGAGAGCAGCATCTTCATGGGTTTTAAGCATGAAACTGCCTTCCAGTGTGACCTCCGCAGCATCCCGATGACCTTACGTAGGTCTGGTGCCCAAATATCTGCCCCACTTCTGAGCAGAAGCATCCTCAGATGTTAACGCAGAAATAAAAGCTTTTCCTACTATTTCAGGCCTCCCTGAGACTTTCATGCATTTCCATTAATAAACTCTCTGGACTGCCTCTTTTTTGGCATCGTTCAATCACCACTCCAATGGAGATCAGCTGAAAAGCTTTTCTCTTTCTCAAACCGAAGCGTTGACAGGCATGGGAAGACCCCTATCCTTACATCTCCATAGAAAACGTTTGCCAGAAGTTTTTTGGCGTTCCGGAGGGTTGTGCTTCACGCAGAGAGGGGGACAGGTCCTGAAGAAACTCTACACATCAGCTGTTTTTCAGCTTTCTGAAGGACAAAGCCCCAGTAGCACCAACGCCTCGAGCAAGCGCTTTCCAGAACATCAAGCCATGGAAACTTGTGCCAAGCGCTCCCAGGACACGAACCACCCTCAGCTTTACAAACATGCCATAATTCTCCATTAAATACAGATGAACGGTTAAGTCCTTCTCTCTTCTTTTCTTTCTTTGTCATTATTTTAGCGAACAATGGGTCAAAAGCCTGCAGCCAGGCAGCTGAGAATGAAACACTCCCAAGAAGAAACCATGCCAGACCTTTCCTGGTGGTACCTGGGTGGAATGATCTCATCCAACCTCCAGTTTTCCCCAGTTATCACATAAATAAAGTCATTAAAAAATGCATTACTTTGCTATTATTAGTTACTTTTACAATATCCAAATGCCTGGGAGATATTGTTTTATTTAATACAGCTTCGTCTACCGCAGATAGAGTCCATGAAGAGCTGTGGTAGGTTGGCCTGTTGTTGAAAACTGCTTTTTACTGGGCATTTTCTGCTCTCTAACAATCACGTAATAAATTCAGCGGGAGTTTTATTAGAACTCTTGGGGTATTTTTATTTCAAATATTGTAATACAAAGGGGAAAAAAATAATCATACAAAGCTTGAGGCAATTCTTGGGTCTCTTGTTTTAACACACGTTTTGAAAGGAAGAGCCGTTCAGAAACAAGACGACACACACCGTTTAGGGCCAAGTGAAATGGGTTTGGTTTTCTGTAATAAAGTTGCAACATTTTCATGGAGAGGGGTGTCAGGGAGGGGATTCGGACCCTCTGCTCTGGGTCCCCAGACAGGACACACATGGAGCTGCTGGAGAGGGGCCAGAGGAGCCCCAGGAATGACCCGAGGCTGGAACAGCTCTGCTGGGGACAGGGGAGAGAGCTGGGGGGTTCAGCTGGAGGAGAGACACTCCGGGAGACCTTAGTGTGGCCTTTCTGTGCTTAAAAGGGGCCCATGAGAAAGATGGGGACAGAGTTTTGAGCAGGGGCTGTTGCGATAGGACAAGGGGTGATGGTTTAAACTAAAGGAGGGAGATTCGAGTTAGACATGAGAATCACAGAACCCCAGAATGTCAGGGGTTGAAGGGCCCTGGAAAGCTCATCCAGTGCAATCCCCCCATGGAGCAGGAACACCCAGATGAGGTTACACAGGAAGGTGTCCAGGCAGGTTGGAATGTCTGCACAGAAGGAGACTCCACAACCCCCCTGGGCAGCCTGGGCCAGGCTCTGCCACCCTCACCCCAAACAAGTTGCTTCTCATATTCAAGTGGAACCTCCTGTGTTCCAGTTTGTACCCACTACCCCTTGTCCTATCATTCTTTGCCACCGAGAAGAGCCTGGCTCCATCCTCGTGGCACTCACACTTTATATATTTATAAACATTAATAAGGTCCCCCCTCAGTGTCCTCTTGTCCAGCTCCAGAGCCCCAGCTCCCTCAGCCTTTCCTCACACGGGAGATGCTCCACTCCCTGCAGCATCTTCATTGCTCTGAAATAAATTGTTGGCCCTGAGGGTGGTGAGAGCCTGGCCCAGGTACCCAGAGAGGTGGTGGATGAACCGTCCCTGGAGACATCCATGTGCTTGTATGAAACCCTGCCACAAAACAAATATTAGATCAGATAGAGAGCTTCATGACCCTTGATCGCTTTGGCCCCGTTCCTTCAAGACACCTGGGCACTTGACCCCATTTCAGCACAGCAGCATTAACATGGGCTGAAATCAGTAGGTCTTGCCACGTCCATGTGGCCCAGCGCCCCGTCTGTCATATGAGAACATATATGCAAAGGGCTGTAGCTCCTCTGGCTGCTGGTTCTACCCACAGAAACGTCACCAGGGGTCAGAAGCAGGTGCTGAAACTCCTGAAAACACAGGCTTTGGGCACTCTTGAAATCATCCCTTTTGAAGGTACCAAAGAGTCCTAAGACTCCCGCATTGGTCATGTCATATGTAGGTGCCATGTGTAGACATCCAATTCAATTCCCCACACAAAAGCATCTTGTACCATATGAAATAACCTACGGGATCCCTCCACACCATCACCTGCCATTGCCACAGGGGTCCCAGAGGTCTCAAATCTCACCCGTAAGCCACGTCCAGAGCATCTCAGACAGCCCAGGGATACAACCAAGCATCTGAAATGTTTAAGATACAAAATTCTGCCCTACAGTCTCTGCTCAGAATTGAAAGATGATATTGTGGAAGAAAATCATGGAACAACCTGGTTTGGAGGCTTGGAGACCTGGTGAGTCATGACAGCAATCCAGAAGAGCAATCTCTCCTCTCCTCTCCTCTCCTCTCCTCTCCTCTCCTCTCCTCTCCTCTCCTCTCCTCTCCTCTCCTCTCCTCTCCTCTCTTCTTCTTTCTCTTTTCCTCTTCTCCTCTTCTCTCCTCTTCTCCTCTCTCTTCTCTTCTCTTCTCTCTTCTCTTCCCCTCTTCTCTTCTCTTCTTTCTCCTTTCTTTCTTCTTTTCTTTTCTTTTCTTTTCTTTTCTTTCTTTTCTTTTCTTTTCTTTTCTTTTCTTTTCTTTTCTTTTCTTTTCTTTTTCTCTCTTTTCTTTTCTTTATTTTCTCTTTCTTTTATTTTCTTTTCCTTTCCTTTCCTTTCCTTTCCTTTCCTTTCCTTTCCTTTCCTTTCCTTTCCTTCTCCCTTTCCTTTCCTTCTCCTTTTCCTTTCCTTCTCCCTTTCCTTTCCTTCTCCTTTTCCTTTCCTTCTCCCTTTCCTTTCCTTCTCCCTTTCCTTTCCTTCTCCCTTTCCTTTCCTTCTCCCTTTCCTTTCCTTTCCTTTCCTTTCCTTTCCTTTCCTTCTCCTTTTCCTTTCCTTTCCTTTCCTTTCCTTCTCCCTTTCCTTTCCTTCTCCCTTTCCTTTCCTTCTCCCTTTCCTTTCCTTCTCCCTTCCCTTCCCTTTCCTTTCCTTTCCTTTCCTTTCCTTTCCTTTCCTTTCCTTTCCTTTCCTTTCCTTTCCTTTCCTTTCCTTTCCTTTCCTTTCCTTTCCTTTCCTTTCCTTTCCTTCTCTCTTTTCTTTTATCTTTTCTTTCCCTCTCCTCTCCTCTCCTCTCCTCTCCTCTCCTCTCCTCTTCCAGAAGCAACAATGGTCCTAATGCTCCAGTGACTTGAGCTCATGGGGCGGGCAGCAGAAGTTCTCAATTTGGGAAAAGTCTGGTCGGGGACATCAAAAAACTACAATAAAAGAAGACTTTTTCAGCAGCTGTCAAAAAACAGGCGTTTTCTTTCATGTTTCTGCAGCAGCCGGACACTTGAAAGCCCAGCCTTGCCCCTGGGTGTGAACCACTGCAGAAACATGGTCCGAAGTGCTGGGAGCTTGGGATAAAGCCTCCTCTCCATCATCCCAGCAGGTAGGACCCTGCAATCTGCTGGCTCGGGAATCCCACAGCACCTCAGCTCCTCCAGCACGCCGAGGTCACTCCTGCTTCATGTCATAGTGTCCTTCAACAATCTGGCCCACCCGCTGTCTTCTCCTCCGATCGAGCGCACGTCACGCCCGCTTTCTCATAAGACAAACAAGAGGGTGTCGAGTCAACCGTGTGCTGAGGCGCTTTCCAACGCTGCGGAGCAAAGAGCACAGGGAGGAACCCAATTAAAAGATGCAGGAGGTGGCATTTCTAACGAGAGGGGAAAGAAACATCAAAATGTTTTAAAAGGCCGTTACACTGGCGGAGGATAAACCAGATCAAGAGACCAGAAGAGTCCTGCAGGGATCTATTTGACATCGCTGTCAGTTTTGTGGCATATCAGCGCTTTGTACACTTGCTGGTAAAAGGCCGTGAAGTGATCGGGCGCCAAATCAACCCAAAAAAACACCAGACTGTCATACATTGCAAATTATTAAAGAGAAAGGTTGGGAGAGCAGCAGCAACAGCAGATGGTATTTGCAAAGAAGGAGCCAGACTTGCCTGACACAAGGCGTAAAAAAGGCTGGAGAAGATGGAGACAGCAGGAATAGGACGAGGTATGGGCTGGTTGAGCTTTTCTTCGATATTTTTAACCCGTAAATATGCTGTATCCCACCACGTGTCTGCAAAAAGCCCGGCAATAATTCAAAACACAAAATGGCTCGCATCCAAGAAATGAGCGTTTATCTGCTCCCCACTGAGCAGGGGAGGAGGCGGATGACCCAGCACCACCTGCAAGTCACCTGAATCCCATCCCAGACTGCAACAAGAGGAGATTTCAGTCCAAAGATGGCTTGAATACAACCTCTCCATGTCCCCAGTGAACTGCCCGTCATTCACAAAAACATATATAGAGTAGAGTAGAGTAGAGTAGAGTAGAGTAGAGTAGAGTAGAACGGAACGGAACAGAACAGAACAGAACAGAACAGAACGGAACAGAACAGAACAGAACAGAACAGAACAGAATAGAATATGGAATAGAATAGAGTGGAGTGGAGTGGAGTGGAATGGAATGGAATGGAATGGAATGGAATGGAATGGAATAGAATAGAATAGAATAGAATAGAATAGAATAGAATAGAATAGAATAGAATAGAATAGAATAGAATAGAATATGGAGTAGAGTAGAGTAGAGTAGAGTAGAATGGAACAGAATGGAATAGAATAGAGTAGAGTAGAGTAGAGTAGAGTAGAGTAGAGTAGAGTAGAGTAGAGTAGAGTAGAACGGAACAGAACGGAACAGAATGGAATAGAGTAGAATAGAATAGAATAGAATAGAATATGGAATAGTAGAGTAGAGTAGAGTAGAGTAGAGTAGAGTAGAGTAGAGTAGAGTAGAGTAGAATGGAATAGAATATGGAATAGAGTAGAGTGGAGTGGAGTGGAGTGGAGTGGAGTGGAATGGAATGGAATGGAATGGAATGGAATGGAATTATAGAGTAGAATAGAATAGAATAGAATAGAATAGAATAGAATAGAATAGAATAGAATAGAATAGAATAGAATAGAAATTCCACCCAAGTAAGAATTGCACCCTTTATTCCTCATCGTATTGACACCGATAATGAATGCTAAGGATATCGCTCAGCCAAATCCAAAGGAGAAGGGCTTCTCATCCACGCACAAGGACGATTCCCCAGTTCATAGTCCTCACTCCTCTTCCACATCAATTAGGACTGTCCTAATGACAGTGGACACCACGAAACCGGTTCCTCCTTCTCGCTCCTTCATTCACATGCTGCTTGCAGCTGCTTGGAAAGCGAAGCTGTGTGATTAACCAGCTATTCACCGGCTGGAACAGCAGCCAAGCCAAACACGAACAGAAACAGGAAGGTTTAAAATGTGTTTTTTCAAATCCTTCTGTGTTTTACTAAATTTCCGTGCATACACAAGTTGGCAAAATCCCACTTTATATCTCAGCAGCTAAAATATACACTCCTGAATCCATTAATCTCATTAATCATTTGATCAACCCTTCTCTCTAATCACATTTCAGTTGATTAGCAGGTGATGGCCTGGGCCATGAGGCTGAGCTCCATGGTGTTGCAGGACCACGAAGCCCATCTGACTACATGCAGGTGGCCCCAACACATGTCCAGTTGAACTAATTACTTTGGAGGTCCCTCAATAATGGACATCAAATCAATCAAGTTCCTTCTTTCACTCCGGTTCCCAGTAAAATAGATATTTTGAGTAAGCCAGAGGACTAATGTCCTACAAGTTCTTGCCCTATCACAACAGGCCCTGCTCAAAAGTCTGTCCCCATCTTTCTTATTGCCCCCTTTTAAGTCCAGAAAGGGTCTCCCCAGAGCTTCTCTTCTCCAGCTGAACACCCCAACCCTCTCAGCTTTTTGATTTACATCTAAAGTAAATTAACCTAAATTCAGACTTACTTGATTCTGAGGGCTCATCTACCCGGAGACACAGAGGAAAATTAATCCGAGTTAAGCCCCACAGCGGATTAGTTAAAATGCATTAAAACCCAGTCAGGACGTTCTTATTCAGAACTGAAGCGGCTTAATTTGATTTAGCTAAATTCTCTTCTAAAGCGTGGAACAATTGCAGGGGCAATAAATCAAGATTCACTTAATTACACGCAGAGGGCTGGTGCGGCTCACCAGTGGTGCTGCCGAGGTGTGCGGGGAGGTCAACCGATGAGGCCCATCATCCAGCCAAAGGTCATTTCTCAGGTCCTCCAAGCAGAGAAGGTGTGAGATGACATTACGGGTAACTCGGGTGCTTTGCCAACAGGTGGTTTTCAGCCCCAGCAAGACGCGATGTCCTGGGAGGGCTGTGCAATCAGCTCTGCACGGCCCAGAGAGCAAGGACCTTAACCAAAACAAGATTTCCTCAAATAAATCACGGAGAACAGGCGGAGCAAATGCAGTAATACCCCAGAAAATCAAAGAGTGGCTCCCCACCAAGCAGGCAGCTGCGCTCCCCGCCACCAGCCGGCAGCATCCTCCTCCCACGGGGAACCACGGACCATCACCCGTACTGGAAATGGACTCAACGGGTCTTTTCTGTCCTCCTGCTCTGCTTGGGGCAAGTCCTGCAGCAGCCCCTCCCTCCCCAGAGGAAAATTCACTCGTGGGTTGTCATCCCAAATTTGCTGATGACACCAAGTTGGGAGGGAGTGTGGAGCTGCTGGAAGGCAGGAGGCTCTGCAGAGGGATCTGGATAGACTGGAAAAATGGGCCCATTCCAATGGGCTGAAGTTCAACAAGGGCAAGTGGTGGGTCCTGCGCTTTGGCCACAACGACCCCCTGCAGCTCCAGGCTGGGCACAGAGTGGCAGAAAGGGACCTGGGGGACTAATGGACAGGAAGCTCAACATGAGCCAACACTGTGCCCAGGTGGCCAAGAAGGCCAATGGTGTCCTGTCCTGTATCCAAACCAGCGTGGTCAGCAGGACCAGGGCAGTGATCCTTCCCCTGTGCTCTGCACTGGGGAGGCCACACCTGGAGTGTTGTGTTCAGTTCTGGGCCCTCAGCTCAGGAAAGAGATTGAAGTGCTGGAGGGTCCAGAGAAGAGCAACAAGACTGGGGAAGGGACTTGAGCACAAGCCCTATGGGGAGAGGCTGAGGGAGCTGGGCTTGGTTAGTCTGGAGAAGAGGAGGCTCAGAGCTGAGCTCAGCACTCTCTAGAACCACCTGAAGGGCAGTTCTAGCCAGGTGGGGATTGGGCTCTTCTCCCAGGCATCAGCAATAGGACAAGGGGCCATGGGCTTCAACTCTGCCAGGGGAAATTGAGGCTGGAGATGAGAAAGCAATTCTGTGCAGAGAGTGGTCAGGCATTGGAATGGCTGCCCAGGGAGGTGCTGGACTCACCGGCCTGGAGGTTTTTAAACTCAGATTGGCCATGGCACTTAGTGCCGTGATCTAATAAAGGGACTAGAGTTGGACCAAGGGTTGGACTGGATAATCTCTGAGGTCTTTTCCAGCCCAGTCGATTCTGTGATTCTGTGATCCTCAAGACGGGCAGGGTGCAACTGGCCCCCCAAAAGGTTGGACTCAGGCTCCTTCATGCCATAGTGAAGACAGGGGTGGTTCATCTTGATGGTTCACCCTTGCTCTCCTGAGGCTTAGTGCACCCTTCTCTTTGCACCCCACATGCAATCCTGGACTGGTCAAAGTGCCTAATACCAACCCTGGAAAAAACTCCTTTGCTTCTCAAACACAGACCTTGGCCAACACAGTCTGCAAAGTGAGGAAGCCCCCAATACTTGAGAAGGATGTCCTCCAGCATCCTTCGAATCATGGAAGCATTTGGGTGGGAGGGACCTTCCCAGCTCCCAGTGCCCCCCCTGCCATGACAGGTACATCTGCACCAGCTCAGGGTGCTCAGAGCCCGTTCAGCCTGGCCTGGGATGTCTCAGGGATGGTTCATCCACCCCTCTCTGGGTACCTGGGCCAGGCTCTCACCACCCTCAGGGCAACAATTCCTTCCTCATGTCCAGCCTGAATCTCCCTCCTTTAGTTTAAACCATCACCCTTGTCCTGTCCCAACAGGCCCTGCTCAAAACTCTGTCCCCATCTTTCTCATGGGCCCCTTTTAACTCCAGAAAGGCCACAATAAGGTCTCCCCGGAGCTTCTCTTCTCCAGGCTGAATTGCCTTTTAAACGATGCTCCGCTTTCCTAAACCCACACCCATCCAACACCCTCATGTTCAAACACATGCACCAAGTCGTGGTGGGACTTGGACACTGGGATTTGGCCTTGTGGTGGTGGAGCAGACAATCATATCATGGATGTGAGGAACCACATCTGAATGGTCCCAAGCTCCGGAGCCACCAGCACAGACCTTGGGACACTTCTCCCCAACTACATCTGTATTTGGGGCTTGTTCATTTGTTTTTCATGAATATATATATATAGATATATGTGGCCTATAAAATATTAAGTTGGGACTGAGATGGCCTGCTAGCAGAAACAGCCTGGGCAGCTAAATTTCGTTGCGTTAACAGATGGGTTCGGTTCCAGATCTGAGCTCCTAAGAGCTCTATTTTTCTTTCCCTTTCAGCATCCCCGGCTCAGAAATTCCATTTTCCTCCAGGCTGTTCACAGGTAGACACCAAGACTGACGTTTGTGTGCTTGATTGACTCCCGTTGACTTCAAGAGCTTCAGGCTGATGCTTTCCAGCCATTTGTAGGGGGGAAGAAGAGCAGGAGATGTTCAACTCACACCTCTTGGAGCTCAGGCAGCAAGGGGTGGGCACCTAGCCCTATAACCAATGGAAAGGAAAGGTGAGTACATCTTGGAAAGCCAAGAATGTCATTTGAAAGCTATTTGGAGACCATCTCAAGACCTTTTTTCACCACCCAGCCCTGTGTTGTCAGTCTCTGGGCTCTGCAATAGCTCTGTCACTTGAGCTGAAGCTTCCTCAAGCCCCATTTAGACCCTTTGGTCTGAAACACACCCCAAAAACACATGTGGATCTTTTTGATGCCTTCCAACCCTCCAAAAAAAGACAGAGTTCAGCCTCAAGGAAGCATCGCAGAGCCCCTCACACCATCCCAACCAGCTCCATCCTCACCCTTGTCTCTTGGATCCCCTCCACAATCTCAGCGAAGGGCACAGCCATGTCCCAGGTGCTGGTCCTTGGACCCTAATGACATTTTGAGGGTATTTTGTGGCAAATGCACAGTTCCAGGTCATTCTGCCGAAGCCCTGGTGGTGTCACTCTGGGTCACCTAACAGTAGAACTTCTCCAGTGCTTTGCTGCCTCATTAGACACATGAATTCATTCAAAACCCACCTGGGCAACCTGCTCCAGCTGACCCTGCTTGAGCAGGGTTTGGACTAGAGTATCTCCAGAGGTGACTCCAACCTCTAGGGACAACACGTGGGACAACGGGCCGTGCCATCAGACACAGCTTGGGTGCCGTGGGCTTCTGGCTTCATTTTCCATAGAATCACAGAATCATTTTGGTTGGAGAAGACCACGCAGTGGGCGGATGGACGAGCCGGAGGATGCAAAGCTCGGCTTTGTGCAGAGTCCAGCTGCTGGGACTAGCCAGACATGGTTTTGAACATGGAGATTTGGTGACATCTACAGGGCGTTTCATGCAGAAGAGGCTGCGGTTCCACAGCTCCCCTAATTCCCTTCCCAATGACAACAGTGACAGCCCGGGTCACTAATAATTAACCACAAATACACCCGCGTGGTGCAGCGATCACTGAATACTCACCTTGATCTCTGGCAGCTCCGTTTTGGTGGCAGAGAAGCCATCGCTGTCACAGGTTGGGGGGTCCTTCCCGTTTTTAAGCATCCCTGGAGCATCATGAGGTGCTCTGCCCGGTGTCCAGGATGTCCCCGATCAGCAGATCCACGGGGCAGCGTTACCTGATGACCAAGAGCACCCACCTGCCCCTGGATGGAGCCTCCAGGCTGGTGATGCATCTTGGTTTTCTTGCCAAAAAACAGGGAAGAATAGAATGAAACAATAAAAATACCCCAAAAATGACCCCTTAGAAGGTGGCTGGGCTTTTGTTCCAGGTGCTTTTCCACTACAGAGCTCCATGGGAGATCAGAACCAACGTTGGAGCTGGACGCTGGCCCAGGTGGGTACAGGTACCCCCCTCGCTCCATGGGGCGTTTGTCTCCTTGTTGGTCCCTCCAATGGGTGACAAGAACCAGCCCAAGGGGGAGATAGAGCAGGGATGGCCACAAACACCAGAAACAAACAGCCAAGGGTGAGGAGACACGCTGGAGGGCTTCACGCGGCCACTTGTGGATAAAAACTGGAGGAAGGAGGTGGCGCTTCACCAGATCTTTGCTCCACGCCTCGTGTGGAAATGGAATCACAGAATCCCAGAATGTCAGGGGTTGAAGGGCCCTGGAAAGCTCATCCAGTGCAATCCCCCCATGGAGCAGGAACACCCAGATGAGGTTACACAGGAAGGTGTCCAGGCGGGTTGGAATGTCTGCACAGAAGGAGACTCCACAACCCCCTGGGCAGCCTGGGCCAGGCTCTGACACCCTCACCCCAACAAGTTGCTTCTCATATTCAAGTGGAACCTCCTGTGTTCCAGTTTGTACCCATTGCCCCTTGTCCTGTCCCTGGTTGTCACCAGCAGAGCCTGGCTCCATCCTCCTGACACTGCCCCTTTCCATCTTGATCCCCAGCAATGAGTCCCCCCTCAGTGTCCTCTTGTCCAGCTCCAGAGCCCCAGCTCCCTCAGCCTTTCCTCACACGGGAGATGCTCCACTCCCTGCAGCATCTTGGTGGCTGCGCTGGACTCTCTGCAGCAGTTCCCTGTCCTGCTGGAACTGAGGGGCCACAGCTGGACACAAGATTCCAGGTGTGGTCTCCCCAGGGCAGAGCAGAGGGGCAGGAGAACCTCTCTGACCTAAACGGGGCTCTCGCAGGTGGAAAACCCCGCAAGTGTCCTCAGCACAGAGCGGTGGGCACTGAGGGACCAACGTCCATCAGGCTGTTTGTAGCATGGCTGGGACTGATTTTGTCCTGAGCAGGGACCTGGTCCAGCCAGGAACACCATCCCCCTCCAAGGCAACCTCAGCCCCCGGCAGCTCTTTCCAACAGGCTTTCAATAAAAGCTGGATACACACATTAACAGGAACAGCTATTTTTACCACGGGTGTTCTGTGAACACCGCTGTCACAGCCCTACGCACCACATGTTTTACCTCAGGAGTAAATTTTTGGCTGCTGAGGGTGGTGAGAGCCTGGCCCAGGTACCCAGAGAGGGGGTGGATGAACCATCCCTGAGACATCCCAGGCCAGGCTGGACGGGGCTCTGAGCACCCTGAGCTGGTGACGATGTCCCTGTCATGGCAGGGGGGGCACTGGGAGAGCTTTAAGGTCCCTTCAACCCAAACTGATTCTAAACCCACTTCTGGACCAAACACAGAGGATTCAGGATCCTGCAAGATCTCCAAGAGGCAGAACAAAGATTCCCAGGGAAGATCCAGGGTGGTCCCACCCACTCACCTCCCCCAGTGGCATCAGCCCCAGGAGTTGTGCTCAACTTGCTGTAGCTACAGCTTGGCCACCTCAAACTTACACAAACCGAAGTCTCTTGCTCTCTGTTCCGGGAAAGGAAGGGGACAGGGACAGGGACAAGCAAACAGGTCTGGAGTCCCCGCAGACAAAAGGGAGATGAAATCAGCTGCCTCCACCCAGCCCTCTGCAGAAAAAGCAACAACTTCTTCCACTGCGGGATGGTTTTATTATGAAAAGATTTGTTACCAACAAACTTTATCATTTATAAAACACACAGAGGAGCAGTACACGCTGCACAGCTTGGAGCGTCGGGACAACTTCAGGAAACAGAACAAACCCCACATTAACCTCAACTGGGCCGCGGATGTTCCCAAATACTCACAGCCAGCTCTCCAGGGCGAGACACGTCGCTGCTCCCCGCGTGGCAGCTACACCAGCAATTCTGCAGCGAGGAGCAGCGTGAAAAAGGGATCTCAGCGCAGGGACAGGAGCGTCAGACCCCTGGGAAATGGTGTTGCCTCTCCAAGGGCTGCTCTTGGTTGTCCGGGCATCTTGTTGCTCACCCATCAAGTGAGAGTGGAGTTAGGACTCAATTTACCTCCTGTTGCACTGGCCCTTTCACCTCCCTTGCTCCAAGTCCTGGCAGCTGAGGTTCAAGGTGATGCGGGTGTTTGTCCTGCTCCCACCAGCCCCACACAGTCCCCAAAAGCCACCTGTGAATGTTCCCCGACAGAGGAGCGGTCAGAGGGAGGACAGCACAGCTCCTTAGATCTGTTCCTCTCCTTCAGGCTGGGTGGGATTCGTGGGCTCCCGGCAAAGCGTTGGGGAGCAGCGTGTCCCAACAAGGTGCTTCCACCCGGAGTAACGAGGTGGGGGGCGGGATGGATCCGCTCAGTCGGAGTCGCTTCCCTCCTGCTTTGCTGACACAACGGCGGACGCCAGCTCCTCGTCCTGCCCCTTCAACCGCTCTCCTGCGAGAGACAAACAGCAGCGGCTTAGAGATATCGGGGAACCCACATGGCAGAGAACCCCAAACCATCCCAAACCAGCACACTCGCTGGGAACAGACCTGAGCTGGGCCTGTTGCGATAGGACAAGGGGTGATGGTTTAAACTGAAGGAGGGAGATTCAGGCTGGACATGAGGAAGGAATTGTTGCCCTGAGGGTGGTGAGAGCCTGGCCCAGGTACCCAGAGAGGGGGTGGATGAACCATCCCTGGAGACATCCCAGGCCAGGCTGGACGGGGCTCTGAGCACCCTGAGCTGGTGCAGATGTCCCTGTCATGGCAGGGAGGTTGGACTGGATGAGCTTTGAAGGTCCCTTCAACCCAAACTGTTCTATGATTCCACCAGTCCCTGGCCCAACAGCGAGGCCCCAAGCTCCCAGCAAGGATCATGTAATCCCCCTGGAACAACTGGTGAATGGCACCGTGACGCACGTATCAGTTCAGCGATGGCTCTCTGCGTCCTCTTCTCCAGCTTCTCCAGTTTCTTGGCTACATCTCGCTTCAGATCCCTGGGGAGGAGAGTGACAGTGTCAGAACAAACCCTCACCCCGGGCAGGGACCACGTCACACCTTTCCCCGTGTGAGAGAAACTCCTTCTCTCCCATGAACACCACAGAGCACACTGTGTGTCTCCCACCACGGCAGCTCATGATCCAACCCAGTGTCCAGAGTATCCCTTGTCACTGAGGCCACCGTGGTGACAAACACCCCAAAGGGAGCAGCAGAGTCACTGGGTGTAAGCAGGAAAAGGGAAGACACCGTGTCTTTCGTCTTCCTCAACAGCAGGGCTGGGTTTCCCATTTCTAGCACTTTTAACCCAACCTGGAGTTGACAGGAACCCACCAGTGACACCAACAGCCCTTTCCCAGAATCACAGAATCCCAGAGTGTCAGGGACTGGAAGGGCCCTGGAAAGTTCATCCAGTGCAACCCCACCATGGAGCAGGAACACCCAGATGAGGTTACACAGGAAGGTGTCCAGGCGGGTTGGAATGTCTGCACAGAAGGAGACTCCACAACCCCCTGGGCAGCCTGGGCCAGGCTCTGACACCCTCACCCCCAACAAGTTGCTTCTCATATTCAAGTGGAACCTCCTGTGTTCCAGTTTGCACCCATTGCCCCTTGTCCTGTCCCTGGTTGTCACCAGCAGAGCCTGGCTCCATCCTCCTGACACTGCCCCTTTCCATCTTGATCCCCAGCAATGAGTCCCCCCTCAGTGTCCTCTTGTCCAGCTCCAGAGCCCCAGCTCCCTCAGCCTTTCCTCACACGGGAGATGCTCCACTCCCTGCAGCATCTTGGTGGCTGCGCTGGACTCTCTGCAGCAGTTCCCTGTCCTGCTGGAGCTGAGGGGCCACAGCTGGACACAAGATTCCAGGTGTGGTCTCCCCAGGGCAGAGCAGAGGGGCAGGAGAACCTCTCTGACCTACTGACCACCCCCTTCTAACCCACCCCAGGTCCCATTGGCTTCCTGGCCACAAGGGCCCAGTGCTGGCTCATGGTCACCCTGCTGTCCCCAGGACCCCCAGCTCCCTTTCCCCTACACTGCTCTCCAACAGCTCATTCCCCAACTTACACTGGAATCTGGGGCTGTTCCTGCCCACATTCAAGACTCTACACTTGCCCTTGTTCTATTTCATTAATTTCTCCCCGCCCAGCTCTCAGCCTGTCCAGGTCTCTGATGGCAGCACAGCTTCCAGTGTCACCACTGCTCCCAGCAGAGAGTCCTCTCTTTCCCAGGAGATCTGTGGACACTCACCAGTCCGGCTTCCTGGGTGCCAGGTTGGCCAGGTCCTGTGGGGAAAGAGGAGACACCCAGGTGAGGTTCAAGGCTGGAGGCGCAGGGGTCACGGCGGAGCGGCTCTGAAGATACGTACCACCTCGTCGATGATGGGCTCCGGCTTGGCGGCCTCCAGCTGGTCCTTCACCTTGTCTTCCACTAGATGGGGGAACAGGACCAGCATCAATGCAAGACAGCGAGGGGACGACACAGGGAAACCCACCCGAGCGCTGGGCTCAGTTCTCAAAAGCTTTTATAAAAGCTTATTTGAACATCTTCGCCTTAAACTACACACAAGTACACAGGGGTAGAAATGTCCCTCCACCACCCTTTCAGAGACTCCTAAAAGTCACCTGAAAATGATGCAAACCCAACAAGAATTTAACACCACAAACAGCAGCAACGTTCTGCTGGGTCCAAGTCCTCTTTTCGCAAGACCTGCAGCTCAGCGGGTGTTTCCACTGGAATTTGACTCATCAAATCTCATTTACGAGGCCACTGCCTGAGATATCTCGGAGAAATCAAGCTCCAGCCCAGGGCTGACGTAAAGGCTGCAGATTTGGGGGATAATGGGCAAAGCACAGGTGGAAAACCAGCTTTTCATCCTTCAACTTGGGTGTGTGAGCAAGGAGGGTGCGGGCACCAGGGAGAACATCCCCGAGGGGTGAATCCTGCTCCCAAATATGCCCAAGGCACATTTAATGTGAGTTCCGGCTCCTCCATCCCCAGCACAAGGTCTCCGAGGACACGGGGAACCGCAGGGCACTGTGGCTCCGAATGAAGGGCTGGCAGCAAGCGTGAATTTTGCTGGAAACGGTCAAAAATCGCTGTTCTCAATTCCAAACCACTCGCCAGGGAAGAGTTGGGGGGAGTTTGACGCTGTTACAAAAGGATAAAGGAAAGCGCGGCGTCAGCGTTCCTACCGAGCAGGTCTCCGCCGGGCTCCCCAAGGCAGCCCTTTTATTTAGGGCGTTTTTAAAGAGATCTATTCCAGGAAGACTCAAATATTTCAAGATCAAGGAAACTTCGACCCTTCGCTTCCTTCTCAAGAGCTGCAGGGAGGTTCAGCGCTAGGAAATAACAGACCAGACGCCCTGGACTCATGACTAATATTTGTTTAAAGGTAACTCAAACAAAAAAACAGCCTGAATCTGCTTGAGAATCCTCCAGACAGAGCTCGGCTCTCCCGAGTATCTGCGCTTGGGTTTGGGGCTGGACTCGGGGTGCTCAGACACACACCCCGGTTGTGCAACGCGGGGTGTGAAGTGCCCATGGGCGAGAGAGGATGATGAAGCAATGGAAGCCGCGAGCGCCACGTTCGCCCAGCAACAGCGGGAGAGCCCCAGTGCGCCCAGTACGGCTGCTGGGACGCACTAGCACCCCATGGGGCGGCGGACGCTCATCTCCTACCTGCCGCCCTCACGCTGCTGCCGAAATATGGGGTGTTTCAAAGAGACAGAGCTGATTTGAAATGACACCCTGCGACTTTTTCTCATTGGGGATAGGTCAAAGGCTGTAGAGTATTTATAAGAAGGTTATTAAAATGTGATAAATCGTTAAAGCGTTTTTTGTGCAATTGTAACATGTTGGCATCGTGAAGTGTTATATAGTGCTTTGAAAGGGAAGGGAACGGAGCTGGTGAGGGGCTGGAGCACAAGTGTGATGGAGCGGCTGAGGGACCTGGGGGGTTCAGCTGGAGAACAGGAGCTGAGGGGAGACACGGACACAAAGAAACGGCCTCAAGTTGTGCCAGGGGAGGTTGAGGTTGGATGTGGGAACAATTTCTTCCCCAAAGGGCTGTGGGGCATTGGAACAGGCTGCCCAGGGCAGTGCTGGAGTCACCATCCCTGGAGGGCTGGACAGACGGACATGAGGTTCTCAGGACATGGGGCAGTGCTGGGGTGCGTTATGGTTGGACTTGATGATCTTGAGGGGCTTTTCCAACCAAAATGATTCTGTGATTCTAGGAAGCTGGGTCCACCTTTTTGAAACACGCTGTTCATCCCAGGGGCTTTTCCACCTTGGGTTGTGGCGAGCAGGAGCACAGAGGTTTCCAAGCTCCCTGAATTTTGGAAAGAAAAGGGATAACCCGTCCCTTTCGCAGCACGCTGGCTTGGTGCAGGTCCCCACACTGGCTTTGTTTGTCCTCACAGCCACAAGTGCTGCCTCATTCTCTCCGAGCACACCCTGGGGAGGGAATGGGATGTGCTGGTGGAGAGCAGCTCACGCAGCACCCAGTGAACCCCTGCAAAGGGATCTTGGGGGATCTGCTGGAAAGCAGCTTTGCAGAAAAGGACCTGGGAGTTGTGGTCAACAACAGGGTGACCATGAGTCACCAATGTGTCCTTGTGGCCAAGAGGCCAATGGGAGCTGGGGGACATGAGGAAGAGTGTGAGCAGCAGGTGGAGGGAGGTGATTGTCCCCCTCTGCTCTGCCCTGGTGGGGCCACATCTGGAGTTACTGTGTCCAGTTCTGGGCTTCCCAGTTGAAGCAGGACAAGGAATTACTGGAGAGAGTCCAGGGAGGGACAAAAAGATGCTGAGGGGTCTGGAGCATCTTTGTGATGAGGAGACTGAGAGAGCGGGGGCTGTTGAGCTGGAGAAAAGAAGCTGAGAGGGATGTGATCAATGGATCAATATCTCAGGGTGGGTGTCAGAGGGTGGACCAGACTCTGTTCAGTGGTGCCCAATGCCAGGGTGAGGGGCAACGGGCACAGACTGAAACACAGGAGGCTCCATCTGAACATGAGCAGAAACTTGTTTGCTGGGAGGTGCCAGAGCCTGGCCCAGGCTGCCCAGAGCGGCTGTGGAGTCTCCTGCTCTGGGACATTCAAACCCGCCTGGATCGAACTGTGTGATCTGCTCTGTGACCCTGTGTGATCTGCTCTGGTGACCCTGTGTGATCTGCTCTGGTGACCTTGCATGAGTAGGTGGGCTGGGGGATCTAGAGAGGTCCCTTCAACCCCCACCATCTGTGATTCTTCCATCTGCCTTGGCCTGCACACCTCCAGAACAGAACAAAGCAGCAGAGGCCTCACCACAAGCACCAGCACCACCGCTGACAACGCTTCTGCTTTCACACCCCGTCGTTTCACCTCCCACACTCCCCCTCACACCCACCTGAGACCGGCTTGGCCTTGGGCATCTTCCTCTTCTTCAGCTCTTCATCTTCAGGCTCATAGTTTCGCAGTTTAAGCTCCCTGGGGAGGAAAGAACACAGAGCAGTGAGACACATCCATGTATTCTCATTAGCGAGACGCACGTCTGCATCACCAGTCGGAGAAGTCAGAGAACACGGGGTCAACCAGGAGCTTGGCGGGATAGAGGTGATGTCTTGGCAAGCCTTCATAGAACAGTCTGGGTTGAAGGGACCTTCCCATGTCCCCCAGTGCCCCCCCTGCCATGACAGGGACATCTGCACCAGCTCAGGGTGCTCAGAGCCCCGTCCAGCCTGGCCTGGGATGTCTCAGGGATGGTTCATCCACCCCCTCTCTGGGTACCTGGGCCAGGCTCTCACCAGCCTTGCAAAGCTCTGAACTTCAGCTCTGCTCCCTTTTAGATCTCAACCCAGGAACAGACTTGGGATGGAAACACCAGACAAGATCCGCAATCACAAAAATATGATCCTAGAAAGGTAAATGGGAAGGACAGGGGAAAAAAATGGTATTTAGGGTAAAAGGTGGTTACCCAGAGATGCTTCTGGCAGTGCTTCAAACAGAGGTGCTGCTCAGCAGCTGTGTGGTGCAAATAATTGGAGGAAATTCAGGTTTCTGAGCAAATAAATGGGCGGTGGCGCTGGCAGTGACAGGGACGGTGACACCCCGACAACACCCAGAACTTCACCCATCGCGTCACCTCGTTCCAGGAGAGCTCAGGACTCAGCAGGCACCTCTCTCGATACTCACTGCTAATCCTCCCCCTTTCCAAGGCTTTTTACACCTCTCCTGAATAATCTTGGCCGCGAATGGACAACTATCAGATAACTTCAATCTCGGCCCCCCCGCCAGGCTGATTCCTCACCCAGGTCAAACCCTGAAAGCTTCAGGCAGAGGCATTTCCAAAACTCAGACCCCGTCCCACCTCCAGCCGCCCACACGTCCCTACGATACGTTCCGCAGATCTATACACCATTAGCACACGGGGCAAATCAAATAGATTAAACTCATTTAACGCTCGTCGATGGGTTTAATCGGTTTAAATAGAAACTGAGGCGCTCGCTGCCTGGTGATGTTGCTGTCAGCAAAGCTTTCGAATGAAGAGGAGGAGGGCAGGAAAGTTCAATGGGTGAAAGCTGCCACCTGGGGCTACTGTCCTGCAGATGGAGAAGCAAGGGAGATACAGCCCATCCCAGGGGGTTACAGCAAAGAGAAGTAAAAGAAAAGGTGAAGAAGCACCCAGGGGAGGTGAGAAGGGGAAGGTCAGTGCTTGGATGGCCACGTTTATATGGAAAGCACAAAAAACCCAACCTGGGAGGTGCGTGGAGCACAGCGGGTTTTATCCTTCCCATACCACCCCCTCTTTGGCAGCTGGGTTTATTTTCAGAGTCCAACCAGCACCACGGCAGCTGCCACCGAGGTGGTGGGAGCTCATAGGCGGAGCTCAGCAAGACCTGACTCAGCTAAACACGCCTGGAAAGCAGAGCCCAGGCGGATTAAAGAGACTTTGCAGGCGTTTCTCGTGTCATCAAACCCAGGTCCCCCGAGCCCTTAGATCAGCGCAACGCTGTGAAACACGAACAACGTCCCCAGCGCTGGGACAAAGATGCTTGAAGGAAACACGGGAGGGATGAGCCTGGAGCTGCGACATCTCCCCCAGGACAAGAGCAGCTTCTGCCGATGACAACAAGTTGTTGTGCATGGGTTTATGTGTATTTTTACGCCCTGGGAGGAGAGATTTGTTGAGTTCATCTGTGCTGGTCACCCCAGAAAGGCCATTCTTCTCAGGAATGCTGATCTTGGAGAAACGTGCATCATTTTGGTATAGGAGGAGATGCCATCTCCAGGCACACAAAATTCACCGTTATTCCGTGATTTTACAAACAATCTCCACTGAGCAGGATTTTGTTCCCAATCTGGGAGACCGGGGGAGGAAAAGGAGCAACTAATTCATCCAGGAGGTACCAAGACACGCCAGCAGGACAGGGTCTATCCAACAAAGTTTGCAGAATGCAAATGCCAAGTATCTCCCAGGCTTTCTGGTCTCCCCACCTGACGTTTAGAAGGATTTACCTGCAGCTGGAAGGGAACCCAATGCAGACTCCTTAGGGTCAGATCACCTAAAATAAGAGAGCGCCGAGCTAAACAAGCTGTTTCTTTGCATCCAGCAAGATGTTACCATCACACCTCGACGAGCGTTTTGCACGTGCGATGGGAGCTGCTGCCTGTGGAACACACAAGGAATCGAGGTTTAAATCGCTCCCCAACACTCTTCCTACCCAGAGAAGCCCCGTCTGGGCTTGCAAACAAAAGCCTCACGGTGGTCACCGGAGGTTTATCCGCAAGGTTAAAAATATAAAACCACAGGGCACAACCTGGCAGGTTCTGCCGCAAACGGGGCAGAAGGGGAAGCAGCCAACGTATGGGGCAAAGAGAACACGATCCCGCAGCGCCTGACGCTGGTGCTTTCAGATCCTTATTAAACCCATGCACAGAGAACAAACAAAAATCAATCCCTTTAATTAACCGTGCAAGGTGAGAGCAGCTCTTGCACCTGCCTCTGGTAATTCTCGGTGCTCGGGGACTCTGCCACCACAAATCGCAGCAGTTCCACGCTCCCCGGGAGGAGAAGACTTGTCTCCTTCTTCTGTGCTCAAATATATCTGTAAAGACAGAGAGAGGAGCAGCAGAGCGGTGCTACCGCAAGTAATTCTGAGTCTTGCGTCCAGCGCTGGGTCCCCAGACAGGACACACATGGAGCTGCTGGAGAGGGGCCAGAGCAGCCCCAGGAATGACCCGAGGCTGGAACAGCTCTGCTGGGGACAGGCTGAGAGTTGGGGTGTTCAGCTGGAAAAGAGAAGCTCCGGGAGACCTTAGTGTGGCCTTTCTGTGCTTAAAAGGGGCTGAGAAGAAAGATGGGGACAGACTTTTGAGCAGGGGCTGTTGTGATAGGACAAGGGGTGATGGTTTAAACTAAAAAGGGGAGATTTGAGATCTAAGGAAGAAATTGTTGCCCTGAGGGTGGTGAGAGCCTGGCCCAGGTACCCAGAGAGGTGGTGGATGAACCATCCCTGAGACATCCCAGGCCAGGCTGGACGGGGCTCTGAGCACCCTGAGCTGGTGCAGATGTCCCTGTCATGGCAGGGGGGGCACTGGGGAGTGGGGAAGGTCCCTTCAACCCAAACTATTCTGTGATTGTAACTCACAGGCAGGCAAGGGTTAAGAGTATATTCATTTAAAAGAAGTGACTGGTCTTCCACACAAGTGGGTTAAGCAAAGTTCAGGTGCCGGCGGTTCCTCTGGAGCTGCATTCCAGAGGCTGCACCTCACAAGCGATGAATTATCAGACTTGCCACAAAAACAACCAAACAGAAAAGCGGAGGCAACAACAGGCTCCGTGGCCGAAGGGGCGCGGAGGAGCCAGAGCAGCATCAGCATCTCCTTATAAATGATGGATGTGCACAACGCAGAAGTTCTCCTGCTCCTTCAGCACCTTGTGCAGTGTTTCCCAGCCCTTTCCAGCCCAAACCCACCAGGATCGCTTGGGATGGAGGCGGCTCCGGCTTCACAACAGCACTGGGTACCGATCTGTGCTGGAAGCGCCCAGGACCGCGTGAGGATTTGGGTGGCTGCGGTAATTACAGATGGAAGCGCTGGACAGACCCTCCTAAAAGCCTTTTGGGGTGGCAGGTTCCCCATTTGGAGTCAGAGATGCCTCAAAATCTGCTTTGTGCTCAGGAAAAATCCCCTTTCCTGGCTGGGGAAGGAGGAACGTCAGCTTTGCTCGGAGGCAGGTGGGTTGGGAACGGCACGGCACGCGGGGAATGCGCAGAATGCACAGACTTATCTCGATGCAAAACAGGACACTCGGAGCTGTCGGCAAGGTTGGAGTTGTGCTTTATTCCTCCAGCCCCGAGGGCTTCGTGGAGCAAAAACTGTTCCTTCAGTAGCTGAACGAGTCTTTCTGAGCCCTTTGGTGGAGCAACCACATCCTGGTGTCCTTGTGTCCAGAGAATGGGGAATGGATTTGCCAAGAAACTCCATGAAAGTGATTTCTTTAGATGTCACAGCGTCCCCGTTCCTATAGTTACTGTCACCAAACAGTATAATAAGTTGGACCCTCTGTTCTCAAGGAGCATTTAAACTAATTTCTACTCCCAGGGATTAAAAACTCTCAGTCTTCTGTGGCAATTGCTTCTCAAAAGCACTACTTTTTAATCTGAATTAATGGCAAATATATCCCCATATTTTCTGAGTAAAAAGTAATGGCAGGATCTCAAATATCTGGATATGTCAATAAAAGATATCGCTGTTTTAAAAGACAACCGTCTGCTTAGATTTAATATGAGAATGGAAACAGATTTTGCAGTCTAAGATAGTTAAATGCGTCATGAGGAATCATTGTCTTTCACATGCACTCAGCTTTTTGTGTTAATTACATACATATCGGCAAGATTATGGTAAAGACAGGAAATAAAGGAATTGCTATTTTACTACACGATATTCTACCTGAAAAAAAGGTTAATAATATTTTAGTAAGCCACTTGTGTCACTACATACATGTTATTACTCTACATATTTTATGTTTCATATAGTACCTTAGGGAACTCACTGACCATAGCAAAGCACATTGGAGCTGCACCAGCTGCTCCATGAGCACCATCTTGCTTCTGCCTCTCCGAGGACAAGGCTAAAGGCCAAGGAAAGCTGGGGAGGACATCTCCATAGAGTTTTCTTAGTGTTTCTGGAGGTGGAAAAGCAAAGAGAGCTCGGCAGGAGGACAGTGGTGTCTGCAGAGCCTGCCCAGGATCAGAGGGCATTTCTCCACCTCTCCATGTCCTTCAAGCTTCACGTCACTCCACTTAAATGTCTCTCGTGCTCGCCGGCGTCAGCTCGAGGTGCTTGATGAAGCTGGAAAAATAATCATACAAAAAGACGCTTCCTCTGCTGCATCGCCAGAACAAAGTGGTTTCAAACACCCAGATCCCAGACGGTGATTTTTGAAGAGCATCAGTAGAGCTTCTCCGTTCTTTGGAAGCAGTTTAGGGAAGTCTTGGGTGTTTTCGAGCCTATCTCGGCCATTTCAGACCATTTCCTTACCAAAGCCCTGCAGAAATAGCAGCTAGTTTGAATTATTTGCTGCCCTTTGACCTTCCAAATCCCCTGTTTTTCAGAGCCTTCTGTTTTTGCAATAGCCACCCCACCTTCTTTGAAACCAAATGTCCTGGGGCAACCACTTCCATGTTGCGCTTTCAAGAGGAACCAGCGCAAGAATTGCACTTTATTTCTCCGCATCTCCAAAAATTCTCCTTCTGTGGTGGTCCTGTGAAGCCACTACTCAAATGTGTAAAGAAATTACTGCTACAGAAGATACGAAAGAGGTCACAAATCCTCAAAAGGGTGGTGGTTTGGTGGAACCTCCTCTGCTCCATCATGTTCTCCGTGAGGGCAACAAGGTTTGGAGGCAGCCGGACAACCAAGGACAGCAAAGCAGGAGATTCCAGCATCAATCCAGGAGGTTTGGGGCCCAAATTGGAAGGAAAACACGCTGGGCTCTGGCGAAGCAACTGAATAAGGACAGCGGGGTATCTGTGGGGCCATGCGGTGACGATGTCCCCTGGGGCAGCACTCAGATGCTCTTCAGCGGCTGCAAACGCGTGTCCTCAAAGTGCCTCTTCCCTTTTCTGTTTCCAGTCGCAAACCACACAAAACAGAAACAATTTTCAAGCTTTTGCTACAGGTCCCCTCATTTTTTTTGCAAAGGAAAATCCACCGTACAGTGAGTTTAACCAACTGACGACGTTCCCCTTCTTCCTTCAGACTCTGAACCAGATTAAGAGCATCTGGGCAGTGATTTCAGGCTTAGACTCTTGTCCCCTCTTTGCTCCCCTGGGTCAATCCCCACCGGCTTGCTGCACTTCTCAGGGTGCTGGGTGATCACCTATGGGTGCTGAGGGAACCCTCACTCTGCCAAAGCACCACAAGATTTGCTCTACAACACCCACCAATTCTGGTGTAGACTTTATTTCACAACCTCCTGGTTGTGCACTGCACTTTCCTACCCAGCTTGTCCCCTTGCAGAGAGCTCTGACATCTGGGAGCATCACCTCCTGCTGCAGCTTCCCTGGAGGATTCTCTACAGTGAGGTCCACACATCTCCAAGCTGCCTCATTGCGCAAAGCGACCTTTCCAGCAACCAACACTATCTGCAGCTGCTCTGACGTAGGAACCAAGAAATTAACTCTTCCCACTTTTGCAGTGTTGGTCAAGAGCGGATGAACGTGAGCCAGAGGGTGCCCAGGTGGCCAAGAGGCCACCAGCATCCTGGCTGGTACCAGCACTGGTGTGGCCACCAGGCCCAGGGCAGTGACCGTCCCTGTGCTGGGACATGGGGAGGACAAACCGTGAATCCTGGGGGCAGTTTTGGGCCCCTCACGCCAAAAAAGGCCTTGAGGTGCTGGAGCGAGTGGAGAGAAGGGAACGGAGCTGGTGAGGGGCTGGAGCACAAGTGTGATGGGAGCGGCTGAGGGACCTGGGGGTTCAGCTGGAGAACAGGAGCTGAGGGGAGACAGGGACACAAAGAAACGGCCTCAAGTTGCGCCAGGGGAGGTTGAGGTTGGATGTGGGGAACAATTTCTTCCCCAAAGGGCTGTGGGGCATTGGAACAGGCTGCCCAGGGCAGTGCTGGAGTCACCAGCCCTGGAGGGCTGGACAGATGGACGTGAGGTTCTCAGGACACGGGGCAGGGACAGGGGTGGGTTATGGTTGGACTCCATGATCTTGAGGGGCTGTTCCAACCAAACCAATTCTATGATTCCATGACTCACGTCACATACCAGGTTAGTCAAGGTTCTCCTCACACCCCCTCTCACAGCAGGACGGGGATGTCTCTAACGCAGAGGTCCGGCACTGTTGTTTGATCAAGAGGGCGAAGTTGTCGTCATCATTCCTGGATTCCTTGCCCAAGGCAGAAAAGCAACGAGCAACAAGCAGAGGCAGAGACCCACCAGCACCCACCCTGCGAGGAGCAACCTCTGGGGCAGCTCCTGCTCAAACAGCCTAGCGAGTCGGAGCACGTCCTCCCCGCGAGCAGCTGCCAAAAGGCACTCGACGCATGCCAAAAACCGCCCCGATTAACACCGTGAGCCCCCAAAACTTGCCGGGGCAGCTGGTTTCTCAGGACGTGCTTCTTCTGAGAGCAGAGATGGGGAGAGACGTATCCCCAGGTGTTACAGGAGAGCTGCAAGAGATGGTCTTGAAACACCAGTAGGTTCCACCAGGCCGTCCTACCTCCTACATCGCTTTACCAGGCACCTGAGCACTTTCCAAGAAGATACGAGCAACTTCACCATCAGTCAATACAACCAGGATGAAACCCACACTTGATCTGCAGCATGGGACCCAGGCGGCGATGTGCAAACCCCCACCTTATGCTCCTCCACGTGCTGGTGAAAGAAAATGCTTTGCCCATAGTTTCTCCACCCACTTCAGATGGTCGTGGGTCAGAAACCATCTGCCACCCTTGAGTCTCAAGCCAAAAAGAGGCCCTGAAGGTACCTGGGTAGCATGTGGATGGCCACAGGACCTCAAAATCTTCTTAGGTGGCCCCAAAGCAGGGCAAAGCAGGACTTTGCCACAGCTCTGCGCTTCAAGAACCAGGTTCAGATCCGCTGTCTCAGCACAAGGTGTGTGAACAAAGCTCCAGGAAAGCTCAGGGTGACATGTGGCCTTGACCCCCCACACCACACCAAGACCTCTCCCACTGGTCAGATGGGTCGGATGATGGTCTGAGCAGGTCACACAGAGGTCTCAGCGCCCAAAAACCAACACCCAAAACGCCGCAGTTCGGTTACAGCCAGGAAGACAGGTCACCAGGTACCCATTGAACACATGGGTGCCTGGGTGCAGCCAGGCTTTGGAACAGCTGGAGCTCCATGGGGCCGTCCCTGTGAAAGCAGATCTTCTCCCAAATGTCTCCTCCAGCATGAGATGGGCACAGCACAAACCAGAGGGGACAGTTTTGAGCCCCTGACGCCAAGAAAGGCCTTGAGGTGCTGGAGCGAGTGGAGAGAAGGGAACGGAGTTGGTGAGGGGCTGGAGCACAAGTGTGATGGAGCGGCTGAGGGACCTGGGGGATTCAGCTGGAGAACAGGAGCTGAGGGGAGACAGGGACACAAAGAAACGGCCTCAAGTTGCCCAGGGGAGGTTGAGGTTGGATCTGGGAACAATTTCTCCCCCAAAGGGCTGTGGGGCATTGGAACAGGCTGCCCAGGGCAGTGCTGGAGTCACCAGCCCTGGAGGGCTGGACAGACGGACATGAGGTTCTCAGGGCATGGGGCAGTGCTGGGGTGGGTTATGGTTGAACTCCATGATCTTGAGGGGTTGTTCCAACCAAAATGATTCTATGATTATACGATTCTGATTCACCCACCTCAACTCCTGTTCCTCCTCCAGCACCCAGCAAAAGGTGCGATGTTACAGCCTTGGGGTTGGAAGGGCCCTGGAAAGCTCATCCAGTGCAATCCCCCCATGGAGCAGGAACACCCAGATGAGGTTACACAGGAAGGTGTCCAGGCGGGTTGGAATGTCTGCACAGAAGGAGACTCCACAACCCCCTGGGCAGCCTGGGCCAGGCTCTGCCACCCTCACCCCAAACAAATTGCTTCTCATCTTTAAGCAGAACCTTTTGTGTCCCAGTTTGCACCCATTGCCCCTTGTCCTGTCACTGGTTGTCAATGTCAGTGTCCCCTGGAGATGTGGGGTCCATCTATGCAGACACCGATCAGACACATCTGGCAGCACACCGGCGCAGCGGTTGCCATCGCTCCAGCCCCGGCTGCCCTGTGCAGCTCCAGCCAACGCTGAGCAGACTCTTGGCCGCTCTGTGTTTTTGTGCAGAGATTAAAAACTACAAAGCGGTTTTGCCCGGCCCCGTGACATTCTCCATTTCCCAACCCGCCTCCCCCAGCTCCTCCCCAAAATTCATCTCTGCACGGCACGGAACTGCAATTTTAAAGGATGACTAAGTGTCAAAACACCGGCAGCTGATTAACAGCAGCTCGCTAAAGTTTCACTTCTAGTTCAGTCAAAGCTTTTTATTCCCCCCCCCGGCTTCAAGCCCTACCTTGAATTTTTATTTACACTTTTAACATCCTTGATGAGCTCTGCTTGCAGAACTGCAGCCCAAATTTAAACCTCGACACCTCTCTGGCTCCCTTTGGGGTGGCAAAGCCAGGCTCAAGCCAGGCCTGGCTTTAAGCAGCGCCTTACAGATCCCCAAGTCCCAACAGACTGTTTTTCCCCCCAGGAACCAGGCGGAAAGGCCGAAGTCCATCCACACCCTGTTCCTTGCAAAGGCTGCACCAGGAGGTGTTTCCTGGGCAGTGGATTAAGCCTAAGTAGTTACAAATAAAAATGAAATCAAATAAGCCGAGCTCTTTGCAATTACAGACCTAAACTCCCCTGGGAGCTCAGATCAGAGCTGAAATGGCTGCAAGCGTCTCGGGGTGTTCACTTAGGGCTTCATCAGCGCTTGTTTCTGCTGCGGGAGCTTGAGAGAAAACAAGGAATAAAAAATGGAAAGAAAAGAGATCAAAAAATGAAAGGGGGGTGGGGAGATTTGAGTCGGTCAGAAATAAAACCAACAGGAAGCCGTCAAAAAGCGTGTCGACACATAGCCAGCAAGAAAGTATTAGTAAAGGCAGCACCTGGTGCTTCTACAGAATATTTAGGATGTTCTGGGGCAGAAGGTGCAGCTGCAGGGCTGGAGGAGCTTTTTGGGGCTGTCGTTGCACCTAAAACCAGCGCTCAGCCACGGGATTATTCATTGAAGCACCAGGTTTCCTCTCCTCATGTTGTGTGCATGGTGGTTTTCAGCTCGAGAAAGCAGCACAGGTGCCGAGATGCTTGTTTGGGGGGAGGTTTGCATGGAAGGGTTTCAATCACCAGGAGCCCTCGTGTCCCAAATTCAGGGTAAATTATCTCAGTTCACCTTTTGCCACCTTTAGCGTCCAGCGGTTCCCTTTTGCAAAGAGTGGAGAAAGCTCAGCTACACTGTTGGGAAATCAAAATCTAAACCGAAGTCAAGTTATCAGCTCACCAGCCTTCACATCTTGTTAAAAACACACAGCGACACACATTCAACAAGTAAAGCAAAAGGTAAGAATCACCTGAGGCAAATTTGGGATTCAAACGTTGTCCGCAGAGTGGATCGTGGTTTAATTTGCCTTGCAAAGTCACGTTTGGATCCCGATAAAACACGCTGTGGCTGGACAGACAAAGAGCTACAGAATCCTGCAGGAAAATCCATCCGGAAAGCAAAATTTTGCCCCAAAAGTTGCTTACCCAAAGGAATCAGCAGGTATTTCAGGACTGTGTGCCCATGTTTGCGGGGAGTTTTATGCATCATTGGATCTTGCAGGGGACGTGGGTTCCTACTCAACACCTTTGCTCTTGATGTATAAAGCTCAGTGAAGTTTCAAGGGCATCACCCACAGGCAAGGAAAGGGGTTTTTTGGCTGAACCTGCCACAAGATGAACAAGCGGCTGATGGAAAAAGTGATTTGCCAAGCTGACGGTAGTGACGATAAAGCCCCGGTGTGAAAGCGTGTCACCTCCAACATGCTCCCGGCCGCTGGGTTAAAGAGCAGCAAACCCAGCCTGAAACACAGTCAGGGTAGAAATAAAAGTGATTCAGAATTCCAGTTTGGGAGCAGGAGTACATGGTTGCGGACAAGTGATGCTCCTCGTCACGGTGCGTCACCTCGCCACACAGTGTATCAGAATCGTGGAATGACACAATATTTGGGGTTGAAAAGACCTTAAAGATCACTGAGATCCCACCCCTGCCATGACAGGTACATCTGCACCAGCTCAGGGTGCTCAGAGCCCCGTCCAGCCTGGCCTGGGGTGTCTCGGGGATGGTTCATCCACCACCTCTCTGGGAACCTGGGCCAGGCTCTCACCACCCTCAGGGCAACAATTTCATTATATCCAGCATGAATCTCCCTCCTTCAGTTTAAACCATCGCCCCTTGTCCTATCACAACAGGCCCTGCTCAAAAGTCTGTCCCCATCTTTCTTATGGGCCCGTTTTAAGCCTGAAAAGGCTGCACTAAGGTCTCCCCGGAGCTTCTCTCCTCCAGCTGAACACCCCAACTCTCTCAGCCTGTCCTCCCACTCCTGGAGACACCCCAGGCCACCCCCAGCATCCAAAATTTCTTCCTTATATCTATTAATAATCTAAACCTCCCCTCCTTTAGCTCGAAACCATCACCCCTTATCGAGTATCAAGTGGCAGGGCTGGAAAGCAAGAGCCATTTATTCATTATTCATCCTCATTTCCAAGATCTCAAGCTCCCGTTTCAGCTTTCACCCCACACCTCGGTGTCTTTTCCGGCACCAAACCCAACCCCGGCGCCTACAGAGACAATTCAGCCTCGGTGGCAGGTCTCAAAAGCCACTTTCAGCCCCAAATCCAGGTGGGATGTTGAAAAGAATGGCTGAATTTTAGGCTGGAAGTTAATCCCGAGAAGCAGCGAGGGTTTTGCTCCACTTTCTCAGCAGATCACACGTGCTTATTTGCAGCAGCATCCCCCACCGAGGAGCCTTCTAGCCCATGAAACCACAAGAAAAGGTCATGTCCCGCATCTTCAAACCCAATTTTACCCCCTGTCGTCACCAAAGGAGACCTGACGATGTTTTTACCGGCAGGAAACTGAGCGCGGCGTCAGCCGGTCCTGCCAGGAGCGACGCTCTCGCCTCGGTTAGAGCTGCGCTCACATTTTCCGGCGACACGAGCGACCAGCGGTGGGTCGCGGTTACACAGCCACGTGCATGGAAAATCAAGTAAAATAACAATCCGCACTTACAATGACACACGTGCAGGGGAAGGAGATGCCGCAAAGGCTGCTGAACTCAACGGGGGATAAATGCTCCTGATGGCACCAATTTCCCATCTGTAGCCCCAGAAAATCAGCCTCAGGCTCTTCCCCTTTATTCCTCCTCTCAGATCATTTGCGCCACGAGATGAAATAATAAAAAATATGACTTGCATGGTAGAGGACAAGGAAAGATCCTAATTAGCAAACAGGAGAGCAGCACCTGAACAACAGAATCACAGAATCCCAGAGTATCAGGGGTTGAAGGGCCCTGGAAAGCTCATCCAGTGCAATCCCCCCGTGGAGCAGGAACACCCAGATGAGGTTACACAGGAAGGTGTCCAGGCGGGTTGGAATGTCTGCACAGAAGGAGACTCCACAACCCCCTGGGCAGCCTGGGCCAGGCTCTGACACCCTCACCCCAAACAAGTTGCTTCTCATACTTAAGTGGAACCTCCTGTGTTCCAGTTTGCACCCACTGCCCCTTGTCCTGTCACTGGTTGTCAAAGTCAGTGTCCCCTGGAGATGTGGGGTCCATCTACGCAGACACCGATCAAACACATGTGGTGGCATGTTAGAGCAGTGGTCACCATCACTCCTTTCCCAGCTGCCCTGCCCAGCTCAAGCCAACGCCAAGCAGGCTCTTAGCCACTGCGTGTACCCATTACCCCTTGTCCTATCACTGGTTGTCACGAAGAAGAGCCTGGCTCCATCCTCCTGACACTCCCCCTTTAGATATCTGTAAACATTAATGAGGTCACCCCTCGTTCTCCTCTTGTCCAGCTCCAGAGCCCCAGCTCCCTCAGCCTTTCCTCACACGGGAGATGCTCCACTCCCTGCAGCATCTTGGTGGCTGCGCTGGACTCTCTGCAGCAGTTCCCTGTCCTGCTGGAACTGAGGGGCCACAGCTGGACACAAGATTCCAGGTGTGGTCTCCCCAGGGCAGAGCAGAGGGGCAGGAGAACCTCTCTGACCTACTGACCACCCCCTTCTAACCCACCCCAGGTCCCATTGGCTTCCTGGCCACAAGGGCCCAGTGCTGGCTCATGGTCACCCTGCTGTCCCCAGGACCCCCAGCTCCCTTTCCCCTACGCTGCTCTCCAACAGCTCATTCCCCAACTTACACTGGAACCTGACACACACACACGAGAGGCAAGTGGGAATAAATAAATAATTACTTGTGCTTGACGGTCTCCTCCTCGTCATCTTCTCTAGGCTGCTTGTTCTCGCGTTCGCTGCTGTCCTTATTCTGAAAGAAGGAGAATTTTACCTGTCAGGCATTGGAAATGACCCCAGAAATCCCCGCCGAGGGCACAAGACAAACAGCACCACACGGCTTGGAATGATTTTTAAATGACGATACCTTTAAATTAAGCCCGTTTGTCTTTTTTCTCCCTTTAGGATTCTGCTTGTGCACCGATATCAACTGTTATTACTGGTAACGGCATCAGCCCTGAGAGCAAACGGCGAGTTGCAATCAATACCAGAGCTTAAAAACCACCGCACAGGTCCCTTTATTTTCTCCTAAATAAGGATTTCGGGTGTTTTAACAGGTTGTGAAACGTGCCAGTAGAAACCAAACCGTGACCAGCACAATGAAAGGGTCCCAATTCAGCTCCAGAAACACCGTGTGGGACCATAAACCGATTTCTCTTGACCGGGGTGTCACAGTGTTGTGAAGAGGCTCATTTGGCATCGTCCAGACACCGCTACCAACAGCTTAATAGTTGGGTTACCAATTATACTTATTATCCAACCAGGCGCAGGTATCGAGCGTTCACAATAACCAGCTGGGACGGGGTTGGGTTGGTTTTTATATTGATTAACTCATTTCATTCAACCGCTGAACAAAGTATGTGAATATCCAAATCTACCCTTATTTTATAGAGTATATTCTTATAGCAGACGCAATGAATGAACAACTTAATCAGAAGCTGCTGCTCTTCTAATTAACTCCTTCCTCATCCTCCAAATGAAAAGGAAAATACGGCCGCTCCAGCAGACAACAGGTTAAGTCTTTATTTCCTTGAGTGTGGCTCATTCCAGGGTTATCACCCAAGTTACCTGAGAATAAATACACTTTATTTGTAATATCTGGCTACGATTCTCAGTCCCACAAACACACGGGGGCTGTTGTGCCAAAATTCATCTGCCTTTCCACAAGAACAGCTCGGAGACCACATAAACTAGTTTCAATAAATACCTTTTCATGGCACCACAAAGGTTACCAGCCCATTCTTCCCAATTCAAAGAGATTAAAGCTCTGGGTCAGCCTGTTCAAAGCCTTTTTGTTTTAACCCTGAAACAGGTTTATATCTCTCTTGGGAAGATCACAATGAAAAATCGGTTATAACCAGAATACAACCAACATCACTTTCTGATCAGAAATCACTTCGATGAGTCGCTTGCTCTGTTAAAAGCTTTGCCGGAGAGTTCAAACATCTAATTAGCTTCAAAATTACATACCAACTAAATTATTCCCAACCTCTGAGAGGGTCGGAAAGGTTTCCCTGGCTCAACAGCTTATTTATCACGTGCATCTCAACTACATAAACTTTCAAACTCTATCCGGCGACCTGGGTTAAAAATTAGATGACGTGCAAACAGGGAGATGAGCCAGTTCTGGTTCGGGCTCGACCACGATCAGAGTTGTTCAGGTTCAGCTCCTGAGCAAAGGGCAAGAAAAACGGTCCCGTCGTCTTAGAAAAGAGAAAAATACCATTAAAATAGATATATATTTAGAAAGAAAATTGTTCCTAAAAATGATATTTACAGAATCACAGAATGGAGTGGGTTGGAAAAGACCTCAGAGCTCATTCAGTCCAACCCTTGGTCCAACTCCAGTCCATTGACCAGATCACGGCACTAAGTGCCATGGCCAATCTCAGTTTAAAAACCTCCAGGCCGGTGAGTCCAGCACCTCCCTGGGCAGCCATTCCAATGCCTGACCACTCTCTGCACAGAATTGCTTTCTCATCTCCAGCCTCAATTTCCCCTGGCAGAGTTGAAGCCCATGGCCCCTTGTCCTATTGCTGATGCCTGGGAGAAGAGCTCAATCCCCCCCTGGCTAGAACTGCCCTTCAGGTGGTTCTAGAGAGTGCTGAGCTCCCCTCTAAGCCTCCTCTTCTCCAGACTAAGCAAGCCCAGCTCCCTCAGCCTCTCCCCATGGGTCTTGTGCTCAAGTCCCTTCCCCAGTCTTGTTGCTCTTCTCTGGACCCGCTCCAGCACTTCAATCTCTTTCCTTCAGTTCAGTTTCAACTCCCTGTTTGCAATTTTAAGTCCATATTTCAAGGGTCTTCTCCCAGTATTTATTTTTAAGACCTTGCAATACTTGCACAGACATTTTTTGATCAATAAAGACGGTGAGCTGGTCTGCATAACCTGGGTGAGCTTCGTGCTACGTCACATTTCAACAACCTTCACATTATTTAAAATTGTGGGAAGCACCTCCTTGCACTCTGAAATCTCTTCTCATTCCTTTAACCTCTTCATACTTCAAGCTGGTAGAGCCCACATTCCCCTCGTTCTTGCTAGAATTTCATCCAGGAGGGTTATAAGCAGAACTGCAGGTGTGGGCCCACCAGGGCAGAGCAAAGGGGGACAATCACCTCCCTCCACCTGCTGCTCACACTCTTCCTCATGTCCCCCAGGTCCCATTGGCCTCTTGGCCACAAGGACACATTGGTGACTCATGGTCACCCTGTTGTTGACCACAACTCCCAGGTCCTTTTCTGCAAAGCTGCTTTCCAGCAGATCCCCCCAAGATCCCTTTGCAGGGGTTCACTGGGTGCTGCGTGAGCTGCTCTCCACCAGCACATCCCATTCCCTCCCCAGCGTGTGCTCGGAGAGAATGAGGCAGCACTTGTGGCTGTGAGGACAAACAAAAGCCAGTGTGGGGACCTGCATCAAGCCAGCGTGCTGCAAAAGGGACGGGTTATCCCTTTTCTTTCCAAAATTCAGGTAGCTTGGAAACCTCTGCGCTCCTGCTCGCCACAACCCAAGGTGGAAAAGCCCCTGGGATGAACAGCGTGTTTCAAAAAGGTGGACCCAGCTTCCTAAAATCACTGAGTCATTTCGGTTGGAAAGGACCCTCAAATCATCAAGTCCAACCATAACCCACCCCTGGCACTGCCCCATGTCCTGAGAACCTCATGTCCGTCTGTCCAGCCCTCCAGGGATGGTGACTCCAGCACTGCCCTGGGCAGCCTGTTCCAATGCTCCACAGCCCTTTGGCGAAGAAATTGTTCCCACATCCAACCTCAACCTCCCCTGGTGCAACTTGAGGCCATTTCTTTGTGTCCCTGTCTCCCCTCAGCTCCTGTTCTCCAGCTGAACCCCCAGGTCCCTCAGCCGCTCCATCACACTTGTGCTCCAGCCCCTCACCAGCTCCGTTCCCTTATCTCCACTCGCTCCAGCACCTCAAGGCCTTTCTTGGCGTGAGGGGCCCAAAACTGAACACAGGATTCAAGCTTTGACCTCACCAGCACCGAGTACAGTGGCACAATCACTTCTCTGGTCCTACTGGCCACACTGTTCCCGGCACAAGCCAGGATGTTCTTGGCCTTTTTGGCCACTGGGCACTCGCTGGTTCACGTTCAGCCACTGTCACCAACACCCCCAGGTCCTTTTCCAGCTGCTCTTCCCCAACCTGCAGCATTCATGGGGTTGTTGTGACCCAAGCGCAGGACCCGGCCCTTGGCCTTGGTGAACCTCAGACCATCGATCCAGCCGGTCCAGATCCCTCTGTACGGCCTTCCCACCCTTGAGCAGATCAACACTCCCACCCAAGTTGGTGTAATCTCCAAATTTACTAAGGGTGCACTCAATCCCCTCATCCAGACCATTGATAAAGACATTAAACAGAACTGGCCCCAGTACTGAGCCCTGGGGACACCACCCATGACTGGATTTGTCCCGTTCACCACAGCTCTTTGGGCCCGGCTCTCCAGTTGGTTCTTTATCCATCACAGCTACACCATCCAAGCCATGAGCTGCAGCTTCTCCAGGAGAATGTTGTGGGATACAGTGTCAAATGCTTTACTGAGGTCGAAGTGCACAACATCCACAACCTTTCCCTCATCTACTAGCTGGTTCACCTTGTCATAGATCTGGTCAGGTCGGGTTATGGTTGGACTCGATGATCCTGAGGGTCTCTTCCAACTGAAATTATTCTATGATTCTCCTGTACTTCAGCAGAATGGAAAACAGCATCATGAGGATGGTCACCATTTCCAACCTGTTCATCACTGACAAAATTGTCCTTTAAATTACATACCCTCCCGTCACCCGCCGCTAATCAGGATGCACCAGGCGGTGAGTGGAACACCAAGGTCTGAAATGGATTCCTAAGATCAGGCTTTCCCCCTCCCCGCCCCCAGCAAACAAAACATATTAAGGTTGGTTCCCTGTTTGCAAAAATAACAGCCCGTAAACAAGATTTTGGTTTCATGAGCAGAGTGATACAAACCCCTGGACGCAGGGCAGAGACGACGAAGGCGACGAGGCCACAAACCTCTGCGAAGAGGCTGCTCGTCACCAGCTCTCCAAAAAAATGGGGTTCCTAAAGCAAAACGTGATGGATGTGGCAGAGGATCGCTGCTCCTCTTCCCATTGCTGAGGGTTTTCATTGTACCTCCAGCCAGGCTGTGCTGCCTTCCCCCCTTACACGCTCCCTACCCAGCGCTTACCACGAGGGTTTCCTGTGCCGCTCCGCTTCACGCAAGCTGAAAAAGGCAGAATTATAAGATAAGAGCGGCTTTAGTCCAGATTCCGCTGGAGGGAGTGTCACGGGTTTCTAAATGACACACAGAAATATAAATTGCGGCTGATTCGAAGCGTTTCTGGGTGGTTTCAGGCTGGAGCAGTGAGCGGGGGGCACGGTGGAGAAGATCCTGCCTCTGCTTTCCACGCTTCCTCACCCAAAATTCTGGGGTTTCCTGCTGTGTACGAAAGCTGAATTTCCAATTGCTCCACCAGAAAGAGGCGATTAAGGTGTTTGAGGCCTTAGAGACTGTGACCAGGAGCAGGAGATGGAAAGGACCCATTCGGAGCTCACAGCGGCTTGATCTTTGCACCCCCTTCTATTATATCTCCTCCGTGAGCACCAGAGATGCAGCCCATGGGTTGACAATGCCCGTCGCTTTGGGTAGCGATAGACAAATTGTAGCATTATAGAATTGTTTCGGCTGGAAAAGACCCTCAAATCATCGAGTCCAACCATTAACACTGTCAATAACCCATGTCCATGAGAACCTCATCTGTGCAAGCGTTACCTGCATCCCCTGCGCTCTCCAGGTGCATACCCTAAAATTATATTCAAAATTCACATCAGTCTGAAATCATACAGCCAAATTCCGCGGGGAACGCCTGAGC
This sequence comes from Nesoenas mayeri, assembly GCF_963082525.1. Lineage (NCBI taxonomy): Eukaryota > Metazoa > Chordata > Aves > Columbiformes > Columbidae > Nesoenas > Nesoenas mayeri. The sequence continues at coordinate 163,111,504 of NC_137543.1, forward strand.
AGAACAGAGATGGCGGTGCTGAGAGCCATTAATAAGTAGACAAAAGGGTGGGGAATAACGTTCCCTTGATATTTTGCTCAGCACAGAAGGAGGTGACCAAGTGCCCTTGCAAAGAGAAGCGATGGGGTTTGTGACCAACGTCTTCCTGGGCAGGGAGGTGGAGGAACATCCCTCTCCAGCCGCTGCAGAACCTGAAACCCCGGGCAAGACGCGGAGCTGTGGGGAGGATCCTGTGCCCCTCGGGAGCGAAGAGTCGTCGAACGGCAGATCCCGTTACCGCGATCGTTAATTGATATGGAGGCGGCCTCTCGAACACGCAACTTCTCTTACAGCTCCGCGTTTTACCGCTGCCCCGTCTCTCTGCGGATTTATCCCGTCCCTCGGGGCTTTGACACAGCGACGGCGTCGTGAGGTTCTCTATTGCACTCTGAATTTCTTTCTTAAGATCTGTCGCTTCAACGTCCTCTCTGAGTATTTCTGTTTAACAACTGTGTCACAATCTTCTGTTTCCTAACACAGGAAGTATTAATATTGCTCCCCAAAACAGCACTTGCCCTAATTACCAGCTCATCCTTCAAGTGTTTCGATGCGTTTCCCTTCGCTCGCTGGTGGTCGCATCCCACAGGTGCACAGCAACAACAATCCGACTCTCACTATTTTTCGGTTCGACTTCATTTCAAACCTTAATGCCGCAAAAGGAGCCAAAAATAACCTTCTTGCCGTTCCACTTTCGCTCGAGCGATTCCTCTTTTCAAGGCACCCCGTGCCGAGGTGTTTATTATTCGCTGTAAGACGTAAAGTTGGAGATGCACACGAGTCTACGAGACCATTCATCAACTGCCTGCAAAGGTCATTCCCACCCTTTGGTCTCTGGAAAGAGATGCTCCAAAGAGAAGCTCCAAAGAGAAGCTCCTATGAAGCTTCTTTCATATGAAAAAGCTTCCTCGCTTGTAGTCTCCTACCTATTTTAATTCACAGACGTCGCAACGCTTGGCTTGTAGCTTCCTATACAAAGACTTCTGATCTGTGGCCTCCTGCTCTTCACAGAGATGGAAATAATCAAATCCACTGCATGTTCAAGGCATAAATCTGAGAAGATTTGCATCAGGTTGTCCCCAGAAGGGTGTCAGCCACCTTTCTGCAAGGCCTATAACAAGCTTTACATGAAATAACTAAACAGCTTGCGCTTCAGATGATGTCTGAAAGGTTCAGAAGCCAGGTCCTGCAAACCTGGGATGTAAATGACATAATTGGACCTGTAAAAATGATGTTAAAACACAGGCCCAGGTTGCCCAGAGAGGTGGCAGATCATAAAATCACAGAGTAGTTGGGTTGGAAAGATGTCCCTGCTCATGGCAGGGGTGGCACTGGGGGAGCTGGGAAGGTCCCTCTAACCCAACCCATTCTATGATGCTCTGCTCACCATTAATCACGTAAATTAATTGCATCAATAGTTTGCTCTCCTCCTGGCCAGCACCAGGCAGGGACAACATCTGACAGTTCAACATTGAGAAATGGATAGTGACGATGTTGTAAAAAGGGTTCTTTGTAAGCACGGTTGAGGATTGACACGTAGCAGGAGGGTAGAGGAGACGACAACTTCTGGGTCATTACTTGGGAGACGAGTCCATCTCCTTCCACCATCCATGGTCCAGGCAGAAACTTTATTTGCCTGCTAAAGAACAACAGGATTGACCTCCCATTGCAAAATATCAGGGTCCTCCAGCGTTTTGGGGAAAACATCCCTTGTTGTGTTCTACCCTTTCCTAGTCTTGAGGTGGGTGGTATCACTCACCAAGCAGGACGTAAACCTGGAAGATCAGCAGAGAGGAACGCGGTGGCAGAACATGAACTTTGTCTATCAAATTACAAAGGAATTTACCTGCAGTAAAGCAAACTCTCCGACCCATCGCGTGTTTCTCTGCATGCGGAGCAGGTCTTGGTGACCCACAAGAAGCATCTGCTGCAGGGAACGCAACGTCTGGAGGAATATTCACCTCTCTCCAGGGCTTCATCACGTTATAATGATCTTCTTTGATAAACCACCAGATGAACGTGGCTTCTTTTCCCCTATTCCCACTGACTTTTTAAGATGCCTCCAAACGACTAAGGGAAATAATTGGGTGTAGAGGCCCCAAAACGCAACATTTCTGCCAGTTGACGATTCCTCGTTGACAGCTACTAAGTTATGGGTTACCTAGGTCAGAGCTGTAATTTTTAAGCAATATTAACCTTTAAGCAATATTAACCTTGATTAACCTATTAATCAAATTTACATGACAAAATGACACTCGCTTTTTCTTACTCCTCATTACAAGCACTGCAAATGAGGCTTTTTCACCATCCCGCTTCACACCTACGGTGGCCAAACTGACTTCATCCACATTACCCTCCTTTTGCCTTTGCTTTTAAATAGTGGTGTTTTAGTAGCGCTTTTCCAGCCCTTTGGAATTTATGCAGAATTCAGAAAGGACTTAAATCAAAACGCAGCAGGTCAACAATCTCTTCAGCTGATTATTTTTGGCTTCCTAGGTGCAAATTACCTACAAGTGCTAATTTTAAGTGTTTTTGCGAAATGTCTGATATCCTCTCATCACCGTTGGTCTGGCAAGCAGCTCATCATTCCCACATGACGCCAGTTCGTCACTTAACTCCTTCCCAAATACTTTATAAATTTAAGCATATATTTGTTTCCTCCTCTTCTATTCTCTTCTTCTCCTCCTCTTCTATTCTCTTCTTCTCCTCCTCTTCTATTCTCTTCTTCTCCTCCTCTTCTATTCTCTTCTTCTCCTCCTCTTCTATTCTCTTCTTCTCCTCTTCTCTTCTCTCTCCTCCCCTTCTTCTCTCTCCACCATCTTTGAAAAACAGTCCAAAATTCCCCAAATCACAAGAACTGAATTGCCACCTTTTGATATCTGCCTACATTTCTCAATTTGCCTTTTTATCACTTTATTCCTGCCCAGCTTTTGGATCCCCCAGGCGATTAAGTTGTCCCTGTATGCTCATATTAAATACAACCCAGCCATCCCCTGGCAACCCCTAAAAGTCAACAAAACCACCTGACAGCTTCTCCTCTTCCCTAATATCAACTTATTTTCCTTGGGGATTGAGCGGAATACTAACGATCTCCTTATCTTCCACTTAAGGCTCAGGGGATGGTCACGTTACCCAGTCAAGTGCTTCTTTGGCACAAATAACTGTCTCTTTTGGAGGAGTTAAAACAAGGTCAGTGCTGGAATAAAAGCAAGTTTGATCTCTTGAGTTGAGCTGTTCCTATTCCCATTTACCAGCTGCCGAGAGCCCGCGTAATGAAAAACACCAGACTTCTAATATCTCCGACAACTGGAACACTCCCAGGTCATAAAATCCAATTTTCCGAACACAACAAGGAAATAACTTCATCCAGGTAACGAGTATTCATCTTTGGTGGTTATATTCACGTTTCCTTTGGTATTCCTTGTACTGAAGGATATGTGGCTGTCAGGGTTACGGCGCTTTGGTCCGAGCGTGGCACGTCCTGGTGCTTTTCAGTCCTTGTTTGCCCCGGATTGAAGCACCGATGCCCTTGAAACCTGGCACGGCAGCTGCTGTTTCAAGGCATTTAACGCCAGGACGCAAAAAGCCAAGTCGTAAAACGTCACCGCGAAGCTGAAGGTTTCCCTTAAAACATGGCTTAAAACAAGTCATTTCCATTCTCTAAGTACCCAAAAATAAAGGATCTCATCATAAAATTTTACGGCAAAAGGCTCTGAATATAAAAACATCATTAAAGCATCAACAGTATCCGAGATCCATCAATATTCTCAAAAGCTGTTTGGAATCCATTTGCTCATAGCCACCCTTGCGGTAATTGTATAAAAACCCATGATTTTTAAAAGCTGGAGCTTCTGTGTCCCTGCTGCTTGTTCCTTATTGAAATCTTAATCCTGGTTCAGCCGGAGCTGGTTACTATGGAAATGGTTAAATCGGAGCCCGAACAATGTGACTTCCCGCAAGAAACAAACACAAGGCACAAAAACCAGCTCTGAAAACTAAACACCTCGGTTTATGCGCCTGCCGCCCAAAAGATAACCTCACACTTCCAAAAGGAAACAGATTTTTAATAAGTTTTTTTTTATTAATAATTGTCTTGTTTATATAGTAAACAAGCAGAAATATTTCCTGCTTTCAAACCACTCCAAGTGACCCTAAAACGGCCGCGGTTTGCTGGTTTAAATAGACGCGTTATCACGAATTCAGAAGCCGCGTGTTTGCGTTGCAAACAGCAAAGCACGGAAAATGTTCCCGAGTTGCCGTCCCCAGGTGAAATCAGTGGGACGAATAAGCCCCAGATCGGAACTACAGGCGTTTTCTTGAAGAAATTACATATAAAAACACCCGAGTTTCAATTAGATGTTCAGAGTTTGAGGGGAAAGGAATAGGAACTTCTGAGCAGGGATAAAATGATATTTGAAAGCCAGAACACTCGTTCAGGCCACAAAGAGCTGGAAAAGCCATGAACAAGCTTCTCCATCCCAAGACAACAGAAAAATCAATCATTACATTCCATATAGGACACCAACAAAGCAAAATTAAAGATATGTAGAGGAAAAGCAATGGGAGGATTTGGCTGAACTCCTGCACACATGTAGTCTACAAGGTCCCTCTCATGGCTTTGTCTGACAGATGACCAAAGAAAACCACTTCACGCCGAATTTCCTCAGCATCACCCATTTCGGACCAATTCTTACCGTTCTTCTCCATGCCCTGAAGAAGTTTAACTCTTTAATTCAATTAATTTAACTTAATTCTTTAATGTAATGCTCCATCTTCGCCCCAGAATTTCTCGCCACACTGATGCAACCAACTCATCACGATTTGGCTCGGCATAAGAGGCTGGTCTGACATTGTTACTGATCTTGTTAACGACGGATACATGGATGCGTTGGTGTTGGCTGCATTAGGTTACTAGAGATGCTCCTGGTGGTTATTCAAGGTGCTTTTGGTGGTTATTAGAGATTAGAGATGGTTAATAACCATTAAAGATGGTTATTAGAGGTGCTCTTGATGGCTAGTAGAGGTCTTCACAGTATCGTTGGGGTTGGAAGGGACCTCTGGAGATCATCGAGTCCAACCCACCTGCTCACACAGGGCCACAGACCAGATCACGCAGGGTCACCAGAGCAGATCACACAGGGTCACAGAGCAGATCACACAGGGTCACCAGAGCAGATCACACAAGTGGGTCCAGGGGGTTTGAATGTCCCAGAGCAGGAGACTCCACAGCCGCTCTGGGCAGCCTGGGCCAGGCTCTGGCACCTCCCAGCAAACAAGTTTCTGCTCATGTTCAGATGGAGCCTCCTGTGTTCCAGTCTGTGCCCGTTGCCCCTCACCCTGGCATTGGGCACCACTGAACAGAGTCTGGTCCACCCTCTGACACCCACCCTGAGATATTGATCCATTGATCACATCCCTCTCAGCTTCTCCAGCTCAACAGCCCCAGCTCTCTCAGTCTCCTCATCACAAAGATGCCCCAGACCCCCCAGCATCTCTGTGTCCCTGCGCTGGACCCTCTTCAGTAATTCCTTGTCCTTCTTGAACTGGGGAGCCCAGAACTGGACACAGTAACTCCAGATGTGGCCTCACCAGGACAGAGCAGAGGGGGACAATCCCCTCCCTGACCTGCTGCTCACACTCTTCTTAACGCACCCCAGGTCCCATTGGCCTCTTGGCCACAAGGGCACATTGTTGGCTCATGGTCACGCTGTTGTCCACTAGAAGTCCCAAGTCCTTCTCTGCAAATCTGCTTTCCAGCAGCTCAACCCCAACCTGTACTGGTGCTGGGGTTGTTCCTCCCCAGGTGCAGGACCCTGCACTCACCCTTGTTGAACTTCATCAGGTTGTTCTCTGCCCAGTCCAGCCTGTCCAGGTGTCAGGATGGCAGCGCAGCCTGTGGGGTGTCAGCCCGTCCTCCCAGTTTGGGATCATGAGCAAACTGGCTGAGGGTGCACTCAGTGTTCTCATCCAGATCATTGATGAACACGTTGAAGAAGGATGGACCTAATACTGACCTTTGGGGAAGCCCATGAACCATAGGCCTCCAACCAGACCGTATCGTGGACCACAACCCTCTGAGCTCTGCCATCCAAGCAGTTCATGATCCATCTCACCATGCGTTCATCCAACCTGCACTTCTTGATCTTGCCGATGAGGATGTTGTGAGAGATGGTTCTGCCGCTGCCCTCGAATCTGGTGGGAAATGACGAGTCTTCTCCCAATCCCTGTGCCAAAATCCTCCTTATTAACGCAAAACATGATCGCATTGAACTCCCGGTGCAAAAACACAGCAGGTTGTTAAGAGATGCCATCGCGACCCTGCGGTGGGAGCCACACTACACTGGCAGGGAAAGGCTCACGCGTTGTGGGAGACCAGATGGAGCTGTCCATTTGCAAAAATACTTCAAAAAATCCAATAATTAACATTTGAGAGGTAAAGTGGAGCTTTTCTGAGTTCTGAGCACAAAAATCGCTTTCCTAAAGGAAATCTGCACAACCAGAGTCACCACTTAAAAGGAGCAAATGTCCATTAGGGATTAACTTAACTCCTTGTCTCCAGGGACATGTATCAGAAATTGAAATTGTTATGGGTTCTGTGGGCTGTATTGGGAGCGTTGACAAGATACAACCGGCAGAGCAGAGTGTTACAGCTTGTCCTGCCAACGGGACAACTTCTTCAGTTGAATTTGACAGGTTAATGCGCTCACAAGAGCCATCCTGGCCTCCAATAAAAGCTTTTGATTTACAGGACACAACACTTGGCAACCAGCTGAATCCTTCCCAAAAACAAGGGGGTTTAACTCGAGAATTCAGGGTCTGTGCCAGTGAAACCATGTGGCTATTTCAACCCCATCACATCATCTTTGCCAAGTCATAGAAATCCCTTCTACGACCTAGGAAATGAAAAATAACCTTAAAAGAAACCACCTGTAATTCATATTGAAGCTGAGAAACCACCAGTGCCTTGAACAGCCAGGGATGACGTCCCAATTTTCTCTTTGTTCTCTGGGCTTGCATTTTAGAAGCATTTTGGTGGGTTAATAAGTCACTCTGTTGCCCTCGGATAAAAGCAGAAACAAATCCAAAGGCTCCACATGGCCGGTTTCAATTCTCTGAGGAAGAAAAGGAAAAATAATTAAAAACTAAAATAAAATTAGCAAGACGACAACCGGGTTTGTGTTTACGCACCAAGACCTCGCTGAAAGGTAAAACGTTTGCTGCGGCCAAGAATTTCCATGCGTGAATCCTCCCAAATCCATATTTATATTTAAAAATAAAAGAAATTGAGATAAACCACACGGATGTAAATCATGGCTTGGCGTTCGCTAATTAAGCAGTGCCGCTCGGGCGCGGGACGAAGCCAACGCTGCATGTTTGGAGCTGATGATTAACCTGTTTTCTGGAGGTTTCTCTTTGTTGTCCCGGGCGGAAAGACGCTGATAAACTTGCTCAACCATGGAGATCACGGCGACCATCCCGTCTTCGTTAATCTTATCAATCATTTGCTTGGAGGCTGCAAGGGAACTCAACTTTATAAGAAAATTCCTCAATAACAACCAGCAATTTTATGTTTCCGTAGAGAAAGGACGGCCCAGCAACACACAACTATTCATTCCGGCTTTTTACGGCACAAATTATTTCAGCGACAAGACTTTAATTTCCACGTTTGTGAACTTGCGATGGTTCAAAACAACCTGAGAGGGTAAATGAACACGCAGGCTTAGCAAATAATAATTTAATCAATGGCAAAACCCAGGTATTTACAGTCCGGCATCGAAATAATTAGGCAGACGAGTTAATAAGCGTGGTTTCTGTTTTCTGTGATTCACACAAGGTCATGGCCACGGGGACTCTCAAGATATGGATGAAACGCAACGACAACAAAATGCTTAACTGAAAAATAAAATAGAAATACGGACAAAAAGTCTCTTTGGAACCTTTCTCCATGCGCCACAGTGGGTGGGAGGAGAGCGGCACCCAGTGCAAAGCACCAGCCGAGCCCTGGATGATATTTCAGGATGGTTTTTTGGATAAAAAAAGGATTATTTTCACCCAAACTTCACCTATTTTGTTCATCAAACCGGGTAATAACCAAAGTCTCTACCCAGTGCTGGGAGCCCAAGTCCTGACCTGCCACAGAATCCCAGAGTGTCAGGGGTTGAAGGGCCCTGGAAAGCTCATCCAGTGCAATCCCCCCATGGAGCAGGAACACCCAGATGAGGTTACACAGGAAGGTGTCCAGGCGGGTTGGAATGTCTGCACAGAAGGAGACTCCACAACCCCCTGGGCAGCCTGGGCCAGGCTCTGACACCCTCACCCCAAACAAGTTGCTTCTCATATTCAAGTGGAACCTCTTGTGTTCCAGTTTGTCCCCATTGCCCCTTGTCCTGTCCCTGGTTGTCACCAGCAGAGCCTGGCTCCATCCTCCTGACACTCCCCCTTTCCATATTGATCCCCAGCAGTGAGTCCCCCCTCAGTGTCCTCTTGTCCAGCTCCAGAGCCCCAGCTCCCTCAGCCTTTCCTCACACGGGAGATGCTCCACTCCCTGCAGCATCTTGGTGGCTGCGCTGGACTCTCTGCAGCAGTTCCCTGTCCTGCTGGAACTGAGGGGCCACAGCTGGACACAAGATTCCAGGTGTGGTCTCCCCAGGGCAGAGCAGAGGGGCAGGAGAACCTCTCTGACCTACTGACCACCCCCTTCTAACCCACCCCAGGTCCCATTGGCTTCCTGGCCACAAGGGCCCAGTGCTGGCTCATGGTCACCCTGCTGTCCCCAGGACCCCCAGCTCCCTTTCCCCTACGCTTCTCTCTAAAAGGTCATTCCCCAATTAAGGCCATTTGCATCCACCTCTGCCATTTCCCTGCTGATTTTGAGCCTTTTGGCGTGATTTACTTCTTTCCTTCTATTTCTAAAATGCAGCTTTGTTAGGTTGAAGAGGCAGCAAAGCGCTGGCCTGGGATGGGGCATCCACCACCTTTCCGGGCAACCTCACCACCCTCAGCATCCCAACTTTATTCCTTATGTCCGGCCTAAATCTTCCTCCTTCAGTTTGAAACTGTGGCAGAACCGTCTCGACTTTCCCCTACACTGCTCTCTAATAGGTCATTCCCCAATATTCGCTTTTGCAAAGAGCCTGAAACATACAGAAGAAAACAGCATAGAGTGCTCAAAAGCTGAGCTTTGCATTATTTTTTTTCAAAAAGCACCAAGCACGAGCGCTCCCCTATATTGTTGCACCTCTATTTTTAATTTTAGTTTCTTTTTTAAGAGTCTGCCAACCTTTAGAAACATTTATTTGCTCTTTCAGACACCAAGACACTGAAACACTTGTAGAAGAGGAGCAGAATAACTCTGATGATGTGGTGAATACCTGAGCAAACAGCACAGAAATTTAGCATAAAGATACGAAAACAGGCAAAACAAAGTAGACAACTAATAGGAGAGAACTAAACGCTCTTCAAGAAGATGTCAGCAAGAATTATGGCTATTTTTCTCATTGGGAAACCGCCTGGATTGCCCAGCACCGTGGGGAGAAATCCAGGGATGAACATCGTGGTCCAAACGCTCACGGGGTGAGAAAAACAAAGGGAACATTCAGCTTTTGGTGGCTTTGTCTCCAAACTCCTCACACGGCCACAACGAATCAGAAATTAGATGGGAATGGAGAAAAATCTCCCTTCTCCACCCGCATCCGAGTGTGAGGGAACGAGCACAATCAATCAATCAATCACAGCCCGACGAACGCTCAAATGGCGCGGAACGAAACGTTTCACCCAACCACGCCGAGTAATCCCAACCGCACCACATTCGATGTGTTTTTTGCCGACAAGGTCAATTATTCGCATCTTTTGCCAACGATGTGCCTGCATTAAAAAGAAGCAAGTTTGGCAGCATCTTGCAAGGATGAACAGGAGCACCAAGTATTTACTGGAAGTCTTGAGTGCTTTTCAAATTAATTAAATTAATTATTCTGGATGCCTCTGTGGCAGCTCTGCGTGTTGTTACTCAAAATAACCCCGTCGCACTCTGTTATTTATACCTGAGTGCTGGCTGTCGCAGGCTTATAAATAACTATATCTCACCTGGCTTCCCAGTTTGTCAGCCCCTGCCCTGGCTTGCTGAAAAGTCTCTTTTCAGGCTGGTCTTGCTGGTATTGTCATCCTGCAGCTTTGTCCCCTGCCCCATCCCAGGTGGCTGTACCAGAGCCCCCCTGCATCCTCATCTTCCATCTATCCTCATCCTCCATCTATCCATCTCCATCCATCCTCATCCTCCACCCATCCTCATCCGCCATCCATCCCTGTCCTCCATCCATCCGCATCCTCATCCTCCATCCTTCCTTGTCCTCCATCTATCCTCATCCTCCATCCATCCCCATCCTCATCCTTCAACCATTCATCTCCATCCATCCCTGTCCTCCACCCATCCCCATCCTTATCCTACAGCTACCCTCAACCTCCATCTGTCCATCTTCTTTCTCCATCCACCCTCTTCCTCCATCTGTCCTCATCCTCCATCCATCCCCATCCTCCAACCATTAATCTCCACCCATCCCCAACCTCATCCTACATCTACCCTCATCTTCTATCCGTCCTCATTCTCCATCTGTCCATCTTCTTTCTCCATCCACCATCCACCCTCTTCCTCCATCTGTCCTCATCTTCCATCCATCCTCATCCTCCAACCATTCATCTCCATCTATCCCCATCCTCATCCATCCATCCTCTTCCTCCACCCATCCCCATCCTCATCCTCCATCCATCTTCTTCCTCCATCCATCCGTCCTCTTCCTCCACCCATCTCCATCCACCATCCATCCATCCTCATCTTCCATCCATGCCCATCCTTATCCTCCATCCATCCCCATCCTCCATCCATCCTCATCCTCCACCCATTCACGTCCATCCATCCTCATCCTCCATCCATCCATCCTCATTCCCCACACATCCGCATCTTCCATCCATCCTCATCCTCCATCCATCCATCCTCATTCCCCACACATCCTCATCTTCCATCCATCCTCATCCTCCATCCATCCATCCATCCATCCCCGCCAACCGCACCTTCCCACAGCCGTCGCTCACTTCACCCCGTGGGAAACCACTTCAAGGACTCACCTCCCACAAAAATGAACCCAAACCAACCAACCAAAAGGGAATAAAAATTAAAAATAAATTAAAAATAAATTAAAAATAAAGGCTGGTTAGCTGCACGAACCAGGCAATGGCAGCATAAAACACAGGCAGGATGAGGCCGCAGTAGAATCCACTTGGACGGGTGTAAAAGGTTGTTAAACTCCAGCCTAAAACCACAGTTTTGTAAATGCACAAAAACCTTAAGCTTAAACTAAAGTCTGGTCATCCTCCTCCTCACCCCTCGTGTTCACAAGGTCTCCCCGTGAACGAGATCCAAGAATGGAAGGGAGAGAAACCTTCCTGCTGGGCTAGTTTGAACCCGGCTCGGTTTGTTTTAAGCCGGGCTCACCGGAGGGACGGCAAAAGGAAACAAGCAGGACTCGCTTTCTCCCCCGGTAGCATCTTGGGAATGGCAGCCGCAGCACAACACTCGTATTAATTTGGCTCCCTTGCGCAAAACCTGTCAAACAGCACAGGGAGGAGGCAGCTGCGACTGTCGCTGTTCCTGGGGATTGTGGCAGGGAGCCGAGAACGAGCAGACGTGAAGTTGAGTCTTGACTATAAGCACCGAATTTGCACATTTTTAAGGGAAACGGAGACCCACCTCCCTCCTCCTCTGTGTGTTGTGCACAGCGTTGTTTTAAGTAATCATACACTTGCGCTCATCTACTCGCAGACCTTATTTCCCAGCGTTTCATGACCACACGGTCACAAAATGTTTCCAGAGTTTAAGGAAAAGAGAAAACCACCATATTTCACATCGGCCGCAAGACAAACGAGTGTCCAAGAATATATTGATTTTTAGCTTTACTATCGATAGTTTTCCCTGTAGGTATCGATCAAGCCACACGATGCCAGAGTCCACCCAGCCAAGGACCTCGCAGCAAAAAACACCCAAAATCTCCAGCAAATTCAGAATTATTAGGTCGGCACAAAAGTAATCGCGGTTTTTACATGGTTGAAAGTTGCCGTTTGATGTTGGATACGATCTTAAATAAATGTGCTTATGTTAGACACCATTTTAACATGCTTTTATCACTTCATGTTTATTTGCTACTGACTTATTACTTACTGTTTATTTTCTATGTATTTTAGACCTTGGAAATGATGTTAGACCAAAAAGAAAAGTCAAACTATTTTCTTATGCGAGTTCAAAATGGGTCGTAAAGCAGCGGAGGCAACTTGTGACATCAACATGTTTGGCCCAGAAACTGCTAACGAACGCGGCTCGTTAACGTGCAGCAGTGGTTCAAGAAGCTTCCCAAAGGAGACAAGAGCTCTGAAGATGAGGGCGGTGGCCATTGGAAGGTGACAACGACCAACGGAGAGCAATCATCAAAGCTGATCCTCTTCCAACTACATGAGAAGCTGCCGAAGACTCAACGTTGACCGTTCTACGGCCGTTCGGCATTTGAAGCAAATTGGAAGGGTGAAAAAGCTCAAAAAGTGGGTGCCTCAAGAGCACCCATCATCGTTTTGAAGGGTCGTCTTTTCTTATTCTACGCAACAACGAACCACTTCTCAATCGGGTTGTGACATGCAACACAAAGTGGATTGTATATGACAACCAGCTCAGTGGCTGGACCAAGAAGAACCTCCAAAGCGCCTCCCAAAGCCAAACTTGCACCAAAAAAATGCCATGGTCACTGTTTGGTTCTCTCCTGACACTCGGATCCACTCCAGCATTCCAAATCCCAGTGAAACCATCACATCTGAGAAGGATGCTCAGCAAATCGATGGGATGCACCAAAAACCGCAACACGTGCAGCCGGCATCAGCCGACAGAAAGGGCCCGATTCTTCTCCACGACAACGCCCGACCACATGTCGCACAATGAACGCTTCAAGAGTGGAATGAATTGGGCTACAAAGTTTTGCCTCCTCTGCCATATTCACCTGACTCTCACCAACCTGCTGCCGCTTCTTTAAGTACCTCGACAACTTTTTGCAGGGAAAACGCTTCCACAACCAGTAGAATGCAGAAAACGCTTTCCAAGGGTTCACTGAATCCCGAAGCACAGACTCTTACACTATGGAAATAAACAAACTTATTTATCGTTGGCAAAAATTGATGGTAATCACTCCTATTTTGACTAAGAAAGGTGTGTTTGAGATTAGTTATAACAACTTAAATTACAAAACTGCATTTACTTTTGCACCAATATAATACCAAGCCCCTTTCAACTAATCTTCCCCATCGCCCCCGGGATGTCCAAGCGCTGGGCTGTACCAGGGTGGCTCTGGAGGACCCTTTTGTCTCAAAGTCAACAATGTTTTGGTCAGAAATGCCTCAAGGAACATTTCCTGAGGTTAGACGACCAATGCGCATGTATTTGCATGTCGCTGGTGGAAGCACCATCCTTTTACCCCTAAGTTTCTACCTCCAGCCACGCAAGCACCGTTTATGACTCTCCTAATAAAGCCCAACTAGAAACAAAGCCTTTGTAGCACTGTGTGTTTTATTCTCGCCACAATAACTTCACTCCTCTCTGTTTCCACAGCAACTGTTTTCTTGGCCGCTCACATAGAACCACAGAATCCAGAGTGTCAGGGGTTGAAGGGCCCTGGAAAGCTCATCCAGTGCAATCCCCCCATGGAGCAGGAACACCCAGATGAGGTTACACAGGAAGGTGTCCAGGCGGGTTGGAATGTCTGCACAGAAGGAGACTCCACAACCCCCTGGGCAGCCTGGGCCAGGCTCTGCCACCCTCACCAGAAACCAGTTTCTTCTCATATTTAAGTGGAACCTCCTCTGTTCGTGTTTGCGCCCGTTACCCCTTGTCCTGTCCCTGGTTGTCACCAGCAGAGCCTGGCTCCATCCTCCTGACACTGCCCCTTTCCATCTTGATCCCCAGCAATGAGTCCCCCCTCAGTGTCCTCTTGTCCAGCTCCAGAGCCCCAGCTCCCTCAGCCTTTCCTCACACGGGAGATGCTCCACTCCCTGCAGCATCTTGGTGGCTGCGCTGGACTCTCTGCAGCAGTTCCCTGTCCTGCTGGAACTGAGGGGCCACAGCTGGACACAAGATTCCAGGTGTGGTCTCCCCAGGGCAGAGCAGAGGGGCAGGAGAACCTCTCTGACCTACTGACCACCCCCTTCTAACCCACCCCAGGTCCCATTGGCTTCCTGGCCACAAGGGCCCAGTGCTGGCTCATGGTCACCCTGCTGTCCCCAGGACCCCCAGCTCCCTTTCCCTACACCGCTCATCGCTTTGCTTTCGGGAACGCGAAGCTGCTTCGCTTCGATGGAATAAAAACCAAGCAGAAAACACAGGTTTGAGGACAGCAGCGAGCAAAGTTGACGAGTCAGACAGGAGCCTTAGACGGAGAAATTCAAACTCGCTCAGTGTCCTTCTCAGACGTGTTCAGTCGCTTTGGTCGGAGCGAGGACGCAATCCGGCTGCAAAGCCAACACACCATCAAACAAAAGCTTGTCATTACTTTTCCCCCGACGTGATGCACGACCCAAGCGCGAAAGCGAAGGAGAAGGCAGGAGAACCCCGTGCAAACACAGACTAAAGGTTCTACAACCTCAGGGGGAAATTTGCTGCTGCTTTTGCCTCGTTCAGGACTTTTCGGACGGGAGAAACAGCTCTGTGGTTACTACGCTCATTTGATTATTGCATCGCAAGGGCTCGGTGCGGACAAAATCATCCGGCATCCCCTCCATGATTAATCACCACCTTGTTTTTGCTGACAGACACTTTTCCAAAAGCAGCAGCTTTTTGAAAGGCTGGATATTCTGTTTTTGAAAGGAGATGAACACCTGGGTCTTTTACCGGGAAATTACCTGGTAGCGGATCCTGTTATTTAACTACAGTAAGCAAACACCGTCCCAGGATTTAACAGCAGCAAAGCCAAGCGCAAAAGGAAAATAAAGGCTGTGCAACGCAGTGTGTCTATGATTGGAAACGCTAAATGCCATTTTCACAGCAAGGACCTTTTTCCACATGACTTTTCCTCCCTAAATTACCAAAAAAGGGAGCCCACCACCCACCTTAAAAGTGAAGAAAGCGAGGGAAGGCGGCAAGGAAGGAGAAGGTGGAATCTGAATGCAAGAAAACATATAGATAAAATATGAAAAAATATATACATATGCACTTATGTTATAGGGCCAATACTAAAATACATGCCTAAAATGAGCATTTCCACAGAAGCCAACGGCACAACCATCTGCTTTGCTCCCTCACTACACATAAAAGATGCCGATTAAGCCACTTTAGACTTCGTCACGGCGGTCTCATGGTATTTCCAAGCAGAGATCATCTCATTTGTCTTATTTATTATTCTTTCCTATTTTAAGAGTATCTTTAAGAGCTCTCCTTAAGCTGATCTGGTGGAGAACCCGAGCACGAATCCACTTTTTGCTTCTTTTCGGTGTCGCTAAATCCCCAACATGCTGAATTTTGCAGCACAGGCAGGGACGTAACCCAGGGCCAAACACCATTTTCTCCACGGACCCTCCTGTTATTTATCTCCGCGCCTCGTTTCGCACCAAATAACCTGAAGCTGCCCCATTTTCGGCACTAAGCCACCTGTGTCCCAAGAGAAAACAATGGCAAAACTATAGGAAAAGCCAAACGCCTTGTCGCAAGGGCTGCCTGAGCGCAAATAACGTGCTTGAGCTGCAAGAAACTCCAGTCTTGGATGCTTCACGTGGTCGCCAGCACCAGCCTGGATTCCACCTTCAAGATGCTGCGCTGCCCTTCACACTCCTAAAATTCGCTTAATTTTCTGCTAATTAATGATTTTCCATTCCTAAATGCGCCCAGGAACGCGTCCGCTGCTCAGATCAGCTCTGGGATCCCCGTTTCCGTGCCATGTCTGCATCTGGAAGTTCACGTACACGTTGCTTCTCCCCGGTGGCACTTTGTGTTTTGAATTCCTTTCTTGCCGATGAAAACACGTTACCCTTGAAATGTTCTCGCTTTGCACCAACCGAGGAGCGGGATGATTTGCATTCGCTGTATTTGTGGAACTAAGGTCGTCGGGAAAACAAACGCCGAGCTCTAGTTTAAGACGCTGTGAGTTGTCAAAGGAAATACAACCAAATCTGAATAAAGGAAAAGATTTAAAAGCTTCAAAAATAGAATCTGAAAGGGAATCAAACACTTATACAGGAGGAAAAGCTTCAAGCTGACCTTTAACTACACTGCTTGTGTTCAACAAACACTTTCTTGAATTTAACAACAATTTGCAAAGCCAAAGAGCTCAGGACTGTACTGATTGTGCCTTCTCAGTACAAACCATTACACCAAGAAGAGATTCCCAGTGAAATTCCTGCAGGAATCGCCACGGTCTCCTTCTACATCCAGTGTCTTTTCCTATAGCTTCCACAGCTCATTCCTCCGGCTCATTTGGCACGAGGGATGAAAAGAGGCTTGGTGTCAGTTATTATTTCCATGGAGCTCATTCAAAACCTCCAGAAAATAACAATAAGAGACACAACCCAGACGGCAGAGCTGGGACTAAGATTAAAGCAGCCAAAGGTTTAGCAGCATCTAGTTCGGGTTGAAAAGGAACGCTTAATCTTTTTTTACGGGCATGGATGAAAAGGGGGAAATTATGTAAAACCCCTCTGTCCATTACCATGGGGATGCAAAAGGAAATTGAGATGAACAAGCACCAGGAGAATCAGATGTTAAACTTTCCGCTGGTCTCTCCTTGGAAAGTTAACCCAGAGAGAGGCGTGAAACGCCCGACAGGATTTATTACATCAACGTGGGTTTTGTAATAAAAAAAAAAGAGGGAAAACATCCTCGTGAGCTTTTCAAAGCCTCCGAGTAGCAGCTTCTGCCGGACAAAGCGGTGGCGGTAAAAGCAACATGAAAAACGGCGTCTAAGTCGAGATGGTTCTGACGCGGTTTTAAACTGAAGGAGGAAGATTTAGGCTGGACATAAGGAATAAATCTGCGATGCTGAGGGTGGTGAGGTTGCCCAGAGAGGTGGTGGACGTCCCATCTCAGGCCAGCGCTTTGCTGCCTCTTCGACTTAACAAAGCCGCATTTTAGAAATAGAAGGAAAGAAGTAAATCACGCCAAAAGGCTCAAAATCAGCAGGGAAATGGCAGAGGTGGATGCAAATGGCCTTAATTGGGAAATGACTTTTTAGAGAGCAGTGTAAGGGAAAGGGAGCTGGGGGTCCTGGGGACAGCAGGGGGACCATGAGCCAGCACTGGGCCCTTGTGGCCAGGAAGCCAATGGGACCTGGGGTGGGTTAGAAAGGGGTGGTCAGTAGGTCAGAGAGGTTCTCCTGCCCCTCTGCTCTGCCCTGGGGAGACCACACCTGGAATCTTGTGTCCAGCTGTGGCCCCTCAGTTCCAGCAGGACAGGGAACTGCTGCAGAGAGTCCAGCGCAGCCACCAAGATGCTGCAGGGAGTGGAGCATCTCCCGTGTGAGGAAAGGCTGAGGGAGCTGGGGCTCTGGAGCTGGACAAGAGGACACTGAGGGGGGACTCATTGCTGGGGATCAATATGGAAAGGGGCAGTGTCAGGAGGATGGAGCCAGGCTCTGCTGGTGACAACCAGGGACAGGACAAGGGGCAATGGGTGCAAACTGGAACACAAGAGGTTCCGCTTGAATATGAGAAGCAACTTGTTGGGGGTGAGCACCAGGAGAATCAGATGTTCCTCTAAATATCTTCCTCTCCTCCGGTTTCCAAAGGGACGTTTGGTGGCCCTGTCGCGTTTCCTCTCGTTTCGATAGCGGTTGCAGACGCGATTATTTCAAGGGCTGGATCAAAGGAGCAGAGCAGGTTACAAACAGTGTCCGAGACAATTGCTCCGCTCGGATATCTACGGCTAAAAATAACCAACTGTGGGAAAAGCACTTGGCTCCTTGCGAGAAAGACAAGGTCTGTAATTCTTTGCTGCTTCACTCCTCTGGTGCTATCCATAGGAAAGGCCTAACAAATCCTTTATTAAATATAAATATATGTATTTTTAACTAAAATAAAATTCGTCCGTAAGCAAAAAGCATTCGTGGAGGACACACGCACTATATTGACACCAAAGCCAACTAAAGAATCCATGTCCATCCTTTCCCTATCCTTTTTTCCCAGATTTGCCTTATCATGGACAGAGCCCCAAATCAGTTCAGCTCTCACAGAGAACTCGATATTTCACAGAATCCCAGAGTGTCAGGGGTTGAAGGGCCCTGGAAAGCTCATCCAGTGCAATCCCCCCATGGAGCAGGAACACCCAGATGAGGTTACACAGGAAGGTGTCCAGGCGGGTTGGAATGTCTGCACAGAAGGAGACTCCACAACCCCCTGGGCAGCCTGGGCCAGGCTCTGACACCCTCACCCCAACAAGTTGCTTCTCATCTTTCAGTGGAACCTCCTGTGTTCCAGTTTGCACCCATTGCCCCTTGTCCTGTCCCTGGTTGTCACCAGCAGAGCCTGGCTCCATCCTCCTGACACTGCCCCTTTCCATCTTGATCCCCAGCAATGAGTCCCCCCTCAGTGTCCTCTTGTCCAGCTCCAGAGCCCCAGCTCCCTCAGCCTTTCCTCACACGGGAGATGCTCCACTCCCTGCAGCATCTTGGTGGCTGCGCTGGACTCTCTGCAGCAGTTCCCTGTCCTGCTGGAACTGAGGGGCCACAGCTGGACACAAGATTCCAGGTGTGGTCTCCCCAGGGCAGAGCAGAGGGGCAGGAGAACCTCTCTGACCTACTGACCACCCCCTTCTAACCCACTCCAGGTCCCATTGGCTTTCTGGCCACAAGGGCCCAGTGCTGGCTCATGGTCACCCTGCTGTCCCCAGGACCCCCAGCTCCCTTTCCCCTACGCTGCTCTCCAACAGCTCATTTCCCAACTTACACTGAACCTGGGGCTGTTCCTGCCCAGATTCAAGACTCTACACTTTCCTTTGTTATATTTCATTAAATTTCCCCGCCCAGCTCTCCAGCCTGTCCAGGTCTCTGATGGCAGCACAGCTTCCAGTGTCACCACTGCTCCCAGCTTGGTGTCACCAGCAAACTTGCTGACAGTCACTCTGTTCTCTCATCCAAATCATTGATGAATATATTGAATAATATTCATCATTTATTTAAGTTTTGATTATTTCAATGTTTAGAGACGTATCACAGGACGCACCTCCCGGAACAATGGATATTAAGGGCTGATCTTAACGAGGTTTAAAGTAAATTAAACTTGGGTGTGTGCCACGCTCGAGCAAAACCTTTGCCTAACTCCAAACCGGTTTCAAGGACAAGCTGCGGACACGGATTTCATAAATACAAAGAACTACAGTTAATTATCAACTTGGTCAGCAGAGAGCTATAGAAATACAGCTTCTTGTGTATTAAAGCGCAATGAAAATTCAGGTTTCCAGCTAGATAGGGATGACAGGTCACCTGAGCTCTTGATCCCTGCTGGCCGCTCTAAGTCGGGATTTCTTATCTAGGACGAGGACTCGTTTTCTGCTCCAAACACGGTTTCAAGCAGCAAAAGCTCCCCAAAAACCCTCCAGTCCACTCTGTAGCACAAGGATTTTATAGCCGAGGTGACACGGGTAATTTCAGCCTCTCACGGGATGCATCACGCTCTTGTTTTACGCTGAAAAACTGCAAAGCGTTCTTGAAATTCAACCCCTAAGGTCTCCATCCATCATTCTTCACATCTCGAAGCGCTCTGGTTTGAGTCCCTTCTAGCCAGGTGGCTTTAAACAGAGCCCCCGCTCTCCCGTTTTGCTTCAAAAATGTGTAATTAGGTGATAAACAGGACCAATTAAACTCAAGACGCAAAACTCAGTTGCGCTAAGCTCAAGTGCAAGGGGTTTTTCCGCCCAAACGATCTTCCTGAGAACAGCAAACAGAAGGTTTTAATCTGATTTACAGCCATTAGGCAAGAAAAGAAAGCAAAAAAGATACAGCAGATAGTCAGGGCTTTTCCGCGCGATATTGCAAGGGTAAAACATCGGTGCCATCGTTAGCATCAGCATAACGAGATTTGGGCAAAAAGAGTGTTACGGACCAGCTTCTACTGCCTGTGCTCCGTCATTTCGAAAGGTAAAAGCCATACAAAGAATCCCACTATTCTGCCCCAAACGCCGGTGGATTTAGGATCCCAGGAGCTGGAACCGTTGGCTACTTAAAAGCGAAAAGAAATAAAACAAACCTGAAAAGAGCGACGTCACTGCGTGCCCTGCAAGAAAAACACGGTGGGGCTTTCCTGTTAATTGAAGGTGACAGTGAAAACATGAGCTAAGCGCCGGTTATATAAGCAACCGGCTTCAGAAAGGCTTTAGTTTATATTATGTTTAAATGTTTTCAAGTGGCAGAAAGCACGCAGGTTTTTTCAGATTCGCCTTCCTTAGTTTGAGATATTTGTTTCGGAGAGATGATCTTTCGATTTGCAGGACCCACAGAAATGGTGATGATGCTTGTACAAAGTGATATAAAAACGGTTTGAAGGAAAAATGGTCTCAAATAATGACCCGCTCACTCAGAAGCACCAAATGAAGCCACAGAATCACAAAGTGTCAGGGGATGGAAGGGCCCTGGAAAGCTCATCCAGTGCAATCCCCCCATGGAGCAGGAACACCCAGATGAGGTTACACAGGAAGGTGTCCAGGCGGGTTGGAATGTCTGCACAGAAGGAGACTCCACAACCCCCTGGGCAGCCTGGGCCAGGCTCTGACACCCTCACCACGAAGAAGTTTCTTCTCAAATTTAAGTGGAACCTTTTGTGTTCCAGTTTGCACCCATTGCCCCTTATCCTATCATTGTTTGTCACCAGAAGAGCTTGGCTCCATCCTCCTGACACTGCCCCTTTCCATCTTGATCCCCAGCAATGAGTCCCCCCTCAGTGTCCTCGTGTCCAGCTCCAGAGCCCCAGCTCCCTCAGCCTTTCCTCACACGGGAGATGCTCCACTCCCTGCAGCATCTTGGTGGCTGCGCTGGACTCTCTGCAGCAGTTCCCTGTCCTGCTGGAGCTGAGGGGCCACAGCTGGACACAAGATTCCAGGTGTGGTCTCCCCAGGGCAGAGCAGAGGGGCAGGAGAACCTCTCTGACCTACTGACCACCCCCTTCTAATCCACCCCAGGTTCCATTGGCTTCCTGGCCACAAGGGCCCAGTGCTGGCTCATGGTCACCCTGCTGTCCCCAGCACCCCCAGCTTCCTTTCCCTACACTGCTCTCCAACAGCTCATTCCCCAACTTACACTGGAACCCGGGATTGTTCCTGCCCAGATTCAAGACTCTACACTTTCCTTTGTTATATTTCGTTCAATTTTCCCCGCCCAGCTCTCCATCCTGTCCAGGTCTCTGATGGCAGCACAGCTTCCAGTGTCACCACTGCTCCCAGCTTGGTGTCACCAGCAAACTTGCTGACAGTCACTCTGTTCCCTCGTCCAAATCATCGATGAATATGTTGAATAATACAGCCCCCAGCACTGCCCCTGCGGCACTGCACTAATAAGCTGGAACGGGTCAAATTAAAAGATGCAGTTTGGGTATTTCATCTACAGTCCTGTAAGCTTAGTAATTTCTGCAAGATATTTTGGGTTGATTTCTTTATAAGTGGAACAGAAAAAGCAAAAAAAAGAGAGAGGAAAGCTTGTAAATGAAGATTATAGTCACACAACCCAAATCTGTAGTTTTTTGCCAGAACAGGAAGCAATATTCAACATGCCAATGAGTCAGAGCTCACAATTTGATCGCGTGCTGCTGAAAGATAACTTTATTTAAATCTAGGAGGGAAATGGCTACTCCGATCCCACACCTGATCCCCGACACTGCAAACCCCGCCACGTATCGAGCTTGGGAACCCAGCGCTATTGCACACGACTTTAAGTGTTATTTGCACAAACAAGCGGGGACTCGCATTTCCCCAACATAAATCGTGCCCAGAATGCAAACACAGATTTTTATCGAGTAAAAAACCCCTTTGCTAACGATCAATAAAAGGCGGCGCAACAGGTCGGGGAAGCACGAGATCATGCGCTGAGTTTTTACAGCTCTGGGTGTTACCTCAGTTGTTTCCTCACCCATTCAGGATCATTTTTCTGTGGAAACCGAGCGCGCGGTGCGATTTGCAGACAAGTCTTGAACCCAACGAGGCTCCTGGTTGGATCTTAAGCATCCACGGTCCCTAAATGTGCAGAAATGTGGCAAAAAGCGCAGCAAGGTATCTCCTGTAAACCCCAGCGGTGGCTTTTCACACCACCACGCAATGGGTGGGCAGGTTCTTCTCTGTCCCCCACACGCTTGGGCTGTCGCAAGAACCACCAAAAGACTTGGGAAAGAGCCGATGTGTTGGATGGGATGAGAACACACCAAAGGAAACGCACCAAGGGCTGGGAGAAGGGTTGTGCGATCATATTTAACCGAGCAACGAGACAACGGGGGACATTCGGAGCCTGATGGAAAGCGACGCACATGGTGGGGAAATAATTCTGGTAGGGAGGGAATGAGCTTTGGTCGGCGCAGACTGGTAGAGCTGGAAAATGTAGATGAGTTTTGAGGATGAACACAGGCTCGTGGAGATGAAGTGAGAATACAGGAAGCAAAAAACCCAATGGGAACTCGTGTGCCGGCGCTGGGAGCCCAGGGGTGTCCCCCATTGACGACCCCTGTGCAGCACACGGGCAGCTCAGGGAGAATCACAGAATCATTTTGGTTGGAAAAGCCCCTCAAGATCATTAAATCAAACTGTTCCCCCACTCCGGCACTGTCCCATGTCCTGAGAACCTCGTGTCCGTCTGTCCAGCCCTCCAGGGATGGTGACTCCAGCACTGCCCTGGGCAGCCTGTTCCAATGCCCCACAGCCCTTTGGGGAACAAATTGTTCCCACATCCAACCTCAACCTCCCCTGGGCAACTTGAGGCCATTTCTTTGTGTCCCTGTCTCCCCTCAGCTCCTGTTCTCCAGCTGAACCCCTCAGGTCCCTCAGTCTCCATCACACTTGTGCTCCAGCCCCTCACCAGCTCCGTTCCCTTCTCTCAAGGTCTTTCTTGTTCTGAGGTGATCCCGCCACCCTTCTGGCCCCCATTATGAGCCCTGAGGTGGTCTTGTTGCCCCTGGCACCGCCATTTTGAGCCCTGAGGTGATTTTGGTGCGTCTAGTGTCGCCATTTTGAGGCCTGAGGTGATTTTGGTGCGTCTAGTGTCGCCATTTTGAGCCCTGAGGTGATTTTGGTGCCGCCATTTTGAGCCCTGAGGTGATTTTGGTGCCGCCATTTTGAGCCCTGAGGTGATTTTGGTGCCGCCATTTTGAGCCCTGAGGTGATTTTGGTGCCGCCATTTTGAGCCCTGAGGTGATTTTGGTGCCGCCATTTTGAGCCCTGAGGTGATTTTGGTGCCGCCATTTTGAGCCCTGAGGTGATTTTGGTGCCGCCATTTTGAGCCCTGAGCCGAGGTGCCCAAAACTGCCCCCAGGATTCGAGGTGCCAGGGAAAGTCACTTCAAAATGGTTTTGATACAAGGACAGGCCTCCCAGCCCACAGCTTGAAGTCGGAAGAGAGACCAGTTAAACTCCATCTCAGCCAAAACCAAAAGGGATTTAGAAAGGCTTAGACTAACTCACCAGGACAGGGCTGTTCGGAGCCACCACGGGCTACCGGGCATCACCCTCGAAGGCTCGTTCCTGTACACGAGATACTGGTGGAAAAAATGACCAACTTTAGCCCTCACAGGGACCAAGCGGGAAAATCTCACCCAAAATTTAAAGAAAACACAGCAATAAATCAAATAAGAACAACACCCCGTGTGCTGCACCCTCCACAACCGCTCTGCCTCGCTCCCTCTCGATTTGCCAGACGGGAGAGAAATACAAAAGAAAAGAGCTTTTATTTGACAAGACGCTTTTCTTTTTAATAGTTTTTCTTCTCGGCAAGACTGGGTGTGGGGCTGTATCGTGCTTTTCCCTTCCAGAAAGCTCAGTTTTCCGCTAAAAACTAATATTTCGAGGCGAGATACACAGGAGAAGGCGCTTGGCCTGCCCCAAGCCATGGCTCCCGTTGATAACCCAAGAGAAGGTCCCTTGGTGGAGGGACATGACTTTTTTCTCATGTCACTAGACCATAATAACCCGGATTAACAAATCCAGGGTGATGTGGCAGAGCTCACACCACCCAACTAGTCCAAAAGAGACAATTCAGTCATGCCGAGACATGCCAAGACAGGCTGAAGCGCAACCGAGGTGTTAATGCCAAGTTTCTCAAGTTTACTCCATCCTTCTTTCACCCTCAATTTAAAATAAAATAATCTCTATATTAATATTTTGAGCTTAGAATTTGCTGAGGCAACAAGGACAGCTGGGTAAAATAACTGGAGTTTGGAAGGTGAGGATTCAACGCATCACAAAACTTCCCAGATAAATTCCTTGAGAACCGACCCCGAATATTTCGCTGCCGGCAGCACCATGAACAATAATTTACAATAACCACGGTGAATTCCTCCGAGGAGGAGCTAAAAACCTGCTGCACCATTTCTCCCAGAAGAAAACCCAGTTTACAAACCAGCTTAGGCCTGGCTTTGCTCAAACAACCGGTTTCTCAGTCTCCTCAAGCCCGCACTAAGGGCAATCAGGTCTTGACGTCTCCATGGAAGAGTTTAAGGTGCAGAAAGTGCCGGAGAAACGTAACATGTTGTTAATTAAGCCCAGGGTGAATCGCTGTTTTCATCCTCGCTGCCAAACCCAGGTTGCGGTTTGGATTTTACAGTGAACTGGGGAGATAACATGGAAAAATCAAGGGGCTTAATCACAGCACGGGGGAGGTTTGAGCCAAGCCCAGGGGCAAAGGCTGAGCACAAAAGCAAGAGGGAGGCAAGGCCAGACGGGGCACAGGGTCTTATGGAGCCAACACAGACCCCAAAAGACACAGCATCATGGAATCATTTTGGTTGGAAAAGACCCTGAAGATCATGGAGTCCAATCATAACCCACCCCAGCACTGCCCCATGTCCTGAGAACCTCATGTCCGTCTGTCCAGCCCTCCAGGGATGGTGACTCCAGCACTGCCCTGGGCAGCCTGTTCCAATGCCCCACAGCCCTTTGGGGAACAAATTGTTCCCAGATCCAACCTCAACCTCCCCTGGGCAACTTGAGGCCGTTTCTTTGTGTCCCTGTCTCCCCTCAGCTCCTGTTCTCCAGCTGAACCCCCCAGGTCCCTCAGCCTTCTCCGAGCACCCCAACCCCCACCTCACACCTCCCACCTTCTTCCCACCCTCCCACCTTCCTGCCCACCCCCAAATTCCCCCTTTACCCTCTATTCTCTACCCCAGAGCACTCACCAATCTCTCTCTCTCTTACCCCCAGGCCTTGAAGAGAAGCTGCTAAATTAACATACACTGTAATTAAGTTATAAAAGATGCACCCATCATTAATCAATGGGCATGAGGTGCTGGAGCGAGTGGAGAGAAGGGAACGGAGCTGGTGAGGGGCTGGAGCACAAGTGTGATGGAGACTGAGGGACCTGGGGGGTTCAGCTGGAGAACAGGAGCTGAGGGGAGACAGGGACACAAAGAAACGGCCTCAAGTTGCGCCAGGGGAGGGTGAGGTTGGATCTGGGAACAATTTCTTCCCCAAAGGGCTGTGGGGCATTGGAACAGGCTGCCCAGGGCAGTGCTGGAGTCACCATCCCTGGAGGGCTGGACAGACGGACATGAGGTTCTCAGGACATGGGGCAGTGCTGGGGTGGGTTATGGTTGGACTCCGTGATCTTGAGGGGCTTTTCCAAGCAAAATGATTCTATAATAAAAACTTTCTGACCACCTGCCAATATTTTTCAATTTTCACATCCTTCTGCACAACAAGAGACGGAAGATTCAGTATCACAGTGTTTACAAGCAGAACACTTAGTTTACATTTGATAATATTTAATAAGTAAGAAACTAAACCATTATAACTAACACCAATTATTTTTTAGCATAGACATCAAAACTTCCAAAAACTGTAATGCATATGTAATAATGTGATAACAACGTAATAATTGTGTGAATATAAGCAGTGCAAGAGCATCCAGTCTTTGAAGCACTTATGGAGGGTGACCCCCAAAGCTGATAAAATAAATAATGCCGCTTAATAGTATAATTGACTCTGCTGTTCAGTTTATTTCTCCCTTTGAGCCTCACACCCCGTTACACCCCCAGGCCCACTCCAGACCCTCATATCCCCCTCAACCTCCCACTCCACACACCTCGAACCGCCAAACGCCCCCCGACCTGCAGCGTGCGCTCCCGCAGGGCTCTCAGCCGCTCCCGCCGCCGCTTCGCTTCTTCCTCCAGCCTCCCCAGGGCCGGGTCCGCCGCCTCGTCGGCCGCCTCCACCCCGCCACCGGGCGCCGCCATCTTGCCCCTCTTCTTCCCCCACGCTCCGTACAGCAGCCGGCGCGCATGCGCGGCAGGCGCGACCCGCCGAGCGCCGAGTGCATCGATGGGCGAAGCGCGGCGGGGGGCGCCAAGGCGGGGGGGGAAGGAATCAATAAGCGAGGCGGGGGGGGGGGGGCATAAAAAATATTTAAAAATAAATTAAAAAAAAAATAAAAGGTGAAACGACTGTAAATCAGAATCACCGCCCAGCCAGGCTTGTGCCCCCGCCCTCCCAGAGCGCGCAAGGCTCAACTGGTTTAATTGTGGAGGGGTAGTAATTAGGGGGGGCATTTAACTATTTAACCTTCCCCACCCCCCCTTTTTTAGCTTCGCTTTGGGCTGCCGGCTGGGGGGAGTTGGAAAGGGGAGGGGGGTGAGAAGTGGTTCCCACGCCCCTTCCCAGCAGCAGGTACCCGGTACCGGGGGGATCGTGTCACCGCCCCCCGCACCTGGGGGAGGGCCGGGGGGGCGGGGCCGCCCGCCGCGCCGTTCCGAGCCGTTCCGAGCCGTTCCGAGCCGTGCCGGCCCGGCATGGCTTCCCGGGAGCGGCTCTACGAGCTTTGGATGCTTTACTTCGCCAAGGTGAGACCGAACCCCCGCCGCATTTTTCTCCCTGGGGAGTGCAGCACCTCTTTACCGCCATTGCCCCCTCTGCCTGCGCTGCCTGCATCCCTGGGGGGGTGTGAGCGCTGCCTGCACCCCCCTGCCTGCACCTCCTGCCTTGGGCGTATCGCACCCCCATTTTGGGGGGGGCACCGCATCCCCCTCTGCGCCCCGCTGCCGCATCCTGGGTTCCGCGACCCCCCCGCCCCGTGTGCGAATCGCGTCCCCCCCTGTCCCCCTGAAATATCCGCGGGGTCCACGGCCGCCCCCTCGGGCGTCACCGCAGCCCGAGGTCCGCGATCCCCCCGGGGGCAACCGCGTCCCTCCGTGACCCCATCGCCGCATCCAGCGGTCCGTGACTCCCCTGTGCTCCGTGTTTTGGGGGGCACCGCATCCCCACGGAGCGCCCCCTCCCCGGCATCCCGCACTCGCCTTCTCACATTTCGGGGGGGTCCACACCCCCTTATACCCATTCGGAAGGGTTTGGGGGGATTTGTCGTGTCCCCCCTCCCGCCGTGTCCCTGCGCCCCCGCCCGGCAGCAGGTGCAGCCGCGGTGACATTGGAGCCTCGGGAGCAACGGGGGGCCGGGGACAAGAGGGGTGTCCTGCCTATGGGAGGATGTCCTGCTCAGGGGAAACTCCCTGTCCGACCCCGAGAGTCCCTCGCGTTTCGTTTTCTCCTTAATCATCCCCATTCCCAGGCTGGAGAGGTGGGGGATGGACTGGAGAAGAGGGGACCCCCACCTTGTGTCACCCCTGGCTCCTGTGCCCATGGGTTGAGGTCACCAGCTGAGGTTTTGGGGTACAGGGTGGTTATTTCTACCCTAAAACTCCACTGTGTCCCCAGCACGTGGCCGGGGACACCAGGAGGGATGGGGACACGGTGGGGGTGGGAATCCCAGTCCCAGCTGGGGACAGGGACAGCGTTGTGTCTGTCACCTCATCCGGCCCCATGACGTCCCCTGGGAGCCACCCGCTCTTCTGCATCCCAAAACAAAACCACCTCCAACCCCCTCCTGCTCAGTGCCAGGAAAAGGGGTTGGGGCATCTTCAGGGTCCCCTTGGTGACAGACCTGTCACCCTTGAGTGACCCTGCGCCCGTTCTGGCCCCACTATGAGATATGAAACCAAAATAAATCGTGACATTGTGGGCGGAGGTGGCAGGAGGTGGCACCAGGTCCATGGGGTTTTGGTGGGACAGGTTGTATGAGGGACACAAGCTGGGACATTGGGTGGGTGTTGGTGGCATGGGGACACGGGCCACCTCGTTGGGGTGGTCACGCCTTCCTGGTGACAGGTGCTGCACCATCAGGTGTCCGTGGTTGTACAGGGACATGTCCTGTGCTGTCGAGGTGTATGTGGTGCGGGGACATGTGCTATGACATGGTTGTATGGGGACATGTGCCATGCCACCAGGTGTTCATGGTCATATGGAGACATGTGCCATGTCATCGAGGTGTCTGTGGTCATATGGGGACATGTGCCATGTCACCAGGTGTCCATGGTTGTATGGCACATGTGCCGTGACATTGAGGTGTCCGTGGTTGTATGGGGGCATGTCCCATGCTATCGAGGTGTTCATGGTCATATGGGGACACATGCCATGCTGGCAAGGTGTCCTTGGCCATATGGGATATGTACCATGCCATCAAGGTGTCTGTGGTACTTTGGGGACACGTCCCATGCCATTGAGGTATCTGTGGTCCCTTGGGGACATGTCCCATGCCATCAAGGTGTCTGTGGTTGTACAGGGACATGTGCCATGCCATCGAGGTGTCTGTGGTCCCTTGGGCACATGTCCCATGCCATTGAGGTGTCTGAGGTTGTACAGGGACATGTCCCATGCTGTTGAGATGTCCCTGGAGACACGGGGATATGTGCCATGTCACCGGGTGTACATGCTCACAGGGTGACACGTGCCACACCATCGGGCTGTGCGCCCTTGTATGGGGACAAGTGCCACGCTGTCCGGGTGTGTGCAGTCACAGTGCCACACCGATGGGGTGGCCGTGTCACCGGGGCCACGGCAGGACTTTGGTGTCACCTCTCCAGCCAGGTCACACTGCAAAACCCCGCTGGCCTGCGCCACGGTGACGTCCCCGAGCACCCAGCGAGGACGAGGCTGCCTGGATGTGTCCCTTGGCCCATGTCACACTTTTGTCATCTCACTACGGGCTTGTTCTGAGCTTGAACCCAGGGTGGTGGGTGATGCCACCAGTCTGAGTGTCACCTCCATGGCGATGTCCCCCATTGTCATCCCCCTCGCTGGCTGGTGACATCAGATGAGGGCTGCACACCAGGAGCAGCCCTGTTATCTCTCGTGGCTTTAAAATAGGCCAGAGCTCACGTCACCGTATTGATGGCACTGGCAGGGGACAGGGATGTCCCCAGGGATGTCCCACGGGGGTGGCCATGCCATAGCGGGGATGGTACCGACCATGTTGCCCCACACCAGCCGCGGGGGTGGCAGGAGGTGACAGTGACCCCACTGGGGTCCCATTGCCGTGATCCCCAACACTCAAGCACAGGGAGGTGGCTTTGTCACCGTCACTTGTGGGGGGGTCTCAGCAGCGCCGGGGAGGGATGGAGGTGGCAGCACCACGTTCCCAGGTGACACCGCGCCGGCCGAGCCCAGAAGCCACCGAACAGGCTCTGCCAGCTGGGACGGGCACCGGCGGGGGCGGCCGCCAGCGCCGGCATGGGACACTGGCTGCGGGTGGGTGACAGGAGGGGACACTGGGATCGGGGGGGGGGGCTCTGAGAACCGTCGCACTCACCACACTCCGGCTTTGGTGACACCCATGGGGGGTGGTGACAGTGGGGTGACAGCGGGGTTTGGCGGCGTGCCCGTGCTGGGTGATGCCCATCGTGTCCCCATCGCCGTGACCCTGGCACATCCCAAAGCTGCCGGGTGGGCGCGCGGTGTCGAGGACGACGGGTGACACCCCCTTGCACCCCAAAACGGGGGGGGCGGGGGGAGGAAGCGCCGTTGGGGCGGCGGGTGACTTGGCATTTCCTGACGCTTTGGGGTTTTGTTTCTTTTTTTTGGTGGTTTTTGCACAAGAGCGAGGCGGCGGTGACAAAGTTCGGGGCGGGGGGGGACAAAAAATAACAACAACCCCCCCGTCCTGTCTCCAGGGTCATGGACCCCCAGGTAACAGGGGGGGTCTGGGTGGGGGGGGACATGGGGGGACACCTCCCTGATCACCCCACTGGGTGCTGGTGCTTGCGGTTGGGTGGTGAACAGGCGGGGAATGGGTGACATGGGGGGGTGGGTGGCTTCAGGGGGGGACATGGGGGGTGATAAGGGGGTCCCCTCCACTGCGGTGATGGTGTGGGTACCCTAGGGAGGGATCAGGACCCCCGTGTCCCCAGGGAGTTGTCCCTGTGGGGAGCGGGGTGTCCCCAAGGGTAGATGGTGCCTGCCTGGGTGGGGACACCCCAGGGTGCTACGCTGGGGTGCTCAGGGACATGGGTCACCCCAGGGTGCCACACTGGGGTGCACAGCAACATGGGTCACCCCAAGGTTCTTCGCTGGGGTGCACAGAGCCGTGGGTCACCCCAAGGTGCCACACCGGGGCGCAGGGGAGCATGGGTCACCCCAGGGTGCTGCGTTGGGGTAAAGGGGGACCTTGGTCACCCCAAGGTGCTGTGTAGGGGTGCGCAGGGATGTGGGTCACCCCAAGGTGCCACACTGGGGCACAGGGGAGCATGGGTCACCCCAGGGTGCTGCGCTGGGGTAAAGGGGGACCTTGGTCACCCCAAGGTGCTGTGTAGGGGTGCGCAGGGATGTGGGTCACCCCAAGGTGCCACACTGGGATGCAGGGGAGCACGGGTCACCCCAAGGGGCTGCTTTGGGTGCTCAGGGACACAGGTCACCCCAATGTCCCACATTGGGCTGCAGGGGAACACGGGTGACCCCAAGGTGGCACATTGGGGTGAAGGGGAATGTTGGTTACCGCGGGGTGTTGTGTTGGGGTGCACTGGGACGTGGGTCACCCCAAGGTTCTTCACTGAGGTGTGAAGGGACATGGGTCACCCCAAGGGGCTGCTTTGGGTGTTCAGGGCTGTGGGTCCCCCCCAAGGTGTCACATTGGGGTGCACAGGAGCCTGAGTCACCCCAAGGTGCTATGCTGAGGTTCTCAGGGCCATAGGTCACCCCAAGGTGCCACACTGGGGTGCAGGAGAACTTGGGTCACCCCAAAGTTCCTCACTAGGGTGCTCAGGGACATGGGTGACCCCAAGATGCCACACTGGGGTGCAGAGGGACTTGAGTCACCCGAGGGTGCTGCATTGGGGTGCACAGGGCTGTGGGTGACCCCAGGGCTCCTCACTGGGGTGCTCAGGGACATGGGTCACTGCAAGGTGCCACATTGGGCTGCACAGGGACATGGGTCACCCTAAGGTTCCTCAATGGGGTGATGAGGGACGTGAGTCCCCTCAAAGTGCTACATTGGGGTGCCCTGGGCCATGTGTCACCCAAAGGTTCCTAATTGGGGTGCTCATGGATGTGGGTGACCCCTTGGTCCTACACTGGGGTGCTCAGGGACATGGGTGGCCCCAAGGTGCCATATGGGGGTGCTCTGGGCCATGGGTCACCCTAAAGTTCTTTGCTGCTGATTGGCTGGTGGTTGTCTGTAGGGGGCAGGTGCACTGGGTGCTGATTGGTCAGTAGCTACACAGGTCATGTGACTCTGGATGCTGGTTGGTCAGTGGCTCCACAGATTGTACTGATTGGTCAGCAAGTACACAGGTTGAGCTGCTCCAGGTGCTGATTGGTCAGTGGCTCCACAGGTTGTGCTCACACCCCCAGTCCCAACCAACCATCAGCTCCTGGGGGGGTGGGACTTGGCCGTTGTCTCTGCTGATTGGCTGGTACCTCCAGGGTGTTGCTCAAGTGTGGGATCTGATTGGTCAGCAGTTCTACAGGTTGTGTGGCTCTGGATGGTGACTGGTCAGAAGCTCTGTAGGTTCTGCTGATTGGTCAGGTGTTCCACAGGTTGTGTTGCTCTGCGTGCTGATTGGTCAGCAAGTCCACAGGTTGTACTGCTTTGCATGCTGATTGGTCAGCAATTCCACAGGTTGGGCTGCCCACTGTGCTGATTGGTCAGTGGCTCCACAGGTTGTGTTGCTCTGGGTGCTGATTGGTCAGCAGCTCCACAGGTTGTGTTGCTCTGGGTGCTGATTGGTCAGCAAGTCCACAGGTTGTGCTGCTCCTAGTGCTGATTGGTCAGTGGCTCCACAGGTTGTTCTCACACCCCCAGTCCCAACTGATCATCACCTCCTGGGGGGGTGGGACTTGACCGTTCTGTCTGCTGATTGGCTGCTACCTCTGGGGCCGTGGCCAGCGTGGCTTCTGATTGGCCAGTGCCTCCAGCCCCCGTCCCCACCTTTGCAGAAGGACCTGACGTACCTGCAGCAGTGGCTGGAAGCCTTTGTCATGAACTTCGAGAAGATCATCGCCCTGCCCTCGCTGGAGCCCCGGAGGTGAGGAGCACCCATGGGTGCTGCCAGGGCGACACCCCCCGCTCCATTTGGGGGTTGCCGCAGCAACGGTGGTTTGAAACCATCCGGTCTGAAGCTCGAATGGAGTTTGGTGGGTTATGAGATGGGGGAGTCACATCCTGTCCCCCCCCCCCCGCACCCTGTGTCCCCAGAGCGGAGGAGTCGGTATCGGAGCTGCCGGTGCTGCCGCGGGAGGTGCTGCAGGTGCTGAGTCAGCGGTTGGGACAATGTGTGACCCAGGTCCCACGGGAGGAGGGCGCTGGGACCAGCCTGGGGCAGGCGCTGCTGCTGCTCAAGTTCTTCATCATCATCTGCAGGTGGGTGGAACTCCCCCAAAAATACCCCCCCACACCTCCCCCATGGGGTCCCGGTTTCCCTCTGTCCACCCCACCTATGTGGGTTCTTGAGTCTGGTGCTTTCAGTGCCTTTTTGGTGATGGGGGGGGTCCCCTCAGTGCCCTCCCACCAATCTCTGTGTCCTGTGCACCCCCCCAAATCTTCACTGAAGGCACCAAACCGCTGTCACCTTTGTCCCAAACTGCCACTGTCCCAAACCGCTCTGGTACCTTCCCAGATGTGCATCCCCCCCCACAAAACCCAAAACACATCATCCCCCCACCAAAGCACAGCATCCCCACCCCCCCAAAGTGTGTCATCCCCCCATGAATTACCCCAAAACACAGTGTTTACCCCCCAAAATTGCATCCCCCTCCAAAGTGTGGCACCCCCCCATGAAGTGCAGCATCCCCCCCATAACACAGTATTCACCCCAAAAAGCCCAGCATCCCCCCCCAAAGTCCATCACCCCCCCATGAAGTGCAACACCCCCCCAAAACACAGCATCCCCACAAAAACATGTGTTATTACCCTCCTAAGCATATCACCCCAAAACACAGTATTTACTCCCCCAAAGCACAGCATCCCCCCCAAAATGTGCATCATTACTCCCCCAAACTGCATCACATCACCCCAAAACCACAGTATTCATCCCCCCCGAAGCACAGCAGCCCCCCCTCCAAAGTGCATCACCCCCCCATGAAGTGCAACACCCTCCACAAAGAACAGCATAAAGTGCATAATTCCCCCCTAAAGTGCATCACATCACCCCAAAACACACTATTTACCCCCCCATGAAGCATAGCGCCCCCCCAAAGCACATCATTGCCCCCACACCCCCAATTATATCCCCCCCCTGCTTGCTTCTGCCACCTCCTGGCAGCAGCATCCCCACCAATCCCTTCCATGTCCCCTGAGGGGGTGACAATCCACCTGCGTCCCCCCACTTTTCCAGCCACTGATGGGGTTCAGCTGTGCCAGCTGCTGTGTTAGCGACCCCCCCACTATGCAATAACCCCCTCTAATGTTTTATATCCCCCCCTTTGCAGGAACCCAGAGAACATCCAAGCGGACAAAACCCCCGGCTTCATCCCGGAGGTGCTGAAGCTCCTACGCATCTGTTCCAGCAAAGTGAGTGCAGGGGGAGAATTCACCTCAATTTTTGGGGGGGGGCTCAGCCACAGGTTTTATTCTTTTTAATGCATGGGGGGGTCATTTTGCTCTGTTTTCAATCTCCCGGCAGCTAAGGGGTCCCCGGGAGGATGCGCGGGGCGGGATGCAGCTGGAAAGCACGATGCTCCACGCTCTGCATCTCTGCGAATGTCTCTTCGACCCCTACCAGACCTGGCGACGGCAGCTCAGCGGGTGAGCAGAGACCCCCCCTCTGCACCCCAAAAACCCCCCAACCCTCTTGTGTCCCTCTTTGCTTCACCCCTTTTATTCCAGAGAAGTCGTCAGCGCGAAGGAGAAGAGTAAATACAAGTTTTCCCCGGCTCCGTTGCCCCCCGAATTCAGCGACTTTTTCCAAGGTAAAAAGGGGTCCTGCCCTCCCCACGTCACTCACAATGGGATTTCAGGGATGTATAGAGGGTCAGTATGGGATCCATGGGTGCGCGGAGCATCTGGGGGCAACTCGAGGATGATGGGATTCTGGACCATCTATAGTATCCATGGGGATGAATGATATTCGGCATTGACAGGATTCTATACATGCCCCTGGTTGTCCTAGAGCTGCGCCTTGCAAATATAACATCCTATAGGTGCCTCAGGGTTGGTGTTTGTATGAGGGCAAATATAGGAGGACATATGTGCCCATAGCAGAGAGGGAAATAGGATGCTATACTTGCCCCCACAAATATAAGATTATACACCTGTCCTATGATCACTATATGATTCAAAGGCAAATATAGGATCCTATACCTGCCCCCGGGACCCCGTACGTGCCCATACGGGCACGTACGGGGTCCCGGGGGCAGGTATAGGATCCTGGGGAGCCTACAAAAATCAATGAAAAGGGGATTTTCTTCTGGGGAAGCCCCAAAAAACCCCCGTTGGGAGTTTTAGGTGATTTCACAACGAACCCAACTGCCCGTAAATCCCCAAATGGAAGCTTATTTTGAACAAAACCCCATTTTCTCTATTGTTTTCTTCCTGTTTCGTCCCTAAATGAAACGTTTCCCTCCTCATCCTCACAGAGAGTTTCCAAGCCGGGGAACAACTCCCCGAAACACTGCAGCTCCGGTTGATCCATCTTTTTGGGGCCATCCTCTCTGGATCCAAGGTAATGTTGGGAAGGGGATGTGGGAGGATTTGGGATCATCAGCCAAGTGATACAACCCCCAAATGTTATAAGGTGGTTATGGTCCACCTTGACTTCAGTAAAGCGTTTGACATAGTGTCCCACAGCTGCTAAACTGAGGGAGTGCGGGCTGGACGATCGGGTATTGAGGTGGACAGTGAACGGGCTGAAGGGAAGAAGCCAGAGAGTCGTGGTCAATGGGGCAGAGTCCAGTTGAGGCCTGTACCCAGTGCAGTGCCTCAGGGGCGGTGCTGGCACCACTACTATTCAACATATTCATCAATGATTTGGATGAAGGAACAGAGTGACTGTCAGCAAGTTTGCTGGTGACACCAAGCTGGGAGCAGTGGTGACACTGGAAGCTGTGCTGCCATCAGAGACCTGGACAGGATGGAGAGCTGGGCGGGGAAAAATTTCATTAAATATAACAAAGGAAAGTGTAGAGTATTGAATGTGGGCAGGAACAGCCCCAGGTTCCAGTATAAGTTGGGGGATGATCTATTAGAGAGCAGCGTAGGGGAAAGGGACCTGGGGGTCCTGGGGACAGCAGGGTGACCATGAGCCAGCACTGGGCCCTTGTGGCCAGGAAGCCAATGGGACCTGGGGTGGGTTAGAAGGGGGTGGTCAGTAGGTCAGAGAGGTTCTCCTGCCCCTCTGCTCTGCCCTGGGGAGACCACACCTGGAATCTTGTGTCCAGCTGTGGCCCCTCAGTTCCAGCAGGACAGGGAACTGCTGCAGAGAGTCCAGCGCAGCCACCAAGATGCTGCAGGGAGTGGAGCATCTCCCGTGTGAGGAAAGGCTGAGGGAGCTGGGGCTCTGGAGCTGGACAAGAGGACACTGAGGGGGGACTCATTGCTGGGGATCAAGATGGAAAGGGGCAGTGTCAGGAGGATGGAGCCAGGCTCTGCTGGTGACAACCAGGGACAGGACAAGGGGCAATGGGTGCGAACTGGAACACAGGAGGTTCCACTTGAATATGAGAAGAAACTGGTTTCTGGTGAGGGTGTCAGAGCCTGGCCCAGGCTGCCCAGGGGGTTGTGGAGTCTCCTTCTGTGCAGACATTCCAACCCACCTGGACACCTTCCTGTGTAACCTCATCTGGGTGTTCCTGCTCCATGGGGGGATTGCACTGGATGAGCTTTCCAGGGCCCTTCAACCCCTGACGCTCTGGGATTCTGTGATATTCCAAGCAATACAAACTGTGGAATTAAACTGCTTAATTTTTTTTAAGCCTTTAAAAATCTTCCCTAAAATTCCATCTTTAAATTCAAGTGGGGTTTAACTTGGAGAAAAATAAAGAGGGGGCTGAGCTGAAGCTGCTGGTTCATCAGCAACTCGACAGATGAGAATTTCTTGGCTGAATAAAATCGAGCAGAAGTAGGTTTTAATTAACCCAATGCTTAAAAACCAGGACTTAATTAATAGCTCTGAAATTGGCTTCCAATTAATTTACGCACGCCCAGGAGCAGGGTGCGGTGAGGTGGGTCAAACCTGCAGTGCTGGAGATGTCGGGCTTGCTGTTAATCACTTCAATATATGATTTTATATCACGATAGGCGACTTAATGACACTTTCACTGCAGGATGTAATTACAATAAAATAGTATACCTTATTGGTGTGGTGGGGAAGCATTAATTAGAAGTTAAAAGACTTCGAGTGTGGACTCAGTGGTGAGGTTGATGAATTGGGGGATAAGTAGGGAGACCTGGCTGATCTAGGAGTGTGGGATAACGAGACCACAAAGCTTCCAGTCTTCACTGAATCGTAGAATTTTAGGCTATTTTGGGTTGAAAGGACCTTCAAATCTCCCCCAGTGCCCCCCCTGCCATGACAGGGACATCGTCACCAGCTCAGGGTGCTCAGAGCCCCGTCCAGCCTGGCCTGGGATGTCTCAGGGATGGTTCATCCACCCCCTCTCTGGGTACCTGGGCCAGGCTCTCACCACCCTCAGGGCAACAATTCCTTCCTCATGTCCGGCCTGAATCTCCCTCCTTTAGTTTAAACCATCACCCTTTGTCCTATCACAACAGGCCCTGCTCAAAACTCTGTCCCCATCTTTCTTATGGGCCCCTTTTAAGCACAGAAAGGCCGCAATAAGGTCTCCCTGCAGCTTCTCTCCACCAGCTGAACACCCCCAGAGGGGCAGAATTCCTTCCCTCGACACAGGAGCAGTTCAGCAGGGTCTCCTAGTGCCAACGATGGAGTCATCTCATCTGCGTTTGGCCTTCTGAAAATTACACTGAGCCTCAGTACCCCCGGCTCCTTCTGTAATCAGTGAAAAGGGGGAAACTTCTCTGAGAGAGAGTCACCCCATTTGAAAATAAGTGCCAAGAAAGGTGAGGAGAATTCCTGTGGGCGGTGCCTGCCTTATTTTCTTTGATTTTTAGTAGGAAAACTACGAGCTGCCCCTCTGCCCCGCTCTGTGAGACCCCCCTGCAGTGCTGCTCCAGCGCTGGGTCCCTGACAGGACACACATGGAGCTGCTGGAGAGGGGCCAGAGGAGCCCCAGGAATGACCCGAGGCTGGAACAGCTCTGCTGGGGACAGGGGAGAGAGCTGGGGGGTTCAGCTGGAGGAGAGAAGCTCCGGGAGACCTTATTGTGGCCTTTTTGTGCTTAAAAGGGGCCCATAAGAAAGATGGGGACAGAGTTTTGAGCAGGGCCTGTTGTGATAGGACAATGGGTGACGGTTTTAAACTAAAGAGGGGAGATTTAGACTAGATGTAAGAAGAAATTGTTGCCCTGAGGGTGGTGAGAGCCTGGCCCGGGTACCCAGAGAGGTGGTGGATGAACCATCCCTGAGACATCCCAGGC
Organism: Nesoenas mayeri; assembly: GCF_963082525.1. Taxonomy (NCBI): domain Eukaryota; kingdom Metazoa; phylum Chordata; class Aves; order Columbiformes; family Columbidae; genus Nesoenas; species Nesoenas mayeri. The sequence goes on from NC_137543.1 coordinate 163,149,538, forward strand.
CAGGCTGGATGGAGTCTGAGCACCCTGAGCTGGTGCAGATGTCCCTGTCATGGCAGGGGGGGCACTGGGCAGGTGGGAAGGTCCCTTCAACCCAAACTGTTCTGTGATTCTATGATAAAACCCCATTTTTCCCCCTCCCCGTCATCCCAACAGCCCAATGCCCTGGGGGCCATCACGCCGGCGGCAGTGGAGGTGCTGCTGGGGGTTCTGCGGCGGGGAGGAGATGGGGGAACCCCCCCGCTCCCCGGGTTGCTGGAGCTGGTGTTGCGCGTGGTGGTGGCCGTGGTCCACGTTCTCCATGGTGGCAGTCCCGGCGCTGGCCCCGTGTCCCTGCGTGTCCTCCTGGATGGTTACTTCAGGGTGCTCAACTCCGACTTGCCCGCCGCGTCCTTGGCACCGGAGGCAGCCAGTGGCCTCATCGCTCTCCGTGTCCTCATGTTGGGTAGGTGGTTGGGGACAGGGATGGAGATGGGGAGGTAGGATGGGGCTGAGCCATTGTCACCTCGCCATAGATGCCATCCCGGCCATGCTGAACTGCGAGGACCGGCCGGTTCTCCAAGCCGTCTTTCTCAGCAACAACTGCTTTGAGCACATCATCCGGCTCCTCCAAAACAGCAAGGTACTGGGGTGGCCACCTTGGTATCCCCACTTGGTGACACTGGGGTTGGGCTCCCTCATCTCCATCCTCACCCTTCCTGGCTCTGAATGATGTTGGGACAGGGTGGCTGCTCTACAGCAACACCCATGGGGTGGGGACCCTCCAGAACCCCATTCCCTCTTCCCCCACCCATACCGGGTGCTGTTCTCTGGGGTTGACACCCACCTCGTGTCCCACAGCTCTACCTCGGCAGTTCACGGGAAGCCCAGGATGAGGTTCCCTCACAGCCACCAGACAGGAATGGCCTCCAACAGGTACCTTGTGGGGCCGCCCCATAACCAAACCACCAGGCGCGGTGTGTTGTGTCCCCGCAATCCCATGGTTCAGTAGACCCACCACCTCCATGTCCCCATAGGTCTTTGACAGCAGCTCCGACACCATCGCAGTCCACGCCATCGGTGTCCTCACCGCCATCATGAGCAACTCGCCCTCGGCCAAGGTGGGCAGTGGATTGGAGTGGTGGGGACACCCCAAAAGTTGGATGTGTTTGGGGGTTTTCATGCTGCGAGGTGGGCTGGGGTGACATCAGCATGTGGTGGGACTCGACGTGGGGTCCCACGTGCCCGGGTGTTTGCAGGAGGTGTTCAAGGAGCGCATTGGCTATGCCCACCTCTACGAAGTGTTGAGGAGCCAGGGCCAGCCCACCCAACGCCTGCTCCAGGAGCTCCTCAACATGGTGAGCATGTCTGCTTCTCCACACCGAGCAAAGCTCTTGGTGCTGGTGGTTCCTGGTGGGTCTCAGCCCCCAGCAAACCCATTCCTCACCCTCTAGTCCTCTCCACCTTGTTATTATCCCATTAGCTTTCTCCTGGAGGGTGCTGAGACCATCTTTAGCTTGGAGTCACACTCAACTTTGGGGAGATTTGAGCCCGTTCTGATGTGGGTCTCCTTGCTCTGGTGCTGCTGGATGCATGAGGGTCTCCAAAACGCTTGATGCATGAGGGTCTTGAAGGAACTTGATGCATGGGGGTCTCCAAGACGCTTGATACATGGGAGTCTCCAATGTGCTTGATGCAGAAGGGTCTCCAGGGCACTTGGTACACAGTGGTCTCTGAAATGCTTGATGCATGGGAGTCTCCAAGATGCTTGATGCACAAAGGTCTTCAAATTGCTTGATACATGGGGGTTCTTCAAGGTGCTTGATGCACAAGGGTCTCCAAGGCACTTGATCCATGGGGGTCTGCAATACGCTTCCTGAAAGGTCTCTGTGACCCTTAAGGCACAGGGTCTCCAAGATCCTTGATGCATGGAGGTCTCTAAGACCCTTGATGCACAAGGTTCTCCAAGACCCTTGATTAGGGGTGTCAAACTCATTTTCACCTCGGGCCACATCAGCCTCATGGTTGCTTTCAAAGGGCTGAATGTAATTTCAGGACTGTATAGATGTAGGAGTAGTTACATTTATACAGTCCTAAAATTACATTCGGCCCTTTGAAGGCAACCATAAGGCTGATGTCGTTCTCTGTGAAAATGAGTTTGACACCTCTGCCCTTGATCCACGGAGGTCTCCGAGACCCTTGATGCCCAAGGGTCTTCAAGATCCTTGATCCTTGGAGGTCTCCAAGACCCTTGATGCATAGGGTTCTCCAAGACCCTTGATGCACAGAGGTCTCCAAGACCCTTGATGCATAGGGTTCTCCAAGACCCTTGATGCACAGAGGTCTCCAAGACCCTTGATGCATAGGGTTCTCCAAGACCCTTGATGCACAGAGGTCTCCAAGACCCTTGATGCATAGGGTTCTCCAAGACCCTTGATGCACAGAGGTCTCCAAGACCCTTGATGCATAGGGTTCTCCAAGACCCTTGATGCACAGAGGTCTCCAAGACCCTTGATGCATAGGGTTCTCCAAGACCCTTGATGCACAGAGGTCTCCAAGACCCTTGATGCATAGGGTTCTCCAAGACCCTTGATGCACAGAGGTCTCCAAGACCCTTGATGTATAGGGTTCTCCAAGACCCTTGATGCACAGAGGTCTCGAAGACCCTTGATGCACAGGGTTCTCCAAGACCCTTGATGCACAGGGTTCTCCAAGACCCTTGATGCACAGGGTTCTCCAAGACCCTTGATGCACAGGGTTCTCCAAGACCCTTGATGCACAGGGTTCTCCAAGACCCTTGATGCACAGGGTTCTCCAAGACCCTTGGTGCACAGAGGTCTCGAAGACCCTTGATGCATGGGGGTCTCCAAGACCCTTGATGCCCAAGGGTCTCTGATAAGCTTAATACATTGGAGGCTCCAATACTCTTGATACATGAAGTCTCTACCACCAGCCTGGGGAGACCAGAGCGGGAGGATCCATCCCTCTCCATGGGGTTGAGGCCACACCAACCAGCTCTTGTGTTTCGACAGGCAGTAGAAGGCGACCACAGCTCCTTCCCGGTGCGCCCCATCCGCAACGAGCAACCCCTGCTGATCCTGCTGGCCTGGCTGCCGGCATTGGCGTGCCGGGACCTCCAGATCTTCCTGTCAGGCCAGCTGCGGCGGCTCTGCGAAGCCTCCCTGCCCAGCCGCCTCACCTGCGTCAAGGCGGGCATGGTGGGCTGTCTACTGGCCGCCTTGGCCACCGAGCCAGCGCTGCCGGTTGCCTGCTCCGAGAATTTACTGGAGCTTCTGCGGGCGTTGGGCAGCCTGTCCATCCGCCCCGGGGAGCTGCGGCAGCTGCTGCGGCTTCTGCGGCGCGAGCGAGGACGGGGACCTCATCCCTACGTGGCACCCGTCATCCGGGCGCTGTCGGGGATGGCGCGGGCGGAGGGACCCCCCCGGGCACTACAGAGCTTCGACCTGACGCCCGGCATGGCGGGGATCATGGTGCCCGCCATCCAGAAGTGGCCTGGAGGGGCCTTCGCCTTCCACGCCTGGTTGTGCCTGAGCGAGGAAGAGCCCGAGCCAGTGGCGAGGCCGAAGAGGAGGCAGCTCTACAGGTGATGCTCAGTGGAGGGACCAGGGGAGGGCTGAGGTGAGGATAAGGACGGGCAGCACCGCCATCCCAAGAAAGGCCTTGAGGTGCTGGAGTGAGCTGAGAGAAGGGAATGGAGCTGGTGAGGGGCTGGAGCACAAGTGTGATGGAGACTGAGGGACCTGGGGGTTCAGCTGGAGAACAGGAGCTGAGGGGACACAGGGACACAAAGAAACGGCCTCAAGTTGCGCCAGGGGAGGTTGAGGTTGGATGTGGGAACAATTTCTTCCCCAAAGGGCTGTGGGGCATTGGAACAGGCTGCCCAGGGCAGTGCTGGAGTCACCATCCTGGAGGGCTGGACAGACGGACATGAGGTTCTCAGGACATGGGGCAGTGCCAGGGGTGGGGTAACGCTTGGACTTGATGATCTTTAGGGTCTTTTCCAACCAAAATGATTCTATGATTCTCCTCCACCAGTTTCTTCACAGCCGGTGGGACGGGCTTCGAGGCGTTCTTCACCACCGGCGGCGTGTTGGTGGTGGCCGTCTGCACCAAGAAGGACTACATGACAGTGGCATTGCCAGAGTTTGCCTTCAACGACTCAGCTTGGGTGAGCATCGTCCCCACTCCTGTCCCCATCCCCATCCCATCAGGGGCCTAACAAAGACACCGGGATGCCTGACACCCCCTCCCTGTCCCCCCAGCACTGCGTTGACGTTGTCCACGTCGCCGGCCGCCGGCCCTTTGGCCAGAACGTCGTCAGCATCTACGCCGATGGGCACTTGCGGAAGACGGCGCAGCTCCGCTTCCCCTCCCTTCACGAGGTGAGCAAGCCCCCAGGTGCCCGGCTGGCCCCCTCCCCATGGCATGGGGCTGGGGATGAGCGTGACTCCTTCTCCCTTCTTCTCCCTTCCAGTCCTTCACCTCCTGCTGCATCGGCTCTGCAGGCCACCGGACCACCACGACCACTGCCGCCACCACCAGCCACCCCCTGGTGTCCCACGGGCCAGAGCTGGTCTTCCCCCCGCGCCCGGCGCTCAGTCGCTCCCAGTCCGTCCCCGCCGCCCTCAGCCCTCACTCCTGGACCCCCACTCAGCCGCCCACCGAGGGGGTGGTGGCCACCACGGCGGCTGGGAGCCAAGACACAGAGTGGGGCAGCCCCACCTCTCTGGAGGGTCACCTGGGCTCGGTGGCCATCTTCTGCGAGGCTCTGCAGCAAGCCCAGGTCAAGGCGCTCTTCTGCGCAGGTACATCAGGGTGGGACACAGGGTATCTGCGGGGTGCTGGTGGCAATCGGGGTCTCCACCATGCTCCATCTCACCCCAATCCTCTTCCCCCAGGGCCAAACGTCACATCACCATTCACACTGGAAGGTGACTTGGTGGAGCTCAGCAGCAAGCTCTTGCTGTACTACACCCCACAGGTGAGGAGAGCCACTCCCCTGGGGATGGGGACAGCACTGGGAGACCCTCTGGCCATAGGTGACATCTCCAGGAGCATGAAGATGCTCCGATGGTGCTCTCTTCTAGGCCTGCAGGAACAACATCTGCCTGGACCTCTCTCCCAGCCACAGCTTGGATGGGAGGCTGACAGGACACAAGGTGGTCAACTGGGACATCAAGGTACGTTGGGTGCAAGGTGGTCTGTACTGGCCCACCCACCCCATGGCAAGGAGGCAACTGGGCCCCTCCTGGGATATGGGGCAGGGGCAGGACCCTCAAGGAGTGTTGGATGGCCATGATGATTCCTTTGGACCATACAGAGGCTCTGCTACCTGGTATTGGGGCCACCAAGGACCTGTGTGGCCCCTGGGTCCACCAAGAACTTGCATGCCCCATAGGTCCTCAGCATCTAGGATGGGCACTGTGGGTGGTGCAGTGCAACAGGTTGGTGTCGTAGGGTGGGTCTGGGGACACCCTAGTCTTTGTCAGTCACAGGGTCTGGCTCTTCCCATCTTGGGCTGAGCCCATGAGCAGGTAGGATGGACCCAACCTCCTCCTCACCACACAGCGCCCAGCAAAGCCTCTCCCTTCCCTCCCGCAGGATGTGGTCAACTGCGTGGGTGGGATGGGCGTGCTGCTGCCCCTGCTTGAGCAAGTGGTGTCCAAGAAGGAGGAACCCGAGGATGAACAAGAGACCAATGACCTGGTGGGACCAGAGCTGACATCCTCCAGGAATGCTCAAGGCATGCTCATCCCGCTGGGCAAGTCCTCGGGTGAGGACCTCGGGGGACGTGGAGCAGGTTGAGTGGCTGGAGGTGACCCCACTGCCACATGGGTGCTGCCTGGAGCAGGCTGGTGTCCACCGTGGGCGTGAGAGGTCTTGCCTGGGGCACCATGAGCTATGGGGAAATGGAGCAACTGTTGACATCCTTTAATGTCGTTATGACCCAATTAGTCATAAACAAGGAGTTTTGGGAAGACGAGGGTGGCTTCAGCCTGCTCACCTCTGCCTTGCCTTTGTGTGGAGTCTCTGGTGTCTTCTAGTAGGGCTGGGTTAATGCAGAAGCCTTCTTCTGCATAGGTGACACAGGATTTCTCCTGACACCCAGCTACTTATTTCCAAGCTCAGAGCAACGGAGGTTTCCACTCGTGTAAATTTGGGAGAAATAGGAGAACAGGGTGAAAAGTTTGCAGAGAAAGGTTGTTGGTGGGGTCTCCAGGATGCCCAGGATGCGGGCAGCACTGGGGGAAGGTGTCCAGCTGGGCATGGGGCTCACAGCTATTGGTGGGGCTCTGCCCTGTGCCTTGCAGAGAGCAGGCTGGAGAGGAACAGCGTGGCCGCCTTCCTGCTGCTGGTGAAGAACTTCATCCAGAACCACCTGGTGAACCAGGAGAGCCTGGTGCAGTGCCACGGGCCGGCCATCATCGGGGCACTGCTGCAGAAGGTGTGGGGGGCTACCAAAAGTTCCATCCCGTGGTCCCCAAGGTTGTTCCCTGTGGGAGACACTGAGGCTGGAAGCCTCTCTTCTCACCCATGGCAGGTCTCTGGTCCACTGCTGGACATGAGCACGTTGGTGGCCTCGCAGATCCTCATGGAGCAGGTGGCCTCAGAGGGCAGTGGGCTCCTGCTGCACCTCCTCTACCAGCATCTCCTCTTCGACTTCCGCATCTGGAGCAACAGCGACTTCGCCGTCCGCTTAGGTGGGACCAGGGGTGCTTGGGGGGTCCTCCCCATCCTAATCAGCCTCCACAGTCACTCACATCTTCTCCCCACAGGTCACATCCAGTATCTGGCCAACGTTGTCAAGGACCACAAGCAGCGCATCCGCAAGAAGTACGGGGTGCAGTACGTCCTTGACTCCATCCGGACGTTCTACGGGTGAGCAGCTGCTTGTAGCCAGGACCCCCAAAGGCTGACGTGGTGGTGGGCTTGACCCCTTGGAGCTGCAGATTGGGGTAGACACCCTTTGCTTGGGGCAATATAGAATCATAGAATCACAGAAGGGTTTGGGTTGAAGGGACCTTCCCAGCTCCCCCAGTGCCCCCCCTGCCATGACAGGGACATCTGCACCAGCTCAGGGTGCTCGGAGCCCTGTCCAGCCTGGCCTGGGATGTCTCCAGGGATGGTTCATCCACCACCTCTCTGGGTACCTGGGCCAGGCTCTCACCACCCTCAGGCACCTCATGGGATAATTTTCCAGTGTGGAAGCATGGTGGTGGGTGCAGGACCTTCCACTCCCCATGGCCATGCCCCATCCCTAAGCCTCCACCCAGAGTTTTGACCACTCAGTCCCAAAATCCACCCCCAGCGTCTCTCCAGCATCAACCAAGAGCATTTCTCTAATAAGCTGATGCTGTTTTCTTGTCTGACCTGATGTGTTTCCACCCTCCTGTGGCAACGCAGGTGTTCATACCCTGCAGAGTTCCAAATGCATGAGGTGGACATTACCCAGTGGGCAGGGTTGGCCAGAAGGGATGTCCACACTGGGCTGTCCTGGAGCTCCTCAGGCTTCATGGTGGGATTTATCATAGAATTTAACACAGAATCATTTTGGTTGGAAAAGCCCCTCAAGACCATCAAGTCCAACCGTTCCCCTAGCCCTGTCCCTGCCCCATGTCCTGAGAACCTCATCTCCATCTGTTCAGCCAGGCATGGTGACTCCAGCACTGCCCTGGGCAGCCTGTTCCAAGCATTTGGGGTCACGTTGCTGACAAGGGGCAGGAGGGTGGTTGTGCATGTCCCCAGCAGGAATGCTGATGTGTGTCTGTCCATCAGCACCTCCAGGGAGAAGACCACAGCTACCGATGACATCAAGACAGTGCAGACATCTCTCTTCAGCCTGGTGAAGGATTTCTTCTGCAGGAGCTTCTCCGGGGAGGAGATGCAGAGCTTGCTGAGCTACGTGGCTGGGGTGCAGGATGAGCAGCAGGTACATCACCAAGCCACCCATGTCCCCACACACCTCATGGTGCCATGGGCTGGCTCAGCACTTGGCAGCAGGTGGAGGGAAGCCACTGAGGTCCTGATGGGGCACGTGGAGGGCAGTGGACGATCAACTTCATGTCCTGCAGGTATGCGGAGCACTGGAGGTGATCCACAGCCTGCTGAAGGGCTCGCCCGCCCAGGAGCAGCTCTTCGCCTTTCTCTTTGAGCCAGGCCACGTGGAGGTCCTCTTCTCACTGCTGGTGCAGAAGAAGTTCTCGGATGAAGTGCGGGAGAGGGTCTTCAAGGTCAGGCAGGTCCCCAGTACCAACCTCTTGCCATCTCTGACAGCTTTGCTGCAGCGGGGTGATCACTCTTCTCTGTCTCACCAGGTCCTCTACAAGATGCTGAAGTACGAGAAGGTCCCCGAGCGCAGCAAGAACCGCCTGAAGCTGAAGGACATCGGGTACCAGGGGCTCATCGCCTGCCTCAATGATGTCCCCAGCTCCATGCTGCTCTTCCGCTGCCTCTCAGAGCAGGTCCTCGGGGCAGGTACCATGTCCTGGCCACCCATCCCCAACACGTGCTGTGGGGTCATCATTGGTGGCTTCCCACAAGGCTCAGCTGGTCTTGGGGCTGGGGGCCTATGATGACTTTTGGGGACAGAAAGTTGTGTCCCACCACCATACTGTCTCTCCTTGTCTACAGACCCCCCCAACTACAAGGACCTGGTGGCCGTGGTTTACCTGTCTCACCGGGCTGAGCTGACCGTCCGGCTCGATATTTGCCGCAAGGTGAGCAGGACCACAGGTGCAAGGAACCATGACCGAGTGGTGACCCTTTGGCTGAGCTCTCTGGAGCCACCCATGGGCATCCAGCCATGCCTGAACACAGGGACCATGGGGATGGTGCCACTATGGAGGTGGTGCAGCCCCAGCACCCCATGATGGTTATGGGAGATTCAAGATCTCAGGACCATCAGCAGCCCCTTGGATGGACCAAACCCCCAAAAGGTGACCAGGAGCTGGGACAACATCATCAGGTCTCCCCACTTCTGCTCTGTCTTGCAGCTCTTCCACTTGATCTACGCGCAGCAGGACATGGTGAAGCAGCTGGCGCGGTTGGCCGGCTGGCAGGACACGCTCACCAAGCTCTACGTCAAAGAGTCCTACGAGTCCCGCCAGCACAGCCTGAGCATCGGGGGCAACGGGGGCTGCCTGGAGTTCATGCGCTTCTCCGACCCCCCCAGCAAAGAGGGGACAAGCCCACCACCGGCTGAGCTGCAGGAGCTGGACGTCTTCCTGCCACTGGGCTATGAGGCCTCAGACCAGGAGCTCTCCGAGGGCTTCTCTGACCACTCCATCTCCCCGAGTGGCCGCACCAAGTCCTTCCACTCCTACAACTTCAAATCTTTTGACTCCTCCGAACGGGCCAGCCGCTCGTCCTCCAACCCTGGTGATGGTCCTCCCTTTGATGGTGTCTACCACCCGCTCTCGCCTTTCTCCACCTCACCCTTTGACCTGGGGCTCGACCTGGCCAGCACCAGCTCCATGGCCACGGCTGAGAGCGGCACGCAGACCCCGGCCAGTGGCCCCGGCACTCCCTCGCCCCTGGAGAGCTTCAAGCCCTTCCCAGGGATGCGAGCACGCAAGAGCTCCAGTCTCTCCAACGTCCTGGACGAGAGCAGCTACCAGGACGCGCTACCCAGTGACAACATCTCCAACACCAGCAACCCCCAGGTGAGCCCCAGACCATCGTACCCACCACCCTGGGCTGCGCTGGACACCAAACTACTCACCTTTCCTCTCCGCTGGCAGCAAACGCCCGAGGAGGAGCTGTGCAACCTCTTGACCAACATCATCTTCTCGGTGACCTGGCGCGGGGTGGAGGGCTGGGACGACGCAGCGTGGAGGGAACGTGGGCAGGTCTTCTCCGTCCTCACCAAGCTGGGGACGGCGTGCGAGCTGGTGCGGCCCCCCGATGAGATCAAGCGCAGGTGAGTCCTACCCGAGGTCTGGAGTGGAATCCAGTGGGGTGGACTCCAAGGGAGGACCACCCAACGGAGCCACCTGCTCTCCCACAGCCTCCTGGAGATGATGCTGGAGTCGGCATTGACGGATCTGAAGGAGTCGGGGCCGACCATGCTGCCCGGTCTCACCCACAACGTCCTCAAGCTCCTGCGGCTGCTCCAGGATTTCTTGTTCTCCGAGGGACACAACAACCAGGCCCTGTGGAGCGAGAAGGTGGGCAGGCAGGAGGGGGTGGTTCTGAGCCCAAACTTGAGCTCTGAACCCTAATACTAAGCCCTAATGTTAGGCCTAACCCTAAACCCTGCTTGCAGCCATTGAACCTCACCTTAGAAAATAAGATGTGCCTTAATCCTAAACCGTAACACTAACCCGTAAGCAGAAAATCAAAGCCTTAACCCCTAAACCTTAGTCCTAGTACTACACCCTCACCATAAACCCCAACTCTAAGCCTTAACCGTAACCCTGCACCCTTGTTGCAAAGCCCAATCCTACGCCCCAGCCCTAGCCACTAATTCTGACCCTTAACCCCAGTCCTACAAACTTACTATAGACCCAAATCTAACACTCTAACACTATATGCTAAGATCTAACTCTAAACCCTATCCCTAACTCATGCCCTATAAATCTAACCCTAACCCTTGTTGTAAACCCTAACCCTACACTATTGCTGTAAAACCTAATCCTGATCCTAAACCCTAACCCTGACCCCTAAACCTAAACTTTAAATTTAACCCTACACCCTTATGTAAACCCAAGTACCTAGTCCTGTACCCTAAGCTTTAACCCCAAACCATAACCCTAATTCATAAACATACCTCCTAAACCCTAATCCTAAATCTTAACTCTACATCCTTGCCATAAACCTCAACCCTAGCCCCTATAGGATGAGACCCTTGTCCTAACCCTTAACCCTAACCCCAGTCCTAATCCTTAACGCCAACCCTACACCATTACCATAGACCCAACCCTAAGCCCCAGCCCATAACCCTGCCCATACTCTGATTAGTTTGTCATTAGGGTAATGAGTTGGGCTCTACCCTACCCCTAAACCATAATCCTGATCCTACCCATAACCTAAGCCCATCCCAAGCAAAGCTGAGGGTGGCTGGGTGGTGGGAACAGCCCTGGTGGCTTTGCTCCCAGCCAGCTGCAGAGGTGGGGGGTGTGTGGCTGGGTGGGGGGCTCACTGTGTCCCCCCCAGATCTACGAAGGGGTGAGCAGTCTGCTGGACAAGCTGGGCGTCTGGTACCACCTGGCCAACGGCACCTCTGACCTCAAGGAGATGGCCCAGACAGGTCTACGCATCCTCGTGGGCTACATCATGCTGCAGGACCCCCAGGTGGGTCAACCCTTCCCGGATGAGACCCCAGCGCTCCGGGACAAGGCAAGTGACCCCATCTGATGTCCCATGTGTCCCCATCTGATGTCCCATGTGTTCCCCTAGCTGCACTCGCTGGCGTACGTGAAGCTGCACAGCCTGTTGCAAACCACTTCGGCCCCCAAAAAAGATGAGGCTTGCTACCTTCTGGGCAAGCTGGAGACCCCTCTGCGACGCTCGCTGGACGCCAAGTCTGAGACCTTCTCCTGGTTGATGCCCATCGTCCGTACGCTCATGGACCAGTGCTACGAGACCCTCCAGCTGCAGCTCTTCCTGCCCTCGCTGCCCCCCACCAATGGCAGCCCCACTTTCTACGAGGACTTCCAGCTCTTCTGCACCACCCCCGAGTGGAGGGGCTTCATCGAGAAGCACGTGGGTGTCACGGGATGTCACCATTGGGAGAAGCCCTTCCCAGGCTTAGAGATGGGTCCACACTGTGGCCAGGTCCCCGTGTCACCACCGGCTTGGGAGAGGCTGTAGGGGCGACCTGCAGGAAAGGGATGATGGTTGGTGGGTCCCAAGCTCTGCAACACCTCCCATCTCGTCCTGGTTCTCTCGGCAGGTGCAGCCCACCATGGCCCAGTTTGAGATGGACACCTTTGCCAAGAGCCACGACCACATGTCCAATTTCTGGAACGCCTGTTACGATGCCATGATGAGCAGCTCCCAGCGGCGGGAGCAGGAGAAGGCAGCCAGCCGCAAGATGTTCCAGGTACCGTCTGCTCCTCACCCCTGGGACATTACCCTGGGGATGTGCTCCTCATCCTGGGGACAGGCTCGTCACCCAGGGGATGTGCTCCTAGCTCTGAGGATGTCATCCTAGAGGTGTGCTCCTCTCCCTGGGTATATTAACTCTGAGGATGTGCTCTTCATCCTGAGGATGTCATCCTGGAGATATCCTCCTTACCCTGGGGACATGGTCCTCGGGATGTGCTCCTCATCCCAGGGGTGTGCTTTTCAACCCAGAGATGTTTTTTCAGGGATATGCTCCTGGATGTGATCCAGGGACATCATCCTGGGGATGTGCTCCTCACCCCAATGATGTCATCGTTTGGGACGTGTTCCTCACTCTGAGGATGTCACCATAGGGATATGCTCCTCACCCTGGGGACAGTTCTGGGCCCCTCAATTGTCCAGTTCTGGGCCCCTCAGTTCCAGCAGGACAGGGAACTGCTGGAGAGAGTCCAGCACAGGGCAACAAAGATGATTAAAGGAGTCGAGCATCTCCCTTATGAAGAAAGGCTGAGGGAGCTGCGTCTCTTTAGTTTGGAGAAGAGGAGACTAAGGGGGGACCTTATTAATGTCTATAAGTATATAAAAGGTGAGTGCCATGAGGATGGAGCCAGGCTCTTCTCAGTGGCAAACAATGATAGGAACAAGGGGTAATGGGATCAAGCTGGAAGACAAGAGGTTCCACTTAAATGTGAGAAGAAACTTCTTCTCAGTGAGAGTGATGGAGCATTGGAACAGGCTGCTCAGGGGGGTTGTGAAGTTTCCTTCCCTGGAGACATTCAAGACCCACCTGGACATGTTCCTGTGCGACCTCACCTGGGTGTTCCTGCTCCAGCAGGGGGATTGGACTAGATGATCTTCTGAGGTCCCTTCCAATCCTAAACATACTGTGATACTGTGTGATTAATCCTGGGGATGTGACCTTCATTCTGGGAATGTCATCATGGGGAGATCCTCCTGACTCTGGGGACATCTGCCTCAGGATGTGCTCCTCATCCTGGGGACATCATTCTAAGGATATGCTCCTCATCTCAGGGACATCATCCTGGGAATATTCTCATCATCCCAAGGACGTCACCCAGGGGATAGACTCCTCACTCTGGGACTGACATCCTAGGGACATCCTCCTTGCCCCAGGGACATGCTTCTTACTCTGGGGACATAATTCCTGGGGATATGCTGTTCATCCCAGAGATGTCATCCTGGGGACATACTCCTTACCCTGGGGACATTGTTCTGGGAATGTGCTCCTTATCCCAGGAACATCATCCCAAGGTTGTGCTCATCATCCTGGGGACATCATCGTGTGGATATGCTCCTCACGCTGGGGACATGCTCTTTATCCCAGAAACATCATCCTGGGGTTGTACTCGTCATTCCAGAAACATCATCCTGGGCTTGTGCTCATCATTCTGGGGACATCATGCCAGAGATGTGCTCCTCACCCCATATCCATCATCTGGGGACGTTCTCCTTACCCTGGGTATGTCATCAGCCCTGTTGTCACTTCACTGTCCTGCTCCCTTGGCAGGAGCTGGTTCTGGAGCCGGCGACGAAGCGTTCCAAGGCAGAAAACACCCGTCACGCCAACGTTCTCAAGCAGGCCAACAACTACCACGGCACCGTGCTGAAACAGTGGAGGTCCCTGTGCCGCCTTCTCACCTCACCCCGCTCCACCTGGGCTGACCGGTGAGCCCCCACCTCGGTCCCTGGGGAGGGGGGACACATCTGGGGGTCCTTGGGGGTGCCTGACACTCCACGTGCCCCCAGGAACCCACCAGAGGTTCGCTGGAAGCTCTCAAGTGCCGAGACCTACTCACGGATGAGGCTGAAGCTGGTGCCCAACCTCAATTTTGACCAACACTTGGAGGCCAGCGCCCTACGGGACAACTTGGGTGAGACCCATGGGAGCTGTCATGGACCCTCTTGGGGTAGGAGTGGGAGAGGGGACTTTAGCGGGACTCATCCCCCAGCTGTGGGTGGCTGGGGGTGTCTGTTGACCCCCTCCTCATTCTAGGAGCCGACCACCTCCACAACCCTGCTGAGTCTCTCCCACTTGCTATGGCCAAGGAGGCCAAGGTGAGCGAGTTGGAGGATGACCAACTGGCCGAGGAGGACCTCCCCGTCCTGGACAACCAGTGAGTGTCCCCATCCCCTACCATGGCACAGGCTTTCCTAGCTGGGGATGTCACCGGGGTCTCCTCACCCCGCTGTGTCACCCAGGGCTGAGCCCAAGGAACAGAACCAGCGGGAGAAGCTGGTGGTCTCAGAGGACTGCGAGCTCATCACAACAGTGGCCGTTGTCCCCGGCCGCCTGGAGGTGACAACCCAGCACGTCTACTTCTATGATGGCAGCAGCGAGAAGGAGGAGACGGAGGGAGGTAACAGCATGTGCTCCTCGGGGCGTCCCTGCAACAAGGCAGGGTGAGGAACCCCCAATCTATCCCATCTCCTCAAGAAGCCCATCTCACCATGTACTATTCGCTTTTGGGGTGGCCTCCTCCCACCCCAGGGTGATGCTGGTCCCTACCTCAGGATTTAGGTTCTGGGGGGATGGTGACACCCACAATGTTGTGTGTCTCCTCATCTTGACAGGGATCGGTTACGACTTCAAGCGCCCCTTGTCCCACCTGCGCGAGGTCCACCTGCGCCGCTACAACCTGCGCCGCTCCGCGCTCGAGCTCTTCTTCATCGACCAGGCCAACTACTTCCTCAACTTCAGGAAAAAGGTGGTGCCACCCTTTCCTCTCACCCGGAACCCCCCAGGGGCCGTGGCACCACCCAGGCTCTGACCACTCCATGTCCTCCTGCCTGTCACCCTAGGTGAGGAACAAGGTCTACTCCTCCATCCTTGGCCTCCGTCCCCCCAACCAGATCTACTTTGGCAGCCGATCACCCCAGGAGCTGCTGAAGGCCTCAGGACTCACCCAGGTATTGCTTCCCCCTTGCCCACCCCATGTCTCCCCTTCCCAGATGGTGTGATGGAGGGTGCCAGCGTGGGACGGAGATGGCCGTGGGAGCAGGGATGGTCATGGAGTGGGGGTGGCCATGAGACACAAGATGGCTATGAGACTGGAGATGGACATGGTTTGGGGACAGCCATGGGACCAGGGCTGGTCTGAGAGCAGGGATGGCCATGGTTGTGGTATAGAGGTGGCCATGGAACCAAGGGTGGCTGTGTGGTGGCTATGGGACAAGAAATGGCTGTGGGTCCAGGGATGGCCATGGGACCAGAAATGGTCATGGGATGAGGATGGCTGTGGGACCAGGGATGGTGATGAGGTGGCCATGGGACCAAGGATGACTGTGTGATGGCTATGGGACAAGAGATGGCTGTGGGACCAGGGATGGCCATGGGACCAGAAATGGTCCTGGGATGGGGATGGCTATGGGACCAGGGATGGTGATGAGGTGGCCATGGGACCAGAGACGGATGCAGAGTGAGGACAGCCATGGGATTAGGGATAGCTGTGAGACCAAAGATGGCCATAGGATGGGGATGGCCAGGGGATCAGGAATGGTTGTGGGATGGGAATGGCCAAGGGATCAGGGATGGTTGTGGGATGGGGATGGCCATGGGACCTGGGATGGTTATGGGACCAGGGATGGCTGTGAGGTGGTGAGAGCCATGGGACCAGAGATGGCTGTGGGACCAGGGATAGCCATGGGACCAAGGATGGTCGTGAGGCAGGAACTGCCACAGGACTGGGGATGACCATGGGACCAGGGACAGCTGTGGGACCAGGGGATGGTCTGGGACCAGGAATGACCACAGGATGGGGACAGCCATGGGGTGGTGGTCTCTGTCCCCTCTCCTGCCCCCCCAGCCCACCTCAGCCTCCCTCCCTTCACCCCAGAAATGGGTCCTGCGGGAGATCTCCAACTTCGAGTACCTCATGCAGCTGAACACCATCGCGGGCCGCACCTACAACGACCTCTCCCAGTACCCTGTGGTGAGCCCCACACCCACCCCACCCTCCCCTTAGTGAGCCCAGGTCCCCCCAGCCTCACCCACCTCCCACCCCACCCAGTTCCCCTGGATCCTGCGGGATTACGTCTCGGAGACCCTCGACCTCACTGACCCAGCCGTGTTTCGGGACCTCTCCAAACCCATTGGGGTGGCCAATGAGCGGCACGCCCGGGACGTGAAGGAGAAGTGAGTTACCCCCAAAATGAGGGATGGGGGACATGGGGAGTGCCTGGCCAGGTCCTGGTGGACCTCAATACCTCTTCCGCAAGGTATGAGAGCTTCGAGGACCCCACGGGCACGGTGGACAAGTTCCACTACGGCACACACTACTCCAACGCGGCGGGCGTCATGCACTACCTGATCCGCACCGAACCCTTCACCACTCTCCACATCCAGCTGCAGAGCGGCAGGTGGGCGCCCAGCAAGGACATCCTGGAGAGGGGACATCAAGGGGGATGAGAGGGCTCCAACCAGTCCTGTGCCACCAGGTTTGACTGCTCGGACCGGCAGTTCCACTCGGTGCCGGCGGCGTGGCAAGCCCGCATGGAGAACCCCGTGGACGTCAAGGAGCTTATCCCCGAGTTCTTCTACTTCCCTGAGTTCCTGGAGAACCAGAACGGTAAAAGAACACCCATCATGTTGGAGGGTGTTGGGTTCTTCTAGAGGGTGTTGGGCTCTGCTCCTAAGTAACGAGATAAGACGAGAGGAAACGGCCTCAAGTTGCGCCAGGGGAGGTTGAGGTTGGATCTGGGAACAATTTCTTCCCCAAAGGGCTGTGGGGCATTGGAACAGGCTGCCCAGGGCAGTGCTGGAGTCACCATCCCTGGAGGGCTGGACAGACGGACATGAGGTTCTCAGGGACATGGGGCAGGGACAGGGTTGGGGGAACGGTTGGACTCGATGAGCTTGAGGGTCTTTTCCAATCAAAACAATTCTGTGATTCCATGATTCTATGATCATCCCCACCATGTGGACAGCACCCATGAGGTCACAGCAGGAGTTGGTGTCCCTTACCTAGGGGTTGGTGTCCCTCACCCCTGCCTGCTCTGCCCACAGGTTTTGACCTGGGTTGCCTGCAGCTCTCCAACGAGAAGGTGGGCGACGTGGTGCTGCCCCGGTGGGCGCGCTCCCGCGAGGACTTCATCTACCAGCACCGCAAAGCCCTGGTGAGATGGTGGAACCCATCCCAACTTCTCCTCCACTCCCATCCCTGGTGGGGTTGTTATGGGGTGCAGTGAGTGTTCCTGGTTCCCCCTGATGCCCGATCCTTGGCCAGGAGTCAGAGTATGTCTCAGCCCACTTGCATGAGTGGATTGACCTCATTTTTGGCTACAAGCAACGAGGTCCAGCCGCTGTGGAAGCCCTCAATGTCTTCTACTACTGCACCTACGAGGGTGAGGCGTGGGGCAGGGAGGTTTGGGGGGCACCCCCCAGGTGGTTCCCCCATGACCATCCCCATCCCCAGGGGCTGTGGACCTGGACGCCATCGCCGACGAGACACAGCGGAAGGCCCTGGAGGGCATCATCAGCAATTTTGGGCAAACGCCTTGCCAGCTGCTCAAGGTAGCTCATATATGTGTCCCCCCCAAAAAATAGCCCCTTTTGGGGGGTCACCCGCCTTCTTATGGGTCCCCTCCCGCGCCCCCAGGAGCCCCACCCTGCCCGGCTGTCGGCAGAGAGCGCTGCCCGCAGGCTGGCCCGCCTGGACACCCGCTCGCCCAACGTCTTCGAGAACCTGGACCAGCTCAAGTCCTTCTTTGTGGAGGTGAGGACAACCCCAGGAGGTCCCTGGATGGGATTTAGGGGGGTGCTGGTGAGCAGGAGGGTGCCCACCGGTTGGTGTGTCCCCATAGGGCATCAGCGATGGGGTGGCCCTGGTGCAAGCTGTGGTCCCCAAGAACCAGGCACACTCCTTCATCACTCAGGGATCACCCGATGTCCTGGTGAGTGTGGGGAAACTGAGGCATGGGTGAATGCTACTGGCCCAGAGGGACCAGGACCCAAACCCTGGGTGATGGGAGCTGCGTCACCTCCATCTGCATCTCTGTCCAGGTCACCGTGAGTGCCAACGGCTTGTTGGGGACGCACAACTGGTTGCCCTATGACAAGAACATCTCCAACTACTTCAGCTTCACCAAAGACCCCACGGTCTCCAATGCAAAGTGAGTCCCTGGGGATGGGCCCTGGAGGTGCCACCAGCCCACCCTTGGCTCTGCCACCGTCCCTTGTCCCTTCCCGCCAGGACCCAACGCTTCCTGCAAGGTCCCTTTGCCCCTGGCGCGGATCTCTGCTCCCGCACGCTGGCTGTGTCCCCTGATGGGAAGCTGCTCTTCAGCGGGGGACATTGGGACAACAGTCTTCGTGTCACCTCGCTGACCAAAGGGAAGGTGGTTGGACACATCACCCGGCACATAGGTACGTTCTCCTCTCATAATGATGATGATGAAGGTCTGATGATGCCCCAGTGGGTTTGTAGGACCATGGCGGGGGCAGGGGACATGGGACCAGGCAGGGGACATCTCCCAGTGTCACACATCTTGTGGCCATGGTCCAAGCTCCATTGCAGAGCCAGGGTGGGGTTAGGGCGAGCAGCATCTCCACACCCCAAAAACATCTTGATGTTGTGGTACCAAGCATGGTAGGACGGGGCCAGCAGCTCATAGTGTCCCTCTGGGTGTCACAGACATTGTCACCTGCCTGTCACTCGACCTCTGCGGCATCTACCTCATTTCTGGGTCCCGAGACACCACCTGCATGGTGTGGCAGGTCCTCCAGCAGGTAGGGGCTTGACCCTTACCCCAGTGCTCCAACCTGTGGGGAGCTCATGGTGGGCGCTGCCACCAGGTCGCTGAGGTCCCCATGTCCCCAACACCAGGGTGGCTTTTCCAGCGGTTTGGCTCCCAAACCCGTCCAGGTCCTGTACGGCCACGACGCCGAGGTGACGTGCGTGGCCATCAGCACCGAGCTGGACATGGCGGTGTCGGGCTCCAAGGTGAGCTGAGACAGTGGGGTGAGTGGTGAGATGGGCGGTGCCACCATCGTCACCCCGTGTCCCCATCCTCCCATAGGATGGCACCATCATCATCCACACCATCCGCCGGGGTCTCTTCATCCGCTCCCTGCGGCCGCCCGGTGAGACGTCACCGCCCGCCGTCCTCTCCCACCTGGCCGTGGGGCCAGAGGGACAGGTGGTCGCCCAGACCACTGTGGGTCAACGAGCCTGCTTGAAGGTATGACCAGCTGTCCCCGTGTCCCCCTCCTTGTCACCGTCAGCCATGTGCGTGTCCCCCTCCTTGTCTTTCAGGACAGGTTTGGGCTGCACCTCTACTCGGTCAATGGGAAGCACCTCTCCTCCGTCCCGCTGGACGAGGAGGTGACGGCCATGTGCTTGACGGAGGAGTTTGTGGTGTTGGGGACCATGCAGTGCGGGCTGGAGATCCGTGACCTCCAGAGGTGAGGGCTGTCACCCACCTTGTCCCCCCTCAGTCACCCCATTGGGTGCCCAAGGTGTTCAAGTGGTCCCATCCCACCACTCGTTCTTCTGGCAGCCTCAGGGCGGTCGTGCCCCCCGTGCCCATGCGGGTGCCCATCCACAGCGTGTCCGTCACCAAGGAGAAGAGTCACATCTTGGTGGGGTTGGAGGATGGCAAGCTCATTGTGGTGGGGGCTGGGCAGCCCACTGAGGTGAGCAAGGGCCCCACAGGCCAGGTGGTGGTGGGGCTAGGGGTGGTCATGGCTTAGTGTCCACTGGATGCTGCTGGGCTGGGGACCTCTGCTTGTCCTCCTTGGTCTCCAGAGCAGAGGGGGGCAGAGGTGGGATGGGGTGGGATGTGGGAAAGGGAGAGGATGGGGATGGAAAGGAGGAAGAGATGGAGACAGGGAAGGAGGTGAAGGTGGAGATGGGGAAGGAGATGGACATGGGGAAGGGGATGGAGGTGTAGGTGGTGATGGAGGTGGAGATAGGGATGAAGATGGAGCTAGGGAAGGGGATGAAGATAGGAAAGGACATGGAGATGGTGGTGGTGGAGATGGAGATAAAGAAGAGGATGAAGATAAGGAGATGGAGATGGAGAAGGATATGGAGGTGGAGATGGAGACAGGGAAGGGGATGGAGGTGAACATGCTGGTAGAGATAGAGATAGGGATGGAAAAGAGTCTGTTGGGTGGATGGTGATGAGGGCTTGGGCAGGGGCTGGGGGTGCAGAGGGAGAAGGGGATGGCGATGGGAGAAGTGGGGGTGTTGGAAGGTGATGGGATGAAGGTCTGGAAGGGATGAGGAGGATGATGGAGAAGAGGATGGAGATGTGGAAGGGGATGAAGATGATGATGGAGAAGGGGATGGAGATCTGGAGCGGGATGAGGATGGAGAAGGCGATGGAGATCTGGAAGGGGATGGAGATGATGATGGAGAAGGGGATGGAGATCTGGAGGGGGATGAAGATGATGATGGAGAAGGGGATGGAGATCTGGAGGGGGATGAAGATGATGATGGAGAAGGGGATGGAGATCTGGAAGGGGATGAAGATGATGATGGAGAAGGGGATGGAGATCTGGAGGGGGATGGAGATGATGATGAAAGGGATGGAAATCTGGAAGGGGATGAAAATGGTGATGGAGATCTGGGAGGGGATGAGGATGATGATGGAGATCTGGGAGGGGATGAGGATGATGATGGAGAGGAGGACGGAGATCTGGAAGGCTGTGGGGACATGGGATGGGGACAGGGACATGAAGTGGGTGCTCACCCCCCATCTCACCCTCCAGGTGCGGCCGGGCCAGTTCCACCGCCGGCTCTGGCGTTCCACGCGCCGAATCTCCCAGGTCTCAGCCGGCGAGACCGAGTACAACCCCCCCGAGGGCAGGTCCTAACCCACCCCCACCCCCCTGGGGTGCTCCGGAGATGGGGATCCCCCGCACCCCACAAATCCGGAGGGTCGGGGAGCCCCGTGCTGCCCTGCACCCGTGGCCTTATCCAGCCCCCGCTGGGGGGAGCGGAATCGTGCGTGTGTCCGTCCCCCTCCATTTTAGGGGTGACGGGGCTGAGGAGGCGGGGGGACCCCTCGCTGGGAAGGGGGGTGCCGCGTGTCCCCCCGCCGTGCCCGCTGGCCAGGAGCCGGTCGGGGCGTCGTGTGTGTGTCCCCCCCCCGCGGTTTTTCTATCCATTTTTAGATCTTTTACAGAAAAAAAAAAGAGAAAGAATTAAAAATAATATATCTATGGGAAATGAGTGTGTGCGAGGCCCTGGTGTGCCCCGCGCTGGGCGGGGGGCGTGCAGCCTGCGTCACGAGTAGGGGGTCTCAGCAGCCGTGTGCCCACATGGGGCGCAAGTGTGGGGGTCTCAGTAGCTGTACCCACACGTGTCACAAGTTGGGGGGTCTCAGCAGTCGTGTCACAAGCATTGGGGGGCGGTGCTCAGCAGCCATGCGCCCATGTCATGAGTGTAGGGGGGCTCAGCAGCCATGTACCTATATATCATGAGTGGGAGGGGGGGTCTCAGCAGCCATTTACCCCCATGTTACAAGTGGGGGGGGTCTCAGTAGCTGTACCCACATGTGTTACAAGTGGGGTGGTCTCAGTAGTTGTACCCACATGTGTCATGAGCATGGGAGGTCTCAGCAGCCATGCACGTGTGTTACGAGTGGGGGGGTCTCAGTAGCTGTACCCCCACATGTCACAAGTTGAGGGGTCTCAGCAGCCATACACCCATGGCATGAGTGGGAGGGACTCAGCAGGTGTGCCCACGAGTCATGAGTGTGGTGGGGTCTCAACACCCACATGTCATGAGAATTGGGGGGGGTCTCAGCAGTCGTTTGTCACGAGTGTTGCGGGAGATCTCAGTAGCTGTACCCACATGTGTCACAAGTGAGAGGGGTCTCAGTAGCTGTACCCACATGTCACAAGTTGGGGGTGGTCTCAGCAGCTGTACCCATGTGTCACGAGTGTGGGGGAACTCAGCAGCTGTACCCACGTGTCGTGAATGGGGGGGGGGGCTCAACAGCCACGTGTCATGAGTTTTGGGGGCTCAGCAGCCATGTACCTATATATCATGAGTGGGAGTGGGGGGTCTCAGCAGCCGTGTACCCCCATGTCACAAGTGTGGGGGGGTCTCAGTAGCTGTATCCACATGTGACATGAACATGAGGGTCTCAGCAGCCATGTGCCTATGTGTCACGAGTGTGGGGGTCCCAGTAGCTGTACCTACACATGTCATGAGTGTGGGGGGTCTCAGCAGC
The DNA here is from genome assembly GCF_963082525.1 of Nesoenas mayeri. Lineage (NCBI taxonomy): Eukaryota > Metazoa > Chordata > Aves > Columbiformes > Columbidae > Nesoenas > Nesoenas mayeri. The sequence goes on from NC_137543.1 coordinate 163,171,801, forward strand.
TCTGTACCCCCATGTCACAGGTGGGGGGGTCTCAGTAGCTTACCCACATGTGACATGAGCATGGGAGGTCTCAGCAGCCATGTGCCCACGTGTCATGAGTGTGGTGGGGTCTCAGCACCCACATGTCGTGAGAATTGGGGATGGGGGGGTCTCAGCAGTCATTTGTCATGAGTGTTGGGGGGGGTTTCAGTAGCTGTACCCACATGTGTCACAAGTAGGGGGTCTCAGTAATTGTACCCACATGTATCACAAGTGGGGAGGTCTCAGTAGCTGTACCCACATGTGACATGAGCATGGGAGGTCTCAGCAGCCAAGTACCCACGTGTCATGAGTGTGGTGGGGTCTCAGCACCCACATGTCATGTGAATTGGGGGGGGTCTCAGCAGTCATTTGTCATGAGTGTTGGGGATCGCGGCAGCTGTGCCCACATGTGTCACAAGTGGGGGCGTCTCAGTAGCTGTACCCACATGTGTCACGAGTTGGGGGGGGTCTCAGTAGTTGTACCTACATGTGTCATGAGCATGGGAGGTCTCAGCAGCCAGGCACGTGTGTTACGAGTGGGGGGGTCTCAGTAGCTGTACCCCCACATGTCACAAGTTGAGGGGTCTCAGCAGCCCTACAACCATGTCATGAGTGTGGGGGGCTCAGCAGGTGTACCCACATGTCATGAGTGTGGTGGGGTCTCAGCACCCACATGTCATGAGAATTGGGGGGGTCTCAGCAGTCATTTGTCATGAGTGTTGGGGGGGGACGGGGGGCGGCGGGTGTCTCAGTAGCTGTACCCACATGTGTTACGAGTGGGGGGGTCTCAGTAGCTGTACCCACATGTCATGAGCATGGGAGGTCTCAGCAGCCAGGCACGTGTTTTACGAGTGGGAGGGTCTCAGTAGCTGCACCCCCACGTGTCACAAGATGAGGGGTCTCAGCAGCCATACACCCATGTCATGAGTGGGGGGGTCTCAGCAGCTGTACCCACGTGTCACAAGTGTGGGGGAACTCAACAGCCACGTGTCATGAGTGCTGGGGGCTCAGCAGCCATGTGCCTACATATCTTGAGTGGGAGGGGGGGCCTCAGCAGCCGTGTACCCCCATGTCACAAGTGTGGGGGGGTCTCAGTAGCTGTATCCACATGTGACATAAACATGAGGGTCTCGGCAGCCATGTGCCCACGTGTCACGAGTGTGGGGGTCCCAGTAGCTGTACCCACATGTGTCATGAGTGTGGGGGGTCTCACAGCTGTGTACCCCCATGTCACAAGTGGGGGGGTCTCAGTAGCTTACCCACATGTGACATGAGCATGGGAGGTCTCAGCAGCCATGTGCCCACGTGTCATGAGTGTGGTGGGGTCTCAGCACCCACATGTCGTGAGAATTGGGGGTGGGGGGGTCTCAGCAGTCATTTGTCATGAGTGTTGGGGGGGGTTTCAGTAGCTGTACCCACATGTGTCACAAGTGGGGGGTCTCAGTAATTGTACCCACATGTATCACAAGTGGGGAGGTCTCAGTAGCTGTACCCACATGTGACATGAGTGTGGGAGGTCTCAGCAGCCATGCACGTGTGTTACGAGTGGAGGGGTCTCAGTAGCTGTACCCCCACATGTCACAAGTTGAGGGGTCTCAGCAGCCATACACCCATGTCATGAGTGGGGGGGTGCTCAGCAGCTGTACCCATGTGTCGTGAGTGTGGGGGGGCTCAACAGCCACGTGTCATGAGTTTTGGGGGCTCAGCAGCCATGTACCTACATATCATGAGTGGGAGGGGGGATCTCAGCAGCCGTGTACCCCCATGTCACGGGCATGGGAGGTCTCAGAAACTGGACACATGTCATGAGTGTAGGGGGGGCTCAATAGCCATGTACCCCCATGTCATAAGTGGGGTGGTCTCAGTAGCTGTACCCACATGTGTCACAAGTGGGGGGTCTCAGTAGCTGTACCCACATGTGACATGAGCATGGGAGGTCTCAGCAGCCAAGTACCCACGGGTCATGAGTGTGGTGGGGTCTCAGCACCCACATGTCATGAAAACCAGGGCGGGGGGGGGTCTCAGCAGTCATTTGTCATGAGTGTTGCAGGGGATCTCAGTAGCTGTACCCACATGTGTCACAAGTAGGGGGTCTCAGTAGTTGTACCCACATGTCACAAGTGGGGGGGTCTCAGTAATTGTACACACATGTGTCACAAGTGGGGGGGTCTCAGTAGTTGTACCCACATGTGTCACAAGTGGGGGGGTCTCAGTAGTTGTACCCACAGGTGTCATGAGCATGGGAGGTCTCAGCAGCCAGGCACATGTGTTACGAGTGGAGGGGTCTCAGTAGATGTACCCCCATGTGTCATAAGTTGAGGGGTCTCAGCAGCCCTACAACCATGTCATGAGTGGGGGGGGCTCAGCAGCTGTACCCATGTGTCACGAGTGTGGGGGGGCTCAGCAGCCGTGTGTCATGAGTGCTGGAGGCTCAGCAGCCATGTGCCTACATATCATGAGTGGGAGGGGGGGTCTCAGCAGCCATGCACCCCCATGTCACGGGCATGGGAGGTCTCAGTAGCTGGACACATGTCATGAGTGGTGGGGGGGGGGGCGCTCAGCAGCCATGTACCCCCATGTCACAAGTGTCAGGGGGTCTCAGTAGCTGTACCCACATGTGACATGAGCGTGGGAGGTCTCAGCAGCCATGTCCCCAGGTGTCATGAATGTGGGAGGTCTCAGCAGCCAAGTATCCACGTGTCATGAGTGTTGTGGGGTCTCAGCACCCACATGTCATGAGAATTGGGGGGGTCTCAGCAGCCATGTGTCCCCATGTCACGAGTGTGGGGAGTCTCAGCAGCCATGGGGCCACGTGTCATGAGTGTGGTGGGGTCTCAGCACCCACATATCATGAGAATTGGGGGGGGTCGCAGCAGTCGTTTGTCATGAGTGTTGGGGGGGGATATCTCAGTAGCTGTACTCACACGTGTCACAAGTGGAGGGGTCTCAGTAGTTGTACCCACATGTGACATGACCATGGGAGGTCTCAGCAGCCATGTCCCCACGTGTCATGAATGTGGGAGGTCTCAGCAGCCAAGTATCCACGTGTCATGAGTGTGGTGGGGTCTCAGCACCCACATGTCATGAGAATTGGGGGAGGTCTCAGCAGTCGTTTGTCATGAGTGTTGGGGGGGGGAATCTCAGTAACTGTACCCACATGTGTCACAAGTAGGGGGGGTCTCAGTAGCTGTATCCACGTGTGGCATGAGCATGGGAGGTCTCAGCAGCCAGGCACGTGTGTTATGAGTGGGGGGGTCTCAGTAGCTGCACCCCCACATGTCACAAGTTGAGGGGTCTCAGCAGCCATACACTCATGTTATGAGTGTGGTGGGGTCTCAGCACCCACATGTCATGAGAATTGGGGGGGGTCTCAGCAGTCATTTGTCATGAGTGTTGGGGGGGGTCTCAGTAGCTGTACCCACATGTGTCACAAGTTTGGGGGCCTCAGTAGTTGTACCTACATGTGTCATGAGCATGGGAGGTCTCAGCAGCCAGGCACATGTGTTACGAGTGGGGGGGTCTCAGTAGCTGTACCCCCACATGTCACAAGTTGAGGGGTCTCAGCAGCCATACACCCATGGCATGAGTGTGGGGGCTCAGCAGCTGTACCCATGTGTCACGAGTGTGGGGGAACTCAGCAGCTGTACCCACATGTCGTGAGTGGGGGGGGGCTCAACAGCCACGTGTCATGAGTGTTGGGGACTCAGCAGCCATGTACCTACATATCATGAGTGGGAGGGGGGGTCTCAGCAGCCGTGCACCCCCATGTCAAGAGTGTTGGGGGGGGTGTCTCAGTAACCCTGTACCCCTGTGTCACGGGTAGGGGGGGTCTCAGGAGGTGTGTACCTGAATGTCATGAGTGTGGGGGGTCTCAGCAGCTGTTACCCACACGTGTCATGAGTGAGGGGGGGTCTCAGCAGCTGTACCCACGTGTCATGAGTGGGGGGGGGGGTCTCAGCAGCTGTGCCCACGTGTCATGAGCCTGGGGGCTCTCAGAGGCCGTGCAGCCACATGTCACAAGTAGGGGGTCCCAGCAGCTGTGCGCCCACGTCATGAGTAAGGGGGGGTCTCAGCAGCCCCGTATCCACGTGTGACAAGTGTTGGGTGGTCTCAGCAGCTGTCCCCACGTGTGTCATGAGTGTGGGGGGTCTCAGCAGCCGTGTGTCCCCATGTCACGAGTGTGAGGGGTCTCAGCAGCGTGTGTCCCCATGTCACGAATGCGGGAGATCTCAGCAGCTGTGTGTCCCCGTGTCACGAGTGTGGGGGTCCCAGTGGCCGTATGTCCCCATGTCACGAGTGTGGGGGTCTCAGCGGCCGTGTGTCCCCATGTCACAAGTCTGGGGGGTCTCAGTGGCCGTGTGTCCCCATGTCACGAGTGGGGGGGTCTCAGCGGCCCTGTGTCCCCCTGTCACAAGCACGGGGACAGCCAGGCTCTCAACAACCACACACACACGTGTCACGAGCACGTGCGCCCTCAGCAGCCCTGTCCCCACGTGTCACGAGCGTGCCGGGTCTCAGCAGCCGCGCACCCACGTGTCGCAAGCCCGGGAGGTCTGGGCAGCCCCGGGCACATGGCGCACGCCCCACGGGCACGGGACTCCATGGGCGGCCGCCGTCCCCGGGAGCGCCAGGCTGTCCCCGTGCTGTCCCCAGCCGCAGTGCCCGTGTCCTCCCCTGCTCCTGCCACCCCCCGCGGGCCCCCCGGCCGGCAGCGACCTCTGTCCCCAGCCAAGGCTGCGGGTGCCCACGGCGTCACGTGCAGCGGGGACACCAGAGCCACCAAGGCTGAGCCGGGAGCAGCCGCAGCGCAGGACAGACAGATGGACGCACAGACAGACAGGTGGGCAGGGCTGGGTGCTCGGGGTGACACCGGGGCCGTCACCCGGACAGCCTCGTGGTGGGTGCCCCGGGTGGCGGTGGGGACACTGAGGTGCCACCGATGGAGGGTCCGGGTGTCCCCGTCCCAGCTGGGCTTGGACACATGTCCCTGTCTCCATGTCCTGGGCCCAGGTGGTCCAGCATGTCCCAGTCCCAGATGTCCCACTCCCCAGCTTCCCAGTCCCATATTGTCCCTATTCCATGTGTCCCAGTCCTATGGGGACTCAGGTTTCCCAGTTCCAGGTGTCTCCGTCCCATATATCTCAGTCCTATTTGTCCCTCTCCCAGGTGCCCAGTCCCATGTGTCCCAGTTCCAGGTGTCCCTGTCCCATATATCCCAGTCCTATTTGTCCCTCTCCCAGGTGCCCAGTCCCATGTGTCCCAGTCCCAGATGTCCCTATCCCATATATCCCAGTCCTATTTGTCCCTCTCCCAGGCACCCAGTCCCAGGTGTCCCTGTCCCATATATCCCAGTCCCATTTGTCCCTCTCCCAGGTGCCCAGTCCCAGGTGTCCCTGTTCCCAGTGTCTGTGACCCAGGTGTCCCTCTCCCCTGTTTCCCAGTCCCATATGTCCCTGTTCCACACATCCCAGTCCTATAGGGGCTCAGATTTCCCAGTTCTGGTGGCCACGTCCCATATATCCCAGTCCCATTTGTCCCTTTCCAACTTGTCCCTGTTCCCAGTGCCCCAGTCCCAGGTGACCCAAACCACCCCTTGCTTTGGGTCCCATGGGGGGCTCAACCCCCCCAGCCCCCCATCCCAACCACCTCTGTCCCCATGGGGGTGGGTGCAGGATGAGTCCAGAGTGGGTGCAGGATGAGTCCAGAGTGGGTGCAGGGGTTTTTTTGAGGGGTGCGTGGTGGGTGTAGGTTTTGGGGGGACAGTGGGTGCAGGGCAGGTGTGTCCCCCCGTGGCAGCAGCAGCAGGTGGCTGGGAGCCCCCCTGGAGCAGGTGCCCACGCCGGCGCTGGCCCTGGACCAGGCCACGCTGCGGCACAACGCCGAGCGCATGCGGGAGCGCTGCCGGGCCCTGGGCGTCCGCCTGCGCCCCCACGTCAAAACACACAAAACGCTGTGAGTGTGTCCCCCAGGACCCCACAACTTCCCCTCAGCATCCCCTCAGCATCCCCTCCAGCATCCACCCAACGTTCCCCAGCATCCCCCTGCATCCCCTCCCAGCATCCCCCCCAGCATCCCCCCAGCATCCCCCCAGTATCCTCCCAGCATCCCCCCAACATTCCCCAACATTCCCCAACATTCCCCAGCATCCCTCCCAGCATCCCCCAACATCCCCCCCAGCATCCCCTCAGCATCCTCCCAACATCCCCCAGCATCCCCCCCAAGCATCCCCCCCAGCATCCTCCCAGCATCGCCCCAGAATCCTCCAGCATCCCCTCAGCATCCCCAAACATCCCCCCCAGCATCCCCCCAACATTCCCCTACATTCCCCAGCAACCCCCCCAACATTCCCCAGCATCCCCCCAACCTTCCCCAGCATCCCCCCAACCTTCCCCAGCATCCCCCCAGCATCCCCCCAGCACCCCCCCCAGCATCCCTCACAGCATCCCCCCAGCACCCCCCCCCAGCATCCCCCCCAGCATCCCCCCCAGCATCCTCCCAGCATCACTCCAGAATCCTCCAACATCCCCCCAGCATCCCCCCAGCATCCCCCCAGCATTCCCCCCAGCATCCCCTCAGCATCCCCCCCAACATCCCACCCAGCATCCCCCCAGCATCCTCCCAACATCCTCCCAACATCCCCCAGCATCTCCCCCAGCATCCCCCCAACATCTCCCAACATCCCCCCAGCATCGCCCCATAATCCTCCAGCATCCCCCAGCATCCCCCAACATCCCCCCCAGCATCCCCCCCAATCATCCTCCAGCATCCTCCCCAGCATTCCCCCCAGCATCCCCCAACATCCCCCGCAACATCCCCCCCAGCATCCCCCCAACATCCCCCAGCATCTCCCAGCATCCTCCCAGTATCCCCCCAAGCATCCCACATCCTCCCTATCTTCCCCAATCATCCTCCAGCATCCCCACCAACATCCCTCCAGCATCCTCCCAGTATCCGTTCCCAAACTTTCCCCCCAGCATCTCCTCAGCTTCCCCCCAGCCCCTCCCCAATGTCCCGCCAACTTCTACACCACCATCCAGCCATCATCCCCCCGGTATCCTCCCAGCACCCCCACCTTCCCCCCAGCATCCCCCCAGCATCCCCCCAGCACCCCCCCAGCACCCCGCCAGCATCCCCCCAGCATCCCCCCAGCATCCCTCCTCCTCCCTACCTCCCCCAACCACCCCCATCTTCCCCAGCCCTCCCAGCATCGTCCCAGTATCCCCCAACCTCCCCCTGAGTATCTCCCCAGCACCCCCCACCTTCTACTCCATCATCCCCCCAATATCCTCCCAGCATCCCCCCATCTTCCCCCAAGTATCCCACCATCCTCCCTGAGTATTTCCCCAGCATCCCCCCAATCATCCTCCCATCATCTCCCCAGTATCCCTCCCATCTTCTCTCCATCTTCCCCCCATCTTCCCCCCGTCTTCCCCCCGTCTTCCCCCCGTCTTCCCCCCGTCTTCCCCCCATCTTCTCCCCATCTTCTCCCCATCTTCCCTCCATCATCTTCCTCCCATCTTCCTCTCATCTTATCCCCATCTTCTCTCCGTATTCCCTCCATCTTGCCCCCATTTTCCCCATCTTCTCTCCATCTTCCCCTCATCTTCCCCCCATCTTCCCTCCATCATCTCCCCATCTTCCCCCCATCTTCTTCCCAACATCCCCCCGTCTTCTCCCCATCTTCCCTCCATCTTCCCTCCATCTTCTCCCCATCTTCCTCCCATCTTATCCCCATCTTCCCCCATCTTCCTCCCATCATCTTTCTCCCATCTTCCTCCCATCTTCCTCCCATCTTATCCCCATCGTCTCTCCATATTCCCTCCATCTTGCCCCCATTTTTCCCCATCTTCTCCCCATCTTTTCCCCATCTTCCCCTCATCTTCCCTCCATCTTCCCTCCATCTTCTCCCTGTCTTTCTCCCATATTATCCCTATCTTCCCTCATCTTCCGCCCATCTTTCCCTATCTTCCCCCCATCTATCTTCCCCCCATCTATCTTCCCCCCATCTATCTATCTTCCCCCCATCTATCTTCCTCCCATCATCTTCCTCCCATCATCTTCCTCCCATCTTATCCCCATCTTCTCTCCATATTCCCTCCATCTTGCCCCCATTTTTCCCCATCTTCTCTCCATCTTCCCCTCATCTTCCCCCATCTTCCCTCCGTCATCTCCCCATCTTCCTCCCATCTTCTTCCCAACATCCCCCCGTCTTCTCCCCATCTTCTCCCCATCTTCCTCCCATCTTCTTCCCAACATCCCCCCGTCTTCTCCCCATCTTCTCCCCATCTTCCTCCCATCTTCTTCCCAACATCCCCCTGTCTTCTCCCCATCTTCTCCCCATCTTCTCCCCATCTTCTCCCCATCTTCTCCCCATCTTCTCCCCATCTTCTCCCCATCTTCTCCCCATCTTCTCCCCATCTTCTCCCCATCTTCTCCCCATCTTCCCTCCTTCCCTGCATCTTCTCTGCATCTTCCCTCCATCTTCTCCCCATCTTTTTCCCATCTTATCCCTATCTTCCCTCATCTTCCCCCATCTTCCCCCATCATCTTCCTCCCATCTTCCTCCCATCTTATCCCCATCATGTCTCCGTATTCCCTCCATCTTGCCCCCATTTTTCCCTATCTTCTTTCCATCTTCCTCTCATCTTCCCCCCATCTTCCCTCCATCATCTCCCCATCTTCCCCCATCTTCTTCCCAACATCCCCCCGTCTTCCCCTCGTCTTCCCCCTGTCTTCTCCCCATCTTCCCTCCATCTTCCCTCCATCTTCCCTCCATCTTCCGTCCATCTTCCCCCATCTTCTCCCCATCTTTCTCCCATCTTCCACCCATCTGTCCCTATCTTCCCCCCATCTATCTTCCCCCCATCTATCTTCCCCCCATCTTCTTCCTCCCATCTTATCCCCATCTTCTCTCTGTATTCCCTCCATCTTGCCCCCATTTTTCCCCATCTTCCCCCCATCTTCCCCCTATCTTCCCCCCATCATCTCCCCATCTTCCCCCCATCTTCTTCCCAACATCCCCCCATCTCCTCCCCATCATCCCCCCAGCATCCTCCCCGTACCCCTCCCACCATCCCCAATCATCGCCCCCCACCCCAATACCCCCGTCTCCCCCCGTTTCGGCAGCGAGGGCGCGGCGCTGGCGACGGGCGGCAGCCGCCGCGGCATCGCGGTGTCCACGCTGGCCGAGGCGCGGTTCTTCGCGGCGGGGGGGTTCGACGACATCCTGTACGCGTTCCCGCTGCCGGGGGGGCGGCTGGACGAGTGCGCCGCCCTGGCCCAGCGCCTCCAGAGCTTCCAGATCCTCCTCGACGCCCCCCAGGCCCTGGCCCTTCTGCGCCAGCGCCCGCTCACCCCCCCCAAAGCGCTGGCTCGTCTGGCTCAAGCTCGACTGCGGCAATGGCAGGGGTAGGTGACCCCCCCCCCAAACAATAACCCCCCCAGTGTGGGGGATGCAGAGATGGGGCATCATGTGTCTTCCCCATGGGTGTTTTCATCCATACGCCCCCAGGATGGTCCAAGTCCCCCCTCCCAGACCCATCATCTCAATGGGATGGAGCATGTAAGACCCCCCCGCCCCCACCAGGATGCTCCATGGGGTGAAGGTGGCCCAAATCCCCCCTATGGGACATTTTACCCCCCCCCAAAATTAAATCCTATTTTTGCTCCCCCCAGATGCTCTATGATGGCCCAAAACCCCATTATGGGACATTTACCCCCCCCAAAATTAAATCCTATTTTTACTCCCTCAGGATGCTCCATGGTGGCCCAAAACCCCATTATGAGACATTGGGACATTTACACACACCCCCCCCCAAATTAAATCCTATTTTTACTCCATCAGGATGCTCCATGATGCCCCAAAACCCCATTATGGGACGTTTACCCCTCCCACATTAAATCCCATTTTTACCCCATGAGGTTGCTCCATGGTGGCCCAAAACCCCATTATAGGACATTTACCCCCCCCAAATTAAATCCCATTTTTACTCCCCCAGGATGCTCCCTAGTGCCCCAAAACCCCATTACGGGACATTTACCTCCCCCCAAATTAAATCCCATTTTTACTCCCCCAGGATGCTCCATGGTGGCCCAAAACCTCATAATGGGACATTTACCTCCCCCCAAATTAAATCCCATTTTTACTCCCCCAGGATGCTCCATGGTGGCCCAAAACCCTATTATGGGACATTTACCCCCCCCAAATTAAATCCCATTTTTACCCCCCAGGATGCTACATAGTGCCCCAAAACCCCATTATGGGACGTTTACCCGCCCCCCCCCCCAAATTAAATCCCATTTTTACTCCATCAGGATGCTCCATGGTGCCCCAAAACCCCATTATGGGACATTTACCCCCCCCCAAATTAAATCCCATTTTTACCCCCCCAGGATGCTCCATGGTGCCCCAAACCCCCCATAATGGGCCATCTCAACCACCCCCAAATAATACAATATTTTTACCCCCCCAGGATGCTCCATGGGACACAGTTGACCCCAAATCCCCCACAATGGGACATTTAACCCCCTAGAAGTCCCAAAATCCCATTTTTACCCCCCAGGATGCTCCATGATGCACCAAAACCCCCATAATGGGACATTTAAGGCCCCCATAAATAAAGTCCCATTTTTACCCCCTAGGATGCTCCATGATGGCCCCAAACCCCCATAATGGAACATTTAAGGCCCCCCCAAATTAAATCCCATATTTAACTCCAGGATGCTCCACGATGGCCCAAAACCCCCATAATGGAACATTTAAGGCCCCCATAAATAAAGTCCCATTTTTAACTCCAGGATGCTCCATGATGCATCAAAACCCCCATAATGGGACATTTAAGGCCCCCATAAATAAAGTCCCATTTTTACCTCCCAGGATGCTCCATGGTGCCTCCAAACCCCCATAATGGAACATTTAAGGCCCCCCCAAATTAAATCCCATTTTTACCCCCAGGATGCTCCACGATGGCCCCAAACCCCCATAATGGGTCATTTAAGACCCCCCCAAATAAAATCCCATTTTTACCCCCAGGATGCTCCATGGTGGCACAAACCCCCGTAATGAGGCATTTAAGCCCCCCCAAATTAATCCCATTTTTAATTCCCCAGGATGCTCCATGGAGACCCCAAATCCCCCATAATGGCACATTTAACCCCCCCCAAATCCCATTTTTACCCCCACCAGGATGCCCCACGGTGGGTGACGCCCCACACGTCCAACCCCAACCCCTCATCCCCACCATCCCCCCAACACGTGGCATCAACCCCCTCCCCAAATCCCCCCAAATCCCCCCAAATGTGTGTCCCTCCCATAGCCGGCGTGCGCCCCCAGGACCCGGGGGCCCTGTCCCTGGCTCGGGCCATCGCCGAGGACGCCCCGGGGGAGGTGACACTGGTGGGGGTCTACGCTCACTGCGGGGACACCTATGGCTGCCGCGATGTCCCCGCCGTCCAAGCCATCGCCAGGGCCACCGCCACCGCCGTACTCGACTTTGTCACCGCGTGAGTGTCACCCCCAACCCCCATAAAAACCTGGTTGTAAATGTAAATCACCCCCATAAAACTGACACCCCCGCCGGAGAGCAGGAGGATGTTGGTGGCTCCGGTCACCTTTGATGTGGGTTTGGTGATGGGTTGTGACCTCTGTTATTGTCCCCCGCCGCCTTCGTCACCCTTTTGTTTGGCGTCTTGGAGGGAAATGCTGCCGGATGGTTCCTGATGGGTGAAGGGGACCCCCTGGAGCCCCCATCCCCTGGGACCCCCATCCCATGTGCACAGGGACCTGGTCCCCTGGGGACACCACCTGGGGGTCTCTGGTCCCACCTCAGCTGGTTTGGTGGTGGGGAAACTGAGGCATAAGGGAAAAACTGCTGCCTCCATCCTCAAAAAAATGGGGTGCTGATGTGACCCCCCCAATGCCTTGATGGACTCTACAGATCCTGGGGGGACAGGGAGGGGAGGGGGTGACACATCTGGGGTACTTGGGCACATCTGGGAGGGTCACAGGCACATCTAGGGGTGCCATGGGACATGCGGAGAGTCTAAGGCATATTTAGGGGTGTCCTGGGACACCTAGCTGAGGGTCACAGGCATATCTGGGGGATGCTCTGGCACATCTGGGGGTCCTGGGCACATCTGGGGGTGTTCTGGTGCACTCAAGCTGGTGACTGAGCACATATGGGGGCTTCTGGGCACATTGGGGGGATCTATGGCTCATGGGGGTAGATATTTGGCACACGTGGGGGGACCTCTTGTGGCACCCAAGGGTGATGGACCCACATCTGGTCGTGTTTCTGTGGCACCCAAGGGTGATGGAACCACCTCTGGCCCTGTTTCTGTGGCACCCAAGGGTCCTGGACCTTCTTCTGGTCCTGTGGCACCCAAGGGTGATGGACCCACATCTGGTCGTGTTTCTGTGGCACCCAAGGGTGATGGAACCACCTCTGGCCCTGTTTCTGTGGCACCCAAGGGTCCTGGACCTTCTTCTGGTCCTGTGGCACCCAAGGGTGATGGACCCACATCTGGTCGTGTTTCTGTGGCTCCCAAGGGTGATGGAACCACCTCTGGCCCTGTTTCTGTGGCACCCAAGGGTCCTGGACCTTCTTCTGGTCCTGTGGCACCCAAGGGTGATGGACCCACATCTGGTCGTGTTTCTGTGGCACCCAAGGGTGATGGACCCACATCTGGTCCTGTTTCTGTGGCACCCAAGGGTCCTGGACCTTCTTCTGGTCCTGTGGCACCCAAGGGTGATGGAACCACATCTGGTCCTGTTTCTGTGGCACCCAAGGGTCCTGGACCTTCTTCTAGTCCTATGGCTCCCAAGGGTGATGGAATCACCTGTGGTCCTGTGGCACCCAAGGGTCCTGGACCTTCTTCTGGTTCTGTGGCACCCAAGGGTGATGGACCCACCTCTGGTCCTGTTTCTGTGGCATCCAAGGGTGATGGAACCACATCTGGTCCTGTTTCTGTGGCTCCCAAGGGTGATGGAACCACATCTGGTCCTGTTTCTGTGGCACCCAAGGGTCCTGGACCTTCTTCTAGTCCTGTGGCTCCCGCAGGTGATGGAATCACCTGTGGTCCTGTGGCACCCAAGGATGATGGACCTTCTTCTGGTCCTGTGGCTCCCAAGGGTGATGGACCCACATCTGGTCCTGTTTCTGTGGCACCTAAGGGGTGATGGACCTTCTTCTGGTCCTGTGGCTCCCAAGGGTGATGGACCCACCTCTGATCCTGTTTCTGTGGCACCCAAGGGTGATGGACCCACCTCTGGTCCTGTTTCTGTGGTACCCAAGGGTCCTGGACCTTCTTCTAGTCCTGTGGCTCCCGCAGGTGATGGAACCACCTCTGGTCCTGTGGCACCCAAGGGTGTTGGACCCCCCTCTGCTCCATCTCCCGCGGTCCCTGGGGTGGCGATGTCCCCCCCGCCGTGTCCCCATCACTCGGCGTGTCCCCTGTCCCGCAGGCTGCGGCGGGCGGGCATCCCATGTCCCCAGGCCAGCATGGGCTCCACGCCGTCCTGCAGCCACCCGGTGCCGGAGATGTCCCAGCTCACCGAGCTGCACCCGGGCAACTACCTCTTCTATGGTGAGCAGCTCAGGAACCCCAAAAACCTCCTGTGACCCCCTCCCAGGGTGGGACGCACCCCAACCCGCGCACCTGCACCCAGATATTCCCAACCTTCTGTTGTTAGTATTCCCCAAGCTATTCTGCAATTATTCCCCTAATATTTGCCATTATCCCCCAACTATTCCCCAAGATGTTTTGCTACTATTCCCCAAATATTTCCTATTTTCCCCAAATATTTCCTATTACTCCTCAAATCATTTTGCTGTTATTCCCCAAATACTGACTATTATTCCCCAAACTACTTTGCTATCATTCCTCCTAATACTCGCCGTTGTTCTGCAAACTATTTTGCTATTATTCCCCAAACATTTCCCAAATATTCCCTATCACTCCTCACACTATTTTGTGGTTACTCCCCAAATATTTGCTATTATCCCCTAAATATTTTCCAACTATTCCCCAAGCTATTTTGCTATTATTCCCCAGATATTCCCCAAATATTTTGCTGTTATTCCCAAAACATTTTGCCATTATTCCCCAAATATTTGCTATTATTCCCCAAATATTTTCCATGATTCCCCAAGGTGTTTTCTATTATTCCTCAAACATTCCCCAAATATTTTCTGCTATTGCCCAAATGTTCCCCAACATATTATCCCCTAATATTTGCTGTTATTCCCCAAATACTCGCTCTTATCCTGCCGACCATTGCGATGCACCCCAAATGGCGCCCCGCAGACCTCCAGCAGACCCAGCTGGGCTCGTGCCGCCCCGAGGACGTCGCCATCCGCGTCCTCACCAGGGTCATCGCTCACTATCCCCATCGCAACCAGCTGCTGCTGGACTGCGGCTGGGCCGCCCTCAGCCTGCACGGCCCGCGGGCGCCCGGGGGCTGCGCCGCCGTCGAGGGGCACCCGGAGCTGCGGTGAGAGCGGGGGACGCGGGGACACGGGTGGGGACGTGGGGGTGAGGATGATGGAGGGAGTGGAGCGTCTCCCGTGTGAGGAAAGGCTGAGGGAGCTGGGGCTCTGGAGCTGGACAAGAGGACACTGAGGGGGGACTCACTGCTGGGGATCAAGATGGAAAGGGGCAGTGTCAGGAGGATGGAGCCAGGCTCTGCTGGTGACAACCAGGGACAGGACAAGGGGCAATGGGTGCAAACTGGAACACAGGAGGTTCCACTTGAATATGAGAAGCAACTTGTTGGGGTGAGGGTGTCAGAGCCTGGCCCAGGCTGCCCAGGGGGTTGTGGAGTCTCCTTCTGTGCAGACATTCCAACCCGCCTGGACACCTTCCTGTGTAACCTCATCTGGGTGTTCCTGCTCCATGGGGGGGTTGCACTGGGTGAGCTCTCCAGGTCCCTCCCAACACTCTGTGACTCCGTGTGCCGTGTCCCCGCAGGCTGGTGGGGCTCACACAGGAGCACGGGCAGGTGGAAGCCGTGGATGGGCCGTTGGACTTCGAGCGGTTCCCTCTGGGCAGCATCCTGGCTCTCATCCCCTTCCACGTGAGTACCCGTCCCACCACGTCCCGCCACGTCCCACCACACCTGGCTCAGCATCCCTCCCTCCGCAGGCCTGCGCCACGGCCGCCATGCACCCCGTCTACTACGTCCACGCTGGGGGGAAGGTGGTGGAGCTCTGGCACCCCGTCCGCGGCTGGTAGGGAAGAGAGTGGGGAGCCACCAGGGTGCTGCACCCATACCGGGGCGCTGGGTGCTGCACCCTCCCAGCCTGGAGTCCTGCACCCACCCTGATGCTGCACTCATTCCGCGGTTGTGCACCCAGTCTGGGGTGCTGCGCTCCCCTGTTCCGGGGTGGTGCAGCCATGCCCAGACCCAACACCCATGCTGGGGTCCCACAGCAGCATCCTGCACCCACACCAGGATCCTGCACCTACACCGGGGTGCCGCACTCCCCCATATCAGGGTGCTGCACTCATTCTGTGGTTCTGCACCTATTCTGGGGTGCTGCACCCATACTGGAGTCCCACACCAGAATCCTGCATCCATGTGGGGTGCTAGACCCCCCAGCAAGCCCCTACACCCACACCAGGGTGCTGCTGAGACCCTGCACCCATGCTGGGGTCCCACGGCAGCATCCTGCACCCACCTGGGGTGTGGCACCCACCCCGGGATCCTGCACCCACCCTGATGCTGCACCCATTCTGGGGTTCTGCACCTACTTTGGGGTTCTGCACCCACTCCGGGATCCTGCACCCATGCTGAGACCCAGCACTCACACCAAGACCCTGCAGCCATGCTGGGGTCCCACGCCAGCATCCTGCACCCACTCCGGGGTGCTGCACCCCCCCAGTTCGAGGTCAATAAAGCCGCTTCTCCCACTTCCAGCCTCTTTTGTCCCCGGGACAGGCCGTGGGAATGCGGCGGGGGGGGGGCACACGGTCACCTCGGTCCCCCAGCGTGCCCGCTCCCAGTTCGGGCCAGTCCGGTCCCAGTCGGGCGGCTCCGCAGCGAGACCCGAACCGGCGACCGACAGAGCCGAGTCCCACCCGAAGCGGACCCGAGCCCCGCCGAGCCCGGAGGGGCGTGGCTACGCGCGGAGCCCCGCCCCGTCCCGCCGCTCGCAGCCAATGGCGAAGCGCCCCGCCCTGCCCAGCCCGGGGCGAGCCGCGCCCAGCCCGGCCGAGGCGGATCGGAACGAGCCGAGCGGAGCCGAGCGGAGCCGGATCGGGCCGAGCGGACCCGAACTGGAGCGGAACCGGAGCGGAACCGGAGCGGTTCGGAAGGGATCGGAGGATCTCGGAGCGGTTCGGCTCGGCTCGGAGCGGGCGGGTCCCGGGGCCGGGCCGGGGTCTCCGCGATGCGGCGGGGCCGCCCGGGACTGCGGGTCCCGGGGCTGCGGGTCCCGGCGCTGCCGCCGCCGCTGCTGCTGCTGCTGCTGCTGCTGCTCTGCCCGGTGCGGGACGGGACCGGGACGGCGACGGGGGTGGGACGGGGGTGGGACGGGGCCGGGAGCGGGTCGGGTCTCCCCGCCGCTCCGCGCCCGCCGGGCCGCCCGTTCCCCGCGGGGCTCCCGGTCACCTCCCCGCGCTTCGCCTTATTTTATTGCTTTTGTTTTGTTTTACTTTGGCTTATTTGGGTTCATTTTGGTTTATTTTATTTCCTTTATTTATTTTTTTTTACATTTAATTTTATTCCATTTTTTTTGTTTTCTTTTACTTCTTTTTTTTTCACTTTTTCCCCTTTATTTCACTTTATTTCACTATATTTTCGTTTCATTTCACCTCATTTCATTTCACCTCATTTCTCATTGTTTCATTTCTTTTCACTTCAACGTATTTTATTTCACGTTTATTTTCCATTTGATTATTTACTTTTTAATTTTCGTTTGGGTTTTGGTTTTTTTTTTCAAATTTATTTTCGTTTTGGGGGGTTGGGCTTTTTTTTTTTTAATTCTTTTTCTTCTTTTTTTCTTCTTTTTTTCTTCTTTTTTTCTTCTTCTTTTCTTCTTCTTTTCTTCTTTATTTCTTCTTCTTTTCTTCTTTATTTCTTCTTTTCTTCTTTATTTCTTCTTCTTTTCTTCCTTTTTTCTTCTTCCCATCCATTACTTTTTCATCCCTATTGTATTTAACCCTCCTGGGGCACAATCAGTGCTGACCCCCCCACACCCCCCCAATTACCCCAACTGGGGGTAACTGCAGTCATTGGGAAGATGAACCCCCCACACCCCCAGGGTGCTGCAGCCCCCAAACCACCCCCCACCGCGGTGTGTTGGGGACATGATGGGACTTCAATGGGGACACTTGGGGGGGGTCCTGTGCACAATCAAGTGGGGAAACTGAGGCCGGTTGTGCCCACAGGTGCCGGGGTGTTCCGGGGGGTGCCGCACCCCCTGTCCCCCCACTGTCACCGAGCCCTGCGGCCACACGGACACCCACAGTGAGTACACCCCCCCAACCCCTCCCAGCGGGGAAACTGAGGCACAGCTTGGGGCTGCCGTAACCCTGCGGGGGAACCTCCCGTTGTCCCCACAGCCCCACCGTGCACCGACCCCCCCGGGGCGCCGGTGACAACAGGGGACGCGTCACCCGCCACCCCCAAATTCGCGTCGCCGCCTCCCGAGGCCACCGGCAGGGACATCATCCCGGTGTACTGCTCGCTCCTGGCCGCCGTGGTGGTGGGACTCCTGGCCTACGTGGCCTTCAAGTGGTATGTTCTGGGGGGGGCGCGGGGCGTGGGGACACCCCGGTGACACGGCGGTGACGCCGCGCGGCCCCGCGGCAGCTGGCACACGTGCAGGCAGAAGCAGCAGCTGGCCAAGGCGCGGGCAGGGGACGTGGGGACGTCACCCGACGGGGAGAAGCTGCAGAGTGACAGCGGGGTCTTCCTGGACACCCCCGGGCTGCAGGAGCCTCACCCGCCCGGCAAGGGTGAGCACCCAGCACCCAGCGACGGGTTTGGGGGTTCAGGGGGTGGGGGGTGGAGGGGTTTTGTCCCCTGGTGTCGCTGGGATGGGTTGGGGAGCACCCGCGGTCATGGGTGGGGGGGTTGGGGTGCATGTGCCCACAGGGAGCAACTGGATGGGGTTGGGGTGCACTAGGGAGCACCCATGTGGGGTTGGGGTGTCACCATGGCCCAAGGAGCACCTGTATGGGTTTGGGGGTGTCACCATGGCCTGGGGAGCACCCATGTGGGGTTGGGGTGTCACCATGGCCCAAGGAGCACCCGTATGGGTTTGGGGGGGTCACCATGGCCTGGGGAGCACCCATGTGGGGTTGGGGTGTCACCATGGCCCAAGGAGCACCTGTATGGGTTTGGGGGTGTCACCATGGCTCAAGGAGCACCCATATGGGTTTGGGGGTGTCACCATGGCCTGGGGAGCATCCATGTGGGGTTGGGGGGTGTCGCTGTGCTCTAGGGAGCACCCACATGGGGTTGGGGTGGCACCACAGCCTGGGGAGCACCCATGTGGGTTTGGGGGTTTTGCCGTGCTCTAGGGAGCACCCACATGGGGTTGGGGTGCTCTAGGAAGAACCCATGTGGGCTTGGGGTGTCACCATGGCCTGGGGAGCACCCATGTGGGTTTGGGGGTGTCACCATGGTCTAGGGAGCACCCACATGGAGTTGGGGTGTCACCACAGCCTGGGGAGCACCCATGTGGGTTTGGGGTGTCACTATGGCCCAAGGAGCACCCATGTGGGTTTGGGGGTGTCATCATAGTCTAGGGAGCACCCACATGGGGTTGGGGTGCTCCAGGAAGAACCCATGTGGGCTTGGGGTGTCACCATGGCCTGGGGAGCACCCATGTGGGTTTGGGGTGTCACCATGGTCTGGGGAGCACCCATATGAGGTTGGGGAGCACCTCACACCCCAAGGAACACCCACATGGTCCCCTAACCGGGGATCATCCCTACCTTGGGGTTCACCTCGGTGGGGCTGAGGAGCACCCATGCCCTGGGGAGCATCCGGATGGTTTTGGGGAGCACCCATGACCCAGGGAGCACCCAAAGGAGGGTCAGGAGGCACCTGGCTGGGGTTTGGGGAGCACCTACACCCCAAGTAGCACCCAAAGGGATGGGGGAGCACTCACACCCCCCAGGAGCTGGTGACACCTCCGGTGAAGACTCAGGGTGTCACCCCTGACCCGCCCATCCCCACCCCAGCCCCCCACCCCCAGGGCCACCCCCTCGGCGCGGTGTCACCGCAGCGGCAGGAGGAGCTGGAGCGGCTGCTGGAGTCCGGGGGGACACGGGGACATCAGCTGCACCCCGTGACCACGGGTCCCCAAGGCTCGGACGTCACCTCTGCTGTGTGACCCCGGGTCCCCAAGGCTTTGGGGACACAGGAACACCGGGACGCGGGTGCCGGGTGGTTCTCGCTTTTTCCTGCCAATGATGCTGTTTCTTTTTTAAGTGGGTTTTGTACTTTTTTAGGGGTGTCGGGGTGGGTGACAGAGGGTGGGACACGGGGGACGCGGCTGGTCCCTGGGTGGGTGCATTAAACGTGTCACTTGTGTGTCACCAAGACGTGTGTCCTCAGGTGTCCTTGCGTCCCCAAGCGCACATCCCCAAGGTGCGTGTGTTCAGGTGTCCGTGTGTCCCCAGGATGTGTCCTTGGGTGTCCGTGTGTCCCCTCAGCGATGTGTGTCATCAGGTGTCCATGTGTCCCTGGGATGTGGGTCCCCACGTGTCCGTGTGTCTCCAGTATGTGTCTTTGGGTGTTTGTCTGTCCCCGCAAGTGTGTCTGTGTGTCCTCTGGGGCCCATGTGTCCCCAAGACGTGTCTTTGGGTGTCCGTGTGTTCCCTCAGCCACATGTCACCATGATGCGTGTCCCTGGGATGTGTCCCCAGGTGTCCGTGTGTCCCCAAAGCATGTGCTCCCAGGATGTGTGTCCTCAGGTGTCCACGTGTCCCCTCAACCACGCGTCCCCATGATGCGTGTCCTTATGTGTCTGTGTGTCCCCACGATGGCATCCTTGGGCGTCCATGTGTCCCCACTAGTGTGTGTGTTTGTCCCCAGTATGAGTGTCCTCAGGGGTCCACGTGTCCCTGGGATGTCTGTCCCCATGTGTCCGTGTGTCCCCACGTGTCCATGTGTCCCCAAGTGCATGTCCCCAGGATGTGTGTCCGTGTGTCCCTCAGCCATAAGGACAGTGGGGGAGGTGGGTGGCCCTGGGTGGGGGTGACACCAAAGAGCCATTTTAACCCCCCAAACACAGGCGGGCACCCACAGGCTGAGCCGCTTCACCCCGAAACCTCTTCCTGGTGTTGATTTTTTGTCATTTTTCTTTTATTTGTTTTTTTTTGTTTGTTTGTTTTTTTTAATTTTTTTTTTTTACATAAAAAGTTCCGTAAAAATTGGATAAAGTAAAATGATTTAAGCAGTAAAATCAATCTTATCAACATGGCGCGAGGCCCGCCAGAAACCCGGGGGCAGCCCCGCTCCGCAGTATTTACATGAAAACGGATTAAACCTCGCGGAACCCAAAAAATAAAACCAAGGAAACAACCGGAAACAACAGAAAAATAACCCCAAAACTATCATTACAAAGTGTTCCCGTGGGATGGGCTCGGCTTGGGCTAAAAGCGGGAGAACAAAACAAAACGAAACAAAACCAAAAATTATCAATATATTCACATATACGTTAAAATATAATACAGAGCTTGGTGACGCACGGGGTGCGTCTGACAGCACCGCCGGGGTTGAGGAGCCAGAAAAAGCCCGGCTTAGCAAAACCTGGCTTAGTAAAACCTGGTTTAGCAAAGCCTGGCTTAGCAAAACCTGGCTTAATAAAACCCAGCTTTGTAAAACCTGGTTTAGCAAAGCCTGGCTTAGCAAAACCCGGCTTAGTAAAACCTAGTTTAGCAAAGCCTGGCTTAGCAAAGCTTGGCTTAGCAAAACCTGGCTTAATAAAACCCGGCTTTGTAAAACCTGGTTTAGCAAAGCCAGGCTTAGCAAAACCTGGTTTAGCAAAACCCGGTTTAGTAAAACCTGTTTTAGCAAAGCCGGGCTTAGCAAAGCTGGGCTTAGCAAAACCTGGTTTAGAAAAGCCGGGCTTAGCAAAGCCTGGCTTAGCAAAACCTGGCTTAATAAAACCCAGCTTTGTAAAACCTGGTTTAGCAAAGCCAGGCTTAGCAAAACCTGGTTTAGCAAAACCTGGTTTAGTAAAACCTGTTTTAGCAAAGCCGGGCTTAGCAAAGCTGGGCTTAGCAAAGCCTGGCTTAGCAAAACCCGGTTTAGCAAAACCCAGCTTAACGAAGCCCAATAATAAAGCTGGCTTAATAAAACTCAGCTTTGTAAAACCTGTTTTAGCAAAGCCTGGTTTAGCAAAGCTGGGCTTAGCAAAGCCTGGCTTAGCAAAACCCGGTTTAGCAAAACCTAGCTTAACGAAGCCCAATTTTCTCTTCGTGTCGCCCCCGGCAGCACAAACCGCCTCACGCTGTAGGGAACAGAAGTTTCTCTTCTTTTTTTTTTTTCTTCTTTTGAAAAAATAATAATAATAATAATAATTAATAATAATAAATTCACAGGTTGGTGGCGGCAAAGGGCGATTCCTGGTGGATCCGGGGGGGGTCACTCCAGGTCCGTGTCCTCTTTGGGTTTGTAGATGGCCCCGAATTTCTGCATGTATTTCTTGATGTATTCCTTGGTCTTGTGCTTGACGTTCTCGTTGCACTCCAGATCCTCCGGGTTCTTGCAGTATTTCAGCTCCTTGTTCATGACGCCGTGGGTCAGCTGTGGGGCGGGAGTATCACCCGTTATCCCAAATCATCCCAGTCTTGATTCCCCAGGATACTTGGCTATTACCCCCCAAACACTAGCTGTTATTCCCCAAATATCCCCAAAACATTTGGTATTATTCCTTAAACTATTTCGCTACTATTCTCCAAATATTCCCCTAATATTTGCTATTATCCCCCAACTATTCCCCAAGATATTTTGCTACAATTCCCCAAATATTTCCTATTATTCCCCAACTACTCCCCACAAGGGTTTTTTCTATTATTCCCCAAATATCCGGTATTATTGCCAAAATATTTCCTATTATTCCCAAATATTCCCTATCACTCCTTACACTATTTGGTGGTTACTCCCCAAATATTCCCTAATATTCACTAAACATTTTCTATTATTCCCCAAATATTCCCCAACTATTCCCCGAGCGATTTTACTATTATTCCCCAAACATTTCTTATTATTCCCCAAATATTCTCCAAACTTTCCCCAAATATCTGCTCTCATTCCCCCCATTTTTCCCCATCGTCCCCCCCGTTTCCCGTCACCGTCACCTTGCGCGCCAGGTGTTTGAAGTCCTCGGTGGTGGTGATGCGCCCCACCTTGCAGTCGGGTTTGCGATAGGGGTTCAGGCACTGCACGATGAACTGCGACATCTGCGCCGGGGACACCGACCCGCGTCACTAACCCGCCTCGTTGTCACCCCCGTCCCCTCCCCGGGCGGGTGACACGTCCCCAAGGGGCCACCTCCGCGTCCCCGGCACCCCGGGGTGGAGCCGCCTCCTCGCAGAGGGATCGTCCACCCCGGGTGGTGTCACTGGGGTGGGACGGTGACGCTTCCGCCGCCCTGGGGACGTTGGGGACATTGGGGACACTGGGGACATTGGGGACACCAACCTCTTTCCTGAACACCTCCTTGCTCTTCTTGGCCAGCTCGCTGGACGTGTCGGCTTCGGCCGTCTTGGCTTTCTTGGAAGACTGGGAATGAAAGGGAATAAATGGGAAATGAAAGGGAATAAAAGGAAATGAAAGGGAATAAAAGGAAATGAAAGGGAATAAAAGGGAAAGAAAAGGGAATCAAAGGAAGTAAAGGGGAATCAAAGGAAATTATATGAAAGGAAAATAAAGGGAATGACAAGAAATGAAAAGGAATAAAACGAAATGGAAGGGCATATAAGGAAGTAAAAGAGAGTGAAAGGAAATGAAAGGGAATAAAAGGGAATGAAAGGGAATAAAAGGGAAAGAAAAGGGAATCAAAGGGAATGAAGGGAAATAAAAGGGAATCAAAGGAAATAAAGGGGAATCAAAGGAAATTGTATGAAAGGAAAATAAAGGGAATGAAAAGAAATGAAAGGGAATAAAAGGAAACAGAAGGAAATGAAAGGGAATAAAAGGAAATGAAAGGGGATAAAAGGGAAAGAAAAGGGAATAAAAGGAAATGAAAGGGAATGAAGGGAAATAAAAGGGAATCAAAGGAAATAAAGGGGAATCAAAGGAAATTACATGAAAGGAAAATAAAGGGAATGAAAAGAAATGAAAGGGAATAAAAGGAAACAGAAGGAAATGAAAGGGAGTAAAAGGAAGTAAAAGAGAGTGAAAGGAAATGAAAGGGAATAAAAGGGAATGAAAAGAAATGAAAGGGAATGAAACGGAATAAAAGGAAATGAAGGGAAATAAAAGGGAATCAAAGGAAATAAAGAGGAATCAAAGGAAATTATATAAAAGGAAAATAAAGGGAATGAAAAGAAATGAAAGGGAATAAAAGGAAATGAAAGGGAATATAACGAAATGAAAGGGAATAAAAGGGAAAGAAAAGGGAATAAAAGGAAATGAAAGGGAATGAAGGGAAATAAAAGGGAATCAAAGGAAATAAAGGGGAATCAAAGGAAATTATATAAAAGGAAAATAAAGGGAATGAAAAGAAATGAAAGGGAATAAAAGGAAATGAAAGGGAATATAAGGAAGTAAAAGAGAGTGAAAGGAAATGAAAGGGAACGAAACGGAATAAAAGGAAATGAAGGGAAATAAAAGGAAATCAAAGGAAATAAAGGGGAATCAAAGGAAATTATATAAAAGGAAAATAAAGGGAATAAAAGGAAACAGAAGGAAATGAAAGGGATTATAAGGAAGTAAAAGAGAGTGAAAGGAAATGAAAGGGAATGAAAGGAAATGAAAGGGAATGAAACAGAATAAAAGGAAATGAAGGGAAATAAAAGGGAATCAAAGGAAATTATAGAAAATGAAGTGAAAGGAAATAAAAGGGAATAAAATTGAATAAAAGGAAAGGGAATAAAAGGAAATTGAAGGAAATTAAAGGGAATAAAAGGAAGTAAAAGGGAATCAAAGGAAATAAAGGGGAATCAAAGGAAATTATATAAAATAAACGAAAGAGAATAAAAGGAAATAGAAGGAAATGAAAGGGAATAAAAGGGAATGAAAGGGAATAAAGGGAAATAAAAGGAAATGAAAGAAAATAAAACGCAATTAAAGGGAATAAAAGGCTGTGAGATGGTGCCTGGGACTGTCCCTATCCCTGTCCCCACCTTGGGGACATCTCTCCTGCCCCACAGCCAGGGGGGCCCAGTCAGCTTCCCAGTTAATCCTGGTGCACCTCCCAGTTAGTCCTGGTGCTCTTCCCAGTTAATCCTGGTGCGCCTCCCAGTTAGTCCTGGTGCTCTTCCCAGTTAGTCCTGGTGCGCCTCCCAGTTAGTCCTGGTGCTCTTCCCAGTTTAGTCCTGGTGCTCTTCCCAGTTAATCCTGGTGCGCCTCCCACTTAGTCCTGGTGTGTTTCCCAAGCCAGGCGTGCTTCCCAGTTTGGTCCCAGTTTGCTGCCCAGCCCAGCACTGGTATGGTCCTCACTGGCAGCATTCCCAGTACAGTCCCGTCCTGATCCCAGTCTACTTCCCAGCCTAATCCCAGTCCACTTCCCAGCCCAGTCCCAGCACATTTCCCAGTATGATCCCAGCACTCTTCCCAGTTTGATCCCAGTCCACTTCCCAGCCTGACCCCAGTCCAATCGCCATCTGATCCCAGTCCACATCCCAGTCGCAGTCCCCTTCCCAGTTTGATCCCCGTCCTCCATTGGCGAGTCGGGCCAGTTTTTGGGGGGGTTATTACCTTTTCTGGGGAGGAGCGAGAAGCAAAGCAGCTGATCATCCCCTTCCCACCCAATTATCATTACGTTAAAGCCTAACGATGATTTTAAGGGACAAACCCACCCCAGCCTGGGGGGCACAATCCTGACCCTGCTCTGGGGGCTGTTTGAGCAAAACTCCTTTGTTCAGCCCATGAATTTTAGATCAGAATTTGTGCCTGTTCTCCTGGGTATCACCCCCAAATTAATTTTAAAGAAGAGATTTTTTTACAAGTATTTAACAGTGAAACAAGCAGGATCCAGCCCAACCCTTTCTAAGCCCTGAGGCTGGAGGGCAAAACTGCAAAATCCCGTTAAGCCGGAGCTTAAATCACAAGTTTTATTGCCCAGGGCTGTCCCGCACATCAAAGCTCAGGGACCGACATCAAAAAGCCAGTGAGGGGTCCCTGCGGCGTCACCAGCCCCATCACCTTCCGTCCCCATCGCCCCCACACACCCCAATTCTATTAATTCCCCACAAGGGCTTATTTTCTATGTGGGTCATTTCATTTAGCCCTCGAGGGATTAATTAAAATATAAGTTATCATGAGCGCTAATTAGGTCGCTTCACCAGATGCGTTTGGGGCTTGCGGGAAAGCGCCGCAAAGGTTCAATAAAGATGTGAGTAAATAAACGCGAAGTAAAGGCAAAAATAAAGCCCAGCGTGGTTGGATTAAGGCTGGGATTAAATGTGCAAGATGCGGAAAGGCTCCACGGTGGACCCGGCACAATGGTGGGAAGCGCCGGGGTGATGTGGAAAAGGCAAATGGCGTTTTTTGGGGATGGAGGAGAAACCAAACCTGCTATTGCTGAGTCAGATGGGAAAAGCAGGAGCAAAATTCTGCTATTCCCATCTATCAGCCTCCAAGTTTTACGCAAAAACCCCTGCAGAGGGGAGGTGGCGATGGAGAGGCTGGAAAAGGTGGTTTTGGGGGGGGAAAAGCAGCTTGGGATGCAGAGCAAGAGGCCAAATTTAGCAGGGAATACAGAAGAGGAACCGACAGGCAGAGACACAAACATCCTGTGCGATAAACCCGCTGTTTTTCCACCTTAAAAAGATGTAAAAGCTTCAGCATCCAGCCCCGCGGCATCGCCGGCCTCACCGAGCCGCCCTCTCACGGATCTTCCTTTCCCAAGGGCGAAAAACAGGCTTTAAAACATGTTTTAAAGGGAACCAGCGAGCGCGGTTTCATGTGCCTCTTGTGCCTTTCCATCAAAATTATCGGTGGCGTGCGAGCCCGGCCGGCGCTGCCACCAGCCGCGGGGACACCGGCTCCGCGGGGACCCAGGAGGGAGCGGATGATGCTCAGGAAGGCGTTGAGATGGAAATAAAGCAGCCCGGGCCCCAGGAATAGCAGCGGCAGCTGTTGGGATGCCGGGGGGTCAAATCCCTTGTGGAAAAGGTGTGGGGTGGGGAAAAGAAAAACCATGTAAGGAATGTGGTTGGGATTTCGGGGCGGGAACGGCGCGGCGGGGGCGGCGAGCGAGCGGCGGGCACCAGGGGAGTCCCTGTTGTTTCCACCACTGGGAAGAAGCCAAACTTGAGAAGATTTAAAGCTCTGAACTGCATTGTCATAAGGTCAGGCAAAGGGGTTAATATAGGATGGTTTGGGATAAGTTTTGCACCTGAAAATTGGGATTTTGGGGGTCATGAAGCCCCTGGAGCGTCGTCCTAAATCCTCGGCACTGTTTTTAGTCCAAAGGTTTGGAATCTGCACTTGAAAAACCAGCAGCTTTCCTTGTGGGTAATGCTGAGACCCCCAAAATCCCATAAGAAAAAGACTCCCAAGCCATAAAGCACCAATAAAACTGTAAAAGCCCGACTTTCTTCTCCCCGCGTTTTTCCCGTCAATGTTCCCCAATATCTCCCACTAAGGTTCAGCTTGTACAGCCAGGGCAGCAAATCCCTCCGTGGGGACACAGTTTATGGCTATTCCATATTAATAAAACCTCACCTGAACGTGATAAATAAATTGATAAATCAAATGAGAAATAGCTAAATGGATAAATAGGTTCTCGTGGCTCGCTTTCCAAGCTGATATCCTTCAAGAACAATGTGCAAGCCGAACCCAAGTGCAGATAAAGCGGGACCGACGCCAGGGGCGAACCCTTCCCAGCAAAGCAAAATGTGCTGGAGAAACCAGCAAATTCGGGATATTTGTTGTTCTTTCCCAATCCTGATCCCGACCCAGGGCCAAAATATCATGTAAAACACTTTTCTGGATTCCTCCTCCTCGGCCTCATTTGCTAATTAACTTTTTTTCTTACAGGGAGGGAAACATTTGCAAATGATGTAGTTTAAGCGAACTCTCCAGGAATTCCAAGGGACTCGGAGGCGTTTCGGGGGCTGGGTTAACCCTTGGGATCCCAGTAGGATGTTCCTGCGGGTGTAAGACGGACGGCGCCTTTGGTACCTCCAGCAAAGTCAGCGCTGGGTCTGCGGATATCACCCCAACATCGACACAATCGCTCCCCGAGCGTTAGAACCCAACAAACCTTTGCTCCCACGGCTCTTTTTTTGGCCAGTTTTAAGGTGACGTTGCAGGGCGTCCAGGGCGGGACATCAGAACCCCACGTGCTCACCCAAACCCAAGAGCAAAGGAGCATCAGGGTCTCTACCCAACCCAGAAGGACAAGAAGATAAAAGCACCACGTAAATCTCTGTTTGAGTATTTGTCACCAAGAGAAAACCCGGTGGCGGGATGGAGAAGCTGCTCCTTGACGGCCACAGGGCAGCAGGTATTGCAGAGTGGCAAGGAAAGAACAACTTAACTCCCTTAATCCCAGTGGTACAGTCGCTATGGCTGATCTCGGGTCACTTCTGTCACTCTGTCACCCCCCCAAGTCCATAGCGAACCCAACAGCAGCCCCTGTGCCATGAATGCCAAGTTTTCCCTCGCCGACCCTGCGCTTACCTTCATGGGGTTCTCATCGTACGTTGGGGTCCCCAGGTCCATCTCGGCTTCGTGTTCCAGGCTGGCGTCATCCCCCGGGCTGTCCCAGGTCGGAGGGTCCCACTGGGTTTGCCTGGAGGAAGACAGATGGACAGACAGACCATCAGCCTTTTGACAACAACGGGTACCTGACAGTCCCATGAAGTGGGACATCTGGTCTCCATCGGTCATCGGAACTCTTTAATGCGGCCCTATCTTGCTGTTAATGTTGAGTTTGAGAGGGCTGTGAGTTGGAGAAGGCTCGAACCAAGCGAGAAGGACTTAAAAAAGGGAATTGACGCAATTTTCTATCACTGGTGACAATGTGGGGTGAAGGGAAGTTTGTGGCAGGTGTGAAATAAAGAAGGTGGGTGATTCTGGCGCGGCAAGATGGGAGATGCTGCTCAAACCGAGCGTTGAGCTCCAGGTGGAAAGGACACAGCCCCAAACACTCGGGAAAAACCACAGGAGCCTGGAAGGATGGATGAGAAGATGATGCCAACTCATCCATACGCTACAAGAGGCTAAATGAAGGGTCAGAGCTCTTCTTAGCACATGAAGGAACATCTGCAGGATGAGCTGGAAGAAAACATGAGAGCCTGCTTGGGGAAGAGCCCCAGCACGTTCACACTGGGGAACGATGGGGAGAACTGGGCTGGATTTCCTCAAGGTGCGAAGGGGCCACCTGGAGGAGAAACCCTGTCCCACTTCAGGGCTTTTTACCATTCACAACACGCTGGGGGAAAACACTATTTCAAGGAGCCCCACGTGCTTCATTTTAATTCTCTAAATACTGTTGAATGTCCCTGAGCTCAGATCGCGATTAATCTGATCGTTAAGTAGAACGAAACATTAAAATAAGAAAGCGTCTCATCCTGTTGGAAGCTACAGTTAAAACAAGGATGGAAATAAACCTTCCAGCCTCTGCGCATCAAAAAAGTTCAAGATTAATTCTACGCAATTAGTGGCTTCTCGTGTAGCTGCAGAAGATGCACGGAGTGTTCCCAAGGGGGAACACTCACTTGGGTTTCCTGGTCTCATTGCAGGGCTTAAAAACCACAACACAAATCACAAATCCCCACCTGACCCCTTTTTCCTTTAATTCCTGAGGTTTTAGGGTCTCCTGCTCTGCTGCTGGTGCAACTCTTGATGTGTAAGGTGGTAGGACGGAGTCCAACAGACTGAAACGATGGGTTGATGCAGAGAAATGTCTGCGAGGAACAGTAACTAATGCCAAGACACTCAGGACTCGTAAGAAAATACTGAGGCTTAACCCTTTCGAGGGGTGAATCCACATACAGACCTCACATGGAGTAGGAAATCGAAAGAAATTCTCTTCAGAAGCCTAAAATTTGAGCTAAGTTCACAGGTATTGATCCAAAAACCTGGGACCTCCCAAAACTGATCGCGAAGCTGGGGGGAAAACGCTGGGAAATTCTATTTCTTGCTCCAGAACAGATCGAAGGTTTGAAGGTGGAAAAAAAAGGAGGGTGAGAAGACAAACCCTTTGATTTTAGAGAACAAACCCGCACGCTGATCCCTGTGCCCCCCAAGGCCTGTTCACGCAGGACACGCACACAACGCTCACGTGTTCAATAACCCGGGTTATTCACGGCAAGGTCTCCACCTGTTCATTCTGCCATTTCAGCACCATGTGGGGCTCCTCGGGGGCTGGCAGAGCAATGGAAACTAAAGAAGATGCCAAAAGAACTAAATCCACCTTGCCCGAGATGCTGGGGAGAAAGATGTTGCTTTGGTGGGATTCTTTTTTAGGGGGGAGCTCCTTACCATACTCTGTTACAACTCAATACATGGTTGGAGTCTTCGTCTATAAGGAAATAATTTGCTATCGTTCTGCTCCAAAAAAAAGGAGCTTTATCCCAAGGACACATTTATGGGTGTGAAGAAAAGGTCTGGAGCAATCTCAGCCTCCCAGCAGCACCTCGTCAGGAGTTTTGCGGTGCCTAACGGTTGAATATCTATTTCTTTTGCACCCAGTTCCTTTGTTTGAGCTCCCAAACTCCAACCCTGAAGCCGTGACCATGCTCACCTCGTTCCCCTGCTCATTAACACTCTCACCTCGTTAGCACGCTCACCTCGTCACCACATGG
This sequence comes from Nesoenas mayeri, assembly GCF_963082525.1. Classification (NCBI taxonomy): domain Eukaryota; kingdom Metazoa; phylum Chordata; class Aves; order Columbiformes; family Columbidae; genus Nesoenas; species Nesoenas mayeri. Next base: position 163,201,762 of record NC_137543.1, read on the forward strand.
TAGTAGTAGATCTTCCCCTCTGGATCTCGAGCTGTTTTCCAGTTGGGTGGGAGGACGATGGTTTTGGGTTTTGGAGGGGATGGTGGAGGCAAGTCCAGGAGGTTATTGGTCACCACAAGCTCTGGCTGCAAACACCACAAAAAGGGGGAAAAGAAAGACGTGAGGATGGTCAGAGCAGCCCTGACAGCTCTTACCCCGACAACAACGACTTTGTTGAAGGTAAAACTTAAAACCAACTTTAGCGTTGGCTTAAGAAGGGACCTGGACAATGTCTTTCCCTTGCTCTGCATCAAATACCCCAAGCACGCACTTGAGAACATCCCAAGTTTGTAATATGGCTACTTGGCTTCTGATGAAGGGGTTTTGGCGGTCAAAGTGGCTCATGGAGTTCCCACGTGCCCACCCAGGACTTCTCGGATGGTCCGGCGGAAAGTCTGAACACAGATCTGGGCTCAAAACCCCCCAACAAAGTGTGTCTGATGCCCACAGCCTGGAGATCAGCATCCCAAAGGGTGACACACGGAAAACTCCTCCGGCTGGTAAGGAATCACACAGAATCACAGACGGTTGGGTTGAAGGTCCCTCTGTAGATCCCCCAGCCCACCTGCTCATGCAGGATCACCAGAGCAGATCATACAGGGTCACAGAGCAGATCACACAGGGTCACAGAGCAGATCACACAGGGTCACCAAAGCAGATCACACAGGTCAATCCAGGTGAGTTTGAATGTCCCAGAACAGGAGACTCCACAGCCGCTCTGGGCAGCCTGGGCCAGGCTCTGGCACCTCCCAGCAAACAAGTTTCTGCTCATGTTCAGATGGAGCCTCCTGTGTTCCAGTCTGTGCCCGTTGCCCCTCACCCTGGCGCTGGGCACCACTGAACAGAGTCTGGTCCATCCTCTGACACCCACCCTGAGACATTGATTCATTGATCACATCCCTCTCAGCTTGTCCAGCTCAACAGCCCCAGCTCTCTCAGTCTCCTCATCACAAAGATGCTCCAGACCTCTCAGCATCTTCATGTCCCTCCCTGGACTCTCTCCAGTAATTCCTCGTCCTTCTTGACCTGGGGAGCCCAGAACTGGACCCACAACTGCAGATATGGCCCCACCAGGGTAGAGCAGAGGGGGAGGAACCTCCCTGACCTGACTCTTCCTCACGCACCCCAGGTCCCATTGGCCTCTTGTCCACATGGGCCCATTGCTCCTCAACACATCCGCAGCATCCAGAAACCACGAGGAACCACGCAAACCCAAAGCAGACGTCCACAAACACTCCTCGTCCCTTCTTAGGGACACGGTTTAGTGCTACATTTAGGTGATGGTTGGACTCGATGACCTTAAGGGTCTCTTCCAATCAAAATGATTGTGTGATTTCACGATTCTGCCTCACGAAAGCTTTACCTGCTGGATGGGCTGCGGCTGCCCGGCCGCCACGATGGTGGTCACGGCCGTCGGGGGCTGCACGATGACTCCCTGCGGATGAGCCGTGTAGATCTGCTGGCTCTGGATGTACTGGAGACTTGGTTGTGCATAACTCTGAAACGGAGCACGGGGAATCACAAATGAGCTTGATTTACCAAAAAACCCCACTTTTCTGGAGGACAAAGCACAGCTTCTCTTAGTGGGGTTAAAGTAGAGGAGGCAAGAAGAGGTTAACGGTCCTCAGGGAGTAGAGGAATGTAAAATCCAAACAAAATAGCAATAACCAGTGACTGAGGTGGAGTTCAAGCAAACATTCATATAAAATTGGCCAGTTTGCCATCCCAGCAGTGGTACAATTGCCTACGTCTTGATTTTGGGAAGAACGGGGCATCGGGAAGGCACTGAACGCCAATACCCTTGTGAAGGAAGATAAAATAGGAGACAGAACTTCAGCGTGGTCATTTGCAGCTCAAGGCTGAGCCTGATGGAAAGGGACGTGTCATTTAGAGAAAACAGATGAAGAAGGTTGATCTGTTGGGTTTTTTTGGTTGGTTTAAGTCATACCAGAGCTGTTTAAGTCACACAAGAGCTACCAGCTGCTTCCAAAAGTCAAGGGAAGGCGAGCTCACACCTCCAGGTTTTACTGCGGAAGCTTTTACCCAGAAATATCTGTTCACCAGAACCAACAACCAAAAAAACCACCATAACTTTCATGAGCAGGTTAAAAATAGTCTCTGTCAACTCCCACTTGACCCCAACAACTACAATAAATGGCGTTTGTACATGGAAATCACCCCGTGTAAATGTGCTTTTCTCAGACTCTTGAGTGGAAGAGGTTTAATATTAGAAAAATATTAATCTTAGAAAAATATTAAGAATGTTAGTATTAAGAACACCAGCAAAGTGTGAGCAAATAAAGTGTACCAGGCCGGAACGTTTTGTTTTGTGGGTGTTTCACGCCACGCTGCGCTCGAAATAAAAACTACCTGGACAATCGGCGGGGTCGTCTGCGAGTAGGGGGACGTCACACCGTACACCGTCTGACAGGTCTGTCCTTGGTAATAAATGGCCGGTTGGGACTGTGCGGGCGAGTACTGCTGTGGAACGGCCACGGGCTGCTGGGCCGAGTCCCACACGCCGTAGCTCTGGCTCTGCACCGCTCCCGCCGTAGCCACGGGCAGGACGGCCACGTTGGCTTCCTGATGGACCACAGCGTCGCTTTGCGCTACATACTGCGGGGTTGTCACCTCCATGGGGTTGCTACATGTTGGACGACGGGTACCGGCTGAGGAGTAGTTAAGGTGGGTTCTACCGTGTGCCCGACCAAAGTCTGCGGGTGCTCGTAGGGCGCCGGCGAGCACATGGAGTCCATGGTGGGGGTGGGCAGCAGCACCTTGCCGGCGTTGGGGTTGCTGGGGTCTACGTAGGCTTGCATGGGGTAGCCGGGCGGGTAGCCGATGAAGCTGTGGTGGGACGCGCCGTAGCCCATGGAGTCGTAGGGCAAGGGGGACGTCATCCCCAGGTTTTGGAGCTGCTGTTGTTGTTTCTGGGCTTCGCGCTGGGCCACTTCTTGCTCAAAGAGCTTCCTGCGCTCTTCCGTGGAGAGCTTGTTGCGGTCCTTGAGGCGGACTTTCTTCTTGGAAGATGCTGGTGTGTCATACCTGGGAGAGAAAGGAAAGAAAAGGAAAGAAAGGAAGAGAGGAGAGAGAAGAGAGGAAAGGAAAGGAAGGGAAGGGAAGGGAAGGGAAGGGAAGGGAAGGGAAGGGAAGGGAAGGGAAGGGAAGGGAAGGGAAGGGAAGGGAAGGGAAGGGAAGGGAAGGGAAGGGAAGGGAAGGGAGAAAGAAAAGGAGGGAGATGCAGGAGAAGGAGAAGGAGGAGAAGGAGAAGGAGAAAAGGAGAAGGAGAAGGAGAAAAGGAGAAAGAGAAGGAGGAGAAGGAGAAGGAGAAGGAGAAGGAGAAGGAGGAGAAGGAGGAGAAGGAGGAGAAGGAGGAGAAGGAGGAGAAGGAGGAGGAGGAGGAGGAGGAAGAGGAGGAAGAGGAGGAGGAGGAGGAGGAGAAGGAGGAGGAGGAGGAGGAGAAGGAGAAGGAGAAGGAGAAGGAGAAGGAGAAGGAGAAGGAGAAGGAGAAGGAGAAGGAGAAGGAGAAGGAGAAGGAGAAGGAGAAGGAGAAGGAGAAGGAGAAGGAGGAGAAGGAGAAGGGAAGAAGGAAGAGCAGAGAGAGAAGGATGAGAAGAGAAAGAAAAGAGAAGAAGAGAAGAGAAGAGAAGAGAAGAGAAGAGAAGAGAAGAGAAGAGAAGAGAAGAGAAGAGAAGAGAAGAGAAGAGAAGAGAAAGAAGAGAAGAGAAGAGAAGAGGAGAAGAGAAAGAGAAAGAGAAAGAGAAAGAGAAAGAGAAAGAGAAAGAGAAAGAGAAAGAGAAAGAGAAAGAGAAAGAGAAAGAGAAAGAGAAAAGAGGGTTTGTGAGAGCTCAGAAAGCTGCAGGTCAAGGGCTCCAGCAGCCAAAGGACCACACAGACCTGGGGGGGCCCAAATGCCCAAGAGCAGCATCAGACCCTAAACTCATTCATTTGTTTTCAGCTGTTTGACCAACAGTGGCAACTCAGAGAGAGCAAAACCAGCCCCTGGTCTCGCTCAACCGGGAGCAAGGAGGCACAGGATGAGTCGAATGGTCCCACGGGATTTACCGGCCTCACGGTGGAGGGATTTCATTCTTTCATTTATAAATAAGAACTTTCAGCCCGAGACGCAGAGCAGCTGGAAGGATTTTTTTCCAAGGAGTTAAAGAAGAAATAAAATAAAATAGAATAAAAAAAGCCTAAGGACTTTGATCAGACCTCAACCATGGAAAATTGCAGATCAAAGGTGGATATTTTGAGCAGTTATGAGTGTGGTAAAACAGGGATTACAAAGAAAAATGCTTTGCAGCCCTAACAGAACGGATTCTACAAAGCATCCAGTATATTCTCTATATACGCACTTTAGGTTTGTGCGTTCGGTTTCCATATCAAAAGCACATTGCTACCAACAGACACACTTCGAGACGCCCCTCGCGTCCCAAGGATCCGTTAATGAGAACCTTATTGGCATGACGAGCTCCATTTTGATAATTAAAGTCTTTCCTGGAGAGTTTACACGAGAAGCAGCCGGCGTGAAGGGACGGGCGGAAAACCACGGGGGGGTTAGCGCAGAGCAAACCAGCGATGCTCTTCTGTTTGCTCTGCTCCTCTCTCCACCTTTTTTATTACTTTGTCTTATTAAATCCAGTATTATAGTTTTACATCTTATTTTTCATCCAGATGTTTGAAAGTTTCCCAGCACAGCTCAATCTGAGGACAAAAGTCTCCTCGTCTGGCTGATTTGCCACCCATTGTTCCCTAATTACTAAGTGACTTTAGATCTTATTTAGGAGGAACAACAGCAAACTGACTTGTTTAAAGGAAATTCCTTGGTATTCTTACTGCCTTTAACATGATCTGAAGTCTCCCTGAAACACAAGACATGTAATATTTTCCTTCTCTTAATTAAGAAGCCACGTTTGAGGGAGGAAAATGGGTATTTGGTAAGAAGCAGCGGCTGATTCATGTGCTGCCACCAGCACCTCCATTGCTCCTCTGGCTCAAAAAAACATGGTCTGAATCTATAAAAAAAGGATAAATAAGCTTTGGATGGCTGCCAGGGTCACAGCACTGAGCCAATTCTCACTTAAAATCAGCTAAAAATTACAAATACTTTCTCTTTCTGCTTGTTCCTTGAACTCAGCTCATCAAGGCAAAGAATTTGATGCTTTTGCTGGATCTCATAGACTTGGTGCCTTATTGACCTATTAGAGAGCAGTGTAGGGAAAGGGAGCTGGGGGTCCTGGGGACAGCAGGGTGACCATGAGCCAGCACTGGCCCTTGTGGCCAGGAAGCCAATGGGACCTGGGGTGGGTTAGAAGGGGGTGGTCAGTGGGTCAGAGAGGTTCTCCTGCCTCTCTGCTCTGCCCTGGGGAGACCACACCTGGAATCTTGTGTCCAGCTGTGGCCCCTCAGTTCCAGCAGGACAGGGAACTGCTGCAGAGAGTCCAGCGCAGCCACCAAGATGCTGCAGGGAGTGGAGCATCTCCCGTGTGAGGAAAGGCTGAGGGAGCTGGGGCTCTGGAGCTGGACAAGAGGACACTGAGGGGGGACTCATTGCTGGGGATCAATATGGAAAGGGGCAGTGTCAGGAGGATGGAGCCAGGCTCTGCTGGTGACAACCAGGGACAGGACAAGGGGCAATGGGTGCAAACTGGAACACAGGACGTTCCACTTGAATATGAGAAGCAACTTGTTGGGGGTGAGGGTGGCAGAGCCTGGCCCAGGCTGCCCAGGGGGTTGTGGAGTCTCCTTCTGTGCAGACATTCCAACCCGCCTGGACACCTTCCTGTGTAACCTCATCTGGGTGTTCCTGCTCCATGGGGGGATTGCACTGGATGGGCTTTCCAGGGCCCTTCAACCCCTGACATTCTGGGATTCTGTGATTCTGTGATTCTCTAGGCAACTTGTGTTTAAATATCTTCTTTTAGAAGACAGAAGTAAATTTGAAGTCCAAAATCTGCCCTTGTATCCTTCACTTGCAAAACGTCCGCAGGGGAGGTGGGAATCCATCGGGCCACCCGCAAAAAAGGAGCATAGAATCACTATAAGGTCTTTAAAACTCTTCTCAGCCACCACTCCCAATACGGTGGGGTGGATCCTACCTACCTGGACCACTTTTCTCACGCTCAACAGCTTTTGGGGAATATTCCCTTGGCCAAGGAAGTTGTTTTGTGTCAGAAATCCTCTTTGGTGTGGGTACTTCTAGCTCGTTTCAAGCTGAAGTTTAGATCAATCCCCAAGCACACTGGGGACGGGTGGAGGAGAAGGGAACGGGTTTTGGAGGACCCAGACGTTCTCTCTGTGTGAGGAGGGATCTCTAATTTCTGTGTGACAGCTGGATGTAGCTTCCCTCATCACCCATTGACCTCCCAAAATGTGCCTGAAGAACACAGTGGGGGTTATCTGGACAACAGTGTGGGTTATCTGGACAACAGTGTGGTTTATCTGAAGATGATGGTGTATGTTATCCAAGAGGAGAGGCCACCTCACACCAAGGAGCCACCAAACTCCACGCAGGGAACGTGTCTCACAAGAGAAAACTTCCTTCCTCATCCCTGGGTGTTTTCAGAGCTCACCAGGACCATTTTTCCCAGCGTTTTCACCCAGGATTACCGCAATTCTGACGCTCCCAGCCCAGCGGTTGGATCCATAACTTGCCTGTCCTCCGGCCGCTTGGTTCCCCGCTCGTACGCCGAGGACGGAGGGGACAACGAGTCTCGCCGTCTCTTCTTCTCTTTACTCTGGCTCTGCCGCTCGGGGTCCCGCTCTCTGCTCAGGACGGGGTTCTTGGGAGTGGGAGTCTGATCCTTGTGGCCGGCGGTTTCCCTCCCACGGTCGGCTGTTGGGGAAAATGGGTGAAAAAGGAGAGAATTTGTGTAAGTGAGTGTATTTCTAGCTCTCCCTTCCTCCAGTTTCAGCAGCTTCTGTTAGTGAAGAGAGTCTTGATTCAAATAAGTCATAGGTTGCACCATATCAGCCACAGGGTTACAATTCCCTTCACTCACTACTTAAATAACTCCTTTATTCACAGGAGCTGCTTTTGATGACCAGGAACACCAAGCTATGAAGGCACAACCATCTAATGGAATCATGGAATCGTTTTGGTTGGAAAAGACCCTCAAGATCATGAATTCCAACCATAACCCACCCCTGTCCCTGCCCCATGTCCTGAGAACCTCATGTCCGTCTGTCCAGCCCTCCAGGGATGGTGACTCCAGCACTGCCCTGGGCAGCCTGTTCCAATGCCCCACAGCCCTTTGGGGAAGAAATTGTTCCCACATCCAACCTCAACCTCCCCTGGCGCAACTTGAGGCCGTTTCTTTGTGTCCCTGTCTCCCCTCAGCTCCTGTTCTCCAGCTGAACCCCCAGGTCCCTCAGTCTCCATCACACTTGTGCTCCAGCCCCTCACCAGCTCCATTCCCTTCTCTCCACTCGCTCCAGCACCTCAAGGCCTCCCCAGTGCCCAGCACAGGGACGGTCACCGCCCTGGGCCTGGTGGCCACACCAGTGCTGGTACCAGCCACCTCTTGACATCCCAGATTGGGAAAATGAAGTGGTTTCATAGGAGTGAATCGATACAGGGGTACATACCACTGTTCTCCTTCTCCGCTTGGCTCTTCTTGGGGATGCGATAAACCTCCTGCAAAACAAGCCATGAGCAGGGTCAGAACTGCAGCACAAGCCCACGAGCACAACACAGCACTAATAATTCAGCAATTCACTCGTGATTTTTAATGAAAATGGGAAAAAAAAAGTCTCTTGAAGTAAAGTTCTGGTTTTAAGCAAATTATTGAGGTGCTTTCTATATATTGCCTCGGATTGCATTTCGTGTTTGAGGAGTTTATATGAGTTTTTGGGCCAAGCCCCCCATCCCATCCACGTGTACCAGCACCTGAATTTCCAGCTCTGCCAGAAAAGCGAAAAAACCTGATTTTGCAACTAAACAAGCTCCTCTCCAGGTGCAAAATTGTGCTTTACCACCTCTTAGTTTGTCCGCCCTGATGTTCCCCCAGATGCCAACCGAACCTCACTGTGCTGGGGTGTCTCAGGTCACCGATCCCTGCCAGCACCCAAAGACCTCCTGTTGTGCCCGTCCTGGTCTTCAAGGCAGTTTTAGCTAATCCTGTGAGGAGCAGGGAGTTGGATTTGATGACTTTATGGGTCACAATATCACAGAATCCCAGAGTGTGAGGGGTTGAAGGGCCCTGGAAAGCTCATCCAGTGCAATCCCCCCATGGAGCAGGAACACCCAGATGAGGTTACACAGGAAGGTGTCCAGGCGAGTTGGAATGTCTGCACAGAAGGAGACTCCACAACCCCCTGGGCAGCCTGGGCCAGGCTCTGACACCCTCACCCCAAACAAGTTGCTTCTCATATTCAAGTGGAACGTCCTGTGTTCCAGTTTGCACCCATTGCCCCTTGTCCTGTCCCTGGTTGTCACCAGCAGAGCCTGGCTCCATCCTCCTGACACTGCCCCTTTCCATATTGATCCCCAGCAATGAGTCCCCCCTCAGTGTCCTCTTGTCCAGCTCCAGAGCCCCAGCTCCCTCAGCCTTTCCTCACACGGGAGATGCTCCACTCCCTGCAGCATCTTGGTGGCTGCGCTGGACTCTGCAGCAGTTCCCTGTCCTGCTGGAACTGAGGGGCCACAGCTGGACACAAGATTCCAGGTGTGGCCTCCCCAGGGCAGAGCAGAGGGGCAGGAGAACCTCTCTGACCTACTGACCACCCCCTTCTAACCCACCCCAAGTCCCATTGGCTTCCTGGCCACAAGGGCCCAGTGCTGGCTCATGGTCATCCTTCAACTTGAGATGCTGATTCCATGATTATTGAGATATTTCAGTGAACAGCCACAGTTCCATCATGCTGGAGAAATAGAGATGTTGCTGGTGGCCATCATCTCCTCACCCATCTCACCAGCTCCCATGGACCATCCCTGGGTTTCTCCCAGCACCCATCAGCCTCATCAGGGATGGTCTCCACCATTTTGATTGAGAAAAATATATTTATATTACATATATATAAAAAAACATAGTCTTAGCCGCACATTTCCAGCTAAGAAACCATATTTTCCTTTGATGAAACAAATGGAAGTACAAGAAACCCTGGTGCGGTCTGTTTGCAAGATGCAACCACTTCAATAGTGCTGCTGAAGGTTACAAAAAAAAGCGAATTTGGCCAAGATTTTAAGGATTTTTGAAATATTGTTGCTTTTCCGCGGAGCCTGAATGCAAAGCAGCGAACATGTGCAGTTTGAAGTGTCTGCAAATAAACGTGCTGTGACCTCTGCCAGTGGGGAGAGGCGCTGAGGAGCCTGCAAATACGGCCTCTGCGAATTGTTCTGATTTATTCACACATTTGCTGTGGATCAAAAGGGGCAGGAGCAGGAAAACCAGAGTGGGAGAGTGCAGAGCAGAGATGAGGGATTCAGACACATCACCAGTGCTCCCTTTGCGCAAACCCTTTTCTTTCTGGAGCCAGATGTGCTGCCCGTGCCCATCCAGCCCAGTCCAAGCTGTGCCAGCCTGGAGAAGCCCTGAGGCCATGGGACAGCAGATCTGTGGGACCAGAGTGGGGACGAGGAGCCATGGAGACCACAGCGACCACCAACACGCTCTTAACGCCAGGGCTCAAAGGAAAACAGGTTATCATCGAATCGTTTTGGTTGGAAAAGCCCCTCAAGATCATCAAGTCCAACCATAACCCACCCCCGGCACCGCGCCATGTCCTGAGAACACCATGTCCGTCTGTCCAACCCTCCAGGGCTGGTGACTCCAGCACTGCCCTGGGCAGCCTGTTCCAATGCCCCACAGCCCTTTGGGGAAGAAATTGTTCCCACATCCAACCTCAACCTCCCCTGGCGCAACTTGAGGCCGTTTCTTTGTGTCCCTGTCTCCCCTCAGCTCCTGTTCTCCAGCTGAACCCCCAGGTCCCTCAGTCTCCATCACACTTGTGCTCCAGCCCCTCACCGGCTCCGTTCCCTTCTCTCCACTCGCTCCAGCACCTCAAAGCCTTTTTTGGCATGAGGAAACCAAAACTGCCCCCAGGATTTGATGTTTGGCCTCCCCAGGTCCCAGCACAGGGGACAGTCACTGCTCCGGTCCTTGCCACCAAACCCGTGGTTTTGCTCTCCATATTTCCAGGCAGGTGATGGTTCAGAAGCTGGACCAGTCCCCCATTTAGCTCCAAACCTCTGGCAGAACCACCTGGAGCAGTTTCCTGCTGATCCGCGGGGCCAACGTTGCGCAGCTGCCGTCTAACCAGGTTTCGTTCACCTCGCGAGGCTCCTCAGGGCATTCTCTCACCACCTCCTTTAATCATCCCCTCTGATCTTTCCGTGTGTTGCATTAAACCCCCCTCACGTTGACTTCCCATCGTTACCATTCGCGCTAACAACCCCTTGTCCCCATCACTGTCCCCACCACCACTGTCCCCAAACGCCACCGACTCATCACCTGCAAAAGCGGGACCTTAATCCAGGGGCCGAGCAGAAGCTGCTGCTTCACAAGGGGAAATTGCAAGAGGTGTTAGAGCACTTTTAATTATTTATTGCTCTTCTGAGGCACCGGCAGCCCTGGGGTTACGGCGCTTGCGCAGGGACATGGGGGAGCAAAGGAAAGCGAGCGCAGAAAAGCACCTTTTCTAATGAGTTTTGCTAAGGCGACGTGTAATCCTTTCAAAACTCAAGTTATTTGAGCCAGAAACTATTTCTCATACATACTATGTGTTGCCAGACCACAAAAGCCACGCGAGCAGGAGTAACTCATCGATATTGTCCCATTATCTTCATAAAACAGGACTTGGGAATGAAGATTAAAACTTCACAGGGTCCTGAACTGGAAATGCAGGGACTGGGGCTGCCCCAGTTTAACCACCATCCGTTTGCAATTGTATTTTATACTCAGACTTTTAAACTGTAAATGAAATTTTTTAATATTAGTGATGCTAATGATTGTATAGGGATGTTTTACAGCATTAATGACCATCCAGATTCTGGTAGCTTGTGGGTAAAAGCTCATTTTCTTTTCATTGCAGCTTGTCCCAAGCCCTTGCTCTGCTCCCTTCCCGAAATAATATCGTAGTTCACAAAAACACCCAGTGATTTGGAGCCAAATGTGATGAACCAGCTGTTTTCTGGCTGAAAATAGAGTCAGGAAATAACACCAAAGAAACCAACTATGAAAAATCAGAGAGAAAAAATTCAGGGTATCCCTGATGGTGGCTGCTGCTACCATTAAAAAAAACCAAAAGGTGATTAATTAATAGAATATGTAGTTAGTGTGACACAAAGAAGCTTTTCTGGGGGAGTTTGCTGAGATTTTGGCTTTCCCAGGGCAGGATTTCACAGAATCCCAGAATGGAGTGGGTTGGAAAAGCCCTCAGAGCTCATCCAGTCCAAGCCTTGGTCCAACTCCAGCCCATTGACCAGATCACGGCACTAAGTGCCATGGCCAATCTCAGTTTAAAAACCTCCAGGCCGGTGAGTCCAGCACCTCCCTGGGCAGCCATTCCAATGCCTGACCACTCTCTGCACAGAATTCCCTAATCTCCAGCCTCAATTTCCCCTGGCAGAGTTGAAGCCCATGGCCCCTTGTCCTATTGCTGATGCCTGGAGAAGAGCCCAATCCCCACCTGGCTAGAACTGCCCTTCAGGTGGTTCTAGAGAGTGCTGAGCTCAGCTCTGAGCCTCCTCTTCTCCAGACTGAACAAGCCCAGCTCCCTCAGCCTCTCCCCATAGGGCTTGTGCTCAAGTCCCTTCCCCAGTCTTGTTGCTCTTCTCTGGACCTGCTCCAGCACTTCAATCTCTTTCCTGAGCTGAGGGCCCAGAACTGAACACAACACTCCAGGTGTGGCCTCCCCAGTGCAGAGCACAGGGGAAGGATCACTGCCCTGGTCCTGCTGACCACGCTGGTTTGGATACAGGACAGGACACCATTGGCCGTCTTGGCCACCTGGGCACAGTGTTGGCTCATGTTGAGCTTCCTGTCCATTAGTCCCCCAGGTCCCTTTCAGCCTGGCTGCTCTCCAGCCACTCTGTGCCCAGCCTGTCAACCAGCAGCTCCACACTCCCTCCCAACTTGGTGTCATCAGCAAATTTCCTGATGATGCTCTCAACCCCCTCATCTAAATCATCAATGAAGATGTTCAACAGGACTGGACCCAACCCTGACCCCTGGGGGACAGCACTGGCGACCAGCAGCCAGCTGGATGCGGCCCCATTGACCAGCACTCTCTGGGCCCGGCCCCCAGCCGGTTCTTAGCCCAGTAGAGTGCGCTGATCAAAGCCATAGGCTACCAGCTTTTGCACTTTCCTAAGATGGGCAAAACCAGCGAACGGTGTCGATTCTCCAATTTAGGGCATGGAAAAGATCTCTAAAGAAAAATAACAACAATAAACAATTGAAGATGATAAAAGATATCCAATTAAAAATAGAAAGTGGTATAAAATGGAAAGGTAAAAGGGGTGAAAATAAAAACATAACAAGTTGCAGGCTCGTTAGCAACGTGTCCAGCTCCAGCGCGGGATTTAACGAGAGGGTTGAGAGTCCCGCTTTATTGTGTTAGGGAAATAAAAACCACCTCTGCCCCACGGGCTAACAACATACATTTTCCTTTGGTGGAATAACTGAAAGTCTGAGAAAGCCCCTTGTGGTCGGTTCGCAAGACAAAACCACTTCAAAAGTGCTGCTGAACATTTAAAATAAAGCAATTTTTGGCCAACATTTTTCAGGCATATTTTGCCTGAACACAAGACATGCAGCTTGAAGTCCCTGCAAATCTGTCTGTTGCGACGAGGGGCATTACAAGTCCGTAAATACATCAGTTTTAAATTATTCTTATTTATTTACACGTCTTCTATGGATCAGAAAACGCCTAATTTATCGTATATTTAACTAAAGGCAGCAGCTCAGTTTGCGGGGGGGAAGATGCAGAAGGAGCTGTTGTAGATAATAAATCTCTATATTAATAAGAATATAAAATATAATGATAATATACAAGTCATCCCAGCCGCAGTGATGACTTTGCCTTGTGTACGATGGACCGGACCACAAGAGAAGCTTCTGCAGACCCAAAATCACCCACCAGCAATGGGGTTTTTCTATTCTATTCTATTCTATTCTATTCTATTCTATTCTATTCTATTCTATTCTATTCTATTCTATTCTATTCTATTTTCTTTTCCCTGCTTCATCCCTCCCAAAAAATCACATTCTCAGAATCATCATGTTCAAACAGCCCAGGGCTGGCTCAAGTGATGGTCCCTCCAGGAGAGAAGGTGTGATGAGGAGCGACCAACCATGAGATGACGGATGGACCAGCCCAAAGAGCTTGTGGCCAACGCTGCTGGTGAGTGGAGGGCAAATATAAGCTACATCGGCCTCTCCAGCTCCTAAAAAACCATTTATCCCATGAAACAGCAAGATATGCAACGGGAAACTACTGGAAAAAAGGGTCGGTGGGAAGAGGAGTAAGAGGACTTGGCCAAGGCGGCATTGCCTGGTCCCACCACGCGTTGCGTTGGGTTCACCATGACCTGAAGTGCAGCTGATGAAGGTAAGAAACTCAGAGATTCCAACTCAATGGAGATAAGTTGGGGAACAACCTATTAGAGAGCAGTGTAGGGGAAAGGGAGCTGGGGGTCCTGGGGACAGCAGGGTGACCATGAGCCAGCACTGGGCCCTTGTGGCCAGGAAGCCAATGGGACCTGGGGTGGGTTAGAAGGGGGTGGTCAGTAGGTCCGAGAGGTTCTCCTGCCCCTCTGCTCTGCCCTGGGGAGACCACACCTGGAATCTTGTGTCCAGCTGTGGCCCCTCAGTTCCAGCAGGACAGGGAACTGCTGCAGAGAGTCCAGCGCAGCCACCAAGATGCTGCAGGGAGTGGAGCATCTCCCGTGTGAGGAAAGGCTGAGGGAGCTGGGGCTCTGGAGCTGGACAAGAGGACACTGAGGGGGGACTCACTGCTGGGGATCAATATGGAAAGGGGCAGTGTCAGGAGGATGGAGCCAGGCTCTGCTGGTGACAACCAGGGACAGGACAAGGGGCAATGGGTGCAAACTGCAACACAGGAGGTTCCACTTGAATTTGAGAAGCAACTTGTTGGGGGTGAGGGTGTCAGAGCCTGGCCCAGGCTGCCCAGGGGGTTGTGGAGTCTCCTTCTGTGCAGACATTCCAACCCGCCTGGACACCTTCCTGTGTAACCTCATCTGGGTGTTCCTGCTCCATGGGAGGATTGCACTGGGTGAGCTTTCCAGGGCCCTTCAACCCCTGACATTGTGTGGCTCTGTGATTCCGTAACTGAGTTGGAGCTTCGAGGTCAAAGATGGTTGAAGGTGGTAGGGGCAGATCTGCCACCCTTGGGTAAGAGAAAACTTGGTCCTCTGAAAGATGCAGCTGTGAAAACAGGGACAGGAGGAAAATGGGTGAAAACACCCCAGGATCCGTCCCATCAAACCAGATTGTTCTAAGGAAGGTCCTCAAAACACAACAATTATGAACTGCGGAGCGAGTTGCGTCTTGCTGAAGAGCAGCTAGAGATCGACCCAACGGGTGGAAGACAGAGGCAGACGAGCCTTTGAACCGGCAACAAAGGCAGGAATATGTCAAAACTGCTCCATAAAAACCAGATGGTGGTCAGAGCAGACACAAGCCAAGGGGAAACTCTGCAGAAAAGCCTTTTTTATTTTGGGAAACGGAAGCTTTGAGCGCGCAGAACCGCTGAAAATCAATGCAACCGCCGCTAACGGAGTCCAAATGGCTCTTGCCCTTCCAGGGCGGTTTTTAATGAGTTGCACAGAAAATTAAACACAGAAAGAAAAGTGATACAGGCCTGTTACAAAGAAAAGAATAATAAAAGAAATAGAGCCCCAGGCCTGAGGCTGTCCAGCTGCACACTAACCAGCGCGAGAGCGGCAGAGACGGAAAGGAAGAGCGCGCTCAACGAAACTCTTCAGAAAAGCGTCCTAATTATTTCTGATTTAACGGGACTGAAGTGGAAAAGACCGACGGACAATGTAGGGAAACAACCTGGGGAAGCGCTCGTCTTGTGTTCGTGCCAACGCAAGGAGAGCAAAGGGGTGTTCTACGGCGACCTGTGCCAAACCGAGCATCCGCTTGTGCGTCAAAACCGTGTCACAGAATCCCAGAGTATCAGGGGTTGAAGGGCCCTGGAAAGCTCACCCAGTGCAATCCCCCCATGGAGCAGGAACACCCAGATGAGGTTACACAGGAAGGTGTCCAGGCGGGTTGGAATGTCTGCACAGAAGGAGACTCCACAACCCCCTGGGCAGCCTGGGCCAGGCTCTGACACCCTCACCCCAACAAGTTGCTTCTCAAATTTAAGTGTAAACTCCTGTGTTCCAGCTTGATCCCATTACCCCTTGTCTTATCATTGTTTGCCACCAAGAAGAGCCTGGCTCCATCCTCATGGTACTCACCTTTTATATACTTATAGACACTAATAAGGTCCCCCCTCAGTGTCCTCTTGTCCAGCTCCAGAGCCCCAGCTCCCTCAGCCTTTCCTCACACGGGAGATGCTCCACTCCCTGCAGCATCTTGGTGGCTGCGCTGGACTCTCTGCAGCAGTTCCCTGTCCTGCTGGAACTGAGGGGCCACAGCTGGACACAAGATTCCAGGTGTGGTCTCCCCAGGGCAGAGCAGAGGGGCAGGAGAACCTCTCTGACCTACTGACCACCCCCTTCTAACCCACCCCAGGTCCCATTGACTTCCTGGCCACAAGGGCCCAGTGCTGGCTCATGGCTCTGTCACCCAACTAGGGACCTGGTGTGGTTCTCCTGGGGACAAGGGGATGAGTCCCACACCTGGACATAGAGCTGGAAGGTCACCTCCAGCCTCCAGAGCTCGAGGCGCTGGGCAAGTCCTCTGTGCCAAAGCCAAGATGGTCATGTTGTCTCACCTCACTCTGCTCTGGAGCGCTCTAAACTTATCACGCAACCAAATCCATCCCCTACCACGCTGGATACCCAAAACTCCACCAGGCAGGGCTGGATCTGCCCAGGGAAGGGCACAAGTGTGATGGGAGCGGCTGAGGGACCTGGGGGGTTCAGCTGGAGAACAGGAGCTGAGGGGAGACAGGGACACAAAGAAACGGCCTCAAGTTGCACCAGGGGAAGTTGAGGTTGGATGTGGGAACAATTTCTTCCCCAAAGGGCTGTGGGGCATTGGAACAGGCTGCCCAGGGCAGTGCTGGAGTCACCAGCCCTGGAGGGCTGGACAGACGGACATGAGGTTCTCAGGACATGGGGCAGGGACAGGGCTAGGGGGAAGAGTTGGACTCCATTGTGTCTCCCAACCCAAACGATTCCATGATTCTTTTCTATTCTGTGATTCCTCTTCCCTCGACAGCTCCCGTCCCCGTGGCACGAAGCTCCAGCACGATGCCAAGAGATGGAGCAGAGCACGAGAAAGGCCCTAATGCCACAACATCCCTGCTTGAAGGCCAAAAAAAACCCACCACAAACAACAGCCTGGCCGCTCACCAGCAGCTATTGTTCACACAAACTATTTCTTGCTGCAAGTTACAACAAGTTATAAACCTTTCAATTAAAGCATGCGATGTGCGTGCCGGAGCGAGAGCCAGGCGCCCCAGGACGGCTCGTCTGGGAAGAAGATGGGCAAGAGCAGCTTCACAGGGTTGTCCTATCAAGACGGATCAGACGTGATTTGGAAAGACTATCTCCGCGGAAGACGAAAGTTCCATTTGCCAGGGTCGCCCAAGCTCTGCGATCTCTGCTTAGGCTGATAATTAAGGTCACCCAACGGGTGTTCTCATTGCCAAAGAGAAAGATCACCTTGGCCAAAGTTGGGGTGACACCTCAGCCATTGGGGTAACACCTCGGCCTTGAACCAGAACTTGCACTTAAATACTTGTGAGGTTAAAAGCAACCAACTAAAACGTTTTAAACCCAAGATACTTGGTTCTTTCATAAGGCTTTTTTTAAAAGAAAATCTTCTCTAACTCATCAAGGTGAGATTCTCACAGCTACAACTTCCACCTGCCCCTTCCACGGGAGGTGAGGGTGTCCTCTGCCCACCCAGGGCTGGAGGAAGATGTCAAAAGCTTGGTCATACCTGCAGAGCTGCACCCAAACCCCGCTGGCACAGCAGGATGTCCCACAGCGGCCAACGCTGCCATGCCTGTTGTGTTCGCACAGCATCGATCAGTTGGCACGTTCGCTACGGGACAGACCTTAGACCTGAAACAGGTCATCACGAGAAGCTCACGGCTTGGGCACTGTAGCTGCAGGACCTCACGGCTTCACTTTGGTGTAAACGGTGAGGAAACCCAAACAGCCAGACCGTCCTGAAACGCCAATGCTATGAAAGCACAAGTCAAACTCTTGAAGCTCTCCTGTCCCTCAGCCTTAGCTCCTCAAGCCATCAGAAGGATGTTGAGCCAAGCTTGACACGGCTGGTGGTGCTGACCCTACAGCTCGTTCCTGTGATGCCAAGAGGGCAGAGCACTGTTGGCCATCACGTCACAAATCACCTCCATCACGGGTATGGTTGTCTAGATCAGTCCACAGAGCTGATCCTTCAGCTGGAATGGGCCACGGTGCCTGGATGAACCACGCTGACCCACTGTCGGGCGTCCACCACCCAACCTTGCCACCCAGAGTGACTTTGCAGTGTGGAGAAGACACGCATGGATTCCTTGGAGAGCAGGAGTGGCTGAACACCTCCCCCGCTGGGGAATGTGTGTGTTGTGATGGGTACGTAGCAGTGGCCAACACTCCTCATGGCTTAAGGAGTTGGAGTGTAGGAGCCCCATAAGCCGAGGACTTACAAGTCCATGTGTAGAGAAAAAAAATAGCTCACTTAATCCTCTCACACCAGGAGTTGGGATTTTCACAGAGCGACGTCCATTGCCGGCAATGGACACACCAAAATAACGTCGGCAGCAATGAGTTAACCACCTCTGTCCTCTTTCCACCTATTGTATTGCTCATGCATCATCAGCTTCCCAACCATCTTCCCGGCTCTTCATCATACGCACGCTATGTCCTCGCCCTTCTTCAGCACCGAGTCAAGAAAAGGAGACCCATGCTCAGCTCCTTGCTGCTCTGAGAAGCTGGATGGAAATGGTTGAAATTACCAAGAGGGTCGTCACCAAGACGGGAGAGGACGTAGCTTCATTTAGGAGGTTTCAGACCCTGCCACTATCCAACACCAGTTGTTGCAACAGCTTTTAAAAAGCTCAGGACGTGCTGGAAAAGGCACCGGAGTCTCCTGGCACTGGGGTGACCGGGTTTTCCAAGGTGGCCATCCATCCCCTTTCCATCTAAAGGAGCTCAGGCTTTTCTTTTAGACATTGGCCACCTCCGGGGTGTCCTATGGTGGCATCTCAAGAGGTGAGAGTGGGACAGAAGCGGTTAACTCTTAGCGCCGTGATAAAGTTGGGCTGGATGACCTCTAAGGTCCCTTCCAACCCAAACCATTTGATGAACATGATTGGAAATCTAGGCCAAAATCCATCCCGAGGTCACAGTCTCCCCACAAATGCTTTACAGAAGAAAAACAAATGAGTTTTCCCAGCCCCACGGCTTGATTCTGCTCTTTTTTTTGGGTTGGATTTGCTGGGATTACTGGAAATCTCAGGCTTGGGAGATGTGCCCCCAACTCTAGAACCACAAACGAGTGCTGCAGTGGACTCCCAGCATCATTATAACAACATGAAATTAATTAATATGGACACTATGACACAGACAGAATGTGAATCCACATCTTAAATAGCAACAGGGACGGGTTGCGACTCCCCAGCCCAACCACGGGCTTCACCAAAGGTCCCCAGACACCCAAAGCTCCAAAGACAACACAAACCTTGGCGTTCAAATGACACCATCAGATCAGATTTGATCTTAAACCAACATTTTGGAGAAGTCATTCAATTTGTGAAACTTCACCCTTTTCATTAGCGCTTTTAAACACCTTTTTCTGGGCTGTTTCAAGGTTAAACTCGGCATCACGTGATGGGAGCGAACGCGCTGGTTGCAAACACAAGGCTGGACCTGGGTAGGCCGAGTCTATCTCCAAAGCAGCATAGGACTAAGGCTTGGCTTAGCTTTCGGTTTAAACAATCTCAGGTATTAGCGATGGACGGAAAAGGACTTTGTTTCAATTTAACTAAAAATTCAACCTGATAGCGTCATTTCAATGAAGAAAATCGTGACACCCACACTGCAAATTAAAATCTCATGAACGATCAGACCCACTTGGTAAAGAGGGGAGGAAAAACCTATTAGAAATGTATCTTAGTTGTTTGTACGGTAAAATCTCATCTCTTCTCCCATTAAGATTTATATCACAAATGATTACGCTCGAATTTGGCAAATGATTCTTCTGAAAAATTCAGAGATGAGGATTTCTCTCATGGAAATCTCTAGATGTGGTTTAGAAACGTTAATATTCGTGGCTACGGTCACTGAACGGCACAAGCAAAGAGTCCCGGACTCCAAGCTTGTTGTGGTCTCCTCCATCTGCGTGGGGTTGATTATTTTATCAGCCTCTTCTAAACCATTCCTCATTATCAAATCCAACGGGGAAATCAACTCTTTAGCTATACAATGCATTGCAAAACATCTATTTCCTTAAAAACTACTGCCAATCATTAAAACCAGGCAGATCTTGACTAAGAGAAGAGCGGAAGCCTCAAGCATTGAGTGGCGAGTTAGCGGAACGTCACCCTACGTCCCATCAGAAAGAGCTGTTGGCTGAAGGTCAAGTTGGCCAAGTTGGCACCTGCGCCACATGGGGCCAGAGAAAGGCCCCGTGGCCACCAAGCCCTTCTCTTGGATAAGTTTTCTGCTCAAGGAAGACACTGATGGGAGTGAAACCAAGAGCAGCCGCATGTTCTAACCATCTTTAGAAGCTCAACACGCACAAATTGGAGTATTTGCCTCATCCAAACACCAACGGCAAACACCCAGAGGTTGACCCAGCACAGCTACCGCTTGGCCTTGGGTCAGGATGAAAAGAAAAACCCCTCCTACCCTATTTATTTTGCGTTTAATTTGACACTCAGGTTGCCGGAGGCTACTCTGAAAGCAATTATTGCTTATCTCCTGCACTAAATAACCCATCCTTCGGAAGAATTTTGGCCCACCATCTTGAACGTGGCAAAGTGACATGAGGAAAATTCAGGATTTTTGATTTTTTGGGTTTTTTTTTCAAGAGATATTCACTCAACTAATAGTTTTTGAGGAACAGGTAAGAACAGGGAGAGAACTAAATATAATACGTGGCCTAAAAAGGGGATGAGGTTCTTAGGGACGCGGTTTAGTGGTGGACCTGCCAGTGTTGGGTTAAGGGTTGGACTCAATGATCCAGAAGGTCTTTCCAACCTCAATGACTCCGTGATTCTATTGAGAGAACACAAGATGGCCAACGGACCGCTTTCTGGAGCTTCTACATGGTGCAGATGAAAAGCAGATGTTAACAGGACAGGAAATGCCGACTATGTTGTGATAAATAAATTAATGGCGCATCGATTTGGTTCAACACTGACAGATAATGGGTCACTCCAACCAAAAATGCTCATGGCACAGTCGCTAAACTCTTTTTCTGATTGGCTGAGAAGGGAAACTCAGTTCCTTAGAGTTGCCCTCTCCCTGAACAACCTAAATAATAACTGCATGACCAAGGTGTCTTTGTGTTGCCCAGACTGAATTATTGGCTGTTTTCAGTGTGAGACATATCGACGCCTGGAAATCTACTGTATGTCACATTTAGAGCACTTTGTAGTGAAAGGATATATATAGAAAGCACTTTTTTGCGTATAAAAGACAATTTTAGTCGTCAAACATTTATCAACAAGACAACGTAGCCCTGACTGTATCAAACCGCGAATAATTCAGCAAGAGGTGGAACTGCAGGCAGGCGCCTCTTACCTTGAGCTCCTTCCAGCTGTCGAGCAGCCTGGTCGCCAGATCGCTCACGTCCACGATCTTGTCCGTCTGCTCCTGGCTCCTCTCGCTCTCCACGTCGGATACGCCTTCCTCTTCGTCTTGAGACGGCGTCTCCATCGCGATGGGCTCTTCTAACTTGGCGCCGTTGCTCTCCTTCACCTCGGCTTCGGGCTCGGCCTCCAGCTCCGCCGTCTGGGGTTTGCTGCTCTCCACCGCCGCGTCCACCGCGGTTTTGATCTCCTGCTGCGGCTGCTGCTCTTCCGCCACCTCCATCGCGGCTCCCTCCAGCTGGTCCAGGTCCTCTTTGCCCTCCTTCCCTTCCAGCTCGCTGGTTGTATCCGAGATGGCACTGTCCATGCTGTTCTCGCTTATAATTTTCAACCTCCGAAACACCAGCTTCTTGGGGGTGTCCGTGTCGCCCTCCGCGCTCTGCTTGGCGGAGAGGTCGGGCGTGTTGAGCGGCGTGTGGGCCCGCGAGGTGTTCTCGCTGGAGTAGCCGTCCCCTTCGCTGAGCTGCGGCACCGCGCTCTTGGTCTGAGCCCAGCGCTGGATCACGGGCAGGACTTTGCTCTCCTCCAGCATGTTCTTGGTGGGGATGGGCAGGAGCTCGAGCGTCTTCATGATCTGATTGCAAAGACAAAAATCATACTGTTAGACCCATTAGAATTTTAAACTGGCTCCGACCTGGCAGAATTTTCCCTTCCTCAACGAGAGGTTAACTCTGAAATATCAAGCTGATGGGGACAGGTCAGGGATCGCGGTGTCACTTCTCAAGGCTGAAGGGCAGCGGAGAACTGTTGAAAGCAAATAAACCGTGAGCGGGTGGAAAAGAGTGAGCACAAGTATTTAGCAATTAAACTAATTTACTAATTAGTCACAATTACAGTAATTTTGAGGAGCTCAGGCACTTACGGCCGTACTCATTCCCACAACAACCAACACAACAACAAAGCAGTTAGAGACGCTACATGAAAGGAACCTCATCGGAAGCATCAAGCTGTCAAAAGAGAAGAGATTGACCCCAAAAAGTTTGCAAATTAATACGAGAAAAGCCTTTTCCTCGCTTGACAGAGGTGCCGTGCGCTGCGGCAGAAGCCGGAGCGTTCCCAGTGCCCACAGGATGGAGAATCTGCTGCTCCTAGAGCTAAACCTTATGCACAGAGACATGTGGACAACCAGAGATTGTCCTTTGGTTCTCCAGCCATGAGATGAGGCAAGAACGGGATCACAGGCACGGCCAGAAGCAGCAGCAGCTACCAACGATGTGAAATAACCTTTGAAGGATCCAGCAAGTGAGTTCAGCAACTCCTCTCCCAAGCCCAGCCCTGGTTTTGAAGTGGGAGGTAAGCAGCCCTTCCGCAGGGCTTCTCAATGTGTTTGATTTCAAAACCAGACAGGAGAGAAGGACAGAAGGTGGGTTTACGGTATTGCATTAATTACATGGGCATCTGATGGTCAAAAGACCATTTATCTTAAAACAGTGACATTTGAAAATAAAAAATAGGGTGGGGGGAAAAGCAAAGCGCGGTCTGGCTGCAAGTTTCATTTGCAACTCCGTAAAGAACTACCTGGATTTTAAAATATATCCAACCCACAAACTCCCACCAAAGCTGTATCGTGAACATCAAGAGTGGAGATGAAGCCGCCACCATCACTGACTCAGTTTCCCTCCTAAAGCTTCAGGGAAGCAGCTCTGGGTTTGAGATCAGGGAGGCTGAGTGTCTGAATGGATTCCAGAGGAAAACCAGAGTCTAAGCTTAACCTGACCATTAATTTCTCCAAAGCTGGAGGTTGAAGATGACTTGGAGACGAGCTGCCAAGCAGCTCTGCGGTGCCACAGTGTCTATATGTCAGGGAGCAAGAGGAAGGCACCATATCAAGACTCCCTCAGAGCAACAACTTCAACATTATGTTGGATCTGGGAACAATTTCTTCCCCAAAGGGCTGTGGGGCATTGGAACAGGCTGCCCAGGGCAGTGCTGGAGTCACCACCCCTGGAGGGTTGAACAGATGAGATGAGGTTCTCAGGGACATGGGGTGGGTTAATGGTTGGACTCGATGATCTTGAGGGGCTTTTCCAATCAAACAATTTGATGATTCTAAATTTAATCAGCTTTTGAGCCGTAACTCGGTGGTGACACCGCGTCACATCAGCAGGAGAGAAAACCCAAGGCACTCACTGAATACGCACCTTGTACACAGCCCGTCAGCAACGACGCGCTCTGCGCAGCACCAGGATGAGGGAACACGAGTAATTCTGCTCAAAGCTCTAACGTTATATCAGAGACCCCTGACCCAAAGCTTTCCGGGTATTTACAGTCAAAACTTCACCTACATAAGGATGGATGAGGACGGGGTGGTGGAAATGGCGCCTTTAACTGCTGGGGTTAAAGAGGAGAGTTGGGCACAACTCAGAAATGTGAAATACCAGCTCGGAGGAAAACTGTGCAGCTACTTCCTGGTAGAAGCGTCTTTAATAAAGGGATTTCCAGATGTCTGCTTGCACGCGATGCCAAAGCGCATATAGAAAACAGAAATACTCAGGTTCCACTCCAGACCATCAATACCTCGAATTCCCTGCACGGTTCAGTACAGAATAAACAGCAACCATCGTAAGTCTGGCTCATGTCACTAACCCTGAAATCTTAAGAAAAACCACAGGAGCAAATTCTTCCCTTACATTAAGGATTTCCCTTAAAGTAGAAGTTTTAGGCCGTAGTTTTCAGGATACCTGCAGTTTGTTTTTGGCATAGATGTCTATTTAAAAACAAATAATCAAACCATCACGCTTCTGAGCAATTAGCAATGCCAGGGAAATTATCAATCCAAAGGAATGACTGACCTCCAGCTGCAACTTGAGGTTGTTAGCGCTGCTCCCTCTGCCATCGCCCAGCTCCGTCATCCAAATCCAGAGCAGAGATAAACCGTGACACTCCAGGAAGGACTTTAGGCAGGACTGCGAGTGCGTGTTCTGGTGAGCCAAAGAGACAGTCAGAGACTTAACAGGCAAACAATCCTTTATTTCCCCAGTTCACACGGCTGAACTGCTCAACTGGGCTTAAGTCACCGCTCACACCCATTACAGAAGCCAGAATTAGGCGCCTGTCATGATCAGCGCAGGTCTAATGTCATTTAAGCGGCCGTAACTGCCGGGTTCGGAGCAGTAACTCACACGGCAGAACCGTTACAACCATTACAACCGTTACCCGGGGACAGGGCGCTTGGGGAATGAAACTTCGGAGATAACGGGTTGCGCAGAAAACTCATCTGTGTCTTAGAGGTGAGACGGCTGCGATTTTAAGCTGACGAACTACTCGTTTACACCCGAAATCACTCACGGACAGTTTGCTTCTAGAAACGGGCGTTTTGCGTCATGGCAAACGCAAAACAGGCGAAGGGTGGAGGTTACGGAGCAGTGACAAGCCTGGCAGAACCACCTGGGATGCTGGTATGAGCATGAGACCTTCGTCCCACCCGCCTCCTCCTCCACCGAGAGCTCCAAGGACGTTAATTAACGGGCCGCGGTTTCCTCCCCGTCACCGGCTCCTCTCACCTGGATGAGTTTGAGGCAGGTGAGTTTCTGCTCCAGCGTTTCGATGCGAACCATGAGGCGGGACAAGCTGAGGACCTGGTTTTTATCGGAGAGCCCTTCTCCGTTCTCCAGCAGCGCCTCCAGCTCCCCGTCCACCTACGCGGGTAGAGAAAACTGTTACCACCACTTTTTAGACCTTAAATCTCATATAACACATTGTTCCCACCAGTTGTGTCCATATACTCAACAGGCAGGAATTCCAGACTCTAATATTCATTTATCCTAACGAACAATGTGTTTTCGGAGGAAATTCCAGGTGCGTGCACCAAAACAGTCCCAGTCGCAAGTTTATCTTTTCGAAACAGATGTGCACCAAGAGATTCTCCTTAATTGCAGGTAGGTTTCCTTCTTTAAATACCTAAAGCGCTAGTTATAATCTTTACAACCAGAGGCGCATTCCTCCAAATACGGACACTGAAATAAGGTTCGTCATTTAACTCAGTGCCATTAAACCACTTATAAATGACTTATAAATAATTTCTTGGTCTCTCCAATACAATAAATAAAAATAAAGTTGGTATTTTTGGAGGTAACTTGTCCCAAAAGAGCAGGTAACAAATCTTATATGTAAGAACAGAGGTTTCCATCTTCAAGAACAGAATAAGTAGAGCTTGTAGGAAGCAAAAAGAGCCTGTGCAGGGTTTTTGCAGCAGTTTGCACCCAGGAAAACCAAAATCTTTTGGAGTGTTTTGCTCAAACTTCTCTGCACAGTTTCCTACATCCCTGGGTTCAATGTGGGGAGCGGGTCGGTACAAGTTCCCCCTGGAAGCCGATTTTCCACAGGGCCAGAGCAATTAAAGGATTCAAATTTCACAGCCCAGAGATGACAAATATCCGTGTCTTTTTGGTTGTCGAATTTCAGGTCACGTCCCCAAGGGTGAGGCCGGTACCGTCTTATTTCACCGCCGTTTAAAAGTCACGCCAAACAAACCGGGTTGTACTAAGTATGGAGAATTCGATGTGGCTTTGAGTAGGTTGTGGTATTGATGGCTCTGAATGTCTCTCTCCGGTGGGACTTAAATTAAACACAGATTTAACTAAAGCGCTGAGAAGATGAAATCACAGAACCCCAGAGTGTCAGGGGTTGGAAGGGCCCTGGAAAGCTCATCCAGTGCAATCCCCCCATGGAGCAGGAACACCCAGATGAGGTTACACAGGAAGGTGTCCAGGCGGGTTGGAATGTCTGCACAGAAGGAGACTCCACAACCCCCCTGGGCAGCCTGGGCCAGGCTCTGACACCCTCACCCCAAACAAGTTGCTTCTCAAATTCAAGTGGAACCTCCTGTGTTCCAGTTTGCACCCATTGCCCCTTGTCCTGTCCCTGGTTGTCACCAGCAGAGCCTGGCTCCATCCTCCTGACACTGCCCCTTTCCATCTTGATCCCCAGCAATGAGTCCCCCCTCAGTGTCCTCTTGTCCAGCTCCAGAGCCCCAGCTCCCTCAGCCTTTCCTCACACGGGAGATGCTCCACTCCCTGCAGCATCTTGGTGGCTGCGCTGGACTCTCTGCAGCAGTTCCCTGTCCTGCTGGAACTGAGGGGCCACAGCTGGACACAAGATTCCAGGTGTGGTCTCCCCAGGGCAGAGCAGAGGGGCAGGAGAACCTCTCTGACCTACTGACCACCCCCTTCTAACCCACCCCAGGTCCCATTGGCTTCCTGGCCACAAGGGCCCAGTGCTGGCTCATGGTCACCCTGCTGTCCCCAGCACCCCCAGCTCCCTTTCCCCTACGCTGCTCTCCAACAGCTCATTCCCCAACTTACACTGGAACCTGGGGCTGTTCCTGCCCAGATTCAAGACTCTACACTTGCCCTTGTTCTATTTCATTACATTTCTCCCCGCCCAGCTCTCCAGCCTGTCCAGGTCTCTGATGGCAGCACAGCTTCCAGTGTCACCACTCCTTGGTGTCATCAGCAAACTTGCTGACAGTCACTCTATTCCCTCATCCAAATCACTGATGAATATATTGAATAATACAGCCCCCAGCACTGCCCCTGGGGCACTGCACTGGGTACAGGCCTCAACTGCACTCTGCCCCATTGACCACGACTATAAACTATTTAAACACATCCACAGAAAAGGTCGTTACGAATCACAAAACGACACTAAGGGTGAGCTGAAGACACATGGGGAGGATCAAACCAGTGACTGGGCGCTGCTACTCTTCGAAATGAATTAAAAAACACATTTAAAGGAGAACGAGACCCACCGAGTCCTTCTTCCGGGATCGCTCCTTCTTCATCTTGCCGCCGGCCGCGCGGATGCTCACCCTGTTCTCCCCTCCCAGGTACCCCCGGCAGTTGGCGGAGCCGCAGAAACATTTTTGAGCCTCTTTGCTGTTAATGGGCACAAGAAACAGAGAATGTTAATAACAGTTCGACCGCGTCCGTTATTGTTATTGTACTTTACTCTTCAGAGCACCCTCCCAAGACAGAAACGGTGGCTTTTCCGCCCAGCGATGGCCCTTCTGGCCGCTAAGAATTCAAATAAAACCTTTATTTCACGGGGGCGTTGGGGCTGCAAACTTTGTACCACGCGTCGCAACGGATGTATTAATTTCCTTAATGAATATGCAACCAATATTACATTTATTAGGAAAAAGGTTTGCATGTTATTGCTCAAAACAGGATAAAGAATGGGAGGAGGATTTGTGGAAATAATAAGATTCAAATCGATATTTTTGCACGTTTATACAGAGATATAAATTATATTCTCTTCAGGCAATATTTCTACAAAACCTCCATATTTTCTACTCGAGAAACCATCAATTTTCAACTATCTGCCCCAATTGCTTGGGAAAATGTCGATTTGGGGTTATTTTTCTATGTGTATAATCCACTGGCTCTGCAGCACGAAGCCACATACAGACAAAAATCACACTATTTGTGTATAACCTGCATATTCTGCGACTCTTCCCCGGCTTCAGGGATATTTTCACCTGCCTAGAAATCAAACAGGCGTTGCTGTGAGACAACTAGAAGCTGAGGGTAAACCTGCCTTGCAGCAGGAACAGCAAAATACACCCAGCACCTGATGCTTTAGCACAAATAACTTCATAACACAACTAAAGACTCATTTCTGGTTCATAGAAAGAGCTGTGGTGTTGCAGAAGGATCTGGAAGGAAGAGACGCTCCTTAAACGATTCAATTAAAAATCAGGGATTATTGATAATTAATCTCATAATTATAGGTTGCTTCAAGTCTTTGTGCTCAGAGAGTGAAATGTTTCACCATGTACCTGGATAAGCAGGAATTTTAGGCTCAGGTTTAGGGAGGGGAGGCTGGAGCTTTTGCACAGGATGACAACATGTTGTTGGGGGGTTTTACAGCTCTACAAGTAGCTGCAAAGTCGTAAAACGGGTGGGAGGGGATGAAGAGACGCCAAGGAAGGGGAACTCAAAGGCTGGAGCTTGGGGAATTAATCATTAGACAGAGGAAGGAACAATCAAGATAACGATCTGGGAAATTTCCACCGGGGAGAGAGGGTAGGAAGGGGAACAAAAAGGCAATAAAGCAACACTGGGAAACACATTAAATTCCTCTCCTAATCTTTTGTTAGAAATAGAAGAAACTTAACCCAGGTAGGTTAGTTAAATATACTTGAATTGTGGTTCATTTACAATCGCTCTGTCAGATGAGGTTTTGCAGCGGTTTGTTCGCAGGGTTTTTTTGCCGCACCAATGCTCATAATATCAGTAGAAAAAGGCAAAACGTACCCGTATCTCTGGAACTGGTAATCGAACGTCAGCTCGGAGCCCGATGGGACCAGTTTGGTGGTGAAAAACCCAACTCGGAGCTGCCCGTTCACCGTCCACTGAAGCAAGGGAAAAACAAGGTGAAAGAGTTAGGACAAAGACCAGGCTTGACGCTGGGTTTGGTTGAAATTGATAAAGCTCAGCCTTCAAATGGCATTGCCGATAAATTTAAAACCTGCAAACTGGCTCAGCAACATTCAGCAGTTTCACAGAATCCCAGAATGTCAGAAATTGGAAGGGCCCTGGAAAGCTCACCCAGTGCAATCCCCCCATGGAGCAGGAACACCCAGATGAGGTTACACAGGAAGGTGTCCAGGCGGGTTGGAATGTCTGCACAGAAGGAGACTCCACAACCCACTGGGCAGCCTGGGCCAGGCTCTGCCACTCTCACCCCAAACAAGTTTCTTCTCAAATTCAAGTGGAACCTCCTGTGTTCCAGTTTGCACCCATTGCCCCTTGTCCTGTCCCTGGTTGTCACCAGCAGAGCCTGGCTCCATCCTCCTGACACTGCCCCTTTCCATCTTGATCCCCAGCAATGAGTCCCCCCTCAGTGTCCTCTTGTCCAGCTCCAGAGCCCCAGCTCCCTCAGCCTTTCCTCACACGGGAGATGCTCCACTCCCTGCAGCATCTTGGTGGCTGCGCTGGACTCTCTGCAGCAGTTCCCTGTCCTGCTGGAGCTGAGGGGCCACAGCTGGACACAAGATTCCAGGTGTGGTCTCCCCAGGGCAGAGCAGAGGGGCAGGAGAACCTCTCTGACCTACTGACCACCCCCTTCTAACCCACCCCAGGTCCCATTGGCTTCCTGGCCACAAGGGCCCAGTGCTGGCTCATGCTCACCCTGCTGTCCCCAGGACCCCCAGCTCCTTTTCCCCTACGCTGCTCTCCAACAGCTCATTCCCCAACTTACACTGAACCTGGGGCTGTTCCTGCCCAGATTCAAGACTCTACACTTGCCCTTGTTCTATTTCATTACATTTCTCCCCGCCCAGCTCTCCAGCCTGTCCAGGTCTCTGATGGCAGCACAGCTTCCAGTGTCACCACTGCTCCCAGCTTGGTGTCACCAGCAAACTTGCTGACAGTCACTCTGTTCCCTTATCCAAATCATTGATGAATATATTGAATAGTAGTGGTGCCAGCACTGCCCCTGAGGCACTGCACTGGGTACAGGCCTCAACTGGACTCTGCCCATTGACCACGACTCTCTGGCTTCTTCCCTTCAGCCCGTTCACTGTCCACCCCAATACCCGATCGTCCAGACCGCACTCCCTCAGTTCAGCTGTGTCAAGGAGCTGTTGCCATTTCACTAAATTACAACGGCACCAAAAAAGGAAAACCCAAAGAAACGCAGAAATAAAGGAGCAAAGCTGCTCGGTCTGAGCTTGCCGGGTCGCAGCTTTGTTCCGGCCCTTTACCTTTTGTGTCTCGCAGTTCGGTTCACAGCTGTGGTTCATAAACCGAGAGCAGTTTCCTTTCTGCGTAGCATCGATTATCTGAAGAGAAACAACAATTCGAGCGAAACAGCACCGGGTGAAATACAAGGCAGTATTTTATATACATATATATATATATATATATAAAAACAACCGTTTTCTGCTCCAGCTATTGACTTTATTTGGTTTCCATAAAGGGTTTTATAGTAATATTAAGTGCCCCGGAAAAATAGCTCACTAAGAAACTGGTATGTGGTTCTTAGTTTTCATTACAGGTTAATACCGAGTTCTCCAGTGGGTCAGGGACCCTGAACTTTTCATATCAGTTTCTGAGCCTCTGATATAAGGAATATCAAGGCTGGGGAAGCCCAATGTCTTTGTCACACGTGTTATATCCGACCAGCAAGGTCATCCCCCTGATCCTGTGTTGGAAACGCTCCCCTGTGCCCCCTGGTGACCACAAAACAAGCCCACGGCAGCTACGGAAATTGCTTATTTTGGAGGGAAAAAGCACTCTGGAGTATTTTTAGCTCATTTACTGTAACGCTCCACAAAAGTCTTGACAGAGGAGACAAGCGGAATATGGTATTACATTTCTATTTATACACTTTGCTGTCAGCAGGTAAGTGAGGCTGCGCTGTGCCGCAGCTCCACCATCCCATAGCGAGGAATAATTAGTAACTCCTGGTCTAAATGTATTTCAGCGACACTAATCCTGCACGCAGGGACCCCACCGGGTAACACCGGCCCAATTCAACGCCACTCTGCGAGCAAAGCGAGGGAGAAAATGCGGTTTCTTGGCCTAAGGATTCTGCTAAACCAGCTTGAAACTGGGCTAAAAAAATAATGTAACGTATGACAATACAAAACCAACCAAAGTTTCCTTTTTAATAGATTCAGGATGTTCTTTAGAGGGTTCAAAGGGAATCGATGGAATCAGGGCTCAGCACCCAATGTCACCGCTCACCTCGTCATTCTTCAGGGCCATGAAATAATAGTGAATGTTCTTGTTGCGGGCGTATTCCTTCACGCGAGCCTTGAACTCCTTGTGATCCAGCACCTCCCCGCAGTATTCCAAGACAAAAGTGTTGCTGCGAAACCAAGAGGTCAAAAAACCATCACTGCGTAGCCACAGAAACACCACGGAACAGAAAATAACGGCGGCGGAGACGGGTCCGCTGAACAGAACTTGTAGTTTGGTCACTGTGGTGGTGTAGCTGCGATTATTAGATATTTAATGTCTTAATTCTGATTTCTTTTTTTATGCTATCACATGGGTAAGTATATCCCAGCGAACAGCCCAGACACAAGAATAAAGCTCCATTTTGAGCGGGGTTTATTCTGTGAACAAAAGGAAAATAAGGATTTTAAGGAGAAGGTGCTGGCGGGTGGTTTTGTGGATTGCAATGGAAATATCGCCCTGAACCCTCCAACTCGTTCCTTGTGCATAACCAGGAGAGCACCGGGAAAGCCAAAGCTCCTGCCCAGCTCCACCTCACCAAGCGCTGGGTGTTTTGGGGCGGGTTTCACTCCCTCCCATCACTAAACCCGGCTCTGAGCACCGTGTTGACCGTCCAGCCCAAATCTCACCCGCCTCCCTGCGTCCGGATCCACCCAAAATAAAGGGTTCTGGTCCGACAACCTGCGGTTTAGTTGGGCGAGTTCCCTTCAAACTCCCCATCGCAAAACTGCAAATCTGGGAATCATAGAATTGTAGAATGGCCGGAGCTGGACGGACCCACAAGGATCGAGTCCCTGCGCAGGACAACCCCAAACCTCTATATATTACATCCTTACTATAGATTGGAGAATATAGATCTTAAAAGGAACTTATTTCTTCCACCATGCGTTGCGCCATACACCACAGATACAAAGTATTACCTCTAAACTCTATTACAACAATGATTTTGCTACCAGGTTATTCTGATTATTCCAAAAACAACGGGATCCTGCTCTTCCAGCAGCACCAGGGACTATGTGGATTTATCTGGCAAATCTGGAAAATGAGGACCCAGAAAATGCCACAATGTTCACCCTCTTCTTTGGAACAGTCGCTGCACAAGAGAAGAGCGATGGGGAGCGTTGGTTCGTTTGACCCATCGCTTAACGCCGTTATCTTTTACATAAACACATTGGGTTGAAAACACACAATTGTTTTCAGCACATTTGAGATAACTTGGCATAACTTTCTAAAGCAAATCAAAGCTTTTCCTTGTGTCTTCCTGTGAATTACTCTCCTATATTCGATACAGCGGTAAAAAGCTCTGCCGGGAGACCTGGACATGCGAGAAACGTCGCTGGATTCCTCAGAACTCTTTGTCTTCAAGAGACGGAAAAAGAGTTTCCACCTCCAACCTACTCAAAATGAACCCGGCGCTTTTCTTCTTCCAGCCGCGCTCGCTTTTTGAGCACAACGCTTTCCAAACAGGAAATAACGCGAAAAATCTCAGCACCCATCCTGCTGCCAAGGGGTTAAAATACCGCGTGACCCTTGTGTTCGAGTCCCACCGGGACTTTGTGCCGATGGGGAAATCCCACCTGGTTCAGTGACAAAGAGACGAGTCAAACACAGATGCGGATCTGTAAGTGTGGCTGATGTCAAACTAGCACTCAGAAGTTAAGCTGTTAATTAACATCAGGCTAACGAGGGAGGAAGGGTCCCCACGGGATCTTCGCGGAGTCGACGGGGAGGAGGATTCAAGAAGAGGGTGAGTCTTGCAGAGCGTGTGCTCCTCTGACACCACGTAGTGCGGACGGGAAAGGGGAGAAAATGGGTGAAAAACAAGACGAATCTGCAGCAAAACTGTCAGAAACACTAACGAGAAGGGGGCAAAATGAGAGCGGGAGCTCTAAAACTCAATTAGTGGATAGGTAATGAAGAGCGACCCCTGACAGAGGACAAGGACAGCACATAAAACTGGAAGAACTTGAGTAAAGTCCCTCAAAAAGCAAAGGCTTACGATGGCAGATCTTTGGCGGCCCGCAGCCCCCAGCCTTTCTTCTCGGTCAGGATCACCTCGACGTCCGCATGTTGCTTCTTCTGGAAGCGCCGGTTGGAGCAATAGTCGCCATTCGGGCACCGGGAAGAACTAAAGGGAAGGAAACGGGACAAATCAATTCCCAGTGGGACAATTCCCCGGCTTCAATGGGAATAGATACCGAAGAACCGTAATCAATTCAAGGTAAAACCTTCCAACGTGTTTTGCTATAAAAAGCGCAACCATCTGACTGTTGACGTGCAAATGGAGACGATTTATTTCTGGAAGGAAGATAAAAACATTTGGAATGCGAATGCCGCTGTCGTATCATCAAAACGGGATGAACTGGCCTCTTCTCCCCACGTTTTATGGCTTTTTCCCCCAGAATATCCCATTCCCTGTGTCTACTCCCCGGGGTTTGAAACACAAAACAAAGGGCAGCAGTTCTGCTGGGTAATTCCTCTCCTTCCACCCCACTGGTGACATCCCCATGGCAGGAGTGAGCCCCTGTCCCCTGCCTCCCTCTTCTCTTATGGGGGGGACGAGGAAACACCAACCACCGCCTGCTGAGGATCTGGGGAAAGAGGCACAAGGAGAAATGAGAGGAAATGAGATCTCCCATAGAGCTACGTTTGCATTTCTGACCCCCTCCACACACGCTTACGATGGACAAGAGTTAAAGCTGAGGAGCAGAGGACTCCAGGCCCTCGTAGGAGGTTTAGCGGGAGGTTTGTAAGGTCCAGGTTCCTGCAGACCTAAGGTCAGGTTTAAATCACGGAATCATTTTGGTTGGAAAAGCCCCTTGAGATCATGGAGTCCAACCATAACCCACCCCAGCACTGCCCCATGTCCTGAGAACCTCATGTCCATCTGTCCAGCCCTCCAGGGCTGGTGACTCCAGCACTGCCCTGGGCAGCCTGTTCCAATGCCCCACAGCCCTTTGGGGAAGAAATTGTTCCCCAGATCCAACCTCAACCTCCTCTGGGCAACTTGAGGCCGTTTCTTTGTGTCCCTGTCTCCCCTCAGCTCCTGTTCTCCAGCTGAACCCCCCAGGTCCCTCAGCCGCTCCATCACACTTGTGCTCCAGCCCCTCACCAGCTCCGTTCTCTTCTCTCCACTCGCTCCAGCACCTCAAGCCCTTTCTTGGCATGAGGGGCCCAAAACTGCCCCCAGGATTCGATGTTTGGCCTCCCTGGTGGCACAATCACTTCTCCAGTCCCGCTGGCCACACCAGTGCTGGTACCAGCCAAGATGCTGGTGGCCTCTTGGCCACTGGGCACCCGCTGGCTCATGTTCAGCCGCTGTCACCAACACCCCCAGCTCCTTTTCCAGCCGCTCTTCCCCAGCTGCAGCATTCATGGGGTTGTTGAGACCCAAGTGCAGGACCCGGCACTTGGTGCTGGTGAACCTTGGACATGATCCCTCCACACCAAGCTGTGACAAGGAGAGCACGGACGGCTCATTGCCACCCCCCAGGAATGTCAGGGTTATTTTAGGGCTCCCAAGTCACCTCAAAGACAACACTTGCCCCACGCTGACGTCTCACCAAACTCAACTCACCACTCGATCATGAGCAGGCGGTTCAGACAATCTTCTCCACACGCCACCTCCCCCTGCGCTCGCTCTTCTTTGGAGAGGGGGGGACACTCGCACAGCATCCGCTTGATGTCCCGGTGAGATTTGTTCTTCTTCCTACAGCAGACAAGCCATTGAAATACAGATTAAACAGCAGCAGGGTAGAGCAATTACTCCTCGATCGTTCACACTTGTTACTGGAGAAAATTAATTTATGCTCTAGAAACTGGATGCGTGGATTGATTATCTCTAGATAACCACAAGGTACGGGGGTAACCAAGGACACTCCATTTGTTTTGAGCGTGGTGACTTTCTGATCACAGAAGACGATTTCTCAGAGGGACACCCCAGGATATTTCACTTCTTTTCTTTCTCCTCAATGTCCACAATCCGTTTTCACCTCCAGTGCAGGCAGGAAGGACTAAAACCCCTTTGTTTTGTCGCACAAGAAACTAATTTCCAGACAATTCAGACCCGACTTTCTAGACAGAGGATGTCTCACCACAAAGCACAAGTTCTAAGGTTTAATTTAAAAGGATAAACCTTGATTAGCCCCTCATGAAAGACAACATACTGTAATAATATAAAGTAATCTCCACAGATCCCTTCCAGCATCAGCTGTTCTGTAATGTCCATTTGGTTTTGCTAATCCAAAGGCCAGGAGAAAACCTCTATTCTAAAATATTAACATATAAACCACATGTTGAGTGCACAAACCATTTTAAAGTAGCTTTGTTTTAACAAATCAAACTGGACGGTTTAGCTACTGAAACTTCACTGTCAAATAATACGATGGAAAAGAAAACAAACTGTAAGTAAAGAAACATATAAGGGCATCAAAGGCATCTCCTGATATTTTAGTTGCCATGAGACGACGAGGGAAAAGGATCATCCGGAGCCACCAGCTGCCCTCTGATATTTCAAACTACGGTTCTGTTAGATCTAAAAAACCTCATTTGAGATGACAAATAATTACATGTGAATAACCAAAGTAGTTTGTCCAAAACCTTTCCCCGCATCCAGATTTCCCTGCACCCTGGGAGAGGGAGCGGGGTGGCATTTGGGGACACTACAGACAAGCCCAGAGGTGGTGCAGCTACATTAAAGCCATACGGCAGCATCACGTTGAGATGAATAGAGAAGGCAAAAAGCTTGAGAAAAACCCCACAACTACTCTCACAAATTACCATGGGCACAAGTCTAACACATTTATTCGGTGTCGATGCCAGTAAACCCGTGTGTGCAAGTCCTAGTGACGCCCAAATCAAGACCAACGGGACCAAATTAGACCAACGGGACGCTGCGAGGTGACTGAGAAGAGGGTGGAAATAAATGAAATCAGTTTTTTTCCCCCAACACCTTCCACTCTTGCAGCTCATTGCCAGGGCCCAGCCAGGGGGTTGTGGTTAGAAGAGACTCGGGGGGGTAAACGCTCATCCAGCGTCACACAGAATCACAGAATCCCCGAGTGTCAGGGGTTGAAGGGACCTGGAAAGCTCATCCAGTGCAATCCCCCCATGGAGCAGGAACACCCAGATGAGGTTACACAGGAAGGTGTCCAGGCGGGTTGGAATGTCTGCACAGAAGGAGACTCCACAACCCCCTGGGCAGCCTGGGCCAGGCTCTGACACCCTCACCCCAACAAGTTGCTTCTCATATTCAAGTGGAACCTCCTGTGTTCCAGTTTGCACCCATTGCCCCTTGTCCTGTCCCTGGTTGTCACCAGCAGAGCCTGGCTCCATCCTCCTGACACTGCCCCTTTCCATATTGATCCCCAGCAATGAGTCCCCCCTCAGTGTCCTCTTGTCCAGCTCCAGAGCCCCAGCTCCCCAGCCTTTCCTCACACGGGAGATGCTCCACTCCCTGCAGCATCTTGGTGGCTGCGCTGGACTCTCTGCAGCAGTTCCCTGTCCTGCTGGAACTGAGGGGCCACAGCTGGACACAAGATTCCAGGTGTGGTCTCCCCAGGGCAGAGCAGAGGGGCAGGAGAACCTCTCTGACCTACTGACCACCCCCTTCTAACCCACCCCAGGTCCCACTGGCTTCCTGGCCACAAGGGCCCAGTGCTGGCTCATGGTCACCCTGCTGTCCTCAGGACCCCCAGCTCCCTTTCCCCTACACGTCGTCTCCTCTATGACCAGCTCTGCCAGACGTAGGGAACGCAATACTCGTCCTTCTCCCTCCAAATTGCGCCAATTTGCCCATTAAAAAAATAAAGCTATCACTAAATAAACAGAAATTGAAATCTCAAACTGTTAAAGGGAAAAATATTTAAAATAAAAAATATTTAAAAAGCAAATTACCTTTCTGTCAAGTAGACATTCTCCTCAATGAGGTCAAAGTAACAGGGCATCTTCCCTTGCTTGGCGAACTCCTTCCAGCGCTGTGGGTCTCGGAAATCGTCCATGATGCACAACCGCCCGACCATGGAGGAGTCCTGCGGCGCCGGCTCCGCCGCTTGCCCCTCCACATTCGCCTTCTTCTTCTCCCTCGAGTCCACGTCGCTCTCGGAATCGCTCTCCAACTCCGGGCGTCTTTTTTTTGGCGGGCCTCGCTCTTTCGCATCATTTTTATCCGAAGCTTTCGCCTCGTCTTTCTTCTCACCACCAGGCAGCGGCTCCTTGGTGGAATTGCTGCTGATCTCATGCGCCTGCACCGATCCTTGTTCCTTCTGCCCCGGTGCTTGGCATTTACCCGAGGGTCTGGGGAAACGAGGTTTGCACTCGTCGTCCCAACGCTCATCCTCTTCGTATTCCTCGTGATCCTCCGTCAGCGAATCCGGGACTTGCCCTTGAATTCGTTCGTAATTAACGGCGGAAGGTCTGCTCGCCGATCGCGCGTCCCAGTAGCCATTGCCTTGCCAGTACGTCTGAGAGCCGCCGTATGCGCCCGAGCCCGGCTGGTAAACGTAGCCCGAGTAGACGCCGAAACTGCTGTCTGGTTGCTGGTAGGTGCTACTGGGCGTCTCCACCTGTGAGAAGTCCCAGCTCAAACCACCCAGATCCTCTGGCGGATGGAAACCACCCAACCTGGAGAAGTCCCCGAGGCCGGACTGGTTAAGCCCAGCCTTCCCCTGCCTACTGTCTGGCTTGGAAAAGCTCGTCTGGTTTCGGGATTTATCGGCGCTTTCGTAACTCTCCGGTAGACAAAAGGGCTGCTCGTCTTGTCGGCCAACGGGTCTGCCGACAGAGACGAGCTCCTTCAAAGCCATCCCCTCGTCCGGGTTGGCTTTGCTGTGGGAATCCGCCGTCAGGTCCGCCTGGCTCGTGCTGTCGACACCGTCGCTCTGCGGCTGGCACGGGTCCGGCCACAGCTCCTCCGGCTCCTTCCTGCTGAGCTCCGTAGAAGTCGCCGGACTCTTCTCCATCCCTCTAGGAGAACATCTGCTCTCTACTTGCGAACCGCCTTTATTCGCCACGTTCTCCGATCTCTCTTCGTAGTAGGGTCTACTGGGCTCGGGTCGCTCGTCGTCCCAGTGGTCGGAGAAGCGCCGGTTGCCCTGGCTGCTCCGCGAGGAACCAGGGCTGCTCTCCTCCATGGCGATAGTCGAGTTCTTCGGCACCACCACCACGGACTGCAGGCGTTTCCGTGGCGTGCCGTCATCAGAATCCGAGTCCTCGGTGTCGCTGTCTTCGCTGCCCCCCTCGCTGTCGCTCTCCCCCGTGTCCGAGTAATCGTGGCGGCCGGCAGGGATGAATTCGGAGGCGTTGCCACTGCTGTCGCACGTCGGGGCTTGAGTCACCGTTTCTGTCTCTTCCGCGGTGACGACGACATCGCAAGAGGGAAATAAGGCGTCTGGAAAAGCTGAAGCCACAAAAGGCTCATGTCCCTCATCCTTCTCAGCTGATACACTGGGACACTGAACGCTCAAATCATCCGGCCCGGCTCCCCCGGTGGATACGGCGCTTTCTTCCACAACCTCTCTGCCGCGGTGCTCCAGCGGCGCTTCCGAATAGTACGAATGTTCATCTCGGAACGACAACTTGCCTTGTGCCGAACCGGGGCTGACGCGCCGGGTCCCCGACTCCGGCACCTCATCGGCTTCCAAATGCGGCGGCGGCACGTCCCATTTGGAAGAGGTGCTTTCCCCCGGCGCAGGATGGTCCCTGAGCCTCGGGGAAGAGCCGTCCTGGGAGGAATCCCTGCCCAAGCTCTCCATGGCCTGGTCTGTTTTCGGGGAGGGACGGTCGTGCTCCCCGTCACAGGCCGACCCCGCGTGCTGATCTTCCGCGCTCTCATACTCACACGTAACCGTCTGTGGCTCCACCTGCACGTCCAGAAAAGCCTCGGATGTAACTTTTATATCCGCCGGTTCCGCTTCAATTTCAACTTCCGAATGGTACAAAGCGGGGGCGGCATCATCCGAAATGTAGCAAAACAATGGTTCTTTGGTTTTGTCGCACGGAGTCGCCTGATCGTCCAGCTTTTTAAGTACGGTTTGAGAGTGATCTACATTCAGGACGGGCAAAGGGGTGGATTCCTCCTGCTGCTGCGGGGCCGGAGCCTCCGCCTCCCCAAACAGGCTGTTGCACTCGCTGGACTGGACCCGAGAGTCGTCAGGCTCCTGCTCTCGAGAAGCGCACGTGCTCTCCAACCCGTTAGACGGCAACGGATACAACGGGTTCATCTTCACGACAGGCGACACTTCTGAGCGACACAGGCTATCGCCAGAAGACACAGCCACATCCTCTGGTTTGGAGGCACTGGATGTTGCCAAAGCATCAGCTCTACCCTCCGGGGACCCATTTACGCTCAGCTCCACGGGGTAACACGTTCTTAACTGTTCGTGCTTTATCTTTAATAAAGTTTCTTGTTCCTTAACACTGTCGTGGCACTCGTTTCCTGCAAGCTCCTCGGAGTTGGCAAAACCCGCTTTCGATTCGTCTGCCTTTTTACAAGCAGGCGAATCGTTCAACTGATGTAGCGGAGAAAGCGTCTTTTCCCTTTCAAATCTTCTCGCAACGGACATCCTGATCTCACTGCTTTTTAGACAAGAGGCCTCTGAATCTAGAGAATTAGACTGCTGTTTTATTTCTTCGATCGATTCTGTACAACAGAAAGAACTCTTAAATTTATCAGGCTTTGGTGTGGGGGTCTTTGAAGGGGTGGACTTATAACGGGAGGAATTCACATTACTGTCGGGCTTAGAATGGGATGTCCCCTTTCGATAGCTTAGCTCGTCAAGGGGAGAGCACCTTTTGGTTACTTCGCTTTCGGAAGTCCTTTTGGAATCTCTATCCGCTTTCGAAGATCTTCCTCTCCTCTCCGCATCGGCGTGAGACGACTCTACTTTGCTGTCCCTGTCCGACTTAGAGTAAGAACTCCTGGAGTCTCTGTAGGAGGAGGAGGAGTGGGACGACGTCCGCCTGGAGTCGCTCGATCTGGAATGTGTCCTCCGATACTCGTCGTCCGAGTCCGAGCTCTCTCGCGCCCGGCTGTCCGCGTACGAACGGGAATATCGCGACCTTTCCCTGTACGGGGAGCTCCGGTGGTATCTGCGGTCGGATTCGTAGTAATGCGAGCGCTCCGACCTGGAGTAGGAAGAGCTGGTTCGGGAGCTCCGGTCGGATCGGGACCGGGAATGAGATCGGCTTCGCCTCCTCTCTCTG
Source organism: Nesoenas mayeri (assembly GCF_963082525.1). Classification (NCBI taxonomy): domain Eukaryota; kingdom Metazoa; phylum Chordata; class Aves; order Columbiformes; family Columbidae; genus Nesoenas; species Nesoenas mayeri. The sequence continues at coordinate 163,241,658 of NC_137543.1, forward strand.
TCCGACCGAGAGCGGGAGAACGAATACCGCGAATCTCTTTCCGATTTGGAATAGCTCGAGTACTTCTCATCCCTGTCCGAATCTCTTTCCGATTTGGAATAGCTCGAGTACTTCTCATCCCTGTCCGAATCTCTTTCCGATTTGGAATAGCTCGAGTACTTCTCATCCCTGTCCGACTTGGAACGTGAGGAGGATTTCCCTGGGTCGTCACCTCTGAGGGACGCGGAGCTTCTTCTGGGATCTCTCTCCTTTTCCGTACTGGATACCTTCAGCTCGTGGGACCGCTGGCTGGATGAGGTCCTCACCGAATCTTCGTCAGACTCGGAGCCCAGCAGTGTGCCGTCGGACTGCGAGAACTTCCTCTTGGAGCCGGGCCGCCGGGAGCAGAGCGCAGCGCCCTTCGAGCCGTCGGAAACCTCCTCCTCCTTCCCAATATGGGAATCTTCCTTCTGCGGAGTTATTTCCGTCCGCTCGGGCACGTTTGGAGTGACACGTTCTTCCGAACCACGCGATGCCGCGTCCTGCTTGGCGTCCGGCTCCAAAGCCTCCTTGGGGCCTGCGTGACACGGCTCCTTCGAAGCGGGGGCTTCGGCTTCCGCGGGCGGCAACGGCAACAGCGTCGTCATCAGTTGTGGCAAAGCCGCGGCCGCAGGAACCGGCATCGACGCTGCTGGTGACGCCGCCGGCGGAGGGGGAGGCGGGGGAGGTGGCAGCGTGGAGGGAAAGTCCGTGGCCGAGGCCACCGGTTCCGTTCCCGGCGTCACGGGCGGCGGCGGCGGCAGCGTCGCTGCTGTAGCTGGTGGCGGTTTTGCGGTGACGTTAAGTAAATGCTTTTTAAAATGGATCTTCCCTAATTCTACCTTCGGTTTGGGAGGTGAAGACTCCTCAGCTGAACCAGCGGCATCCCCCAGGTCCATTTTAGTTTTGGGGTTAAGCTCAGTCTGCAGGGGTACTGCTGGCGAGGTCTGACTTTCATTTTGTTTCTCGTTTCCGAGAGCAGTCAGAAATCTATTGGGTAAGGTCTTCTTGGTTAAACTAAAGCTGAAAGACACCTTTTGTCTTCCTTGCTCCTCAAGGTTGACCTTTGTTTTGGTGCCTTTGGGCAAAAAGCGACTGGAAGCGACGCCTTTGAACACTGGGCCTTTGATAAAGCCGGCTTTCTGCACGGTTTCAGGCTTGCCCTGCAAAACAAAAAGAAGATGCAATTAAAGAAGTGTGGGTTTGGGGTTTTAATTCTGTTCTACAGACACACCAAACAGTTTTCTTTTGCCAAGCGAACTTTTCGTGATGATAAAATAGAAACTGATGCCATGGGCTGGAATCTGGGGTAGCCGAGCCGCGCTGGCGCAAACAAAATCAATGACCCAGTTTGGAGCAAAACCTCTTTCGGGGTTTGGGTTGAGGCTTTTAAACCGACTTATTGATGACCAAACTGAAAGAATTCTTTTTATTTAATTCTTATTTTTTTTAGTATCGCTTTTCTGCGCTGTTTCTGTGGTCCCAGGCTACAAACTATCCTGCATTTTGAAGGTCTAAGCGTGGTTGTTTTCGCATCCTGCGCCAGGATGCATTTGGTTTCGGTGTAAATCGGACGAGCGAGAATGACAGAGGTGGTTTTATAGCCCGTCCTTTCCTACTTTCCGCCAACAGCCTTATCTCAGTCGTTAAGTCATTCCTAATCAGTTTCCAGGCTCAGGCGCGGATCAGTGTTAATATAACAAGCTCCAAGAATTCCCATCGCGGCTCGGTTGTGCGCGATGACTCTGTCACCTCCAGGCCAAGCGACTGAAACGCTCCAAGGGCATCTCGGCATCAGCTCCTGCCCTGGATCTCACTCACCGTCCTGCATTGAGGATGCCCCTACAGCAAGTTTTTGATGCTAACGAGCCAAGAAATCATCTTCTCTAGGACATTAAGAGCTTGGGATCTCCACCACGAAAGCCACTGTGCCAGCGCTCGCCCGGCTTTGGAAAACAGAACGAGTCCAGAGCAACAAAACTTCTTCAATGTGGGAACCTCTCACCTTCCAAGATGCATGGATCCAAATCCCAGATTAGTGGTTTTCAAGATCTAACTCCTGAATGGGTGCTTTTAAACAACGCTATGGCTAAAAGGGCGTCAAACGGTAAGTTTGGGGGATAAAGCGCGTGTCCAAGCGCTCGCCCAGCTCCAAAACTCGCTCCTGTCTTCATGACCATCTCGCAACCACCTCCGGAAAGTCGCGCTGAAAATAAAGCGTCGCATATTTACCCAGCGTGGCCTTTTTCCAACTGGTTTAAAGCTTCGGGCTCATCTACACACAGGAAGGTCCCCGAAGATGAACGTTGCGGCATCGCTGTTGTCGATGGTGTTTACCCCCACGAATCCGAACTGCATTAGTGTAACCGTGTCTTGCGTCCAACAGAAACAGTTGTAGCAGGTTTTGGGGGGGTTTTACCCCATAACTTGGCAGCAGCAGCAGTTTCCTGCGACCCACAGTGAATTATTACGTGCTTTGTTATCCTTTAACTTTTGTAAAACAATGCGGAGCTGCTCAGGCTAAAGGCACCGTAGTCAATTATTAAATAAGACAGTGGTGGAATGGAAACCCCATCTCATTCTATTTGCACCTCTGAACATCGTATATACAAATATATCCTGTTTTTTTGATGAAATACATGGGGTTTTGTTTTAATTGTGAAAACCACGTCATGTTCTGTGTGTCGTTATGCTCAGCGACTCAAACCAGCGCGACAAACACATTTGGTGTTCACCAGGAGGTGATTTGCTGCACTCTGGGAAAAGCAAAATCTAACTATTTTTAAATGGGTGTCATTCCACGGGTGCTTTCAAACGAATGTCACGGCTAAACGAGCACCCAAAGAGCAACCATGGAAAAAACCCATGTCCATACGTTTGCCCGGCTCTGAAACACGCTCCTCTTTGCACGGCCGTCTCACAATCGCCTCCGGAAAGGCAAAAACACCCTTCTCAAAAGAATCCACGCATCGGAATGACCCAGCGACCAACACACAAGTGTGTATAAACGTACAGGACAAAACTGGGTGTTCAGCCCGTTTGGTACGAGTTTCTATGGGTCTGAATGCTGCTGAGACCTCCCACTCGCAATACACCGGGCTCAGCCTTTAAAGAGCAACGAAACAGCATTTTGGGGGGTTTCTGTGTTAATTATTATCACTGTGTGACCAAAAATTCACGCCTTTTTACCCCCAACTCGTGTATATGTCTTGGGATAATGGAAAAGTAAGAGATTGGATTCCTATTTCCAACCATATGATTAAATATAATATTTATATCTATCAAGAGATACAGATATTTAGATATAGACATGGATATAGATATAGATGATATATAGATGATCCAGATGAGATACAGATATACAGATACAAAGAGACATAGATATAATAAAGACATATAGATATAAATAGATAGATATAGATATAGACATAGATAGATATATGATATATAGACATAGAGATATATAGATATAAATGATCCAGATGAGATATATAGATATTGATATCAATACATATACTATATATACTGTATATATATACTATATATACTGTATATACTATATACAGATATAAATATATAGATATAGATACAGATAAATATAATTAGAAGATATAGATGTAAATAGATAGATATAGATATAGGTATAGGTACAGGTATAGGTATAGGTATATGATATATAGACACAGATGATCCAGATGAGATATAGATATATAGATATCAATATCGATACATAGATATAGATATAGATATATGGAAGGAGTCTCCACAAATCCAAATTGTTACCAGAGACTGGATTCACCTATTTTACCAACAACACATCTAAAAACCAATAATAAATAGATATTTAAAAATATAGCGAATACAGTGCATTGGCATTCAAGAGTTTTCTCTCTCGCTGGCACTTTTGTGAAATTATTTTATGTGCAAAATTACAGTTACGGGCAAATTTATCTATGGAAACGTGCCGATGTTTTTGAAAATGTCACTTCCAGCGCACCAGATCTGAAACCGGAGCCGCACGTGAACAACTGGGCTCGGATCCACCCACCTTTGCACCAAACACGCAGCCCGAAGGTAAAACAGGAGCCGCTCAGACAATACATTTCAGAACAAATGGTTCATCCTCACGTGCTCACCCTTTCCGGGTTGTTTTTTCCTTAAATAACACCAAATTTAAAAAAGGGCACGACTTAGAGGATTTTAATCACACTCTACAGCTTTTGAAATTGAATAGGTAGCAATTACTGGCAGAAGTTCTCCCTCCTTTCATGTTTTACACAAGGGGAACGTTGCCCCAAACGTTGCTGTGGGTGTTTTTTGCACGATAAGAATATTGAGCGGAGATACACACGATTACTGAAGCAGCTCCCGATTCGCTGGGAACACGAGGAGGATGTTCAGACCTGGTCCTACAGCACCAAAACTTCTTAGCAGCACTCGTTCCTATGCTGGGATATCACAAGTTGTTCCAGGCCCTCCAGATTTTCTCCTTTCCCCTAAAATCCATTGAGCCAGATAGAGCAAAACTGACTTTTTTCACGGATTAAGTCCTTAAAGAATCATCATCTCACAGTGCAGGAAGCGGCATCTACCTACAGCGAATGGTTCAAGGGCACCGTTGTGCTTTGCTATCGCATCCTGGTGTGTAGACGGCAGGACTGGAGTAGTTTTCCTTCTTTCCTGGATTTAACCACTGATGAATTTGCTTTATTTGGACTCTCGGTCTCTCCAGACTCAAGAAATCCATATGTGAAACTAAGCAGGTTGGGTTAATGCATCTCAGGAGCTACAATGAGAAAGGTTTTACTCACCTCATTTTCTTCTTCTCTATTGGAATCCAGGCGAGAAAACATGCAAAAGAAAAAAGAAAAAGAAGGCGTGAACATCAGGCAAAAACATGAAATATAACGTTGGATCCCGGCGCAGCGAATGGGACGGATGAGGGACACGGAGCGAGGGCGACGCCGATGACCCGACCAACGGCGCCAACGGCCGAGCGGAGACGCCAACCGTCCACCAAGGGGACGCTTGTTCACATAAAACACTGGAAATTCGGTGAGGACGCGGACAGAGCAAACCTTTGGTGAGCAAACGCCGCCTCGGGGGGTCTCCATAGGGTCTGCAAACCAACCAGAATATTGTTTCAGACACCACACAGGTAACGCAGATGTAAAAATCACAACATTTCGAGGTAGGAAGCTGATTTTAATACTTTCTCTAGCAACCCAGAAACAGTGGAAGTATTAATACCTGCCTCTCATCGCCAGAAATTAAAGATACTTATGGACTTGCTCAACGACCTGAGCCCTGGCTATTAACCATGACGCTTAGAATTAATTAATCAGCACTTTGGCAGCTAGATGCTCACCAATTAATTAATGTGAAGCGTTACCTTGATCCCAACCCAACCTGTCAACGTTCTGAACTCTGCTTCTCTACGTTCTTCGTTCCCATCCCATGAGGAAAACACTTTCTCCTACACGCAAGGTGAAGGAACAAGAACACGATCGTTCTCTTCTTGCTTTGGAAACCTTTTGATCCTCAAATGAAAACTAAAGATGTGCAAGTTTCAGCGGTTACCAACTCGCCTTAACCAAGATATCAACAGCTCATCTGTTATTTCTTCAACCAGACACCCAGAAGAGCTCTGAACGTTCCAACGCAAAAGGTCTTTTTGTTGTCGACCTTACAGACACAGGGAAGTTTTCAGTTGGACCTTTGGGAGGTTGAGGTTGGATGTGGGGAACAGTTTCTTCCCCAAAAGGGCTGTGGGGCATTGGAACAGGCTGCCCAGGGCAGTGCTGGAGTCACCATCCCTGGAGGGTTGGACAGACGGACATGAGGTTCTCAGGACATGGGGTGGGTCATGGTTGGACTCCATGATCTTGAGGGGCTTTTCCAACCAAAACGAGTCGATGATTCTAAATTTAACCAGCTTTTGAGACAGAATTCGGCACCGTCGCGGTGACGCGGTGGAAGATTTCCTGCAGTAAAGCTGCACAGATTTCACTTTGGCTCATCGAGAAGTATCAAATTCTAGTAAAAGAAAGTCAAAGCTCCTGGTTTCTGCGTAGCCCGGGAAATAAACACCCACCTCCCCAGGTAGAGCATCAGAGAATTGGGACCAACCTGCCAGAAAGGGCGACCACAACAGTAACCAACTCCTGCCTCTACGAAGGCTCACGTCCAGTCAATAAAGCTCATTAATGGGTCAGAAATTAGCGTTTTTCACTGACGAAACGCAAGTTTAAGCGAGTTGTAGAGTGCACGTGTGTGATTGAACGGGGTTACGCAAGCCCTGAACTCAACACTGAGGCAGAGGAGCCCCCTAAGAACGGCACTTTGACACAAATTAGTGCCTAAATAAAGGAGGTTTCACCTTTAGGATCACAGAAAATGAAGTTTCAGACCCCCAGGACACAAACACTGTTGACAGTCACGTATTTTGAGCGTTACACACGAGCGTTTACACGGGGTGAGAAGGTCAAGACCCAACGAGAACATTGGACTCGATGATCTCAAGGGTCTTTTCCAACCTAAATGAAGATTTTCAAGCCACCAATCGCCAAATATGTTGTGACAGAGCACAGAATAACAACCAACAGACAAAAGCTGGAGTTCCCAAACCAAAAACAGAACATAAGAACGCAGGTTTAACAGCTAAATATTGGGAGACTAGTAACCAAGTTGAGTATTTATAATTAATATCCTGCTGTAAGAGTGAAGGAAATTATTCCTCTCAATCCATTTTTGCTCTCGTTGCTAAAATATTGAATAAAACCGGTAATAAGGGAAATGCTGGCACGTGCACAAAGTGGAGGTGTCCAAAAACACAGAAGAAAATCGCGATATGCTGAAGGGGATAAAAGCCAATTGATCTGGCTGCTCGGTAGCGAGAGACGGGGGCAACTCCACTATTTGAGAATATTGAAAGACAGAAAACGGCGAGGAAGGGATAAAAGAGAAGAAATCGTGGGAATTCAATTGGTTGTTTAAAATAAAGTACGCAAGAATGAAGCAGATGTGACATCACTGGGAATGGATCTTGTATGGACATCGAGGCCTATGTGAACAGTTTAATTTCTACTGGACAGAGAATGAATGTCCTGTATCCAAACCAGCGTGGTCAGCAGGACCAGGGCAGTGATCCTTCCCCTGTGCTCTGCACTGGGGAGGCCACACCTGGAGTGTTGTGTTCAGTTCTGGGCCCTCAGCTCAGGAAAGAGATTGAAGTGCTGGAGGGTCCAGAGAAGAGCAACAAGACTGGGGAAGGGACTTGAGCACAAGCCCTATGGGGAGAGGCTGAGGGAGCTGGGCTTGCTTAGTCTGGAGAAGAAGAGGCTTAGAGCTGAGCTCAGCACTCTCTAGAACCACCTGAAGGGCAGTTCTAGCCAGGGGGGGATTGAGCTCTTCTCCCAGGCATCAGCAATAGGACAAGGGGCCATGGGCTTCAACTCTGCCAGGGGAAATTGAGGCTGGAGATTAGGAAGCAATTCTGTGCAGAGAGTGGTCAGGCATTGGAATGGCTGCCCAGGGAGGTGCTGGACTCACCGGCCTGGAGGTTTTTAAACTGAGATTGGCCATGGCACTTAGTGCCATGATCTGGTCAATGGGCTGGAGTTGGACCAAGGGTTGGACTGGATGAGCTCTGAGGCCTTTTCCAACTCACTCCATTCTGTGATTCTGTGAATTATTTCCAGAGAGGGAATATTAAGTATTTCCTCACTGCGGTGGAAATTTAGGCATTTATGCCCCAAGAGCTTTTTCCTCCTGAATTACCCAGCAGTGGAAACTCATCCCGTGTCGCTCAGCTGCCCACGTGCAGCTTTAACCTGAATAAAAGGAGGTACCTGGCATGAGTTATTTCCATTTTCAGCCTCTTCCATCGCCCCAGATCCCCCCAAAAAATATATAAATAGACTTCCAAAATGAGCGAATCTTTTTGGTAAATTCCGCCCGCGCTGGGTTTGGAGTTATGTAACATCCTCACGTTACGAGGCTGAGGAAGGAGCGGGATCCATCCTAAAACCACCCAAAAACCACCCCAAAACATAAGCTGGAGCTTTTCCAGCAGCTCTGCAGCCACAGAGGGTTCCGACAATCCCATTTGTTTCCCTCTGCTCTCTGCAGGTACATAAAAGGAAGATTATTATGAAAACGAGCATTGAATCAGGCACTTAGCGGCTCGTTTATGAGAAAGGGGTCGTTAAAACCAAAATCAAACCCAAAATCAAACTCGAAGCAAAGCAACTGCACCATCTTTTCTCTACAGCAGCCCTACGCATTGGTATTTTAAAATCAAGAAATAAAAACCACTCTGGCCCTAAAGTAAAATTTAAAAGGACAATTTTGCCACTCAGATCTGATGAATTAACGCCAGATATCGGTCGGGTAAGAGCAAAACGCGCTTGCACGCACCCCACAAATACACAATTTGCACCCACAGCAGCAAAATCCTCACTCCATGAAGAGTTTGTATTTACAAGAAATGTGTTTTTAAGTCTATAGACTCGCTTTCCTACCAAAATCCTTTCTATAGATGTATCGATGGCCTTACGTGTTGTTCTTTTTCCATGTTTGTATCCCCTTGGCTTTCCCGCTCCTGGAAATTTCAATAAAAAAGAAGTTGTTGTTATTTATTTCAGCAACTGCAGCGTGTCTGAGGTGCTTGAACAGCTCGAGGTGAATGCGACTCCTCTCCTTTTCCAGCCGGAATCCACACTGTGGTCTGAACTAAACCCAGGCTTTGCTTATGCTAAAAAAGCCAACAAAAAACCCCCCTCAGACCAGCAAACGCTGGTTTGTTAAGACAAAACTTAAACCTCACCTCCCATTTCTCTTTTTGTTTGCTTTTTGTCTTTTTTTTAAGTTTTCTTTTTCTTAAGAGGGACAAATTTGGAAGCCTAAAGCTCTTCTTATCTAAACATCTGCAAGACTAACAAGGCTGCAAAGCCCAGCTCAGCACACCTTAAGCTGGCGTTAATTAGCATCTGAAAGCCAAATCGCCCTTCTTTCTGAAAGAAAAGAACCAAAATGCAAAACCTCAGCATTCAAACTGGAGGGAATTCTCATTTTAGACTGTTTTCCTTAGGCTGGATTAGGTAGAAATGGTGTCAGCGCGGGGGATAAAGATGCTTGTCTGTATTTCTCGTGGATCCACCAGCACGTAACATCAAAAACTCCATCCACAACACCACAGAAAAGCAAAAAGGACAGAAATAGAAAGAATTCAGGTGGAAATTTGCACTTCCAGCAAGGTCCTAAGGGCAAAAAGGGAATTTTTAGGCCGATTTTGCAGCAGAACGGGCAAAGTTGGCACCTCCAGGCTCCCATGTTCAATCGCTGCTTCTCCTTCAGCTCCCACCACTCAACAATTTGATAAAGTATTTCCAGGGCTGAAGCGTTATCGCCCGCTCGGTTTATTAGTCCCTAATGCGGCCGGTTGGAGATAAAAACCAAGGACAAACGTGGCTGCGATTCACCGAAACATGGCGTGAAATTGCTGGGAAATCTTTTGTACCCGGCGCTGTACTTTTCGTATCAAAACACCCAAAAAACGCGGCGAAACAACTGGATAATGTAAAACCAAAGGCAGAGCGAAACAGAGGGGAAGTTAATGGACAATCCTGCTCCTTCTCCCCAAAAACACATGGAGGGAGGAAAGGGTAAAACACACCACGAAGCAGGGGGGGAATAAATAAATCACTAACGGTATCCAACATCTTATTTAAACAGAAGCTTGAAAGGCGGCCAAGCGCTGCAGAAATGAGGTCAAGGTAGCGACGAGTGCATCCCTAAATCCAAACCCCCCTTTTTCCTGAAGCAAAAATCTGGGTTTTCTTCCATTTACAAAAAATTACAAGGGCCGAGTGACACCCTGTGTGGTCACAATAATGTCAATAAGGGATTTTTTTAAAAAATATTTGAATTACTGATGTATGGAGTCACCTCCTAATACACCCCCCCTGAAATGAACTTTATAAATCAAAATAAAACCCTAGATACAAGCGGTTTCGACACCAGATGATGAAACTCAACTATTGGAGCTGCCGCTTCAGCCCAGGGTCCCGTTTCTATCTGTCCAGAGCGGATTCAAAAGGAGCTAAAACACAACACCCAGAACTTAAAGCGCTATAAATATTTACTGAGAGCGTTTCAACTCTATTCTCTGCATCTGGGGAAAATATACGCTAAAAAAAACAACACGGCGTGAGGTAAAATGTCTGGTTAGCGCCAGCAAAGGGATTTCTGCCCAAGGTTTCAATTAAATCCTGGGTCTGGCAAAGCCCCTTCCTGGGGTAAATCCATCTGATAACAACCAAAGCCTAAAGGGAAGAAACAGAAAGAAAAAAGGGTGATTTTGGAAAACAATTTGGTTTTTCTGCTGCTCTCCTTGCAAAGGAAGGCGAGCCAGAGAAAAGACATCACCAGGAGCACATGGAAAGACAGAGCTTTTTGGGGTATTTTTTTGAGCAAAGCTTCATATTTTAACTATCCAGCTATCTCTGTGTTAATAATATTAGTGGTTTAGAGAAGCTACGACCTTCTGCTTCAGGAAAAAGACACAGTTAAGAAATAAAAACAGTGGTGTCCTCTCTGGCGCTCCAAGATTCCCAAACTCACCAGAGTTCCCGCTCTCCCCTCTCTGCCCAGTGCCAGGACGGGTCTAAGGAAACCGAGTTTAAATCATGACAGGAATCATTGGAAAATCCACTTGGAAACCGTGACAGGAATCATTGGAAATTCCAGTTGGAAACTGTGAGAGGAATCATCGTGAAATCAACTTGGAAATTGTGACAGGAATCGTGAAATCTGGTTGGAAATCGTGACAGGAATCATCATGAAATCCAGTTGGAAATTGTGAGAGGAATCATCGTAAAATTGAGTTTAAATCGTGACAGGAATCATAATGAAATCCAGTTGGAAATCGTGAGAGGAATCATCGTAAAATTGAGTTTAAATCGTGACAGAAATCATCATGAAATCCAGTTGGAAATTGTGAGAGGAATCATCAGAAAATCAACTTGGAAATCATGACAGGAATCACCATAAAATCCAGTTGGAAATCATGACAGGAATCATCATAAAATCGAGTTTAAATCGTGACAGGAATCATCATGAAATCCAGTTGGAAATCCTGAGAGGAATCATCATAAAATTGAGTTTAAATCGTGACAGGAATCATCATGAAATCCAGTTGGAAATCGTGACAGGAATCATCATGAAATCCAGTTGGAAATTGTGACAGGAATCACCACCATAAAATCGAGCTGGAAATCGTGACAGGAATCATTGTAAAATCAAGTAGGTAATTGTGACAGGAATCACTGTATAATCGAGTAGGAAATCGTGACAGGAATCAGCGTACACAACGAGGGATTTACCGACACGACGAGGACGGGTGAAGAGAGCGACGGCGTCAAAAAGATGGGACAAGCCCGGCTTAACTCCAAACCATGGCTTAACTCCAAACCACGGCTTACGGGAGCTTCAGTCCTTGGAAAGCTGCTTCCTCCTCCTCTTCTGGGGGCAGGAAGGAGAGATGTGAGCAGCAGGGTCACCCGTCCTCCCAGCAGCACAACTCCCATGGGGCTGCATTGCAGATAATCCCTGCCTCAAAATCACCTCCAAGCCAGGCAACAAAAGGACAACAGATAACACTTAAAACCGCATTTTCCCCACCTAATGCAATCAGTTCCTAAAATACCTGCAGGCCTGTCTGTCCAGGGCTGCCCCTGCGAAAGGATGAGGCTGGATCTAACAAAGCTGAGCTTTATCAGCTCTGGCTTATCAGCTGCAGAAAGATGAGGGATGGTTTGGCATGCCTACAAAGAGACTCCCAAAATATTAAAACCAACAGTCCAGGGCAGCTTTACAAAGCCATAAACATTTTCACCAACTCCTTGAACCATTCGCAACAATTCAAAAGGCTGAAATCAACCTCCTTCCTACAGGAGGGTTAGGCTAGGCTTAAAATCTCAGGCTCTACAACAGCCTGTGTGCAAACTGAACGAGTCACTGAGGTGTTTTACCCCCATTCTCAACATCCCCATCCCACCTTTATTTATTTCCAGCTTCTTCAGGCCACGGACATTTTTAAACTGGAACAGCAAGACCCTGACGCTGGTTTAAGCGCAAACGTCACGACACAACCGGGCATTATTTTTTTTTTCTAAACCGGCATAAAACCAGTTTTAGGACTCGCTAAGCTCGTGTGATATATCCCGGCGACCCCCAGCGCACATCCAGGGGATTCCATGAGCCAAAATCGCTCGTCACCACGAAAAGCGGCAAATTTCTAACGCTCAACTGCAGATTTATAGTAAATACCCTCCGAGGATACAATAAATACGCTCGTTAAGGGAAGGAGAGAAAACAAGCGGCAGATTTTTGCAGAATTCCCTGTCCTTTCTGTCAGGATCTGGTGGGGATGGTCACGTTGGACCCAACTGTGGCGGCGCAGAATCCGCGGGCGCCACCGGGTTATTCAGCGACATTCCCAGGTTTGGAGGGAAAATAAATCAGTAGGAAAATAACATAAAACTAAAGCAATTTGTTTTGTAATTTTGCTCAAATCCCATCCCACGTAATCACCGGGTCGCGCGGAAAGAAGTTCCGCATGTATTGAACTCAACTGTTCTAATTAAAAGATGGTCGAGACCAGGGAAATGTTTATAATTGCAGGATTTAAATGCTGCTGAAAAGCAAAAGGCTACGGCCGGCACATGTTAAATCGACGCTTCCTGAGGGACGCGGGGAACCCGAAAGCAGATTGAATTTAAAATAATAACAACAACAACAAGAACGAAGAAGAAGGAAGGAGGAAGAAGGAAGAAGGAGGAGGAAGAAGGAGGAGGATGGAGGAGGAGGAAGAAGGAGGAGGAAGGAGGAGGAGGAGGAGGAAGGAGGAGGAAGAAGGAGGAGGAAGAAGGAGGAGGAAGGAGGAGGAGGAAGGAGGAGGAGGAGGAAGAAGGAGGAGGAGGAAGAAAGAGGAGGAGGAAGAAAGAGGAAGAGGAAGGAGGAGGAGGAAGGAGGAGGAGGAAGAAGGAGGAGGAAGGAGGAGGAGGAAGGAGGAAGAAGGAGGAGGAAGGAGGAAGAAGGAGGAAGAAGGAGGAGGAAGAGGGAGGAAGAAGGAGGAGGAAGGACGAAGAAGGAGGAGGAAGAAGGAGGAGGAAGAAGGAGGAGGAAGAAGGAGGAGGAAGAAGGAGAAGGAAGAAAGAGGAGGAATAAGGAAGAGGAGGAGGAAGAAGGAGGAGGAGGAAGAAAGAGGAGGAGGAAGAAAGAGGAGGAGGAAGAAAGAGGAGGAGGAAGGAGGAGGAGGAAGGAGGAGGAGGAAGGAGGAAGAAGGAGGAGGAAGGAGGAAGAAGGAGGAAGAAGGAGGAAGAAGGAGGAGGAAGAGGGAGGAAGAAGGAGGAGGAAGGACGAAGAAGGAGGAGGAAGAAGGAAGAGGAGGAGGAAGAAGGAGGAGGAGGAAGAAGGAGGAGGAAGAGGGAGGAAGAAGGAGGAGGAAGGACGAAGAAGGAGGAGGAAGAAGGAGGAGGAAGAAGGAGGAGGAAGAAGGAGGAGGAAGAAGGAAGAGGAGGAGGAAGAAGGAGGAGGAGGAAGAAAGAGGAGGAGGAAGAAAGAGGAGGAGGAAGGAGGAGGAGGAAGGAGGAGGAGGAAGAACGAGGAGGAAGAACGAGGAGAAAGAACGAGGAGGAAGAACGAGGAGGAAGGAGGAGGAGGAAGGAGGAGGAGGAAGAATGAAGAGGAAGAACGAAGAAGAATATAAACCAATATAATTTTTAAAATAGGGATTTTTACTCTTCCTTCAGCTCCTGAACCCACCAACAGGAACGAACCTTCAGCAGGTGGCACCCGATGGATTCTCATTGCAAATTCCTTGCCTGACCTTAAAAATACCCCCCCGGGGGCTCCTAAAATGCATCGGAAATCAAGATTGCTTGCAGAAGTCGAGCTGCTCCGGGAGAAGCCAAACGGCACCGGTGGCCTTGGGGATGTGTCCAAAGTGGTGGCACCGGGGGAGGTGGGACAATGATTTGTCACCTCCAGGGTCCCCTGCACCCCAAGCAGAAAAGATTCTCGAAAGACGCTTCGCATAGAGGCCAGAAAATTAAATGTCAGTGTCTTCTTTCACTTTATAATTCATAGACACACAAATAACACCAAACGCTTCCGTAAATCACCATATTTAAACCTGTGCTCACAGAAAGTCCCGTCCTTACCCTAAATTCAACGAGACGACACTTTCCGATAACGAGCTGTCCCTAAATTAAGAATCCACGGGATAGAAACCGCAACACCGTCCACCCCGAAAAACTTTGTCGTCTCGGCGCTGTGAATAAAACCCTGAGCTAAGCTTAAGGTCGCTGCTCGAACGGAAAAGCCTTGATGTATGTATTTCTTAGAGCGATTATAGATGAAGTTTAATCTACTCCACAAGTCCAGTCAGTGGACGTGGAAAACTTGGGAGATGCTCTTCATTCGATAAAACAAAATACAACCACGTTTCCCGCAGGTCCTGGGGAAGCAAGCGCTTTCAATTAAAACTGGTTTAGTGAGATTAAGCCCGGCCTAACGCTCCGTGGTGCCGCAGCCGGTCGCTGGGGTGACGCGAAACACAAGGCGGGGGAATTATTGTAGGAATAGATAAATTTAACCCTCTTCATCCTCTTTTCTACCTTTGGTTGGATATTGACGCTGTGGAAAGCAGCAAATGCTCAAAATAATGATTCTGCTGAGTCCAAATGCCAGGTTTTTTGCTTTGAGATGAACGTTTAAAATAGGAAAAATATCAACAAAAGAAAAAATAGTATTTTTCAGCAAGCGTCCTCCCCAATCTATAAAAAACGGAGCCACAGAGTGAATTTTTGGGGATGAATTCTACCATTTCTGGCAAGGAAAACCCAAAATGTAAAGAGCATTGCAGCTCTGGATGCCCCGTCCTTCCACGGCTCGGCTCATTAATAAACCTCAAGAATCACCTAAATAACAAAACACAGCCTGTTTATTAATGAGAGGGTCAAATACGTAAAGCAAATATTAATTTTCTTTAGGTTTCTGTGGCTTATTAAAAATCCCAGAATCCCAGAGTGTCAGGGGTTGAAAGGGACTTGGAAAGCTCATCCAGTGCAATCCCCCCATGGAGCAGGAACACCCAGATGAGGTTACACAGGAAGGTGTCCAGGCGGGTTGGAATGTCTGCACAGAAGGAGACTCCACAACCCCCTGGGCAGCCTGGGCCAGGCTCTGACACCCTCACCCCAAACAAGTTGCTTCTCAAATTCAAGCGGAACCTCCTGTGTTCCAGTTTGCACCCATTGCCCCTTGTCCTGTCCCTGGTTGTCACCAGCAGAGCCTGGCTCCATCCTCCTGACACTGCCCCTTTCCATCTTGATCCCCAGCAATGAGTCCCCCCTCAGTGTCCTCTTGTCCAGCTCCAGAGCCCCAGCTCCCTCAGCCTTTCCTCACACGGGAGATGCTCCACTCCCTGCAGCATCTTGGTGGCTGCGCTGGACTCTCTGCAGCAGTTCCCTGTCCTGCTGGAGCTGAGGGGCCACAGCTGGACACAAGATTCCAGGTGTGGTCTCCCCAGGGCAGAGCAGAGGGGCAGGAGAACCTCTCTGACCTACTGACCACCCCCTTCTAACCCACCCCACGTCCCATTGGCTTCCTGGCCACAAGGGCCAGTGCTGGCTCATGGTCACCCTGCTGTCCCCAGGACCCCCAGCTCCCTTTCCCTACCCTCCCCCTGTCTAAATATACGCACCGATAAATTATATTTAGAATTAAGTCGCCCACGGCAGCCGGTGACAGGAGGTCGGTTGGGTCTGCACCTCCACTTTAAGCCATTGCGAGGAAAATATTAAATCACAGAGGGAAAACGACTTGGAATTTAAAATATATTGTATGGTTAGGCGACAGATTTTAAATTTCTTCATTTTTGAGAAATTCGGCTGCTCAAACGCACCCGAGGCTGCAACATTCCCCAAATGGCTCCATGCTCCACCATAGAGAAGCGCCGTTGATCTACAGACCTAAAATGTTGAAAATTAAAGGCGAAAAGTCCCCCCAGCACATTCCCACAGGGCCGGCTCCTGGAAAAATGCACTTTTTCCCCATTTATAGGCACCTGAATTGGCAGAAGGACGAGACAAGAGGTTTTCACCCCTCTAAACCCAACGCTGAGACCGACCCAAGTCAGGCACCTCAAACCAGGGAGACGGCGATAAGGGAGAAGTTTGTCTGATAACTCACTGGCCGCTCGGTCTCGCGACCAAGACAAATTCGGGCATAGAAAGAGGATTTTCTTGAAATAAACCGACTTTTTGGGGACCAAACAGCTGAAGCGCGGAGCTGAAAACCCCTCGGGCGGCGAGAGACGAGTTTCTCCTTCGCTACTCTCGATTTCACACCCCATGGGACCATCATCAGTCGCCTTAACACAGAGGGGAGGAACGTTGGAAAGGAAACGCGGATGTAAAACCGAACCTTTCGCTTCCACCAGCATCTCCCTGATAGATCAGAATAAGCTCAAGGACCCAAATTGGGATCTTTAACCAGAGCACGTTCGCCGGGAGCTCCCGCCTTGTGCCGAGGGCACCGACGTTCCCAATCGTTTTCCCTCTTGATCCATATCAATCCATATCAAGTCATTTCGACAAAGTCATTGGGATGTTGAAAGGCACCAGCACAAAACCACCAAACCACCCATGGGCACCAGCAGCCTGCGGAGATGCGGGATGGCAGGAGAACCGTTTTCCCCCAAAACTGAGCGAAATTCAAGCTGGGGAGGGTACAGGACAAGATGCAGATCAACACGTTTCCAGCTGCAGCATCTTCCGTTTCCATCATAACGTCCAGATGCCAAGTGAAGAACTTCTTGGGACTCCCAATCCTAATGATCTCGCCCCGTGCGATGACCCCACCAACGTGTCACCTATTTGAGAAGCTCCGATCTCGGTGTCTTAAGCGCTCGCCCGTCCCAGGTTTGGCTGCGCCTTTACGGCTCCAGCAACGGCACAAAGAGATGAAGTTTCTTCTGCTTACGGCCAACGATACAAACATCCATCAAGAATCGTCCCGGTTGGAAGAGACCCTCAAGGTCATCGAGAGGGGCAGGTGGGCAGCTCCACGGAGAAGCCGCAGACCCCACGTGGAGCTCGGCGGTGGCTCCGGTTTGAGGCGAGACGAGCTGGTTTTGCCGGGCGCTGAAGTTGTCAGGAAGCCGAGCTCTGGCTGACGAGCGGGACAAGGAGCACGAGCATCCGGCTGAAAGACGGAAAGCTTCTCTGCTTGTAGGAAAACTCCGGTAAACACCATCAGCACGGGCTCCAGTGGAAGTCCAGCTCCCCAAAACAACGTCCCGCGTCCTCCCAGTGCGGAGCTCCAGCCCAGCAACAACATCAGGTCCCTAAAATTATCCAGCGTCAGGTTGGACGGGGCTTTGGGCAACCTCATCAAGGGGAAGACGTCCCTGCCCACGGCGGCGGGGATGGACTAAAGCGTTTCTGAAGGTCCCTCCCAACCCGAACCACTCCACGAATAACTCCCATGGAAAACAAAGCTGAGCCTGAGGATTTACAGGCTCTGCTCGCGCCACCGGGCTGCACCCAACGTTCTCCAAGCGCCCAACGTTCTCCAAGCGCCCAACGCCAACGCTACGAGCTACGAGGACAACTCCTCCAAAGAACAAACCGTCTCGAGCAGCAGCAACCGTCCCACAGCCGTCACAGGTCGGTCTTAACCGCCGCACTTCGCAGTTAGAATCAGAGAACGTCCTCGGTTGGAAGGGACACGCAAAGATCACCAAGTCCAACTCCAGGAACCCAGCAGTTCCAGGGACACCCCATAGGGCACATTGCTAACATTGCGGTGTTTGAGAGTGGGGAAGGAGCCGATGAACCTCAAGATCCCCCCATCTTTGAATTAAACCACCACTGAGCTACCGCAAATAACCCTTTTCTCCAGGTAAAAGCACAGGCGCTGGGCGAGCTCATCCTCATTAACACATGCCACTAATGAAGCGACAAACGCGACTCCCAGGCAAGGCTCCTAAAAACACCCGAACGCCTCCTGGCAGCTGCCAGAGCCCCAACCCGAACCACACACCCCAACAAAACCCCCAATCAGACCAATAATTTGGTCTGATAATTTCTTTTCAAAAGTCATTAGAGAAACAGATCTGCCTTCTTTAAAGAGCCCGGGTTTGCGACATGGGATTGTTTTAGACAACAAGCGGCAGCGCGATACAACCCGTGTGCTTTAAGCACCGCGCTCGGTGTGACACCGAATCCCACGCGCCAGCCCAGCGCCCGGATCCCTCCCGCTCCAAACGACAAAGGGGAAATTCCTAAATCAGCCTAAAAACTTTCTGGACCGGCAGTAAAGTTGTTTGAACCCAGAGAGCCGCTCGGGACGGAACCGCCGCTCCCCACGGGGGTTAAATCAGGTGCAGCGTTTGCTCTGGGCTCTCCCGACCGGGGAGAAAAGCAGCAGCCACGTCTATAGCAAAACACAACCCGGATTCAACGCAAAATCCTGCGTGTCTGGCTAACGTGAGAAGGCTCGGAAAGGTTTGCTCTGTCGTCCTTGCTCAAAACACGCCATGTTTTTAAGCTTTGCCTCCGCTCCGAGCGTCGCCCGGAGGTGCCACGGGCCGGGTCTCTTGGCTCCTTCCACCTCAGAGCCGCCGCACGCGCCAAGTTTGCGAAGCACCCGAATCCTTGGCCGGGGAGGTCTGGAAATGTACAAATAGCGTTCAGAGCGATCAAAAAGGGGGAGGCGGGAAGCCCAGCGCTAGCGGCAGGGACGGAGGGTTTGCTCGGGAGAAGCGGTGAAGCCGGCGGCCCCGGCACGGTGTCCAGGGGGTTACGGCAAATCCCCGGCGGAGAGAACCAGAGTCCACCGGCCATTAGGCTGCTCCTTCCTCCTGTCAGAAAATGGGGTCAGGGCAGGGGGTGCTGGAGGGAGGATTCAAAGGGTAAAAATAAACACGGGGCTCGGGAAGCCCTCCGCACACCCGAAACAAAAATAATCCCAATAATAAAGGTGCGAAAAAAATGGCCCCCCCGGGGAGGCCGGGACACGTCCGCACTCCCCGCCCGGCCTCCCGCCCTCCCCGCGCAGCCCCCGGGCCAGGGGAGGGCGGACAGGGCAGGGCCGGCCCCGCCACCCCCGGCCCGGGCCCTCGGCAGCGCCCCCCCCCACCCCCCCGCTCCGCCGCGCCGCTCCGGCCTTCACCCGCCGGCGCCCGGCCGCGGCGCTCACGCGAGCCCGGGGATCCGCGGCCTACCCCGGCCGCCAGCCCGCCGCGCCCCGCGGACGGAGGGAAGCGGCGGCCGCGGCGGCAGCGCCCCGGTTCCCCCCCGCCTTTCCCCGGGCGCGGCGGCTCCCCGCGCGGCTCGGCCGGGCCCGGCGGGGCCGTAGGCCGCGGTGCGGGCAGCGGTCGCGGCGGCTCCCGGCGCGGCCCGCGCTTACTCCGGGGTCGGGTGCTCCGGGTCGTAGAAGTCCCCCATGGTCGGGCGGGCGCTGTCGGGGGCAGGCGCGGCCCCTCGGGCGGGCAGGGCCGGGCCGCGCCGCGGGGGAGGCCCCTCTCCGCCCTCCCAGCCCGGCGGGGGCTCCGCCGCCGCCGCCGCCGCCGCCGCCTCACATCCTCCGCCGGGCCCCGCGCTGCAGCGGCCGCCGGCGGGGCCCCGCCATCCGCGCCCTGCCTGCCCTGCCCTGCCCGGCCCGGCCCGGCCCGGCCCGCGAGTCCGCCCCGGCCGCCCGGCTCCTCCTCCCGCCGCGACACCGCGCCGCCGCTCCAGCCCCGCCGCTCCAGCCCCGCTCCAGTCCCGCTCCAGCCCCGCTCCAGCCCCGCTCCAACCCCGCTCCAGCCCCGCTCCAGCCCCGCTCCAGTCCCGCCGCTCCAGCCCCGCTCCAGCCCCGCTCCAGCCCCGCTCCAGCCCCGCTCCAGCCCCGCTCCAGTCCCGCTCCAGCCCCGCCGCTCCAGCCCCGCTCCAGTCCCGCTCCAGCCCCGCTCCAGCCCCGCTCCAGCCCCGCTCCAACCCCGCTCCAACCCCGCTGCTCCAGCCCCGCTCCAGCCCCGCTCCAGCCCCGCTCCAGCCCCGCTCCAACCCCGCTGCTCCAGCCCCGCTCCAGCCCCGCTCCAGCCCCGCTCCAGTCCCGCTCCAGCCCCGCTCCAGCCCCGCTCCAGTCCCGCCGCTCCAGCCCCGCTCCAGCCCCGCTCCAGTCCCGCTCCAGCCCCGCTCCAGCCCCGCTCCAGCCCCGCTCCAGCCCCGCTGCTCCAGTCCCGCTCCAGCCCCGCTCCAGCCCCGCTCCAGCCCCGCTCCAGCCCCGCTGCTCCAGTCCCGCTCCAGTCCCGCTCCAGCCCCGCTGCTCCAGCCCCGCTCCAGCCCCGCTCCAGTCCCGCTCCAGCCCCGTTCCCAGCCCCGCTCCAGCCCCGCTCCAGTCCCGCTCCAGCCCCGCTCCAGCCCCGCTCCAGTCCCGCTCCAGCCCCGCTCCAGCCCCGCTCCAGTCCCGCTCCAGCCCCGCTGCTCCAGCCCCGCTCCAGTCCCGCTCCAGCCCCGCTCCAGTCCCGCTCCAGCCCCGCTCCAGCCCCGCTCCAGTCCCGCCGCTCCAGCCCCGCTCCAGCCCCGCTCCAGTCCCGCTCCAGCCCCGCTCCAGCCCCGCTCCAGCCCCGCTCCAGTCCCGCTCCAGCCCCGCTCCAGCCCCGCTCCAGCCCCGCTGCTCCAGTCCCGCTCCAGCCCCGCTCCAGCCCCGCTCCAGCCCCGCTGCTCCAGCCCCGCTCCAGCCCCGCTCCAGCCCCGCTCCAGTCCCGCTCCAGCCCCGCTCCAGCCCCGCTCCAGTCCCGCCGCTCCAGCCCCGCTCCAGCCCCGCTCCAGCCCCGCTCCAGCCCCGCTCCAGTCCCGCTCCAGCCCCGCTCCAGCCCCGCTCCAGCCCCGCTGCTCCAGTCCCGCTCCAGCCCCGCTCCAGCCCCGCTCCAGCCCCGCTCCAGCCCCGCTGCTCCAGTCCCGCTCCAGTCCCGCTCCAGCCCCGCTGCTCCAGCCCCGCTCCAGCCCCGCTCCAGTCCCGCTCCAGCCCCGTTCCCAGCCCCGCTCCAGCCCCGCTCCAGTCCCGCTCCAGCCCCGCTCCAGCCCCGCTCCAGTCCCGCTCCAGCCCCGCTGCTCCAGCCCCGCTCCAGTCCCGCTCCAGTCCCGCTCCAGCCCCGTTCCCAGCCCCGCTCCAGCCCCGCTCCAGCCCCGCTCCAGTCCCGCTCCAGCCCCGCTCCAGCCCCGCTCCAGTCCCGCTCCAGCCCCGCTCCAGCCCCGCTCCAGCCCCGCTGCTCCAGTCCCGCTCCAGCCCCGCTCCAGCCCCGCTCCAGCCCCGCTCCAGCCCCGCTGCTCCAGTCCCGCTCCAGTCCCGCTCCAGCCCCGCTGCTCCAGCCCCGCTCCAGCCCCGCTCCAGTCCCGCTCCAGCCCCGTTCCCAGCCCCGCTCCAGCCCCGCTCCAGTCCCGCTCCAGCCCCGCTCCAGCCCCGCTCCAGTCCCGCTCCAGCCCCGCTGCTCCAGCCCCGCTCCAGTCCCGCTCCAGTCCCGCTCCAGCCCCGTTCCCAGCCCCGCTCCAGCCCCGCTCCAGCCCCGCTCCAGTCCCGCTCCAGCCCCGCTGCTCCAGCCCCGCTCCAGTCCCGCTCCAGCCCCGCTCCAGTCCCGCTCCAGCCCCGCTCCAGCCCCGCTCCGCTCGGCTCGGGGGCCGGGAGCGCCGGGACCGGGCGGGATCGCACCGCGGTCGCCCCCGAGATCAGCGCGGCCACAGCGGGACCGGCGACAGGGTCCCCCAGAGCTCCCCGGACCACAGCGGGATCGGCCGTGGGACCACTGGGATCTCCTTGGGATCACACCAGAATCACCCCCGAGATCAGTGAGATCTCCCCACCATCCCTGGGACCACACCGGGATCAGACACAGCACCACCGAGATCTCCTTGGGATCACACTGGGATTACCCCTGGGATCACCCCGGGATCACGGAGATCTTCCTGGGATCACTGGAACCACGTCAGGATCAACCACAGGGTCACCAAGAGTGTCCTGGGATCCTTGGGATCACACCGGAATCACCCCCGGGATCAGTGAGATCTCCCCACCACCCCTGGGACCACACCGGGATCAGACACAGCACCACCGGGATCAGACACAGCACCACCAGGATCTCCTTGGGATCACACTGGGATTACCCCTGGGATCACCCCTGGGATCACGGAGATCTTCCCGGGATCACTGGAACCACATCAGGATCAACCACAGGGTCACCAAGAGTGTCCTGGGATCCTTGGGACCACAGTGGGATCAGCCTTGGGACCACAGCGGGATCGGCCGTGGGACCACCGGGATCTCCTTGGGATCACACCGGAATCACCCCCGGGATCAGAGAGATCGCCCCACCATCCCTGGGACCACACCGGGATCAGACACAGCACCACCAGGATCTCCTTGGGATCACACTGGGATTACCCCTGGGATCACGGAGATCTTCCTGGGATCACTGGAACCACATCAGGATCAACCACAGGGTCACCAAGAGCATCCTGGGATCCTTGGGATCACAGCGGGATCAGCCTTGGAACCACTGGGATCTCCTCAGGATCACCAGGGCCACAGCGGGATCGGCGACTGGGTCACTGAGAGCTCCCTGGGATCCCTGGGACCACTCCAGGATCAGCCATGGGTCACCATGAGCTCCCATGGAACCTGGGGACCACAGTGGGATCAGCCGTGGCACCCCTGGGATCACTCCCAGGATCACTGAAACCACATCAGGATCAGCCACAGGGTCACTGAGAGCTCCCCAGGATCCTTGGGACCACATCAGGATCAGGTGCGGCGCCACTGGGATCTCCTCAGGATCACACCAGGATCACCCCTGGGATCACTGAGATCCCCCCAGGATCAGCCATGGGTCACCGAGAGATCCCCAGAATCAGTGGGACCTCAACAGGATCTCACTGGCATCATCTCCGGGATTGCCAGGATCAAACGGGGGATCACAAGGATCACCAGCCCCCGGATCATCCCTGGCACAGCAGGGTCACAATTGGGGATCACCACTGGGATCTCCCAAAACCGGGGGCACCAGCACCCCAGGATCCCCCACAGCCCAGGACATCAGCACCCCTGGGATCACCCGCAGGGTCACCAAGACCCCAGGGATCAACCCCGGGATCACCCAGCACCACAGGACACCAACACCGCTGGGACTCCCGGCACCCCAGGATCACTCCCAGGTCACAGACACCCCGCGACAACCCCGGGATCTCCCCAGGATCCCCCCATGGGATCACAGCCCCGATCCCGTGTTATTTCATTTCACCGGCTTCCCAAAGCCCAGGGAGAGCTCCCCAACTGAGCCGCAGCGCCCCAGGACACCCACCTGCTTTCGAGGGGCGATACGGACCCTCCCGCCCACGAGGAGCCTCAAAACAACATTCGCAGCACCCAAAACTGAGATTTTTTGCTCTTTTTTTTCCTTTATAACCCTTTGGAAATGGATCCGTTCAAAGAAAAGGTGTTTTCTAGGCTGTCCCCGCAGCACTTCTGGGAGTGGCTGCCGTTACGGTAACACGAGTGAACTGCAACAAATTAAACCAGACCAAACAGCTCAGACTAATTAATTTTCCCAGTGTTCCACATAAACGAGGACGGCCCGTGGAAAACCTCCAACCCAGGCTGCTTGAACTCATGGATGTTCCCGCCACGCTGGTGCCCGATTTGGCAGCGGGTCTGTTCATCCCCCATCCCGTCGCCCAAACTGCATCACCCCATAAAGGGTTTTCCAGTAACTCCAGTGATGCTCCAGTGGGTTTCCCAGTAACCTCAGTGACAACCAGCCCCCGCGTGTCCGCCGCTCAGGCCGTGGCGACAGAGGGTGAACGCCGAGGGCCACCAAAACTCATAGGACACCTAAAAATGGTGGCTGAGACTTTTATTCCATGCAGAGACAATTGGAAATTCTGAGGAGCTGGGCCCCTGCGTTAGGTCAAGCCTGTAGCTCCACCAGCACATATATATGTACAAATATATAGGCTCACGTCCATATGGAGCTGTGCTAGAGGCAGCGAGAGCGACGCGTGCTGCTTGTTGTCACCAGAGCTGCCCGGCACGGCAGCGGCTGCCGCCGTCATCGCCCAGGCAAATATTCAATTAATTTATTGTTTTGTGGAATCATTTTGGTTGGAAAAGCCCCTCAAGATCATCGAGTCCAAGCGTCCACCCACCCCATGTCCTGAGAACCTCATGTCCGTCTGTCCAGCCCTCCAGGGCTGGTGACTCCAGCACTGCCCTGGGCAGCCTGTTCCAATGCCCCACAGCCCTTTGGGGAAGAAATTGTTCCCACATCCAACCTCAACCTCCCCTGGCACAACTTGAGGCCATTTCCTCTTGACCCACCTTGAAAGCACCGAAGTAGCAAAGAGGTGACGTGATGCTCCGTCAGGAACAAGCCCAGGAGGCCCTTGCGGTCAGTCCAGATGCACAAAGTTGGGTGGATTTGTTATACTTACTGTTTATTTTCTATAAATCTATCGCGGAGAGGAGCACGAGGCACTTCGAGGTGCCGTTGCTTGTTGAATAGCAGTTTCCAGGCTGAGCCCAAGTCTGCTACTCGACGTGTAGAAACGACAAGGGTTTTGTCTTCCCGGCAGCCGTGATGAGCCCGGGTTTCTTGCGCATTTTCTCGAGGGACGACATGGCTCTGCTGTACGCGTGCTGGCAACGCAAAACCAAAAAGGATTGTGAACGAGGGCTCGGTTCTCAGAGCACAATTCTCCACCTGTAAAAGCTGCTTGAAAGAAGCACCTTCCAAATTTTACCTTTTGATCCGTCTTCATCTTCGCCCTGTAGAAGGAGACGGAGGCCGGGCAGGCCGGCAGCGCCGCCTCCTGCAGCTGCTCGAACCGCTCCTGCACGTCTTCCTCCTGCCGGCCCAAAAACAGACCCCATGCACATGAGAAACAAATCTGAGGTCAGCCCGTCCCGCTTGCCGCACCCAGCGCCGATTCAATAATCGCTCCGAAGCAAGAAGTCCCCCCTTCCCGCGCCTTAGCGGAGCAGATTGGGGCAAAATCCATCTTTTAAGATCCCAGTTTGTGTGATGTTTCCATGCCAGATTTGCGGATAGATCAGCAGATTCTTAGCTATCGCGGTTCATGAGGAGCCTGGAGGAGGCGACGGTGAAATTTTCATGTGGTAAAACGTGGGTGGCCAAAGCGAATCAAACCAAGAGCAAAAGGTGGATTGAGTTGGAGCTGTAAATGAAGAGCCGGGCTGGAAAATGGTTCTAAGTAGGAAAATAGGAAAAATGAGGTGGTTCCCTTGCAGAGCCAGGATAGGGCCCAGCACGGCCAGAAACACCCACTGGGAGCAGCGAGCGGCCCAGGAGAAGAAACCGGCTCTGAGCAACAGGGACGGTTTATCCACCACCTGCAGATTTGTGCTGTAAAATCAGCACCTCAGTGCTAACAAAGCAGCTTCATCTTTGCGGTGAGAATTGATGTGATGCCAAGAAATCCAGGGCTGGAAACCACTAAGGGGGTTTCTATGAATACATCAAGTAACTCGCATTAGTAAAAGTGACCAGTGATGGGTTTTCTCTTCTCCCCAAAAAGTGACATCCCAAACTTGTCCAATTAGTCAGGGTTTTCTTATTGACCTCACTTAGGTGCGTCAGTTCATCCAAAAATCTGGTAGATCACAACATTCTGTTCCAAAGTAAACTCACTCCGTTTTCTTCTTTCTCACAGCATTTTTGTTATTCCCCAAGGGAATGAATTGAGTAGGATGGGAAGAACTTGGCTCTGATCAGTTGGAAAACCCTTCACGTGCCTTTCGGGAGTAAAGAAAATGCTTCGGTGAGATTTACAGTCAAAATAATCAGACACCTGGAGACACGAGAGTTTCTGTATCAGTTTTTCTGCTAAAAAGGCAGAGCCACCCTGTCCCCGGCTACACCTTGGCCAGAAGTGGGGCTGTGGCTTTAGGAAAGGGGTCGCACAGCTCACACCTGGTTTTAGAGCCAGTTTGGGGCCCCTCACGCCAACAAAGGCCTTGAGGTGCTGGAGCGAGTGCAGAGAAGGGAACGGAGCTGGTGAGGGGCTGGAGCACAATGTGATGGAGACTGAGGGACCTGGGGGTTCAGCTGGAGAACAGGAGCTGAGGGGAGACAGGGACACAAAGAAACGGCCTCAAGTTGCCCAGGGGAGGGTGAGGTTGGATCTGGGAACAATTTCTTCCCCAAAGGGCTGTGGGGCATTGGAACAGGCTGCCCAGGGCAGTGCTGGAGTCACCAGCCCTGGAGGGCTGGACAGACGGACATGAGGTTCTCAGGACACGGGGCAGTGCCGGGGGTGGGGGAACGCTTGGACTCCATGATTTGAGGTCTTTTCCAACAAAATGATTCCATGATTTAACAATGAAGAACAAAACCTGGAACAACTTCAGAGGAGAATAACGCCAAGACGAAGTCTGGTAAATGAGAAGCTTAAGAGAAATGTGCTTTGTCAGGAACGACAAAAGCCCCTGAAGCGGCGGTTTCTAAACAGGGGGCTGGCCCAGCACCAGTTGCCACAACACGGAACACAAGAGTTCGGCTGTAAACGCTGCAGAGCAGCCTCCCAGCCACCCCTGCACCCCTGGGCGGTTTGCCTGCTTCCTGATGGTCAGCAGATGACCACGTACTTCAGTCGCTCTGTCCTGTTTTAGCCTCTTAATGGTAGAACTAACGTGCGAGCAAGATGTATCTCCAGACAGTTGCTCTTGCACCGCAGCAGATGGCATTTCAACGCCAGCCACTCTGCGCACAGACAGGGACAATGTTGCTGTGTCCTCCTCCCACGGGCTTAGTCGTGCCCTCCTTACCGTGCCACGTGTGGAAATCAAGGAGAATAAGCGGAGCTTCCAGGACAACTCACCAGGCACATGACTCTGTTGATGGGAATCATTCCAGGTCTGATGTTACCACCGGGCTTCAAAGCTTCCCGTAAATCCTTAGGGATAAGGAAGGACTCGTTGTACCAGATCTCAAACTCTGCAAAGTAAAGAGGGGGGGGACAATAAACAGGGGTGTGAAGGATGAAGAGACAAGGGTGGGATGGCCAGCAGGTCCAGGGAGGGGATTGTCCCCTCTGCTCTGCCCTGGTGGGGCCACATCTGCAGTTGTGGGTCCAGTTCTGGGCTCCCCAGTTGAAGAAGGACAAGGAACTAATGGAGAGAGTCCAGGGAGGGACATGAAGATGCTGAGGGATCTGGAGCATCTTTGTGATGAGGAGACTGAGAGAGCTGGGGCTGTTGAGCTGGAGAAGCTGAGAGGGATGTGATCAATGGATCAATATCTCAGGGTGGGTGTCAGAGGATGGATCAGACTGTTCAGTGGTGCCCAGCGCCAGGGTGAGGGGCAACGGGCACAGACTGGAACACAGGAGGCTCCATGTGAACATGAGCAGAAACTTGTTTGCTGGGAGGTGCCAGAGCCTGGCCCAGGCTGCCCAGAGCGGCTGTGGAGTCTCCTGCTCTGGGACATTCAAACCGCCTGGACCCACCTGTGTGATCTGCTCTGGTGACCCTGCGTGATCTGCTGTGTGACCCCGCGTGACCTGCTCTGTGACCCTGTGTGATCTGCTCTGGTGACCCTGTGTGATCTGCTGTGTGACCCTGTGTGATCTGCTCTGTGACCCTGTGTGATCTGCTGTGTGACCCTGCGTGATCTGCTGTGTGACCTTGTGTGATCTGCTGTGTGACCCTGCGTGATCTGCTGTGTGACCCTGTGCGATCTGCTCTGTGACCCTGTGTGATCTGCCCTGTGACCCTGTGTGATCTGCTGTGTGACCCTGTGTGATCTGCTGTGTGACCCCGTGTGATCTGCTGTGTGACCCTGTGTGATCTGCTCTGTGACCCTGTGTGATCTGCTGTGTGACCCTGTGTGATCTGCTCTGTGACCCTGTGTGATCTGCTGTGTGACCCTGTGTGAGCAGGTGGGCTGGGGGATCTACAGGGGTCCTGCAACCCAACCATCTGCGATTCTGTGACTCCTTGGGTTTCTGGCTCCCTGTCCGTGTATCAGACGGGACCTCAGTGCTCTTCAACTCCCAGACGGGACCTCATTGCTCCAATAGTTTCAAACTCTTAGAAAAGCGAGTTGACAAGGACAGGGCACCGCCAGCTGTGCTGCTGCCTGTCCGCACTGCCTGTGCGGCAGCTGGGACGTGGCAGGTGGCCCTGGGGACAGTCCCCTGGGCTTGTGGAGCTGGCTGGCCAGGAGATGGCACTGCTCCTGCGTCCCGGAGATGGGAGCCACCCAGCTGGGAGCTGCCCATTTGAGGTGCTCAGCACGTTTGGGGGTCAGATTTCAATGCTCAGCGCCACTTTCCATCCCGTAACAGGTGATAACACCGAGCAGGTGCCGCGATGCAGCAGGAATTTTGTCCCTGTTAATACTGGGCATTTCACAGCTGCTCCGTTCCCTGGCACGATCCCGACGGAGCACAAGGGGAGACTCCAGGAACGGAGCTGCTTTCTGGGGTGGGAGTCAAGAGGGATCAACGAGGGTCAACGAGTCCGAGTGCTGGGTCCTGCACTTGGGTCTCAACAACCCCATGAACGCTGCAGCTGGGGAAGAGCGGCTGGAAAAGGAGCTGGGGGTGTTGGTGACAGCGGCTGAACATGAGCCAGCGTGTGCCCAGGTGGCCAAGAGGCCACCAGCATCCTGGCTGGTACCAGCACTGGTGTGGCCAGCGGGACCAGGGCAGTGACCGTCCCTGTGCTGGGACCTGGGGAGGACAAACCACGAATCCTGGGGGCAGTTTTGGGCCCCTCACACCAAGAAAGGCCTTGAGGTGCTGGAGCAAGTGGAGAGAAGAGAACGGAGCTGGTGAGGGGCTGGAGCACAAGTGTGATGGAGCGGCTGAGGGACCTGGGGGGTTCAGCTGGAGAACAGGAGCTGAGAGGAGACAGGGACACAAAGAAACGGCCTCAAGTTGCGCCAGGGGAGGTTGAGGTTGGATGTGGGAACAATTTCTTCCCCAAAGGGCTGTGGGGCATTGGAACAGGCTGCCCAGGGCAGTGCTGGAGTCACCAGCCCTGGAGGGTTGGACAAACGGACATGAGGTTCTCAGGACATGGGGCAGTGTCAGGGCTGGGTTAACAGCCCCCATGATCTTGAGGGGCTTTTCCAACCAAAATCATTCTGTGATTCTATGAAGCACAGAGCCTGGCTCTCACATGATGCAACACCACCTGGTTTTAGCTCTGCAATGACCTCTTTGCTCTGAGATTGAATGAGTCCATGCCCGTGCTGGAGCACCCAAAAAATGCCCAACGTGGATCCAACACAAACCAGTGGCAAAGCTTCTGCACAATTACCATTTGTCCCTGTCTATCTCCTGGAACAAGCCACGCGTTTCTTTCAGCGTGGGATGCACTGATGGATCCAAGTTGTGCTCTGGCAAGTTTGTGGAAAATAAAGCGTTGCCATGTGCACAGCATCAAAATGTTTGGGACTCTGGCATCCGCGCCCCTTCTGTTTTGCATCATACAGGACAAACGCAGGGATGCTGCAGGACGGCGGTCATGTTAGCACAGGCTCAAAGTGCGCAGCTCGCAGCGGAAACAGCGCGAGATTGCAGGGCTGGGGCTGAGCGGAGATGTGACTCAGCACCACGAGGGTGCTGCTCGCGAGGAACACGCTGAGCTGACCAAGTTCTGCTTCCTGCAGCGCGGGGACCTGAGTAACGCCGATCTCACGGGGGAACCAAGGACACACTTGTGATCTAGAGCCAAAGCCCAGCGCGGTTCCTTAGCCAGCATCTCTGTTAAATTAAATTAGGGGTGAGAACCAGGACCATCAGCTTCATTGGAAAAGGCTCTTACCCTCAGCATCGTATCTAGTGGAGTGACCAAGGAGCAGCAGAATCACAGAATCACAGAACAGTTTGGGTTGAAAGGACCTTCCCAGCCCCCCAGTGCCCCCCCTGCCATGACAGGGACATCGTCACCAGCTCAGGGTGCTCAGAGCCCTGTCCAGCCTGGCCTGGGATGTCTCAGGGATGGTTCATCCACCCCTCTCTGGGTACCTGGGCCAGGCTCTCACCACCCTCAGGGCAACAATTCCTTCCTCATGTCCGGCCTGAATCTCCCTCCTTTAGTTTAAACCATCACCCTTGTCCTGTCACAACAGGCCCTGCTCAAAACTCTGTCCCCATCTTTCTCATGGGCCCCTTTTAAGCACAGAAAGGCCGCACTAAGGTCTCCCCAGAGCTTCTCTTCCCCAGCTGAACCCCCCAGCTCTCTCCCCTGTCCCCAGCAGAGCTGTTCCAGCCTCGGGTCATTCCTGGGGCTCCTCTGGCCCCTCTCCAGCAGCTCCATGTGTGTCCTGTCAGGGACCCAGCGCTGGAGCAGCACTGCAGGGGGGTCTCACAGAGCGGGGCAGAGGGGAAGGATCCCCCAAACCTGCTGGTGACACAGCCCAGGACTCGGGTGGTTTCTGGGCTGCCAGCACATGTTGCCGGGTCATTTCCCATCTTTCATCCCCCAGTGTCCCCAAGTCCTTCTCCGCAGGGCTGCTCCCCATCCCCTCATCCCCCAGCCTGAGTTGTGTTTGGGATTGTCCCACCCAGGGACTTGGCCGGCACGTCATTATCTGTGAGCGAGCATCCTGCAGCAATTCAGTGTCATGTCAGAAAAAGCCAAACCCCAATCCTCAATGAAAAACAAGTCCGAAAGGCAACAAGAAAGTTGACAACAGAGGATGACGGGGCTTTGCTGATACACAACATGTCTGTGAAATGCTGAGGTGCTACCAAGCACCACCGCGAAGCTGGAGGCTGTTCAGAAAGTGAGTGGGTACCTGAGATGAGTTTGTTGCGACACTGGTCCACCAGCTGCTGGCAGCGCTGGACTTCTGCCCTCAGCTCCTGCAGTTCGGCCTGAGCAGATCGATACTCTTCCTTCAGGTCCTCCAGCTTCATGCTGAGCAGGAGCTCCTCATCCATGATGAGCTGTCCCTTCTCATCCACGTGCTCTCCTGGAGGGTTAGAAAAGGAAACGAAGGTTTCTCAGGAGGGTGGAGAGGGATGAAGAACAGTCATTGTGCTTCGAACCACACGGTAGTTACCCAGTTATCCTGAGGTTAACCACACGACTGACATTTCCTTAGACGTGCTTTCCACAAAGCACCGAGCTGGAGCGGCATGGGGCAGAAATCACTGCCCAACTCTGAACCTGCTCAGACGTCCGTCCTGCCGGAGTGGGGACAGATGTGGATGAAGAGGAGGGACACCCCCATGACAGCCCGCTGGACGGTGGCTCTTAGAACCTCTGTGCTTCCTGCTCAAAAACTCCCCGGCTGGCCACAATTAAGGTTTTTGAGACAAAAGGGCTGCTCAGCCCTTCCGGGACAGTTACGCCAGTGCTGCTTCCTACAATAAACATCTCCTGTGCTTGGTTTCACTCCAATTAGTGTATTCGTGTGGTTTCCAGCATCCACAATACCACCAGTTGGTAGATGTCATCACAGAGTAATAGAAACATTTTAGTTGGAAAAGCCCCTCAAGATCTTCTAATCCAACCATAACCCACCCCAGCACTGCCCCATGTCCTGAGAACCTCATGTCCGTCTGTCCAGCCCTTCAGGGATGGTGACTCCAGCACTGCCCTGGGCAGCCTGTTCCAATGCCCCACAGCCCTTTGGGGAAGAAATTGTTCCCAGATCCAACCTCAACCTCCCCTGGCGCAACTTGAGGCCGTTTCCTCTCGTCTTAAAGACCAAAGGCCCAAAAGAAGCGACGAGTCCATGAAAAGACAGACCCTCACTTTGAGGTGGGTTCAAGCTGCTTCACTCATCATCTGGCCAAACGAGCTTTGCATCGTGTAGGACCAGACCCTTTGGAAGAGGCCTCTTGCAAAGCACGGCCATAAAAGTCTGTATATATGAAGAATAATGAGAACCAGCAGAGCAGCACTCGACACCGCTCTGCTATTAAAACCATTTCTTTCAGGTTTCTCTCCATGCCCAGAGTTGTTTCTTCTTCACTTGTCCACAGAACACAACAGCACTGACTCTGGGGAGCCCTGATACAGGGAACAGCAAACCCGACACGCTTCCTAATCTCATCCAGGCTTATTCCACTTCGCAAACTGAGCTGAGAGAAGGGAACAGAGCTGGTGAGGGGCTGGAGCTCCTCTGCTCTGCCCCATTCTTGCTGGCCAAAGCCACTGACCCTGCTGCCACCGCTCCTGCTGCTGCGCCTCCAGAGCCTTCTGCACGTTCTCCATCTCCCGCTTGATGAAGCTGATGCTCTGCGCTACCACGCTGCTTCTCTTCTTCTTGGCCAGGAGGATGCGCTTGTTCTCTTTGAAGACGCGGTTGATCTCGCTGCCGTACTCCTCCTTAAACTGCTCGAACGCCACTGGCTTGGGTGGAGGGGACCTGCAACAGGGTTCAAAGAAAACACATTTGGATGGACGGGGCTTGCGGCAGGATTCAGAGAAAACACACGTCCCGACACGGGGAGTTCAGTTTTTTGGCCCTGCAGCGTGACACAGTTTGTGAGAGTGGCCGCAGCTGAGGTTTGGGTTGGTATTACACACAGAATCACAGGATCCCAGAATGTCAGGGGTTGGAAGGGCCCTGGAAAGCTCACCCAGTGCAATCCCCCCATGGAGCAGGAACACCCAGATGAGGTTACACAGGAAGGTGTCCAGGCGGGTTGGAATGTCTGCACAGAAGGAGACTCCACAACCCCCTGGGCAGCCTGGGCCAGGCTCTGACACCCTCACCCCAAACAAGTTGCTTCTCATATTCAAGTGGAACCTCCTGTGTTCCAGTTTGTCCCCATTGCCCCTTGTCCTGTCCCTGGCTGTCACCAGCAGAGCCTGGCTCCATCCTCCTGACACTGCCCCTTTCCATATTGATCCCCAGCAATGAGTCCCCCCTCAGTGTCCTCTTGTCCAGCTCCAGAGCCCCAGCTCCCTCAGCCTTTCCTCACACGGGAGATGCTCCACTCCCTGCAGCATCTTGGTGGCTGCGCTGGACTCTCTGCAGCAGTTCCCTGTCCTGCTGGAACTGAGGGTATTTCAAGGGCGCTTTGAGGATTTCACTGCGGTCACTGCACCCCGGTACCATCCATGTGCCCAACTTCATCCCCACTTTCCCCAGTACCACTACCAGAAGAAATAATTATTTACATGGAAACCACATTCCTCAGGAGATGCCTCGGAATTGAGTCTTCCCTGGAAAACAGACCTTTAATGGTCTGAATTTTGAGAAAAACACTGAATATGGTTCCTCCCTGTTGTCAAACAGAAATGCCTTTGGTCTCTCCTCACTGGCTTCCCAGCACAGACCAGTCATCTCCGGCGACCAAACCTACAGCTCCACAGCGCTGCACCCACGGTTTCTACATCTTGTCTGTTTAGAAACAGTGAACTCAAAGTGGAACGTGGCAATCCCATGTTTATGGAACGGCTTTGATGCAAACGTGTCCCCGTGAACACCAGCTCTTTGTAGAATCACAGAATTGTTTTGGTTGGAAAAGACCCTCAAGATCATCGAGTCCAAGCATTCCCCCAGCCCCGGCACTGCCCCATGTCCTGAGAACCTCATGTCCGTCTGTCCAGCCCTCCAGGGATGGTGACTCCAGCACTGCCCTGGGCAGCCTGTTCCAATGCCCCACAGCCCTTTGGGGAAGAAATTGTTCCCACATCCAACCTCAACCTCCCCTGGTGCAACTTGAGGCCGTTTCTTTGTGTCCCTGTCTCCCCTCAGCTCCTGTTCTCCAGCTGAACCCCCCAGGTCCCTCAGCCGCTCCCATCACACTTGTGCTCCAGCCCCTCACCAGCTCCGTTCCCTTCTCTGCACTCGCTCCAGCACCTCTTACTTCAACACAAACCAGAGCGGGGAAAAGCAGAATCCCTCGGGAGAACATCACGCCCGCATGGATGCTGCTCCGTGAGGTTGTTTGTGGTGAGAGGGCTGGATCTGGTAGCAGACGGTAGCTCGAATTCTCCACGTTCCTCAGTCCAGACTGGTAGAAGTAAATATCTGTCCACTGCCTTCCTGACTCACCTCTTAAGGGCATTTGTTACCCCCTCAAAGGCTGGGTGAGGCTGCTCTCCATGCCAAACTGCTGGCACCACGCTGTGAGCAGCAGCCACCACGCAAACCGCCGCGGCTGTGGCTTTGGGAGCCACCGCCGAGCTCCCGACACCCTGCGGTGCGTCCTGCACAGCTGGGAGACTTTCAGAAGAACGTGAGAACACAGAGGACACGGAGGAACACGTCACCACGCCACGGTGCTTCAGGAGGGCATCCTCCCGGGACAGGCTCACCCGGGCGGCGGGACTGCTCAGCTACGCCGCAGGCCATGGAGGTGCCGCGATACTTGAGCTCGTGTCGCTGGAACGCTCTCAGCACCACAAGATGGTTGGTGATGGGAACAGGGGGTGCAGACTGGTTTGTGGGGGGCCCGGCTGAGTCGCTGTGCATCAAAAGCCCCACGCTGTCGAGCGCATCCTTCCGAGAGCCCTTTGTCTCCGTGCCCTTCGCGTTTTCTACCCATCGACTCCATCTGGGATGAAATGCAATTCGGGGCTGCCCTCCCACCCCAAATTCCGCTCGTGGTTCAACAGGCGACCGACACTTCGCTGCGTTTTTGACCGTCCTCCACTCTTCTGACTCAACACGGCGCCTGGCCTGATTTTCAGAGCCTTCACGCTTCGTTCCATGAGTCTAAATGAAGAATTTCCTTCTTATTTGCAAGGTAAACGTGCGAGCGCTTGCTTTCAAATGAGAAGCATCCTCCCCTAAGCGAAATAAAGCTCAGAGGCTGTTCTAACGCGGAGCTGGGACTGGATTTGCGCACCCAGGGACTGTCGCCTTCAGGACAGTGATCTGAACGGTACAGATGGATGTATTGACCACAACGCACCTATTGCTGAATCACACACGCACAGCGAAAACAAGATCATTCTCTTCAGAGTGAGAAGAGATGCAGAGCCCAACTATTCAGGAAAATAGAGAATACAGGGCATACAAAAGATAATCTAATACAAAATCAGGCAATAAATAGGAAAATACTCTATTTTTTTTTCAAATGCTGCTCCTCCTTTTTTTTGTTCTCAAGTGATGAAATGAATTGAGCTAACATATCCAAGTATAATATCGAAGGTAGTGCTTCAATCAAATAAAGCACAGGATACCCGTTGGATTTAATCACATTACACTGGGCAGAACCATTAGGCACTGACAATACAGATTTAACTTTCTCTACCAGTATAAAGATACTTCTGGCGCATGGATTTTAAGGCGTTTTGAGGGTACGCAGACAACTCTGTCACTCTCCTGCACACACACAAACCATTTCCCACTGTCCCAAAGGTTTAGGGCTCGCTCTGCACCTTCACATTAGCGCGACTGTGGGTGGCAATTAATACATCAACAGTGTCATTTTTACGTGATGAAAACAGCTGAGAAAGAAAAAGTTGAGGATAAGACAGTTTAGAATAATGTTGATAACTCTTTTCCTGCCGTGGTGCACCACTTGAGTCCCTCACAGGAATCCTTCACCTTCTGGGAATTGCCAGGTATTAACACTTGGCAGAATTATTACTAGTATTTCAGTATGGAGGCATTAACTCTTTTTGATGATTTTATGATTTACTGATGGGACAGAGCTCAAAGCGGATGGAGAAGATGCCGACCACCAATGTCCGTGGGCACACGGGGTGTCCTGCGACGCATTCCTGCATCCAAGCAATGGTGGTTTCTGAATCTCCCCTCTTTAACTGCAAACCGGGGAACACGATGTGATCATCCTGCTGTGAGCCACCCTATGGAAAGGTGGATTTATTCCCTCCATCCCTCCCAGGGAAAGCGTTACCTGGGCCGCTGGAAATCCTCCGCGAGAGCTGGTTTTGAGAGCTCTGCACCCATAGTCGCTGTATTCTGGTTCCTTGCTCCCTGTTTCACATCCAGATCCTTGGTGGGAATTCTTGCCCGGCTTTTTGATCGTGAAGAACCATCCACATCTCTCCCCGCAAGAGAGTTCCGGATTCTTTCCTTCCTGACAGGGGAGGGAAAAGATGAACCAGAGTAATTTCTTCATAATAGCAAAGTAGGGCAAAAATAAACTGCAGGTGGGAGTTTTGCTCATTCAAATGACGTTGCAATGAAATATCTACTGACAAGAAATAAGAGAAGGATCACAAGAAGGATCACAGTGGCGCCAGGGGAGGTTGAGGTTGGATGTGGGGAACAATTTCTTCCCCAAAGGGCTGTGGGGCATTGGAACAGGCTGCCCAGGGCAGTGCCGGAGTCACCAGCCCTGGAGGGCTGGACAGACGGACATGAGGACAGGAAAACCCTCTTTACCTTCAGAGGAACCTACAAAGCGCATCCCCGAGGATTCAATCTAACCCCACATCTCGATCAAACGCAGCTCTCCGTTCTTCTCCCTCCATTCAGCTCCACCACCACCACCAGCCTTGGCTGCGGGGGTTGCTGTGACTTGAAAGAGACACAGCAAAGCACCTGCCAAATCTCTTTCCATCTCCCTAAAGAAAGAAGAGCTGAGGAGTCCCCCATGTCCCATGGATACAAAAGCCTCGGTGTTTCCCCTGCTCACTAACACCAGAACTTTGGGGAAACAATGGGAACCGAGCAGATGCTCTTGGCCCCAGAAGTAGTTGTAGAAAGTGCCAGTGCAGGGGTCTCACTTCTAGAAATTATAGAATCATTGTGGTTGGAAGAGACCCTCAAGATCATCGACTCCAAGCGTTCACCCATCCTGTCCCTGCCCCATGTCCTGAGAACCTCATGTCCGTCTGTCCAGCCCTCCAGGGATGGTGACTCCAGCACTGCCCTGGGCAGCCTGTTCCAATGCCCCACAGCCCTTTGGGGAAGAAATTGTTCCCACATCCAACCTCAACCTCCCCTGGCGCAACTGAGAACCACAGAAAGCAGAGAAAAGGGAGAACGTCCGGCTGCTTTGCTCACTTGGGCTGCTCGTTGCTTTTCCTGGTTTTCTTCTTCTTGCCACGTCTGGTTCCACACTCCTCCTGCAGCAAATTCCCATCGACATCAGCGACACCTGTCTGGAAACACCAAGAAATGAGGGTGGTGAGAGCCTGGCCCAGGTACCCAGAGAGGGGGTGGATGAACCATCCCTGAGACATCCCAGGCCAGGCTGGACGGGGCTCTGAGCACCCTGAGCTGGTGACGATGTCCCTGTCATGGCGGGGGTGGGATCTCAGTGATCTCGAAGGTCCCTTCAACCCAAACTATTCTATGATTCTATAAAACAGGGAGGCCACCAAGCACCAAAATCCACCTAAATCAGTTTTCAGTTTCGTATTCCACTCCTTTAAACGAAGACCTGAACAGGCCTGTTAGAGACCGGTGTTTCGCTGTCATACAAATACTTCACATTTTCCCTTGTGCCCTTTTTCAAAGCATCCTCAGTTAAGCCACAGGACAAGTATATGACCCTGCATAACAGCAAGG
The DNA here is from genome assembly GCF_963082525.1 of Nesoenas mayeri. NCBI lineage: Eukaryota > Metazoa > Chordata > Aves > Columbiformes > Columbidae > Nesoenas > Nesoenas mayeri. Next base: position 163,279,201 of record NC_137543.1, read on the forward strand.
AAATAACTACTTCAGAGTGGAAATAAGTGATGAAAAATAGATTATAAGATAGAGCCCACATCTGAATTTGTGGTTTACATACGATGCATTTACTGTGCTCCAGAAATTATAAGGATTCAAATCGGGATTTCAGCAGAGGTAGGTGATCTGACCCCACCTTCTATAACTGATTGAGGTCACCTTCTAGTTTATATTATTATTAGTAGTAGTAGTAATTACTCTGTGGCCAATACGAACGCCACTTGGTTTACTGGTGCCTCGCTGCTCGGGGCAACTTCTTTGACCATTAACGCTCCCGAGCTTCAGATTTCAATAGGGAGAAGTTGGGAACGTGAGGCAATTCATGTTTGGGCAGCAAAGGAGCCAAAGGGAAGGTGGATCCTGGGCAGAGCCCAAGGAGCAGCCGTTACCTTCTGAAGAGCAGCGACAGCAGCCCCGTCGGTTTTGTCTATGAGGAGGTACTTGTGTCGCAGTCTGGCCTTCACTTCGTGCTCCTGCTGCCTGGGGGAGAAAACAGCCCCTCAGCAGTGCCTTCAAGGGTTATTCCATATGTCATAATACCAGATTTCCAATGAAAACCATCTTTTACCTGTGGTCTCATTCCCAAACACCCCACCTCGCTCCTCCTGCTCTTCCTCATAACCCTTGTCACCTTTTTCCTTTCTCTTCTACATCTCTTTAGGCCTCCTGGACACAGGAGTTTTTCAATTTTAACGTTTAGATAACCTTTTAATTGTCCGGATCAAATAATATTACCCCTGTTCCATTCCATCACCTTACTTTAACCTAATTATTTTCAAATTAAATCATATTGCACTGAAAGCATTGTCAATAGGCTTAAATATGCTATAAAGGGCTGCAAATCGTTAGAGAATCTGGAAGTTTAAAAGGCTAAAACCCACTGTTTCAGAATAAAAGGAGTCTCAAGTTCAATTAAATAATAATCAGGCAAAATTTTACCATGAATTTTACCATTTTATCCAGCCAAGCCCGCCTGCCCAGGCTGAGGATGCACCAGATATTCCTGTTCACACGAGTTCCACGCTTTCTCTCGCCCCACATATCAGACAGCGCTGGAAACAGCCACAAAACTTCTTATCGAGCTTCTCCAAATCACTTTATGACCTTTCTTTGCCACATTCTCTTAAAAAAAGGAGTCAATCAAATGACCTTTAGATGCTGGTGTGGCGAGATTGTATCATCTCACCCCGAAGTTTGATTTTCCCTATATCTGTTTGGCTCGTGTGATGGAGAAGCGCTCCAGGACCAGGGGTCCTGCAAAGGTTACGCTCAGTGATGGTTTATTTGCCAAGCAGATGTTTTAAACCAGTGAAGTTTTCCACCAAGGGCCTTTGCACGTCACCTGTGAGCACTGGGAGGTTACAGGCAACAGCTTCTTGTGCAGAAACCAGCAGATTTGTCCAGAATTGTGTTTTCACTTAGAGAATCACAGAATCACAGAATGGAGTGGGTTGGAAAAGACCTCAGAGCTCATCCAGCCCAACCCTTGGTCCAACTCCAGCCCATTGACCAGATCACGGCACTAAGTGCCATGGCCAATCTCAGTTTAAAAACCTCCAGGCCAGTGAGTCCAGCACCTCCCTGGGCAGCCATTCCAATGCCTGACCACTCTCTGCACAGAATTACTTTCTAATCTCCAGCCTCAATTTCCCCTGGCAGAGTTGAAGCCCATGGCCCCTTGTCCTATTGCTGATGCCTGGGAGAAGAGCCCAATCCCCACCTGGCTAGAACTGCCCTTCAGGTGGTTCTAGAGAGTGCTGAGCTCACCTCTGAGCCTCCTCTTCTCCAGACTGAACAAGCCCAGCTCCCTCAGCCTCTCCCCATGGGGCTTGTGCTCAAGTCCCTTCCCCAGTCTTGTTGCTCTTCTCTGGACCCTCCAGCACTTCAATCTCTTTCCTGAGCTGAGGGCCCAGAACTGAACACAACACTCCAGGTGTGGCCTCCCCAATGCAGAGCACAGGGGGTACAGGGAGTACAAGTTATTCCCTGTAGTTCATAATGATTCTTCACCAGCCCCACAGACAAAAGCTCAGTGGAATTTCTCCACCTGACTGTGAAATGCATCAACCTTGGAAATCTTACCTTAGTATCAGCTTGAACTGCTTGAAAACCTCCTGGATTTGCCTGACGTTCACGATCTGAGGAAGAGACGCAGACAGTGAGGATACAAGGACGCTGGAGTGACACAAATCAACATTGCTGTCGGCAACTGCATGGAAGGAGCTTGGAGCCAGGGGGGTCAGGCTCTGCTCCCCAGGAACAAGCGCCAGGAGCAGAGGAAACGGCCTCAAGTTGCGCCAGGGGAGGTTGAGGTTGGATGTGGGAACAATTTCTTCCCCAAAGGGCTGTGGGGCATTGGAACAGGCTGCCCAGGGCAGTGCTGGAGTCACCAGCCCTGGAGGGCTGGACAGACAGACATGAGGTTCTCAGGACATGGGATGGGTTAACGCTTGGACCTGATGATCTTAAAGGTCTTTTCCAACCAAAACGATTCTATGAAGTATTTCCAATTGTCAGGACTCTGCTTTCCACCTGCTGGGTGTCCACACTCACACACAGCTCCCTTCCTCCTGCACTTGGGAGTCGGGCTGCAGGGGGACACGTTGCTCATTCCCAGGGGGTTTTTGAAGAGAGAGGAATCTGGCAGACTGGGGTAAATCCCACGGACCACACAGCCATCATGGTAACAAATTATTTACAATAAATTTACAAATGACATAGATGGCATCTACTGACCTTGTGGATTACGACGCTACTTCTCTTTTAACTGTTGTCCCAGACTGCCCGAGTACCCAGAGCTGCCAGCGCTTCGTTAGTCCTCTCACTCAGGATAACAAATCAGTGCAGTCAAGCCATGCGGCTTTGTCTGGGTTGGAGATGATCATAGAGCCATTTTGGTTGGAAAAGACCTTTAAGATTGAGTCCAACTCTTCCCCAGCCCTGGTGCTGCCCCATGTCCTGAGAACCTCATGTCCGTCTGTCCAGCTCTCCAGGGCTGGTGACTCCAGCACTGCCCTGAGCCTGTTCCAATGCCCCACAGCCCTTTGGGGAAGAACCGCTGAGCAGAGGCAGGGAAGGATGAGCCATGAGGAGTCTGGAGCTGAGCAGGAATCTGCGCTCAGCCCTCCAGTGGTCTGACAGGCTGGACCAAGCTATGAAACACACCATCTCGATTCTCAGTCCTCTCTCTAGAACATTCTTCAGTGCCACTGAGACACTGGGCGGGATCCTGCCCCTCTGCCCCGCTCTGAGAGACCCCCCTGCAGTGCTGCTCCAGCGCTGGGTCCCTGATAGGACACACATGGAGCTGCTGGAGAGGGGCCAGAGGAGCCCCAGGAATGACCCGAGGCTGGAACAGCTCTGCTGGGGACAGGGGAGAGAGCTGGGGGGTTCAGCTGAGAAGAGAAGCTCCGGGAGACCTTAGTGCGGCCTTTCTGTGCTTAAAAGGGGCCAAGAAGAAAGATGGGGACAGAGTTTTGAGCAGGGGCTGTTGTGATAGGACAAGGGGTGATGGTTTAAGCTAAAGGAGGGAGATTCAGGCTGGACATGAGGAAGGAATTGTTGCCCTGAGGGTGGTGAGAGCCTGGCCCAGGTACCCAGAGAGGGGGTGGATGAACCATCCCTGAGACATCCCAGGCCAGGCTGGACGGGGCTCTGAGCACCCTGAGCTGGTGACGATGTCCTTGTCATGGCAGGGGTGGGATCTCAGTGATCTTTGAGGTCACTTCCAACCCAAACCGCTCTGCAACTCTGTGATTCTATTCTCTCCTGCGTGAAACTCCTTAGTCCTTCTCTATGTTCTCTCCTCCACACCCACACATCACATTTTGCAGCCCAGGTAAAAGTCACTGTCACTTAAGCCCTTGTTCCCCTCAGTCCCGCCTGCCAAGGGAGCAAACAGGGGCTTTGAGAGAAGATAACAAGGCCACAAAACGAGAGGGAGTATATCCAGTGTTTCATTTAAGCTAAAGAATTATCTCACTGTTTGGAAAACAACCCGCCAGCAACTTCGGCGCTGTTGTCACTGCAGCTTCTGCTCCTCACCAAACAGAACTTCACAGAAACTCTGGCTGTGCATTGAGAACTCGCATTTTCCTGCATTTTGCTCACTTCCCTGTGTGCCCCCACAGGGATATTCGTGTACACAGGATGTTTGGTGTTTCTTTTCGCAATCGGTTTGCAGTCAAAAGGTGGTTTCGAGTTGAGAAACTCTGCCCTAATGAACGTACAGTTAAGAGACTGGACAGATTTTGGCAGCGCACCTGGCAAAGTTTAGTTTAACATTACCAGTGCAAAATGTTGACATTAATTCTTTAAAGAAATATCAAATAAACCAGTTAAAATGGTTTCAGGAGTGAAGAAGAGGTTCCTCAAGCTTCCAAAATGCAAAAATGGAATGAGAACAAAGGGAGAGCCCTTAGCACTTTTGGGGTTAAAAACAGCCTCTTCAGAAGACATTCTAATTGCTTCTGTCTTAAAGTACAATGGGATGGGATCAGTATTGAAGCCCCTGTCCACTAGAAAGCTACTTACATCAATTTCATCAATGGTTCCTTGTAGGTAACTGTGCACTTGAGATTTAATCTCCGCTACCTGCGTGTCGGTCAGAGGCTCATACGTCACCGAAGAACGATTTGCCTACAAAAAATAAAGGTGAAGAATGGATTATCAGTGAATTACAAAAAGTAAAGTGAGCGCTAGTCTGGCGAAACCCTGACATCGCTCTGCTGTGCACGGGGAAGGCTCATGTTTGATTTCTGATGGCGATTTCTCATCATTGACATCGAAATAACGGGAGCACACTGAGAACAAAGCGCTGTGCACTTCGATCAAACAAGAGGAGGGTTCAAGAGCCTGAAAAAACACATCTACGGTGGTTGGAGGCTGCAGCTTCTACATAGTCTCACTGCACAGGATCTTCAGAGCTTGGCCTAAAGCCCAACAAAGTGTTGGAAGCTGAAAGAAGAACAGAATCACACTGGGCACTGAGTTAATTGATCCCACTGCAAAACAAAGATCATGACAAAGCCTTAAGTAGGTCCCGCCTAAAATGCTGCAGCCTTGAATTCACTTTCGGGCCCCTCATGCCAAGAAAGGCCTTGAGGTGCTGGAGCGAGTGCAGAGAAGGGAACGGAGCTGGTGAGGGGCTGGAGCACAAGTGTGATGGAGCGGCTGAGGGACCTGGGGGGTTCAGCTGGAGAACAGGAGCTGAGGGGAGACAGGGACACAAAGAAACGGCCTCAAGTTGCGCCAGGGGAGGTTGAGGTTGAATCTGGAACAACTTCTTCCCCAAAGGGCTGTGGGGCATTGGAACAGGCTGCCCAGGGCAGTGCTGGAGTCACCAGCCCTGGAGGGCTGGACAGACGGACATGAGGTTCTCAGGACAGGGGGCAGGGACAGGGGTGGGCGAACAGTTGGACTCAATGATCTTGAGGGTCCTTTCCAACCAAAACGCTTCTATTCCTTACCAAGCTGTCATGCATGGCCAGTTCCTGCCTCAGAAGATCAACCTCCTTCTCCAAAGCCTTCACTACCCCCTAGCAGGAAAACAAACAGGTGAGCAAACAACCAAATGCTATTGGAGAATGAAACTGCTGCAAAGCAGCATTGAAGCGGCTGCCGGAGAACATCCCGGCTCTGTCCTCATTCCCCCGGCGTTCACTGTTGGGTTTGCACGGGTGAAGTTGTGAGTCTGGCAATCACTTGGCCTTTGATTCGCTTCCAACCAGGCGGTTTCTGTTGCGTCCCAGCTTTACGGCCCGCAGGCTCAGCCCAAGCCAGCAGAAGGGCCACCTGGTTTTTAATTTGATCCAGTACTGACAGGTCCATCAATTTCTAGGCTGAGAGATGTTCTTTGGGAAGCAAAGAAACGCGCAGGTTTCCGCTCTGAGCCCTACGGAGCTCAGCAGGAGTTCTGACATTAACTTTAATAGAGGAGCGAGTCTCCTGTGGTGTGTTTGATTGAATTTCTCCATCATGTGGAACACCTTCAAACAATGGCTGTTTAGAATGTGTTCCCTGAAAGGTGTGGGCGCACAAAACTCGGGATTCCATGAGAATCAGACACTGAGCCGCTTTTTAAGTGACCTGGTGAGCATCAAAGCGCAACTGCTCCCTTCAACGCTACTTTTTTGGCTTTCCACTCCACACATAAACCAAAAAGGACTGAAGAGGAAAAGATGGTTTGGTGCAGTTTCTTCTAGAAACTGCTGGGGGAATCTCCCCGGCTGTTTCTTGTGAGCTGAGGCCATGAAACACCGCAGGGCTGTGCATCAGGTAATTCTAAATCCGTTCTGTGGGCTGTCAGTAACTCATGGAGCGCTTCCCACTCTGTTTCAGCTGCGAAAGTGCACTCAGCACCCCTAAAATATGATCATTTTCTTTAAATGATTTCCTTGTTCAAACAGGTTTTGTAATGGTGGCAAAACTACGTTACCAGCAGCGACGGGGATAACACTGCATAGCATTTCCCCACGTACCAGGGGAGTTCACAACTTCCCATCTCCGCTACGAGGTGAATCTTATCAGAAAAATTAAGGACTGGTGTGTGTGAAGGTGAAAGAATTACCACGTTGTCCTGGTTTTGTTAAAAACAAGTTTCTCTTTCAGTGAATTTTGCCTGTCAGCTAAAGCTTCATATTAACTGCATTTTCCTGGAGAACCAGACACATGTTTTGGTAAACCCAGCAATGGAATGCAAACTTATTGATAAGCAGGGATGGACATCTCGCGAGAGGGGCGACGAGAAACAACTGACCAAGAAACTGACCAACTGTGTATAACATTCCATTCACGTGAATACTGCATATAAAATGGGAGATCACGAGGATCTCGTCCCTTTTTCCCTTTTTCCCTTTTCCTTATGGCCAACATTAGGAGAGGACCTTGCTAGTCGTCCCTGCGAACTGAGGCCAGTGACAGACTGAATCCAGCTCCGGTTGGCTGCAGAATCCAGTCCAGGGCTTCGGGTGCCGGCTCTGCAGTTGCTGAGACTTTCAAGATTGGTTTTGTATATTTTGTATTATTTTCTCTATTCTTATTAATAGCATTAGTAAAACATCTTTAATTTTTTCCAACTCTCTTCTCTCTGTCCTTCTTTCCCTCCCGATCGCCTGTGCTGAGTGGGAAGGGGGGAGAGGGAGGGGCAAAAGGGGGAAGAGGGAGGGACAGGGGGCTAACAATACATTTGCCAGGGTTTTATTGTCACCCTGCAATCTTAACCCTTGACACACGTGTCAGGGACAGGACAAGGGGCAATGGGTGCAAACTGGAACACAGGAGGTTCCAGTTAAATTTGAGAAGCAACTTGTTGGGGTGAGGGTGTCAGAGCCTGGCCCAGGCTGCCCAGGGGGTTGTGGAGTCTCCTTCTGTGCAGACATTCCAACCCGCCTGGACACCTTCCTGTGTAACCTCATCTGGGTGTTCCTGCTCCATGGGGGGATTGCACTGGATGAGCTTTCCAGGGCCCTCCAACATTCTGGGATCCTGTGTGAAGACGTGGGCATCCCCCTAACTGCACCCTCCATCCTATTCACAGAATCCCAGAATTTCCCTAACTGGAAACTGCGTTTCTATTGATGAACAACAGAGCAGTAAGGAGGCAGAGTGCTAATACACCTTGAGGGCACTGATTAGAGAAGTCAGTGTTGTCACAGATTTATGCCAGACTTTGTTTCTTGGCCTACCTCTTATTTTACGCTCCTGTGGTTACACAGAAGCCTGGGGAGGCATTGCTGCTTCAAACACCCGCTGCTGAACACAGATTTTGCCCGAGTTCATGTGGTTTCATGGGTTTTAGCAGCAGTAAGTTTAGTCAAGCTCAGCTCCTCGCTCTTCCAGCTCATAGGGAATTTATCCCAAACCATTTCTTCCATGCCAAGAAATACATTAACCTTAGTCAGCAAGTGCGATGCTGTCAGAGACGACAGGTTGCTTCGTTCCTTACTCTTTGCCACAAAACAAGCAGCATGAAAACACATTTAGGCTGATACATTTTTCGGGCCTTTTACAATATGTACGCAGCTGCTTCAGTTGACAGAACTATTCAATAATTAAACACCAATGAACAAAAGCTTCATTTTTTATCATATACCCAAATTCAGCAAGCGTCAGCTTGGCTGGTGAGTGGTAATTCATCAAACTTCTCAACGTCCCTCTAGGTTTTAAGGTCATTCTCCTAAATATTAAGGGAGCTGAGGAAAAGATGCTTTGTGCCCTTTGCCGTACCTCTTGGTTGTACGTCTTGTTGATGACCGGCGCTGTCGTGATCCATTTCATTCTGGTAGCAAAACGAAGAGAAGACAACTGAAAAACACAGGTTGGAAGTAACTGAAACAGATATCGGCGAGGAGGGGATTTGCAGAGTCTCTTACTACTTAATCGCATCAGGTCCCAGAGCAGAGAAACACAAAAGCTGTTGAAGCGTAGGGAGCGGTAGAGGATTCTCATCCCAGGAGCATATTTTGTAGCGCTCGGTGGTTTCTACGTGATTAACCAGCTTCGGATGATGCTTTTGTCTCTTCTATTCTCTTTGTGCTGCCATCTCAAAATACCCACCGCCCTTCCTGAGCAAAGTAACACATCCTAACAACTCCCGAATCGCACAGCAACGCCCTTCAAGCTTAATTCCGGCGGTTGCTTTACCTTGAGAGTAAGGCCCCGCAGCTTGAAAATCCTCCTCTTGATGCAAATTATCGCAGCTATTTCCTCAGTAATATTGTATTTTTCTAGATGTTCTCAGAACACAAGCGGGAGGTGATAAGAACAACGCTCTGCCTTGAAGACGAACCCAGAAATGGTGCTTGTGTTCGCAATTTTTGCTACGTAAAACTTGCTCGGCAAAGAGCAAAGCGACTCCCTTCTCGTTACGTGATGCTCCGTCCAAACACGTTCTCGGAGCTCAACCAAAAATCATCATTAACACCGGCCAGGGTGCTCAGATTTTGTCTGCTCGGGCTTTATTTCCACTCATCTGTTTGCATCACAGCTGGTTTCTGAGCCTTTGAGATAAGACAAACTATCCAATATTTGCGATTCATGAGGCAGGACGTGTCTCTGGGGCTCCTGCCATAGCTCTCCAGAGACTGTTCTTTAAAATGAACTACGGCTAATTGCAAAAGTAGCAGGAAAAAGACTTGAATTCTGCAGAAATCAGTGCAACTTACAGTCTCTTCGACATGCACGGCCTCCCCACAGATATTTGCCACCAGGACAGTGTTGCAGTTTCCCCCTGGGAAAAATGTAACATAAAAATTAATAATATAACATGTTTTCTTTGCTGCTTCCTTTTCTGGAATGTATTATATCATGTGCTGAGTAAAGCAGAGAAAAAGCAGCGACAAAGAACACAGCCGGTTGGTCGCTGTCCCTCTGAAGTTCCCTCGGGAACGGAAACACGCTGGCACGGAACCACTCAAGAATAAAGGTAAATGGTGTTTCTCACGCAGCAACGACGCAGGAAGAAGTTGGGAATATAAACTGTAAAAGCTTGAAAGTGGGAAAACAGGAGTAGAGGATTTTAAAAGCCCTTGGCCTAAACCTAAGAGCGGGGAAGCCGGCAGGACAGTCGCTGCCCTTCCAAAGAGCAACACGACCTGGGACGGGGAGGTTGAGGTTGGATCTGGGAACAATTTCTTCCCCAAAGGGCTGTGGGGCATTGGAACAGGCTGCCCAGGGCAGTGCTGGAGTCACCAGCCCTGGAGGGCTGGACAGACGGACATGAGGTTCTCAGGACATGGTTTAGTGGCAGGGCTGGGGGATGCTTGCACTCGATGTTCAAGGTCTTTTCCAACCAAAATGATTCAGTGATTCCTGTGCCCACTGTTTTATTTGATGAGGAAAACCCGATCTCCTTTGAATAACAAATTAGCTCTGTGCATTTCTGTGTTATGGCCTTAAAACTAACAGTCAGGGAACTGCTGGAAAGAGTCCAGCATAGGGCAATAAAGATGCTGAAGGCCAATGGTACCTGGGGTGGGTTAGAAGGGGGTGGTCAGTAGGTCAGAGAGGTTCTCCTGCCCCTCTGCTCTGCCCTGGGGAGACCACACCTGGAATCTTGTGTCCAGCTGTGGCCCCTCAGTTCCAGCAGGACAGGGAACTGCTGCAGAGAGTCCAGCGCAGCCACCAAGATGCTGCAGGGAGTGGAGCATCTCCCGTGTGAGGAAAGGCTGAGGGAGCTGGGGCTCTGGAGCTGGACAAGAGGACACTGAGGGGGACTCATTGCTGGGGATCAGTATGGAAAGGGGCAGTGTCAGGAGGATGGAGCCAGGCTCTGCTGGTGACAACCAGGGACAGGACAAGGGGCAATGGGTGCAAACTGGAACACAGGACGTTCCGCTTAAATATGAGAAGCAACTTGTTTGGGGTGAGGGTGTCAGAGCCTGGCCCAGGCTGCCCAGGGGGTTGTGGAGTCTCCTTCTGTGCAGACATTCCAACCCGCCTGGACACCTTCCTGTGTAACCTCATCTGGGTGTTCCTGCTCCATGGGGGGATTGCACTGGATGAGCTTTCCAGGGCCCTTCCAACCCCTGACATTCTGGGATTCTGTGATATTCACCGAGATTTCCTAGAAATGCTTTGAGGCGGTTGTGATCAGCAGCTCTTACCCAGTGAGTCCTTGAGGACGTGGGTGAGCTTGCTCTGCCGGAATGGGACGTGGTCCCTCTTGGGATCCGCCAGGGCGATGACGATTTGCTCGAGGAACAACAGGGACTTGTTGATGTAGGCGGCTTCTTTCAGAACCTGCCCCTCCGACTGGAACCAAAGCAGAAGGCAAAGTTTCCACAACACGTATTTCTGGCTGAACCGCGGAAAAAGCACATTCCTTACTAGGGGTACAACTGCGAGGGTACAGAGCTAATAAACTCACCATCTAGAGCTTTGTTGAGTCTGAAAACAAGTTTTCAGAGACCTTTTTTTCATTACAAGACTACTATGATGTTCCACCGCAAAAGATACATTATGTATATTTGTCACAGGGCCCATGCGATTTCTATTTTGATTGATACGGAGTGTCACACGGGACCTGAGAAGGTTTCACTTGTTGAGCCCTGATGCTCTAAGAAGGTTTCAATAGTTTACCTGCTGCGACCACAAGTGGGGGATTTGCACTGTGGCTCGTGGAATGAAGAGAAAAATCAGCGTTTTTTTGAGAAATAATAGACTTAAATGAACTAATTGAGTCTGGGCTGGGTTGGGAGGCACTTGGGGTGGGAGTGAAATAGAGGTGAACTTGTAGAAATTATCAGGGGGAAACAACTGAGCACCCTCTGATGTGTTAATGGGACTTACAACTCATCACAGTCCCTCCTATTCACCACAGGCCGAATTCTGTGGAGGGGAAACACCATAATTTCACCTCCCGTGTGTTGATGGCTGCAATATCTCTTCCATTACTTACTCCAGTCTTGCCCAGTCGCTCTGAGCCTGCCAGATCGATTAAGTTGATTTTAGAGGTAATGCATTTGACATCTGAGAAAGCTCTGAAATGAGACTGAAGGGGCAAAGAATCTAAAATGTGTTTAGCAGGAAACAAGGCGGAAATACAGTCAGAACCAGCCACGTAAAACCCTCGGTCACTCGAGTCCCTTGGGAAAACCGCTGGAGCTCTTACCTCAATGTAAATAGTAAAGATGCAATGGGATCGGGATGAATTCTTATTCAGCGTGTGCTCCGCTATCACCCTGTTGGCGTCACCCTGTAAATGAAGCGAGAATTGAAAATATTATTCAACTGCAGCGGAAGAATAGAAAGAAATTAGACATACACAGGGTTAAACTAGAAAACCAAAGAGTGTTAAACATGTGTACGATCGCCACGAATTAGTGATGCCCGCTGATGGGAAGAGAAAAGCGACATTGAAAAAGATGTCGCAACCGCTTGTTTGGAGTGTGAGGGTATCACGGAGCGAAGCAGAAAAGGAAACGGAAGGTCCCACCGTGTAAAAATGCATTTGGCAACAGGTTTCACAGCCCAGGTCTCTAAGGACAATGACCAGGCGTCACTTGCATTTCTTGTGTTGAAAGATCTCAAGTTAAACTGAATTATCATCACCTTTGTACTCTTTATAAAGAAAATGGGAGCTCCTACGATCAGGACACCACAACCCCAGAGAAGCCAAAGATTTTAAGGGCACCAGATGGGAAGAATACGCTTCCAGCATCCAGAACCAATTAGTTATTTGCGTTTTCCTCATGATCTAAAGCAGCCACAAGAAGAAAGACGCAGGTGTAAGTCAGCAAACTCCTTCCCCAAAGTCAACCTGTTGGGGGAATGGCCCTGCTGTAAAAATCTGATTACGTGTGCCACGAGCAGCCCAAACTATCTGCCAAAGGTTGAATCGCAGGATCATTCTGCTTGGAAGAGACACTTAAAATCATCAAGTCGAGATGTCGCTGGTAACGCTCGTTTCTTGGAGCGTTGTGGATAGAACAGGCAGGTGTGTTTTTCACTGAGAAATTCCAGCGTCAGCTGGTGGCTCTAAAAGGATCCCAAATATTCTACGCTTGGTACTATGTCCCTCACTGACACTCTCACACGATAACCGGAGTAACGACAATGAGGCTTTTTGGCTGCCTGACATCCTGCTCTGCTGAAGGGGCTGGTATTTCACATAAATCTGCTGAAATTAAGGCAAATCCTGCGGTCCCCTTCGCTCTTTTGGTGCTGCTGTGCTCTCCAATGCTACTACACCCTGTGGTGTCACCCCAAAGAATTTCCTCCGTCACCTGTTGCTCAGGTGTACGTGAAAAACAGGGTTTAGTGCACTGGGAATTCTCTGTGCCAGGGATATTTTCTTTGCAAGAACGCGGCTGCAAAGTGTTACCAGTTCTAAAGGGAACAAAGAGGGTTGAACCTCCCTCCAGCCATCCCGGCCACCCCGCTCCTGCTTTACCACCACTAAGTATAACAACCAAAAGGGTAATATGTGGCTTTTCTTGCCTCCCAAAGGAGACTTAGAGCATCTTCCTCATCGCTCACGGGATGTATGGACAATCCCTTCACGTAAACGCCCTGCGGACAATCCACCACGGCCATCGGCGTGCCGCCCGGCCCGCTGCCCGTGGGGGACAGAAGGTCGAACATGGTCTCATTGTAGATCTCCAGGTAGGATATTCGCACGGTGACCAACGGATCAATGGACCGTGCGGTTGCTTTGAAGACCTAGACAAAGAGAAGAGAGTTTGTCAGCTTTGCTAGTTCACAAACACAACTATGAGTTATTTACGGTTTTCCAAAGAATATGTTCAAAATGTTAAAACGTTTTGACGCGTAACAGAGCTGATACAAGGGATGTCGTTATTTCTTCTCGCGTTCGGATCCAGTACCTGCTGTATCGCGCGGGGGATGATTCCGCGGTGCTTGTACTCAGTAGTCACTCCCGTCATCGTGTATGTTTTCCCAGCCCCCGTTTGCCCGTAGCACATTATTGTACCTAGAAAAGGGTCTGGAATTGTGACAGCTTGAAGCGCTTCCCCTCGCATCCTTAGCAGAACAAAGGACCTTGTCATGCCTTAGATGTCTGATTTTTGTTACTTCGGGAGGATAAGATGGTTGTGTAATCCCTTATCTTCCCCAAGGTGTTGTGTTTGGCGGAAGAGATAAATGGTTATGGTGTCAGGCACATTGTCAATTGTTGTGAAGGCCTCATGGCCTAATTGGAACAAGATCAACCATCAGTCGGACAACTAATTATCAGAAGAAACCATGAACCAACAGCTACCCCTGATGGGCAAGACTTCTGCTCAGTACTGTCATCGTTCCCCTAGTTTGAAGACCCCAGACCCATTTCTAGAAGAGTCTTCCTGATTAGTACGAAGAGCGAAACAGGAGATGAACCACCCCCATGTAACTGAACTGGGTTATAAAATGACCCCGTGCGCGGCGTCAGGTTGTGACGAGTATGAGCTGCACAGAGTGACCCAAATCTTCACCATGACCACCCTCCCTTCACCAGACATCGCTGGATCCACAACCTGTGCACTGGTGATATCTTACTCTCTTCCTCTCTCATATCTTAGTTTATATCTTACTTTCTTTCTCATATCTTAGTTTTCCTTCTCTCTCTTTTCCTTTTTCTTGAACATAAAAACGTAGCATCATTTTAAGTTCCGTTGTTAAAGTCTTAAGTTTAGTGTTATAGTCACTAATCGTTGCCAATCCACCGTTTGTAGGACGACTTATCAATGTATTGATAAGTTTGGTGATATTATGCTTTCGCCAAGTCACTAATTGCTGTAATTTGCATCCCGCCACGCACTTTTATCCAATTAATAATTGAGTTGGACCCCTGGAGTGATTGTCTATCGTTCACTTCGCATAACCATGCAGAATTACCCCAGAGTTAACCCACACCTGATCTCATCTGCTGATCGGGGCACGTGTCGCGTTCAGAGCGAACTCACCCCCATCCCATCTGTTGGGCCGGGACAAGAATAAACTCAGGAAGGAATCCCTGCTTTCCTCAAATTAACCATCAAAAGGATCTCTCCCTTGGTCGTCAAAATCATCAAAACAGCGACAAATTACCATTATAGCCGCTTAAAGCTTCAGACACCAGTTTCTGCGCCACGGTCTCGTAAGCCAGTTCCTGGGAGGTGTTGTGGAGGACGCCGTCCAGCCGAAAGGACCAGTCCGTCTGCGTGTTGTTCACAACTCCCTTCCTCGCGTCCTTTTTGATGTATATATTGACACTCTGAAAGCCAAAAAGAGATGAGGAGCGCTTCAATAACCACAGGGCTTCAGCAGTTATTGACTGAAAAGAAAACACCCACTGAAGACGATACCACGGGGAGACTGGAATCATGGTTACCACCAGGAATTCCTCAAGGGTTGCTCAGTCTCACTCTTTTTGAGGATTTTCTGTATCCAAACAAGTACATTTTCCACGGCCACTCTTGCTGATACAAACCACAAGCGCGGAGGAGAACAGCGAGCAGGAACGCGTGAGTCAACGTGCACCAAAACGTTACGCGCAGCCTTAAGGCGCAGCAGGATTCTGCATTTCTGTGGGCAAAACTGGAACCAAATCCCAAACCTGTCACACACGCAAGGGCTTTACCTTGTTGTCTGGCCCAAACTTGATCATATCTTGAGCAAAATTGGCTGTTGGCTTCACTCGCACAAATGTGTGGACTCTTCCTACTGCATCCATTCTAACTAGAGGGGGCAAAAAGGGAAAAGTCAACTATGTTGCACTCCTGAAATCAAATGTAATGTTATGAAAATTAAGATACAGAGGAGTCAAGTTTGAAGATAAAGTGTTAACAAAAGCTCAGCTGCGGTTTCAAACGCTTATTAAGAACAATTGTGGGCAAACAGTTGCTGAAAGTTCATTCCAGGCTTGTCCTGTTGCAAAAACTCCACGTGTCAAAAGAGAAACGTCTTTCTGATGGCGATTTCCTCGTGTCTCTGATTCTGTATCATTTTTGACAACACAACCTTTTCTCCTCCGAGCTTTGCAAAGCCAAAGAGGTGCAGGAATAGGAGATGGGTTTTGTCTGGTGTTTTCCACATGCGAACGAACACACTGTTTTGCAACACCAGTTCATCCAGAACCGTTTCCAGCTTCTGAGGCTTTAAGTAAGACCTAAGTAAGTAGGTTAAACCAAGACTAAAGGAGCACACTGATATTTGCAGCGCTCAGAGCAGCAATTACCCTGTTTACAGTCCGCATTGAACAGGCATTTTTATAATCTCTCCTGATGTAAAAATATTTTAAGGTGTCTAAGGAACACCTGGTCTTCAAGTTTCTGAAGAAGAAACATTATGTGCCTTCGAGTTTCAGACACAACCTTTTGCATTTCTTGTATATTAAGTATCTTTCTTTGCGATCTCTCTGTTGCTTTATCTACTGGGACTGCTCAAGAAAGAAACGCAGGGGTGTGAGCTGAACCAAGACTTTAAAACACGGTGAGGATTTCAATGAGTACCTTGGTGCCTCGTCCTTCTAGACAACACGACACCCGCTGTAGAATCCAAACCAGTGCGAGGTTTCTGTGACCATAATCTCTCCCGTACTGGAGACAGTTGTCAATGAAACAACCTGTGAAAAAGCAGGGTGATAAAGAAGGGCACGGCTGTCACCGTAAGGATTAAATGACACGCAGAGAAAGCTGCCTAAACACTTGCCAGCGCTGCATTAAAAAAGGCAGGAGCAACACGGAGGAAATTAAAACAAAGATGGAGTTTTACGGCATGGAAACGCTCCTCGTCTGGTTATCGGGGTTGTTAGAGATGACAAAACTCTTCTGCACAAATACATATAATCCAAACTGGGCCTTTTTTACAATCATTGAGGGTGGAAAAGATGCTTAATATCGAATCCAAGTGTTAAGCTGATTTCTGCAAAGCTGCAGCAAGAAGCACAGAAGAAATAAGGGAAAACTTTAGGCAAAAACTCTCGTGTTAATCAGAGTATAAATTCAGAACAATGGAACTTCCCTCGCTGCAACAATGGCCATTGTTCAGTGTCAGGAGACAGCAATTCCTCTAGAAAGTATTTACTTTTGTTAGAAAATGGGAAGGAAAGAGGGAAACACCACCAGCGTGGAGACCAAAAGCTCTCCAGCTCGTTAGCAGCACCTCAAGCATCCAACCAAGCTGATTATTAATTGAGGTTTTGGGTCTGCAATTTTAACCAAAGAAAACTCGCTATTTATTGCTGGCCAAAAACGTTTCACGGCTAAACCATCTTCCCCAGACTGAAAAATAAACATCAAAATGGCAAGAGTGAGAATTGTCGTGACCTTCGCTTGTTGTTCAGCAGCGGTAACGTAAACCGAGCAAAGCGAATGGCAGTTCACAGCTCGGGCCGCTGGTTGGGAAGCTCTTTAGGACAAGGTGCCAAACCCAAGTTCCTTGGTCGCTCCTTATACAGCAGCCAAAGCCAGCAGGACTGCCCTGGTCATTAGTCTCAAGACTAATGGGTTATTTTTGCTCGTAATTAAGGCAAAACACTTATCTCTGCAACGGGCAGAGGCCAACGTGCCCTTAGTGCCAAAGGGAAGTTTTAGGTGAGGATTTAGGGGCTGATTGGCACAGAAACGTGTGCGCAGAGCAGTGGAACATGGGGTTTGGTTCTGCCTGGGAGATTTCAGCTTATACACTGCGGATGGACATTTGGGGCCAAATCTAAAAACTGGGGAGGGGAGGCAAAACTGCAGCACCTGGAACTGAAACTGCAGGGATGCTTTGAGTTGAACCCACCCAGTCAAACAAAATAGAATCACAGAATTATTTTGATTGGAAAAGACCCTCAGGATCATCAAGTCCAAGCGTTACCCCACCCCGGCACTGCCCCATGTCCTGAGAACCTCATGTCCGCCTGTCCAGCCCTCCAGGGATGGTGACTCCAGCACTGCCCTGGGCAGCCTGTTCCAATGCCCCACAGCCCTTTGGGGAAGAAATTGTTCCCACATCCAACCTCAACCTCCCCTGGCGCAACTTGAGGCCGTTTCTTTGTGTCCCTGTCTCCCCTCAGCTCCTGTTCTCCAGCTGAACCCCCAGGTCCCTCAGCCGCTCCATCACACTTGTGCTCCAGCCCCTCACCAGCTCCGTTCCCTTCTCTGCACTCGCTCCAGCATCTCAAGGCCTTTCTTGGTGTGAGGGGCCTAAAACTGCCCCCAGGTGATCTGAGAGGGGGCTGTGGTGACACGGGAAGGATCACCCGTGTTTTACCAGACCTGGGCGGGTGGAGATGGTGAGGAGAGAAGATCTGGAGGAGACGAGGCTGGGGGCAGAGAGCAAGGCCTGTGGAGACACCGCCTGAGGTGGGAAATAAACCCTGGGGGAGGAGAATCACAGAACCCCAGGCTGGTTGGGTTGAAGGTCCCTCTGTAGATCCCCCAGCCCACCTGCTCATGCAGGGTCACAGAGCAGATCACACAGGGTCACCAGAGCAGATCACACGGGGTCACAGGGCAGATCACACAGGGTCACACAGCAGATCACATGGGGTCACAGAGCAGATCACACGGGGTCACAGAGCAGATCACACAGGGTCACACAGCAGATCACATGGGGTCACAGAGCAGATCACACAGGTGGGTCCAGGCGGGTTTGAATGTCCCAGAGCAGGAGACTCCACAGCCGCTCTGGGCAGCCTGGGCCAGGCTCTGGCACCTCCCAGCAAACAAGTTTCTGCTCATGTTCAGATGGAGCCTCCTGTGTTCCAGTATGTGCCCGTTGCCCCTCACCCTGGCGCTGGGCACCATGAACAGAGTCTGGTCCACCCTCTGACACCCACCCTGAGCTATTGATCCATTGATCACATCCCCCTCAGCCTTCAGAACAAGACCCTGAGGACAGGAAGGAACCTTGAGGAGGGGGACGGGGCCTGAGGGGCTGTTGCGGCCCGTGGGGACAACGGGAGGCGGGTCACGCCAAGGCCCTGAGGAGGGGGCGATGCCCCGGCCCTCACGTACCTGCGCCCCCGCCTCGGCCGGGCCCGGGCGAACCGGAGCCGCCGCGGCCCTTGGGGATGTGTACGCCGTTGCCATGGCGCCGGCCACTTCCGGCTTCTCCCGGAAGCGGAGGGAGGTGGAGACGGAAGCGGGGGCGGCTGCGAGGGCCGCGCTACGGCGGCCGGGCGGGGACAAGGCGCGGGGGAGGCGAAGGGCGGCCGGGAAGATGCTGGAGGCGGCGGCGGCCGAGCCGGAGCTGGACCCCGAGGATTTGGTGCATTTCTCGGTGGGCGATTTGCCCAGCCGGGGGTACGGCGTGATGGGCGAGATCCGGCGGCAGGGGAAGCTCTGCGATGTCACCCTCAAGGTGCGGCCCGGCCCGGCCCGGGGGGAAATGGGGGGACCCGGGGGGCCCGGGGGCTGAGGGACCCCCGGGACTGTGATGGGGACACGGAGGGACAGGGTGTTTGCGGGGGGGACAAGGGGGAAGCGGAGAGTCCATTTGGGGGGTGAGGGAGGAGCTGAGGGTCCCCTTGGTCCTTTTGGTGGGGGGACAAGGAGGGGAGCAGGGGCTCCTTGGGTGGGGAGTAAGGGGGAGCAAAGAGTCAATTTGGGGGGAATAAGGGGCAGCTGAGGGTCCCTTTGGGGGATACGGAGGGTGCTGAGGCCCCCCCAGCCCTTTTGGTGGGGAGAAGGTGAAGCCGAGGGTCCTTTTTGGGGGATAAGGGGGAGCCCTTTTTCTGGGGGACAAGTGGGCAGCAAAGGGTCCCTTTGATGGGCAATAAGGGGGAGCAGAGGGTCCCTTTGTGAGGGGGCAGCTGAGGGTCCCCCCAGCCCCTTTGGTGGGGATAAGGGGGGGCAAAGGGTCCGTTTGGGTGGGTAAGGGGGGAGCTGAGGGCCTCCCCAACCCTTTTGGTGGGGAGAAGAAAGCAAGTGGGGTCCATTTGGGTTGTTTCGATGGGGGGTAAGAGGGAGCTGAGGGTCCCTTTGGGGGGCAAGGGGGGAGCAGAGGGCCCCACACAACCCTTTTGGTGGGGAGAAAGGGGAGCTGAGGGTCCCTTTGGGGGGCAAGGGGGGAGCTGAGGGCCCCACCAACCTTTTTGGTGGGGAGGAGGAGGCAGCTGGAGTCCCTCTGGCTGTTTTTGGTGGGGGAACAGGAGAGGAGCAGAGTGTCCCTTTGATGGGGGTAATGGGGGAGCTCAGGGTCCCTTTGGGGGTGATAAGGGGGCAGCTGAGCCCCCCCTAGTCCCTTTGGTGGGGACAAGGGGAAGCTGAGGGTCCCTTTGGGGGATATGAGGGGAGCTGAGCCCCCCCTGTCCCTTCAGTGATGAGAAGGGGGAGCTGCGAGTCTCCCCTTCCCATGGCTCCCCCTTGGTGGGGAATCAGGGGGTGTTGGGGCTCCCCAGACATTTGGGGGGGCTCTGTGAGGGGCTCTTGGCAGTGAGCGGGGTGCTGAGCACCCCTGAAACAAAGTGTGAGCTGGGATGGGTTGGTGACACCCGGTCCCCGACGCTCCCCCAGGTGGGAGATGGATCCTCTTCACCCTTGGAGCCGTCGTGGTGTTTCCAGCAGCCACGGAGAGCGATTCACTAAAATATCTTGTTTTGAGAGGAAAAGGGGCACCCTGGACCCCCCATTTTGGTGGTGATCCCAACACTGAGTGGTTTGGGAGGTGACACTATGGGTGAGGTTGGTGCCAGTTTATGGACCAACCTCTGCCCCAAACCATGGGAGGAGAGTCTGTTTTCCCTAGGAAACCTTTATCTTTTTAAGAACGTCGCTTCTTTACGCCAAATAAATAATCGGTAGCGTCGGTAAATGCTCAGGACGGTGTCGCTGGGGCTGGGGGGCTCTGAGGTGAGCGGGAGGTGCTGGAACCCTCCAGCGCAGGAGCTGACGGGAGGGAGGTTGTCGTGGGTGCGACGTGTCATGGGCGCGACGTGCAAACTCCCAAGGATTAGTTGAGTCATTCCAGAATGAGCTCGCGAGTTTAATTAAATGTGAAGGTGTTTCCCAGCCTACTCATACTTAAGAGTTTTCACCTGATGAAGAAGGAGATGGGGAGGGTTGTGCCTGTGGTGGGGACGCGTGATTGGGGTTCAGCCCGGGGCTGCTTAATCCTGTAGATCAGCTGTGACTAATGTGCAGGTTAAAATCATAGAATCATTGAATAGTTTTGGTTGGAAAAGCCCCTCAAGATCATGGAGTCCAGCTGTTAACCCACCCCAGCACTGCCCCATGTCCTGAGAACCTCATGTCCGTCTGTCCAGCCCTGCAGGGCTGGTGACTCCAGCACTGCCCTGGGCAGCCTGTTCCAATGCCCCACAGCCCTTTGGGGAAGAAATTGTTCCCACATCCAACCTCAACCTCCCCTGGCGCAACTTGAGGCCGTTTCTTTGTGTCCCTGTCTCCCCTCAGCTCCTGTTCTCCAGCTGAACCCCCCAGGTCCCTCAGCCGCTCCATCACACTTGTGCTCCAGACCCTTCACTGTTCTGGTGCTTTCCAACCATCTTCTAGTTGAGTCCAACCCCTGGTGGTCCTTGACTTGGTCAATCCACGTTTCTACATCTTCCTCTTGTGTCACCTATCACAGCATCCGCCTCTTGTCCATGTCCCTCTTGTCCTTGAGCTCGTCCTCTCCGACCTCCAGCCACCTCCCTCCATCCCCTGCGTGTCAGGAAGGTCCATGCTTTGCCTTGGAGAAGACAATCCTTGACAGTCAACCATCTCTCCAGGGCTTTATCCCATCAGACTCTTCCAAGAGCTCCTGAAGAGCCCAAATTCTTCTCTCTCGAGGTCTCCAGGGTCGCCCCAGGTCCCTCAGCCGCTCCATCACACTTGTGCTCCAGCCCCTCACCAGCTCCGTTCCCTTCTCTCCGCTCGCTCCAGCACCTCAAGGCCTTTCTTGGCGTGAGGGGCCCAAAACTGCCCCCAGGACTTGAGGTTTGGCCTCCCCAGTGCCCAGCACAGGGGAAAATGCTCGTTGGGAAGATCTTTGCCATGTGCAGATCCCCCTTGGCAGAGCTTGGACCTTCCCTGACGTGGTATTTGTGACCATCTGCGCCATAACCTGGGGGAATTCTGCGACAAAACTGGTTTGTGATGGAAAGTGCCATTTCATTAGGATTAAACGTGATGTTATCACGGTGACTTCATGTTGCAGAAGAAGATTTCCACATCATGCACGTCCCACATCCCCAAAATCGCGGTGTTGACCCTGCTGTGGGTCCCCATGCTGCTCTACAGTGTCCGGAGGGAGAAAATAGTGACAAGGTGTAGAACCCCGTCCTTATCTCGGACAAATAACTGACCGTTGTCCCGCAAAACTCTCCTGAAGAAGTTTTCCTATGGATTTACCATAGCAAAGTGCTTTTTTTAACCTTATTTATCTCCCTTTGTGTCTCTTTTATGGGGCCACTCGTGCGGGCTGAAGGAGCTCGGCTGCTTTACCAGGGCGCCGCGTCGGCCTCGCTTTCTTTATTCCATTTATTATATTAGATTAACCAACCTAATATTAGATTTCATTTCGGGGGCTATTTCTATGTGAGGAGGGTGCAGAGCCTTTCATCCCTACGAAGTTCAAAATATATTAAGCAAAATGTCTCTGTTGGTCTTAAACCGAGTCTTAACTTTGTCCGCCGACCGGTTGATTCTTTATTAGGGTCAACAAAATCGACTGGTGCCAAGAGCCCTGTTTTCCCTCATACACACACACCATCCCAAGCACTTTATTCCTTCGATTCCTCTTGTCGCACTGAGTCGCCGTGTCAAAATATCCCCTGTTTCTATCACTTCTGCCTCCCGACCGCGGATTTCTCGGTCCTGTGGCGACTGAATTAACACCGCCCACTGAATATTTGAGCAGTAGTTTTCCTTCGCTGGGATTCAGAGGTGGTTTTTAATCATTTAAACCACCTCAAGCACAGCTGACGTGAGCGCTGTAAATCCGGTGCGGTGCAGAAGGAGCCTGGAAAGCGAGTCGTCAATCAGCATTTGAACAATTCCCACCCAAAATCAAGGTAGGAAAGCACCGAGAAGCGTTCAACGTCAATGCTTGGGGATCGAGAAGCGTTCAACGTCAATGCTCGGGGATCGAGAAGCATTCAATGTCAATGCTTGGGGATCGGGAAGCGTCTAACGTCAATGCTTGGAGATCGAGAAGCATTCAATATCAATGCTTGGGGATCGGGAAGCATCTAACGTCAATGCTTGGGGATCGGGAAGCATCTAATGTCAATGCTCGGGGATCGGGAAGCGTTCAACGTCAATGATCGGGGATCGGGAAGCGTTCAACGTCAATGCTTGGGGATCGGGAAGCATCTAACGTCAATGCTCGGGGATCGAGAAGCATCTAACGTCAATGCTTGGGGATCGGGAAGCATCTAACGTCGATGCTTGGGGATCGGGAAGCGTTCAACGTCAATGCTCGGGGATCGGGAAGCATCTAACGTCAATGCTCGGGGATCGGGAAGCATCTAACGTCAATGCTCGGGGATCGGGAAGCGTTCAACGTCAATGCTCGGGGATCGGGAAGCATCTAACGTCAATGCTCGGGGATCGGGAAGCATCTAACGTCAATGCTCGGGGATCGGGAAGCGTTCAACGTCAATGCTCGGGGATCGGGAAGCGTTCAACGTCAATGCTCGGGGATCGAGAAGCGTTCAACGTCAATGCTCGGGGATCGAGAAGCGTTCAACGTCAATGCTCGGGGATCGGGAAGCGTTCAACGTCAATGCTCGGGGATTGAGAAGCCTTCATCGTCAATGCTCGGCGATGGAGACGCCTTCATCATCAATGCTCGGGAGTCCTTGTGGGTCCTGATGCCTCTTGCACCACTGAGTGCATTCGTTGCTGGTTTTTCACACCTAAATCTTTTAGGTTCTCACCTCTATAAAGAGAAAAATAGGTTATATACAAGTTAAAAAAAGCTGCCAAACGCTGTTTTGGACCTAAACTTGGATTCCTCTTGCTGTGAGCAGGGTTCAGACTCCCAAAATGGGAACAAACAGCATCAAAATGGGAACAAGCCGTGTTTTTGCAGCGTGGTTCAGGTTTTTATTGGCCTCTTTAGCTGTATCGACATTGGGCTCAACGGCCGTAAATGATCCTCCCAGCCCGCTGAAATGTTTGCTGTACAAACAGGGCTCAAATTATTAGGAAGCGTCGCTACTCTCGTTTGTTTGTTTTAATTATTCCCCTCGTAAAGCCGGGCGAGCGTTCATTGAGTCAACAGGAGGGGCAGAATTTGTTCTCCTGTCTTCGACGTCACTCTGGGTTTAAATGCGATTAAAACCAAGAAGTTGCTGATTTAAGTGTCTCCCTCAGAGCTGAGATTATCCAGACCTGGGCTATAGATTTGAAAAGTCCTTTTCTAATGCTGTCTCTTAAATGACTGCGGGTCAGAGCTCCTCTTGAAGACGTCCCATCGCAAGCGTCTTTCCTTTGGTGATGCTGCGAAGCGTTTACTTACAGAATCATTTGAGGATGATTTGGGAGCAACGAAGGGGAATAAACTGGTGTGAGGAGGGAAACGATGGGACGCACCTTGTCCTGTGGTTACTTCGTTTTCCTTTGGTGAAATTGGGATTTTTTGCTTAGTTGAGGCAAATTGCTGCTGCTTTTCTTCTTTTGGGATCGCGTCTCAGCAAAGTGTAGAGATGGTTCAAATGTAATGTGCTGAGCGTCTCCAGCAAGAACCGCAGCGAGATCTCGTTGCTGTGTTATCATATTTACTGGATTTTTTTGGATTAAATCAGTGAGGTTTCATTTTTTATTGATAGTTTTTCTCCCCAGGAGCTGGATATAAAGCGTTTTCTTTCAGGCTCCCTTCACATAAGATTTTGGGGTTATTTTCCATCCACCGGGCGCTACTCTGCTTATCCTCAAGGTTCTTTTTTCCCCAGAGCATTTCACCCATAACATCATCTTCTGTCTAAACGTGTAATTCTGCCGTTGATTTTACCTTATTAATAAAAATCAATTAGCTTTTCGCTAAGCTCCCTGGGTGGGAAAAGCTCTGCAGTATGGATTTGGTCCCTCATTGGTTTTGGCGATAGCACAGCAGAACCTTCCCCACTTATTCGATGCTTATTTCACAAATAAATTCCGCGAAGAATTTCAGTTCACCGAAAAATACAGGTTTGGGGGTATCAGTCCCTGATCTGGAGACCCCGATCTGCTTTTTAATTGCAGAAAAGAAGCTGCTCAGTATTTATGTTCTTCCTGAGCGTTGTTTTTGTGAAGACAAATATCCTCTCGAGATGAAAGCTGATTTAGTCTCTGCTTTAGTCTGAGCTTTAGGCCAAGGAATGGGCACTCTGTGGGAGCACAGCAGCAGCTTCTGGAAGCTTCTGGATTCCGTCAAACAGGGAAGCAACACTTGTTGTGGTTTTTTATTGATAAATTTAAGATTGTTATAGCTCTTGCTTGCTGCGATGGGAGAGCCGTGTGCCGGGCTTGTATATCATAGAACATCTGCCTTGTAAGGCAATAACTTTAGGACTTATCTCACAATTCAGGTCCTGATTTAAGTCAGAACCTCAACCCTCACAATCAGTAGCTTTTGTCTGTCGACCATTTGCGTGTCATAGAACGTCCCGAGCTGGAGGGACCCGTCGAGTCCAGCTCCCGTCCCTGCATTGACAACCCCACAGGTCACACCGTGTGTCTGAGGACGGTGTTCAGTCTCTTCTTGAACACTGTCAGGTTGGGGCTGTGACACCTCCCTGGGAGCCTGTTCAGTGTCCAGCACCTCTGGGTGAAGAACCTTTTCCCCATGTCCCACTGACCCCCCGGCACATCTGCTGCCGTTCCCTGGGCTCTGTCACTGTCACAGAGCAGAGCTCACCCTGCCCCTCCTGCTCCTGCTGAGGAAGCTGTAGACCATGATGAGGTCTCCTCTCAGTCTTCTCCTCTCCAGGCGGAACAAACCCAGTGATTTCAGCCACTCCTCATACACTCTAAACCCTTCACCAACTTCGCAGCCTCTTCTGGATGCTCTCCCGTAGCTTTATCTCCTTTTTATCCTGTGTCCCCAGCCCTGCACACGGTGAATCACAGAATCCCAGAGTGTCAGGGGTTGGAAGGGCCCTGGAAAGCTCACCCAGTGCAATCCCCCCATGGAGCAGGAACACCCAGATGAGGTTACACAGGAAGGTGTCCAGGCGGGTTGGAATGTCTGCACAGAAGGAGACTCCACAACCCCCTGGGCAGCCTGGGCCAGGCTCTGCCACCCTCACCCCAACAAGTTGCTTCTCATATTCAAGTGGAACCTCCTGTGTTCCAGTTTGCACCCATTGCCCCTTGTCCTACCACTGGTTGTCAATGCTGCAGGTGAGGCCGAGCAGAGCAGGACAATCCCGTCCCTGCCTGCGCTGTGCTGGATGCACCAGGACACGGGTCCCTCTTGGTGCCACGGACACTGTTGGCTCATGTTCAACTTGCCATCGACCAGAACCCCCAGATCCCTCTCCACGGAGCTGCGCTCCAGCCTCTTGTCCCCAGTCTGTCTGTACAGCCGGGGTTGCCGTGTCCTGGACGCAAAATCCACCACTTGTTCTTGTTGAACTTCACGCGGTTGGTGATCACCCAGTTCTCCAGTTTGTCCAGATCCCTCTTCAGGGCCTCTCTGCCCTCCACAGCTCCCCACAAGTTTGTATCATCAGCAGACTTACCAATTAATCCCTCAAATGACTTTAAGTCATTTATAAAGTCATTGAGGAGCGCTGGCCCCTGTGGAACCCACCAGCCACCTCGGTCAAAAGACAAAACTTTGTGCCTTTCGGAATCCTCAAAAAGCAAAATTAACGTGAGCTCCTCTTATCGCTGCTGCTCCTCGTTTGGTTTTTGAACTGCTCCAGTGCTGTATTTCCACGACTAATTAGAAAAGTCTCTTTAAAAAACAAATAATCCGAGCCTGGCAAGTTAAAAGATCCCCAAGCTGTGGAGAAGTGATGTTATTTATGTCATGTACACTCTGAATTCGGCTGATGGTTGATAGTGGCTTTTCTCCCCTTTTAATCGCAGGGGGGGTTTCTGAGTTAACTCCAAGTTCTCCAAACTTGAGCAGATCCAGCCCAGGAGGAGCCTCCCTGTGTCCCATCGGGCAGAGAATTGGAATTCCAGGCGGCTCTGTGCAGAATTTCTGTGGGAATTTCCTCCCTTATATCAAAGATGAGTGGTTTTAGT
Organism: Nesoenas mayeri; assembly: GCF_963082525.1. Taxonomy (NCBI): domain Eukaryota; kingdom Metazoa; phylum Chordata; class Aves; order Columbiformes; family Columbidae; genus Nesoenas; species Nesoenas mayeri. The sequence goes on from NC_137543.1 coordinate 163,305,810, forward strand.
GCCTTATGAAGACGTTAAACCCGAAGCATTAGCAGAAACCACACATTTAAGACATGTAGATGTGGTTCTTGGGGACGTGGTTTAGTAACAGCACTGGGTTAACCGTTGGTCTTGATTTTTAAGGTCTTTTCCAACCAAAATGATTCTGTGATTCCATTCTGTGATCAACAGGACTCTAATTAGTCTAGACTGGGACATCTGACTTAATGGGTCGGTCTTTTGGGTTCAGACGCGTCGAGTTGGGTCAAAACTGTTTCGCGTCTCGTCTGGCTGCTGTTTTGGGTGGGAAGAGGCTGAATTTTGATACCAGATCTCTTAAACTTTCCCGTTCCGTCATTTTCTACCTGGCTTAATTTCTCCTCCGGCCTCTCTGAGACTTGAGATCTTTGCAGCGCAGAACTCCAGCGACTTCTCACCAGCGTGAAAACAATCGATCCTTTATTCCACCTACCCCGTTTTTCTGCGCAGAAAGCGTCGTCATACCCTGGAACTTGAAACGTTTTAGTGGACGTGGGGGCGTGAGGGAGAGCGGGAGTTTTGTTATCGCTCTAGAGGACGCGTTGGAGGAGAATCCTGTGGTGTTCGCACTCAGGATGATTTGTTTTGTTCTTGTTTCTGGTAAACAGCATCTTGTGCCTTAAAAGAAAAGTAATATATTGTAAAATAACTCATCCTTGAGTAAAGGTGGAAATCATCTGAAAATAAGCTGTTTAACTCAGGCTATGAAAGGGGCGACCCTGCCTGAAGGATTTAAACTTCTTCCCAGCGAGCTCGATGATGTGGAGATGACACCAAGTTGAGAGGGAGTGTGGAGCTGCTGGAAGGCAGGAGGCTCTGCAGGGGGATCTGGATAGACTGGAAAAATGGGCCCATTCCAATGGGATGAAGGGCACAAGGGCAAGTGCCGGGTCCTGCGCTTTGGCCACAACAACCCCCTGCAGTGCTCCAGGCTGGCACAGAGTGGCAGAAAGGGACCTGGGGGACTAATGGACAGGAAGCTCAACATGAGCCAACAGTGTGCCCAGGTGGCCAAGAAGGCCAATGGTGTCCTGTCCTGTATCCAAATGAGCGTGGTCAGCAGGACAGGGGCAGTGATCCTTCCCCTGTGCTCTGCACTGGGGAGGCCACACCTGGAGTGTTGTGTTCAGTTCTGGGCCCTCAGCTCAGGAAAGAGATTGAAGTGCTGGAGGGTCCAGAGAAGAGCAACAAGACTGGGGAAGGGACTTGAGCACAAGCCCTATGGGGAGAGGCTGAGGGAGCTGGGCTTGTTCAGTCTGGAGAAGAGGAGGCTCAGAGCTGAGCTCAGCACTCTCTAGAACCACCTGAAGGGCAGTTCTAGCCAGGTGGGGATTGGGCTCTTCTCCCAGGCATCAGCAATAGGACAAGGGGCCATGGGCTTCAGCTCTGCCAGGGGAAATTGAGGCTGGAGATTAGGAAGCAATTCTGTGCAGAGAGTGGTCAGGCATTGGAATGGCTGCCCAGGGAGGTGCTGGACTCACCGGCCTGGAGGTTTTTAAACTGAGATTGGCCATGGCACTTAGTGCCATGATCTGGTCAGTGGGCTGGAGTTGGACCAAGGCTTGGACTGGATGAGCTCTGAGGTCTTTTCCAACCCACTCCATTCTGGGATTCTGTGAGATTCTTGGTTTATTTCTCTCTTTTGCTGCTTGTATTAACAGCTAGTTCCAGCTGGGTGATGGGGATGGAGGTTTTTAAACTCAGATTGGACATGGCACTTAGTGCCATGATCTAATAAATGGACTAGAGTTGGACCAAGGGTTGGACTCGATGATCTCTGAGGTCTTTTCCAGCCCAGTCGATTATGTGAATCTGTGATTCTGTGAATTTGTGGCGGTTTCATTTGCGCCTGCAGACTGACCTGAACCCAGAGCTCAAAAGAGAAACGCGCTGATTCGCAGTTCGCTCTGAGCTAAAATAGAAAGGCAAAGCATTAGTTTGACATAATTCTTGCACATGTACGGAGGGGGCAGCCGGTTCCAAAGGCCAAATTCCGCTTGAAAATCAAAACAGGAACCTGGCTGCACTTAGTGAGGACAAAAATGGGGTTTTTCTCAACCAGAAAAAGCTTTTTCTATATATATTTGTTAACATTCTGCCGGTACTTGATGGCTTTTGGACACGAGGGGGTGGGATGATGCCAAGAAGTTCACAAGCTCGTTTTACTGTTACATTAGGTGAGCGTAGGTGACTCCAGCGGGGTGTTTATTGGGTCAGAGGAAAGGAAGATCACTTGGCTTTTGGAATCGGAAGATGCTCAGATGAACCAAGGGGACATGTGCTACATGGAAACATTTGTCACCTTCTACAGGGAAACTTGTATTTTCCATCGCCTGCGGCAAGCGATTTAGTTGTTCCTCCAGGATTTGCCATGAAGTGTTGATGGTATGAACATAATGACGGCTTCTAGACCTGAGATCCTGATTGATAAACCTCCCTGAGGGCTCTGGATCATTACGGGAGTTTAAAAACAAACAAAAGCCACAAGGAACTGGGGTTGTTGTTGTCGTCTGGTACCAGGACATTGTGTTGGTGGCGATGGCTCTTGGCTGGTGCAGCTCCCTGGATCTCGCTGGTGTCCCATCCTTCCTCTGCTACGATGGCAGAAAATTATTCCTAATTATTATTTTACAGCTTATTTCCTTTTTATTTCCCGGAACGGGAAGCAATTGGGAACTACATGGCCACAGTTTCTCTCTTCAGGTAACCAAAGCCAATTCTGCTCAGTTCAAACCCTCCCTTGCCCACACAGGGTCGTCCCCAGCGCCGTTAATTTGTTAAACGGGGTTAATTTGTTAAACGGAGGTGAAACGCTTCCCTTACCAAAGGGAACAACCATGTCCCTCGGAAACCAGAGAGCAGGTATCTCATCCCTGACACGGTTTGGACTTGGAGCAGAATAATTTCATGTGGTTTTGATCCCTTTCTGCTTTTCATAGGGAGAAACGCGGGGAGCGGAGCTGCAGTTTCATATATGAATCCGTCAGAGAGGCAAGGTCAAAATCTCACTGTTATTTGTATTACAATTGCAATCCCATTTCATAGTAGTCAACCGTCCCTTGGAATTCTTAAAAGAACAGTAAGCAGCGTAAAACACAGAGTAATTAGAGATGCAGTCAGAGCAATTAAGGCAGTTAAAGAGAGTAAACCTGATGTACAGTCTTCTCTGGTTGTCTCTGGATGCTGTTTCTACTAAAGGAGAAATCTATTAAACTTGTGGCATATGTTGTTTAATGAAGAGGATTCTGGAGTGTTTTCCACTTAGAAAAAGAAAAGGTGGTTGCCTCTGTTTAAAGTCTTTGCTCATCCTCACAGGCAAGAAACAACAAGGCATGGGGTGGGATTTCTGAGGAGTTAATATCCCAAGGAGCAGTGACTTTACAACGTTAAACCGCAGCGTAGCAGATCACCAGGTTCCCCTTAAATAGAACGGTGTATTTTAGCCATCGAGCATTAGCAAATCATTCCCTTGGAAAGAAACATAAGATTCACTGGCTTCAAAAGGCTCTTGCTGGAGCTGCAGCGTCAAATTCCTCGGAGGAAAAAGGGCAGAGAATATTTGGCTCAGTGGTGACGTTACCGGGGGCTGCGAACGTGCCGCTGGAATAACTTCATTTACAAGGCTAACTTAGTTATAACGAGAGAATCGCTGTATGCAGGTGTATCATTTGAATAGGTGCCTATTGAATTGCAATACCACTTTTTAATTTTAAAAAAGGCAAAACGACCTTGCAAGAGCCGTGGTTTTCGGCAAATTGGGGGCGCTCGTCTTGTAGTAGAGATATATTAAACCAAAGCGAGCATTGCGGTTGGACAGACTTCCTTCCAGGAGCCGTGCCTTTCCAAATTTTCCTTATATAAACCCTCGTTCTTTCACCTTGTTTCAAGCCAGAGAAATATTGAAAGCAAAAATGGTGTTTTCCTGTTTTTTGGGATGTTTGAGATGCATGAAAGGGAGTTTTCTTGCAAAGTTGGGTGCTCCTGGTGGTGCCCCCAGCACCAACCTTTAGTTGAAAACATTTTCAGCAAAAATACATATATTTTAAAGAAGAAATGCAGCTCACGCGAAATAAAACAGGGGTTTTAATCAGCCTTTTGCGCAGGGAACAAACCCTTGTTGTGCTGCAGGCTCATCTGTGGGCGAAGATCTGTGTGTGAGCAGCGGTATTGGTCCCCCAGCTCCAAAATGCTGCTGGTGCCACTCAGACCTTGCTCTGCACATGGTGGTGAGGGGAATCATTATCCCAAATTTTCAACCTCACATCCCCTGGCACAACTTGAGGCCGTTTCCTTTCATCCTGGCGCTTGTTTCTTGGGACAAAAGACCAACACCCTCCATTCTACAACAGCTTCCCTGCCGTTTTTCCCTCATCGGGCTGGGTCAGGAGCAGCTTCATCCCCAGGTAGGAACGTGTTGGAAAGCGCCAGAGCTGCCCAAGCTGGTCTGGGGTTCCTGAGCCCCGGGGCCGGAACGTGGACAAGCTGAGCAGCAAGTTACTCATCGCGGTCAACCAGGTTACGGCTGGTTGTACATAAACCTTTCCCCAGCGAGGAGTCCCGAACAAACAGCTTCAGCACCCAAACCTCATTGTTATTTCCTTCTCTTAACCTCTTGTACTTGTGAGCGGCGCCTCCAACTCTCACTCGCACGGAGACACGAACAGAAGCGAAGTCATTTGCGCCAGGGGAGATTTAGATTGGATATTAGGAATGATTTCTTCCCCAAAGGGCTGTGGGGCATTGGAACAGGCTGCCCAGGGCAGTGCTGGAGTCACCAGCCCTGGAGGGGTTTAAAAGCCATTTAGACACGGTTCTTAGGGACGTGGGTTAGTGCTGGAGTCAGGTTAAGGTTGGACTCAATGATCCTGAGGGTCTATTCCAACCAAAACGATTGTGATTCAATGATTCTATGTGTGCACACGTGCTCGCTTTGGCAGCTGTGGTGTGGAAAGGAAAACCCATAGCTGTGGACACGTCGAGGGTTTGTCGGTTTTAATCGCTTCCTTCCTCTTATGGCCTTTATTTCTAAGTATTTTCACACGTTCCATGTTCGCCAGGGTTTGCGCTCGCTGACAAGAGGCTGTGTAACGTCTGGGGAACCTCGCTCTGCAAATGGTTGTTAATTAAACAGGACTTGAGCTCAGTCCCCTTTGGGACTGTGGATGAGTCCTGCCAGTCTCATCTCCTTTTGTGGAGATTCGTCATCCTTCTGTGGAGATTCCTCGTCCTTTTGCGGAGATTCCTCGTCCTTTTCTGGAGATTCCTCGTCCTTTTCTGGAGATTCCTCGTCCTTTTCTGGAGATTCCTCGTCCTTTCGCAGAGGTTCCTCATCCCTCTGCACCCACACAAGGACGCTGCCGATAATTTTTGGATGTCAAGGGAGCACTTGCTGCTGTAGCACCAACAGAGCCGTTGTCTCAACTCTTCTGCTTGTCCTTCAGCTCAGGGCTCAAAATGGCGGCCCCGGGGGCACCACAGTCACCTCAGAACACAAAATGGCGGCACCACAATCACCTCAGGGCTCAAAATGGTGGCACCGGGGGTACCAAACTCACCTCAAAACACAAAATGGCGGCACCAGGGGCACCAAGATCACCTCAGGGCTCAAAATGGCGGCCAGAGGGGTGGCGGGATCACATCACAACAAGAAAGGCTGAGGTGCTGGAGCGAGTAGAGAGAAGGGAACGGAGCTGGTGAGGGGCTGGAGCACAAGTGTGATGGAGCGGCTGAGGGACCTGGGGGGTTCAGCTGGAGAACAGGAGCTGAGGGGAGACAGGGACACAAAGAAACGGCCTCAAGTTGCGCCAGGGGAGGTTGAGGTTGGATCTGGGGAACAATTTCTTCCCCAAAGGGCTGTGGGGCATTGGAACAGGCTGCCCAGGGCAGTGCTGGAGTCACCAGCCCTGGAGGGCTGGACAGACGGACATGAGGTTCTCAGGACATGGGGCAGTGCTGGGGTGGGTTATGGTTGGACTCCATATCTTGAGGGGCTTTTCCAAACTCAATGATTCTGTGATATAGAGGGTAAAGCACAAGATCCATTAGTGACAGAGTTTGCAGAGAACAGAGCAGCAGGGTGTTTGCTGGTGTTTGTAGCACAGCTCTCAAATCTTGGAGCCTTTGTGATGTTTTACACGTAGTTTTATGTTAGTACAAGAGATCGATATTGGGCTTTACGCATCTAAGTCACCGTACAAATGTATATGTGAGGTTTTTTTCCATGAGCTGTACAGTCCATACTGTTTCCCTTGCTGCTTTTGCTCTGGGCATTGGGAATTCTGACCCCACACTAAATGTCTTTAAAAACTCTTGTAACAGCGTTTATGGGGGTTGACTATGCTTTTGTTTAGAAAGAAAAAAATCCTGCTTGCTTATGTGTCTTGCATAGTACCCCATTCTATTTTAATTTTTTTTTCATTTTAATACATCAGGAACTTTGCTTTCCAGATTCCCAGCAAGTTGTATTTACTGGGTGTGAGCTCTGGATCTAGAGGGACATTCAAGGTGCTGCTGGGAACCGTGAAAACCCCACATGCAAACGATATTTTACTTAATAAGCTGCCTAGACATGAAAAAGGAGATGAAGCTTTTTGTAGATGAGGAGAAAACAGCTTCTCGGGTGATCTGGAGAGTACAAGACCTGCTGTGCCAGCTCGTTTGGGCCAGCAAAACGAAGCTCAACTGGGGAAATCTTGCTTAAGTGGGGGAACAAGGACCGTTCTGCACAAGCGTAACCCGGTGTGAGTCAGGTTAGGCTGGAAATTAGGGGGAAAAAAGCTCTGAACCAACAGAGAGAAGTAATCAGCGCAAAGGCCTGTGTCATTTGGAAGAGAATTAAATATTGTGTAGTGTCTGCAGGAGCGAGACGTGGAGTCGGAGATGCAAGAAGCCTGTGTGCAGTGGAACAGTGAGGATTTGTGTGAACACGTGGCCGTTCTTGGGGAGAAATCTGGAGATTCTTGTATTCCAAAGCTGGAATTAAAGAGCCAGGCTGTTGTTTGCGAATGGAAATTGTCCAACTTCCAGCCTTACTTACTGCTGGCGGAATCATCCAGACCCTGCGGTTGGCAGTGGATGGTTCTGATCTTCCTTCTTTCCCCTTTTCCCGCTTTCTTTTTCAGGTAGGAGACCATAAATTCAGCGCCCACCGGATCGTGCTGGCGGCTTCTATCCCCTATTTCCACGCCATGTTCACCAATGACATGATGGAGTGCAAGCAGGACGAGATCGTCATGCAGGGGATGGATCCCAGGTGATGTCCATGGGCCTTGGCGTTGGGCACATGAGGCTAGAAAGTGTGTGAACAGCACTAGAAAAGGGGTTTTGTAGAATTAAAGAATGGTTTGGGTCGAAGAGACCTTAAAGCTCATCTAGTCCAGCGCTGCCATGACAGGGACGTCTTCACCAGCTCAGGATGCTCAGAGCCCCGTCCAGCCTGGCCTGGGATGTCTCAGGGATGGTTCATCCACCCCCTCTCTGGGTACCTGAGCCAGGCTCTCACCACCCTCAGGGCAACAATTCCTTCCTCATGTCCGGCCTGAATCTCCCTCCTTTAATTTAAAGCCATCACCCTTTGTCCTATCACAATAGGCCCCGCTTAAAGGTCCGTCCCCAACTTTTTCCTCAACCCCTTTTGCTCGTAGCGTTGCACGTGAGGTTAATTGTTAATAAATTATGCTCTTTTTCCCCCCGTTTAGTGCACTTGAGGCTCTGATCAACTTCGCCTACAACGGGCACCTGGCCATCGACCAGCAGAACGTGCAGTCGCTGCTGATGGGGGCGAGTTTCCTGCAGCTGCAGAACATCAAAGATGCTTGCTGCACCTTCCTCCGAGAGAGGTGAGCGGCTGGTTTTTGGCTGCTCCCCGACCCCGGCGAGGTTTTAATCATCTGGGAATCTGCGGAATACGTGTGTGATCTGCGCCCTCCTATTCTCCTATAAAATAACTTCTCTGCTTTATCAGATGCTGAAGTCAGGGCATGTTATAAAGAAATTCCCAGCCATGGGAGTGAATCCCTGGAGAAAAACAGAGGGAATATTTCCCTTTTTCCAGAGTTCTTTAGCTCATTACCCATCACAGCGGTGCGCCACTGCCTTGACCTCCTCGCAATATTAATCGTCACCTTTTCCGCTGTTGCGTGCGTGAAGGGGAGGAACAAAGGGTTTCAAGGAGCTTCGGCAGCACTTTAAATCGATCGCAGGTTTCTCAGCTCCCCGGGCAGCATTTGGCCATGGGGCTGTTCCAGCAGCGCGATCTGGAGCCCGAGGGCCGGGCTGTTCTTTGGAAACGCACCACACGCGTCTTCACCTCCTGCTCTGGCACCTTTCCCTTCCCCAGCCCAACTTCCCCACAGCTGTTCTGTGTGTTCCGTGGCGTGATATTAAACAGACCCACCAAATAAATGGAACATCTCAGCCGGTTACTTTTCTTTACTTCTAAATAGTAGCACAGGTTGGGGAGGAAAATGTTTTTCCTCTATATTGAAGATGCCTCAATTTTACCTCCTGAGTTTCTGCGATTTAAGTTGCGTAAGATCACAGAGCATTAATTTTTCTTGCAAAAACCTTTTTATTTGATGCGATACCCAGCTGGAAAGAGATGGGTTGTGTGGATTTTGGGGTTCCTGCTGGCTTTAGGTGGTTGTATCTCTATCTAAGTGAAGCGAGGTGATTTGGTTTGGCAGATTGAGCTGCCACAGTTCTCCCAAATCTACCAGGAGCCAACTGGGTGTCCTAAGTTACTAAATAATTAAAACAACAAGAAAAAGGCTGGGTTCTGACCATCCCAAAGAGCTGGAGCACACGCACTGAGCTCTCGTTCTTCAATGGAATTAAGATTCGGGATCTTTTAGCTTAGTATGGGATGATTAGTGTCAGAAAACAACACAACTATTGGCTCTTGTTGCCAAGAAGGGGTTCTTGTTTGGATGGGAGCGTCCAGGACAAATCCCTGTTTCTGTAGAGCCTGTGACTGTAATAAATATCGTCTTCTCCAACTTCTTCACGCCACTGATTCCTTGTATCCTCTGACACGTCGCTTCGCTGAACCTGTTCAGAATTCTTTCTATCCTCCTATTAACCTGCCATCGCTTTTCCTCTCCTTTTCCCCCCGTGTCCCAGGCTTCACCCCAAGAACTGCCTGGGCGTGCGGCAGTTTGCGGAGACCATGATGTGCGCGGTGCTCTACGACGCTGCCAACAGCTTCATCCACCAGCACTTCGTGGAGGTCTCCATGTCCGAGGAGTTCCTGGCGCTGCCGTTCGACGACGTCCTGGAGCTTGTTTCTCGGGACGAGCTCAACGTGAAGTCTGAGGAGCAGGTGTGTAGGTCTCAACTGAGGAGTTTTTCCCCTGTTACTGGTCTGAATGAAGCCGAGATGATGTCCTGGCATGGTGGGAACACTCGGCGGTGCTGGATAAGGCTACGCTGACTCCCCGAGTACCACTTCTGTGCTGCCAACCTTCCCTTGCTCTGAGAAATGCCTGTTTCTCAGACCGTAGATTTTGCAAAACGTTGTTTGAGGTATTTTGATTCACTGCTGACAAGAAGTGGAACCTCTTGGGTCCTGAGGACCTTCAGCTGTTCCCATGACTGTCAATACGTTGCTGGTCCTGGAGAAGAAAGGTTGAGGGTTTGGGCAGTAGCCACTTCTTCATGGAGCTCATGTTCTGCTCCAGAGGAGCGCTCCTGAAGTGGAAAAAACTCACTGTGAGTGCTGCAGAGATTTATAATGAGTGTTCCAATGAATTTGCCATCTAGAGGCTCCTCTAGACTGGCGTGTTCCTAAAAAAATACAAGAGAAAGCGGGGCTGAACAACTTTAAGTTGTTTCTCAACAGTTTGGAGGATCTATCAGGCTGCAGGGGAAACAGAATCTGTCATTGAGCCAGGAAATATGTCCTGCGCTTTCTGAGCAGGTTGGTAAGGAGGTGACAAACAAAAAGCAGACCTACAGCTATCTCTGCCTAGGGTACGAGTGTGATTCGTTAATCACAGATTAATCAGGCTGCCTGCAATGTCCCTGAAATGCGCAGGGAGGGGAACCTGCTTCGTACTCCAGCCACGTTGCTGCATCAGTCCAGGAATCTTGCTGGTTTTTCCGAGTGGGGCAGGTGGGAGTTCAGAGAGTCTTTCTCATCAGAACCATTTTCTGGTTATCGCAGAGCAGCACTGTTGGTCTCTTCTCCTGAGTAGCAGGTGATGGGACGAGAGGAAACGGCCTCAAGTTGCACCAGGGGAGGTTGAGGTTGGATCTGGGAACAATTTCTTCCCCAAAGGGCTGTGGGGCATTGGAACAGGCTGCCCAGGGCAGTGCTGGAGTCACCAGCCCTGGAGGGCTGGACAGACGGACATGAGGTTCTCAGGACATGGGGCAGTGCAAGGGGTGGGGGAACGGTTGGGCTTGATGATCTTGGGGGTCTTTTCCAAGCAAATGATTCTGCGATTCCCTAGTTTGCTGATTTCTGACAGTACATAACAAGGTTTTGCATCCTGTCCCACCTCCTCTTAACAAAACTCTCCTCCCAACTCCCTCACCGTGAACATTCGTACCAAACATCCCGTCCCACGGGACAACAGATCGGTGTTATCGCAGCCTGAGTCAAAGGCAGCAACACCAAAGCCACCCAAGAGCCCCATGGTGCCATGCAGAGCATCCTCATTCTGTGCTGAAACCACGGCGTCCGAGATCAGAGGAACATCATCATCAATACATGGTTTCTTTTTCAATAAGACAACTGGCAACCCCAAACCTCTTTCTCCCACAGGTGTTTGAGGCTGCGTTAGCCTGGATACGCTTTGACCGAAACCAGAGAGAGTCGTTCCTACCCGAGCTCCTGTCCAAAATCCGCCTCCCCCTTTGTCGCCCTCAGTTTCTCACCGACCGCGTGCAACAAGACGACCTGGTCCGCTGCTGCCACAAATGCCGGTGAGGCTTGATGCGGGGTTAGAAAACCACCCGGGGGACGGCGGAGGTGCCAGGAATGTTGTTTAGTGGTTTTGGAGACTGAAATCCTCTCTTTCTGTGGACAGAACACCTCACGTAGCAAGAAAAAAACCAAAGCACCCTCCCTAATTTTAACCCACGTTGCCTTCTATAAGTGTTGGCCATGGTTGTGGGAACACCAGTCGCTCACCTGAGCTCTTTAACTCTTTGATTTCAGGGATCTCGTTGATGAAGCGAAAGATTATCACCTGATGCCGGAGCGCCGGCCGCACCTCCCGGCCTTCAAGACCCGTCCTCGGTGCTGCACGTCAATCGCGGGATTGATTTACGCCGTGGGAGGACTGAACTCAGCAGGTACCTTGCACGCCCGCTCCCCGCGCTGCGCTTTGCTGGGCAGGACAGCGGCATCGGGAACTTTCCCTCCCACAAAGCGTTGGGCGGCTTTTCCTCCTCTGTGCAGCACTCGGACCCTCCCACTGAAATGCTTGAGGTGTCTGCACCCGTAGTTTAACATCTTCCAGCTAAAAACTGTCTAGATCAGTTTTATTTAGGACGGTTATTATTTTGTATCTTAAAGATCAGCGTTTGGAGGATGGTGGCCTTGAATCTACGGTCTACCTTGATTTCAGTAAAGCAGAGTCCAGTTGAGGCCTGTATCCAGTGCAGTGCCTCAGGGGCAGTGCTGGGGCCGCTGTTATTCAATATGTTCATCAATGATTTGGACGAGAGAATAGAGTGACTGTCAGCAAGTTTGCTGGTGACACCAAGCTGGGAGCAGTGGTGACACTGGAAGCTGTGCTGCCATCAGAGACCTGGACAGGCTGGAGAGCTGGGCGGGGAAAATTGAATGAAATAGAACAAGGGCAAGTGTAGAGTCTTGAATCTGGGCAGGAACAGCCCCAGGTTCCAGTGTAAGTTGGGGAATGAGCTGTTGGAGAGCAGCGTAGGGGAAAGGGAGCTGGGGGTGCTGGGGACAGCAGGGTGACCATGAGCCAGCACTGGGCCCTTGTGGCCAGGAAGCCAATGGGACCTGGGGTGGGTTAGAAGGGGGTGGTCAGTAGGTCAGAGAGGTTCTCCTGCCCCTCTGCTCTGCCCTGGGGAGACCACACCTGGAATCTTGTGTCCAGCTGTGGCCCCTCAGCTCCAGCAGGACAGGGAACTGCTGCAGAGAGTCCAGCGCAGCCACCAAGATGCTGCAGGGAGTGGAGCATCTCCCGTGTGAGGAAAGGCTGAGGGAGCTGGGGCTCTGGAGCTGGACAAGAGGACACTGAGGGGGGACTCATTGCTGGGGATCAATATGGAAAGGGGCAGTGTCAGGAGGATGGAGCCAGGCTCTGCTGGTGACAACCAGGGACAGGACAAGGGGCAATGGGTACAAACTGGAACACAGGACGTTCTGCTTAAATATGAGAAGCAACTTGTTGGGGCTGAGGGTGGCAGAGCCTGGCCCAGGCTGCCCAGGGGGGTTGTGGAGTCTCCTTCTGTGCAGACATTCCAACCCGCCTGGACACCTTCCTGTGTAACCTCATCTGGGTGTTCCTGCTCCATGGGGGGATTGCACTGGATGGGCTTTCCAGGGCCCTTCAACCCCTGACATTCTATGAGGGTCTTTGTGGGTGAGTGGAACTGTCACTGGGAAATGTGAACTGATTTCAATGTAGGAGCAGGGAGGCTGGAACAGGACACGTGTGATCCCAGAATGGAACATGTGAGATCCCAAAACAGGACATATGAGATCCCAGCATAAGATCTATGAGATCTCAGCAGTTTCCCCAGAGAAAAACTTGCAAAACCCCCGTGTCAACCCCATTTTCAGAGTCAGAACCACAACCACTCCCACCTCGCGCATCTCCTCTTTGAGCCAGCTTGCTAAAACCGCATGTTTTATTTTTCAATCGAGTCTCCCCTCTTTTAATTTGCGTAGCAAATTTTTACGCAGGCGACTCGCTGAACGTGGTGGAAGTGTTCGACCCCATCGCCAACCGCTGGGAGAAGTGCCAGCCCATGACGACGGCGCGCAGCCGCGTCGGGGTGGCCGTGCTCAACGGGCTGCTCTACGCCATCGGTGGCTACGACGGGCAGCTGAGGCTCAGCACCGTGGAGGTTTATAACCCCGAGACGGACTCCTGGTCCAAAGTGGAAAGTATGAACAGCAAGCGAAGGTACGTGCGGCTCGCTCAGTGGGGAAAGGGGACTTGTTTTTGGAGGGGAAGGAAAAAAGGGGGTTGTAGGAGAGCTGGAGACATTGGTGGTGTAAATCAAGAGATGGGATGGGGGTGAGTTCGCTCTGAACGCGACACGCGCCCTGATCAGCAGATGAGATCAGGTGTGGGTTAACTCTGGGGTAATTCTGCGCGGTTATGCGAAGTGAACGACAGACAATCACTCCAGGGGTCCAACTCAATTATGAATTGACTAAAAACGTGTAGTGGAACGCAAATTACAGCGATTAGTGACTTGGTGAAAGCATAATATCACCAAACTTATCAATACATTGATAAGTCGTCCTACAAACGGTAGATTGGCAACGATTAGTGACTATAACACCAAACGTTAAGACTTTAACAGCAGAACTTAAATAATGCTACGTTTTTATGTTCAAGAAAAAGGAAAAGAGAGAGAAGGAAAACTAAGATATGAGAAAGAGAGTAAGATATAAACTAAGATATGAGAGAGCAAGAGAGTAAGATATCACCAGTGCACAGGTTGTGGATCCAGCGATGTCTGGTGAAGGGAGGGTGGTCGCGGTGAAGATTTGGGTCACTCTGTGCAGCTCATACTCGTCACAACCTGACGCCGCGCACGGGGTCATTTTATAACCCAGTTCAGTTACATGTGGGTGGTTCATCTCCTGTTTCGCTCTTCATGCTAATCAAGAAGACTCATAGAAATAGGTCTGAGGTCTTCAAACTAGGGGAATGTTCACGGTACTGAGCAGAAGTGAGTTGTCTTGCCCATTGGGGGTAACTGTTGGTTCACGGTTTCTTCTGATAATTGGTTGCCTGACAGATGGTTCATCTCTATCATCCCAATTAGGCCATGAGGCCTTTCACAGCAACGACATTAATCACCTTTATCTTACAAGGTGTCTGCCTCCATGGCCGTAAAACTTTGGGAAGGATAAGACGAGATGTCATCTATCTTATCCTCCCAAAGCAACACAAAACCAGACATTTAACGCATAACAGGGTCCTTTGTTCTGCTGAGGATGTGGGGGGAAGCACTTCAAGGTTCTCACAGATGCTGAATGAGAAATTCACGCGTGGGGAATCTAAGAATCACTTTGTAGAACCATTTTGGTTGGGAAAGAGGCTGGAGATCATCGCAAAAGGAGGAGCGGAGCAGGGTGGCATTTGCGTGGCCACACCTGAGGGTAAAACTCAGCAGCTCGGCAAAGTGATATCCACACATCACAGTGTTAATTTACCAGGAAAACCATTAAGACCCTGGTAATTAAAAAGCCGCCGAGCTGTGTGCACTATAGGATAGAGAGATCTCTTGCTTTTAGTGACGACAAGGAGTGAAATCAAAGTCAACAAGAGCGATGCTGTTTTGCTGAGGTCTGCGGGGGTTTGAACTGCAGTCCTGGACACGGTCAGAGCCGCGTTTCTCCAGACTGTGATCCTGGGGGGGCGTAAAGTCCCCACGTAGGAAACTCCTGCGCTGCCGGGGGGCAAATAAACCTGTTTTACCATCTCCGAGCAGCGCCGGGAACTTCTTTCCCTACCAGAAAACATGAAAGAATCGCAGCTGGGAAGGAGAGGAGTGTTTTTATCACCACGGAGAGGAGTTTGCAGCTGAGCAGAAGGTGTTTGTGCTCCCGACCAGCCCGGAGGCCGCTTGGTGGTTGGGTTTGGGTTATTTTGGAAACCCAGCTATTAAATTGTGTGGTTGTCCCATACTCTTCACCACAATGTGGCAGCCGCTTCCCTCTTTAAACACCTTCCTGCCATCCGGGGTTTCTGCCGCGGTTTTTCTTGCCGCTGCGCCCGGTGGCCGCGAGTCATTAAATTATTGGCTTTTCTACAAGTTTTTCAGCGCATTTTGCCGTGTTTTGGTTGTTTTGTGGCCTGAGATGCCGATCGCTCGGGAGAACACTCCGCAAGCGGCTCAGTACATGAAAACCTGGCCACAAGGCTCGGATTTAGTGGAAAAGCTCATTTTTTCCTGTAGCAACGAGCTTTTCGCGGCGTCGGATGCTCTTGCGCGGAGGAAAATGTCCATTATTGTACAAACTGCTTGGCCCTGGCTGTAGCACTGGGGTTATTTTATCATGTCACTGAGTTTTGACAACATTTTTAAGGTAGGATCCCGTCTCTTGGCACAGTTGCCCCATTTGATAAACCTGTGAGCCAAAGATGTGATTTAAAGGTGTAATGACGTTATTAAGCGTCTTGGTTTAAGCTGGGAGCAGTGGTGACACTGGAAGCTGTGCTGCCATCAGAGACCTGGACAGGCTGGAGAGCTGGGCGGGGAAAATTAATGAAATAGAACAAGGGCAAGTGTAGAGTCTTGAATCTGGGCAGGAACAGCCCCAGATTCCAGTGTAAGTTGGGGAATGAGCTGTTGGAGAGCAGCGTAGGGGAAAGGGAGCTGGGAGTCCTGGGGACAGCAGGGTGACCATGAGCCAGCACTGGGCCCTTGTGGCCAGGAAGCCAATGGGACCTGGGGTGGGTTAGAAGGGGGTGGTCAGTAGGTCAGAGAGGTTCTCCTGCCCCTCTGCTCTGCCCTGGGGAGACCACACCTGGAATCTTGTGTCCAGCTGTGGCCCCTCAGCTCCAGCAGGACAGGGAACTGCTGCAGAGAGTCCAGCACAGGGCAACAAAGATGATTAAAGAAATGGAGCATCTCCCTTATGAAGAAAGGCTGAGGGAGCTGGGTCTCTTTAGTTTGGAGAAGAGGAGGATAAGGGGGGACCTTATTAATGTCTATAAGTATATAAAAGGTGAGTGCCATGAGGATGGAGCCAGGCTCTTCTCAGTGGCAAACAATGGTAGGACAAGGCGTAATGGGATCAAGCTGGAACACAGGAGGTTCCACTTAAATATGAGAAGCAACTTGTTGGGGGTGAGGGTGTCAGAGCCTGGCCCAGGCTGCCCAGGGGGTTGTGGAGTCTCCTTCTGTGCAGACATTCCAACCCGCCTGGACACCTTCCTGTGTAACCTCATCTGGGTGTTCCTGCTCCATGGGGGGATTGCGCTGGATGAGCTTTCCAGGGCCCTTCAACCCCTGACACTCTGGATTCTGAGTTTTACATTTGTTGGCGACTCGTGTGTCTCATGTGGCTGTGCAGCCACAACCAACCAGCAGCACCGTGAGGATCTTCCAGCCACAATTTTGACCCAAGATCTGGGTTTTAATGTCGATTTTCATCCCTTTGCTCAGGAAAACAGGGGCTGCACGTACCAAAAGCATCTTCCCTGACCCAACGCTCCCATGGGATCGAGCGGCTGAGCGGCCTGGGGGTGAAGGCAGAGGAAGAGGAGGAGGTTGTTGGGGGATGAAGTAGGTTTTTGGGGGGCGATGGAGGCAGATGTACCACAAAACCACCTCACGCCGTCCTGCTCTTGGTTGCAGCGCGATGGGGACGGTGGTGCTGGACGGGCAGATCTACGTGTGCGGTGGGTATGACGGAAACTCGTCCCTCAACTCCGTGGAGTCTTATTCTCCAGAAACGAACAAGTAAGAGCTCGTCATGCCCTAAAAAACACAGTAAATGAGGCAAAAATAACCTTTATACCCTGAGAGCAGCGCAGCATCCCCCCTTGTAAGAATTTACCTGGATGCGAGCCAACAAAACGCATTATTTTGGTAAAATAAAGGCGAAGGTAGAAAGTTCTTCTCTTCCTGCAAAGAAAATATTCACTCATCTTAATTGTTCAATTAGAGAACATATGTGATTGAGTGAATTTGAATTTAAAGTTGCCACTGTACAAGAGTTCTGGCTTCTGAGTTTCTTACCTGACCAAATTCCTCTTTGCTTGATTTGTCTTTAAGCATTTCACGTAGTACAATTCTGACAATATATTATCTTAAAATTGTGATTTGTTCCCTGGGTTCGACTTTTTCTTTTCCCCTTTTTTTAAACACGGGAGGCAAAATTGCTTTAAGCTACGTGATTAATTTATATGGAAGGAATACAATTGATCATCAAAAAATGACAATCATTAATTCAAATATTTTCTTGCCAACTACGTTTTTTAATGTTGGTTTATTTTTCCATCCACATTTCAGGATCCTAATCTTAAACCAAACAAGCCCACGAAGTCTTTCCAGGGCTACTGTAGTATCTTTGCAAATATTAAAGGAGAAGAAGAGCTCAAAGTGACAGCAAATTGAATTATTGGGGGAAAACTTTGGTTTTGGCAGCATTCGCTTTATGGTTGGACTTGATCTCCAAGGTCTTTTCCAACTGGAACGATTCAACGCAAACCATGGTTTGAATAAATGAAGTGCTCAAAGGAGAGTTAGTGGAACCCAATGCTAGAAAATCTGGTTTAATTGAAATATCTGTGGGTTGTGAGTGTCCTGTGACCCTCCCTACCCTCTTCTGTCCCAAAAAGGTGGACGGTGGTGACCCCCATGAGCTCCAACCGCAGCGCCGCCGGCGTCACCGTCTTCGAGGGTCGGGTCTACGTGTCGGGAGGGCACGACGGGCTCCAGATCTTCAACAGCGTGAGTTCCTGCGGGGAAACCCAAATTCTGTCATGTCCAGGGCTTTTCTTCTCACTCAGGAAGGACTTTGCTCGCTTGTCTCATCCCCCAGCGCCACAAGGACCGAGCGGTTTATCCTTTCCCCGCTTCGTCTCATTTTAAATCATTTTATCGTCGCATCCTTGTGCCTTTGAGCTCTGAATTATGCCACATCTCAGGCTTTTCCTTCTGCTTTTCGCTTTCCAAACTGAATTATCACCAAATGAACTTCACAGCAGGGGGAGTTGGTGGCACGAGGATGTTCAACCTCTTCCACCCATTCTGCTTCAGTTTTCTTAAAGAAAAACCTGACATGGAACGGAAAAAATTAGTTTATCCTTAGAAATTGGGGAGTTTTGTCTGAATTGGATCCATTACTAAAGCACCGCTCTCAAAAATTGGTAATAAAAGGTTTATTTGGAGCGGGAATAACTATTTCTGCCTCGCTCAGCAGCTCAGGGCTGTTGTCTGCAGTTAGAGTTCCCCAGGGCCAAGAATTACAGATCTTGTCCGAGCTCGTCCCCGAGAGGGACAAGTTTGAGCGGAGCCCTTGCAGAAAGGATCCGTCTAATGGTCTTTCTAGAAACACAACTGTTAAAAAGTGGGGGGTGGTTGGGTTTATTCGCCCTGAGCTGCCAGATAACCCTTCTACAACTATCCAGGGAGGAGATGTCAATGTAAATAGGCAGCTTGGAGAGAGTGGGGTGTCCCCGAGGGTTTGGGGAGGTTTAGGGGGTCGTTGGGACCCTTGGACATGGGTCAGGCAGAGCTTGGGCCAGTTCTGTGTGCGTCAGGAGAATGAAAACATGGAAATCGAGACACAATTGAACTTTAATTAAAGGGGGCTCGATCCTTTTGGTGCTGAGGCTCAGGTACGTGTTTAAAACACCAAGAAGCTGATGGAAGGGGAGAGAGGCAGAAGGAGCATCAGCGCAGCCGCGTTTGCTGTGGTCTCTGCCCGTTCACCAGCGAGTTACTGGACAAGGTCAGAGGGAGCAGGTGAAACACAATGGCCGGTGAGATCCAGGGTGTTAGGAAAGCCTAATAACCATGTGAAATATAGAATTATAGAATCGTTTTGGTTGGAAAAGACCTTTGAGATTGAGTCCACCCATTCCCCCAGCCCTGTCCCTGCCCCATGTCATTGAGAACCTCATGTCTGTCTGTCCAGCCCTCCAGGGATGGTGACTCCAGCACTGCCCTGGGCAGCCTGTTCCAATGCCCCACAGCCCTTTGGGGAAGAAATTGTTCCCACATCCAACCTCAACCTCTCCTGGTGCAACTTGAGGCCGTTTCTTTGTGTCCCTGTCTCCCCTCAGCTCCTGTTCTCCAGCTGAACCTCCCGGGTCCCTCAGTCTCCATCACACTTGTGCTCCAGCCCCTCACCAGCTCCGTTCCCTTCTCTCCACTCAAGGTCTTTCTTGTTCTGAGGTGACCCCGCCACCCCTCTTGCCGCCATTTTGAGCCCTGAGGTGATCCTGGTGCCCTTTGGGCCACCATTTTGTGTTCTGAGGTGATTGTGGTGCCCCTGGCGCCGCCATTTTGTGTTCTGAGGTGGTTGTGGTGCCGCCATTTTGAGCCCTGAGGTGATCCTGGTGCCCTTTGGGCCACCATTTTGTGTTTTGAGGTGATTGTGGTGCCCCTGGCGCCGCCATTTTGTGTTCTGAGGTGATTATGGTGCCGCCATTTTGAGCCCTGAGCTGAGGGTCCCAAAACCACCCCAGGGATTTGAGGTTTGGTCTCCCCAGTGCCCAGCACAGGGACGGTCACCGCCCTGGATCCTCACTGCATGAAACCAAGAAACAAACCCCAGTTTCCCACGTTGACACCACCCGCGTTCTCTCTCGATTGCAGGTGGAATATTACAACCACCACACGGCCACCTGGCACCCGGTCACCAACATGCTCAACAAGCGCTGCCGCCACGGCGCCGCCGCGCTGGGCAGCAAGATGTTCGTGTGCGGGGGCTACGACGGCTCCGGCTTCCTCAGCATCGCCGAGGTTTACAGCTCCATGGCGGACCAGTGGTACCTGATCGTCCCCATGAACACCCGGCGCAGCCGCGTGTCCCTCGTGGCGAACTGCGGGCGTCTCTACGCCGTGGGGGGTTACGACGGACAATCCAACCTCAGCTCGGTGGAAATGTACGACCCGGAGACAAACCGCTGGACGTTCATGGCGCCCATGGTGTGTCACGAAGGAGGCGTCGGCGTGGGCTGCGTCCCCCTCCTGACCATCTGAGCGAGCGCTTTTATTTTGGGTGGGGGGCTCCGTCTTTACACCGACAATCCGGGGTGAGGTTCGGAGAGCGATATCCGCAAAGGTGCGTTTCCAGGTGCTCAAGTCTCGCTCGCAAATACACCAAAACTTGACAAAACGGTCCCCACCCTTGGCTCGTTGGGTCGAAGCTCCCGAGAGATCAAATATGTCGAAATACGGAGCGAACAAGGACCTGCCCGTCTCCCTCCACCACCCCGATCCTTCCTCTGGCCGTTGGTTTGTCCAAACCCCGCGGTTTGGGAAGTGCCGTTGTGGGCTGGGGGAGGGAGAACGGGCTTCATTGCGACACAAAACCAGCCACTTTAATGACTTGAAATATATATATTTGCGCCTTGTCAGCAAGGGATTGATCCCGATACCCTGAGGGTTTGGTCAGGGATGGTGTTTGGGTGTGATGGCGGCTTCTCCAAAGAGGAAAAACACAACCCTGGCGTTGATTCCCAGGCTGTATCTGCGTTTTAACCACAAGAGCCGCGCGATGGGGAAATGAGGAGGAAGAAAAGGGGGTCGGTTAAACCAGCGGATTGTTTCAACCAGCGGATTGTTTCGGCACATTGGGAGGAGACGTGGCGAACGCAAACGGCACCGCGCAACACCCTTGGTGTTTCAAAACGGGAAATCGGCTGAGGCGTTAATGGGAAATACATCAATTAAATTAAGTATTGTGTAAGAGGGGGGGTTGGATCCTGTCCCTCCTGTCCCCAACCCGGAGGGGGAGCTGGATGTCACCCCAGTCCCCCCACACTAGTTCTCCCTGACCCCGGGTTTCTCGGGGACATCACATCGGGTGTATATGTGGATGTCGATATCTTCAGGTACTGTGTATATTTTAGGTCTGTATAACGAGCATATCTGGCTATAAATGTGATTTATCCGTATATATCTATTGTTTTCCACGTATCCCCATCGCGCAGGGCGATTCATTCGGGGTTTCCGTGCTGCTAAGACTTGAAAAAGGAAAAAACCAACGAACAACCCGTGAATTTTGAATCAAAATTAAGTCGTGAATTGCAGGAATAACGGAGCTGGAGCTGCGGTGACGTCTGCACAGAAGGACCAACCTCCCAGGGAAGGACCGCGACGCATTTTTCCCTCTTTCTACCCCATTTCAACGGGGGGTTTTGTTGCTCATGCTCCCACAACCTCGGATCTGCTGCTTCTTTCCCACCCCAGGGCATCGTCTCTGCTCCAGGACGTGTCACCAGGATGGTCATCCTGGGCAGAGGTGGCTTTACTGTCCCATTTTCCATCCCAGGGTTTCGTGTCCATAAAAACACAAGCATTGCATCAAACACAAGAGCTGCGGCTCTTGGTTCAGCCCCAGACCTGCACAAAAACACGTCATTTTGGGTCACGCAGGGAGCGTCAATTCCTGGGACAACCCTTGATTAACGCCCCGGCCTCGAAATCAAGGAAAACCTAAAAACGTCACAAAAATGCATGGACACGGCGCATTTCTGCATCCGCAAACCCATCGCCCTCGCCCCGGCCGCGCCGCTTCTCCCCCTGCACCCACCAGCCCCCCAAAAAGGGCACTTTTGGTGTCGCTTCACCCTTTTTCTATTAAAACCAAGCCAAGTTCATCCCCCGGCCGCTTGCTGTGGCGTCTTTGGGCAAGGCGGGGGCGGGTTTTGGCACGGGGCGCGATCGCTGTCTGGGGCGTTTGGATGAGGCTGAGCTGACTTCAAAATAAAATTTACAATTAAAAATTGCATAAAAATGGGAAGAAAGAGGCGTTGGGAAGGGGGATTCTGCTTTTTCTCTCTGGTTATTGGGACGGGAGGAGCGCGGCTGGACGGATCCGGCGCCGTCCCGTCCTGGTGCGCAATGGGGAGCGGGCGAAGGGGCCGCGCGGGGGGATCGGTCCCGCCGAACGTGCCAAGGAAAACACCGGCAACCCGATCCCTTCCCCGCCGCCGCGGGGGCCCCTGCTTATCCTGGAGGAGAAGACGGAGAAATTGGGGGGCCCCCGAGCTGCGCCGAGAGCCCGTTCCCCGCTCCTCAGCCGATTCCTGAGCCGAGAACCGATTACTCGAGGTGACACCAGCCTCCCCATGGCGCTGGTGCTGGGGGCCGTGCTGCTGGTGACAGGTGCCACCGCGGCGTCCCCGGTGCTGCCGGCCCCCCGCGACCTGGCGCGTTCGGTGCTGGAGACCCACGGGCAGGAGCTGCGGCTGCTCAAGGTGCTGGGAGTCGCCAGGACGGTAGGAACGGGCCGGGGGACGCGCTGGGGTCCCCGTGTCCCCTCCGGCACCGCGAGGCCACCAGTGGCTTTGTCCTTGTCCCCCTCCCCGGCAGACGTTCGACTGGGGGACCCATTTCAGCATCAACTTCACCGCCCGCCAACCCGCCTGCCCCAAAAACGTCCCCGAGCGCCGCGGCGGCGGCTGCAGAGCCCGGCCGGGCAGGGTAAGCGGGGACAGGGACCCCCAGATCACAAAGGGGGGACAGGTCGGTGTCCCCGAGGCGCTCAGGGCTGCCGTGTCCCCAGGCGCAGCGCTGCACGGCCCAGGTCTCCGTCTTCGCCTTCCTGCCCGACGTGCCGCTGTCAATGGTGGAGTGTGGCCAGGAGCCGGTGAGGGGTCTGGGTCCTCCATCCCTGGGGGGGACACGTCCCCACACACATTTTGGGGACGTTTTTTGGCTGCGGGGTGAACCCCACCTTTATTTTTCCCCACAGCAGCCCGGTGGCAGCACCCAACCCCGCACCCCCGGAGCCGCCGGCACCAGCGCAGGTCACCCCTCATCATCATCATCATCATCATCATCACCACCACGGCCACTCCCGCGCCCCCAGCCCCCCGCCAGTGTGTCCCTGCCGGGGACATCGCGCCGCCCCCTGTCCCCAGCGGCGCTGCAATAAAGAAATGTTGGGGTCGGACGTGTGTGTGTGTGGGGGTGACATCCCAGCATTGGGCAACAGGGATGGGGCAAGCGCGAGGTTTGGCAAGCGGGGGGGACACCAACAAGGAAAACGTTCCCAATGTCACCCTGTGGGTCCCTGCACCGCCTGGGAGAGGGGACAGTCCCCAAGGGGTCCCATAAACACCCCACATAACCCGCCAAGGGGCTCAGGACACCCTGGGGAGTGGGGACATGTCCCAAAGGGACCAGATGTGACACACTCAGGTCCCCCTTGCTCCATGTGTGTCCCCTCCCCAAATAAAACTGTCACTCTGTGGGTTGGGGCCAAGCGTTTCCGGAGGGGGAAAAGGGTTCTCCAAGGCCCCGGGGTGGGATAAAAGGGGCCAGGGTGACCCGGGGGGTGACAAGGATGGCGGGGTGCTGGGTGCTGGTGCTGGCGCTGCTGGGGGGGGGCCTGCGCCCTCCCGGCGCCCCTGGCCTACACCCAGGCGCTGGCTCAGGCCGTCGACTCCTACAACCAGCGCCCCGAGGTGCCCAACGCCTTCCGGCTGCTCAGCGCCGACCCCGAGCCCACCCCGGTCAGTGTCACCCGTGGGGACAGCGGCGGGTCCCCCAGTGTCCCCGTGGGGACGTGGGGGGGACGCCAGAGCCCACGCACAGGGAGGGGATTGGGGCGCGGGGTGGGGTTGTCCCGGTGACCTCAAGCCCCTCTAGTGTCACCCACCCAACCTGTGACCCCCACCCCTTCGTGACGCCCCCGCGGTGCCCGTCACCCCGCAGGGCGTCGAGCTGAGCTCCCTGCGGCTCCTCAACTTCACCATGATGGAGACCGAGTGCACCCCCAGCGCCCGCGTGAACCCCGACGACTGCGACTTCAAGGAGAACGGGGTGAGGATGAGGGTGGTTGAGACACACACACACACCCCGGGGGGGTCCTGGGTGTCCTCTCTGGGGTGACACGGGTGTCCCCTCCGTCCCCAGATGATCAAGGAGTGCTCGGGGCCGGTGCAGTTTGGGCAGAGCTCCCCTGAGATCGACCTGCGCTGCACCGATGCCTCCTCCGATGTGAGTTTGGGGGTGCGGAGGGGCAGCACCCACCTGGCACCCACCCACCGGGGATGGGGCACCCATGGGTGCTGGGGGTTGTTGGTGTCCTTCCTTCTGCCCCATGTCCTGGGGGGTTTGGTGTCCCCAGTGTCTCTGCCCCACCGTGATGGTTTCAGCCCATGGGTGGGATGGGGGGTCCTGGGGCATCCATGGGGTCCCAGGTGTGGGGTCCCAGGGGGGATCCTGAGTGCAGGGACATGGGTGGGGTCCCCAGTGTGAGCTCCTGGGTTTGGGGTGCTGGGTGGGACTCGGGTGCAGGGTCCTGGGTGTGGGGTCCCTGGGTGGGTTTCCAAGAGTGGGGTCCTCCAAGGGTGCTGGGAGTGAGTGTGAGGTCCTGGGTGGGGTCCCAGGTGTGGGGTCCCTGGGGTGGGAACTTGGGTGCTCCAGGGTGCTCAGTGTGGGGTCCCTCAAGAGTCCTGGGTGCAGGATCCCAGGTATAGGGTCTCGAGTGGGGGGAAATGGGTGTAGGGTCCTGGGTGAAGTCCCAAGTGTGGGGTCCTGGTTGGGATCCTGGGTGCAAAGACATGGGTGGGGACCCTAGTGTGGGTTCCTGGGTTTGGGGTCCCAGGTCTGGGGTCCTGGGTGGGCTAACAGGTGCTCCAGGGTGCTGGGTATGAGGTCCCATAAGAGTCCTGAGTGCTGGGTCCCGGGTGCTGGCTCCTGGGTTTGGGATCCCAGGTCTGGGGTCCTGGGTGGGCTTCCAGGTGTGGGGTCCCGGGTTTGGGGTCCTGCAAGGGTGCTGGGAGCAGGGACCGGCTGGGGGGTCCCTGGTGGGGTCCCAGGTGCAGGGACCTGGATTCGGGGACCCAGGGTGGGGTCCTGGACGGGGTCTCAAGTGTGAGGTCCCTGTGCAGAGTTTTGGGTGCTCCAGTGTCCGGGGTGAGGGGACATGGGCACAGGATCCTGGGTGCGGGGTCCTGGGCAAAGTCCCAAGTGTGGGCTCCCGGGTCTGGGGTCCTGGGTGGGATCCTGGGTGCAAGGACGAGGTGGGGACCCTGATGTGGGTTCCTGGGTTTGGGGTCCTGGGTCTGGGGTCCTGGATGGGATCCTGGGTGCAAGGACATGAGTGGGGACCCTGATGTTCCTGGGTCTGGGGTCCTGGGTGGGATCCTGGGTGCAAGGACATGGGTGGGGACCCTGATGTGGGTTCCTGGGTTTGGGGTCCCGGGTCTGGGGTCCTGGATGGGTTCCTGGGTGCTCCAGAGTGCTGGGTGTGGGGTCCCCCAAGAGTCCTGGGTGCCAGATCTGGCGTGTGGGGTCCTGGGGGGGGATCCTGGGTGCAGGGACTTGGGTGGGGACCCCGGTGCGGGCTGCTGGGTTTGGGGTCGGGGGTTCAGGGTGTCCCCCCAGCCCGGTGACCCCGTTGTCCCTGCACAGCCGGTTCTCATCCAGCGTGGCCGCTTCGGGCGCTTCCTGGGCAGAATCCGGCGTTTTCGGCCCCGAATCCACTTCAAAGTCGGTATCCGGGGCTCTGTCGGCCTGGGCTGAACCAATAAAGAGGCCA
The DNA here is from genome assembly GCF_963082525.1 of Nesoenas mayeri. NCBI lineage: Eukaryota > Metazoa > Chordata > Aves > Columbiformes > Columbidae > Nesoenas > Nesoenas mayeri. Next base: position 163,331,221 of record NC_137543.1, read on the forward strand.
CTGGTGGCCACTGGTGGTCACGTCACTGTGGCCACTGAGCATGAACTGGGCTCCTTGTTGCTTCTGGGGGGACGTGGGGGGAAACTGAGGCACACGGGAAAGGGGGTGGCAGGAGCTGGGGGGCTCCGCTCCCCACGTTGTTCATGTGCCACCCCAGTGTCCCCACCTTGGGGATCGGGGGTTTGGCCCTGAGGGGACAAGGGGGCAAGGGGACAGGGCTCCGTTTGCTCCGAGGAGCCCCCAAAAGAAGCCCATTCACAACCCCCATCTCATTATCCCACCTCCATCATCCCCACAGCGTCATTGTCCCCACAGCATCATCGTCCCCGGGGTATTTGTCCCTAAAACTGGTGGCATTGGCAGAGGGGGGACACGAGGACGGGGCAGGTCCAGCTCCTGAGGGACCCCCATGTCACATCCCTACCCAGGGAGGGTCCCTGCGTCAAATTCGGCCACATCACCAGGGCTGTCACCGGCACTGTGGGGACACTGGGACAGGGTGCACAGGGACCCCTGTGACCCCAGAGCGGCCACCCCAGGGTCGTGGCTGCAGCCCCAGCGCCAGCGGCCCATGGGACCCTGTGATGTCCCCTCCTGTCACCTCCTGTCCCCTCCACCAACTGTCCCACGGGCTTGTGCCCCACATTCCCCCCCCCGGCTGTCACAGGCTCCCGGGGACTCTCTTGTCCCCAACATGTCCTGGTGCCAGGACGAGGCCCCAGGACCCTCCTCCCTCAGTGTCCCCATGTCCCCAGCAGGACAAGGCACAGCAGGGCCGGGAAGCAGCTTTATTTGGGGGGCTGGGGGTGTCACAGGGGGGTCCCCAAGACAGTGGCTCATTTCCTCTTGATGGCCTTGTAGAGGTTGATGCCAGCGGCCACCGTGTTGATGGCCACGGGCACCAGTGGCCAGAAGCGCTTGACACGCACGGGCTGTGGGGACAAGAGGTGTCACAGGGTGGGGGGACAACAGGGACCACCCAGAGTGTCCCCCCCAACCTGGGACCCCCCAACTCACGTCCACGGTGGAGTTGACGCAGGTGACATCGAGGACGAGGCCACCAGGCTGGGGCACGGGCGCCGAACAGTCCTTGATGAGCTGCGGGGAGCGCGGGGCTGAGCTTGGGGACACACAGAGGGAATGTCCCCAGGCTGAGGGGACTGTCCCCACGCTGGGGACCCCACAGTGTGTATCACCCCCCCAAAACTCTCACCCCATCCTCCTTGAAGTCGCAGTTGTCGAGCTGGGTGGGCGAGCGCGCCGGGCAGCGCGTCTCCATGATGGTGAAGTTGAGGCGCCGCAGGGAGCTGAGCTGGACGTCCTGTGGGGACAACGACAGTGACAGCGCCACCCGCCAGTGCCACACGCCGACCATCACCGCCTGGGGGGACCCAACGTGGCAGGACAACCCCACGCCGCGCCCCAAATCCCCAACTGTGCGCGGGCTCTGGCGTCCCCTCCACGTCCCCACGGGGACACTGGGGGACCCGCCGCTGTCCCCACGGGTGACACTGACCGGGGTGGGCTCGGGGTCGGCGCTGAGCAGCCGGAAGGCATTGGGCACCTCGGGGCGCTGGTTGTAGGAGTCGACGGCCTGAGCCAGCGCCTGGGTGTAGGACATGGGCGCCGGGAGGGCGCAGGCCCCCCCCAGCAGCGCCAGCACCAGCACCCAGCACCCCGCCATCCTTGTCACCCCCCGGGTCACCCTGGCCCCTTTTATCCCACCCCAAGGACCCGCCCCGTGGCTCTGCTCCCCGCTCCGGAAACACTTGGCCCCAACCCACAGAGTGACAGTTTTATTTGGGGGGGGACACACATGGAGCAAGGGGGACCTGAGTGTGTCACATCTGGTCCCTTCGGGACATTTCCCCACTCCCCAGGGTGTCCTGAGCCCCTTGTCGGGTTATGTGGGGTGTTTATGGGACCCCTTGGGGACTGTCCCCTCTGCCGGGGGGTGCAGGGACCCGCAAGGACCGAGGTGACACTGGGAGCGTGTCAGGGACATTTATTGGAAGCAGAGCGCCCGGGCGGGGGACGCGGGGGGGTGGGGACACGCGCGGTGTCACCCGCTCAGGGTTTGGGGGGCTGCAGGTTGAGTTTGTCACGGATCCAGATGTTCCCGCACGGGAAGATGTTCCTGAGCTGATCCCTGATCCTGGCCAGAAGGTCCCTGAGTGGGGACGGGCGGTTCCGGCCGACCTAGGGGGGACAAGGAGCAGTGTCACACCCTGGGGACATGGCGGGGTCTGGGTGACCCCCACTGGGGACACGGTGGCGTTTTGGGGACTTTCTCACCGTGCGGGGCACCCACTGGCAGGAGAGCTCGACCACCGGCTGCTGCTGCTCCAGGAACACCCAACCCTGGCACCATCTCAGCGTCTGTGGGGACACCGAGGGGACACGGGTGACAGGAGCCCCACACCACCCCCGTGCCTCAGTTTCCCCACGGGGGACAGCAGCCTCACCCCAAACCAGCAGCTCTTGCAGGCGCTGGTGACCGTCCCCGGGGACCGACACGTCTCCTCCACGGTGAAACTCAACTCCTGCCGCTGCTGCAGGTCCTCAGCCTGGGACGGGGGACAAGGACACGTCAGGGGACAAGGACACCGCGGTCCCCAACGCTCAGCCCCGAACTGTGCTGGATTCAGCCCAAAAACTCACCCAGCGGGGGCGGGGATGGAGCTGCTGCAGCCGCAGGACGTTGGAGACGATGGCCTTGGCGTTGAGCAGCTCCACGGCCGCTGCCACCACGTCCTCGTAGGTCACAGCCCAGCGTCCCCACGGGGACGGGGACACCGATCCGGCCACCCCTGGTGTGGATCCGTCCGTCCCCAGCGTGGAACCGTCCGGTGTCCCCGGGGTGGTGGCCCCGGCCAGTGCCAGCAGCAGCAGCAGAGGTGACACCGCTCGGCACGGCCCCATCCTGCTCCTGCCACCGGCCGCGCCGGGGACACCTTTTTATGGCACCTGGAGGTGCCGGTGTCACCGTCACGGGCCTTCCCACCAGGTGACACCTCCCCCTGCGCCAATGGGAAAGGCCCTGGGGGGACAAATCTGGCCAAGAAATGAGTTCAACCCTCTGTGGTCCCCAGGCCACCGCAGGTGACCCTGCCCTGGACACCTTGTGCCTGGGGGGTAACAGCAAGGACAGGGGTGACATCACGTCCCAACGTGGCCATGGAGGGTTCTGGGGTGAGGTGCCACCTCAGTGGGACCATCAAGGAGGGTTTGATGGGGACATAGGTGACACCAGGTTGGGTGAAGAAGCCACCTGTCCCCAAGCTGGGACTTTCCTGTCCCCCCCAGGGGTGGCAGGTGGCCAAGCGGAGCGGTGGGGACATGTATCCCTCATGGCAAACAAGGTGGGGTTGAGCAATCACCGGCGTTGGGAGCGTCACCAAGCAGGAACCTCCAGGAGGACATCCAGGAACCTGCTCAGGTGACAAACCAAAGCCACCCAACAGGTTCAGAGCTCCCAGTGCCTTGTAAATCAAGTGGGGACAAGTGACCCCGGGTCACAGCTGGGGGGTGGCAGCTGGGAAGTCCCCAGGGGTGGATGTTGTCAATCATGGACATGTAGGAAAGACCAGGGTGGAGCTGGGAAGATCCAGGTTGAACCTTGTGTGGAGAGGGGACCCTTGGTGGGACCATCTCACAACCCAACCAGGTCCAACCTTCCAGGAGGGGACCCTTTGTGGGTCCATCTCACACCCCATCAAGGTCCAGCCTTCCATGAAGGGACCCTTGGTGGGTTCATCTCAAACCCCATCAAGGTCCAGCCTTCCATGAAGGGACCCTTGGTGGGTTCATCTCACACCCCATCAAGGTCCAGCCTTCCATGAAGGGACCCTTGGTGGGTTCATCTCACACCCCATCAAGGTCCAGCCTTCCGTGAAGGGACCGTTGGTGGGCTCATCTCAAACCCCATCAAGGTCCAGCCTTCCATGAAGGGACCCTTGGTGGGCTCATCTCACACCCCATCAAGGTCCAGCCTTCCATGAAGGGACTCTTGGTGGGCTCATCTCACACCCCATCCAGGTTCATCTTGAGAACTTCCAGTGGCGGCACCACCACCGTGTCCCCAGGAAGGTTCTTCCAGGGACCAACCGGTCCCATCGTATGACCCAAGTTGAGATGAAACCTTTCCTGTTGTCTGTTGTCTTCTCCACGTGGCTCCTTGGAAGCCTTCACCCATTGAGTACTGGTGGTGGGACTTCCCTCCATGGAGAAGAAACTCAGCCCCTTGAGTCTTTCTCTGTGGGGCAGGTTCTCCAGCCCCTTGGCCATCACCCTGGCCCTCCTTGGGACCTTCTCCGGTTTGTCCACGTCCTTCTGGACTTGTGGGGACCAGAAGTGGAGACACCATGCCAGGGGTGGCCTGGACAATGGTCTTGGCCGCTGAGGAGACAACAGTCCAGTGGAGCTTCTGCTTATGAACAAGGATGAGCTGGTTGGAGATGAGAAGGTTGGGGACAACTTGGCTGTGGTGACTGTGAGATGATGGAGCTCAAGGTCCTGAGAGGAGGCAGAAAGCAGGATCATCACCTGGACACCTCAAGAGAGAAGAATTTGGGCTCTTCAGGAGCTCTTGGAAGAGTCTGGTGGGATAAAGCCCTGGAGAGATGGTTGACTGTCAAGGATTGTCTTCTCCAAGGCAAAGCACGGACCTTCCCAACAGGCAGGGGATGGAGGGAGGTGGCTGGAGGTCAGAGGGGATGAGCTCAAGGACAACGAAAGGTTGACATTGGGATAGATGACAGGAGAGGAAGATGTAGAAACTTACATTGACCAAGTCAAGGACCACCAGGGGTTGGACCCAACTAGAAGATGGTTGGAAAGCACCAGAACAGTGAAGGGTCTGGAGCACAAGTGTGATGGAGCGGCTGAGGGACCTGGGGGTTCAGCTGGAGAACAGGAGCTGAGGGGACACAGGGACACAAAGAAACGGCCTCAAGTTGCCCAGGGGAGGTTGAGGTTGGATCTGGGAACAATTTCTTCCCCAAAGGGCTGTGGGGCATTGGAACAGGCTGCCCAGGGCAGTGCTGGAGTCACCAGCCCTGGAGGGCTGGACAGACGGACATGAGGTTCTCAGGACATGGGGCAGCACCAGGGCTGGGGAAGAGTTGGACTCAATCTTCAAGGTCTTTTCCAACCAGAATGATTCCGTGATTCTATTTTATTTCAGCTGGGTGGGTTCAACTCAAAGCATCCCTGCAGTTTCAGTTCCAGCTGCTGCAGTTTTGCCCCCCCCAGTTTTTAGATTTGGCCCCAAATGTCCATCCGCAGTGTATAAGCTGAAATCTCCCACAGAGAACCAAACCCCATGTTCCACTGCTCTGCGCACACGTTTCTGTGCCAATCAGCCCCTAAATCCCCCCCTAAAATTTCCCTTTGGCACTAAGGGCACGTTGTCCTCTGCCCGTTGCAGAGATAAGTGTTTTGCCTTAATTCCAAGCAAAAACAGCCCGTTAGTCTTGAGACTAATGACCAGGGCAGTCCTGCTGGCTTTGGCTGCTGTATAAGGAGCGACCAAGGAACTTGGGCTTGGCGCCTTGTCCTAAAGAGCTTCCCAACCAGCGGCCCGAGCTGTGAACCGCGATTCGCTTTGCTCGGTTTACGTGACGTTGTGAAGGTCACAATTCTCTCTCTTGCCCAACTTCCCCACCCCCTCAACAGGAGGGGGGTAAATAACGCCCCAAAACCACCCCCGAGGCCCCAAGCCGTGAGAATAAATCACTCACAAATCACTGTTTCCCTTTATTTGCCCAGCGCGGACCGAACCGCCCTCCCCATCCCTGCTGCACACACGGTCATTTGTCTTTTATTCGTTCCCACAGCCCGGCCCAGATCTGGACACTTTAATAAGAAATAAACCATATTCATCATTAACCAATTCTTGATCAAAGGTTTCTGACCACCTGCAAAACGAGGGGATATTTTTCAAGTTTTAGATCCTTCTACATGACAAGAGAGAGACAGAATATCCAGGTCTTTGCTGTCACCTCGTGACCCTCCATCGGTGCTGTGATTGCTCTTTGGTAGTCGTTACTTCCTCTCCAGGGGTTATTTATCCTCCTCATCACTTGTTCGCTAATTGACCTTTCATTGGCAAGTCGCTGAGCAGGCGCAGTTTGTTTGTGAGCTCGTTAGTTTGGCAACACTGAGCAACGTATCTATAGAATAAGCAACATCTCCATAGCTTGAGTTATTTATTGCCCTCCTTGTCCGGTGTGAGTTCTGCTCCCAAGGATTCTGTGTCCTGCTGCTGTGTTTTGTGAGTTCATGATCAATTGCAGGATACAAAACACAGATCCCTCCCAAATATGCTTAACAAGCAACAACATGGGTGTCTTATCATAATATGGTTGAAAGCACAAATCCTACCCAGATACAAACTGTAATTAAAGGGAGCTGGGGGTCCTGGGGACAGCAGGGTGACCATGAGCCAGCACTGGGCCCTTGTGGCCAGGAAGCCAATGGGACCTGGGGTGGGTTAGAAGGGGGTGGTCAGTAGGTCAGAGAGGTTCTCCTGCCCCTCTGCTCTGCCCTGGGGAGACCACACCTGGAATCTTGTGTCCAGCTGTGGCCCCTCAGTTCCAGCAGGACAGGGAACTGCTGCAGAGAGTCCAGCGCAGCCACCAAGATGCTGCAGGGAGTGGAGCATCTCCCGTGTGAGGAAAGGCTGAGGGAGCTGGGGCTCTGGAGCTGGGGAAGAGGACACTGAGGGGGCACTCATTGCTGGGGATCAATATGGAAAGGGCCAGTGTCAGGAGGATGGAGCCAGGCTCTGCTGGTGACAACCAGGGACAGGACAAGGGGCAATGGGTGCAAACTGGAACACAGGAGGTTCCACTTGAATATGAGAAGCAACTTGTTTGGGGTGAGGGTGTCAGAGCCTGGCCCAGGCTGCCCAGGGGGTTGTGGAGTCTCCTTCCGTGCAGACATTCCAACCCGCCTGGACACCTTCCTGTGTAACCTCATCTGGGTGTTCCTGCTCCATGGGGGGATTGCACTGGATGAGTTTCCAGGTCCTTCCATCCCTGACTCTCTGGGACTCTGTGAAGCACAAATCTTACACACAGATACAAACCCAAAGCTATAACTTAGAATCAGGATTATATAAAAACATATGTACCCCCTGAGCTGCCCAGCGCTGTCAATAAAGAATTAACAGTACAACTGACTCTGCAATTACGTTTATTTCCCCGTTCCAACCTCCCTGCGGTCTCGGCGGGTCCCTCCCCAGGGACGGGGGTTGATTCCTCCCTCACGCAGCCGGACGCCCTCGGGGGCGGCTGAGGATGGAGAAGACCCGGGGGGATACGGCCGCCCCGGGCTCCTCCCCATATCCTCACAGCGGCCTGGCAGGCCCAGCCGGATCCCCGGGCTCGCGTAGGAGCGCCCACCGCGCTCCAGCCCCAGCGGGGCCGCAGGGAAAGCGCCAGAGCGCCGGGAAGGCCTCGACTGGCAATGGCAGACGCATCATGGCGTCCACGCCGCCTTCACTGCCCGCACAGGAAGTCTCGCTCTCTAAGCCAATCGGCGCTCGCCGAACTGCGGTGACGTAATTAGACTGCGCCGGCTCGCTGCCAATGCGGAGTGTTCGTGGTGTGTGACGCCATCGCGCTGAGCCGCCGGCTGTGAGGCGGGCCGGTGTGTGGCCGAGGTCAGGCCCGGTGGCGGGAGCGGTGTGAGGGGAGCGGGCCGGCGGTCGGGCGGGGCCCGCGGGGAACCAGCCAGGGAGGGGGCGCTGGGGGGAACCAGCCAGGGAGGGGGCGCTGGGGGGAGCCGGCGGGGTTCTGAGAAGAAACATCCCGGGAAGCGCGGGCCGGCCCGGGGGGCGCTGAGGGGAAATGGCCTTGGGAGGTGGGCCCGGCCCGGGGTTTCTGAGGAGGATCGGGGCATTCTGAGAGGAAATATCGCGGGGAGCTGCCGGCCGCGTTCACCCCACGCGTTGTTTCTTCTCAGCGCCCCGTGGGCCCGGCTCTGGGGCTCTGAGGGCTGGGGGGTGAGCCCAGGGAGGGGGAGATGGGGCTGGTCCTGAGCTCAGGCCGAGCGCAGCCGGGGCTGTGGAGGCGCTGGAGGCTCCAGACCCGCTGCTGGTCGCTCTGGGGCGGCTCTGGGCTGCCTCGGGAGGCCGTGGTGGAGTTTGGCAGCTCCGGAGGGGATCTGACAGCTCAGCAAAACCTGCGCGGCCTCTTCCACGACGGCGTTTCACCGATTGATGGCCAAAACGCTTTTATTGCCTCTTCACATCCTATATTGCTGCTCAAATCGATCTGTTCCTCACAAGCACTACCAGAACTCAGCCGCCTCCGCCTTTTTATCTCTGAAATCATCCCACTCCGCAAATCCTGGGGGCAGTTTGGGGCCCCTTGCACCAAGAAAGGCCTTGAGGTGCTGGAGCGAGTGGAGAGAAGGGAACGGAGCTGGTGAGGGGCTGGAGCACAAGTGTGATGGAGACTGAGGGACCTGGGGGGTTCAGCTGGAGAACAGGAGCTGAGGGGAGACAGGGACACAAAGAAACGGCCTCAAGTTGCGCCAGGGGAGGTTGAGGTTGGATGTGGGAACAATTTCTTCCCCAAAGGGCTGTGGGGCATTGGAACAGGCTGCCCAGGGCAGTGCTGGAGTCACCATCCCTGGAGGGCTGGACAGACGGACATGAGGTTCTCAGGACATGGGGCAGTGCCGGGGGTGGGGAAACACTTGAACTCAACTTTACAGTTCTTTTCCAACCAAAATGATTCTTTTTTCCTTCCATAGCGTCCCTGAAATGCTGCACTGACCTCCAGCCATTTACCCTCCCGTCCGCCCGCCATGGCCGCCCGCTTGGTGCGACGCTGCTGCTGGCGACACTTCGCCGCCTTCGTCTCCGCTCCCTCGGCCGCCACGGCCGCTCTGCTGGCGCCACCCGGGAAGGTGCCGATGCCCAGAGCTCTGCCCCAAACACCTTTCGCTTTATTTCACACCTCAAGTCCTCCCGACTGGGCAGACGGATTTTCGGTCAAGGAGCAGGTGGATGACGGTAGAAACCCGGAGTACAAAGTGATCGGGGACCTGATCGAAACCGCCACGAGCCCTCAGGAACTTTTCCAGCTGAGCGAACTCCACGAGCTTAACAGCAACCAGGCGTCCCTCATCATCACTCAAATTTCCCGTCTTGCTTCGGAAAAAAAGCTGGAAACGGAGAATATTGTGCGAGATGAGCGATTCCAGCAGCTCATTGGCATCATGGATTCGCAGGTGAGTTCCTTCCCAGCTGCAGGAGATTTTAGGGGGAAGAACACGAGGTGGGAAGCGGCCGGTGCTCCTGGGATTGAACCAGTGTTGCCGGCTGCTTGTTTAGGGTTTGGATTTGGCTTTTCAAAGTGGAAAATGAAATTGAGGGGATCAGGAGAGGTAGGAGTGTTCATCAGACGGTTTGTATTTCTTCTGATCTGTAGTTTCTGTTCCCTGAAACCTGCCTGAGGAGTGCAGAGGGGAGCGATTTGTCCCACAAACCCTCCCACGCTGCTGTATTTGGAGTGAAAGTCACTGTTCCTGCTCATCTGCACAATCCCAAGTCACCGTCACGACAGATCGGAGGATCCGGTGTCCCTGGGGAAGGGATCCCCACCGGGCTGGGCGCTGTGAGACATGAAGCAGCGCCACCCAAGTGTAGGAAACCACCCTGAGGGAGGATTTAGGGACGTAAAGTGAGCGAACTGCCTGCAAACACCATTCTCCTTCTCCAACGAGCTGCTAGTGCAGCTGCAGTCAGACATAACTGAACATAAGAGGTTGTTGTAGGGCTGCAAATGTCCTTTGGTGCAAAAACCTCCAATTAATAGTCTTGAAATGCTCTTGCGTCGATGAGCCGGGGGTTTTGAACGGTACGTGAGGCATGGGCTGGGACAGTGGTGAGGGAAAGGGCTTTTAACAGGCTGTGAGGTGAGATGTGGACACATGAAGGAGTGAAAAGGGCGACGGAGCAGCCTGGTTCTCCTTGTGACTTTTGGAATAATTAGGGGTGAATCATGAGCTCTTCTTGCTTTTCCAGCTGTGAATTTTTCAGACTGTTTCAGGATCATTTTGATTAGAAGAGACCCTCAAGATTGTCGGGTCCAGCCGTTATTGCTGCTGGAAGTGCTGGAATTTGGACAGGCCAGAGAGTTAAACCCTTTAATTGACCAAACCCACCTGGTCCCTCCTGCCCGAAATTCAGCGTCTCGCAGTGCTGCCTCACTTCTCACTCCGAGAAGCAGCTCCTGCTTCCTCAGATCATTTTTATAACGTTGGGATGTCGTCCCGCAGGCGCTGGGATCCGTGTGCGGTTTTTCTTTCTGCAGAGCCCGTCGTTGTGCTGAAGTTTGGGGTTGGTTTTATGGAAATGGGCTTTTCAGCCTGGAACTGCTTCATAGGGCTGCAGGACGGTGGCGCCGCGCAGCTGGGGAAGTTCGGGCTGGAAATAAAGAGGTGTCGGGCGTTTCCTGATGGTTTTCCAGCTTTCAGCTCCTTCAGCATCCGATTGCTGGTGGAAAACCGCGAGTTCTGCCTCGCGTTGGTGGGAAAATAAGCAGAGAAAGGTGCGATGTGGGACTTGGCGAGTCCTGGAGCTCCCAGCAGCCGCTGGGATTCGTGCCCAGGCTCCTTTCAGAGGCACTGGGGAGAAATCGGAGCTTTTAGGATAAATCTGACCTGATGCAGGGTGCTGAGGCGAATCGGAGCCCCTGTGGCATTTCCCTCTGAGACCCTCAAATTTCTGCTGCGAATTTCTCAGCCGTTCCCACTGCTCTTTGCTTTACCAGCCCCAAAGAAGCTCAAATGCCTGCAGAGAAGGGTCAAGTCTGATTAATTATTTCGCCCAGCCAGTAGCAAATCTCTTTAACTTTCTTCTCTGAGACAGGGAGAGTTTCCCAGCCCGGATGGCAGCTCTGTAAGCAGCGGGTGGTTATTTCTCGAGGCGGATTGTCCACGGCTTTGACATTGGGGTTTCTTTGCCTCACCACGTCGCTCCAGGTTGTATTTGACCGTGTGGAGGAGCAGAAGTCTCATGTTGTGGAGCGTCTGGAGAACAGGAGCTGAGGGGAGACAGGGACACAAAGAAACGGCCTCAAGTTGCACCAGAGGAGGTTGAGGTTGGATCTGGGGAACAATTTCTTCCCCAAAGGGCTGTGGGGCATTGGAACAGGCTGCCCAGGGCAGTGCTGGAGTCACCAGCCCTGGAGGGCTGGACAGACGGACATGAGGTTCTCAGGACATGGGGCTGTGCCATTGCTTGGACTCCATGATCCTGACACCTCTTGCAACCAAAATAATTCTGTGATTCTACAAATACTCTCTTCTAAACACCTTTGCCTTCTTTCTTTCCGCTGGCCAGATCTCACAGGTGTGGAACAACACCCTGGTGAACCTCCTGAAGAGCCTCTACTCCCTGGGGGTGCCCGGCAGCAGGCGGGAGATGCAGTCGGTGGAGCAGGAGGTGCTGTGGCGGCTGCGGCGCCTCACCTTCCGCCAGCTGGCGTCCCTGGCCGAGTTCCTGGCCATCAAACAGGGGAAGGACAACAAGCTGCTCAACGAAGTCATCAAGAAGCTGGAGCTGCGTTGGACAGAGCTGGAGGGGACCCGAACGGTGGTGACGCTGATGGGCAAAGTCGGGCACGTCTCCCCAGCGCTGATGGACCGGCTGGAGGATAAGGTAGGGCTTGGGTTGTCCCTTCAGGTGGGAAGAGGGTTTCATAGAATCACAGGATCATTTTGGTTGGGAAAACTCCTCAAGATCATAGAGTTCAACCGTTCCCCCATCCCTGTCCCTGCCCCATGTCCTGAGAACCTCATGTCCGTCTGTCCAGCCCTCCAGGGATGGTAACTCCAGCACTGCCCTGGGCAGCCTGTTCCAATGCCCCACAGCCCTTTGGGGAAGAAACTGTTCCCCAGATCCAACCTCAACCTCCCCTGGCGCAACTTGAGGCCGTTTCTTTGTGTCTCTGTCTCCCCTCAGCTCCTGTTCTCCAGCTGAACCCCCAGGTCCCTCAGTCTCCATCACACTTGTGCTCCAGCCCCTCACCAGCTCCGTTCCCTTCTCTCCACTCGCTCCAGCACCTCAAGGCCTTTCTTGGTGTGAGGGGCCCAAAACTGCCCCCAGGATTTGAGGTTTGGCCTCCCCAGGTCCCAGCACAGGGAAGCTCACTGCCCTGGTCCCGCTGGCCACACCGGTGCTGATTTATTTCTGCTTCACCTCGCTCCGTGCTAAACACTCACCGGTCCCCATCCCAGTCAGCTGTAGCATCCCACTCCAGATCAAGCCCAAATTTACACTTGTTTTCATGCTTTTACATCCCTACTCAAATCTTTTCGTGACAGGCTCTGGAACTCGCTGAACACTTCAACCCTGATGAGACCCGGAAAATCCTGCTGGCTCTGGCCTACCAGAACCGGCGCTGCGTGCCGCTGCTCCGAGCCCTGTCCTACCACCTCCTGCAGAAACACGCCGAGCTCAGCCTCAGCGTCCTGCTTGACCTCGTTTTTGCCTACGGTGAGGAGGGAACTCGCGGTGGGAGGGTGGTTGGGGTGCTGAAGAGCCCCCAAACTGACCCCAAATCACCTCTTGCCTCCTCCTGTAGCTGTGCTTTTTTGGGGGACCCCCAGTCTCTTGCAAAACGCAGCTCAGAAGGGACCCCTGGGCACAACCAAAGTGTTCACTTGGGGACAGTGGCGCTAAAGTTACCAGTTTCTTCCCAGCCAAGATGTCCCAGTAACAAGTTCATGATCATTTGAGAGCTGCTGCGTGCTAAATTCACACTCTTTTAACAGCAGAGCGGCACTAATTGATAATTTGCTTTACGATCCTTACTTCTCTGGCTCCTCTTTCCACGCGATGTTGTGTATTCCTGTCTCCTTGCTGTGGGCAGCCGGTGGGAAGCCAGATAAGTGGGAACAAAGCCAGGAGACCTCTTCTCCAGCTGATTGTCCAGGTTCTGGTGGTGGCAACGGCTCTTCTGGCCATCTCCAGGGCCAGGAAGTTCTCCGGGTTGGCTACACTTTCAAAAATAAAGAAATAACCCCGGTAGACGTGGCCTCAGAGGGAGCTTGTGCTTATCTTGATGATATTATAGGTTTGTTTGCTGTGAGGTTGATGAAGCTGGAATGAATTTGGTGGATGTTCCATGCCACGGCTTCCAAATTTGCACCAGCCGCTTTGTCCGGAGGCAGGAAGAGCAACTGAACGTTATATATGATATAGATGATATATGTGCAGAGATCAGCCCAGCTAATCCAGTTCCCCAGCCTTAAAACCAACAAAGGTGATAACGACGGCGTCTGGACGTGGTTTGGGAGCGAGAGCGGCTCCGGCAGCGCCGTAGCTGCTGCGGTGGGGACCTTTTGGCTGGAATAGTGTCACACTGCGCCCACGTTTCACTTCGATGCTGGTTCCTGCCGCATCGGGATGGTTTGAACTGGTTGATACTGGTCTGAGACCCCCCTTGTGTCCCTCTCATGGGGACTGTCCCCTCCTGGCTGCTCCGTACTGACCTGGGTCCCTCTGGGGTTTGGTGCTGCCAGGTGTTGGTTGTTTTTCGGCTGTTCCTCAGCCAGTATGAGGGTTCGCAGTAGAGTCAGCGAGTTCAGGGCTCTTCTGGCCGGAGCAGATGGAGAAACCAGCGCTAAAATCTGCTCCCGGCACCGGATAGAGGCTGGAGCTGAGTTGTCACTGAGATTGCGAGCTGGTGGGTGCGGCAGAGATTGGTCTGAGCAGAAGGGACGTGACCAAAGCCACCAGGGGAGGAAGAATCACTCTCCAAGCCACCTCTTCTCCTAAAAAACGGCTTGGACCTCTCCCTTGTGCCACCACCCGTGCAGACACGGCTCCCGTGTAAGCGGCTGCCGCTTTCTCTTTGCTCCTTTAAGGAAAACTGAATTTCCACCAGCCCCAGGTCTTCCAGAAGATCGCCAGCGACCTGCAGCCCCACGTCCCCGCCATGGCGCCCGTGGAGGTGACGCGCTGCACCCGCTCCTTCGCCCTCCTCAAGTGGCTCAGCCTGCCGCTCTTTGAGGCCATCGCACAGGTGAGGAGGGAATTCAGGGCGGGCGAGGAAGCCCCAGCGGGCACCAGTGTGACTGGGATCCACCCCAGTTCGCAGGTGGAAGCGGTTTGTCTCCCCAGGCGCCTTCCCAGCTCTGCCCCGGTTTATTTTTCCGTACTGGGCGAGCGGGAGCGTGGCAGAGCTCTGCTTCCCCTCGCAGCTTTCCCTCGTGCCGGGACAAAATCACAGGGAAGCACTAAAAGATCTTTCCCTCCTGTTTTCCCACCTTGCTGTGGGACTGACCGCTTCCTTGGCTGACGTTTTCAATCTTTTCCTGCCTGTACTTATTTAGGACAGACCTAAACCTCTGGTTTTACCCCCAGTATGCCCTGGACAACCCCAAGCAACTGTCGGTCGCCCATCTCTGCGGTATCATCCTGTCTTTCGCCCGCCTGAACTTCCAGCCCAGCGGAAGCGAGGATTTCTTCAACATGGTAACCTTCCTCCTCTTGTTTTCGTCACCTTTCCTCCCTCCCTGCTCAGCGGGAAGGCCACAGATCTGGCACATCCCCATGCAAAAGCAGGTACGGCGTGACTTGAGCCAGGTTTAAATGACGTGACGATTGGGAAGGGTGAGCCTAGAGCTCAGGCCAGGCTTAAAAACCTGCACTGTGCTTCCCAGTTAGTCTGTGAGCATCTTGAGTCCCCACAGGCTTGTTTTCTACTGGACATAAGGAGCATGTGGGTATTCACATGCCCTCCTGAGCTCCAGCTGCCATAATTAACTCCTCCTAACGAGGCTGTGGGTGTTGACAGGCACACATGGAGCCGTGCGGCTCTCCCAGCCAAGCCTTTGGTCCCGCAATACCTGTGGACTCCCTCCACCAGCATTCATTGTGGTCACTGCGAAGGGGGATTTTGCAGCAAGTGCAAAATTACTCAGTGTTGAGGCTTTGCAGGAAAGTTCTCCAGGCTTAAGAGGAGAAACCCCTGCGGGGTGCAGAGCTCTGGGCTCTTGCTGTGATTCCTGCACCCCCTGACACCACGGATACCGTTGGACTCACTGATCTTGAGTGTCCATTCCAACCAAACGGTTCTATGATTCTATGATACAGCCCCAGACCCCTCTGGCTCTGTTTAGAGCAGGTTTTAGTTGCGGATCCTGAAGAATTTATCACCTCCAGACCTCTCAGGAGCTGCAGGGTCAGCTCAGAGCCATCTTCAAATCTCTCCTCTGAATAACCCCGGGGAGAAGCGCTGCTGGAGAGGAGACAACGCAATCAGACGCAGCGTAACGCTTCGGGGCTCCCTTGAGCTGCGTGTTTGATGCAGTATCGAGGTATCGGTGCTGAGCTGTTCGGTTTCCCTCTCTGCAGGTGCACGAGGAGCTGCAGGGCCAGCTGGGGAGCCTGGAGCCGCAGATGCTGACGGAGCTGGTGTGGTCGCTGTGCGTGCTGCAGCAGGCCAGGGCGCCCTACCTGCAGCGAGTGCTGGCGCCCGAGTTCCATGCTCACATCCGAGGTGAGGCGGGTGTGTGTGCTGGGGGACGGGGACCTGAATCACAGACTCGTTTTGCTTGGAAAAGAACTGTAAAATCATCGAGTTCTCCCACCTCAGCACTGCCCCATATCCTGAGAACCTCATGTCTGTCTGTCCAGCCCTCCAGGGATGGTGACTCCAGCACTGCCCTGGGCAGCCTGTTCCAATGCCCCACAGCCCTTTGGGGAAGAAATTGTTCCCAGATCCAACCTCAACCTCCCCTGGCGCAACTTGAGGCCGTTTCTTTGTGTCCCTGTCTCCCCTCAGCTCCTGTTCTCCAGCTGAACCCCCAGGTCCCTCAGCCGCTCCATCACACTTGTGCTCCAGCCCCTCACCAGCTCCATTCCCTTCTCTCCACTCGCTCCAGCACCTCAAGGCCTTTCTTGGTGTGAGGGGCCCAAAACTGCCCCCGGATTCAAGGTTTGGCTTCCACAGTGCCCAGCACATTGGCACAATCACTTCTCTAGTCCTGCTGGCCACACTATTCCTGACATAAGCCAGGATGCTGGTGGCCTCTTGACCTCTTGGGCACACGCTGGCTCACGTTCAGCTGCTGTCGAACGACAGAGCTCAGAGCTGGAGCAGGCAGTGGGGATACCAAACGTGAACCATCTAAATTTGGGTTAAGGGGTTGTTAACTGGGAGGGAACTGGGTACCTGAGCAAAGGCAGCCCAGGGCAGCTACACCAGGAGGTGTTGAACCCGAACAGGGTGATGTGTTTCCAGCTTTGTCATGGAAATCGTGTTCCCCAAGGCACGACTTGCTGCTCTGTTACCGCACAGTCCATGTGCTGCTTCTAAAACCTCAAGAATTGATGGGAGAGCTTGGTGTTTCCTAAAAAGTGACCTCTAGGGATGTGCAGCCCTGTCAAATTCGGTCCCTGCCTCACCCGTGGTGGGGACCGGCCAACCGGCTGCCACAGCAACTTCTGCCGTCCGTGGTTCCCGTGTCCCGTCCCGTGGGGACCCAGGGATAAAGTCACACTGTAGACACAGGAATGTTGGAGCAATGGGGGTCGGGCTCTTCTCCCCAGGAACAAGCGCCAGGACGAGAGGAAACAGTCTCAGGTTACACCAGGGGAGGTTGAGGTTGGATCTGGGAACAATTTCTTCCCCAAAGGGCTGTGGGGCATTGGAACAGGCTGCCCAGGGCAGTGCTGGAGTCACCATCCCTGGAGGGCTGGACAGACGGACATGAGGTTCTCAGGACATGGGGCAGTGCTGGGGTGGGGGAAGGGGTGGACTTGATGATCTTGGGGGTCTTTTCCAACCCAAACGATTGTGTGATTCTCCACTACGATTGTGTGATTCTCCAGTGGGGCTGTTCCCGCTGAACAAGGACCCTATTGGGCTCATCCAGCTCATAGTTGTTCCCTGCAAGCACTCAGCAGCGGGAACACCAGCGTTTGGCCGTGAGGAATCCGTATCCTGGGGGAGCAGAGTGAGGACTCTGGCTACACCAGAAGATGAAGGTCCAGACCCCTCGTTGGGCCACGTCTTCATCTCCGCTCCTCTCCTCCCACCAGGTGATCAGTCCCTCAAGGCCCAGAACTTGCAGCTCAAGCTCATCCACATCAACGCCGCTGCCAAGCTGGAAAACCCTGACTACAAGGGCCCGTTCCTGCCGCCGGAGCTGCTGAGCACCGCGCCGCCGGCCAGCGAGAGGGTGACCCAGCTGCAGAGCTGCCTGCGCGAGGCGCTGACGGGGCTGCTGGGAAGCCAGGACAACGGGCGCTTCGACGTCCGCACTCTCTACGGTTGGCACATCGGTGAGCGTGTCCCCTCCCCGGCAACGCGGGACCTCGTCGGGCTTTTCTTGCTGGAGGGAGCTGGATTTTAGGGCTGGGGTTGCACGACCGGGGTTTGTCCTCTCTTATCCTTCAGCCTCTCGGCCTCCTCACCACAGCTGCTCTGCCTTCCCCCAGTCTCCTCCCACAATTCGGCTCTGAAATTAGAGCACAAACACTGCCCAGGGTGGGTTTTGGGCAGCAGGTGTGGGAGAAAAACCCTTTTCCTGCTGCCACGCAGCCCCGAGGCTGGAAAAGGCTCCTGGCTCTGCCCTCCCAGCCGCTCTTGCAGCCCCCCCGGCTCCCCCAGCTCCCTGCAGCCCTGTCAAATTCGGTCCCTGCCCTTCTCCGTGGCGGGGACCGGCCAACCGGCTGCCACAGCGAGTTCTGCGGTCCACATGCCCCACGTCCCCTCCCCATGGGACACCAGGGGGTCAGATCACGCCACAGACACATCCCGAGGAGACACTCGGGAAGCCAACTCTGCCCTTGGCGGTGCGGGGAGGATGTTGTACCCCAGCCGGGTGTGCCGAGCTGCTCACAGCGCCAGTGACAGCGGCATTTTTGGGAGGGGAATGGCGGGACATCGCGTGTTTTATGTCACCAGCCTCGGGGGACACAGCACGAGCAGCTCTCGGGAGCCCTCGTCTTCCCTCCTCTCCCCGCAGATGCCGAGATGGTGGTGACCAGTGAAAATAAACCCCTCCCCGTGAAGGACTTTGCTGCTCCCCATCTGCTCCATGCGGAGGGGACGAAGCCTCTGCCGCCGGGTGCCAGGAGGTGGGTCTGGGCTCGGCTGTGACCCCCCGCAGCTCCTGGGGGGAGGAGGAAGAGGAGGAGGAGGAAGGCTCTGCCTTGGTGGTGTCAAGGATCCGCAGGTCACCACACCGGGTGGCCTGTGGGGCTGCCAGCGTGTGTCCAGCTGCGTCCCCACTTGTTTGGGGGCAGGACGGGGGTGGGCACAGGACAGAAATTGGGGCAGGGCTGTGCCAGCCCCCCCAGGTGACATTTTGGAGCTTCGGCTGCCCTGAGCAGGAGGGGAGAGGTCCAGGTGCTGGTCATGGCGTTGCTTTTCTCCCCAAAAAGAGCCCCAGCTGCCTGTGGGGCTCTGAGGACTGAGCTGCCTCCTCCCTGCCTGGAAAAAAGGATAAATTGGGTTTGAGCGGCTGTCCTGGGGCTTCTATGGTGGCTCCGAGGTGGGAGAATGGCTCTAGTGTGACACATTTGTGGCGACAGGCAGAGCTGGAGCTGCCCCTTGTGCCGCGGCTCCCATCAGGAATGGGGTGCTGCCGGATTCTCTGTGGGTCTCACGTCCTCCCGTCCCCTCTGCGCCCCTAGGGTCGCCTTCCTGCGCTGGGAGTTCCCCAATTTCAGCAACAGGAGCAAGGAGCTGCTGGGCCGCTACGCCATGGCCCGGCGGCACGTGCAGGCGGCCGGGTTCCTCGTGGTGGACGTGAGTAGAACCGTGGGGCGGTTTGGGTTGGAAAAGCCCCTGAAGGTCATCGAGTCCAACCATAACCCACTCCAGCACTGCCCCATGTCCTGAGAACCTCATGTCCGTCTGTCCAGCCCTCCAGGGATGGTGACTCCAGCACTGCCCTGGGCAGCCTGTTCCAATGCCCCACAGCCCTTTGGGGAAGAAATTATCCCAAATTTCCAACCTCAACCTCCCCTGGCACAACTTGAGGCCGTTTCCTCTCATCCTATCACTTGCCAGTAGCCGTGGGGTCTCAAATTCCGAGGAGATGGAGGAGCAAACACGTTTTTGGGGGGACACCACCTTCCCTCTCGCTTTGCTCACCTTTTCCTGCCGGCTCTGGGTCCCGCGCCCAGCCCGGGTCACCCAGAGCTCACATCGGGATTATCCACCGTGACCCCCAGCGCGGAGGTGCCGGGGGGGCCGCTAATCGCAGGGGACGCCAGACAAGGGCTTAAGCCGCTGATCCCCAGCGCCGGAGCCCTGTGCGCCGGCGGCTCATGCATTATTGAGCCTCCTGGAGGTAATTATAGCTCTCCGGGCCGGCAGCATGTCCTGTGCACCGAAGCGCAGCTCCTTCGGGGCCACGTGTCACCCCCCAGCAGTGTCATTGTCACCCCACGCCCGCTGCTGCGCTTTGAGGTCGACGCCGAGCGAGGTTTGAGCTTCACGGCGCTGGCTGGGGAGGCTCAGGGAGGAGGAGGAGGATGGAAACGCCGCTCCCTGCAGCTTCAGCCTCCTGCCTGCTAAATATAGAGGCAGGAGTGGGCGGCGGGATCCCCCCGATAAATCCGCTCCCTCTCTGCCAGGGAACAGCATCCCGGCGCCGGGGTTTGAACAGCGCTGGAGCCGTCAGCGAGCGCCGGGCTCCTGAGGCTGCGTGTGTCCCCTCCTCACCCCAAAATTCTCTTAAATAAACATTTCAGCTGCCTCGCACGGAGCGGGTGCTGCGGGGGGGAGGACGGCACGTCCTCTGCATCTCGCATGAAAAATTGAACGGGTTTCGGTGCTGAATTGTCAGAGTTTCGGCCCCTCCATGGGGGTGGTGCCCTCGCTCATCCCCATACGCTCAAAATAGGTGATGGCGGCTCCTCGGGGACCGAACGCAGGACTCGTGGTGCGTCTCTGATGGCATCTCCTCTTCCCCCCCGCCCCGTTGCAGGTTCCTCACTACGAGTTCCTGGAGCTGAAGCTGGAGCGGCAGCGCACTGCCTACCTCAGGGACAAGCTGCACAAGGTCATGGCCAAAGACATGGCGAGTTAAACCGGCACCGCGCTGCCCGGTGGCTCCGGCACCGCTGCGCTGCATCAGACACGTGCTTGAATAAACGCGCCCTGTACAGTGCTGCGGTTTGGGGGTGTCCGTGCTGGTTGACACGTTGCTTTGTGTTTTCTTTGGGGTGGGAGGTGGCTCTGTGGTGATGCTCAGCGGGACCCCCCTCGCCACAGCTGCAGCTCAGCTCGGCTTAAGCCAGGCTTTAGGATTAAGAGCTGTCCCAGTCTCTTTTATTCCCGTTTTGTTTTGTTAGCGGGGCTTTGTCCCCAGGCGGCTGCGCAGTGTGACAAGGGGGGACGGGTGGGGACAAATGCTGCGCTGAGCGGGACCCCCGCGGTGGGGACAGGAGGGTCCCAGCCCCCCAGGGTGTTCGATCTAGCCCCACATCCTGCCCCAGTGTCCCCACAGCTTGTCCCCTGCACCCCAACAGGCACCCACAGTGTTCCCTGTGTCCCCCAGGGCACGTGCACCTCAAGGTGGGTCAGGAAAACCTTCAGTGCTGTGACGCAGCTGCCAGGGAGGGCTTTGGGGACGGATTAGCGGCCATCTGGCCCTGGGGACACTGCTGGTCATCGCCACCAGCCCCTCTGCTTGGGGGGGAAAGGCTGGTCCCCCCCTAACCCTGTGCCTGCGGTGGTGCTGGGAGCTGCTGAGTCACAGCTCAGGGCTGCTCCTGGCACCAGTGTCACCAGCGTCACCGTGCCCGGGGTGCCAGCCAGCACCCCGCCGGGTGCCAGCCTCACTCTGTGCCCGGCACCGATCCCTGCGCCAAGGCTGTGCCTCAGTTTCCCCCCAGCATCCTTTGGCGCGCGGGGGTCTGGGCAGAGGGTGGCACATCCCCGACTGGGACAGGGTGTCCTGTCTGTCTGTCCGTCCCCAGCCCAAGAGGGGGGTCTCACCCCCCCACACTCATTGCCAAGGAGCCATCCTCACCCTCCTCGCCATCACCACGGAGACGAGAGGAGGAGAAGGGCCGTTCCCATGGCGACCACGCCGGCACCCATCCTGCATCCCTAGTGGTACCCAGGGTGGGGACACCAGGGTCACAACCCCCCTGTACATCAGTCATCACCACTCGCAGCTGCTTTCGGGAGGGCTCTGGTCACACCCAGGATGCTCAGCCCCCCTTTTTGGGGACAACCCCGACCCGCTTCATCCCTGTGCTCATCAATCCCACGTCGCCTGGGGAAACTGAGGCCGGGGGGGTGTAGATGTGTGTGTGTGTCCCCCACCGGAGCTGATGCAAGCGCATCTCCCGCGCCGCAGTGCCTGGCACACACCCCGCCGGGGAGACAGAAAAAATCCTGCTGACATCATCTGGGATGACGGGGCTGATCCCGCCGCCGGCCCCCCCGGCCCAGCCCCCCCGTTAACGCTCCGCGGCTCCGGGCGCAGCCGCTTTCGTCCCGCTCCAGCCGCGGCTGCCGGAGCGGCGGGGGGGGAACCGGGGGGGGCAGCGGCCGCCCAGGCCGGGCCCGGCCGGGCTGCTCTGCCAGCGCCATGCCGGGGACAGCGGTGACAAACCAGGGGCTGGAGAAGGAAAACGGGATTCCGGAGGGAGCGGAGGCAGGTGAGGCCGGGGGAGGTTCGGATGGAGGATGCGAGATGGAGCGGGAGGGATGCGGGATGCAGGGATGGAGGATGGAGGGATGCGCGGTGGAGGGTGGAGGCCGGAGGGCCGGAACGGGTTGAAAGGAGGACGCCGCACCGGCCGTGGTCGCAGGTAGCGCGGCCGCGGGGCTCCGGTCGCCCCGGTGCGAGGCAGGAGGTGACTTTGTGGACACCCCTATTGGGGACACTCGCCCCCCGCCGCGGTCCCCCACCCTGGGTTGTGCCCCCCGCATCCTGAGGCCCCGGTAGGAACGGGGTGGGGGGATGTGGGTATGTTTTGGACACCCCCTCCCCCTCTCCAAGCATCACCCCCCCGCCCGGGATCACCGGGTGGGGAAACTGAGGCACAGGGCGGTGCAGAGTCATGGCCCAAGGTCACCCTGCGCAGGTGTCCCCGAGGGCTCCCTGCCACCGCCCGAGGGGCTGGGGGCAGCCGGGACGTGCCGGGAGTGGCCCTGCTGTCCCCCCTCCCATGCCGGTGTCACCCCCTCCCCGTGCCTCAGTTTCCCCCCGGGGAGCCGGGTCTGGGGGTCTAGTGGCTGCGGCTCATCCAGAAATGGGGTGAGGGTTCGGTTTGTGCAAGGGGGGGGTCAGGGCCTTCCCCCCATCCCCAGGTGGGAGCTGCGGGACCCCAAAACAACCGGGGGGACGGATTGGGGGGGGTCCCAGCCTGGAAAGGCAGAGTTAAAGGGAGCCCAGCGACCCCCCCTCGCTGTGAGGCAGAACGAGGTCGCCCAACAGGGTGCTGAGGGGGGGGGGGGCACAGCCCCAGGGACCACCAAATTAACCCTTTAAAAGCCCCCAGTTCCCAGGGGAGACCTGAAACATTACCTCCCCCCACCCCGCATTTGGAAGGGGGACGAGACCCCCCCCCATGTTAAATACTCAGGTGAGGCCCCACCCCCTTCCCAGCAGCCTCTGCGGCCTTGCCCCACCCCCCCCCTGCATCCCCCCCACCCCTATTTAAAGCCCCCGGGGGGGCGGTGGGGCTCTGCTGGGTTTGGTGTTGGAAGCGGGTCCTGGTGGGTCCTGCCTCTTTCTGCCCCATGGACCTGCCCCTGGGGGGCCCAGGTAACGTGGGGGGTCCCCCAAGGAGGTTTTGGAGTGGGAAGGGGGCTGTATTCCCCCCCTAGTGTGGGTAATGAGGGGCTGAGACCCCCCCAGCTCTGTCTATGGGTGGCTACTGCAAGGGGGGCTTGGGCTTTGCTGTGGGGGGAGATGTGGGGGGTCACCCTTCTATAAGGGGGGACACCTGGGTCTATTCTGCCCCCCCTTAATGCAGCTGCATCTTTGTGCCCCCAGCGAGGGGCTGGAGGGGAGGGGGGTGTTAGTGTCACCCCTGGTGTCACTTAATCCTCTGGGGGGGTGTCACCCTATTTCCCCACCCTTTCTGGGGGGCTCTGGGCTGGCTGGGTGACATCCCCCTGGCTGTCCCCTCCCCACCATGGGGTGGCCCTGGGGGGCCCATGGCACTGAGGGGGGGTCTCCCCTCTCTCCGCAGCCCCCCCGGCAGCCGCGGTGCCCCCGCCGATGCCCGCCAAGGAGGAGGCTCGTCCGCAACCCGAGGGGGCCAGTTGTGACCCCGGCCCCCCCGCCGCCACCCCCCCCGGGGACCCCTGCAGGCCCCCCCCGCCCGCGGACCCCCTGGACACCCGCATCGTCATGGGCGAGGAGACGTGTCCCCCAAATGCCCCCGAGCTGCGGGGGGGGCCCCCCCCGCCCGCCGTGCCTTGTCCCTTCCCCGCTCCCACCAAAGACCCCCCGCCCCACCAAACGGCCGAACCCCCCCCAGGGAGACCCCCCGTCCCCCCAAACCTGGACCCCGACCTCTTCTTCACCGCCCCCTCCACCCCCGTGCGCATCGGGGGGTCCCGGCTGCCGCCCCCCCACGAAGAGCAGACGGACGGGGAGAGCGAGGGGCTGTGCTCCCCCCCCACGTCCCCGTCGGGCTCCTACATGACGGCCGAGGGGGGCAGCTGGGGCTCCTCGGGGACCGCCAGCACCTCCCCGTCCTGCTCCCCCAACCTGGCGGCCGAGGCCGAAGCCATGGCCATGGCGGCCGACGCCGACGTCATGGCCGCGCTGCCCCCCGGCTTGGATGAGCCCCCCGCCTTCACCCCGCCGTCTCCCGATGACGAGGACGACGGGCCCTTCGCCTCGCTGCGGGATGAGGAGGAGGAGGATGATGATGATGACGACGGGCAGACGCCGGAGGAGGATGAGGATGAGGAGTGGGGCGGCGAGGGGCTGATCCCGGCGGCGCTGCTGCCGTTCCGCGGCAGCCTGCTGTTCCAGGCCGAGGCGGTGGAGATCGCCCCACGGCTGCCCGGCGCGGCGCCCCTGCCCCTCCCCGGCCGGCACGACGACGGGGAGGATGAAGATGATGAGGAGGAAGAAGAAGAAGAAGAAGAAGGCGGCAGCACCTCGGCCTCCTTCCTGCGCTCGCTGTCCGAAACCTCCATCACCGAGGGGGTGGACGAGTCCTTCGCCTTCCGCGACGACACCTCGGCCTCCTCCGACTCGGCCGCGTACGACGGGGAGGAGGACGAGCGGCTGTACGGCACCGAGCGGCATGCCATGGGCGCCGACGGGGGCCACGCCGCCTCCTGCGGCCCTGGGGATGGAGGCATCGAGCTCCACCTTCACGCCGGCACCGCGCCGGAGGGGTCACCGCCGCACCGCCCCGGCGAGGAGCCGGCGGGGACCGAGGGACGCGGTGAGGGGGATTTCGGTGAGGGGGACAGCGGCGATGACACCGGTGGGAACCTTGGTGCCGAGCGGATGGAGCTGGGGACGCCGGAGCAGGACGGCAGCGAGACCCCCCCGGTGCCCTCTGCGGTGGAGCCGGATGGTGAGACCTTCGTCACCTCCTCCTCCTCCTCAGAGCTGGAGGCCTCAGCCCTGGAGCCCGATGTCCCAGGGGTTTGTCCCCTGCCCGAGCCCCCCCAGCTCCCGGAGGAGCCAGCGATGATGGTGAAGGATGATCCTGGTGTCCACCAGCCCCGTGGCCTCTGTGCCGGGGAGCACAGGGACCCCCCAGCTGATGGGCTGGCAGGGGACAGTGACATGGCACCGGCCAACGGGGAGCCCCAGGGTGGCCCTGGGAGTGATGGGGATGATGATGGTGACAGCGACCACGAGCCTGGCACGGTGAGAGCGGGGAGCGCCGAGCCAGCAGCCGCCGATGGCCACGATGAGCTGGACATGGTGGCCACTGACCCTGGCCCTGTGCCACTGGTGACACCCAGCCCACCGGACACCGTGACCACCAACCTGGTGCCGTTGGTGACACCCAGCCCACCGGACACCGTGACCACCGACCTGGTGCCGTTGGTGACACCCAGCCCACCGGACACCGTGACCACCGGCCTGGTGCCATCGGTGACACCCAGCCCACCGGACACCGTGACCACCGACCTGGTGCCGTTGGTGACACCCAGCCCACCGGACACCGTGACCACCGACCTGGTGCCGTTGGTGACACCCAGCCCACCGGACACCGTGACCACTGAGCCAGTGCCATCGGTGACACCCACCCTGCCAGATGCTGTGGCCACTGACCTGGTGCCATCAGTGACACCCAGCCCACCAGACACTGCGACCACTGAGCCAGTGTCATTGGTGACACCCACCCAGATAGATGCTGTGGCCACTGACCTGGTGCCGTCAGTGACACCCAGCCCACCAGACGAGCCCGACACCGTGGTCACTGACCCTGACCTGGTGACACCTGGCCTGTTGGACACTGTGGCCACTGACCCGGTGGCGTTGGTGACACCCAGCCCACCAGATGAGCCCGACACCATGGTCACCAACCCTGACCTGGTGACACCCAGCCCGTTGGACACTGTGGCCACTGACCCGGTGGCATTGGTGACACCCAGCCCACCAGATGAGCCCGACACCATGGTCACCAACCCTGACCTGGTGACATCCAGCCCGCCGGACACCGCAGCCACCAACTTGGCACCAGTGGTGACACCCAGCCTGCCAGATGAGCCGGACACTGTGGTCACTGCCCCCACACTGGTGACACCAGTGACATCCAGCCTGTTGGACACCACGACCACCAACCTGGTGCCACCAGTGACATCCAGCCCGTTGGACACTGCAGCCACCAACCTGGCACCATTGGTGACACCAAGCCCAGCAGATGAGCTGGACACTGTGGTCCCTGGCCCTGAGCTGGTTACATCAGTGACATCCAGTCTCTTGGACACTGTGGCCACCAACATGGTCACATCCAGCCCACCAGACACCATGGCCACCAGCCTGGTGACATCCGGCCCGTTGGACACTGTGACCACTGGCCAGGGGACATCCGGCCCATTGGATGCTGTGACCACTGACCAGGTGACATCTAGCCCATTGGACACCGTGGCCACCGACCTGGTGACATCTGGACCGTTGGACACAATGGCTACCAACCTGGTGACATCCAGCCCATTGGACGCTGTAGCCACCAACCTGGCGACATCCGGACCATTGGACACCATGGCCACCAACCTGGTGACATCCAGCCCATTGGACACTACAGCCGCTGGCCTGGCACAAGTGGTGACATCTGGTCTATTGGACGCCGTGGCCACTGACCTGGTGCTATCGATGACATCTGGCCCGTTGGACACCGTGGCCATGGACCTGGTGGCATCAGTGACATCCAGCCCATTGGACACCGTGGACCTGGTGACATCCAGCCCGTTGGACACCGTGGCCACCAATCTGGCACCATTGGTGACATCCAGCCGGCCAGACGAGCCGGGCACCGCGGTCACCGACCCTGACCCGCCATCGTTGGTGACATCCACATCAGATGAGCCGGATGCTGCCGCCACAGCCCCGGTGCCACCCGGTGTCACCACCGAGGATCCAGCACACGGGGTGACCTCGGATGGTGAGTCCCCGGAGCCACCCGCGTGTCCCACGCCCCAGGGGCCCCCGGTGGGTGTCACTGAAGCCCCCGAGGAGTGGGACGCGGCCACCGCCTCGTCCGAGGACTCGTCCCCGGAGCTGCTGGACACGTCGCGCTCCCGCACCGACTCCAGCTTCTTCACGGCGCCCGAGGACAGCGCGGGGGAGGCGCCGGGGCCCCCCCGGCCCCCCAACGAGGATGAGGAGGATGAAGGCGCCGGCGGGCGCTGCCTGGCCCTGTGCCCGCGCCCCCCGCCGCCCCCCGCGCCCCCCGCGCTCTTCACGGCCTCGGAGCGGGAGGTGTACGTGGGGACCCCCCCGCAGCCCCTCGAACTGCTCCAAACACCCGGTGCCTTGGTGGGGAGCGAGGGGGGGGCCCGGCAGCAGGTCAGCGCCATGTTACAGGGCTCCTTCGGGGACCTGCCGCCCCCCCGCCACCCCCACAGGGCTCCCCAGGTGCTGGCGGAGCCCCCGCAGGGTGATGGGGGGGTAGAGGAGCCCCCCCTGGCCCCCCAAAAACCCCCAAGCGCTGAACCACCAGCCCAGGCTGGGGACACTGATGCCAAAGTCCCGGGTGACAGTGGCCCCCCCAGTGAGGCCTTGGAGGAAGAAGAGGCCATGGAAGGGGCAGGATCGGGCCCCCAGCCCCCACTGGCCACCAACCAGGGTGGGGATGCTCAACCAGAGGCCCCCCCGGAGCCACCAGCCCCCCAGGAACCCCCCGTGCCCCCCAAAGTCAGCCAAGTGCCTCCTGTCGCCGCCGCCTCGTCACCGCTGTCACCCCCGTCGCCATCGGCACCGCGCCCGGCCCGCGGCCCCCCCGACACCTCAGGGCTCCCCCCCAGCCAAGAGCGGCCGGCTGTCCCGCCGCCCTCCAGGAAGCACCTCGAGGGTAAGAGACCCCCCTCAAAATCACACCCCACAGCCCCCAAATCACCGTGGGGTGGGGGGGACTTTGGGGGGACATCGCTGGTTCAGCCCCGCCACCATGGGGTGTCACAGGGCGGGTGGGACCTCCTGGTGGGTCCCCTTGGGGGTGACAGTGGTGACCGGCCTGGGTTTGACCCTGGGGGGGGATTTTTGGGGGGCACCACCAGCTCAGCCTCCCCCCCACACACACCATGGGGTATCGTGTGGGACCATCACTGGTGGGTGCTGGGGGGTCCCTTCTGGGGGGTCCCAGGTGGGTGACAGGGTGACCAGGTGGGATTCAACACTGCAGGGTGATTTTTGGGGGACATCTACTCATCCCCCCCACCATAGGGGCAGTCACCCACTGCTGGGTGCTGGGGGGTCCCTTCTGGGGGTCCCAGCTGGGATTCAACACTGCAGGGTGATTTGGGGGGGACATCTGCTCATCCCCCTCACCATAGGGGCAGTCACCAACTGCTGGGTGCTGGGGGGGGAGTCCAGGCTGGGTTGAACCCTGGGGATGATTTTGGGGGTCCCCACCATCTCAGTCCCCCATTGACCCCCGTGCAGCCCCCCAGCCCTCCCTGCAGAAGCCTGCGGAGCCGGGGGGCCGGCAGGCAGGGCCGGGCAGCCGGGGCGCCCCCCGGGGGTCCCCCCACTCGGACTCCAGCTCCTCCAGCGAGGGGGAGGCCCCGGCCCCCCCGCACCCCGAAATCCAGCGCCTGCGAGAAGCCGCCGGCATCGCCCTGCGCCCCGACAAGGCCCCCCCGGCCCCCCGGGGCTGCCAGGCCAACCACAAAGGTGAGAGAGGGACACACTTCCCCCAACCCCCCCCATGTGTTTTTGGGGGGCCCCTCTCAATCCCCCCTCTGCTTGGCCGCAGGGTCGTGTAACGAGTCTGAGAGTAACGACGAGTCCATCCCCGAGCTGGAGGAGCCCGAGGGCTCGGAGCCACCGGCACAGACACAGGTTGGGGGGTTATTTTTGAGCTGGGGGGGCAGTGGGGTGATGGGGACCCCCCCCAGGTCTCACCCCCCAATTTTGGGCAGGCGCCGCTCACCCACTCGCTGGGCACCGGGGAGGAGACGGTTAGCAAGGCCAAGCAGAGCCGCAGCGAGAAGAAGGCCAGGAAGGTGGGATGGGTCCCCCCCGGGGAAATGGGGGTCCCCTGTGGGAGTTGGGGGGCTCTGGAGGGGGCTTGGGGTCCCACATAAGGATTGGGGTGTCCCTGGGTGGTGCTGGGGGTCCCTGGGGAGGGACTGAGGGTCCCTAATAGGGATTGAGGGTCCCTGACTGGGGCTGGGGGCCTCTTGTGGGCATTGGGGGTCCTCAAGTGGGTCTAGGGGTCCCCCATAAGGATTGGGGGTCCCCTCTAGGGCTGGGGTTCCCTCATAGGGGTTGGGGGTCCCTGAGTGGTGCTGGAGGCCTCCAATGGGTGTTGGGGGTCCCTGACTGGGGCTGGGGGCCTCTCATGGGCATTGGGGGTCCCCAAGTGCGTCTGGGGGTCCCCCATAGGGCTGGGGGCTCCCTCGGGGGGGCTGGGGTTCCTTCATAGGGATTGGGGGTCCCTGAGCGGTATTGGGGGTCCCTGAGTGGGTCTGGGGGTCCCTCGTAGGGCTGGGGGGCTCCCTGGAGGGGGGACTGAGGGTACCCCCTAGGGATTGGAGCTCCTTGAATGAGGTTAGGGGTCCCCCATAAGGATTCAGGGTTGCTGAGCAGGTCTGGGGGTCCCCCATAGGGCTGGGGGTTCCCTGGGGGAGCTGAGGGCCCCCCATAAGTATTGGGTGTCCCTGAGCGGGTCTGTGGGTCCCCCATGGGCATCGGGGGTCCCTGGGGGATTCTGGGGATCCCCCATGGCATCTCCATCCCAGGGCTTGGGCGGTACGATGGGCTTGGCGGGGGTAGGTCTGAGGTTTTGGGGGTCTCTGGGTCATGCTGGGGTGTCCAAGCACTGGGGGGTGGGGGGGGTTGATGTGGGTCCCCTCTTTTTTGGGGGGCTCAGCCTAGCTGTGCTGGGCGATAATTGTCCCACATCCCTGGTTTTGACATCCCGGGGGTTTGGGGTGTTGTTTGGGGGTTGCACCCCCTGTTTGGCTGCTCTGGGTGTTGTGACCCCCGGGGGGGGACATGGGGTCACCCCTGTGTGTCCCCCCCAGGCCATGTCCAAGCTGGGGCTGCGGCAGATCCACGGCGTCACCCGCATCACCATCCGCAAGTCCAAGAACATCCTCTTCGTCATCACCAAACCCGACGTCTTCAAGAGCCCCGCGTCCGACATCTACATCGTCTTCGGGGAAGCCAAGGTGGGGGGACAACACACAGATTTGGGGTGGGGGGGGGTCCGTGGGGACAGGAGGGTGACCCGGTGTCCCCGCAGATCGAGGATTTGTCACAACAAGTGCACAAAGCGGCGGCGGAGAAGTTCAAGGTGCCGATGGAGCACTCGCCCCTCATCACCGAGACGGCGCCCACCCTCACCATCAAGGAGGAGAGCGAGGAGGAGGAGGAGGTGGGTGTCCCCCCACCCTGCGTGTCCCTGGGACACTGGGTGCCACGGGGGGGTGACAGCGATGTCCCCTCCCCTGGCAGGTGGACGAGACGGGGCTGGAGGTGCGGGACATCGAGCTGGTGATGGCCCAGGCCAACGTCTCGCGGCCCAAAGCCGTGCGGGCGCTTCGGCACAACAACAACGACATCGTCAACGCCATCATGGTGAGTCCCCCCCCCAACTCATGGTGACCCCCCCCAGAGCCCCTGGTGTGATCTAGGGGTGCACACCCCCCGTTTTGGGGTGCACCCTGACGCTCTGCTCTCTCTCGCAGGAGCTGACCATGTAGCGGCCGGGGGTGTCCTGGCCCCCCTCCCCATGTATAGATGCACAGTTACTCCCCCCACCCCAAAATCCTTCCCTTGGCCCCCCCCATTCTCCTCTTCCACGTCTGTAATGCTCAATAAACAGCCTCATGTATCACTTGATTGCACACGGGCTCTGCACATGGTGATTTTTTGGGGGGGCTCTGGGCTCCATATTCTGTTTCTTGGGGGGGTTTGGACCTCCCTAATTTCCAATAGTG
The DNA here is from genome assembly GCF_963082525.1 of Nesoenas mayeri. Taxonomy (NCBI): domain Eukaryota; kingdom Metazoa; phylum Chordata; class Aves; order Columbiformes; family Columbidae; genus Nesoenas; species Nesoenas mayeri. The sequence continues at coordinate 163,361,811 of NC_137543.1, forward strand.
ATATTGGGGGGTGGGTGTCACTGTGATGGGGCTGCGGAGGCCCCGACTTGGAGGTTTTGGGGGGTGTGAGGGCTCGGCGATGCTCCCCAGGCTGTTGACCATCAGGACTTCACCCCCCCTGCATTGTTAATTTTGGGGTGTTTAACAAAGCTGGGCTTTAATAAACCCCAGTGGGAGTTTAGCAATGAGACAAACCACTGTTGGGTGCAGAATTATATTTACCAGTAACAAATAATCCGTACAGCAAACACAAACCCCCCCGCGTGTCCCCCGGCCCGGTGCCACCAGGGCTGGGGACACAGAGGTGGCAGAACCCCCCGGCTGCTCCCACGACACCACAAATCGGGCTTAGTTCCGGAATTAAATCCCATTTCCTATCAAAGTATAAAAACCACCCCCCCCCCGTGAGACGTTACAGCGTCTGGTTTATATTCTCTGTATACAATCATGTCAAAAATAGGGGGTTTTGGGGGGAATTGTTTCCAAATTTAAGTCTTTAATGACTTGAACATCCACGTGTGCGATTTTTAATTGTTTTTAATCTGTAAATAATAAAAAGGCACTAAAACTCCCCCCCTGGCTCTGAGCGCTCCCAGCCCTAAGCTGGGCTTAAAAAAGAGGGAAATCTTGGTCCCCGACTCCCGAGGATGCTCAGGGGGGACCTTCCCCCCCCATTTCTCCTGCTCCCCAGTTTGTACCGGCCGCGGGACGGGGGGACCAGGGCTGGGGGGCCGTGCGGGATCGTACCGAGATCCCGGGATGCGCAGGTAAGAGAGGGAGAGGATGGAGGGATGAAGGGAGCGCGAGGGTTAAAGGCACTGGGGGCAGGGGGATGCAAAGTGGGGTTTGGGGACAGAAGGACTGTGACACAAACCTGTACATGGGGTGGCTGGATCCCCCACCGGGGTGCTGCTGGGGATCCCTCACCCCCCTCCAGCTCTGTCCTTCCCCTCATTGGGGCTTTCAGGTGACATGGGACTCCCCCAAACCCTTCTGGGTGTCCCCACGAATGGCACCTCGCCCTCGGAGCGCTGCTCTGGCAGGGGGTGCAGCTTAAAAAAATAACTGTGTATTTATAACCGCTTGTCAAATATGTACAACAGGCCCCCCCCGTGCCTCTCTGGGCCCCCCCGAGGTATTTTGGGGGGGCAGGATGGGGTTTGCGGCCACACAAGCACAAAGGCGTGGGTGCAGTTGGGTTCCCGCTCCCACCGCGGCGTCGGCGGCTTCTCCTGCGGATCCGGAGCCAAAATCTTTCAACGACATTGAGAATTGGTTTAAATAATTCACATTGTGGTAAACTTCATTGAAAACCAGGGAGGAGGAAGAGGAGGAGGAGGAGAAGAGCAGTTACAGGAGGGACACCATGTGCAAAACTGTAGCTGACGTCTCTGTCCGGCTTTGCTCCCTGCTGGGCTGGTAAAACCAAACCAACGGGCCGTGAGAGGGCACCGGCCGCCGCTCGGAGCTGTTAATGAGGACGAGAGGTTAATTAGATCCTGGTGGAGCCCCAAAGCCTCGTGGGGGTGGCTCTCAGGAGGAATCGCGGTCCATGCTGCAGCCCAGCGCCTCGATGTCGTTGCTGATGTGCGAGATCATGCGGTCCCACTCGTCCTCCTCGGACGGGACCGACTGGTCATCCGAGCTGCCGGCGGCGCCGTTGCCGTTGGTGGTGGAGTTGGAGGTGGTGCTGAGCGTCCGTCTGTACCTCCCGAAACTGTCCGTGATGATGCCGCGGCCGTCCTTCACCCCGATGGTCTCCAGGAAGTTCTCGAAGTGTTGGCTGTCCTTCTCGGGGATGAAGGGACGAAGACCTGGAGCGGGGAAGAGAAAACGAGGGGGAAACCATCAGTGCTGGGAGTAAAGAGTCTCCAGCTCGTGGCTGCATCTCCCACTTCCACCCCTGAAAACTGCAGCTGTTGCACAGCGAGGACAAAAACCCTGCGAGAGCGGGATTTTCCGAGCTCAAAAGGATCAGCTGTTAAATCCTCACTGCAACATATTGCTCGGCTTTACTGAGCTTATTGCAGCAACAGCACCGGCAAACACAGAGCGGCTGCCAAGTGGCGACTCTCCCCTTCCACGCTTCGTGCCCTTATCGGCCAAAAATCAGGTATCTCCCCCCTTCCCAGAGTCAGAGCCTGCTTGGAAGAAAACTCCAAACACCCGAAAAATGGAAAGAAAAGCCTTTACAGGATGTTTCCAGCATCACTGTCGCACCAGCTTTGGTAGCGGTGATGTTAAAAGCAAGAAAAGGCCTTGGGTGGGTGACCGGGGCTGGGTCCCCGCAGGTGATGCTCACCCAGGAGCAGGAATTTCCTGCTGTCCCCGTAGAGCTGCTTCAGGTTGATGCAGAACTCGTGGATCGAAGCCCCATTGCGATACTCGTGCAGGAGCATCGCGAACTGCTGGATCTCTTGGGAAGAGAGTTTGGTTCGGAGCTGCAGGGAAGCACAGCACAGGGGTTACTGGTTTTTCACAGAATCCCAGAGTGTCAGGGCTGGAAGGGCCCTGGAAAGCTCATCCAGTGCAATCCCCCCATGGAGCAGGAACACCCAGATGAGGTTACACAGGAAGGTGTCCAGGCGGGTTGGAATGTCTGCACAGAAGGAGACTCCACAACCCCCTGGGCAGCCTGGGCCAGGCTCTGACACCCTCACCAGGAAGAAGTTTCTTCTCGTATTGAAGCAGAACCTCCTGTGTTCCAGTTTGCACCCATTGCCCCTTGTCCTGTCCCTGGTTGTCACCAGCAGAGCCTGGCTCCATCCTCCTGACACTGCCCCTTTCCATATTGATCCCCAGCAATGAGTCCCCCCTCAGTGTCCTCTTGTCCAGCTCCAGAGCCCCAGCTCCCTCAGCCTTTCCTCACACGGGAGATGCTCCACTCACTCCCTTCAGCATCTTTGAGGGGGAAGAGATGATGGGAAGCCTGGGGAAGGTGTTTATTTGCTTTATTACTATTTCATAGAATCATTTTGATTCGAAAAGACCCTCAAGATTGAGTCCAACCGCTCCCCCACCCCACGTCCCTGGGAACCTCATCTGTGCGTCTGTTCAACCCCTCCAGGGATGGAAGGTTTGACAGGAGCTGTGGTGATGAACCAGCTCATCCTGACGTTCCTACACCCCTTCTGTGTGATCCCAAATCCCCCAAGCACTCCAAAGGCCAGAAATCCACCCACCGTCATCATGTAGTCCTGGAGCAGCTCGGTGGCCGTGGTGCTCAGCTCGCTCTCGCTGGCCGTCTTGACGTGCGGAGACTGTTGCGTGGAGAAGGACGAGGGGGAGTTGTCACCCGCTTCTAAGGTTTCTGGGAAGGAACTGAAACGCAAACAGAGCGTGAGGCTTCCAGAGCGACTCCAGCACCTTCTGCGTGGTAGGGGAGAGCGGAGAGGTGTGTGGAGATGCTCCCAAAAGTGGAACACAGAGCACTTCACCTACAGTGGTTTGGTCACCCGCTGAACATAAAGCTCTGTGTGAGCAAATATCCCCTTTAACAGCGGGGGGGAAACTCAAAGCACCTTATTTTGGTGTTAAACGTCATTTTCAAATAGCGCCTGTCAATTTTAAGCAATGGTTTGTGTGTCAGGTTTTTAGCCCAAAAGTGTGATCGATGTTTTGAGCAGTCACAGCTTCGGGAGGGAAAAATGCTTCGAAAAGCAAAGGTTTTGGGGAAAACATTTCTCCTGCCTCCAGCTGGACAAATGTAACTCCCGGCTTTGCTGAGGTGGGAGCTGCACATACACTGAGTACGTGACCGTCTCTGAGTCCTGCGGCACCGCAGGCAGGCGCAAAACCCGGCCTGTGCCTCAGCCAGACCCAGCAGAAGCTTTTCAATGTGCAGAGCGCAGCGGTTCCTGCTCCGGGGGGTTTAAACCCAGCAGCGAGGCTGCACTAATAACCGCGCGTGCTGAGCGAGCTCAGCAGAACGTGTTTGACTCACAAAGTGCTTGCTTCCGTTTCGTAAGATTCCTTCACGTCCACTTTTGTAGAAGAGTCGTCTGCAAGGGCAAGATTTGAGGTGTGGAGTTGGAGAGGCAGAAATGTGATTGTACCAGCATGTGACACAGACACAAGGGGCCTCTATCCCTCACGAACCATAAACTCACAGAGTAGTTTGGTTGAAGGGACCTCAAGGCTTCCCCAGTGCCCCCCCTGCCATGACAGGGACATCGTCACCAGCTCAGGTTGCTCAGACCCCGTCCAGCCTGGCCTGGGATGTCTCAGGGATGGTTCATCCACCACCTCTCTGGGTACCTGGGCCGGGCTCTCACCACCCTCAGGGCAACAATTTCTCCCTCATTTAGTTTAAACCATCACCCCTTGTCCTGTCACAACAGGCCCTGCTCAAAGTCTGTCCCCATCTGTCTTACGGGCCCCTTTTAAGTACAAAAAGGCCGCAATAAGGTCTCCCCGGAGCTTCTCTTCTCACAGCTAAAGTGGCGAGAAACTGAAGCCACCGGTGGCGATGGGCAGAGACCCTCAACCAGGCTCGGACGCGGGGACAGCCCGGACTCACCGCTGTGCAAGGACATGTGCCGCGTCGGTGTGGACGCCCCATCGAATATTGCTCTGTCCAAAAAGTCGATGGTGGACTCGGTGTAAACGATCTGGAAGACTTGGCTGAGAAGGGAGCACAGCTCCTCGGCGGTCACCTGCGGAGGGGACACACAAGGGACGCTGGGAGGGAGGAAATACCGTGGTGGGCACATTCCTGCTCCTCAGGTCAGCTCCCTGGCTATAAAACCCCCATTCCAAATGAGTACAGGCAGCCCAAGGAGTGCTAAAGCTGAAAATTAGATGAGCAAAACTCAGGCCTGAAGGGCAAGGGGTCCTGCTGTAGGAACACACAGATCAAGATCAGAATCTCTGGACTCAGACACCGGATGAAACAAATTTCCAGGTCAGCATCAGGAAAAATGCCCTGATTAGCAAAATGTGATTGTGGGAGAGATTTGGTTGTGTTCACAGTTTTCCTGTGGCTGGGGAGAGCTCTGGGCACCACCCCCACGGGAAAACCATCTTATGATCCCCCCTTGTGTCTGAACCAGGTCCCGGGGCTTTGGCGGGGAGCAGATTTCCTCCTCTACAAAGCCCAACCTGCACCCTTCAGTCTTAAAACCAAGCTTATGTGTGTTACACAACCTATGGCCAAGCAAGCGTCTGGTCACATAACAGAGGGGACACTTGGGGACAGCAGGATGAGGCCACCCTGGGTCTCCACCTGAGAGGTTGTGGCCACCCCGGTCTAAGGGTGAGAAAACCTCCTGGTTGATCCCAGTCCCAGCGTCATCACAACCAGAGAGTGACGCTGGAGGCGACACTGGTATGGGACAGAGATTTAGTTCATCTTACTTTGTTCTCCGTAGCCAGGACCACCAAGCAACAAGCTTCGACGGGAACCACGCCGCTCTCAGACAGCGAGCCCGACGTGAGCGCTTTGGAGCTCTCGGCGCAGAGACTCTGGCTCGGGGAGATCCCGGGGTCCTGAGCTGAGAAACAGAGATGTTGTGATGGAAAGACTGCGGCACGGAGTCCGTGCGGGCTCCCTGTGGGGACAGCAAGGCCACCAAAGCAGGAGAGCAATGGATCCCGTAGCCGGGAGACGATGCCCCGCAGGAGGGAGCTCTGAGGAGCCCAAAACTCCACCTAAATGCTGCACAGGGCCAAAGCCTTTGAATGAAAACTTATAATTTAGAGCTGGTTTCTGACAGCTCCATAAATTCACTCCCATGGCTTAGCCAGCCTCGGAAATCCAGCAGCAGAATTACAGCCTTCTAAGTCGCTTACTCATTTATTCTACAGCCCGTCCTTTGCTGTCGCGGGGTTTCTAATCCGCTAAGTCTCTGTTTGTTACATCCTCCAAGTAGCTCAGCCCTCCCCAACCCCTCCAGCGCTAACCCAGGCGGGTCTGGCACACACAGAGCTGCTGGGGAGGGATTTGGGGACCTCCCCACTGATTACAGGACATGAGGAGCCTTGGGAACGCTGGGTATCACCCTGGTTATTCAACACGGGCGTTTAGACACCCAGCACGGCGACAAAATCCTCCCAGCGACCTGCACAGCGGTTGGGAAGAGCAGGGAAGGTCCAACACGCGTGGGGACCGAGCTGGAGGAGCTGCATCTACCTGCTCTTTCCCACCTCGCTGACGCCCACAGAATAAACTACACTTTGAGACCCCATTTTCCTAAGAATGAGTAAATGATGGTTCTCACAACTTACCCGTTTTCAGGACGACCAAGTGAGAGGAGTCGTCTCGGATGTAGGAGACGGAGGCGATGTCGTGGATGGGGACCCTGAGGATGAGATCTTCTCCATCCCTCCACACCAGCTTGATGTTGTAGGCGGAGAGACTGATGACAGCGTCGTGTTCCTGGGTCAGCAGCCCCGGCAGCTGGTGAGCTCTCTAAAATAAATGTATTTACAGCGATTTGCTGTACCGTTTTCACTTTGGTAACGGGATGGAGGGCACCAGCCAGACCACGACCCAAGGAAGCTACACAACCCCTTTTTTGTTAACGCAGACAACGGGCTGAGCGCTCACCTTGGCGTTATCGATCAAATGCAGGATTTCCGTGCGGCTGGAGGGATTCAGGTACCCCGGGATGGACGTGAGTTGACCTAAATACTGGTAAAAAAAGAAGCAAACCGTTACCGCAGCACGTGCACACTAAACGCGCCAGCTACCACAACAAAGGCTCCATCAACCCCAAGCAAAGGGCTGGTGGCTTTTTGTATTTACGAGCTGCTAAATACACCTACATGTGGAAGATTTCTCGTGCTTTTAGGTTATAATAATGCTGTATTTGGTTATAAAGGAGCCCCGGCCTGACGGTACCTTCACTTCTTTCTCGATGTAGTCGTTGAGCAGGACGTCGGGCTCCACGCGGTCGGGCAGAGCCACCACCACCGTGTGCAGCGGCCGCCGCTCCGTAACCTTCTCCTGCGCTTTTTTATCTCGGCCTTTCTCGCCCTTCAGGAAGACTCGTTTGAAAGGAGACACTATTCCAGGCTGGGGAGACAAAAGGACACGTTGGGGTTAAGAAACGGTAGAGTTTTGGGACCAAAATGGGGGGAAACCAGCAGCAAACCACTCTGCAGACACAGTTTTAGAGCTATAGATGTACAAGCGCACGATCTTCCACCAAAAACCTCTTTCCTGCGACGTGGCACAAAAACACAAGTGCTGGTAAGTGCCCCGCTATCCAAATGGGATGTTTTTCCCCCAAAGTCATGCTGTCCAACCTTTTAGTTGAGAAGGAATACAAATATATAGTCAAATTAAGAGTGAACCATTGGCCACACAACAAACTCCTCCTCGCCTCGGCGTGACTTTATATTTCACCCAAGCATTTAAGGAGGAGAATTGCAAAAGGCAACAAAGATGCTGCAAAGTCGTCCGAGGTCTCGGGAAGACCCAAAAATGCAGGTACAAGCCCCAGGACACAACCTCCCCTGGTGAAAAACCAGGTTTTTGCACTTCCCGAACCACAAAGCGCTGGGTTTGGTTTAAAAACCAAGAGCCAAAGTGCACACGCGGGCTCCTGGCTATAGAGGGAGCGTCAGCGCCGTCCTTGGACGCCGCACACGGAGGGACCGACCATCCCATGCTCATTTTGTGCCGCCATCCACAACCGAATCTCGCCTTGGAAACCACCGTCCTTCACCAGATCCTCCAGCTAAACTGGAGGAGACCACATTTGGTGATTTGCCACCACCACGTCCCTGGCCCTCATGGTTCAGCTGCACACGTGGGACCATCAAGCAGCTTCAGCCTCTCCCGGTGCTTTTCTCGAGCTTGAGAGATCTATAGGAACAAGAGATCCAAGGCAGATGGAAATAGATGGAAACGGTTGTATTAGGATGGGAAAGTGGGATGGAAAAGCTCCGGGTTGAAGAGTATTCATCAAATTCCAGAGCCGAACAGGCAGCGCAAGGACATTAGGGACAGCCCGGCCCTGAAAATGTCCCTTGGAGCAGGGAGATTAAAAATAGAGAGAGTTTGTAGGACGAAAGGGACGGAGAACACGGCTAAACAATGCTGGCCTTGTACAACAGCTCTGCTTCGAGCAGCAGGACCAAACGTGGCAGATTTTAGGGGTATCACCCCAAAATGGGGCATCACCCCAGGCTGCACAACCCCGCCAGCTCCTGCCAATGGGCCGGCACCGTTCCTGGCTTCAGAATGAAGATAATTGATAAAGAAATAGGGGTTTTGGCCAAAACCAGAGTGTGGGGCTTGACACCAGCTCTGCCGCTCCCACTACCGGGGTGGTGACCCCCAAACCTCGGTGTGTGAAGATCTCATCCCACCAGACTGGTTTTTTAGGAATCAAAAGCGGAGAGAGATGCAGAAACATCCATCGGGCTGGGAAGATGCTGCGGAGGGACGGATTCCCCGTCACCCCGAGCTCCCCGGGGGATTTGGGACCCCAAAGCCGAGTTGGAGGCGCCGCAGGGCCTGACGCGAGGCGGAACAACCAACTTCTGCATTTCTAGGAGCCGATGGAAACCCAGCACCCACCTCGTTCTCCATCGAGACGCCCGGGACGGCGAGCAGGACCAAACCGAGCCGGGTCCACCAAAACCACCTCCCGGGGCGGGCGAGAAGCAGCAGTTACCGTCGTTTTGGGGGCTCCGAAGCCCCGTGTCGAAGGGCCGGCAAAGTCGCGAGCTCTCGCTCACCAGGAAGCGCAATAACCACAGTTTCCTTCTACGTGCGGCAAGAGCGACGCGATAGAAGCCGTTGGTTGAGAACCGGCGAGATTTGGCAGCGACGGGGCTGCGCAGAGGCGGGTTTTGCAAAGCTCCGTCCCATTCTCAGCTCCCAGCCATGCAATCCCACCTCCTGCACCCCTAAAACGCTGCAAATGCCCCCAAAAACCCTTTGCCACTACAGACGGGGTTGAAATCACAACATCCCCAGTTGACATGAGTTTCTAAGCCTGGTTTCTCCTCAGAGTTTCAGCCTATTTTGCTCTCTAACATCTATTAAAAACAAGGGCTGCAAAGCTTTTCAGGGCCCTTTAAGCACGTTTAAGCGTCACGTTTGAAAAGCCAAGCTCAGAAATGAGGTGAAGAGCTCCCAAGAGGCGCTTTGGGAGAGCACAAAGTGCCTGAGCGAGCCTTGCTGGGCTCCAACGGGGGCTTAAGAGCCGGGCCCAGAGGATAAACACAAAGAAGCTGCTAATGTCACAAACGAAGAACCAAATTAACAGGACGAAGGTGGCGATTTCCCCGACCAAACCCGCCCTTCGAGCGGCTGAAGATGCACCCAAAGGCCAATGTGGTCGCTCCTCGGGGTCTTCTCCTGCTGACTCCAAAATTGGGGAGGAAAAGAGGCATTTTATCTACTTAACGAGGCATTTAAGACTTGACTCATTGAGATAGAGCAGCTCAGGGCTGGGTTTAGCCTGATAGGGGGTGCGGGGAGTTAAATGAGTTTGCAACCTCATTAATACTCCAATTAAGCGCCCGCAGCTCCCTGCACTTCCCCATCAACATCTCACAACACTGAGGCTTCTAAAACCACTTTATTTCCCATTTGAGGATGAGCTGGGAAAGAATCAGGGTCTGCTGGATCATCAGCAGCACCTGCTTCATGGGGTTTGCTCAACCATCCCATCGCTTGGCGTTGGAAAGCCCTCAAAAAAGACATTTCTGGGGAAAATGAGGATTTAAACTTCATCTAGATTGTTATTATTCTGGCTGATCTTTGGGGAAAATTTCTTGGGCTGGTGTTAATCAGAACCCATCCACTTGTATCCATCCAAAAGTCAATGAGGTTTGGACAGCCCTGTTAAATAAATCCTCTGGGCGGAAGGTGAAGGAGAAAGAGCATCATCGCTCTGGTGGAAACGGCTTCTTAATCCCCTCCGGTGGATTATCTCCAATGCACATTTGTAAGGCTAATTCTTCCCTGGAACGTCTGCACGGGGATTAAGGGATCCCCAGCTCCAACTGGTCACCCGGCGTGTGGCTCGTCCCCAGGGCAGCCCTAATGAGCAGTGGGGAAATAATTAACGCAGCCCAAAGGGGCTCAGGGTGGGCTCGCTGCAACGACGACACAAAGAAAAGGACCACGGAGGCGTGCGTGACAGGACAAGAAGTCACGGGAGGTGCTTGTAATAAGAAAATGTGAAGCCAAGGAACTAAAAAACCACATTTGGTATGTTTAGAGAAAAGTGAGATGTTAAGAAATAAACTGCAACTAAGCTCCATGGGGTGATGCCATGAAAATATGGGCTCTGGGGGTTTGGCTTCACCTGGGCACAGCTTGAGCCCCTGTACTCTGGGAGCTGAGGGTCCCTGCGAAAAATAAAAGGGTTTATTATCAATATTTCTCTGCTCCATGGAGAAACGCTGCAGGAGTTTGTGCACAGGGCAGTGGTGGAGTCACCAGCCCTGGACAGATTGGAACAGGCTGCCCAGGGCAGTGGTGGAGTCACTAGCCCTGGAGGGTTGAATGGACAGAGATGAGCTTCTCAGGGATGTGATTTGATCTTGAGGGGCTTTTCCAGCCAAAATGATTCTGTGATTCTACGTTGTCTCTTGTTCTGGCGCTGGGAATTGCCTGGATCCTCCTCCTTCTCCTCACCCCTTCACAAGGGGTTTATATATGGTAAAATATCCTCCCAAGGCTCCTTCGGTCCCACCTCCTGCAGCTTCTCCTCGTGCAAGATGCTCCCGGCCCTTTGCTGGATTCACTCCAGTACATCCCGGCCCCTGTACTGGGAGCCCAGTGCTCCAGGATTGTCCCCTGTCCCCCAGGGGTGACCGTCCCTGCCATGGGGACGTGCTGCTGGTTCACCTTGGTGCCCGTCAAGAGCTTCTCTGGTCCTGGACCACAACAAGGCAAGAGAACCCAACCACATACCAGGAGCAATTACAGGTGTTTGACCTTTTCTACATCATCCTATGCCTGTAATTCAGTTTATTTTCATTTATTTTTGAGGCTATTTCAGCGCTGCCCAAGAGGCAGGACCCTCTCCACATTTAATTGCAGAGGTGGTTTCACTGAGGAACATAATTTGGTAGGAAAACAGCTTTCAGTGATACGGGATGGTCCCCACCACCCCTGGACCCCAAAATAATCCATTCAGACCCCACCATGATGCAGAAAAGCAGGTGGAGAGCTCAGAACTCTGCAGGAGCCACCCTGGGAAGCTCCATGTCCACCCAGGGGACACGTCCCCATTATGTGCCCCTTGCTCCTTCCTCCTCATCCCGCTGCTGGGTCCGCAGCACCAACACCACAGCCCACCAGCTACACCTGCCCAAAGCCCTTTTATTCCATTTCCCTCCAGTTTTTGTCACCAGGAAGCATTTAATTAATTGGTAAACTGGCGCTGGGGAGATTTGTTCATATGGGAAGCGCAGTGAGATGAGGGTGGGTTGGGATTTGGTTTGAGAAGCTCCAGTGCTGAGCTTGGAACGGCGATATCGCTGCAGATGAGCTGCTCTCCTCCCCACAAGGACATCTGGACGCTAAAACGTTAAATCAAACCATTATTCAAGGGATTCCTGTTTGAAGCCAAGAACCATTTCAGCTTTTTATTGGCTTTAGCAAAACGCTACGGCAAGGATTTCAGTGTGGGGTCTGGATAATGACGCCAGGCACCGAGTCAAAAATTAATGAGAGAACAGGAGCTGAGGGGAGACAGGGACACAAAGAAACGGCCTCAGGTTGCACTAGGGGAGGTTGAGGTTGGATCTGGGAACAATTTCTTCCCCAAAGGGCTGTGGGGCATTGGAACAGGCTGCCCAGGGCAGTGCTGGAGTCACCAGCCCTGGAGGGCTGGACAGATGGACATGAGGTTCTCAGGACACGGGGCAGTGGGATAACAGTTGGACTCAATGACCTTAAAGGTCTTTTCCAACCAAAATGATTCTGTGGTTCTATTTTGTCTCTTGTCCTGACACTGGGAAGAGCCTGAATCCTCCAGCAAAGCGCAGGGAACATCTAAGCAAGGACACCAAGGATCACCTGGGGACCTGCAGCCCTTCCTAAGTCTTGCTGAAGAGTCTTGGACAACTCAGCTCCTGATAAGGAAAGACCCTGGGAGCAGCGACATTTTAATGAGCCGGTAGGAAGCCTCTGGAGATGATCCCGCCATCCAGCGTTCAGCCAGAAACGCTGTGTTTGATTTCAAAGCTGCGCCTTCAAACGGGGATATTATTAAATTTAAGCAACGTAGAAGCACAATTTCCCTAAAAACGGCGAGCTGGAGCCCAAGTCAGTCTTAAGTAAAATAAAAAATGTGGCAGCTCAAGCCTAAAGGCAACAGTTGTACAAACCCGCTTCCAAACCAAGGCTCAGCTCTGCATTTTCACGCTCAGACGGCCTGGCCAGCTAAGCCGGCTCCAGCCTCCCCGACAGGAGTTTCCTCTAAAGCAAGACGAAAGGAATTTTCCTCGGTTATTTTTAGCAGAGCCTGGGTCCTCCTCCCAGAGAGGTTCCTAGGCCGGGCTCAGCTGCTCTGCCTATGCTATAAACTCCGGCTGAGCTGATCCATCTGGAGCAATATGCCAGGCTTAGCAGTTTGTAGAGAATTCTCCGAGCAAGCAGCTTCGTGCTGAGTACAAACAAGATGGGAAGGCATCAATACAACCTCTAAGTCTGGTACTTCCTAAGCCAGGCTTTACGCCAGGCTGTTCCGTATCGCAATAAAAACAGCTCAGGATCTCACATAATAACAGCTCGTGGGCTCGATTTAGTCTCTTACTTCCCGGTTTCAGGAATCCACACCTGCAGGACTGGACAGCAGTTAAGCCCAGCTTTAATACTAAGCTAAATTGAAGCCCTGCAGAGAAGAAACAGATCCCTTCTTGCCCAGGAACATCCTTTGCTGCCTCTCACCCTCCGCTGTGCATTGATATCGAGGGGTCTCAGCAGGGTAACCGGCAGCACCCAGGAGGGTCCCCAAGGGCCACAGTGTTGGTGACAGCTGCAATTTCCACTTTCTTGCTGATATTTGTGGGGGAAAACGATAAGATCAGCTGATTTGCAGCCTTATCAGTACGAGGAAACCAAATCACTGTTTCTCCACAGTTGCCAGGGTCCTGCCAGAATTCAAAGATCAAATGTTTCCCTGTTTCCGCAGTTTTTAGCTGCACATACTGCAACAAATAGAGGACACCGGATGAGTTCGGTTTGTGCATGAAGTCCCATTCTACTCAATACCATTAACATTAGCCACCTGCAGAAAAAACGGGTATTTATGTCAAGAATTGAACCTTTAGAACCGTTTTTACTAGCAAGGTGCAGAGGAGCGATCACCAATTAGCCCAACTTGTTTCCATCCAAGGTCTCAGAACAGAAGCATTTAAACACTCGCCTTCTTGCTAAATTTAAACATTTGCTCCACATCTCCAGGCTTTTTTTGCCCAAATGAGCAAGAGATCAATAATCCAGGGTTGAACAGATGGACATGAGGTTCTCAGGACATGGGGTAGTGCTGGGGTGGGTTATGGTTGGACTCCATGATCTTGAGGGGCTTTTCCAACCAAAACAATTCTGCCATCTGGCCCAAGCTACGCTGGCAAAACACACTCATGTTGCAGCACCTAAGAAGTGCTGTTCATCCCAAAGCTCAAGAGCATTTGACACACTGTTTTACTCTTAGGAAAGCCACAAAACTCTTCATTAATGTAACCAAAACCGCTCGGTCTCGCACAAAACAAGCGTTTTGTAACACCGACCACTCTGAGTCCTGGAGCCCAGGAAAGAAGCGGCATCTGTGGGAATATGTGAGCTGCCCATCGAGCCCCAGGCTCATCCTCCAGCACAACCGCAGGAGTTCTGGCCTGAAGAAGGTTATTCTCATTTTTGCACAGTGAAAGAGAAGAGCTGAAGCACCCAGACCTGTAATCATGGACGTTACGGCCGTCTGCTGAGGAGATCATTACACAGGGCAATAAACTTTGCTGTAGACATAAACCACCCAGCAGGTTTTGGTCTAGACTGTCAGATCGAGGATGTGGGGAGGCTTCTGGCAGGAGGAAATAAGGTTTGGTTTCTTTTAGCATGTTCTTTGGGATGTCTCACTATTTATTTTCATCAGTCCAAGGAGCCAGAATCCCTGTGTCATTTGCAGCTCATGCACCTTCGTGTCTTTGGTTCCTCCTGGGGTCGCAAACCACATGTAGCCTCGGGGGCACGACAGAACCTCCTTCTCTTCCCATAAAAACAACGGATGCAAAGTGGCTCCAGTTTCTCCGGGAGTCCTTGGAGAAAAGGTGGTTTGCGATGCCCATGCACCAATTGATCCTCTGCAATCAGTCACTGCAAGGCCACTTATCCAGGGCTGGTGGTGGCAAAGGAGCCAACAGCAGAAGGTCCTCAAGCTGCTTTTCCACATCAGAACCATTCAAGAAAAGCCGCAGAGATGCCCAATATACCGTCTTCATGCTTGGCTGCTGAGTTAAGCTGTGCAGGCAAAGGTTAGTGGGTTAATACCTGTGAATGTTCAGGAGAAGTCACGCAAGGTCAATTCTTTTGAGCAGTCCGCTCAAAAATCACAAACAGTTTGGGGTGAAGTGACCCCAAAGATCACTGAGATCCCACCCCCGCCATGAGCAGGGACATCGTCACCAGCTCAGGGTGCTCAGAGCCCCGTCCAGCCTGGCCTGGGATGTCTCAGGGATGGTTCATCCACCACCTCTCTGGGTACCTGGACCAGGCTCTCACCACCCTCAGGGCAACAATTCCTTCCTCATGTCACCACCCTTGGAGATGTTTAAAAGATGCAGAGATGAGGCTCTCAGGGACATGGGGCAGCACCAGGGTTGGGTTAACGGTTGGACTCCATGATCTTGAGGGGTTCTTCCAACCAAAACGATTCCGTGATTCCACAATCATGTACAACTTCAGGCACAGAGGAGAACAGAGGAGTCGTGTGTGGCAACTTGTGTCCCCACAGCTCAGGGGTGACTTCTCAAGCTGTTTTAAGACACCCTAAAACTACCTCCTCCCAAACCCAACCTCCCGCATGCACAAACGGTATTTTCCATGACCCAAACCAGCTGAAGACGCAGTGGCACTGATTTTGCTGTCACTGAGCACCAGTTACTGGCCAAGTTCTTCCTTGTCCCCTTAACGCATCCTGGCTCTTTCTCCACACCAGGCTCTCCAGAACATCCAGGGAGATAAACCCTCCCAAACCCAACGGTATTTTAAGCCACGGCATCACAAGATGAATGACTTCTCCAACTCTTCTCAAAGAGATCTGGAATACAGAACCATGTTAGTGCGGCCGTCCCAGCACCTCCTGCAGCACCCGGAGCTCGTTCCCCTCCACCAAACAAAGCTGCTGGTGGACAGATGGTGCTCGTCCCACCGGAGCTCTGGTATCACCAGCTCCATCAGCCTCTTTAACAGCAAAATTCCCAGACATACACATTCCAAACCTTTTCCAACAGCCCAGTCGTGCCTGGTATGGGGAGGGGAACGAGATGAGACCTTCCCCTTTGGGCAGCACCAAGGGGGTCACATCTGAAGTGACTTCCATGGGGTAAAGTCCTTGAACCCCTTCAATTTTATTTTACCTCCCTGAGCTACGCACACACCCTAAGGATGTTATTAATTAATCCCCCTTCACACAGCACTAACGAGTCTTTGGCTTTCGGTTCCTGCAAGAAGAAAAATGTGGAGCCCCCAACGCTCCCACCCAAGAGCAACATGAATTATCTTCAGCTGGAAAACGCTTCCAAGGAGACGGCACAGGAAACGTGTTGGGAAAGGAAGCCCCAGATCTGCTCTAGCACTGAGGTCCCTTCCATCCCCATCACTGAAACACAGTTTGGGGCTGATCCACCCCAGCGCCGAGGTTCTCAGAACCTGATCCTCTCCAAAGATGCAGCAAAAGCAACAACCCACCAGTTGCAGTGTCCAGATCTTCACCTTGGCTCCGCCAAGCACCGCAGATCTTCCACGTTTCCTCCCTCTCCTGCAAGCTGCTCTCCAAAGACGCTTCATGTCTCAAATTAAACCAGGAAAGGTGGCCGTTTCCTCTTCTTAATAATGGAATGACTTTATTTTCCTAACCTAACAAAAGCAGGGAAGCCCTGAAGTTCACTTGGCTGCGTGAAATGCACTTTCTACGCTGTTTTTTTTCAGAGCTCGGTGTATTTGCTTTGGTTAAAAGTCCGTTCAGCTTTTACCGCATCAACACCAGAGGGGTTGGTACTCTGCTTCTGGCTACGTACACACAGAAAAGGTACTTTTGGAGACAAAGAGAAGCTTATTAAAAGGCTGGTGACCAAGTCTACAGACACACCAGTCAGACGAGACAACGCAAAGAATTCAAAGTACTCTATGAAAACACCACTTTTATGTCTCTGTTCTGAACGGTATCAAAGCCAGTAAAACAGGATAAAGTAGAGCAGAATTTCACACGAGTCGAACTACATTTGTGGAGACATCTCGAGAAGTCTCTAACCTGTCTTTTGAAGATCCAGGCTTACCAGACAGGCCCTAAATCCTTGCCTGGCCAGGCTCCCACGCAGGTTTAGCCATTCAGGCAGCACAGACACCAGCACAAACCCACCAAGTGCTTTGGAAGCGAAGCAGAGAAGCCACACTGCAAAAAAACAGCTCTCAGGGATGTGATCACGCATTTCTGGAGGGCAGGTGACATGGCAAAGGGGGACCCACCATCCTCCAGGGCTCACCCTGCTCTGATAAAGAGACTTTGGAAAAAAGCAGGGATTTAGGAATCCTTTTACTAGCTGTACTCCTCCCATTTTGCCCAGTTCAGCCACCCAGAACAAAAAGCTGCATTAAGGAAACAACATGAGCTCCCCTTACACTACAGAGTGTAATTAATCCCATTTATTTCATCCTCTAGGTCTGCTTTTACCTGCCCTTGAGGCACCAGGGACACCAGGATGGCTGTGGTGACATTACAGCTCATTGTCCCTTGGAAATAGCAATAGAGCCGATGCGGTCAATTTTGGTTCTGGGGAAACCTTAGGGTCTTAAAAACAAAGCATCAAGATAAATATTAAGGCAGCAAGCAGCTGTAAAATCAGTTAGAAATCCATATTTCAGGCTCCTGGCACTGCCTGTTAAGTCCTTTGCTGGTGTTTGAACTGGTCGCACAGGTGCAGAGTTTTCCAGTTCCTGGTGAGGAGGAAAGGGCTGTAACAATTCAGCCTGGAGAAATAAACTGTTTATAAAGCAAAGCACAGGGTGCTCGACTCCTGCCCCTTCATCTCCCGTCAGAAATGAGGGGACGAGCTCTGCAACCAGACTGACCGAGCTCCTTCGAGTCTCCTGGTTTAAACCCAGATCTACCTCCTCGGGCAGAAGCTCCACACACACGATAACCAGGGGGTGTTCCTGCAGTTGAGGGTGAGGATCACGAACCTGCTTCAGAAAGGACAGAAATGGAACAAAGTCACCCAGAACCTAATGATCCGAGACTGGGAGGACAGGCTGGGAGAGTTGGGGGGTTCAGCTGGAGAAGAGAAGCTCCGGGGAGACCTTAGTGCAGCCTTTCTGTGCTTAAAAGGGGCCCATAAGAAATATGGGGACAGATTTTTGAGCAGGGCCTATTGTGATAGGACAAGGGGTGATGGTTTTAAACTAACAGAGGGAGACTTTTACTAGATATAAGAAGAAATTGTTGCCCTGAGGGTGGTGAGAGCCTGGCCCAGGTACCCAGAGAGGGGGTGGATGAAGACATCCCCTGGAGACATCCCAGGCCAGGCTGGACGGGGCTCTGAGCACCCTGAGCTGGTGCAGATGTCCCTGCCATGGCAGGGGTGGGATCTCAGTGATCTTTAAGGTCCCTTCAACCCTAAGTATCCTGTGATTCTATCAGCAGAAAACTTACAAACTCAACTGGATGCAGAGTTCAGTTTCAAACACGTCAGCTTGCTCATCTCTGGGGAGAAGTTTGCTCCTGTTCCGCTCTGTATCCACAAAACCTCAGTGATATCTTGGGTCACACTGAGCCCTCAAGATACTTATTGCACCCTCACTTTGGCTGGAAAACACCCACTTGGGTCAGGTTGGACAATTAGTGCAGGTACAGGGCACAAGCCAGAAATAATTAACAGGAGATACCATCAGTGATCAGCACTAGAGCACAAGAGCTCAGGCAGGGGCATTCGGGCACCGTAAGCTGTAGCTGTCACTGCAATGTTGGCAGACAAACCCAAAACAGGCAAAAAACCAACTTCCCAGGTATCAGCTGGTTGTGACTTTGCTTCCAGCAAACTCCAGCTGAACCCTGGTGGTTGTTGTTCTTCCCACAAAGCATCATTTGCTGATGGATTTTTAGCACTTTCTGCAGGCCAAGCATAAATGAGACCTGAAGAGCTTTGCTGAGCATGATGCTTGAGGTTTCTCACATTTCAGAGTTTTCTGTGGTCACCTCTCAGCACAGCCCCAGAGCCATGTTAAACCCTGTGGTTCTGCAGAGCACACTCTTCCTCGACTCTTCTTTTTGCTGTGACTAAATGCCAAAGCGAAAGGATCAAAAGGCACTAGAGGGTGATACGGCTTTGTGAAAAGTAAAATAAATGGAGATTAAGACTGTGTGAGGCTGAAATGCTGCCCTGGGTGCAGGACACAGGCTGGGGAAGGAATCCCTGCCAAAGAGCCACTTTGCTAAGTCACCGCTTTAAAGGTTTGTGATTCTGGTGGTGCCACAGCAAACCTGGGGGCTTCCCGGTCACATCCCTGCAGAACGGGGCTCTGCAGCCTGTCACGGATCCACAGAGACAAGCCCGGGACTGAGCTTGGTGTCCATCAGCCAGCCCAAGAAGCCCCGGACAGCATGCTGGAAATTGGGAAGCTGCTCACGTTCAGGGAGGTCTGCACCAAAGAGGCACCATCGCATCCCAGGGTGCTGCTCCCATGCGGCTTCGGGCCTGAAATGGGCTGCACCTCCGCAACACGAACTGTTATCTCCCTTCTGGGTGTTACACACGCAAGATGTCAGAGGCTCCGGTGTTGCTCCACAAAACACAATAAATCGGGGCTGCAGGGATACCTCATGCCCTTATCTGGGGCTGGAACCAGACTGGTGTCGAGTCAGGGCTTCCGTCATGGAAAGGTTTGCAGAGCGCGAGTTACGCTTTCGAAAGCTGCTATCGCTCCTTCAGCCGCCGTCTTGGGTGAGCAACGAAGTTTTGGGAAGCTCGAGCTCTGTCTGCCCTTCTCTCACCAAACAGCAAAACAACTATTTACCCAATTACATGGTACAGTTATTTTGTACCAAGCGAAAACCACAACAGCAAAACTATTTCAATCCAGGCATGCGAGGAAAAAAAAACCACCCAAACAAAATCTGTGTTACATTAAGCGTGGCCGCAGGATCCGTCTCTTCCCGCGCCAGCCTGGGCCGCAGAGCAGCAGTTGGGTTACCAGGGCATGAAGGTCCAAAGTGGGATCATTAACTTCCATGGTTGTGAAGCAGCAGTTTGGTGAAGGGGCTGGAGCACAAGTGTGATGGAGCAGCTGAGGGACCTGGGGGGGTTCAGCTGGAGAACAGGAGCTGAGGGGAGACAGGGACACAAAGAAATGGCCTCAAGTTGCGCCAGGGGAGGTTGAGGTTGGATCTGGGAACAACTTCTTCCCCAAAGGGCTGTGGGGCATTGGAACAGGCTGCCCAGGGCAGTGCTGGAGTCACCAGCCCTGGAGGGGTTCAAAATACACATAGATGAGGTTCTCAGGGACATGGGGTACTGTCAGCAGTGGGGGAAATGGTTGAACTTGATCTCGAGGGGCTTTTCCAACCAAATGATTCTCTAGCTGAAGTCAGGATAGCGCTGTGACTGAAGCAAAGCTTTGTCCTCCCCAGCGCCTTCAGTCACAGCTCTGTCCCTGTCCTGGTGCCAAGCACCACCGAGGGGACACGAGGATGCTCAAGAAAAGGGAGGAGGAGCCGGGAGCTCCCGCTAAAGCAGAGCCGGCCAGGATCAGAAAGTCTGTCCTTCGTGGTGGGGTGAACAGAGCCCAGGAACCTGCACTGCTCACCTGGCAAAGGGACACTGGGGAGGTGGTGGCAACATCTACTGAAAACATCACTAATGCAAGGACAGAAATGAGGCTGAGAACAAAACACTTGGTCTGAAGGCAAACAGCTGGGCGGAGGTGCAGAGCCTGCGCAGTGTGGCACCTGCTCCCACCCACAAACACCCCACGTCCCATGGAATCACCCAACTCTGACCCGTCCACCTCACAGGGCCGATGGGCAAAGCCAGAAGGGTTCTCAGGACAATGGTGACCACAAGCCCAGGTCCCTGATCCAAGATGGGGGAAGGAAATTTGGAACGCATCCCTGTTCCCAGCCGCCACACCAGGCTTCCAGCGTCCCTACTCTGGGGACATGCATCGTGTTTGAGATGCACCCGTGTTTCCTCCCTGCACCTCGAGGCCCAAAGCCACAATAAAACCCAACTGTTGAACGCTCAGGATGATCAGGAGGTACAGACCCAAGTCCAGGAGAGAAGCTGCTGGAGATGTCCCCTGTCACAGCTGCCACCAAGCTGGAAGAGTCACCCACCAGCAAGGAGAACGTCCCACCAGTGTCACAGAGCCCTGGGAGAGAGACAGGAGATATGCCCCAAGCTGCAGGACACCCACCCAGGTCCCTGGTCCACCCCAGACAAGGCAGAGATCTCCAAGGACCAGACCAAAACACACCCTACAAGGAGACAGACTCAGTCTGAATTTCAGCCAGGCAAGTCTCCACTTTCCCAGGCCCTTAGAACCACAATGAAGTTTAATTTTTGAAGTCAATGTTTAAAACCACTGCAAGTTGGATGAGTAGAGCTGCACGGCACCACAAGCGCCACCAGAACCATCCAAACCTTCGTGCCAAGTGGTGCAGCAGCAGCAAGAAGATGCCACCACCCAGAGCAGAGCACAAAACTTGTTTGAGGCCACCACACCAGAGCCCCATCTTTCCTGCCCCTTTCCCCCCAGCCCACCAGCTTTAACCCCACATTTCCCCCCCTACAGACTTCATGCCTAAACCCCAGATGATCCCACCTCCATTCAGCCTCTGCTCCTCCTATTCCAGAAGATATTTTTGGCTTCCTCTAGAAGAAAAAGGAAGCACTGAGAGGAGAAACAGAGCAACTCCCTGCTCAGAACTGGGCTGAGGCCAAGAAGAGCAAGGACAGGATTGTCCTGCTGAGCACCAGCAGTTCACAGGAGAGCAGCTGCTAAAACCAAGCCTAGCAGGTCAGGCGGCTTCCCCACAAAGACTTGGATGATGAGACAGGTCTCTAAATGAAAAGTCAATTTCCCAGCCCCGAGGCCATCCCTTCAGAGGGAGCGGGGATGCAAAATGTACTCGTTGCACAGGGTCACGTCCAGGCAGGTTTGAATGTCTCAGAGGAGACTCCACACCCGCTCTGGCACCTCTCAGCAAAGAAGTTTCTGCTCGTGTTCAGATGGAGCCTCCTGTGTTTCAGTCTGTGCCCGTTGCTCCTCACCCTGGCGCTGGGCACCACTGAACAGAGTCTGGTGCATCCTCTGATACCCACCCTGAGATATTGACCCATTGATCACATCCCTCTCAGCTTCTCCAGCTCAACAGCCCCAACTCTCTGTCTCTCATTGTCAGAAAGATGCTCCAGACCCCTCAGCATCTTTGTGTTCCTCCGCTGGACTCTCTCCAGTAATTCCTTGTCCTTCTTAAACTGGGGAGCCCAGAACTGGACACAGAACTCCAGATTCCCAAGGAACAAGCAACAGGATGAGAGGAAATGGCCTCAAGTTGCACCAGGGGAGGTTGAGGTTGGATGTGGGGAACAATTTCTTCCCCAAAGGGCTGTGGGGCATTGGAACAGGCTGCCCAGGGCAGTGCTGGAGTCACCATCCCTGGAGGGCTGGACAGATGGACATGAGGTTCTCAGGACATGGGGCAGTGCTGGGGTGGGTTATGGCTACACTCCATGATCTTGAGGGGCTTTTCCAACCAAAATGATTATATGAAAGGGGCTAAATACCCCTCAGTGCACCAACTTCAGAACAAGGTGTGAAATGACCGAACATCAGGAGCTGGAGCTTTACCTCAAGGAGTCACAACCCACCCAACAAACTTCCTCATTCCAAAAGGGCCGGGAGCAGGTCAGGGCTGCAGCATCTTGGAACAGAAAAGAATGACGGGTGACAGAGCCCATGGGAATGATCATCACACAGCTTGTTTTAGCTGGGAGTACAGAACCAAGTAGATGCAGGTGCCTTCATTAGCCTAAAAACCTCCCAGAGAGCTAAAAATACAGATCCTACATTCCCCAAGTGCCCTAAAGAAATGAAATCATGGCAGAACCACTTCTGAGGCAAAAGAGTCAAGGGGCTTGTCAGAGCACAAAGCAGCTGAATATTCAGGATAATGAAGAAAGATCAAGAGGTTTGTCCTACAAGCACAAACTCCCACAGAGCTGCAGCTTCCAGCTCAAACACTCAATACTTTTTTTAATATATATATTAAGGCTGGGGGTTCATCCTGAGCTTCAATAAGAACCAGCTCTACTTCAGTTACTTAATAACCATCTCACTTCCCCCAAAAAAGCTTCTCAGCTTCCCATTCTCTCCCACAAACATCAGCACAGAACTGTCCAAATCCTCCGGCGGGGAGTGAAACGCGCTTTGGAGTTCCAAGCTCAGTTTTGGCAGTCGTTTCCCCCATGATCTGCACGAGGAGGAATTGCTGGACTGGCCAATATCCTGAATATTAACTGGGATTTAAAACCGCAAAGAATTCACAGATCGGGAGCAGCTTTACGAGGACAATCTGGCAACCGCTGGAGCGGCGGCTGGAAGAGGCAAACGGAGCCAACATCGGGGATTCAGGACATATTCCAGCTGGAAAAGTCAGGAATTTTATGCAAATATCTCACACCATCACCAGAAAATTACCTGGGAAAACCATAAAAGCATATTGTGCTGCATCACCTACACGTTTGAGAGGTGATAAAAAAACCAACAAAATCAAAACAACAACTTTCTTTAGCATGAGGGTGAACAAGGAACAATTGCCCAGAGAAATTGCAGAGTCTTTATCCCTCAAAAAACATGAGCAGTGTGGTTGGAAAGCACCATTTTCTAAAGCAAAAAACCTCTGATTTCTCTCCAAACAGCAGAAAAATCCACTTTTCAACAAGGCCAAGAGCTGATTCCAGTTCTACAAGATATCACTTTGAATCTATTTTATCTAAGCATCGCTTCCAGCCCCTGCCTACCGCAAAAAATGGCATTTACTTACTCCTAAAGTTACTCTACAATTATCCACAGCCCGGGGAATGAGCATTTAGAGCTGGTTCTTTCTGCAAACAAGAAAATTACATGTACAGATGAGAAATTTCTCCTCCCGCCCATGCTGCTGGTCCCGTCACACCACACACGGGTCACCAGACATCACAAGGTGGTTTGATTCCCCAGCTCAACATCTGTGGGAAACTCCCACTGTATCTCCAGAAAGTACAAAACATTCAATATTTCTCATTCTGGGAGGATTCTGAGCGTTTCAAACCAGAGTTTCAGCAGGAGACTCTGCTGCCACCTTCTGAGATCACTGTCGCTGCATGTGCCACTAAAACTACTGAAAATAGCTCTTTTTCCCCACGCTGGTTATGTCACCAAGTGAAGGGAAGGGTTTATTTTTCCCACCCGCAGCTCCAGCTCTGGCTTCGCCTCCCCCACACGATGCAAAAATAGGTTTTAAATGAGAGAAACCAGAGCAGCCTGTTCCCATCCAAGGCAGACACAGCTCATCCTAACTACAGTTGACTCAATATATATATATAAAAATATACATATAAACCAGACAAGTGTACACAGCACAGCCGGTTTAGCACCGCAACCAGCAGACAAGACAAACCAGCGCCGTTCCGGGACATATTTTAGGATGTTTTATTAACCAGTTGACTCGTTTGCAGCCTGGGCAGAGAAGCAGGAGGTTAAATCGGCCCCTGAGCGGTGTCCGGACACATGGGCAGAGCAAACTCATCCCAGGGAGAGCGGGAAGGCAGCGAGGGGACAGCGGCATCCCTCAAAAAGCCCGATATTGACACACAAAACAAGCTTTTTTTAGCTGGGAAAACGAGGCCCCAGCCCAGGGAGACGCTCAGCACAGACAGGGCTGAGCCTGAAGACACCCCAGGAAGAAAATAAGCGTTCAAATATACGAAAATAAGGCTTTAAAAGCCCAGAGGGGCTCCAGCCACCTCAGGCCCATGGGCTGTGGGTCACACAGGGCCCGATCCTGCGATGGGGCTCAGGAAAAGCCCGGCCGTAAGGAGCACGACAAAGCCCGACGATGGCCCCGCAGGGCCGAGAAGCCCCAGGGACACCCGGTTCTCACCTTTTTGCCTTTTTTTCCCTCCTCCTCCATGTCTCCGGCGGCGGCGGCCCCGGCCCCCCACGGGGCATCCCCGCAGCGGCCGTGCCCGCCCGGCCTGGGTGCGTGTGAGGGCCCTGGGGCCCGGGCTCACTGCCCGGCGGCGTCCATGGCCCTGCCGGGCCCCGCTTCCCGCTCCCGGCCCGTCCGGAGCCGCCTCAGCGCCACCGACAACTTTTCAATCCTGCCGCCATCTTGGGCGGTGGCTTCCCGGCGTTCCCCGCGCCCCCCGCGCCGCCCGGAGGACTGACGTCAGTCCTCCCCGCCTGCGCATGCGCTGAGCCAGCCGCGGGGACGCGACCGCGCCCACCCGCCCTCTATGCGAATTGAAAAGAAGTGGGTTATATGGCCCCGCCCACCCGCCTGGCCACGCCTACTCTGTCGGTTGGCTCCGCCCCCTTATCATCGTCTCTGTATGTGTGTGTAGCCACGCCTACCTATGGTTGACCCCGCCCCTCATCGTGGCCCCGCCCAACCCAGCTCCCGCGCATGCGCTGATCCCTCCGGGGGGAGCCCCCGCCGCCAGGTGGCGCTGCTCCACGACGTCCCGCGCTGACGTCACACGCCGGCGCGGGCGGGGCTGTCAAGCATGGCGGCGGCAGGGGGCCGGGAGGGTGGCGTGAGTCGGGCGCATCCGCCGCCATCCGCCGCGAACCGCCGCCGGAGCCGCCCCGACGGACCGGGACACGAGCGGGGACTCCCCGGGACAGCGCGGGACGGGGCGATGGTCCCTCAGCGGACCCCGCCGTGAAGTGCCGTGGTGCATGCCGGGATGGGTAGTTCCGCACAGGCCGCATGTGGCCGCCGGGGCCGCCCCGGGGAAAACGGGGCTGACCGGGCGTGCGTGTCCCCGGGTCCCCCTCCCGTCCCCTCCGCAGGCGTCCAGCGTGGGGGGGCCTGGCGTGGCCCCCGCCATTCCTGCAGCGCCTGCCAGAGCAGCCCCGGGACGGTTTGAGGCCCCTCCTCGCTATTCCGAGGGGGGGTTATAGAAACCCCGGACACCCCCGTGTCCTGGAGGCGGCGAGGGGCGGTGAGGGGAGCCCCGCGGGCTGCGGTCACGTCTGGATCTGCTGATACCCGTGTCTTCCTCTCCAGTTACAGGTTCTCACCCCGACGATGGGTTTAAGAAGCTGCGATGGATGTAAGAAGCTGCTGGAAACGAGGAGGTGGGTTCAACCGGCCTGTCCAGGGGGGTCTGTGTTCTGCACTCCCCTCCGAGATCATAATTAGCCAAAATTCTCTAATTAGCTCTGCCAAACCATTTTAACCACTGCATAAGCCTCTCTGAGGGCTGACATCCCACCCCAGAGCTGTGTCCCCACATCAGTTTGTGCTCCAGCTGCTGTGGGGCAGGAGCAGGTGACACCATGGCTGTGAGTCCCAGCTGAACTCTTGTCACCCCGCGCTCCCCTGGGTGGGGAAAAATTAATGAAATAGAACAAGGGCAAGTGTAGAGTCTTGAATGTGGGCAGGAACAGCCCCAGGTTCAGTGTAAGTTGGGGAATGACCTATTAGAGAGCAGCGTAGGGGAAAGGGAGCTGGAGGTCCTGGGGACAGCAGGGTGACCATGAGCCAGCACTGGGCCCTTGTGGCCAGGAAGCCAATGGGACCTGGGGTGGGTTAGAAGGGGGTGGTCAGTAGGTCAGAGAGGTTCTCCTGCCCCTCTGCTCTGCCCTGGGGAGACCACACCTGGAATCTTGTGTCCAGCTGTGGCCCCTCAGTTCCAGCAGGACAGGGAACTGCTGCAGAGAGTCCAGCGCAGCCACCAAGATGCTGCAGGGAGTGGAGCATCTCCCGTGTGAGGAAAGGCTGAGGGAGCTGGGGCTCTGGAGCTGGACAAGAGGACACTGAGGGGGGACTCATTGCTGGGGATCAATATGGAAAGGGGCAGTGTCAGGAGGATGGAGCCAGGCTCTGCTGGTGACAACCAGGGACAGGACAAGGGGCAATGGGTACAAACTGGAACACAGGAGGTTCCACTTGAAGATGAGAAGCAACTTGTTGGGGGTGAGGGTGTCAGAGCCTGGCCCAGGCTGCCCAGGGGGTTGTGGAGTCTCCTTCTGTGCAGACATTCCAACCCGCCTGGACACCTTCCTGTGTAACCTCATCTGGGTGTTCCTGCTCCATGGGGGGATTGCACTGGATGAGCTTTCCAGGGCCCTTCAGCCCCTGACACTCTGGGATTCTCAAGGCGGCAGCAACTGCAACTGATCTGCTGAGGTTTCCCCTCACCAAATGGCTGGGCCTGGAGACCCTCGGAGCCCATGCTGCCGCCAGCCGCAGCCTCATCCTGTCACCCCACTGCCTTTTATTCGGCAGCCGCTGCCGGCTCAGCCATTTCCGCAGGCGTCCAGCGTGGGGGGGCCTGGCGTGGCCCCCGCCATTCCTGCAGCGCCTGCCAGAGCAGCCCCGGGACGGTTTGAGGCCCTTCCCTGCCATTCCGGGGGAGAGTTATAGAAATCCCGGACACCCCTGTGTCCCAGGGGCTATCGGGGCGGTGGGGGGAGCCCCGCGGGCTGCGGTCACTTCTGGATCTGCTGATACCCGTGTCTTCCTCTCCAGTTACAGGTTCTCACCCTGACAACGGGTTTAAGAAACTGCGGTGGGTGTAAGAAGCTGCTGGGAACGAGGAGGTGGGTTCAACCGGCCTGTCCAGGGGGGTCTGTGTTCCACACTCTCCCCCAAGATCGTAATTAGCCAAAATTCTGTAATTAGCTCTGCCAAACCTCTATAACCACTCCATAAGCCTCTCTCGGGGCTGACATCCCACCCCAGAGCTGTGTCCCCACATCGGTTTGTTGCCATCGCGGGGCAAGTTCAGGTGATGCTGTGGCCACAAAGTCCCATTCCCGGCTGCCCCTTGTCACCCCTCGCTCTGGCTGTGCCTTGCTGGGTGATCTGGTGATCTGGAAGGACACAAGAATCCACCGGCAATGAGGAGGTGGGTTCAACTGGCCCATCCTCTCGTAAATAGCCACATTCTGCCTAACTAGCTCTGCCAAACCCAGGCACAAAGGTCTTGTCCCCTCATTAAGCCACCGAGTCCCTCAGGGCTGAAATCCCACTGCGGGGGAGGTCTGGAGTGACCCCCCATTCCAGTTTGTGGCCCACGCACTCGTGGGTGTGCAATTAATCCGGCTAATTAAGCATTCAGTCAAACGAGCAGCAGTGAGGGAGAATATTCCCCCGCGCCCCAGGACAGGGCGGAGGCGGCAGCTTTTATTGACTTTTTTTCCTTCAAATTTAGGTGAAAATCGGGTAGATCGTCCATTTTTGGAAGCACTGGATGGTAGCTGCTGAAGAAGCTCGCCACGCTCCTTGCTTGCTCGGTAAGGAGGTTTGACTTACTGGGCTTTACTGGGAATACTGGTGAGCGCTGGTTTGCCACAATAACAAGTGAAGCAGTGAAATTTATATCCTGGTGGTGCCATAATTCTCATTTCTTGACATTTCCCCTCGTTCTTTTCCAGCTGGACGCCGGCACGGGGTCCCCAGTCCAACGCTCCTCACTTGGCTTGTCCTTCCCAGAGCTCCCAGTTACACCAGCCTTTTAACTGGGGATACTGGGATGACAACGGGTGATGCCACCATCTCAATAAATCACTGATTTCCCACTGGGTTTTTGGTACGGTGACAAATTTGGGGACACCATGGTGCTCCTGCAGGGTGCAGCAGCCTCATGGCGCCTACCCCACACGTCCCACCACGCCGGTGATGGTCAATGTCAACCCTTGGGGTGCACGGCCACAAATTGGGCTGTCCCCAGCCCCGGAAGAGGTGACGATGACAATGACAGAGCGAGTGTTCCCTGTCCCCCCGGCGCCTGCGCGGCGGGCTCGGCGGGTTGTTGGCGGCGCAGGAAACAGCCAGCGCAGCCCAGGGGGGAAGTGGGTGCCGGCGGGCGCGGCATGGCGGAGCTGGAGGGTCCCGAATTCGGCAAAGCCGACTTCGTCCTGCTGGACGAGGTGACCATGGAGCAGTTCCTGGAGAACCTGCGCCTGCGGTATGGGACGGGGGACAGCGGGGCGGGGGACGCGGCAATGGGGACACCCCGAAGTGCTGCTGCGGCATCCCCGGGCGTGGCACTGGATGTGGTGGGTCCCAGTGATGCGGTATGAGACCCCATGGCAGCATCTGCGCCCTGGGGGTGCTGGTGTGGGGACGATGGGGGTACTGGGGACCCCGAGTCCTGCGGGGGGTGCGGAAGCGCCTGGCGCCAAACCCCAGCACTGCAGGAAATGACCGGGTGGTGCCTGTGGCTGGGGGGAAACTGAGGCACAGCCGCGCCCAAGGTGGAGTGGAGGTCGGGGGGATATAGGGGTGCGCACCCCAAGACTGTGTGTCCCACCTGTGGGTCCCCCACATTTTTTGCCTGCTCCTGCACCCACAGGTGCTGCTTGCAGGAAGAGCCACTGCCCCATGGCGTGGAGCTCTGGGGGGGTCTCACCCTGCCCCACAGAAAGGCGCCCCACAGGGTGCTGCCCCATGGCACCCCACAGGATGCCACCCTGCCCCATGGCACCCCACAGGATGTCATCCCACCCCATGATGCAGCAACCCACAGACTGTGCATCCTGCCCGGTAGCACAGCACCCCACAGAGAATCATTCTGCCCTATGGCACGGTGCCCTGCAGAGAACCATCCCACAGCTCAGCACTGTCAGAATGAGCATCCTGCCCCATAGCACAGCACCACCCTGCCCTTCGTACAGCACCCCACAGAGAACCGTGCCACCCAATGGGTGCCATCCTGTCCCATGGCACAGGGTGCCGCCCCTAACATGGCACAGCACCCCACAGAATGTGCGTCATGCCCCATGGCACAGCACCCTGCAGGGTGCTATCACACCCCATGGCACAGCACCCCACTGTGTTCATCCTGCCCCATAGCATGCCCCTACAGAGCAGCACCCTGCCCCATAGCACAGTGCCCTGCAAGGTGCCACCTCACAGAGCACCATCCCACCCTGTGGCACAGCACCCAACAGAATGTGCATCTTGTCCCATAGCACAGCACCCTACAAGGTGGCACCCCATAGCACAGCACCCCACAGGGTGCCACCCTACTGCACCATCCTGCCCCATGGGGCAGGGTGCTATCCTGCCCCACAGAAGAGCACCCTGCAGGGTGTCACCCCACCCCATGGCACAGCACCCACCAGAGTCTGCATCTTGCCCCATGGCACAGGATGCCATCTCACTCCATGGCACAGCACCCCACAGAACCTGCATCCTGCCCCACAGCACAGCACCCTACGAGGTGCCACCCCACAGAACCCTCCTACCCCATGGCACAAGGTGCCACCCCACAGCCAAGCACTCTGCAGGGTGTCACCCCATAGCGCAGCACCCTACAAGGTGCCACCCCATGGCGCAGCACCCCACAGGGTGCCTCCTAGCCCCACTGCCTGCCCCACGGCCGCCCCTCTGCGCAGGTTCTCGCAGGGCCGCATCTACACGTACATCGGGGAGGTGGTGGTGGCGGTGAACCCGTACCGGGCGCTGGCGCTGTACGGCGCGCCCATGGTGGAGCGCTACCGCGGCCGCGAGCTCTACGAGCGCCCGCCACACCTCTTCGCCCTGGCCGACGCCGCCTACAAGGCCATGAAGCGCCGCGCCAAGGACACCTGCATCGTCATCTCGGGTAGGGCTGGCAGTGATTTTTTGGGGTGGGGGGCACCCTTGGGTGGGTGGCACCCACCCTCACCCAGCCCCTGTTCTCCCCGCCAGGTGAAAGCGGGGCGGGCAAGACAGAGGCCAGCAAGTACATCATGCAGTACATCGCCGCCATCACCAACCCCAGCCAGCGCGCCGAGGTGGAGAGGTGGGTCCGGCCCCACGGCGCCGTGGGGCTAGGGGCTGGGGTATAGACCCTGTGGCCTGCCAACTCTGGGCTGGGGGGGAATCAGGGGTGCCCCATGCCTGTGGGGTGATCCTTGGGGGCCCCATGCTTATAGATAAGGTCTGGGGCAACTAGGGGTAACCCATGGCTGTGGGGTGGTTCTGGGGTGCCCTATGGCCATTGAGATGGTGTGGGGTGACCAGGGTGCCCCATAAGGCTGTGGGGTGGGTTGACCTGGGTGCCCCGTGCCTATAGTGATGATGTGGGGCAACCAAGGGTGCCCCATAGCTGTGCGTTGGTCCTGAGGTTCCTGGGGTGGCCCTGGCCATAGAGAAAACCTGAGGTGACATGAGGTGCCCCATGGGGCTGTGAGGGTGGTCGTGGAAGGTCCCCATGCCCATAGGGATGATATGGGGCAACCAGGAGTGCCCCATGCCTGTGGGGTGGTCCTGGGGGACCTGGTGTGCCCCATGTCCAGAGAGATGTTGTGGGGGGGAGCAGGGTGGCACACGGACCTGTGGGGTGGGGTTGGGTGGAGTGGAGGGACCAGGGGGCCTCATGGCTTTGGGGTGGTCCTGGGGTGCCCCATGGCCATGGAGATGGGGTGGGAAGACCAGGGGTGCCGTGTCCTGTGTCCATCCGTGAGGTTGCAGCCCCATAGCGCTGTGCCACGCCGTGCCATGGTGTGCCATCGTGTGCCGTGCCGTGCCACCACCCAGGGTGAAGAACGTGCTGCTCAAGTCCAATTGCGTCCTGGAGGCCTTCGGCAACGCCAAAACCAACCGCAACGACAACTCCAGCCGCTTCGGCAAGTACATGGACATCAACTTTGACTTCAAGGGCGACCCCACCGGTGGGCACATCCACAACTACCTCCTGGAGAAGGTGTGGGAGGGGTTGTGGGCGGGGCCATGGGCAGGTGGGTGCTGGTCTCACCTGGGCACCACCCGGCACCCACTCCCTGCTCCTCTTCCAGTCCCGGATCCTCCAGCAGCAACCGGGAGAGAGGAACTTCCATGCCTTCTACCAGGTGGGATGGGATGGGATGGGATGGGATGGGATGGGATCAGGAGGTTGGGATGGGACAGATGGGGTGTGATCCTTGGGATGAAATGGGGATGGGATGGGGCCAGAGTGGGTGCGCTGAGAAGATTAGGGTGGAACAAATGGGATCTGTGACATGAATGGGATAGGATGGGGTGGGATGGGATCTATGGGGTAGGATCTATGGGGTGAGGGTAGCATGGAAAGGTTGGGATGGGATGGATCAGATGGGATAGATGGGATGGGACAGATAGGTTGGCTGTGATCTATGGGATGAGATGGGGATGGGCTAGGATGGATGGCATCTATAGGATAGGATCAATGGGATGGATTGGATGGAATGGATGGGATCTACAGGATAGGATCAATGGGATGGATGGGATCTATAGGATAGGATCAATGGGATGGATGGAATGGAATGGATGGGATCTACAGGATAGGATCAATGGGATGGATGAGATCTATGGGATAGGAATGGATGTGAAAGGGATAGATGCGGATGGGGCAAATGGGATAAAAGGGACAGCATACAGGGACACAGACCCACACCAGCCAGACTAGGGGGCACCAGGCTGGGGTTCCCCCCCCTCATGGTGCTGACCCCCCTGCCCCACAGCTGCTGCTGGGCGCCCCAGAGGCGCTGCTGAGCTCGCTGCACCTCTGCCGGGACCCCCGCGCCTACCGCTACACCCGGGAGGGAGCCCCTGCCTGCGTGAGTGCGGGGACACAGGGACAGGGTGGGGGACAGGGTGTCCCCAGCCCCTGACACCCCGTCCTGTCCCCAGGAGGAGGACGCGGGCGGGTACCGCGCTGTGGAGGAGGCGCTGGGCATCATCGGCTTCTCCCCTGAGGAGGTGGGGACCCTGTGGCGGGTCCTGGCGGCCATTCTGCTCCTGGTGAGACCCTGTGGTGGCCCCGCTGCACCAGTACACCTCCCCTGCACCAGTATGGCCCCTCCTGCACCAGTATGGCCCCTCCTGCACCAGTACACCCCCCCTGCACCTGTACAGCCCCTCCTGTGCACCAGTACGGCCCCTGCACCAGTACAACCCCCACACACACCTGTACAGCTTCTCCTGCACACCAGTATGGGCCAGTCCAGCCCAACGCAACCCAGCATGGCCCCCAGCCCAGCCCAATACGAACCAGTATGGCATGGCATAGCCCAATACAGCCCAGTACAGCCCAATGCAACCCAGCATGGCCCAGCCCAGCCCAATACGAACCAGTATGGCATAGCCCAATACAGCCCAGTACAGCCCAATGCAACCCAGCATGGCCCAGCCCAGCCCAATACGAACCAGTATGGCATAGCCCAATACAGACCAGTACAGCCCAATGCAACCCAGCATGGCCCAGCCGAGCCCAATACAAACCGGTGCAACCCAGCATGGCCCAGCCCAGCCCAATACAAACCGGTACAGCCGAATTCAACCCAGCATGGCCCAGCCCAGCTCAATACAAACTAGTATAGCCCAGTACAGCCCAATACAAACCGGTGCAACCCAGCATGGCCCAGCACAGCCTAATACAAACCAGTACAGCCGAATTCAACCCAGCATGGCCCAGTCCAGCCCAATACGAACCAGTATGGCATAGCCCAGTACAGCCCAATGCAACCCAGCATGGCCCAGCCCAGCCCAATACAAACCAGTACAGCCGAATTCAACCCACCATGGCCCAGCCCAGCTCAATACAAACTAGTGTAGCCCAGTACAGCCCAATACAAACCAGTACAGCCCAATGCAACCCAGCACAGCCCAGCTCAGCCCAGTACAAACCAGTAGAGCCCCGCATGGTCATGCTTGACCAACCTCATAGCCTTTTATGAGAATGTTACAAGGTGGATGGATGATGGCAGAGCCGTGGATGTGGTCTACCTTAACTTCAGTAAAGCCTTTGACACAGTCTCCCACAGCATCCTAGTTGCTAAGTTGCAGAGGTGTGGTCTAGACAATAGAGTAGTGAGGTGGGTTACAAACTGGCTTAAGGAGAGAAGCCAGAGAGTGGTAGTCAATGGTGTGGAGTCTAGTTGGAGACCAGTATCTAGTGGAGTACCTCAGGGGTCAGTACTGGGGCCAGTATTATTCAATATATTCATTAACGACTTAGACGAGGGAATAGAGTGTACTATCAGCAAGTTTGCTGATGACACTAAGCTGGGAGGAGTGGCTGACACGCCAGAAGGCTGTGCTGCCATCCAGCGAGACCTAGACAGGCTGGAGAGTTGGGCGGGGAATAACCTAATGAAATTTAACAAGGAAAAGTGTAGAGTCCTGCATCTGGGCAGGAACAACCCCAGGTTCCAGTATCGGTTGGGAAATTACATATTAGAGAGCAGTGTAGGGGAAAGGGACCTGGGGATCCTGGTGGACAACAGGATGACCATGAGCCAGCACTGTGCCCTTGTGGCCAGGAAGGCCAATGGCATCCTGGGATGTATTAGAAGGGGGGTGGTTAGTAGATCGAGAGAGGTCCTCCTTCCCCTCTACTCTGCCCTGGTGAGACCCCATCTGGAATATTGTGTCCAGTTCTGGGCCCCTCAGTTCAAGAAGGACAAGGAACTGCTGGAGAGGGTCCAGCGTAGGGCAACCAAGATGATTAAGGGAGTGGAGCATCTCCCTTATGAGGAAAGGCTGAGGGAGCTGGGTCTCTTTAGTTTGGAGAAGAGGAGACTGAGAGGTGACCTTATTAATGTTTATAAATATATTAAAGGTGAGTGCCATGAGGATGGAGCCAGGCTCTTCTCGTTGGCAAACAATGATAGGACAAGGGGCAATGGGATCAAGCTGGAACACAAGAGGTTCCACTTAAATTTGAGAAAAAACTTCTTCTCAGTAAGGGTAACAGAGCACTGGAACAGGCTGCCCAGGGGGGTTGTGGAGTCTCCTTCTCTGGAGACATTCAAGACCCACCTGGACATGTACCTGTGCAACCTCACTTAGGCGTTCCTGCTCCAGCAGGGGGATTGGACTAGATGATCTTTTGAGGTCCCTTCCAATCCAGAACATACTGTGATACTGTGATACTGTGATACTGTGATGGCCCAGCTCAGCCCATGAAACAGCAGGGGCTGGTGCCAGGGCACCCCATCCCCTTCCTGGGGGGCTCCTGGGTGTCCCCCACCTACACCCACCAAGGTGGCTTTGCGGGGCACCCCAGGGCAACATCCAGTTCACGGTGGAGGGCGAGGTGACCACGGCGGGGGACACGGCCGTGGTGGAGGACATGGCGGCGGTGACGGCGCTGGCGGAGCTGACGGCCACAGCCCCCGGGTGCCTGCACCAGGCGCTGCTCACCCGCACCGTGGCTGCCGGTGGTGGCGAGCTGATCGAGAAGGGCCACAGCCCCCGGGAAGCCGCCTATGCCCGGGACGCCTGCGCCAAGGTAGGGAGGGGACACAGGGTGACACCCCCCACAGCACCCTCGGGTGGCCGTCACGCTGTCCCTGTCCCCAGGCCATCTACGAGCGGCTCTTCTGCTGGATTGTGGGACGCATCAACGCCAGCATCGCCGCCCGCGGCTACGACGCTCGTCTGCACGGCAAGAGCACCGTCATCGGCGTCCTCGACATCTACGGCTTCGAGATCTTCGACACCAACAGGTGAGCTGGCCCAAGGGTTGGCGGGGGACATGGGGACATGTGGAGGGGACAGGAGCTGGGAGGGGTGTGGTGAGAGGACTAGAGATGGGAAGGATGTGTGGAGGGATCAGGGGACACGTGGAGGGGACAGGACCTGGGAGAGACATTTCAGGGGGATTTGGGATGGGAATGATGTGTGGAGGGGACAAGGGGACACCTGGGGGAGACACATGGAGGCAACAGGACCTGGGAGGGACACAGGGAGGTGACAGGGGTTGGGGGAAGGCCGGGAGGGAGCAGAGGTCCAGGAAGGACCCGTGGAGGTGACAGGACCCAGGAGGGACACATGGAAATGACAGGGCTTGAGAGGGACCCATGGAGGGAATGGGACACAGGATGGGGACAGGGAAGGACAAGACCACAAGGAACCCATGGAGGGACAGGAGCAGGTCCCTAGCAGGGCCATGGGGCAGGAGGTGCAGGGGACATGGCGTGGGGCTGGGTGACAGGGGCTGTCCTGTCCCCCTGTCCCAGCTTCGAGCAGTTCTGCATCAACTACTGCAATGAGAAGCTGCAGCAGCTCTTCATCGAACTGGTGCTGCGGCAGGAGCAGGAGGAGTATCAGCGGGAGGGCATCACCTGGCAGAGCGTGAGGGCACAGGGGACATGGAGACATGGGGGACATGGCATTGCCTGGCAGAGCGTGACGGGACGGGGACATGGAGGGAAGATGGGGAGGACGGGGGGGCATTGGCTGGCAGAACACAAGTGGACACAGGGACATGGGAGGACATGGGGGCATCACCTGGCAGTGTGTGAAGGGACACAGGGACATGGAGGGGACATGAGGACATCACCTGGTAGCACACAAGGGCATGGGGGAGATGTGAGGGGAAAGGGGGGACATGATGGGACATGCTATCACCTGGCAGAGCGTAAGGAAACACACTGGGGCATGGAGGGACATGGGGACATCACCTGGCAAAGCGCAGGAGGACATGGGGACATCACTTTGCAGAGCATGAGGGCCTTGGGGAAAACAGGGGGACATGGGGGACATCACTTTGCAGAGCACAAGGGCCTTGGGGAAAACAGGGGGACGTGGGGGGACATGGGGGATATCACTTTGCAGAGCATGAGGGCCTTGGGGAAAACAGGGGGACATGTGGGGACATGGGAGCATCATTTGGCAGAGCTTGGGAGGACATGGGGGAACAGGGGGGACATGGCCTGGCAAAGCTTGGGGGACAGGGGACATGGGTGGCACCACCTGGCAGAGCATGGGGCACTTAGGGGGGCACAGGGGGACACAGGGACATTGCCTGGCAGAGAGTGAGCAGCTTGGGGGGACCTGGAGGGGGACACGAGGCCATCACCTGGCAGAGCTCGGGGAACGGGAGGGCGTGGGTGACATCACCTGGCAGGGCCAGATTTTGGTTACACGGGCACAATTCAGGGTGCCTCAGGGGGGGAAATTTGGGGTGCCCACCCCCCCCAACATTGCCCCCCCAGATTGAATACTTCAGCAACGAGCCCATCGTGGCGCTGGTGGAGCAGCCGCACCGCGGGGTGCTGGCGCTGCTGGACGAGGCGTGCCTGGCCGCGGGGACCGTCACCGACGCGCTCTTCCTGGCCTCCATGGACGCCCGCCTGGGCCACCACCCCCACTACACCAGCCGCAAGGTGAGCTGGGGGGGTCGGGGGGAGCGGCGGGGGATACACGGGTTGAGGATTGACACCCCTGTGCCCCCCAGCTCTGCCCCACAGACAAGACCATGGAGTTCGACCGGGATTTCCGCATCAAGCACTACGCTGGAGATGTCACGTAAGGGGGATGTGGGGGGGAC
Organism: Nesoenas mayeri; assembly: GCF_963082525.1. Taxonomy (NCBI): domain Eukaryota; kingdom Metazoa; phylum Chordata; class Aves; order Columbiformes; family Columbidae; genus Nesoenas; species Nesoenas mayeri. The sequence goes on from NC_137543.1 coordinate 163,398,492, forward strand.
ATGTGGGAGATGGGGGGGGCTGTGGGTGTCAGTGGGTGGCCGTGGGGCTCGGGGGCACCATGGAGGACTTTGGGAGGGCTTGAAGAACCATGAGGGGTGCGGTTGGGACGATGAGGCTAGAGGGACTCTTGGGGGTCTATGGTTGACTATGGGGCCTTGGAGAACCATGGTGGACCATGGGGGTGTCATAGGACTCTGGGGGTCTTGAGGGACCATGGGAGGTGGTTTGGGGTCATGAGGGACCATGGGGAGGGCACTTGGGACCAGGGGGCTAGAGGGGCTCTTGGGAGTCTATGGTTGACCATGAGGCCTTGGAGAACCATGGAGAACCATGGTGGACCATGGGGGAGCCTGGGGGTGTCATAGGACTTTGGGGGTCTTGAGGGACCATGGGAGGTGTTTTGGGGTCATGGGGGACCTTGGGAAGGCATGGTGGGGGGCACTTGGGACCATGAGGCTACAGGGATTCTTGGACATCTATGGTTGACCATGAAGCCTTAGAGAACCATGAGAGGGTCATGGGACTATGGGGGAACTTCAGGGGCCCTGAGATGCAGTTTGGGGTCATGGGGGACCATGAGGAAGGCACTTGGAACCAGGGGGATAGAGTGGCCCTTGGGGGTCTGTGGTTGACCATGAGACCTTGGAGAACCATAGTGGACCATGGCAGGGTCATGGGACTGTGGGGGTTTTGAAGGACCGCAGGAGATGGTTTGGGGTCATCAGGGATCATTGGGCTGTAGTGATCATGGGAACCATGGGAGACTGGTGAGGGGATCAGTTGTGGGCCACAGAGAACTATGGGGGACTGTGGGTGATCTTGTGGCCATGAGGGACCTTGGGAGGGCATGGTGGCCACCTGGGACCACTGAGGGCCACAGGAGCCCCTGAGGGATTCTGCAGTGGCCTTGGTTGGCCATGGGGCTTTGAGGACCATGGGGCATTGTGAGGACCATGAGGGACCATGGGTGACCATGGGTGACAGGGTTGGGGAACTCCATCCATGAGCGTGAACCCCACAGCCCCATGGCCTCCATGGGTGTCCCCAGGGCCACATGTCACCTCTGCGTGGGGCCGGGAGGCCCCAGCAGCCCTTGGGCCACCCCCAATGTGGTGTCCCCATCCCTCAGGTACTCAGTGGAGGGTTTCCTGGACAAGAACAAGGACACGCTCTTCCAGGACTTCAAACGGCTCTTCTACAACAGGTTGGGGACACAGGGGACATAGGCCGGGGGCTGGTTGCACAGCTGTGGGGTGGGAGTGGGGTGGCTGGTGCTGCCAGCCCCATGCCAGCGCTGTCCCCAGCACGGACCCGGTTCTACGTGCCATGTGGCCCGATGGCGAGCAGAGCATCACCGAGGTCACCAAGCGCCCACTGACTGCCGGGACACTCTTCAAGAACTCCATGGTGGCCCTGGTGGAGAACCTCGCCTCCAAGGTAGGGGACCAGGGACAGCCGGGCACGTCTCTGCACCAATGTCACATGGCCCCATGGCAGGTGGACATGTCCCCAGCCCATCTTGGTGTGTCCCTGTGGCAGCTGGGATGGCCTCAAGACACCTCCTGAGCCAGCCAAGCCTGTCCCCAAGACAGCTGAGTGTGTCCCCAAGCCAGCCAAGATGTCCCTGTGCCAGCCTGATGTGTCCCCAGACAGCTAAGAAGTCCCTGAGCTGGCCTAGCATATCCCCAAGCTAGCCAAGATGTCCCTGTGCCATGCACACATGTCCCTGAGCCAGCTTGGTGTGTCCCCAAGCCAGCCAAGGTGTCCCTGTGCCAGCCTAGTGTGTCCCCAAGCCAGCCAAGATGTCCTTGTGCTATGCAGGCATGTCCCTGAGTGAGCCTGATGTGTCCCCAAACCAGTCAAGATGTCCTTTTGCCAGCCTGGCATGTCCCTAAGCCAGACAAGATGTCCTCAAACCAGCTTGGAATATCCCCAAGCCAGACAAGATGTGTCTGTATGAGCCTGGTATGTCCCCAAGCCAGCCAAGGTGTCCCTGTGCCAGCCCGCTGTATCCCTAAGCCACTCAGCCCTGCTGTCACCATGCCACCCATGCCTGGTGCCTCCCACCTTCTGTGCCCAGAAACCGCCAGCCTCGGCCACCAGTGGTCCTGGTGCCACTGCAGTGCCACCATGTCCCCGCAGGAGCCCTACTACGTGCGCTGCATCAAACCCAACGACCACAAGTCCCCAACGCTCTTCGACGCCGAGCGCTGTCGGCACCAGGTCTCCTACCTGGGGCTACTGGAGAACGTCCGTGTGCGCCGCGCCGGCTTCGCCTACCGCCAGCCCTACCACCGCTTCCTCCTGCGGTACGCCCCCCGAACGCCCCGGGACCCCCCAAATGCCGCTGCGGCCCCTCACGCTGCTCCATCCCCCAGGTACAAGATGACCTGCGAGTACACGTGGCCCAACCACCTGATGGCCAGCGACCGAGAGGCCACGCAAGCCCTCCTGGAGCAGCACGGCTTCCAGGACGACGTGGCGTATGGTCACACCAAGGTCTTCATCCGCACGCCCCGCACCCTCGTCTGCCTCGAGCAGGCGCGGGCGCAGCTCATCCCCATCATCGTCCTGCTGCTGCAGAAGGTGTGGGACATGCGTGGGGTGGGTTGGTTTGGTCCCAGCTCTGGGTGACACGGGGTTGGGAGTACACCTGGAGCTGCTGGGGGGGTTCTGGGGAGATCCATGGGGCAGCGCCTGCCCTGCCCCCCAGTGTTGGGCAGGACAGGGGTCTGGGGGGACACCAGGGCTCTGCCAGCACAAGGAGCTGCTGGTGGGGAAATCCATGAGGCAGTGCCCACCCTGCCCCCCGGCACTTGGCAGAACATGGGGTTGGGGACACCCTGAGCTGCTGGCGGGGTCCTGGGGGGATCCATGGGACAGTACCCACCCTGGTGCCAGGCAGGACGTGGATTTGGGGGGACACCAGGGTTCTACCCGGCACTGGGAGCTGCTGGTGGGGTCTGGGGGGGATCCACGGGGCAGTGCCCACCCTGATACCCAGCATTTGGCAGGACATGGGTTTGGGGGGACACCAGGGCTCTGCTGGCACTGGGAGCTGCTGGTGGGGTCCCAGGGGAATCTGTGGGGCAGTGCCCACCCTGATCCCCAGCACTGAGCAGGACACAGGTTTGGGGGGACACCTGGAGCTGCTGGTGGAGTCTTGGGGGGGAATCCATGGGGCAGTGCCCACCCTGACCCTCGGCATCATGCAGGCCTGGCGCGGCGCCGTGGCACGCCGGCGCTGCCGGCACCTGCGCGCTGCCTACGCCATCATGGCGTTCTACAAGCGGCAGAAGGTGAGGGCGTACCTGCGGGAGCTGCTGCGACGCTTCCAGGCTGTCCGCACCCTCCCCGATTTCGGCAAGAGCGTGGAGTGGCCGGAGCCGCCGGCGGTGCTGGCGCGGTTCCAGGAGGCCAGCCAGCGCCTCTTCCGCAGGTACCGGCCTGCGCCCCGCTGAACGGGGGACGGGGGACAGGGACGTGGGACAGGGATGGGGGCACGGGGACATGGGAAAGGAACATGGTTTGGGAATGTGAGATGGAGATGTGGGATGGGAACATGGGCTGGGGACAGGGACACGGGACAAGGACACAAGAAGGGGACGTGGGATGCGGATGTAGGATGGGGATGCAGGATGGAGTTGCAGACAGGGACGTGGGACAAGGACACAAGATGGGGATGTGGGCATGGGATGGGGAGGGAGGGTGGGGACATGGGGATGCAGGATGGAGTTGCAAACAGGGACAGAGACGTGAGACAAGGACACAAGATGGGGATGTGGGCATGGGATGGGGAGGGAGGGTGGGGACATGGGGATGCAGGATGGAGTTGCAAACAGGGACAGGGGCGTGGGACAAGGACACAAGATGGGGATGTGAGACAGGGACATGGGATGTAGGATTCGGATGTGGGATGGGAACATGAGGTGGGGACAGGGACACAGGACAAGGACACAAGATAGCGATGGGGACATGAGATGGAGATGTGGGACAGGGCTGGGGATGTGGAATGGGAATGTGGGACGAAGATGTGGGTTGGGGACATGGGATGGGAATACAGGATGGAGATGTGGTATTGGGACATGGAATGGTGATGCAGGATGGGGACAGGGACATGGGAGATGCAGGACTGGAATGTGGGTCGGGGACATGGGATGGGGTCACGGACATGAGACAAGGACATGGGATGGGGATGCGAGACAGGGATAGGGATGTGGGATGGAGTCAGGGACATGGGACAAGGACATGGGATGGGGACAAGGACAGGGTCAGGGACATGGGATGGGGACAGGGACACAGGACAAAGACATGAGACGGCGATGTGAGGTGGGGAGGTGGTTGGGGACATGGGATGGGAATGCAGGGCAGGGATGTGGGACGGGGACACGTGGGTGGGTCCATGGGATGTGCCGGTGTGACGGTGACATGACCTCCCCGAGTCCCCCCTGCAGGTGGCGGGCGCGCCAGATCGTGAAGAACATCCCCCCATCAGCCATGGGGCAGCTCCGCGCCAAGGTGGCCGCCATGGAGGCGCTGGGGGGGCTGCGGCGGGACTGGGGCTGCCAGCGCAGCTGGGCACAGGACTACCTCTCCTCGGTAAGGGTGGCTTTGGTGTCCCCGGGGGTGTCACCCGTGCCCCACGCCGTGGTGACACCCCCATCACTGCTCCCCCAGCCCAGCGAGAACCCGGGGCAGGCGCTGGTCTTCGCCCGCCGTGTCCAGAGCCTCAAGGACAAGGTGCATTTCAGCTCCGTCCTCTTCTCCTGCCACGTCCGTAAGGTGAGTGGGGGGGATCCTGCTCGGCCACCATGTCTGTGTCACCCCCCCTAGTGTGTCTCCTCACCTGTCCCTGTCCCCACAGATCAACCGCTTCGGGAAGAGCCGGGACCGGGCCATCCTGGTGACGGACCAGCACCTCTACAAGCTGGACCCGCGGCGGCAGTACCGGGTGATGCGAGCGCTGCCCCTCAGCTCTGTGAGTGTCCCCAAACCCACCAGTGTCCCCAGGCCATGGCAGGGGGGCAGAGTCACCCCCTACACCCTGTCCCACTCCTACCCGGAGGCTGGAGATCCCTGGTCCCCATGGCCACACACTGGAGCTGTCTGCGGTGGCACAGGGAGGTCCCCCAGGACAGAGGTGGGATGATGTCCCCACCATGCTGGCCATGCTGTGCTGTCCCCACCGTGTTGGCAGTGCTGTGCTGTCCTCACTGTGCTGTCCCCACTGTGATGTCCCCCCTGTGCTGTCCCCACCACACTGGCCATGCCATACTGTCCCCACTGTACTGTCCCTGCTGTGTTGTCCCCACCGTGATGTCCCCTCCACACTGGCCATGCTGTGCTGTCCCCATGATGCTGTCCTGACCACACTGTCCTCACCGTGCTGTCCCCACCATGCTGGCCATGCTGTGCTGTCCCCACCATGCTGTCCCCACCGTGCTCACCATGACACCTTGGCCACACTGTGTTGCCCATGCCCTGTCCCTGGCCGCAGCGGTGACCCCAGCTGTCCCCGCAGGTGACAGGGCTGAGCGTGACGAGCTGCGGGGCGCAGCTGGTGGTGTTCCACACGCGCGGGCAGGAGGAGCTGGCTGTGTGCCTGCATCGCACGCAGCCGCCGGGGGACAACCGCGTGGGCGAGCTGGTGGGCGTGCTGCTGGAGCACTGCCGAGCGTGAGTAGGGGGGCTGTGGGCTGGGGGTTCCCTGTGACCCCCACACACCCCCGTTGACATTGGGGTGTCGCAGGACCAAGCGGGAGCTGCAGGTCGGGGTGTCTGACCGCATCCAGCTGAGCCTGGGCGGGCGCCGGCGGCTGCTGACGGTGGAGACGCGCCTGGATGTGCCCACCCCTGATTTTGAGAAGAGCCGCGATGGCTTCGTGCTTTACTGGCCTGGGAAATGAGGGAGGGAACAACTCTGTCACCCACCCCCAGCCGCGTCCTGCCCCCACCCTGCCCCGCTCACTGGGGACCCCATGACCCCCAACCATGCGTCCCCACGGACCCCCTGGGATGATGCCGAAGCTTCTGTGTGTGTTGGGAATAAAGAGCTGGATGGGACCCTCGCAGCTCCCCAGGACCCTTGTGTCCCGCAGCTGCCCCAGGATGGGCTTGGGGTCCCCAAAAACTGCCACACAGCATGGGGACCCTGCCAGGGAGAGGGGGCTGGGGAGGCAGGTTAGCTGCAGGGGCGATGTGATGGAGTGGGATCAGTAGGGTGGTGGAGGGATGTGGATGGAGCTGGGGTGGGATGTATGGGGTGGGATGAGTGGATGGGATGTAATCTCTGGAATGGGGTGGGCTGAGATCTACTGGATAAAGTGGGATGGATGGGACAGGATCAATGGAATCAATGGGGTGAAATCCACAGGATGGGATGGAATGTGGTGAGATGAATGGATGGCGGGGGGGAACTATGGACTGGGATGGGATCCGTGGGGTGGGATCTATTGGGTTGAGGTGGGATGAATGGATGGGATGGAATCTCTGGGATGGGGTGAGGTGATGGCTGGAATCTATGGGATGGGGTGAGGTGAGATGGGATCTGTGGGCTGGGATCTGTTGGGATGGGGTGGAATCTCTGGGGTGGGGTGGGCTGGGATCTGTGATATGGAATGGGGTGAAATGGGATCTGTAGGATGGAGTGGGATGTGGGGAGATGGACAGGAGGGGATGGATGGGCTGGGATCAGCTGGGATGGGATCGATGGATGGGCTGGGATCGATGGATGGGCTGGGATCAGCTGGGATGGGATCGATGGATGGGCTGGGATCGATGGATGGGCTGGGATCAGCTGGGATGGGAGCGATGGATGGGGTGGGATCGATGGATGGGCTGGGATTGGATGGGGTGGGATCGATGGATGGGCTGGGATCAGCTGGGATGGGATTGATGGATGGGGTGGGATCGATGGATGGGCTGGGATCAGCTGGGATGGGATCGATGGATGGGGTGGGATCGATGGATGGGCTGGGATCAGCTGGGATGGGATCGATGGATGGGGTGGGATCGATGGATGGGCTGGGATCAGCTGGGATGGGATCGATGGATGGGCTGGGATCGATGGATGGGCTGGGATCAGCTGGGATGGGAGCGATGGATGGGGTGGGATCGATGGATGGGCTGGGATCAGCTGGGATGGGATCGATGGATGGGCTGGGATCGATGGATGGGCTGGGATCAGCTGGGATGGGAGCGATGGATGGGCTGGGATCGATGGATGGGCTGGGATCAGCTGGGATGGGATCGATGGATGGGCTGGGATCTCTGGGGTGGGTGGGTGAGATCTGTTGGGTGGGATGAGGTGGGATGGGATGTGGTGAGAGGGACGGATGGGATGGGGGGATGTGATCTATGGGTCCTTGGGGTGGGATCTGCTGGGATGGGGTGTCCCTGTTACCCAGTGTCCTGGTGTCCCCATGTCCCGGATCCTGAGATCCCTGCCACCCTGTGTCTCAATGTCTTTGTGTCCTAGATCCCGATGTCCTTGTGTCCCTGACATGCAATGTCTCAATGTCACCGTGTCCCAAGACCCTGGGTCCTGATGTCCCCATGTCCTGGGTCCTGCTGGCCCTGGGCCCCAGTGTCCCCGACACCCACTGTCCCAGTGTCCCCACGTCCTGATGTCCCTGCGTTCCACATCTTGATGTCCCCACACCCCAAGTCGTGATGTCCCTGTGTCCCCGTGTCCCCAACACCTGCTGTTCGCCGCTAACGAGCTGAGGAGCTCAAACGGTTACATTAATAGAGTGTTGTTATCATGGCGCAGGTTTCTTGGCCCAGCTCCCCGGTGGTGCTCAGCGGTTCGGCTCCCACGTTAATAAACAGGAGATGGTTTATTTTGTGCTATTTAATATAACCGGGCCCGCTGCCCTGAGGCCTGCGCTAGGCCCGGGCTGGCTGGGCACGGTCGTTGCCATAGGAACCGCCGATGCCCTTCCGGGGGGCGGGGCGCTGCCATGGCAACACCCGTTTCGCCCTATCAGCGAGCGCGGTGTCGCCATGGGAACAACCCTCGCCCCGCCTTCAGGAGGCGGGCGCAGCGTCGCCATGGGAACGCCTCGGTGAGGGCGGGGCGTCGCCATGGGAACGGCACCTCATAGGGCGCGGCGGCACCGGAAGGGGCGTGTCTGGGCGGGAGGACTCGGTTTCCCGTGAGGCCCCGCGGCGGCGGGCGGTTCCGGCGGGCGCAGGCCGGGATGGAGGCCGTGCCCCGTATGCCCATGATCTGGCTGGACCTCAAGGAGGCCGGGGAGTTCGCCTTCAACGCCGCCGTCAAGAAGGTGGGGCTGGGGTCGGGGCGCGGGGAGGAAGCGGCCGGGGCCTGTGAGGGACCCGAGGAGGGCGGGTGGGGCCTGTGAGGGGCGGGGCGGGAGCGGCCTGTGAGGGGCCTGTGAGGGAGGGGGGTGTTTGTGAGGGGGAGGAGGGGTCTGCGAGGGGTGTTTGGGGCCTTTGAGGGCTCTTTGGGGTCTGTGAGGGGTGTTTGGGATCTGTGAGGGCTCTTTGGGGTCTGTGAAGGAGAGAAGGGCTTGGGGAGGGGGATCTGTGAGAGAGGGGAGTGCTTGAGGGGTGGGGAATAGGGGGATCGGGGCGCTCCATGAGGGTTATTTGGGGTCTGTGGGGGGGAGGAGTGCTTGGAGGGGAGAGAGTGAGTCTGTGGGGTCTGTGAGGGATGAGAACGCTTGGGATGTGTGTTGGGGGGGGTCGCTGGCTCCTGGAGGGGTATGTGGGGTCTGTGAGGATGAGGAGGGCCTGAAAGAGGAAGAGGAGATCTGTGGGGAGTGTTTGGGGTCTGCGAGGAACGGGGGTGCTTAGGGTGTGGGGCAGGGAGGGGGTGAGGAGTCTTTGGGGTGCAGAGGGTTGGGGATTTTCGGGGGACCCTGGTGGAGCAGGGGCTTGTAGCTGGGGGTGTTGAAGGGGGTGTCTGGCAATGGGGATGACTGGGGCAGGGCTGCGGGGACACTGGATAGGCAGGGCTCTGGGGGGCTCTGGGGTGTGGTGGGGCAGAGAGAGACAGGGGGAGCAAGGCCAAGAGCTTGTCTGTGCCACATCACCTCCTGGCTTGGCCCGGCTGCCTCCTTAGGGCTGCGGGACCTTCCTCCCATGGCCAGTGGGTCCGGAGAGTTTGGGGAAGGGGGAGTCCCCGGGGCTGTCCCCACCCCAGCTGCACCAGGGGTGAGCGGTGAGTTGGCAAGTCCGTCCCCGCCGCATGTGACTGCGCTGACTCCCGAGTCACCGGGTCCCGCGTTACGGACGCTGCGGCTGCTGTCAGTAGGAGATCGGGGACGGCGATGGCCGAGCCCTCGTATCTCTGTTCCCTCTGCTCTTGTGTCAAAGGGGGGAACTGGGGAGTGGGGACCCGGTTCTCCCACCACCAGCAGCCCGGGCTGGCTGATCCTCCGTCAGTTAAAAGCCCCCAGCCCTTCGCAGCACCATCAGAGGGAAGCTGAGAATTCGGTGGGCGCGAGGTGACAGGCTCCTTCCTCTGCAGCGGACACGACCTGTCCCCAGCAGGGACTGACCCGATGGCTTAAGGGAGCTGAAGTGCTTAACAAAGCCGCTGTAAACAAGCTCCACCTATGGCCAGCGCTTCCTAGTGCTGCCTCCGGATGAAAATCATGATTTATTGATGTGGAAGGAGGATGGGGGGGGGGGGGCGGTTTCTGCGTTGATGCCACCGCCTGCATCCCACCCCACGGCTTTTTGGGGTGCTGAGGGGGCTGGTGTCCTGGCGGACCCCAGCAGCAGCATTAGTGTGACAGGGACGTCCCTGCAGCGGGAGGAAGGGTGACCCAGCTGAGTCATGCCATGCGGGCTGGGACAAGGTGCGGCAGCCGTCGGCGGTGCCACCTCATGGGAGCTATAGCAGAGGGGACAGTGGCCTCCAGTTCTGAGCTAGGCCTGAGGGATGGTGACTTATCAAAAGTGGCTTGTTCAGGGCATTTTTGTGTACGGCAGCATTTGTGTGTGTTTTGTGAGCCAGGGGGTGTTTGATAGAAACACGCATGTGGGGAGTAGAAACCCGGCGCCCTGTTTGAAACAGAGTGGGAGGAGAGGAAACTTCCCTCCTTTCTCCAGCGCCGAGTGGCCTTAACCTTGAGCTTAAGTGCCAGAGGGCACAGGCAGCCCTTCAAATGTCCCCAGGGTCCCTTAGGCTGGTAGTTCTGGGTCCTGGCTGCGCGTGGCGCTGTCGGGGAGGTGGAGGATCCCTGCCTGGACCCTCAGAGGATCCCAAACTGCTTGCAATTAGGCAGTGCCATGTTTCCCAATGCTGTTGTGATCAGAGAAATATGGAGGTCCCTTCCAATCGCTAACATTCGATGATTCTGTGATTTTGTGAAACCCTTGCCAGAGGCAGGTTTGGGGAGATGGAACCTCGGATCTCACGGCCCCTCGATTCCAGATTTTCTGCCCCAACTCTGAGGTCCCTGTTTGCTCCTGGCACATGTTGTACTGGTGCCTCTCCCTGGAGTGGTGTTTCCACAGGACCTTGCACCCTGACTTTGCATTATACTGAGGTTCAGTGGGAGCCGGGCAAGGTTTTGGGGGGCAAATGAGCCCCTCCACACCGCTAGCCCCATTGCAGGGGTTTCTCCCAGGCTTTCCCAGAGAGCTACTAGTTGTTGCTCCGGCGCGAGGCTGGGAAGGTGGCTCTGGGTGTCAGGGTGAGCTCTTACCCCTCTCTTCCTCTTCCAGTTTGTCCTGAAGAACTATGGGGAGAACCCAGAGAATTACAATGAGGAGCTGCGGAAGCTGGAGCAGCTCCGGCAGGTAAGCAAGGATTGTCCCGAACCCCTCGAGTGCCAGTGGGATCTGCCAGAGTTCAACCGCGGGAGCTGGTTCATTAAGGACACGTCCACCGGCTCCCACCACCTCCCCACGCCAGGAGCTGCGCCAAAACACCGCCGTGGCTGCTTCTCTTCCTCACTGGTGGTCCAAGAACGAGGCTTTTGGCAAGGAGTGTGCAGGGTTGGGTATTAGGGCTCTGCTGTATCCGCCTACCAGAATTTGGGGGGTTTTGTGTTGATTTCACGTTCCTTTTTGGGGAAGGAATCGCCTGAGGTCTTTGCAGGGAAGAGATCAACCCTTTGCTCTCAGCTGCAGAGCTCAAGTGCTTGTGGTAGTCACTGAGCAGGTTGGAGGCCCTGGGCAGCTGGTACTTGAGCCACAGATGGCAAAACCAGCTGGAGAGGGTCAGAGACTCTCCCCGAGCCAGCGCCAGTGCCAGTTTGTGCCGCACTGTGGGTTTTGTAGTGAGGCTGTAAGCCCAATGTGCAAAGTGGAGTTTCATCCTCAAACCGGTTGCTCTGGATCCATAAAGCTGCTCCCTCCAGCCTCATTTTTAGGCGAACAGACCTGTTTTTCTGCTTCATCTCATGGCCAGCGGCCGATGCTGGGTTCTGGCCATGCCCTCCTGTCCACAGATCTCACTGCGAGTCAGACCGGTGCCTATTCCTGCCCAATGCGTCACCCTGAGTGTAGTCCTGTCCCTGGGGCAGCCTCTTCCTCTTCCTTTCTCCCCTCCAGAGCGCTGTCAATGTCCCCCGGGACTTCGAGGGCTGCAGCACGCTGCGCAAATACTTCGGTCAGCTCCACTACCTGCAGAGCCGCATCCCCATGGGCGCTGAGCAGGAGGCAGCGGTGCCCATCGCGTGGTGAGTGTGGCATCTGTGCAGTTATAAAGCCAAAACTGCCTGGAGTGCAGCGTCCACCACTGTGGGCACCTCGGTTGGATGCCTGTGGAGAACACCAGGCAGGAGGGTCCCTGGCAAACCTTTCTCCTGGCATGTGGCTTGTGCCCAGTAACACCAGCGCCTCCATCTGCAGCTGGTAACTGGGCTTCTCTCCGTGCAGGACTGAGATCTTCTCAGGCAAGACGGTGACACATGAGGATATCAAGTACGAGCAGGCGTGTATCCTCTACAACCTGGGTAAGGGCCTGGAGACCGGCTGCTTCTTAGAATCACAGAATTGTTTTGGTCGGAAAAGACCCTGAAGCTCATTGAATCAAACTGTTCCCCAACCCCTGGCACTGCCCCATGTCCCGAGAACCTCGTGTCCGTCTGTCCAGCCCTCCAGGGATGGTGACTCCAGCACTGCCCTGGGCAGCCTGTTCCAATGCCCCACAGCCCTTTGGGGAAGAAATTGTTCCCCAGATCCAACCTCAACCTCCCCTGGCGCAACTTGAGACCGTTTCTTTGTGTCCCTGTCTCCCCTCAGCTCCTGTTCTCCAGCTGAACCCCTCAGGTCCCTCAGCCGCTCCATCACACTTGTGCTCCAGCCCCTCACCAGCTCCGTTCCCTTTTCTCCACTCGCTCCAGCACCTCAAGGCCTTTCTTGGTGTGAGGGGCCCAAAACTGCCCCCAGGATTTGAGGTTTGGGCTCCCCAGGTCCCAGCACAGGGACGCTCACTGCCCTGGGCCTGCTGGCCACACCAGGGCTGGTACAAGCCAAGATGCTCGTGGCCTTTCTGGCCACTTGGGCAGACACCGGGGCTGGTGCTCAGTGTCAGATCTCACCAGAACTTGACTTTGTCTCCCCTCTGTCCCTCCTGGTCATGCGCTGCCGCGTGTTGCGCTCAGAAGTTGCACGAAGGAGGGTGAGGTTGGGTTGTGACATTATAAATGCACTTTCTGGCACAGCGACAGCCGCAGTTGGGCTTTGCCCAGCTCACCCCTCCTCTGTCCCTGCAAAAACTACAGATGGGTGTGAGACCAGCAGATCTCACCCTTGGGCCCCTCCCTTGCTCTCCAGCCGTGGACAATCACGGCTCAGAGTGGGGGTTTTTTTTTGGGAGGTGTCACTCAGCCACTGGACACTTAATGCAGCTCCGTTCTCCCAGCTGACCGCACATGGGTTTAGCTTAAGCCACACACAGGGTGTAGCTTAAACCACACACAAGTTCAGCTTAAAGCTAAGTGTGTGCAGGGCCACATACCCTGCAGCATAAGGCAGTGGGAGCCAGTGTGGTGCCCAGGTCCCTTTAGAGAAGTGTCTGCTCCCTAAAAATTGTAGAAAGACACCTGTTAAGCCAGGACAGTGTTAGATACTCACTTTTTAATCCTTATATACTCACTTTTTATTACCAAGGGTTTATTTCCAGCCTGGGACTCTCCTGTGCTGAATGACTGATGTGCGTGGTCGTTCACACCAGTGCACCCCAAGTGCCACGTTCCCCACATCTCTCTGGCACTGTGGGCCAGTTGGGTGCTGCTGGGTGCCCCTGGCCACCTCACCACAGGTTTAGGCTTCTCCTACAAGACCCCTGGTGTCCAGGAGCGGTGAGGGGGCCTGGCAGAGTCCCCTCATCCCCTGAGCCACTGTCCTTTCTCCGCAGGTGCGCTGCACTCTATGCTGGGCGCCATGGACAAGCGAGTGTCTGAGGAGGTAACGATCCCCCGCGTCCTCCCGTGGCGACTTCTTTTCTCTCCCGTGGGGTTAAGAGCCGAGCACCAAGGACTCCATGCCCTGGGTGGTGACAAGGCTCTTGGTGTCACACACCAGCTCAGAGTGACTGGTGTCACCTAGCAGAGTGTTACAAGGGGCCATCCCCTCATGGTTGTGTCTGTCCCTGCTCTGGTGACACTCCGCCTGCTCGCTGGCAGACCCTCCTCCCTCAGGAGGGACAGATCTTGTTGTCCCCAGAGCAGGGTTCTGTACCTGGTGTGCATACAAATGAGCCACATTAGCACACAGAGATGAGGTATCGTTTGGTACGGAGTTGTGCAGGTCTGGATGCTGGAATAAAGCCAGCAGGCCAGCAAGAAAAGTAATGGGCATTATGTACAAAATCTTATCACTGCGTTCACACCCTGAAGAGCCAGTTGTTTACACATTTGCATATTGCATTACACAGTCCTTTTAGTGTATAATGAGCAACATCCAGCTAAAGGACACTTTATCCAACAGTGTCAAGATATGTGTTAGAGTGACTCAGCTAATTGCACGGCTTCAAAATGTCTAAAGCTGCAAGGTCAGGAGTGGCTTCACCAAGGGCAAGTTGTGCTTGTCCAACCTCATAGCTTTTTGTGAAGAGATAACGAGGTGGATAGATGATGGCAGAGCGGTGGATGTGGTCTATCTTGACTTGAGTAAGGCATTTGACACAGTCTCCCACAGCATCCTCACAGCTGAACTGAGGGAGTGTGGGCTGGATGAGCAGGTATTGAGGTGGACAGTGAACTGGCTGAAGGGAAGAAGCCAGAGAGTCGTGGTCAATGGGGCAGAGTCCAGTTAAGGCCTGTACCCAGTGCAGTGCCTCAGGGGCAGTGCTGGCACCACTACTATTCAACGTATCAATGATTTGGACGAGGGAACAGAGTGACTGTCAGCAAGTTTGCTGGTGACACCAAGCTGGGAGCAGTGGTGACACTGGAAGCTGTGCTGCCATCAGAGACCTGGACAGGCTGGAGAGCTGGGCAGGGAAAATGTAATGAAATAGAACAAGGGCAAGTGTAGAGTCTTGAATCTGGGCAGGAACAACCCCAGGTTCCAGTGTAAGTTGGGGAATGAGCTGTTGGAGAGCAGTGTAGGGAAAGGGAGCTGGGGGTCCTGGGGACAGCAGGATGACCATGAGCCAGCACTGGACCCTTGTGGCCAGGAAGCCAATGGGACCTGGGGTGGGTTAGAAGGGGGTGGTCAGTAGGTCAGAGAGGTTCTCCTGCCCCTCTGCTCTGCCCTGGGGAGACCACACCTGGAATCTTGTGTCCAGCTGTGGCCCCTCAGTTCCAGCAGGACAGGGAACTGCTGCAGAGAGTCCAGCGCAGCCACCAAGATGCTGCAGGGAGTGGAGCATCTCCCGTGTGAGGAAAGGCTGAGGGAGCTGGGGCTCTGGAGCTGGACAAGAGAACACTGAGGGGGGACTCATTGCTGGGGATCAATATGGAAAGGGGCAGTGTCAGGAGGATGGAGCCAGGCTCTGCTGGTAACAACCAGGGACAGGACAAGGGGTAACGGGCGCAAACACGAACACAGGAGGTTCCACTTGAAGATGAGAAGCAACTTGTTTGGGGGTGAGGGTGGCAGAGCCTGGCCCAGGCTGCCCAGGGGAGTTATGGAGTCTCCTTCTGTGCAGACATTCCAACCCACCTGGACACCTTCCTGTGTAACCTCATCTGGGTGTTCCTGCTCCATGGGGGGATTGCACTGGATGAGCTTTCCAGGTCCCTTCCAACCCCTGACATTGTATGATTCTCAGTGTCTGTAGTTCGTGATCAGGTGTTTTGCAAGTCACTCTTTGTTATATGAGCAGACCGCCCTAATACTGAAAAGATTTACATATCTTTAGGTTAGTCGTTGCAGATAGGATTCATTCTTTTGAGCGATGACAACAATCTGATGCTATTTGAAACACACACGGAGCTTTTTAGAGCCCTGGGGACTCACCCCAGGCTTCTGTTGGCTGCTTTTTGGGGTCTTGGAGGAGGCAGGAAGCATCAAACCCCCACCATCGCCCCAGTGCCCCGTGTGAAAGGTGGCAGCTGTTTTTCCAGTCTTCTCTACGCGTTTCTGGTGTCCGGCAGCATGTGTAGGCCCGAGACACGTCCTCCTGTCCCCTCAGGGCATGAAGGTTTCCTGCACCCACTTCCAGTGCGCGGCCGGCGCATTCACATACCTGCGCGATCACTTCCCCCACTCCTACAGCGTGGACATGAGTCACCAGATCCTCAGCCTCAACATCAACCTCATGCTGGTAGGAACTGGGCTCTGCCGCTCTCAGGGTACTGGTGACACTGGGATGGCTTCTTGTACGTGTCAGGGGCAGCTGCTGCTTGACTGGGAGGGGGTTGTTTGGGGGCTGTGGGCAAGAGGGGATCCCTCCCGTCGGGGGAAGGAGGTTTGGGGAGGTAGTGAGGAAGAGAAGGGAAGGCTCTGGCCATCCCTTGGGGCT
Source organism: Nesoenas mayeri (assembly GCF_963082525.1). Classification (NCBI taxonomy): domain Eukaryota; kingdom Metazoa; phylum Chordata; class Aves; order Columbiformes; family Columbidae; genus Nesoenas; species Nesoenas mayeri. The sequence continues at coordinate 163,414,385 of NC_137543.1, forward strand.
GGTGGTGACTGTGCTTGACTGATCTCTCAAGAAAGGGGCTGTACTGAGGGGTCCTGGCGCTGGTTTGGACACTGAGGTGTCATGGAAACTGAATATTCCCCTCTGCTCTCCGGCAGGGCCAGGCGCAGGAGTGTCTCCTGGAGAAATCCATGCTGGACAACAGGAAGAGTTTCCTGGTGGCGCGGATCAGTGCCCAGGTGAGCTCCTGGCGGGGAACTCTGCCATGTAAGAGGATCCGGAGGGACGCGGTGACATCCAGAGGGACCAGGAGAAGTGGGGTCCTGGAACCTTGGGAAGTTCAGCAAGGCCAGTGCAAGGTCCTGCCCCTGGGTGGGACAATCCCAAACACAACTCCGGGCTGGGCGATGAGGGGATGGGGAGCAGCCCTGCGGAGAAGGACTTGGGGACACTGGGGGATGAAAGATGGGAAATGACCCGGCAACGTGCGCTGGCAGCCCAGAAACCACCCGTGTCCTGGGCTGTGTCACCAGCAGGTTTGGGGGATCCTGCCCCTCTGCCCCGCTCTGTGAGACCTCCCTGCAGTGCTGCTCCAGCGCTGGGTCCCTGACAGGACACACATGGAGCTGCTGGAGAGGGGCCAGAGGAGCCCCAGGAATGACCCGAGGCTGGAACAGCTCTGCTGGGGACAGGGGAGAGAGCTGGGGGGTTCAGCTGGGGAAGAGAAGCTCTGGGGAGACCTTAGTGCAGCCTTTCCAGACTTAAAAGGGGCCGAGAAGAAAGATGGGGACAGAGTTTTGAGCAGGGCCTGTTGTGACAGGACAAGGGGTGATGGTTTAAACTAAAGGAGGGAGATTCAGGCTGGACATGAGGAAGGAATTGTTGCCCTGAGGGTGGTGAGAGCCTGGCCCAGGTACCCAGAGAGGGGGTGGATGAACCATCCCTGAGACATCCCAGGCCAGGCTGGACGGGGCTCTGAGCACCCTGAGCTGGTGCAGATGTCCCTGTCATGGCAGGGGGGGCACTGGGGGAGCTTTAAGGCCCCTTTCCAAACACTGTCCCTCTCTCCGCAGGTGGTGGATTACTACAAAGAGGCCTGCCGGGCGCTGGAGAACTCGGAGACGGCCTCACTGCTGGGCAAGATCCAGAAGGACTGGAAGAAGCTGGTGCAAATGAAAATCTATTATTTTGCTGCTGTGGCCCATGTAAGTGAGGAGACAAACTGGGGAGGGGGCTGCTTGGCTGTGGCGGGAGGACCTGCCCCATGCTCCCACCCCCATTTTGGGCTGCTCACGCCTGCTGTGTGCAGTGCTCACCTCAACATGAAGGACGAGGGGGCTTTGGCCATTTCAAACATTTCCCTCAACTTCAGGAGCTCTGACACCCCTTGTGTGTTTTCTCGCAGCTGCACATGGGAAAACAGGCTGAGGAGCAGCAGAAGTTTGGGGAAAGGGTAAGCAGATCCCATCCGGGCCGGGCTCTGGGTCGTGGTTCTGCCCTGGGAGGGTTGAGTCCTGGAAGATTGTCACGCTGGTGGCATTGGGGACATGAGTGTGTCACCAGCAATGTCCTCCCTCCCACCAGTGTTTGTGGGTGTTCTCAGCCTCGTTACGCTGCAGGAGGCTGCAGCTGGGGATGGTCTTGTGCAAAGCAAAGGGCACCTACTTCTGCACCAGCCCTAATTCCCGGTCTCTCTGCAGGTCATCTACTTCCAGAGCGCTCTGGATAAACTCAACGAAGCGATCAAGCTGGCGAAGGTGCGTTCCGCTCCATCTCTGAGCGGTAATTGTGGGGTTTTACAGAGTTCCTGTACTGATCAGCAGCTCAGGCCAGTGGGATGCCAGAGGGGGAAGATGGGAAATGGTGACGGTTTAAAAGCTTCCCTTGCTGTTGACTGAGTTGGCAAACCTGGGGTGGCTTCTTAAAGCGTCACTTTGCTCCCTCTGCGACATCCCGAGGCTCAGGTGTCTCCTGGCTGATGGGTCTGCCAGGGCTTTGTAGAGTTAGAATCATTTTGGTTGGAAAAGCCCCTCGAGATCATGGAGTCCAACTGTTACCACACCCCCGGCACTGCCCCATGTCCTGAGAACCTCATGTCCGTCTGTCCAGCCCTCCAGGGATGGTGACTTCAGCACTGCCCTGGGCAGCCTGTTCCAATGCCTCACAGCCCTTTGGGGAAGAAATTGTTCCCAGATCCAACCTCAACCTCCCCTGGCGCAACTTGAGGCCGTTTCTTTGTGTCCCTGTCTCCCCTCAGCTCCTGTTCTCCAGCTGAACCCCCCAGGTCCCTCAGCCGCTCCCATCACACTTGTGCTCCAGACAACTCTTTAGAGGGGTTTGGTTTGATTTTAATTGTTCAGGAGCACGTGGGCAGCCCCAGAAGGGCCGTGGGGCTGCAGCGCTCAGCCCTGCACCTCGCTGGGCTCCCCGCGCACCCCTAGGTTGTCGGGAAACTGAGGACAGACCTGTGGCAGCGTGTGACGCTGGGACACAGGATTTGGGGCAGCCTGCAGGCATCTGCATGGGCCACAAGGTTCCCAGGCCGCTGGTTCCCAGACACACCGGGGCTGCAGCTGTGGCACACGGGGCTGCCACCGGCTGCAGGGACGGTGACACATGTTCCCTGCCCACACTGACTTGCTCTCGTTCCTGCAGGGCCAGCCAGAAACCGTCCAGGAAGCCCTGAGGTTCACCATGGACGTGATCGGTGGCAAGTGAGTCCCTGTGCAGGGCACCCCTGGACGTGACCGTCCTGCTTCTCTGGGGGCTGGAAATGTCTGGTGGCCACAGCGGCCTGGGAAGTGTCCCCAGTGTCCCCTGAGGTGGAGAGAAAGTGGTGGGTGTCCCCAGCGTTGCCCCAGATGCAGAGCCAAGCCAGGAGTGTCCCCAGTGTCTCCTGGGGAGCATCCCCAGTGTACCTCAAGGTGCAGAGCCAAGTGGAGAGTGTCCCCAGTGTCCCTTGGGGAGCATCCTCAGTGTCCCCCAAGGTGCAGAACCAAGCACCCCGTGCTCCCCAAGGCTCTGGGGATGTGCAGCTGCTGGGAAATCTGCTCTTCACCCTCCCTGGAGCGAGCTCAGGAGAGGCAGAGCCTGATCCCACAGCTCGAGAGCTGGGGGCGCCCTCTGCTCCTCACCAAACTTCTTGTTTGCAGGTACAATTCAGCCAAGAAGGACAATGACTTCATCTACCATGAGGCCGTGCCTGCGCTGGACACCCTGCAGTCCGTGAAAGGTGAGGATGGGCCGTGTCCTCTCCTGCCAGCTCCCGCTGGGATGTGCGGTGACACCCGGTGAATCCGCGGGGGCTCTGGCACCCTTGGGGCCTTCGTGCCATGGTGGGGGATCTGCCGGGAGCGAAGGTGTTGAGCACGAGGACTTGTTTTGGGAACAAGCAGCTCCCCGTGCAGGTGTCAGACAGGTGTGTGTTGTGTGTTTGCCCCCTAGGTGCCCCCTTGGTGAAAGCTCTTCCTGTCAACCCCACGGATCCAGCTGTCACCGGCCCCGATATATTTGCCAAACTGGTGCCCATGGCTGCTCACGAGGCCTCGTCCCTCTACAGGTGGGTCCCAGGTGGGCACCGGAGCCAGAAAACCAGCTGGTCACAGAGCTGGGGCTGCAAATCTGTCACCAAGCTGGGGACCTCGAGCACCAGCACCAAGCTGGGGACACAGATCTCCATCACCAAGCTCAACAAGGAGCCCGTGGCCCAGCCCAGCCTCTCCCCAGGCCGAGGGGAGCTGGAGGGGACCAAACTGGCCGCTCTGGTTTCCTCGGGGAGCCACTGGTGTCCCTGAGCTGTCCCTGGGGCCGACTCCTCTCCAGCGTCACTCCTGGCAGCTGGAGCTGCTCTTGCTGCCCCAAAGGACGTGGGGACAGGCCTGGGGACAGATGAGACTCCGTCCGGTCCTAGCAGGGCTCAGAGTTCTTGTGGTTGGCGGTGGAGGTTTCCTCACTCCTGTCACAGCGCTAAAACATTAATTCTTTCATTTTTCTTTTGTCCTCCAGTGAGGAGAAGGCCAAGCTGCTGCGAGATGTGATGGCAAAGATCGAAGCCAAGAATGAAGTGCTGGAGTACGTGTGAGCCGTACCCGAGCGGGGCCCTGGGCGCCTCCTCCCCACGCGGGGTTCTGGGCTCCCTGTCAGCTGTCACAGGCGTGTCCCCTCTGTCCCCTCCTTGGATTTCCCCACCTGACACCAACGGGAGCACAGACATCCCCAATGGGTCACCCTCACACCAGCTCTGGGGCATCCCCCAGCGCATTCCAGTCCCAGCGACTGGTCCCCAAATCCACCCTGTGGCTCTGCTCAGGCCACGGGGGGTGACATTTCCCCCCGAGCTGGCTGTGGTTTGGGCTGGGGGGACTCTGCCACCACTCAGGAGCTTGTTCTGTCCCCCGCAGCCAGTTCATGGACTCCCTGCAGCTAGACCCCGACACAGTGGACAACCTGGACATGTACAGCCACATCCCCCCCGTCCTGATGGAGAAATGCGCCGCACTCAGTGTCCGACCCGACACCGTCAAAAACCTCGTCCAGTCCATGCAGGGTGAGTGCACAGGGACATGCAGGGGACACCGGGGTGTCCAGGCTGGCCCTGGGGACACGCTGCTCCCTGCCTGGTGGTGGCGTTCGGAACCACCACCCCGGTGGCCGGTTCTTTGTCCGTATAAATTACTTCACTTCCAAGTGGTTTTCCTGCTGGCTGCTCATGGGGGATCAGAACAGTTTGGGTTGAAGGACCTTAAAGCTTCCCCCAGTGCCCCCCCTGCCATGACAGGGACATCTGCACCAGCTCAGGGTGCTCAGAGCCCCGTCCAGCCTGGCCTGGGATGTCTCAGGGATGGTTCATCCACCACTTCTCTGGCCAACCTGCACCCTCAGCATCAAAAATTTCTTCCTGGATGCTGCTTCCTCGCAGCTCCCTCGAGGGAGTCGATGCTGTCAGAGCCTGTTGTGAACATCTCCTCAGCGCAAACAACCCTGAACCCAGCACCGGGTGCTTGGGCTGGGATATCCTTGTCTTTAGGATGAGAGGAAACGGCCTCAAGGGGAGGTTGAGGTTGGATCTGGGAACAATTTCTTCCCCAAAGGGCTGTGGGGCATTGGAACAGGCTGCCCAGGGCAGTGCTGGAGTCACCATCCCTGGAGGGCTGGGCAGACGGACATGAGGTTCTCAGGACACGGGGCAGTGCCGGGGCTGGGGGAACGGTTTGGTTTGATGATCTTGAGGGGCTTTTCCAACCAAAATGATTCCATGATTCTCTGCTCACTCATGACCAGATCTGTTCTTCAGGCTGCTGGGTCAATGCCTGGCGTCAAGTCTGGAATAAAAAGACCCTGGACGAGCCCGTAGCCGCTGGCTCAGCCCATGTCTCTCCCTGCAGTGCTCTCCGGGGTCTTCACCGACGTGGAAGCCTCTCTGAAGGAGATCCGAGACCTCCTGGAGGAGGACGAGGCTCAGGAGCGGAAGCTCCAGGAGCTGCTGGGGAAGGTCCCGGCCCCGCAGGGGTCCCCCCCGCCGCCCTCCCCGGCGCTGGCCGAGGTCAGCAAGGAGTGCGCCAAGTACCTGGAGGTGCACGAGAAGGCCAGCTTCACCAACACCGAGCTCCACAAGGCCATGAACCTCCACATTGGCAACCTCCGCCTGCTCAGTGGGCCGCTGGAGCAGGTCCGCGCCACGCTGCCCTCCCCGGCCTTGACTGAAGGTGAGTGGTGCTGCACTCCGGGGAGGTTCCAGCTGTGTTTGTGGCCATCCTGACCTCAAAACTGCACCCTGGGGAGGTTCTGGCCATGCTTATGATCATACTGCTCTCAAAACTGCACCCTGGGGGGTTTCTGGCCACGCTCATGGTTGTTCTGTCCTCAGAACCACATCTTGGGGGGCTTTTGGCCATGCTCATGGTCCTCCTGACCTCAGGACTGCAGCCTGGGGAGGTTCTGGCCACACTTATGGTCATCCTGTCCTCAGAACCACATCTTGGGAGGCTTCTGGCCATGCTCATGGTCACCCTGACCTCAAAACTGCATCTTGGGGGGGTTCTGGCCATGCTTGTGGTCCTTCTGACCTCAAAACCACACCCTGTTGGGCTTCTGGCTATGTTTAGGGCCATCCCGACCTCAAAACTGCATTTTATGGGGGTTCTGGCCATGCTCATGGTCAACCTGACCTCAAAACTGCATCTGGGGGGGTTCTGGCTGTGTTCATGGTCCTCCTGACCTCAAACCCGCATCTTGGGGAGGGTCTGGCCATGCTCATGGTCGCCCTGACCTCAAAACCGCATCTGGGGGGGTTTTGGCCGTGTTCATGGTCTTCCTGACCTCAAACCCGCATCTTGGGGAGGTTCTGGGCCATGCTCATGGTCAATCTGACCTTAAAACCTCCCTGTGGGCTGCGGTGCCGCTGCTCAGCTCCTCCCTGTCCCCACAGATGACAAGCAGGTTCTGCAGAACCTGAAGCGCATCCTGGGGAAGGTGCAGGAGATGCGGGACCAGCGCATGTCCCTGGAGCAGCAGCTGCGCGAGATGATCCAGAAGGACGACATCACCACCTCCTTGGTCACCACCGACCGCTCCGAGATGAAGGTGGGTGCCAGCCACTGCGTTTGGGGACATCCCGCTAGGGCTGGAGCCCGTCCCAACCCAACTCCCTCCCAGCCACCTGCACCCCCTTAAATCCCCCATCTCTCGCCAGAAACTCTTTGAGGAGCAGCTGAAGAAGTATGACCAGATCAAGGTCTACCTGGAGCAGAACCTGGCTGCCCAGGAGAACGTCCTGAAGGCCCTGACGGACGCCAACGTCAAATACGCGGCCGTTCGCAAGGCTCTGGCTGAGGTGGAGCACAAGTGAGTGGGGAGAGGCTTCTCTGTGGGCATTCGGGGTGTCCTGGGGCGGTTCTGGGGGTCCAGGTGCATGGGAACAACCCTCTCCCACCACAGATGTCCATCCCAGGTGGGTGCTGGTGGGTTCCTCGGGTCCCAGCAGCAGGGCCACCCAGTTTTGGTTGCGTTCCCCCAGGTGGAACACAACCGTCCAGACCTTGGTGGCCTCCTACGAAGCCTATGAGGACCTGATGAAGAAATCGCAGGAGGGGAAGGACTTTTACACCGATCTGGAGAGCAAAGCCACCAAACTGCTGGAGAAAGCCCGCGCCGCCTGCCAGGCCGCCGAGGCCACCAGGCAGCAGATCCTGGAGAAGTAGGTGGTGGCGTCACTGTCACCGAGACACGGGCTGGGGCTGGAGGGGACGTAAATCTGGGGTTGGGGTCCTTGGGGTGACACCTCCGGGAGGTGGGTGGCACATTTGGGCTGTGGTGGAGGGGTCGGTTTTTGGGGGTGCAGCCCCACGCTGAGCCCCACTGTCCCCGCCCCGGCAGGGAGCTGAAGAAGCAGCCGCCCCCGCGCCCCACGGCCCCCAAACCCGCCCTGCCCAGGAAGGAGCTGGACGCCGGAGCGCTGGACGCCGCTGACCTGGCGGCGCTGCCGGAGCTGCCGGAGGAGCTGCGGGGCCTCCCCTCCGACGTGCTGGCCGGTCACCTGGGCCACCTGCCCCCCGCCGCGCTGCCCCCCGCGCTGCGGCCCCCACTGCAGCCCCTCGCCCGCTTCCCGGGGCCCCCGCTGCCCCCCGGCCACTACCGGCTCCCCGCGGTGCCCCCTGCGGCACCGGGACCCTTCACCGCTGGTGGGGGGACCCCGGGGCCGCTGCTGCCGCCCTCTGCCCGCCCGGCTGCCGGGGGGGCTCCCGGCGCAGCCCCAGCCGCTGCTGCACCCCAGCTCTTCCCGGCGCCTCCGCTGATGCGAGGCGTGCTCCCAGTACAGCCCAGTACGGTCCCAGTGCAGCCTGGCATGGTCACGGTACAGCCCAGCGTGGTCCCAGTACAGCCCAGTACAGTGCCGGTGCAGCCTGGTGCAGTCTCAGTGCATCCCAGTATGGGACCAGTGCAGCCCAGTACAGTCCCGGTGCATCCCAGTACTGTCCCGGTACAACCCGGTATGGGACCAGCACAGCCCAGCACAGTCCCAGTACAGCCTGGCGCAGTCCCAGTGCATCCCAGTACGGTCCCAGTGCAGCCTGGCTACATGGGCCCCCATGTGCCCCCCCCTCGCTCATCCCCCCAGCACATTCCCCCTCCGGGCTCCGCCCCCTCCTACGCCCTGGGCCAGACGGGGGTGCCCCCCCCTGCCCCCCTGCGCCCCGCTGCCCTGGGGGCGGCCCCCATGGGTGCCCCTGAGCCCCACCCGGGGCCCCGTCCGGCCACCACCACGGTGGACAGTGTCCAGGCCCCCATCCCCAGCTGCACCGCGCCCCCCCGCCTCCCCGGCCCCTTCCTGCCCCCCCAGCGCCCGGGGGCCCCCCCAGCCCCCTTCCCCTACACCCCGGGGGGGCTGCAGCCCTTCGGGCAGCCGGGCCAGCACCCCTTTCCCCCTGGGCCGCACCCCCACACTTTTGCCCCCCCGGCGCAGCTGCAGCCCATGGAGCTGCCCCCCCGGCCCCAGGGGCAGTTCCCCCCAGGCCCCTTCCTGGGGGGCAGAGCCCAAGTCCCGCTGCCCTTCCAGCCCCCAGCCCGGCCCCCGCTGCCCCCCCAGGCCCCCTTTGCCCAGCAGCCCTTCCCCGGAGGGCAGCAGCCCCCGTTACCCCCCCAGATGTACCCCCTCCCCGGGCAGGACAAACTGCCCTTCCCCAGGGCCCCCGGCCAGAGTGGGGCCCCCCCCCAGCCCCTCCACGCCCCGCTGGGGGCGCTGCAGCCGCTGCCCCCCAACTCCCCCGCTCTGCCCTTCTGCCCCAGCCCTGCCCCCCCCGGCACCATGGCTATGGGCCCCCCCGGGCCCCCCCCTGCCAGCCAGCCCGGTCCCCACCATGTCCCCCCCTCTGCCAGCCCTGGCCTGGTGGTCCAGGGCCCCCTGGTCCCCTCCCCGGCGCCCTCCCCGCAGCCCCCCCTGTCCATGCAGCCCCCGCCGCTGCTCCCCGGTTCCACCGGCCTGTCGCAGCGTCCCCCCCCCCTCGCTGACCCCCGCCCCGGCGCCCAGCGACGTCCCCTTCCAGCGCCAGAGCTCCTCCACCGACGACCTCCTGTCCTCCAGCCCCGAGAGCCAGCACGGGGGCTGCAAGGCGGGCGGGGGGCAGCCCCCCCTGCAGCCCACCAAGGCGGACGCCCAGGATGGGCAGAAGCCCCGGGCGGTGCAGCTCATCGAGAACGACCCCTACGAGCAGCCCGAGCGGCTGCGGCGGCTGCTGGCGGAGCTGGAGCGGTTCCGCGCGCTGCTGGAGCGCCCGGGGGAGCTGGACGGCGTCTGGAAGGAGCTGCAGGACGCGCAGGAGCGTGACGCGCGCCAGCTCTCCATCGCCATCGCCCGCTGCTACTCCATGAAGAACCGGCACCAGGACATCATGCCCTACGACAGGAACCGCGTGGTGCTGCGCTCGGGGAAGGACGATTACATCAACGCCAGCCGCGTGGAGGACCTGTCGCCCTACTGCCCCACCGTCATTGCCACGCAGGCCCCGCTGCTGGGCACCGCCGCCGACTTCTGGCTCATGATCTACGAGCAGAAGGTCTCGGTCGTCGTCATGTTGGTGTCGGAGCAGGAGCTGGACAAGGTAACGGCCTCGAGCTGGAAATGCGTTGTACTGGGGGAGGTCGAGGTTGGATCTTTGGAACTGTCCTGTGTTCAGTTTTGGGCCCCTCACGCCAAGAAAGGCCTTGAGGTGCTGGAGCGAGTGGAGAGAAGGGAACGGAGCTGGTGAGGGGCTGGAGCACAAGTGTGATGGAGACTGAGGGACCTGGGGGGTTCAGCTGGAGAACAGGAGCTGAGGGGAGACAGGGACACAAAGAAACGGCCTCAAGTTGCACCAGGGGAGGTTGAGGTTGGATGTGGGAACAATTTCTTCCCCAAAGAGCTGTGGGGCATTGGAACAGGCTGCCCAGGGCAGTGCTGGAGTCACCAGCCCTGGAGGGCTGGACAGACGGACATGAGGTTCTCAGGACATGGGGCAGTGCCAGAGGTGGGTTATGGTTGGACTCCATGATCTTGAGGGGCTTTTCCAACCAAATAACTCAGTGATTCTAAAATAGACCCAATCCCTGGGGCCAGGACTAGGGGTCACCCCCTCACCCCTGTCCTGCGCTGGAGTCACTGCACAGCAGCTCCAGACCTGCTGGGGACTGGGGGGGGACAGGAGCATCACCTAGGGAGGGTGTTAGAGGGTCACCCTCCTGACAGCTCCCCCCGTGTTCCCCCCACAGCAGAAGGTGCTGCGGTACTTCCCCCCGGAGCGGGGCCAGCCCGTGGTGCAGGGACCCATCACCCTCATCCTCACGGGGCTCAAGGTCACCCCCACGCATGTGGAGCGCATGATCACGCTGCAGTACCGCGACCAGAGCCTCAAGCGCACCGTGGTGCACCTGCAGTTCACCTCCTGGCCCGAGCTGTAAGATGGGGGGAGCACGGGGGCGGGTGGGAGCTTCGGGGTGTCCTGCTGTGGTTCGGGGGAGCCCTCTGGGACCCCTTGGCTGGTGGGGGGTTCCCGTGTGGGGTGTTTGGGGAGCAACGGTTCCTCGTGGGGTGGTTCAGAGTGGAAGCTCCACCCTAATAAGTGTCTCCCCCCACCCCTAAATGCCTGTCCCCCCAGGGGCCTGCCTGACAGCAAGGGGAGCCTCCTGCGCTTCATCCAGGAGGTGCACGGCCACTACCTGCACCAGCGCCCGCTGCACACCCCGGTCGTTGTGCACTGCAGGTGAGCAGACTGGGGGTTCCCATGGGGCTGGAGATGGGGGGTACCCCCCCAGGGCTGTCACAGCTGGGGGGCCGGGGTCTCTCCGCAGCTCCGGGGTGGGCCGCACCGGCGCGTTCTGCCTGCTGTACGCGGCCGTGCAGGAGCTGGAGGCGGGGAACGGCATCCCCGACCTGGCGCAGCTGGTGCAGCGGATGCGGCGGCAGCGCAAGCACATGCTGCAGGAGAAGGTACGGGGGGGCCTGGGCAGGGGGCTGGTCCCCCCCGGGAGTGCGGGGGTGTCACCTGCCTTCATCTTCTTCCTCCTCCTCCTGCAGCTGCACCTGAAGTTCTGCTACGAGGCCGTCCTGCTGCACGCCGAGCAGCTGCTGCAGCGCCACGGCATGGGCGGCCCCACTGTCCCCAAGGCCACCAACAGTGCCTCCCCCAAGGTGGGTACAGAGGGAGGGGGCCGGCGGGGTCTCTCCCACCCCCCAGGCTCACGGGGCATCTCTCCCGCAGCAATATGTCCCTCAGGACCCCCAGGACCTGGTGCTGGGGGGGGACGTCCCCATCAGCTCCATCCAGGCCACCATCGCCAAGCTCAGCATCAAGCCCGGGGGGGTCAGTGGGGAGCCGGGGGGGGGCTGGATCCCCGATCCTGCCCCCCCACCTGATGCTGTGGACATGGAGACGACACCGGCGCTTCCTGACGGCGTGACGGACGGAATCGGTGTCCCCGAGCCCTCCCCGCCGCCGCCCCCTGTCTCCGAGCCTCCCACTGACCCTGAGAGCAGCAACCACGTTGCGGAGACCCCCGAGGTGCCAGGGGGGGAACCGGTGGCCCCCCCCACTGCCCCCCTGTCCTCGCTGGAGCTGCTGGCGTCGCTGACGCCCGAGGCCTTCACGCTGGACGCGTCGCTCAAGGGCAAGCAGCGCATGAACAAGCAGAACTTCCTGCAGGCGCAGCCGGGCGAGGGGCTGCGGGGCCCCCGGCCCAGCGACGACCCCCTCAGCATGCTGGACCCCCTCTGGACACTCAACAAGACGTGAGGCGGGGGGGTGTCTCCCCCAGACCCAGCACTGCAGGTGCTGCCGTACCTGGGACGGGAGCGGTGGGTGGGGGGCACTGGTGGGGTATGGGGTACTGGGGGGGTCCTGCCCTCCCCTGCCCTCCTGAGTCTCTGCTTTGTACAGGTGTCACCACATTCTTTGACTCCACTTAGAACTGATTTTTTTTTCAGCTCTTTGCTACTAAAATAAAGAGTTTGATCTGCAGTGCTGGTGTGGGGCGGGGGGGCTCGCCTCCCACTCCGGTTTTGGGGGGGGTCCCCAAGGCGAGGGTCAGCAGCAGCGCAGCCACGCTGGGGTTAGTTCTGTTTAATGGCGGTATCCTCGTACTCATTATAAAACACGATCTGGTACAAAAAGCGTCCCCTGTACCGCACGGGGGTACAGCTGGGCTAAGGCCACCCGAGGCGGAGGGACCCGGGGGGGGGCCGGGACCGGGGCTGCCCCCCCAGCTCCCTGGGGTGCACCCCGGTTTCGGTCCCTGGGCTCCCGGGGCCTCTACAATCACCAGGATTTGATTAACAGACGTTATGGGCGTTTCCTCGAGGGCCGCGAGCACGGGGGGGTTCGGCCTCGGCTGCACTCCCGGCAGGGTGGGAGCCCCTGCACTGTGTCCCCCCTGCCGCCCAAGGGACCTTCTCCCCTTTTCCTGCAGGGAGGGGGTGCAGGGGCTGCTCCCAACCTGAGCAAAACCTCCTCTGGCCCCGCAGCAGGAGGAGGAGGAGGAGGAGGAGGAGGAGGAGGAAGGTGCTATTGCTGCAAAGGGGGTGGCCAGGGGGTCTGGGCCAGCACTGGAGGGGCCAGAGCTGCCACTCCCACCCTCCCCAATAAATAACTATATACAGCACATAAATAAATAGGGCAGGAGCCCGTGGGGACAGCGCCAGCCCAGGGTCAGGCGCGTTGGGGCTCTGCCCGCACCCTAAGGCACACGGAGGCCAAGTGCCATGGGGGGCTCAGCCCTGTCCCCCCTGGTTTTGGGGGCTCCCTGAGGGCTGCAGCCCCTGCTGCTCCTCTCGGGGCTGGGGCTGACACTCGCAGCTGCTCCTGGATGATCATGTGCGCTGGGAGCTGCCCCTGCATCAAGGGCTGGGAATGAGCTGGAACTTACTGGGCCTGGCTTAGCTAAGCTTTCACAGGGCACCAGCCCCGGGACCATCACACGGCTGGGGAGCCCCAGGGAAAGATGCTGGAAACGGGGAGATGAGGAGAACGCTGCAGTGCACAGGGTGACACGAGTCCAGGTCACGAGGAGGGAGGGTGACAGCGGCAGGGACGGGGTGACAGAGCCGGCGTCCCCGCACCTGCGGCAGCAGCTGCCCAGTGCCAACCCCTCACCTGCCCACGGCTCCGGGAGGGTCCCGAGTGTCCCCGTCCCCCCCGCTCAGCCCCTGCGCCTCAGTCCAGCTTCTCCAGCACCGAGGGCACGTAGACCAGGCTGAGCTCACTGCCGAAGTTGCAGACGATGGCTGCGTTCTCCAGCACCAGGATCTGCCGCGCCGGCTGCGACTCGTTGCTCTTGCCCAGGTAGACGGTCTGGAGCAGGTCGCCGTAGCCGATGTCCCAGAAGGAGACGCAGCCCTGGCCGCCTGTCACCAGCAGGTTGTCGGAGATGACGCCCAGGCTGGCGCCACAGCCCAGTTCCTGCGGGGAACAGAGAACGTCAGGGCCCCAGCCGCTGTGCCACGACGGGCCCGTGGGCGGGACGGGGCTGTGGAGCCTCGCGGCACAACAGGGCGGCCTGGCCAAGCACGAGATTCGGTCTTTTCTGAGCTTTGGCACGTTACATTTACAAACAGGGAAGTTTTCCAAAGCATGTGGAATTTAAATAGAATCATCAAATCGTTTTGGTTGGAAAAGCCCTCCAAGATCACCGCACCCCTGGCCCTGCCCCATGTCCTGAGAACCTCATGTCCGTCTGGGGAAGAAATTGTTCCCAGATCCAACCTCAACCTCCCCTGGGCAACTTGAGGCCGTTTCTTTGTGTCCCTGTCTCCCCTCAGCTCCTGTTCTCCAGCTGAACCCCCCAGGTCCCTCAGTCTCCATCACACTTGTGCTCCAGCCCCTCACCAGCTCCGTTCCCTTCTCTCCACTCGCTCCAGCACCTCAAGGCCTTTCTTGGTGTGAGGGGCCCAGAACTGTCCCCAGGATCCGTGGTTTGGCCTCCCCCGGTCCCAGCACAGGGACGCTCACTGCCCTGGGCCTGCTGGCCACACCAGTGCTGACCCAGGTGGCCTGTGGGGTTTGATGGGTCTCAGCAAAGCACAGGAGCCCCTTCACCCTTTCTCTGGCTGCTCCCCAGCTACCAACCTGCTGGATGGAATAGAGCTTGATCCCCGAGCTGCGGTCCCAGATGCTGATCACGTCGTCCAAGCCGCTGCTGATGACGCAGGAGGCCGTGCAGGTGAGGGAGGTGACGTCCCCGCGGTGGGCGTACATGTGGCTCACCTTGCTCCCCGTCAGCACGTCCCAGAGGCAGATGGCACCATCCTGCCCACCGCTTGCCAGCACCATCGTCTGCAAGAACACAGGAGACCCGTGTCAGGAACCCCCGAGGACAGTGCCCTTCCCTCACCCCCAGGACGCCATGGAACACTGGCCTGTTACATTTAAGTGTTCCCAGCGCTCCCAAAATCCCAGAGTGTCAGGGACTGGAAAGGACCTGGAAAGCTCATCCAGTGCAATCCCCCCATGGAGCAGGAACACCCAGATGAGGTTACACAGGAAGGTGTCCAGGCGGGTTGGAATGTCTGCACAGAAGGAGACTCCACAACCCCCTGGGCAGCCTGGGCCAGGCTCTGACACCCTCACCCCCAACAAGTTGCTTCTCATCTTTAAGCAGAACCTCCTGTGTTCCAGTTTGCACCCATTGCCCCTTGTCCTGTCCCTGGTTGTCACCAGCAGAGCCTGGCTCCATCCTCCTGACACTGGCCCTTTCCATATTGATCCCCAGCAATGAGTCCCCCCTCAGTGTCCTCTTGTCCAGCTCCAGAGCCCCAGCTCCCTCAGCCTTTCCTCACACGGGAGATGCTCCACTCCCTGCAGCATCTTAGTGGCTGCGCTGGACTCTCTGCAGCAGTTCCCTGTCCTGCTGGAACTGAGGGGCCACAGCTGGACACAAGATTCCAGGTGTGGTCTCCCCAGGGCAGAGCAGAGGGGCAGGAGAACCTCTCTGACCTACTGACCACCCCCTTCTAACCCACCCCAGGTCCCATTGGCTTCCTGGCCACAAGGGCCCAGTGCTGGCTCATGGTCACCCTGCTGTCCCCAGGACCCCTGGGTCCCTTTCCCCTACGCTGCTCTCCAACAGGTTGTTCCCCAACTTGTACTGGAACATGGGGTTGCGGGAGGTCACGGGAATGTGGGATAAGGAGCTGACCTGCTGGCTCGGTGGCTTCCATGCCTCTGCACCCGTGTTCAAGGTAACAAACCCCTGAGCCTCCTGGGTGCAGAGAACCCTCAATTCACTGAACCGGGTTGCAGAACGCGGTGCTCCCCCATCCCCCCGGAGGCTCGGGGCAGAGTGGCTCTGCCAGGCCTTGTCCTCAGCCTTGCTCCCCTCTCCAGCCCCGCAGTGCTGCTGCCAGCTCAGCTCAGCCACTCATGGCACTTAGTGCCATGATCTAGTAAACAGACTAGAGTGGGACCAAGGGTTGGACTCGATGATCTCTGAGGTCTTTTCCAACCCAGTCGATTCTGTGATTCTGTGATTCCTCTGGGGAGCCAGCGGTCCCAGGAGGGCCAGCGTTCACGGGCAGGGAACACCTCCCGGGCCGGTTGCTCAGCAGCCATGTGTGAAGATGTTCCCGCGGCACAGAGCCAGCTGCCCCGTACCTGATCCATGTAGACGGCCGTGATGGCTCCCGAGTGACCCTGCAGCGTGAACAAGCAGCACGAGTCCTCCAGCCGGAACACCTGCGGGCAGCAGGGGAGGAGTGAGCGTCCGTGGGGCAGCCGGGCTGCAGAACCACACCACCCAAGCTTAATCGCTCTTGCTAATGAGGTAACAGATCTCACTTTATCTCTCACAGCACCATCCCCTCACACAGCACAGTCAGAGCTGTCAGCGAGGGACAGTGAGAGACTGCGCGGGCGGGGAAGGAGGGTAACACCTGTTAGGCAGTGACAGGGCAGGGAAGTGATGTGCGTGGCTGAAGGGATGAGGGGAAGACTTGGATTCGTTAATTAATTGGATATTTGGAACAATTTCTTCCCCAAAGGGCTGTGGGGCATTGGAACAGGCTGCCCAGGGCAGTGCTGGAGTCACCAGCCCTGCAGGGTTGGACAGATGGACATGAGGTTCTCAGGACATGGGGCAGTGCCAGGGGTGGGGAATGGTTGGACTTGATGATCTTGAGCAGCTTTTCCAACCAAAATGATTCTGTGGTTCTGTGATCTTAAGGGTCTTTTCCAACCTAAATCATCCTGTGGCTGAGACAGGGGGTACCCCAGAAGCCAGGACCTACAGGAAGAGCATCTCACCACCTCTCCCAGGGCTCTGTCCTAACTCCAGCGAGGAGCCACATCCCTGCAGACAAATATCGCAGCGGCAGCTTCAGGAAGGCGCTGGACTGGACTCCAAGCACTCCACCCTGAGCACTCGCCTCCCTTCACGCACGTACACACACAAGCGCGTTCCCTGCCCGCACTGGGACAAGCTGGGGTCCCCGCATCCCGTCCCCAGTCCCCGCCACGCCAGCCATACCCGCAGCGTGTGGTCCTGGCTGCCGGTGACCAGCCGTCCCGCCGCAGCCTTCAGCGCCGTGATGGGCTTCTGGTGGGCGCAGGACACGGTGTGGGTGAGCTGGCAGGACACGACGTCGCCGCTGCTGAACACGGGGGAGGACGGGATGCTGCTCCTGCTCGGGGCTCCTGCGGCGAGACGTGTGCGTAAGTCCTCGCTGCAGCGCACAAAGTCTGACACTGCACTACTAATGTCACCCAGAAATTATGTGGTTTTGGGGACACCTGGATGCTGAACTTTTAGGAATTTGGAGTGCCAAAGGCTCGGCACTCTGGCTGACACCAGCAGAAGGTCAGTGCTCATGGACAATCAGAGCAAGGGTCTCCAACGGGGTCCTCAGCAGCACAACTCCCATCTGCAGATCCGCAGCCCCTCTGCAGTCAAGTCTTCTGCAAGACTGAGAGCCCTGAAGCCTGACCGCTGATTCCCCTTGCAGAGAAGCCAAACGGACAGCGAGGCACAAAACTCTGTGCCCTGAAGGGAAATGTCAGTTCCAGAGCCAGCCCTGTCCTGCAGACCTGCTCCATGGCCAGCTCTGCAGCTTGCAGAGCCCAGAGCATCCCTCCAGGAATGAAACCCTTCTCCCGGAGCAAGGCCAGGGCTTCTCGGCCCTCTGGAACACTCTGGACCAAAAGGAGCCACCACACCGCAAACCAGTGACCCCCACGGACTGTTCTGGTGTGTGTCGTGGTTGTGCCAAGGCCACAAGCCGTACTGTGAGTGTGTGGGGCTACATGGTGTGTGAATGTAACACCAGACCTTGTCAAGGGAGAAAATACGCGAGAAGTGAGAGAGGAAAGAGGTACAGGGCAGAGCTGGCCCTGGAACATGCGCCTTGGCCTCCAGACCCACGCGCTGGAGAAGAACAGCACTCAAGATGCTCTCCTTGAACAGGGAACTCCCAAAATCTTCCTGTCCACAGGAGCTGGCACGGGATGCTTTGAGGGGATCGTTATCACGACAGCTTAGGGAGTGGGTGCAAGGGAGAGTGGCTGCAGGGAGGCAAGCGAGCAGGAACAGCTCGGCGGAGCTCGGAGTGCGCTGGGACGCCTGCTTACCTCGGAACTGCAGGTGGCTCAAGGACGTGTGTGTCTCCAGCGAAAAGAAATCTAAAGAGCCGTTCAAACGGGCAGCGACGATCCTGAGGGAGAAAGGTGGGTGATGAGGAGAGGCTGTTCCCCGCTCTGACGGGGTGAGGAGTCCTGAGACCAGACACCTTCCGAGGCAGAGCACAAACACCAGAGACACAAAGACACCAGAGACACATCGCCCAGCCTGGAATTATTCTGGGCATTCAGCTCCTAGAAAGACGGAATGTCTGGAGGAAGAAGTGGCTGGTGGAACAGCCCTGGCCGCAGGGAAGCTCGATCCACCGTGGCCGGGGATGTATGGGAGGAAAAGATGCCCCGGCTGAGGCTCTGCCGGAGCTGCTGTGTCTCCAGGGCAGGGGGGTCCCCTCACCCTCCGTCTGCTCCTCCCCTCGCAGGTCACGGAGCACAAACGCACTCACCTGTTGTTCAGGAAGACAAGCGCTGTGATGCCAGATTGACCTTCGTCGTTACTGCTGCGGAGGGTCCCCTCGATCGCGTCCCACACCTGGAAGGAGAAGTGGTTAAAACGCTGTGATCCCCACCATCATACACTGAGGGGTTGGTGATGCAGGTGACAGTGACCTGTGCCGCGCCGCACGCCCCCCCCAGCCCCTTTGCTGCGGGATCATAACGCAGGAGCTTGGAGGCAGCTCCCGCGTGGCACTGGTGATGATATTATCAACGTTTTCACCGAGAAAGGTCAGACCAGATGATCCTTGTGGTCCCTTCCAACCTGTGATTCTATTATATCCTCCTATCTAAAAGTGAAGCAGCAAGTTCTCAAGTGAATATCCTTTAGTTTCGCACTAGGAATTATGAATATATTTATTTTCTTCAAAGAAAATCCCATGATTTCTCTAAGGACCCCTGTGCCGGCTGAGCTCTCCAGGGACACGATCCACACGGATCCTGCTCAGACAGATCCGTCCGATGCCGCACCACCGCAACGGCAGGGACGCAAGATCCCACTACCTCCTTTCTCCTTCTAGTGCTGCTGCCAATAAATGGTATTTTAACCCATTCTGCACAATCTGTGGGCCTTTCTCACTAGAGTCACACACCCTGCAGCAGCACGTGCTCCACAGCACCCTGATCCCAGCACTAAATGCTCTGGATTCAGAAGCAATATTGTGATGTGGACCGGAAACAAGGGTCAGCAGCAAAACTCAGCCAGTGTCTCAAGGTGCCTGGGAGAAGGTATCTCAGCTTAAAATCATATGCAAATGACAAATTAAAACTGGAGTGGCTCGCTTGGGTCTTTGTTGGGAAGAGTGAAAGCTCCTCATGGGCAGCACAGGCCACAAATTTTATTTCAAAATGTGTTTGTTTTAAAAAAACTGCATTTATTTTGAAGGAAAAATTCTAACTAACTTTCCAAAACTGAAATTAAAATTAATCTAATTCTGAAAGTTTCTCATTGGAGGAGATTTAAATTTCAGATTAAAATTTGCTTCGGAAGCTCTATCCTTCCTGCGAAATTCCTATTAATTTTACCTATTTCCAGACGGATCAGTAACATCACGTAACGACACTGTGATGGGTAAGCCTCGCCAGGGCTGCCCTGCGCCTCACCGCTCACCTCCAGCCTCCCGTTACTCCGGCCGGCCACGATCAGGTTCCCCTGCAGCTCCAGGCTCCAGACCGAGCTCTCCAGGTCTCCTCCCCAGGAAGGGAACGATGAGGATTTGTCAAACCCCATCAAAGATTCGTCCCCCAAGCTCCTCCTGCGGCTGGCGCATCCTCCCTCCTCGGCGCCGCAGAACCCGGCCTGTCCGTGCGGGGCAGAGAGGCTGGCGAAGCTCCGGCAGTTGGAGGTTCCGTGTTCTTCGTACACTTTCCCAACCAGGCTGCTGAAATCGTAGCCCGTCTCCTTCTGGCGACCAGCCACAGAACGGAGCCGCGTCTCCGACTCGGCCACCTTGGCCTGCTCGGAGAAGTTGGTGTCGATGAGAGAGGTGAGGTCCGGCTGGTCGCAGAAAAGGGGAGGTTGGGGAGGGCTGAGCATCCTCTTCAGCTGGTGACTGTTCTCCAAGGGGTCGTCCAGAGCGTTCTTGCCATCTGGGCTGTGATCCCAGCTTTCCTGGTAATCAAAAATGCCGCTGCTGTCTCTTCGCAACCTGAAACGCAGGAATAAAAGGTCAGTCCTTCCGCTTCTGCTGTTTCTGATTTCTTACAGAGCGGTTTGCACTGGCTGCTGAGCAGCAGTTGTGGAGGAACCTGCCCACAGCTGAATCACAGAATCGGTTTGGTTGGAAAAGCCCCTCACGCTCATGGAGTCCAACCATAACCCACCCCGGCACTGCCCCATGTCCTGAGAACCTCATGTCCGTCTGTCCAGCCCTCCAGGGATGGTGACTCCAGCACTGCCCTGGGCAGCCTGTTCCAATGTCCCACAGCCCTTTGGGGAACAAATTGTTCCCAGACCCAACCTCAGCCTCTCTAGCAGTGACACAAGCCAGGATGCAGCACGTACCGTGGTTTGGGAATAACGGTGAGGCAGTCGCCGGTCTGAGCGTCCCACACACGGATCTGGCCCACCAGGCAGCAGCTCACCAGCAGCATCCCGTCGCTGGCCAGACACTCGATGTCCTGGGAGGGAAGAAGAAGCACAGCTGAGCGCCTAATACCACCCAGGCCTCCAGACCCTGACAAACACCTTGCATGTGGCTCAGCAGCTATATAGACGACAGATTTTATGTCAAAATTACATGGCTGGCTTAGCAACCTTGGGATACTTTGAGAATATAAGTCCCAGATGTGCTGCAAATCAAAAAGACTCCATCCATCTTCCCTTTTCCTGACAAAGTACGGTTCGAAAAGCTGGTAGGATCAGGGACAGAGGTGCAGCCTCTCTGGAAGATATACTACAGCATTCCAAATTTCATCTGATTGGGTGCCCAAGCGGTTTGTTTCATCTCAGAATGCAAAGAAACATCTTTTCCCTCAAGAACGAGTAAGCTGAGCAGGAGCACACTTCAGTGCAAACCCGTGGATGCTGACAACACTGGAAACAACACTGAACGGCCCAAACTGACACATGAACTTCTGGGAAAAAGGATGCAGTAGGTATTAAACATCAGGGATCTAGCAAGGAAGGCTGGGTAAGCCTAGGCAATAAAAGCCAACAGTTGGCTACAATGAGATGGTGATAACAGCAATTGCAAAAAAGCTCAGAGTGAGTCCAAGGAAGAAATGGAAAAGTCCTACAGGAAACTTCATGCTACAACATCCTACAGTATAAATATAATAATATAACATGTAAAATTCACCCAGCTGACAGCCTTCACAGCCGCATCACGCTAAGGCCACACAGCTGGACTGTCCTTCCTGAGGGCTGTTATTTAAATAAAACCAAAAAACCAAAGATGCGTGGCACAAGTCAGTAAAATGTCTTTCTGGTAAGGACAGCACCCGTCCGACCTACCATTAGGTGACCCCTGAGAACCAGGGGGACAATCTCGGTCTCAGGGGGGGAGTAGCCGTAGTCGTCACAGGGCAGGTCGCCCCGTTTCCTCCGGCTGTGCGAGAGCCCGTTCTGCCCGTAGTTCTTGGGGCAGAACACCCGGTACAGGCAGAAGAGCAGCAGGACCAGGATGATGCCCGAGGCCAGACCCAGAGCAGCCACCCTGGTGGGAGAGACACAGAGAAAAAAGAAGGTGAGATAAAACATCAAATGACTAGAAAAAGTATTACGTGTGTTGCACTGGTCTCAATTTTTCAGCTGAGCAAAATTCCTGTGATTTTGGGGAAATTTAAAAGGATTTTTTTAATGGCAAATAGTCAATTTCAACAAGATTTTCAGACTTTTCAATAAGAAGAGTACACAGGAATTTAGTCAGGAAGAAAAACACTAGATGGGGATAATAAAACACAGCCAAAGGGAACTGCGGATTCAGACGCAGGCTGGGAGCCCGTCCTCTCAGGAGGGAAGGAAGGTCCTGGCTTGCAGGAGATTTGGATCTACCACCCAATAAAGTGTCCCCGAATCATGACATTTATCCTCAAAGACAAGTTCCTTTCCCTGTTACCCTGCGATAAACCCCGTAATGCATCATGTGTGGTGCTCGGAGTAACAGTTTGAGCATCACCAAGCCAATTAAAATACACCACGGCTTAGTCTTCACAGTGTGTGACTAATTGCACAACTATTTCTAAACTGTAGTGAATATTTGCATATGTATGAAGTTTGTAGGCCAATTGTCCATAGTCATCAATCTATATATTGACAAGCAGCTCCCCCCAACAGCGCTGTCTGCAACCAACCTGGGCCACCAGGGAACGAATTAACGAGAGATTAATGTAACGCTGCACTAGGTAAGAGCATCATGAGCACGACGGGATTTTGCACCGAAGCTTTACAAGTATTTTTTTGTCCCCCACCAGGAGAAAAGCCAAACAGCTGTGTCTCTAAGGGAGTGACAGCACGCTCAGAAGGTCCCAAGGACTTTTTTACTTGTAGAGGGTGACATCCTGGTGTCCTTGCAGCTTGGAGGAGGTTTGGCCAGGCTGAGCTTCGGCGTCCAGCTTCCCGCGGCTCGGCGACAAGAAGGGGTGGTAGCGGTTCACCTCCTGGGGATGCCGCACTTCTAAGGCCTCTTGCGGGTTCAGGTAGAGCGTGACGGGGATGGCCGGCAGGATGCTGATGTATCTGAAGGGGCGGAAAGATGAGAAGAGCTTAGGAGCAACAAAGGCAAAAGAAACACAAATACGAACAGGTCATCCAGCCCGTCTTCTCATGAGGAGCCACGGCAGGTCTCAGTATGTGCTTGCTGTCCAGGAATTTCAGGTATTCGAAAGAAAAGACTGCCTTGGAAACATCTTGCTTTGAAGATATTTCCCAGGTCTTGACCTTTGACTCTGCGGAAGAAGTTACAAGTCAACAGCGGACGGAGCTGTTGATGAGATCAAACCGATCACACAGATTTAAGAAAGGATGTAATGATCTGGTCCAGTTTTCTGTACACTGCAGGCCAGAGGATCTCACCAGCTCAGATGTCTCTATTTCTTAGGTGTGCCATCCCCATCACTTACAGACAATCACATGTTGCTTTACAAAATTCTAAACATGGCCTCCAGCGTAAAGGAAATAATACAGCCACAAGCACAGCAAGGAGCACAACCCTTCTTCTCCGACAAATGCTCCTGGAGAGTTTGGTGTCTCTGCACCACACGAGAGGAGCCGTTTCATTGTCTCCTGAAGACACGTTTGGGGTAAGGCACGTGGAACGCAAATTATCTTGCACAGAAGGACAAGGACAGAAGAAAGAAAAATGTTTGGAGTCAGCCCACTTGCCTTTTGGCCAGAGTGATGTTGTAGTAGCCGAAGAGGGACGGCCAGTGTCTGAAGGAAAGTTTCCTCCAAATCTCCTCATCCTCTGCTCCCCAGGTAACCTCTGCTTCGGTTCCAAGCTCCATCTGTCCGTTCCCTTTGCCCTCCGGCCCCTGCGCCCACGAGTGCTGGTTTGTCTCCAGCCCTAACTTCTGCTCACGCTGCTGCGTCTGGTTTTCTGACAGCTGTATGGGGTCCGACGGGAAGACGGAGAGATCGATCTTGGGGTCACCAGCAGGCAGGACCCCTCCAGGAACGGGCATAGGAGGCAGAACCGCTTCACCCAAAGGACTCTGTTCGGTGACCTGGGACGTGAGGTAGGTGCGGAGACCCGCGGGATCCGTGTAAACCAGGATTCCAATCCAGATCACCGTCCCAGCCTGCACGTGATGAGCAAAGAGACAACTTATTTAGTACACGGCCTGAACACTGCGTCACCAGCACCTTGTCAGTCTGAGCAACAACATGCCCAGGTGGTCAAAAAGGCCACCAGCATCCTGGCTGGTACCAGCACTGGTGTGGCCAGCAGGCCCAGGGCAGTGACCGTCCCTGTGCTGGGCACCGGGGAGGCCAAATCATGAATCCGGGGGCAGTTTTGGGCCCTTCGCGCCAAGAAAGGCCTTGAGGTGCTGGAGCGAGTGGAGAGAAGGGAACGGAGCTGGTGAGGGGCTGGAGCACAAGAGTGATGGAGCGGCTGAGGGACCTGGGGGGTTCAGCTGGAGAACAGGAGCTGAGGGGAGACAGGGACACAAAGAAATGGCCTCAAGTTGCGCCAGGGGAGGTTGAGGTTGGATCTGGGAACAATTTCTTCCCCAAAGGGCTGTGGGGCATTGGAACAGGCTGCCCAGGGCAGTGCTGGAGTCACCATCCCTTGAGGGCTGGACAGACGGACATGAGGTTCTCAGGACATGGGGCAGTGCCGGGACTGGGGGAATGGTTGGACTTGATGATCTGGAGGGGCTTTTCCAACTGAAATTATTCTATGATTCTATAACAGAGATGGGGGGGACAAGCAGGGGCAGTATCTGGTGTAACCGCAGCCGTTACACCTGCAAAATGAAAAGCTTTAGTCTTTCACATAGCAAAATATCTCCATGTCTTTATTCCACATTATCTGCAGGGACAAAACATGACTTCTGTTCTGATCTTCTGATCTTCCCTCCCCACTCATACAGTCCTTGAAAATCTGCTTATGTAAGAGCAGATTTTTGTTTTAAAGAAAACTACCTGCTACCACCCAAACACGATGCAAACAGCAACCTGAGCTGGTGAAGATGTCCCTGCTCAGGGCAGGGGTTGGACTGGATGAGCTGGGAAGGCGTCTTCAACCCAAACTTTTCTACGATTCTATGAAACAGCAGAGCCCTGGAGCTATTGCACACAGAGCAATATTCTCAGGGAAGTATTTATTCAACTGTATTTACCATAAATCTTGCAGGGGAACACGGATGCATAAAAATCTTGGGCTTTTTCCCCTCAGAAGCCTATTTGGGGTGGGTTAGCGCCCAGCAGGAAGGGGCAGCGGGTATCAAACGTACCATGATGAGTCTCTGGGCCAGCCGGGTCCTGGCGAAGAAGTAAATCACGCGCAGCCTCTTGGGCAGGCGCAGGTTCCTGAAGGACGAGGGCTGGAGGGTGATGGTGTGCGGGGTGGCAGGTCGCATGGCCGGCTGGCGTTCGTAGCGCTGCGAGCGGCTGCCGGGCTTTGCCGGGGGCATGCAGGCTTCGGCCGGCAGCCGCCTGTTCAGATCCGCCAGCTGCCAGGAGAAAAACAAACCCGTGAGAGCCGTGGGGAGGAGCTCCCTCGAGAGAAACGTGTGCACAGCCGCTGCCTGTGACACCTGCCTACAACTGAGGTCCCACCTTCACCCTCGCGTTGATCTGTCCCCGCTTCTCTCTTCCTCGCCCAGCCATGGTCATCTGTTTGTGATTGTGTCTCCTTCCAGCCCATTTACCCCAAATCTGCACGTTTCTCTACCTGAGGGTGTCTTGTTCCCTCAAGCACCCTGTCCCCAATCCCTGCGTACGTGTAACCAAGCAAGTGCTGCTCCACAGCTTTTACAGCTCAGTCTTTCCTCTTTGGAGAGTGAAAACCATAGAATCACAGAATCGTTTTGGTTGGAAAAGCCCCTCAAGATGATGGAGTCCAACCATAACCCACCCCAGCACTGCCCCATGTCCTGAGAACCTCATGTCCGCCTGTCCAGCCCTCCATGGATGGTGACTCCAGCACTGCCCTGGGCAGCCTGTTCCAATGCCCCACAGCCCTTTGGGGAAGAAATTGTTCCCAGATCCAACCTCAACCTCCCCTGGCGCAACTTGAGGCCATTAATCACAAGATGTGCTTCCTTTAATCCTTCTAAAAGATGAAGGAAGGCAAATGCCAGGCAAAACCCCACGTTCTTGTGCCTTCCTTACCTCCATCCGGCGAATGTCGATGGACAGCACGGTCGTGAAGAAAAGCATCTGCAGGAAGAAGTCGGACACCAGGCCGACCACAGCGAAGAGGCAGAACTCCTGCGGACAGGACACACTGATTAGCTACGGCAGCTGCAGAGACAGTGGTAAATATTCCACCTTCAGAAACAGGGAAATTCAGCAAATTCTTCCCCAGAGCACAGGCTTGAGTCTATTTTACTGACAAATCCTATTATTGGTATTTTGTAATAGTTGAGAGATTGGTGCTAGAAAAGTCCGTGTGAGAACTCAAGAGCGTATTTGTTCAGATTTGAACTCTTTGTTCTTCTGAGCCATAAAACATCAAAGCACCATATGGAAAACCAGCAGAGGATGTTTTCCCAGGTCACAAGGCCAGAGCTCTCAGTCTCCTGCCCCTGTGCCCAAATCACAAAGCCAAACAGCTTCCAAAGGTGAGAGTTTCCTACGTTACCAATAATCCTCAGTCCTGATTTCAGATTCCTGCAGGTACACAGCTTGCTCAGGACCTGGATCAATCACTCTCTGACCAAGGACAGACACCGAAGTCACTGTATGTCTGTGTCCCTGTTTGCAGCCACTCTCCAGGACCCCACATAAACCATTTCTGCTTAAATCACGCTTCCGGTTAATGGATATTTGATGGACAAATCACTCCTGTGCCCCTGGAAGAACAGTTCTGTACCCACTCTCAGAGGTCTCGAAACAACAAATCTATGGGAAACAATGTTTGCAAAAGCTGGTTATCTAAACTCCCTGTAATGCTGCACTTTTCCCAGCACGTGCCATTGCAGAAATAAGGATTAAAAGATTCTGTCCAGCAGCAGAGAGAGTCAACTCCCAGATCTTCCCTATAAAGCAACCGCACACTCTTACCCTAATTCCCACCAGTGCCATGTGCCAGCCCCTCTCCCCAACTACATGCAAAACTTCACAGCGACATAGAATTAAAGGATTTTTGAGAGGTATTTTGTTTCCCTGGGAAGTACCAATTTCTACCAGGACCCAAAAAGGATCTAGTAAGCACAGTAAGATCAAGCAAGCTGAACATAAGCTGGAGTAAAAACCTCAGGCTATAGAACAGGTTAAAGACTTTAGCCCTCGCTTGCAGAACAGAGCTGGCAAACACCGCCTGCCGCTGGTGCCCCAGGACACATCCAGCCAGGAGGCACCTCGGCGAAGGGAGCCCATAGAGATCAGCTTTTCTGTCCCTCTCCTTCCTACATCTGCTCCAGCTCCTTGCATAGGGCTGGAGACCAATATCAGCCCAGAAAAATGAAAATAGAGGAGTGAACGCTACCCAAAACCTCTGAACAAACCTTGAAGCGTCCCCATCCTCTCCAAAGTGTTCTCCAAACACAATATATCAACTGCTGGTTACTTCAAAATCAGTGTGATCTGAAACAACCCGCTGGGCTCCATTCCTCAAACCTCCCAGCGACAGCAGCACAAGGCCACAGATTCTGAGCAGGTTTTTCTCTTTAGCATCTTCCCAAAGATCTGACAGGAGGTTTTGGGATGAAATCACAACACAGGTTCCTCTCTCCAGGAGAAAACCAAAGGGAAAAGCAACATCCAGCTGGATTTCACCCAGATGTCAGCAAACGCTGACTCCACAAACAGCAGGTTCTGCGCACAGATACTCATTCTGTTCATGTGTCCACTTTGGATTAGAGATACCTGAAGCCCTGGAAATCTAAAATCTCCTTAGACTTGGATACTGTACACCCTATGGTGAAATCCAGAGTGATTTCTGTGGGTCCAGGATGGGGCTGTCGGGGTGTGAACTGCAGAACGAGGCGGCAGAGGTGAGATGGGAAGCAGAGGACGAGCGCTCAGCACGCAGCCCTGCAGCACCTCAGGACCTTCACCTGCACAAGCGGTGTCTCGACCCCCCTGCAACGCCAGGCACCAGGATTTCATGGCTGTTCACAATTACAAGGGATTTAAAGGGAATGCACAATTCGCAGCTGAAGCCAAACTCTATTTTAGGACAAGGTGAGCCACAAAAAACACAGACAATTCTTTAATGCTAAATGAATTGCAGTGCTGAGGAGTAAGTGAGGAAAGCAAGACCCTTTGGGCAGGTGAGAGCAAAGAAATGTCTCCCTTTTCTGCAATTCCCCGTGCAGACAGCACCCCAATGACCCCAGCAGCACGCTGCTCCCTCCAACAGCCGGGAGCAAAGGTCCCTCTGGATTTACGCAGCCTGGCTCTGTTTCTGCCAGGTTCCTTGGACTCTGCAACCCGAGCCCAGTGTGTTATCTGTACAGTGTCCTTCACTTCCACGGACGCAGATAAGGGGGATGCGGCAGCTGCCAGCAGAGTAGCATCCCAGCCAGATTCGTCCTCTGGAGCAAGCGAGCAGCCACGGCAAGAGAGGAGCACACGGAGAGCATCAGAGGTGTCAAAATACTGTAATAAATAGGAGTACTTTAATTGAGATAACATGCGGGTGGGGGCACGGTGTCACTTTTCTCCATGGCTCTGCTTATACTGTTATGTAGAATCACAGAATCATTTTGGTTGGAAATGACCTGCAAGGTCATGGACTCTGAGCGTTCCCCCAGCCCTGTCCCTGCCCCATGTCCTGAGAACCTCATGTCCGTCTGTCCAACCCTCCAGGGATGGTGACTCCAGCACTGCCCTGGGCAGCCTGTTCCAATGCCCCACAGCCCTTTGGGGAAGAAATTGTTCCCCAGATCCAATCTAAAATATGCCTCTATCCAACCCCTTTTCTCACACTTTTATCTCTGCCATCAGCACACCCTGCAAGCTCCTCTGTAGCAGACGCAGCACAAAAGCGAGCTGTCCTGGTGGTATCCACAGGAACGTATGCACGAGTCCAAACCTCAGGCTAAAATCCAGATGAAAGGCTCCATCCCGCACCTGCAGCGCAGAGCGCGGGTTTCGCTTCACAGACACGGCCAAGCTTTGCTTTCTGAGCTCAAGCAGCGCAGTGATGAAACAGAGGCCAAAAGTGCTAATAGAGCATCGCAATGAGCCCAATTTAAACCCGAAGGATGGATCATGCCGATGTTTTGAGCTGAGCAATTCCTGCAATCAGCTTCAAATGAAAAAATGAGGGGTCAACAGGTGGCTGGCCGTAGCCTGGGGAATTCTACTATAGCTCCTTTCTTGCTGTCCTCTGGGCTACTCAGAGGGTCAGGAACTGTGCAGTTCAGACTGCAGTGCTCCAGTCCAACCTTAGTGTTTAATCTTCTTAGGTTATAATACGCTTTAATCTGCGGTCTCTGCTGGTTACAACAAGGATATATACACAACCTGCTCCTCTCTACGCGTGCTGTGCGTGGCCAGCGAGAACTGAAAGAGTGGTGCAGATGTCAGGGTGCTCCTGCTGGCTGCACTGCTAGAAATTCCCAGCTGTGCAACAGAAAGGAACGCACCATGAGCCAGAAAATGCTATTTTCAGTGCTACACAGACCCAACAGAGTGACCCCATCAGATCGTTCTGCCTCGAGCTTTCAGTTTACCCACCCAGGAAACAGAGGCAGCGATATCCATGGCTGTAAAAACCTACAGATTCATCAATCTGCTGAAACAGCCCCAAAAAGACTGTCCACCCTCATTCTCAGAGAAATTATTTCACGCTAGGGATTATAATTTCCTTCCATCCGCTTAGGAAGTGCATTGGCCAGCTCACAAAAAGGCACTTTTAGGTCGGAATAAAGGTGTTCCCACAGCAAAGGCACTGGGCAGTGCTCATTTCTGCCATAGGAAGCTCATTTCTGCAAACACAAGGAGAACAAACAGATGGTTAGGAGAGAAATGAGCTCCTGCTTCAGCTTCTCCCAGGGCTGTGGCAGCAAAGCGATCGGCCCCATGGTCCGGGACGACCAAGAGACCTGTTTTTGTGTGTGTAAGGCAACCTGAGAGCACAAAGATGTGTAAACTCAGTTACTGGAAGGATCCCAAACTGGGGAGACTGGGGATGCAGAAGACCAGCTCCAGGACGCATCCACATCCCACAGATGTTTGTATTTCCCAGTAACGGACCAGTATCCCCATCAGCCAGAGAGGGGAGGAGAATCTGCACTCACCTGGATGGCAGGGACGAGGGTGAAATACCCGATCAGGATGATCCCGAGCTCTGTCGCCATGTTCTTCATAATCGACCAGCTCTCGTTGCTCAAACCTGGAGAAAAAACATGCCAAGATGGGTAAAAGGACATTTTTCACTAGTAGAGAGACATGAGCATAGCAAAATAATTAAAAATTAGGCATCTATAGACAACAGGCAAAAAAGGCACCTTCAGGCTAAAATTCATCTGACCTACTTTGATTATCTGTAGCCTCCCAATGTCTTTATCAGCGAGATTAACCATAAAGGGAGCTCAGATGACTCTCTCGTCTCACAAAACTGCTCCGATTTAAGCAGAGGGTGCAGCGCAGGGCAACACTGGGATTCAGAAGTGTAAAGGAGTTTCTGAGTCCTGTTCTTGATCCAGGATACAAACCACTCCTATTTTTAAAACCAGGTGGATTTTTCTGGCCATCACTCCAGCATCTCTATTCCTGGATGTCTAGAAGTCTTGTTTAAGTTTGTAAACTCCACAGTTTGAGCACATACTCAAATTCTTACGCGGGTACAGAGCATGTCTGTAATAGAGAAGATAATTTTGTCCCAGACTCAGCAGAACTTCACACGACCTGTGGACTGTACTTATGATATTTGTGACACGAGAGAATAAGGTGTTAAATATCTATACCCAGAGATCCAGCTCTCCCTTACTAAGCCTTTTTAAGCTTTTTTAGCCAATGCTTCAGGAAACAAGCTTAAAAAATAGCGCCAACAATCACAGGCTTGTATTAGTTCTTGGAATTAAAAAAAAAACCAGGACAAAAAGACTAACAGAATTCATATTCAACACACAGAGTCCTTGTTTCCTACACAGACGGGAATTAAGGTGGTTCCCCTGGGTTACCCCCGCTTTCTCTCTCTCCCCTTTGTGCAGAGCAGGCTCCGTACCCTGGGCGATGCGGAGCTTCACTTCCAGGTCCACAGGCGTAGAGACGACGGACTTGGTGAGAACCAACACGTTCTCCAGGCCAATCACCACAACCAAGTACGGAAATATCTCTCTGGAGGAAAGAGAAGCGGAGCAGAGAATGAGATCCTCGGTGAAAAACAAGTGAGGAACACAAGTTGAGCAGCAAACATGTGGGAAACACTATGCAGTGCTCTTGGCACAACCCCTTTGTGTACAACATCGCTTTGTGATGGGGAAATGATTTGGTATTTCATCTGCTTTGGACAGGTATTAATTTTTGCAAAGTCGTATGGTTTTCTGGAAAATGGCCATGCAGACTAATTTAGTGGCCTAAATTAGTGTGAATTAGTCTCTGTTCCCCAGCACACCAGGTACCTCAGAAGCCACAACTCTGAGAACAAGCAGCAACGCACATACGCTTTGTACAGAAATGAACTAAACCCTGCCAGGGACAGAGAAAACACACCAAAAAGGATGTGCCATTCAGAATATACACACGCAGAACAGTAACACGATCCAAAGCCACCACCGGGACTTCTGTCAACTTTGTTTCTTACCCCTAAATCATTTTTTCTCTTCTGAGCTACTTACAGTGCAGATCAGGGAGAAAAAGCTGTTTCGTGCCACAACGGGGCAGATAGTAAATCTCTTCATTTCCCTTCAGCTAAACTGAAGCAAAGACACTAAAGCTTTTCGCGTGGCGGGTGATTGATTTGGGCTGTGCTGGTATGTACAGAGCCAAAAGGAGAACGGGCCTGTACATCACTAACCGCCAAAAAACAGATTTGCAGAAGAACAGCTCCTGTTTTCTGCCGCAACCCCAAGGACTATTTTCCCAAATGCTGCTTTCCATTGCCTACGGCCATCGGACATGGGCTGCAATATCTGCACAAAACACGTCCCTGGATCCGCTGCTCACTCAGCTGCGTTGTTCCAGTTGATCCCTTGAACAAAGGGCAAGCAGAAGTTCAATTCAAAGCAAGGTTACAAAACAAAAAGCAAACTCCACGCCCCCTTCTCCAGGTATTCTAACCCAATTTCAGCTTTGATAACTGTGCAACACATCAGTCTATTCACCTCCTGTCCAAAACCTGTGCAGGCGGTGAATTTCCTTAATGTAAAACATACAAAATAGATGTAAGCCCCTCATGGGCAACTTCCTTTTCCTGTCAAAGAATCCAAAATCTACCAAGTATAACTGAGTCCTGTCTTTAACTAAAGCATTTTCAGTTCATAACCTGTGTCACAAGAGACGGATGTGAAAAAAGTCCTTCAGAATCCTTCAGGATGGAATTGCTGAGTAACAAGGATGCAGTGACCACGAGGGAGATCTCGGTTGCCCAGCACAGCGCACACTGTCCTGCAGAGTCCTTGCAAAGCACCATTCCCAGATAAGCTGTACTAACCCTTCAGGAGCCAGTTCCACTACAGAAAAGAAACCCTGTAATTCTCTCCTCAACTGTGTCCTGCTTAAACAGCAGCTTCTACTGCAGAAGAAAACGAAATAGTCCTCGAAGAGTCAGCAGGTTTCACGTTAAATGACCAGCAGTTTAAAAGCAACGAGACATTCGCTTTTCTGGGAGAGTAACACGACTGTGCGGGACAAACGCGAGCTGTTCACACTCTGAAACTCCAAAGCCTGAGCTCATTTGTCCCCACGCGGTGAGGCAGACGGCAAGAGATCCTCGGCGTATTTTCTGCCAAGCACCCAGAAAGAGCTTCCAGGAGGAAGAGCGAGGGGAGACGCTGTGGCTGAAACATCTATACGTCGCTTATGGCTTTGATGCGGGAGGATGCTGCACCATAACGTGATCCAGCATCCCAGACAGGCAACAGAAACCCTATGGGTAACTCAGAAAGAAAACACAACCTCTGGTTTCTCCAAAATGCTTGTAAGCTTTCAGAATTTAGCATACCAGCCTCTGCTATCGAAAATGCAAATGTTCACATTTGAGCTGGTTGGTTTAGGGTTGTTTTTACAGCAACAAAGAGAAGTCGTTCATCATTTCAGACTGCGATTCCTCTCCTCTAACTGAGGTGCCAGCTCGTGGGTCGGTGGTTTGTGCTCTGGACTCAGCTGGAGACTCTCCCAGTGCACTAGATACAGGAATCCAAATGAACTGGCATCCCCTTCAACTTCACCTGTCATTCTTTTTTAAAACTTGATACCTACCTCACCTATAATCATGTTACTTTGTCATAAAACTTGACTGATCATGATTAAGGTCCAACTTGTATATCGTATCATATCATATCACTGATCTCTAAGCAACAAGCTTTATTTTAATACCTTACAAAAACCAGCAAGGGAAAAAGGCTTATCGTAAAGACAGGTACCATGAAAAACAAACACACCCACATCTGGAAGGCTCTGCTGTCAACAAAACAGATCAAAAAAGGATCAAAGTTTAACCAGACCCCGCATCCTACGCCGGCCAAATCCCAGGACGCTGCCGCTGGTTTAGAACGCACCAAGAACAGTCTGTTCCCAGGTGGGCAGCAGGTAATGAGAGAAAATGCTCTGGCGGGCATTGGAGAATCAAGAAATTTTGCTGGAAAACTATTTTTAGAAATAAGGACTGACTTAACTCTTTGTATCGTGCAGGAGGAACAATTATGTCGGTTTAGCCCTTCTGTGTGACAACCGTAACACCGTCCCCTCGGATTCCCTCCTTGTATCTGCATCCAAATGTTGCCTCTTTTCTTGCATTACAATGATAAACTCCCAGTGGATATCTACTTTATTTGACCACCTAGAATAACATGGTCTTGACCCATAATTAAGGCACCACAGCAGAAAAATCAGAAAAAATCCCCAATATTTCATTTCTTGAAGTCAATTATTCAGAGGAGAGGAATTCCTCCATCCAGGTCTGGCTCCTGGTGAACTATCACCAGCACTGAGGAGTCTTCCTACAGCTGAGAATTTCATTATTTCTGTGGTGTGCAGCAGCAAGGAGGAGATGGGAGGAAAAATGATGGATATTTCCTGAGCTACTTAGGAAAGGGATCTGAAAATCAAAAAGAAAGATTCTGACCTGAACTTAATTAATGAGAAATGAGCAGAGTGAAGAACTCAAGTAGGTGAGGTGCCTATTAGAGCTTTCTCAGGGGTTTTTAGCTTGAAAAAAGTATGTTGGAAACGTACCCTCCGTTGAGAGTGGGGGTCAAACCGAAGAGCGTGCACAGCCCCACGGACATGAGCAGGGAGCTGAGCACCGTCACCACCGCCGCCAGCGCCAGGCCCCACTTGGACTTCACCATGTCGATCTTCCCTGGAAAACAGAACGCAAAGCCTCCATTACCAAGCAAAAGAAAACGACACACTGATGAAAAAAATCAAGGAAGGATCCTCATCCTGACTTATTTCAGATAGTAGCTTAATATCCTGCACAATCAGTAGTAACAGTTGTTCGGTCTCAGCCACTGAAATGCAGCTCCAGGATCCCCTCCATAGGTAAGAGGTGCCGTAACAAGGGCAGGGTGGAGGATAACGCATGGCTTGCAGCTCAAACTGCTTCCCGTACAGCACTGCTCGTGTATACATCAAAGTATTTTAGTGTGGCTAGTAAGGTTTAATATCACTAGCTCAGAATATGTACAGGACAAGAGGAAATGGCCTCAAGTTGCACCAGGGGAAGTTGAGGTTGGATGTGGGGAACAATTTCTTCCCCAAAGGGCTGTGGGGCATTGGAACAGGCTGCCCAGGGCGGTGCTGGAGTCACCATCCCTGGCGGGGTTGAAAATACACATAGATGAGGTTCTCAGGACATGGGGCAGTGCCGGGGGTAGGGAAACGGTTGGACTCCGTGATCTTGAGGGGCTTTTCCAACCAAAGCAATTCTGTGATTCTGTATGATCTGTTCCATAACAAATTATTCACTTCAAATTGGAAAAAAAATGTCATTACGATGGCACACACTGGCTAAGAGGGGAAAATGAGCAGAAATCAGATACTACTGATTCTCTACATGGACAGGAGTCTTCCTCTCATTGCAGCCAGGTAAAGGGCAGCCCACCACTGATCCTTTACATATTATATATATATTCATACTAATATATTCAGCTGGTGGGTGTACAGGTGGCTTATTAGCTTGCTCTCCCCCCCACAAACCTACGTGTGGAGAAGTAGATGTAGGCGAAGAGTATAATATAGGTGGTGACGAGGGGTATCAGCTCGGCAATGCCGATCTCCTCCTTGAAGTGGACGTGAACGATGTTCTCGTCGCGCAGCGTGCAGTTGGGGCTGGGGTGCAGCAGCTTGAGGCGAGAGCGGAGGCTGCTGAGGAACCTGAGATGAAAAGCAAGCAGGAGGAGGTCAACACACTGAAAAATCAGCCTACGATTCCGTGGAAGAGCTCAACGGGGAGAGATCAAGTAGGAGGAAGCTCCATAGGTTCACACAGACTCACAAAGCGCAGTTTTCTCCAGGCCTGACTGCTAAGTCTGTTATCTCAAATTACATTCGTCACATCTCTACTGTGCAATCCCACAGACCTTGATTTCTAGGAAGATTCAATGATAACTGTGAAGACTCAGCAGAACTATTTAAAGCAAGGACTCACCATCTGAAATCCTGGCCCTGGGGAACAGAACATGCTGTAGTCGCAAACATCGCCCGAATTTTACATAAGTAAGGCGGATGAAAGGTGCTACACGACAGAGCTTGAGGATGAAGCGTTCTTGCTCGGGTGGCAGAGCAAGGTTTGACTGTTGTGCTGCCAGCTCTGTCCCAGGCATTCCCTGGGGAATCCTGCGCAGCACAGAGCGGAGCGTTTAGTCTGCAGCTCCAAGCCAACACCAACAAAGGGGTTTTGCAGTTGGTTTGCAGTTTGCTGAATTAGAGCTTATTGGAAACTGCTCTGTGCACCAGGACCTGGGTCAAAACAGACCTGCTGGGCCCTGGCTGCAACAAGGTCAGCACTGCGTGCAGGTGAAGCCATCACCAGATGAACTGCCATGGGCACCTCTGGGTATTACATGTACTTTCTGCAGAGAGATTGAGAACTGACAGTATTTTGTTTCCCAAAAACACAGCAAGTTTTCTCCCCAAAACAGCAAGCTGTTTTCCTATAGCACATCCAGAAGATGCTAAAATACTGTACAGCACAAGAAAATGGAGATTAAAGAAAAACATAACAAGAATGAGACTAGAGAAAACAGCAAACTTGCCAAGAAATGACTAAGAGATCTCGAAGACAGAAATAGTTCCTTACCTGGAATCATATTGCCGGAGACCCAGCGTGACGGTGTACGATACCACTCGCTTCCTATTATAGAGGTTCACCCCGCTGTACTTCCCAGGGAGCCCAAACAATAGATCTGCAAAAACACAGTGTGAACAAACCGTCAGGGGAAGCAGAAAATAAAGCAAACAGATGGGACAGGAGCAGTGTTCACTGTGAGGGATGCCGAATGAGAACTACCACTCTCAGAACTTTCTCAGTGCTCTGGTGAGACCATATCGGTGGCAGATGTACCTGATGCAGGGAGTAAAGACAGTGGAGGGTCTCAGCGGTGCCCAGGGACAGGACAAGAGGCAACAGGCACAATTTAAAACATGGGAAATTCCCTTTAAATTCCCTTTAGCGTCCAGGCATGTCAAGTGGGCACCCAACATGTCCTTCCACAACGGAGACAGGCATTATCTTTAAGGACGCAGCCAAAGAAATCCTTGGACACTCACTGCTGAGCATGTCAAGGTGTGATTTAAAAAGAGTTTCAAGGAAGACCTATTTAATGTCTCGCCTTGTGCACTAAACACAGACTTGAGAAAATGATGCTTAACGACGACCACACCACCGCTCTCAGGAACTCCCAGGATACCGTGGGCCTCTATCCTGTTTGCGAATGAGCGCTCAAGGAGAGGTTCCGTATGCTCCAAACCACAGTGTGCACACACGCTGCACGCTCAGAAAATAACCTTGTAAACAAACTCACTTTAGAGTTAAAAAACCTCGTTTCAGACATGTCAGAGGTTTCCTGACACCTTCAAAGTTCCTTTATAAAAAAGGGAACAGCATTTTGTCTGGCCTTATGGAACCACCAAATCAAATGATCTCAGATATGGTCACTTATTCTTTTAATTAAGAGAGGAAAATACTTCTATGAGATCCAGTATCAACTCAGGGTAGATGCAACAAATGCCAGGGAATGCACAAGAGGAAGCAGGATGAACGTTCATTTATCATGACAATGAGACAGTCTTTGAGTAGGACAGAGAATAGCAAGAGGGGAATGAAAAGGCATGGACATGCTATTTTTACACCTATAGAAAGGAGGCTGAGTGGAATTATTCACTTTGCAAGAATACAGAGTCAAGGTCAAATACAGATATGAAATGAGAAATGACATATATTTGGTAGCTTCATTCCAGATGCTGTGAATTAACAAAATGCCACCCAATTTGATAATATTGGCAATCCAGATGCTGGAGATACCGAGCACAAAACAGTGATGCAAGAGGTAGGGATCTCTCGCAGCGCTTTCGTTGCTTCAGCCTCTTACCTTTGAGAGTGGCCGATGTCTGTAAGGTCTTTGGCTCATGCTGGTGGATGGTTTTGATGATATCTGGGTCGGCATTGAATCGCTCGCGGTCATTCTGCCAGAAGTTCCCTGGAGACAGTAACAGACAGCCGTGTTCGGGGAGCAGATTGCGCAGCTTCTTCAGGCCAGGCAGGAGGTCCGTGACCTGAAGGCAAACTTCCTCCAAGCTTTTGACACCAGAACTGAAACGCAAACAGAGGTCAGACATTGCAACTCTCGCAAACAAGAGGCAAAGCTGCTGGGGTGAGTTTCCCAAGGACCCACATCACCGCGTTACTGCTCTTCTTCTTAGTAACTAAGGATCAAGAGCCTCGGAATTTTCAGTTCCACATTTACGATACCTCCAGAGAAACTGTCTCCCTGGAATTCTTCCTCAAAGACCTTAAAACTCCTCTACACACTTCCTTCCACATATGCATAGGGGCATTTTACAGAAATCTTTATTTGCCTCCCCAAGGTGGATTATTTAAGGTGTACAAAGTGTCCCCCAAATGTACAAAGGGTTCGATATTTCCAAGTGTGCAAAATGTTTTCAGAATTCCTCCGTATTGTATGGAAAATGCCTTACAGGTTTAGAAATAAATAGAGGTGCAACTGGTATGAAATAGAACTTGTGTTCATTCCCAAACTTCATTTTAACACAGTTACGTCATCCTTACCAACCAGTAATTCAAGCAAGACTCAGTCTGGGCTTACAATAGGATCTGCCTGTGAGGGTTTAGTGACAAAAGCTGTCAGCACACTGTCTGGTGAGCCAAGGAAGAGCTGCCGAGCCAAAAGGGAACATTTCCCTCAACGTGATGCGAGCAACTGGCGGGATTTGCACAGGAAGGGAATATTTAACAAAGGCTAAATTAACAGACGAGTCTTCCCTGGCTCCAGATTACAGAGAAGGTGGATCCAGAAGATGGATTCTCTTGTAAAATTCCTTCTTTAGAGGAGATTTTTTCAATGATGTCTACAAAGAGCGAACGTGGAAACAAACTCATGATAATCTGAGTTATGTCTTTGTGAACACTCCCCCCACAATCCACCTCCTGCCACTATACAGCAGGATACCCAGAAAAGTCACACCTATCAAAAGAGAATACTAGAAAATACGCTTGAAAATACTATGTTTATAGGAACAGAAGCTTTCTGAAAGAGAATTTGAAGGAGCTGATGTGGTGATGCCTCCGCTAATAGCTCCAGGAAGAGTAAGATGATTTTGTGCTGTATTTCAGCTTCAGCTCACTCTGGAGCACAACAGCGATAACGGTTTGTAACGTTCTGATTCGTGAAGCAAACGCATGCAGCTGATGTCCCCACCGGTATGTTGTGCATGCAGAGTGCTACCAAAAAAACCACCAACTGGAGCAAAACACACATTTCGGTTCAATTCTGACATTTTACAGATGTCAACGGCTCAAAGTTTCAGCAAGTTCACAGCTGCTGAAAATGTAACCACCCAGTGTTTCCTACCCGGTTGCCAACAACCTTCAGCTCCTTCTGTACGTCAGTAGAATGACTTTCTTCATATTAAGAAAATCAGCTGCACTTGACTTTGACACTGACAAAAGCAACCGACAACAAGGGACTTCATAATGACTTCTGAAGGAATGTCAGAATTTATCTTAAAGTGAGATGTTTCCTGAAATATCCAAGTCCGTCACCAGAATGGGAGCCCTTAGCCCAAGGTTTATGTCTAAGCGCTTACATCTTTTTTGTTCTTGGTGGCTAAATAAGTTTGATTTTGCTTCCCTGCTGCATCACTGCTCATCAAGAGCAACATCAAGGGGAGATAACGAGAAGACAACACATGTCCTGGGAGCAACTTGTTTCTAACTTGCAATTGGCCACTAGATACTGATTATTATCTAAAGCTACACATATGATAAAGGAGGAGATGAAGTGAAAACACGGGGAGAACGTCAGTGCCAAGGCTTTGTGAGCTGGTAGGAAAGGGCTCCTCATTTAACAGTATTCCTAAAAAACGATCCCAGCGAGAGCAGACAGCTCAGCTGGCAAGGGATGGCGCTTTCGGAATAAAAAGGACAAATCATCAGGTAGAAGAGGAAAGCGGGGACTCGAAGCTGAAGCAAGGAAGGATGCTGACCAGGACATATGAACAGGCAGTAAATCCTTCTACCTGTGTGAGTTAGTGGAGAAAGAATGAAGAAAAAACTAGCTGAAAAGCTACGAGATTATCAGAGACACTAATCTCACCTGTTTTCAGCATCATCATTCTCACTGAACACAGAGACAGGAGGCAAACGCTTCTGTCTCCCAGAAAGTAAATGCAGCCAAGACCTTGACCATGAATGAAAACTTAGAACTTGAAGGAAAACTTATTTAAAACCAACCAGAGGCAAAGTAATGTGTTTAAAACGTATTCTTAATTTACAAAGGGAAAAGATGACAAATCTGAGCACCCTTTTCTTTAAAACGCATGACTTCTTGGATAGGAAAGCACAGCAGGTCTCATCCAGCTGGGCCTCAAAGAGGCTGTTGATGCGGCATCACACAGAAAATGCAGAAGAAAGACAGAAATTAGCACCAAGATTGTGGCGCAGTAAAGAAGGAGGTTAACGGGAAAATGGTCATGGGGCTGCTGAAAGGGGAATCACTGGGACCGAGGAAAACCAAGTGGAGTTTCTCACAGGCAAGTCAGAGAACCAGGATTATTATATATATCCTATATATAACCTTGGAATAAGATATAAGGACATCTGCCAATGACACAAAATAAAGAAATGCTGTTAATACAGAAAAGGAATACAAAATCTGAAATGGATGATGGGAGGGCTGGAATAAATTTAATCCCCCTTCTATTAACGGTACAAAGTGCAAGACCATGAACTTGCGGACTAACAGGAGTTTCTGCTCCAAGGTGAGAGCTCAGCAGCTGGAAATGACAGAGAGGGACACCACGGGAAAGGCATTTCCATGGAAAATAACACACAAATGAGACGCCTCTGAGAATACTGTGTACAGTTTTGATCTCCCACATTCAGGAATGATGAACTAACGGTGCCAAGAGGAGCAACCGGGATGACAAACTGAATACGGAGCCGCCTCACCCGGGTAAGCCAAGAGCTTCAGGTGTTTAGCTCAATAAAGAAGGATTTGGGGTGGGGGTAGGAGCTCTCCCTGTAAATATCTGCAAGCAGCTGTTTTTGTTCAAAGACCATGTCAGGACAAAAACAAGCACATACAAACTGGTGCTATCGTCAAGTGGAAAGTCAGGAGAAGGTTCCCGACCATGTGAAATTCCAGAAGAGCTTCGCAATAGGCACAGTGGGGTCAAATGAATTTGCTTTAATGAATATGCAGCTTGCATGCTTATGAAAGGGTTACAGGATGCTGCTATCTGCCCTAACAGGCGTAACCTTGGAGGACCCTTCCAGACCCCTCTGCCTGGAAGGTTCCTGACAATTATCAGTAATTAGAGGACAGGCAAGTTCGTGAGTGCAAAAGCTGAGCTGCTCCATGCACAGGATGGATATGATTTCACTTGTTAACAGTGATCTCCCATTTTCTTTGTATTTTGAGAATCTTCCAAATTCAAAGCTAAAACTCAGACTGTCAAGGCAGTAACTTTGAAGTTGGGAGTGTACAAGTGGGCCATTCTCTCTTCTACACAAACATTCATGAACAGTAATTACCTGTCTCTCAGGGCATGGTTTCTAATCTCCTCCACCAGCTGGAAGACGCGGGAAAGCGGCGAACGAAACACATCGACAGCGAGGAAGTTCTTCTGCCACGGGGAGACGGTGGCTTTCACAAAGATCTGCTGGATGTAGGCCACGGGAGCACCGACGTACTGCGGGGAAACCAGAGGGAGAACGGAAACACGCGGTGAGTGGGAAGCTGCTTAGCGGAATCCAACGACAGCTTGGCAACGTCTCAGGAAAGGGTTTGCCAGCCTGTATTTTCCTTTCTTGAATTAAGAAGTGAAATATGACAGTACTAACCTAGCAAGAAGATAAAAGAGCTTGTTTCTCAAAGAGGCAAAATGTCACTGACCATTTTGGCATCAGTGTGTCGCGTGTGTCTGGGAGGCAGAGGCTCCCAGTTCCTGCTGGATTTAGTATTGGAATTAAAGGCAGGAGCAGGGACTCTCTGCCTCTCACAGTGCTGCGGGTCCCCCGACCTGTGTGACATCCAAATCCTGCTGGTCTCGGTGCCCAGGCTGCTGCCCCGGCTCTGGGAATGCAGCACGACACGCCGTGGCAGCCAGGATTTGCTTCCCTATGAGCTGAACTGGGTACAAAGCAGAAGGGAGACTGAACGAGTCACTGCGACAAGCTCTCCGTGGCACCAGGGAGTGTAGAAGGTGGCAAATGGTTTCAACCACCAAGTGAAAAGGAGCACAGGAGAGAGCAGAGAGCTGGAGGTATCAAAAGCATTAATCCAACAGGTAAATTCTACCTAAGAGAGACCCTGGAATGAAAAAGAACACCACAGGTTACAAGGGATGACTTCAGAATCGTTTCCTGATTTCCTGGGCCAGGCTACCAGCCTTCTCGAAAAGCATCGGGGCTCCAGTTTGTTCATGCAAAGTTAATTCCTTACCCGTAACATAAGGACGTAAGTCTAGTTGACCCGCATGACACATCCAGCCAATTAAAAAACACAATTATACCAAATTCATGAGATTCCTCAAGCATCCCCACACATCCCGGACCACACGGTAGTAGCCAGCTGCCCTAAATTCTAAATTAAAACTTCAAATGAAAAACTCTAGGTTGTGACTTTCAGAAAAACGCCTGTGAAACCTCCATCGTCAGGAGAACCCTGCCACGTGCAGTATTTTAAAGGAACACCTCCAGGCCAGATATTCCCATTCTGATAGCTAGTTGGTGATCTTTCAAAACTAAGCAGGTTGGTGGCCAGAATTCAGGTCCCTCCAGAGAGAGGCTGAGGACACCAAACCCACCAGTAGTTACTGGGAGCATCTCCACAGCTGCAAAAAAGTGACTAAATCCTGTTCTCAGCCTTTGAGGAGGCCTAGGACAGGGATGTGAAGCGGTGCGTGTCACTTGTCCCACTGCTCTAGGGACCATGATTTTGTATGGAATTAGGAAATTTGGGCCTGTTATCCCAGAACCCACTATTAGAATCACAGAATCATTTAGTATCATCCTTTTATTATCCATTTATGACCATTAACCTAATAATGCTTTAAAAAGTGCACTACTTGCCTTCAAGTTATCCTTGAAAATGAGCTTTTAAACAGCATTTCAAAGCTTTTAGCTTTTCCCAATGCCTAGCGCCCGTCTTTCTGATAGACCAAGACAAATACAGCCGAAACTCGGCAGCGACACCAGACATGTTTTCCACTGCTGGCAGTAAAGCGCTGGTAAAGCAGCGGGGGCGTTTCACCGCCTCACGGTGCAGGACTCACCCAGTCGGGACGCTCGCCGAGATCCCCTTGCTGCAAACCCGCGGCTGGAGACGGCGGAGAATAATCCTTCACCGGGGTGCTGTACTCCACGGGGCCCGTGCCCGGCAGCGGAAGCTTCAGCAGCGGGTAACTGGGGGTGAGATGTAAGCAAGAAGATTGTAGTTGGGTTTTAAGCGGGTTTTTAGACAGAAGAGCTCAAAAAAAATGGATAGGTCATGAAAAATAATCCCGCTCCAGCTTAATTCAAGCTCTGCAGGACGGAAGGCGCAGCTGCAATCCAAGAGGGGTTAATGTTTCATAGG
Organism: Nesoenas mayeri; assembly: GCF_963082525.1. Lineage (NCBI taxonomy): Eukaryota > Metazoa > Chordata > Aves > Columbiformes > Columbidae > Nesoenas > Nesoenas mayeri. The sequence continues at coordinate 163,456,969 of NC_137543.1, forward strand.
AACTGTGTGATGTGTTTCCCCGGTGCAAGAGATAATGCAGCGAAAAATCCTGGGAGAAAAAGAAGGGATGTTGTTGCAGAACCTCACCTGAATTACTCTCCATCGCGTGGAAGTGAGCCATGCTAAAAATATTAAGTACAGCCAGGTCTCAACTGTTCTGTACCCAAATGAAAACAAGACATTCATTGTATTCGAATGGCTGCTTTCCTGACCCAAACCTTATCCTAATCACCTCATTTTCCCCATTAAGATTTAAACTATTCCCAATATTTGTCATTAATTTCACTGATCCTCAAAGGGCTTTTAATAGTAGTAATGAGACACCAATCCAGCTACGAAACACTTATCTTCTTGCTCCTTTGCTACCACAATCTTCAGATCATTGTAGCAGCTACCCCACAACAAATAACTCAAAACTATTTGAAAGTTGAGGTATTGAGGTTTCAGAGAGTTTCAAATATTAGCTTTAGCTCCAGAGGTTCTCAAAAGTGATTAAAACCATACAAGATCTGAACTGGTGGAAAAGCAAGGCTGCTCTTACAGGGATATCGACCAACAAGTGGGAATTGTCAGCACCAGAACGAAACGCTGACCTGAGTTTCATTATATAATATCTCTTCTCTTGTTGTCTGATGCATCACAATCTATCAGGCCTTAAATTTCTGACATGTTTTTCTGTCTATAGCTGATCTTTTCTTGCAATATTGCCAGAATAAATATAAAGGCCTTTCATGCAATACTCTGCCCACTTCATTAGGGATCAGCCTGAATCATCAAGGGCCACGGCACGAAAAAGCGACAGCTAAAGACAAGGAGGCTTCGGACTGAACGGCGAAAGGCTGAAAAAGAACAAAGAAATCAGAAGCAAAGCTTGTCAGATTTGTGATGTTATTAGTCTGACAAAAAGACAACATCTAATTATTACTATATTACCATCTCGTTGTGCAATGGGAGGGAAGAGAAAAAGGAACAATAAAATGATACATCGGTGGCAAAAATGCCCAACAAAAGGCACAGTCTGGAGACATGGCGCTGCCTCCGTTCCCTCACACGCAGCCATCGGGTTGAGTCCTTTTCAATGACACGTAGCACCTGCTTGTCGCAAACGCGCTGCTGAAAATAAAAGCCTGGGGGAAAATACACACAGCAATCATCCCACGTCTGGCTGAGACAGAAATTAAACCCATGAAATCGAGGAGATGAGATTAGAAAAACCCAACAGAATGAGCGGAATGGGTGACTGAGGAAGAATGACTTTTTCACTAACTGGTTTTGATGTTGATGCACCTAAGTAATCTAAGGAAACATTTCACATTCATAGTACATGCTTATGTGGAGGTGGATTTCCCTGTGCAATCACCTGTCAGCTCTAAGGAGTCAGAACAATAATATTCATAGAATCACTGAGTTATTTGGTTGGAAAAGCCCCTCAAGATCATTGAGCCCAACTGTTCCCCCAGCCCTGTCCCTGCCCCATGTCCTGAGAACCTCATGTCCATCTGTCCAGCTCTCCAGGGCTGGTGACTCCAGCACTGCCCTGGGCAGCCTGTTCCAATGCCCCACAGCCCTTTGGGGAAGAAATTGTTCCTAAATCCAACCTCAACCTCCCCTGGCGCAACTTGAGGCCGTTTCCTCTGCTCCTGGTGCTTGTTCCTGGGGAGCAGAGCCCAACCCCCCCGGCTCCAACATCCTTTGAAGCAGTTGCAGACAGTAAAGAAGGTCTTTTTGACTTTGCTGACCTTCCCAAAACTCTGCTCCCTCATCCGGGTCATTAACAGCGATGTTAATTAGACCTCACCCTTGTTCAGGTATTAGGGGTTGAACATGAAGTGCTGGCAGAGCTATGGGAGCAGCAACTTGCAGGGGAGGGACAGGAGAACAACTGGGCCAGGGGAACAACCCCAACAACCACAGCAAAATATCAACCTGGTCATGACCACCGAAGTTCTGTGAGTATTGAGCGTGTCTCATCATGCAATTCTGGGTTCCGCTCTGCAATCTCTGAGCTTGAGGCCACATAGGAAGCTCTTAACAAGTCAGTTTACATACCGCACAAAACTGGAAGAAAGAACTTTTCTATGTTTTAAAAAAAATCAGCCTCTGAAGATGGTTGAGTGTTGCTCCACCGCGTTGGTTCTCAGCCACTAGTCTATTGACATCTGAACAAAATTGTTTCATCGCCACACATTCACACAGGGCCTTGGATAAAGATGCAGGAGGCGGCAGCTAATAGGGAGGTTAGATGAGAATCCAGTATTTGGTTTTTTTTCTGTTATTAAATAAAAGTGTAGCTTTGTGTAGAGGCGACAAAGCAAACTGCTCCCACGGTGACGTGCGAGCCAGCTCCCAAAATACCGGACACAGCAACTCAGAGCTCCTTAATTGCTATTTTTGAATGAGCAAGATTTTCGCCTCGTTGGGTTTTGATTTTCACCTTTGGATTTTCAAACTTGTCCAAAAAATTGGAAAGCACACGCAAATGCAACGGAGGGAAGAACAAAAGCCACATTGCCACGAGGGACATCATTGTCGTCATTTTTCCATCAGCTAATGAGTCCTGATTCTAACACCCATCGCTGTCAAAGGCAGCGAGACGTAACGCATTTCAGCCACGGCTTTACTCTCAGATGTTATCACCTTCATTGGGAGCAAGAGCTTCTGTGGCAGGTGGTATTACCTTCATATTTTACTGAGGGAAGAGCTGTGGCGTCAGAAGACACTGATGCACCATCAGGAATGCGACTTCCTCACAGATTGTTTGGAACAGCAGAAATAAAGCTGGAATTATTCTTTATTATAAGCCACACTTTCAGCAACTGTCTTCAGCAAAAGGGCCCCCAGGAAATCCACTTTTAAAAGGTTAAAAAGGCTAAAACACACCTATGGTTCGCTCCTATAGTCCTCGTGATCCCGGCAGCGCAGCTCGTGGTGTTGTTTTGCGGCAAAGCTCAGGAACAAGATTTAATCTTGGGAGTCTTTCCAAAGGCTCCCTCACCTCGAGCCAACTACACCATAAATAAGTGTCCCCATAAGGGAAGCAGGGACATAGATTTATAAGTGATATTTGAGAATCCATGTTTATGAAAGGTTTTGAGAACATCTGATAGAAACACACACAAAGTATGTGTTCTACATTATATTTAAGTTACTTCAGCGAGATGCTAAAGCATCAGTTCTGGAATTTATTTAGACTAATACGGACACGCGATACCAGCTGATCTTGTCAGTGATACCTGAGACTGACAGGAGGCAGAAAAAAGAAAGAACAGAGTGAAAAAGAACCAGCCGGTGATACAGAGAAATTCACGGCTACTTCAGACATGGCTGTCAGAGCATCCTTTAAGTAAAGAGAGTTTAAAAACCAAGCAAGAGCTGTGAGGAGCATCCTGGCTTCCCACAAACGCCAACCGCTGCAGGGTCAGCGAGATGTGACAGGCCCGGGCCATTTCCACGGCCACTTCTCACCAACTGCTCCAAGTGAGTCGCAGGGAAACCATTTCTAGTGTTCAGGATTGATTCTCTTCACATTTGTCTTTGTAAAGAGACTTTTTGACCATGAGGGAAAGAGGTGAACGCTAGAATGGAAAGGACAGAGAAACAAGAGAAGAAAAGTCGGATCTAAAGCACATTTTGGTTTTGAGAAAGGTTCTTGTTAGATGCTCAAACTATCACAAAGATAGGACAACATGAAAACCCGTTACTAATGATATGAAATTTGACTAAAATGGTCACTCCAAAGTGTCAGAAAATATTTAACATTCAAACTTGCTTTCACGTGGACCAAAAGCCGTTCCATATTCAAATACAAAGCCTCTTGTCGCCAACAACTGTGAGCACTTTAGAATGAACCAGTTCCTTACATGCTGAAGCAACACTGTTGGTCAAAGAAACCAGTTTCTGGCACAGCGCTACTTGTAGTTCCTTTTGCTTTCTCTGAGAGACTGCAAATATTAAGATGTAGACATGAACACCTCGTGAATACATTTAACTTTCCATTTAGCTATAGCTTTATTCAGCATGACTGTAGACAAGGGGAGCAGCAAACAATCACTGAAGCTTAAAGAACACTTTTAAAGTAAGTACCAAGGCACTTGGCAAGTACCAGCACCTCCTCTGGTTATTACACAAGACACCACAAGCCTGTCAGACAGTGATGTGTTCTTTCAAGAAATACATAGAATTATGGAACAGTTTGGGTTGGAAGGACCTTCCCAGCTCATCCAGTCCATGAGCAGGGACATCTTCACCAGACAATGTTGCTCAGGTGTTGCTCAGGGTCCGTCAGAGTCTGATTCATGGGGTAAATGGTTTGATTTTAAATACTTCAACAAAAAAGTGTTCTTCAGAACTACACAGCAGCTTCAAATGTACTCTTATTGGCAGGTTTTCTGTTCTTCTCTGCTGGGAGGAGGGACTGCTCTTGTGCCACACAAGCTTAAGTGACACTTGTACTCTACTAGGGGAAAAAAAGTTACACACTCAGGTAAGTTTGTCCCTGTAAAGAACAGGAATGTTTCTGAATGCTGACCCATCTAAAAGGGATGATGAAAATGAACATCACCTGCAAAGGGATACACAGTAAAACAAGACTTTAACGAGCCCTACAGCTGTCATAGCCAGTTCAGCAGAAAGCCCACACTGGGAAGGAAATACTATTATAACCTGGATTTTCAGAATTTTAGAGTAAGAATGAGTCATAGGCATTTTTGGTTCTACTTGGAATATTAATTTATTAACAAAAAAAATAGATGCGCTGTGTCTTGTCTAGAGGTGACATTAAAAATAGCGTCTACACAAAATACTCCCAAGGGTAAAGACAGAAGACATTGAAACAACTGTACATAGACCTGTGGTACCTGATCCTCGACACCCAACCTGCCTAGAACGGCAGAAACACACGCCCGTTAACTGTTGTCACACGGCTTGACAACCAGAGCTGAAGCTGCATGAGGTGTGCACCACACGGTTTATTTCAGCTTTCAAGAAAGTTATCTGAGCACAAAGATGGTCATGTTTTACTGAGGTGTGGGGGAGCAAAACGATAACCAACTGAATGAATTCCTTCTGTAGCAGAGTTTTTTAAGCTTTCCTTGATTCTGGTGCAGAAGAAGAGCAGGCTGTGTCACCTCTGTTCCTTTCACGAATTCAGGAGGTAGGATCCACCCCTGTTTGTACAATATGACGTATCTATTAACGACATTTAAGGCTGAAGAGCACAGAATTAATTCTTCCTTTTTGCTCTACTACCTTCTTTTTCCACTCGCTTCTTCAGGGACAAGGACTAACGTTCTCAGCGACACTGAGGATGTTATTAGCTCCTCCCCTGCTGATAAAAGTGAGTATGAAACCACCAAATCACTTGTGTTTCTTCTTTCCTCATTAGAATCATATCACAGAATGGTTTGTGTTGGAGGGACCTTTCCAGCCCCCCAGTGCCCCCCCTGCCATGACAGGGACATCTGCACCAGCTCAGGGTGCTCAGAGCCCCGTCCAGCCTGGCCTGGGATGTGTCCAGGGATGGTTCATCTACCACCTCTCTGGCCAAGCTGGCTCTCACCACCTTCAGGGGGAAGAATTTCTTCCTTATATCTCATCTAAATCTCTCTCTTGCAGTTTAGAGCCATCACCCCTAGTCCTGTCACTGCATGTACTTGTAAAAAGTCCCTCTCCAGCTTTCTCGTAGGTCCCCTTGATGTACTAGAAAACCTGTAGTTCCTACTACTTAACTGCTCCGTGCTTGTTTCAGGCACTAATCTGCATTATTACGCAAACAGCACCGAGTTGCTTATCAATGTGTTGGACAGAAACATTTGCTAAATGAGCTCCTGCCTTGAAGGTTGGCCTTGATTTTTTTCACCAGCTTCTTTCTCCAAATTTCAGCACATTTCTCTCTCATTTTCGCAGTGCAGTGGATGAGATGAATCAGTGAGATCTGTCCTAAGAAAACAGAACACTTCTGAAGAGCACAAGTTCAATTCCAGCAGCAAAATCAGTGCCAAAGACTCAGAGTCCTCACAATGACTGCAGGAAAAAAGGCAGATGTGACACTTCGTGTAGTCCTTTCTTTGGCCTTGGCACACTATCCCCCCAAAAAACTATCGTATTTTACTGTATCTGATGAAAAAACTTGCTTAGAAGGATTTTAGTGCTGTACGGTCCAAAAAGCTACAGAATATCTTGCTCCAGGTTTACACAATCGTAGTCCCTTACCCATTCGTTAGGGGATTAGCTTTCAACAACTATAGCTGCACATACCACAGGGCAAACAACTGTGTGCAGCCGCACACCACAAATAGCAGATTATTACACACAGAGCAAACAAGTCTCTTGGACTTCTGAAGGATATTTCTCAAGCGCTCACTGTAGAGAACAGCCCCTGAATTGGAGCTCTGGCAAGAAAATACCCCAATTCTAGTACAAGCCAAGGAACCTGAAGTACAATATACTTGGTAATGTAGCTTCATTGTAAGTGGACGTAATAAGTTTTATTTCTTGTTTTAAAGGAATGAACTGCAAAGGTCCATTGCTCCCTTCTCTTTACAGTCTCTCATTATATATCTCTATATAGTGATAAGGTCCCAGAGCCTTCTCTTCTCCTGGTCAAACAGTCCCAGCTCTCTCACGTTTCCTCATAGGAGAGATGCTCCGGTCCCTTCATCATCTTCATGGCTCTTCATCCAGTTTTCCGTTTTCCAGTTCATGGCATATGAGGTTTATATCATCTGCACACGTGCCGGGGGTGCAGTCTGCACCATCAGCCAGGTCACTAGTGGACAAGTCAGACCTCAGGCTCAGACTAAGAGGAAGATCTGCAGAGCTCAGCCCAAAACTAAGCAGTCAGTAAGCATCTCGAGTATCCTGCGCGTGGATATCCCATCGGAGTTCAATCTGAAACGCTCAAGTGTAGACGGGCTGTGCTCTCTGACCTAGTTAGCAATTCCACTTCTCAAGCCAGAATTAACACCAGTTGATACAGAGCAGCTCAGAACAAGAACTAAAACAGCCCCACAAATTGTTTCTAAAGAGGAAGCACTGCAACCACACTTCAGTTTTTTGCCACGATACTTTTGCTCCCAAAGGGTGTCACAGTATTTTTAAACCCCTGTCTCTCCTAGGGCCATTATTTCCTTTTCTAATGAGTTACTGAAACTCACTGAAGAAAACAGGCTATTCACTGTATGCCCAACCGGGTCTTGGACAAAATTCTACAGCCTAAAGGTAACCAAAAACTGCAAAACCTTCAAATAGCAACACCGAGTAACACAGATACTTCACAAACACACAATTACTCATAGCTAATCTGCCAAATACAACCTGTTTTGAAGCTTCATGTGAGACCCCTTAATTCATGCTGCTCTAAGCATACGACTAAAACGACAGACCCAAGTTCTGACCTAGTGGGCACGAGGAAGAACGAGGACAGCTGCTGGTAATCCTAGATCACATTTCCTAATGTCCGGGAAATCCTAAATTTAGGAAAGGGAGTAAGTTTTTATTTTGATCCCTCCCAAAGTGCAACATTTGTACGGATAAACATCTTGCATTCCTGCATTTACACCAGCAACAGCACCTGAGAAATTTAAATAGGAGCCTAATGGCACTGGCAACTCTGAAAGCAAGTAGCAAGATCGCTGCGGTGCGGTGATCGCTGCAGCGCCGTGATCGCGGGCGCACAGCAGAGCGCTTTGGCTAATGCAGACCTGACACGTGAGAGCAGCACCCAGCAAAGCCGAAATAAAGAGACAGAGCTGCTACTTGGAACCACATCAATAAACACAACATAAAATCCACTTGCTTGGACCTCGTAGAGGCGCCGTATTTCTACAGAACAAGAGATCTGTAGATAAAACTAGTATCGTTAACAGTTACAAGAATTCATATGAAGCAGTGAAAAATAATCAGGAAAGCAATGCCCTGGCTGCTGTGCACAATCTCGAAGAGTCACAGGCATGAGAAATGATCTCACGGGTTTTCGATACATGAAAATAATCAATAATCTATTAACAGTAGATGTGAACAAAGTCTGTCTTATCCTCAGCAACGCTCAGAGAAAAATTTACATCTGTATCAACACAGGGGGAGCTTTTCTAAAACCAGAGGAGCACGTTATCTTGTTGGGTTTACTCTGATCAAAAGAGACAAGATACTTGGAATTAAAAACTTGAAGATAGAATCTGTATCTGCACACGTGTGTGTCTGTGCCCAAAACTCTCTCAACTCCAGCGGTAATAATGCCTCACTGGAAATTACTAAGAGGCCCATGTAACATTCCTGAGAGTAAAAATACATTCAGCTGCAAGTCATATCCAAATTAGAGTCCATAAGGACAGTAGAGAATTCCTAAGAACACACACGCACGCGTGCCAAGGCAAGGGCTGGTAAAGAAGAGAACAAGCTTCAGGGAGAACAGAACGGGCAGGTATGGAGAGAAAGATCAACGTCCCTTCTCCCCAGTTTTAAGTCATTATTTTGGAGTCCACACCACGTGTTTTGGGGATTATTTTTATTTTACTTCTTCCTTTTCTTCATTTATTCAATTAGTTTTTACTATTTACTTATTAAACCACACAAAGACACTTCATCCCCATCTTTTCTTTTGTCCCACAAAAAGATGACAAAGATCTAGTATGTATTAAATAAAGAAAGAGATTCCGGACAGCCCACAAGACAGGGAAACCTGAGCATGTTCACAGCATCACTCTGAAAACCCCCTGGGACAGCAAGTATTTGGTGTGACTTACCAGCAGGCCAGGATGCAGAGCCCAGTGAAGAGGATGATGGGGATGGGGTAGGAAGCGCAGAGCAGCCCGTGGTTGTAGAACGCCCGCGATATCCTGTCGCGCAGCCTTTCAGTCAGGGTCATCCTCGGCGGCCGTCACCTCGCTGCCATCCCGGGGTACGTCAGGGGGTCGGGGAACTCCGGCATGGGCGACGCTTCGGCAAAGGATCCAGCTGGAATCGGAAAGAAGGCTTGTGAGAAGAATAAATAAATGGCAAATAAACATACCAACCTGCTTTAGAAAGACTGTAAGCATTGCACCTCCTCAGGAGAAAGGGGAGAAGACACTGCACACAGAGTTATGAGCCTGATTTGATGGAGTTCTTGGGGAGGAAAGGCAGAGAAGGAAGAGCAGTCGAAGGAACGGCGGCAGTGTTGGCAGCCAGAGCAAACGCGCCTGGACGGAGCGAGGAACCAAACCCTCTGAAAGGGAGGAAGGAAGGAAAGGAGCTTAGTGAAAGAATTACGCAGAGCTCCGAGAAGACGCCAAAATGCCAATTAGAAAAGAAGGATTGAGGGTAGCGGGACACAGACTGAAGCACTTGCAGTGCTTAAATTACTAGCAACGCACCGGGAACGAGAGGAGGGACAAGAACAGCCTTCGCTGCTAACACAATCTAAACAAATCTATTCTGGTTTTGAGTGGGGAATGAGGGAGGGAAGCACGAGTAGCCTGAGCACACCACAGTCAAATAAACTAATGCAGATACTTCTTGTCAAAACATATTTGGACTTGAGTGGAAGACTCGGGACTGGGCTGTTCACCGAGCGCAAATTGAACTGCAGATGTCAGAACCCGTCACCTTAAATTTGCAATTGGATTTACAAAGTATAAAAAAACCGCTATATGAGAAGCCCGAAGAAAAGCTTAAGATAATACATTAAAATAAAGCACAACCCAAATTTCTAGGAAAGACGGAGCAGGAGAAACCTCCCCTCAAACCTTTTTTTCCTCTTTTAAATCTCAGGCTGAATGCAAAACGTGCGGCTCACAGGCGCTCTCGGGACTGAAAGGATTCACTGCAAGACGGAATTTCTTTGGTACAGTTCAAAGCTACGATTATGTGAGATTTTTATATCTTTATCAGAGAGGAAAATAAACACATTTTTCCTGGCTTCTCCAGAATAAGAGGGGGCCAATAAGAGACCCAAAGCATATGAAATAAGGCACTTTGCCCACAGGAAAATGCTGTAATGATTGTGCCAGAGAATTCATCAGGCTACCCATTAAAAGCAGCCGCTTGTTTGACGTTTTGAAGAACTCACCTTCACCCCCCGGGATGTACAGAATCCTAGAGGAGAAGGTCTGAAACCCATTATGGGTTTTTATACCTATCTGGCTCCTCAAGTATTCTATCCTCCTCAAGTATTTGGAAGCTGGGGGAGGTATCACAGGCACTGTTTTGTTTTATGTTCTTTATATTCTGTCTTTTCAGCTATATGGGAGAGAGCATATGAGGGAAGACAAACCCTAAGTACAGCTGTTATGCTTTCCATTTCAGATTAAATTCTATTTAACGCCCACGGGACTATTTTACAACGATCTACCTACTCCTCAACTTTTAACCTTTAGCTTGTTTTGGTCCAGTGGTAAATGGGAACTGTTTAAATTGAGTCCAAGGCAAACAAAAAAAAGAAAAAATGTTTTTAAAGGTGCACCAAAAATCAACAGAAACATGGACTTTGTGTTCTAGGTCTCAGACTGAGTAGAAACATAAAAGCTGATGAATGTTGTGCAATAATTGGAATAATGAGAAAAGCTTCAGGCTCTAGAAGGCAGTTGGGCCAGATGATGATCGTTGTCCCTTCCAAGGGACACACTCTGCTCTGGGGGTACAAACCTCCAGAACCAATTTTCTTGCGTGCTGTGCCAACGCCATCCTGGCTTCACCCCCACGGTTCACGCACACGTTATTTGAGTCTGCACCTTTACCTTAAAGTGCAAATCAACTGAGATTTCTGATGCACACACAGAGCGATGGCTCCTCCCTGTCGCCCACCAGTGAGCTGGGGGCCTCAAGACCTTGGGTGTTGTGGTCTAGGAAGAAATGACTGAACAAATCAGAGCCCAGTGTAGGGCTGGGGTCAGGACTGGCCCATCCCTTCTGCCGCCTGTTCTGTGAGTGACTTGGCAACACCACAAAGCCTCTATTTCTGGGGCAGAAATCTGGCGGGACTGGCTCTCCGAGCGGCCCTACCTTCTAACAGCAATTTCGGTTATTAGCATCGCACTGGGAACAGTTTCTACTAATTGCAAAAAGGAAAACTTGATATTTACTTGCTTTACCTGATGCAAAACCTCAGCATTTGCTAAGAAGGAAACATTAAGCATACCAAAGCTAATATTTGCTTCTTAGTTTTTCAGTGATTGCATATTAAATTTTGAAATCTTTATTAGCTTTACACTACAATAGTGCTCATAAAAGTTAAAAGCAGGAACCGTTCGTATTCAAAGTCATTTTTGTAAACAAATAGTAGCTAACTCAAAATAAACGCTCTGATTCTAAGACAAAAGTAGAAGCAATTCAGAGTATTTCTTTCCTTTTGCACGACTGCAAAGCCAAGACAAAGCTTGACTGGAAACAAGAGAACACCAGGACATTTCCTTAACGTTTCATCACAATTTTGCATTCCTGGTTCACTTCAGGTACAAGAGACAGATACACAATGAAGTTCAGAGATTGCAGGAGCCAAGAGCAAGCACCAGGGTTTGGCTTTTAAAATCTCTTAATTTCCAAACTAAGTTACACATTAAGCAATTGCTTAAACTCAGTAGTCATTCCTTCCAGGTACTGAAGGTGCAGGTGGAAAACAGAATTTGGATTGTTACCAAGTTCACAAGAGCTGGGTAGTTGCACAAGAGTGAATTAATCTACCTCATGACCAGAATCTTTTCCTCCATCCTTGGGTTAAAAGAGGAGAAAAAGCAGTTGCTGAAACAACTACCATCTCAAGAGAAAGCACAATCATTTATTTGCTATTCATTTATTGTTCTCTGCAACTGCCTGAAGGGAGGTTGGAGCCGGGGGGGTCGGGCTCTGCTCCCCAGGAACAAGCGCCAGGAGCAGAGGAAACGGCCTCAAGTTGCCCAGGGGAGGGTGAGGTTGGATCTGGGAACAATTTCTTCCCCAAAGGGCTGTGGGGCATTGGAACAGGCTGCCCAGGGCAGTGCTGGAGTCACCAGCCCTGGAGGGCTGGACAGACGGACATGAGGTTCTCAGGATGTGGGGCAGTGCCAGGGGTGGCGGAACGGTTGGACTCAATGACCTTGAGGGGCTTTTCCAACTAAAATGATTCTGTAATTCACAACACAAGACAGGCAGAGAGAATATTAAATGCCCACAACACTTTTAGAGCCCCTGGGCCGCCTTCTTTCCAGCTGATCCTTATCTTGTTTGGAAAATATTATGTTATATCCCATTTCATTTACAATGCACACCGTGCTGACTGCTGTTGTAAGACAAAGCAACTTTTCAACCGGAATTAAGCATCAGCATCTGTGTTTGACAGCACAGCATCGTGCCACCTGCTCCCGGCCGTTCCCTTAGCGTACAGCAGCACAGTGGCTCTTCATCCGCATCCCTCACAAAAACCAGCTCTGCCTCGCTCCAACTTAGAGAATAACAGTGTGGTTTGTGTTGGAGGGACCTTCCCAGCCCCCAGTGCCCCCCCTGCCCTGACAGGGACATCGTCACCAGCTCAGGGTGCTCAGAGCCCCGTCCAGCCTGGCCTGGGATGTGTCCAGGGGTGGTTCATCCAACCCCTCTCTGGGTACCTGGGCCAGGCTCTCACCACCCTCAGGGGCAGCAATTCCTTCCTCATGTCCAACCTCATTAAGGTTTAAGAAATAAATCACAAGATCTGTGTGTACAGACAGCAGCTTCCTCATCCCCACCTGTACCAACATATGAGGTTTGCAACACAAATCCAGAACAGCCTCTTCCGTTTCCTTAGTAAATGAGCGTATGACCAAGAGAGTCCAGACTAACTTTAAACTGTGCCTCAAACACAAGAGTTTGCTTTTCCATAGTATTATAGATGCTGGAACGGCCATACTTTCCTGGAAAACTCCTTCCTTTGCTGTTGTTTCTGCCTCTACTGCAAATTCTCACAAAAACCAAGACTGACCAGCAAAGGAAGAAATGTAGAATTTCTTCTTGCAGGAAATAGAAACTCAGACTTACAGATGCTGAATGATACTGCTTTTCCCAAGACAAAAGCTTTTATCTCGCTTAACAATGGCTCCATGTTCTAAATTCTTTACATTTCTGCCTGAGAGCATTTTACAGCTATCACAGAAGGCCCCTCTTTACCACTGAAAATGCAGATCTGTAGATAGTCGCAGCTCAGGCAACAGGAGCCCCCTGTCAGCCTGGAGGCAAAACTACCCAATGGGTGAAAACTTTTCCCTTTATAATAAACAGTAGTCTGGTTTTTAAAGTATATTCAACATCTCAGTTTTCCAGAAAATGTTCTTCAACCAGGCCGTAGTGTTAGGTAGGCATGAAAATATATTACTGAGCTAGTGAAGCATGGGAAAAAAATACATTAAGCCTCACAGACACTGTTTTGTAGTAATTTTTCTTGCACTTCTATACATAAAATAATTCGCTCCATCTTGTTGCCTATAGCAAAGTCCTGTATCTAAATTTTCAACACGACTTTTAATACAGCGCATTTTCCATTTAAAACACCGAGCTTGGTAAAGTAGGAATGGACTCAACGTGGTCCTTACGTCACCCCAAAAAGACCCTCAGGGATCCTCGGATCCTGGGACCCAACATTTCAAATGCACAAGCAGGAACATAACGTCATGGCAGCAGCCCCAGATCTGATGCAGGATTTCAGCAGCTTCCTGTATTTAGGGAAGGAAAGGGGAGGAAAGAAGGGGAAAGACGGAAGAATTTATTAAAAATTGAGATTTATAGAGGTCACCCGCTCTCTGCTATTGTAAACGACACAGATCAATCTGCTGGCTGTTCTCTCAGCACCGCAGGGCAAGGCACGTGGAAACAGCAGGACTGATGCTGCCAGAGACAAAATTAGACAAACTACTTCAATCTTCTACTGTTAAATACGAACAATTCTTATTCAGGCTCCAGTTAAGATCTCGAGCCACAGAATAGAGGGTCCATGGAGGACAAAGCCTCTTTCATGTCCATGTGCCACCTCCTTCATGTGGCAGCATTTCCACAGCCTCCAGGGACTTATTTACACATATGCACACGGCTACAGGTATTTTATACATTCCCGGGCTACACCCAGGACACACAAAGCAGAAAAGCAAGAGCGATGACCAGCACTGAGTCTACTGCCTGATTAACATGGTCCACTCGACCCGCAAATGTCCCTCTGGCCTTTTTTCCGTCCTCACTACAGCCAGGATTTCACAACAATGCCAGAAACTCAGCACCACAAACACTCTCCGAAAACAAGAGAAATCAAAGAGTTTCCTAGCAGATGCAGAAAACAGCCAGATGTTGGATCACTCACACACCAGCAAAGAAAGACCTGAGTTTTCGCCCTTTGTTGGAGTACAGAGGGGAAGGATGAGAAGAACAGCCCTTGGGAAACCAGTTGTCCCATTCTTCAAGTCTGACTGAGCGAGCACAACGAGGGCCAGGGGTGAAACGTTCTTGTGAAGACTTCAGAGGTGGGAAAATAAGAAAAATGCTCCAAACACCAACCTCCCTTCATGGAAATGCTGCACAATCAGCTCAAACACCAAGCTCCTTTTCTCCGCTTGCGTTCCCAGGAGAAGAATAAGGGGCTTTGTGCTGTGAAAGGACCCAGAGGTGATGAGGGAACAGAAGAGTTCCTATGGGAAAACCATAAGCTCCTGGAAACTGGTGTCTGAAAGGGGTTAATCCTGATGCTGCCATTTCAGAAACAAGGCTCCACATGAGCCTGTATGTTCTCTGCCAAATATTCTTCATAAAAGGGCACTTTTCATACCCAAAAAGCAGAAACTATTTGATAAATTACATCTCAGGGTGCATTTCCTCCATTCCAGCCACATAGGCAGAACGGTATTTGAAAGTCTGAACTGAGTTTTTGAACCAGATTTCCATACACAAAACGTGCATCTAGCCCAGGATAACCAGGCACGTGCAACCTCAGGGCAAGTCTCACCTTCCTCTGCTCAGAAACACGGGGGTTTTGACGGGAGCTGAACTCGCAAGTTCTCTAAAGTCCAAAATAATAATCCAGCATCGCATTGCGAGGATCAAACATCTGCAACATACCCTTCCCTTCTCGCTTCTCCTTCTCTGAAGACACCTCAAAGCTCTTCACACTGTGCTCTGAACTCGCCTGGCAACTCACTCCCTTCAGTCAACTGAAAAAACATGAACAAGCCACCAAAACCAAATCAAAGCGTGTCTGCCAGGAGCTGGGGAGGTTTGAAGATCAAGGAGTCACGCTGATCTTGATACAAAACCCTACAACAAATTCATGGCTAGCCACTCACCTCATTCTCACCTTTTTGCCCATTTTCCTCCACCTACAATATTCGTTTATGTTTTGAGAGTTTAAAAATACGGGTTATCCGAAATAGTCCATTTTACAAGTGGTACTTCACTCATTTAACAAATTTCTAATCATATCTTGAAATGCTTGAGCAGCAATGACAAGAGAGAAACGCTCCCACCATGATTCAAAAGGAAAGCACTTAAATAATCTCCACATCCCAGATAACGTGTTACCTGCTACCAAAGAAGGGACTGACACTCAAAATAAGTTTCCAAACCTATTTTCAGGGTGTGTTTTCTATCTTCTCTTCTCTTTGCATCCAGCCAAAGGCAGCTTACTCAGTATTAAGTACATTGACAATTTACCAAATACAAGAAAGCATTTCCCAGTCTCTCCTTCCTGAGTTCTTGTTCACAATTATCTGTTCTCCTCTGTCAATTTACTACAAGAAAAGAAACACAATCGCATGAGACAATTCATCTCTCAAAAATATGGATTTAGCACCATTTATTACAATTTAAGAAACATGAACGGATCAAGGTGCATTGTAGGAAACCTGCAAAATGAGTTAGGACAGGGTTTAGTCCAGCGAAGAAAAGGTGTGGGATAAATACAATTGGAAGAATCCCCAAATTAATTTCTAATTCTGGCACAAGGCCACTGAGCAGATTTTGGACAAAAGGTTTGTCCTCTCTAGACCCATTTCTCCCCAATCTGTAAAAGTAAATCATACTGATTCCATTTAAAAATATTGTGAAATATGAAGCTAAGAATCCCCATTCAAAAGCTCCTATTCTAGTGAGATAAGAAAGCAAAAGAGACAAATCGGATTGTAGTGATTGGCTTTTCATTTAATTCTTGGTTTTTTTACTATAGAAAATAGGCATTTACTTAGATAAAGAGAAGTTTGCAGTTACAACTTTATAATTAAAACTTGCAGGAGTTTTGGAAAGGATCTAAACGCTCCAGTGCCATGTAATGCACAAACTTTCAAACAATGGTCATTAGAATGTCATTCAAAAAAGACTTTCAAATGCCTCTACCATTTATTATCAGATGCTGTAAAGCGGCAAGTCCTTCATTTTATCAAGGAACTTACGGAGTTCACAACTTGCCATACAACACATTTTTCATGTAACTTCTTTGTCAATAGGATCAACATCGATTAATTATTATTCAGTCCACTAAAGGCTCTTCCAACATTATTTTTGATGAGTGGTTTGATACCTAAAAATCAGCAAACAAGGAGGGAGGTTCTTGCACACTGTGTATGAGAAGATTATGCAGCTGGCCAAAGAGGAGGTTGAGGAACAGCTGGGAAGAGCTATAACAACTAATAATTACCATTAATTCAGGTACCACAAGCAGCGAGTCCACCAGGGAGTCTGTAGGACCAAGAGATGATTGAGAGAACAAAAAAATCATGGAAAAGATACATCAAATTTGAATTTATCTTCACAGGGGAGACGTTGTGGGGGAAGGACCAGGGCGAATCACTGCAAAAGACACCAAACAGCTACAGTAACACATCACCTTGTGTC
The DNA here is from genome assembly GCF_963082525.1 of Nesoenas mayeri. Lineage (NCBI taxonomy): Eukaryota > Metazoa > Chordata > Aves > Columbiformes > Columbidae > Nesoenas > Nesoenas mayeri. Next base: position 163,473,760 of record NC_137543.1, read on the forward strand.
CCCATATCTTTACTACAGGTGGGAAGTATTCTTCCTGCTTCTACTGGGGAATACCTGAGAAGCTACAGGTCATTAAGGCAGATGTTTTCAAGAAATCGGTAGACAATAGCAAATAGAATTGTTTGATAGAAGGAGAGTGATTATACCTTGAGGAAGAGCCAGCCTCGCAAATCAGAAAATCATAGGTTTATCAGACTGACTGCTCCAGAGGGATAAAAAACCCACTCAGAGTGGAGATCCTATGTCGAAAGGCTGCGCAGACTGAGAAAAATGTCTTCAAAAAACCCCTTCCTTCTGAAAAACCAAGCTGCCGCGTGACAAAGAGGGAGAGCCTTCACGGGGGTACGAGCTGCTTAAAAAATGACCACAAGCAATGTGGGAGGTTTGTTGATAGAGGGTGGTAATCAGACAGTGCCAGAGGGAACTGTGCTGTTTGACATACACACCATCTCCATGGAAAAAGGTGTGATGTGGACATCAATCACACTTTCAGTTGTCTGTTAGCCATGGTGGCAAGGATCAGCCCCCCCGAACAGTTGGCAGAAATAACTCCAGGTCAAGTGACCAGGTAACGAAACGGCAAATTAATTTCAACACCAATGAACGGTACATGATGTAAATAACATTACATACACAGGAATGCATTCTCAACTGCCTATCGCCACTTGCAAACAAGATCCTGGGGTCCTAATTGCCAATTCTCTGAAAATATGTACTCAATGTCATCAAAAAAGGCAAACTGTATATTAGGAATTGTCAGAGAACCAAGAGAAATCATTCCATTAGTGTGTAAATCTGTGCTACGCACACACTAAGTTCTACACACAGTTTGGGTCGTTCTTCCTCCTCATCTCAACAAGGACGTGCAGTAGCCTTAGAAAAGGTACAGAGAAGGTCAACAAGGATGATCAAAGATATGGAGCAGAGTCCATAAAACAAAGAAGCATGGGAAGTGTTTTCAATCTGAAGATTTTATCAGCACATGGATTCAACAGAAGTCTCTAAAAACCAGAGATGATGTGAGGAAACGGAGCAGGGGACGGCCACCTCTTCCAGGACAGGAATAATTCAGCATCAAACGAAACTACAAAGCGGCAGCTCAAAATAAACACCCAGTTAAGCTGTGGAAATCTTTTCCCCAGGACTCAGTCTATGTCATGGCGGTTAAAAAGGCAAGCGGACACGTTTTTGGAAGGGCAAGGCCAAGGCATTCCTCTGGCTCGAGCAGCCCCTTGGCCATGAGCCGCTGCTCCTGAATACCACACTGCCTGCCAGCAGCCAACCTATTTGTCTCGTTCATACGCTTTCCCCCTCTTATAAACACTGTCCGCGCTCAGAAAGCAGACACTAGGCTAACAGGCCGGCAGCTGTCCTTACACAACGCATCCCACATGACTGCTTTTGGAATTATCTGCTGCTTCGTGTTTATCGATGTCACTGCTATACGACAAACGGCGAGGGAATCACTTTCTCCTAAAAATACCAAAAGCCTGATGCAACACCCACCTGCAGTTACGTCTCCGAGCTTTACCATTAAATCCAGCTATAGCAAATCCACCTTGAGCTTCAACAAGAGTGTGCTGGCCTCTTGCAGTTTGCTCCGACCCAGTAGTGAGGCACAAACACTGAGGAATCTGATCAACTTTTCACTCCTCAGCAGTTCGGGATATTCCGGACACTGGCTATAGAGAATTTAACTCCATGACAGAAACAGGAACCAACCAAGAGCATCTGTGATCTTTCTGAGGATATACCTTATCTATGTGAGATGCACATGTCTATGCACTGATCAGACACTTGAAACCCATCTGTTAAACTTTCTGAAGTATGAGGAAAATTCATTTCCATAAAAATAATACGGACTCCAAATGTTAATTACACATTCTTTACCTTCTTGGAGGCCTTATCAAGCTCCAACGCTGTAATATCTGCCTACATTTGTGTTTCCTCCGGAACACAACAGCATCCGCTCAGTTCTTGCTGTAACCGTCGCTGCAGCTCTTGCTGCAAGACTTGTGAGAGGAATCCACGAGCAGCTCACACCACGCAGCCCTGCAAGGCTCACGACTTTTCCTAAACCCCTCCCCAAGATTAAATTTAACAGCTTAGCCCACACCTCGTTTGGGTTATGAAATATTCAGAATGCTTTTGGAGATCATTCATGAAGTGGTGACTTGGTCAGATCCATCCTTAGTGTCATTTCTGGGAAGTTTCCAAGGATTATATACATTATAGAGCAGCAATAAAGAGTCTAAATGTCCCCAAAGCAGCCCCTACACCCCCCTAAAGCATGAAAACTGCAAAAAAAAAAAATCAAGATAAACACTCCAGCATAACAGTGATGCTTTCTGTAAGTACACAAGGACAGACACATATTTCTTCACTGAAGGACACAACCTTTTTCTTCCGTTTCACGTGTTTTGTGCCTCGTTCCATCCGTAGTGAAAGGCACTAACCACAAGGCAGGCTGCCCTTCGCCATTTATCCTGCCCCAGCGCAGAACAAACCTCGGTAGTAATTACAGTGAAGCTCTACCAGCATGGGGTGGAACAGAAGGATTATATCATAACCTGCAGTTTATTTTCCAGTTTATATACCCACACACAATTTTCGCCTCCCCTCCTCCTTTCCCCGCAGATCACAGGTGAAGTCTCTTTTAATTCTGGATTATACCTCATCAATTACTCCCGTGCCTGCAGCTGATTATTTCTGCTTGAATACAAAACCTCACCATTGTCCTTATTGACCTGTAATCTATTTTTCAGGCAACGCTTAAGTCATCAAATCCATGTCTCAATTTTTAATCCAGTCATACAGCACATCTACCTGTTTTATATCCATTACACAGCGGCACCTTCTTACCAAGGAGGTACCCGTGGCAGCAGCCCCGGCCGTGCCACGCTCCCTGGCATCTCTCACTCAACTACTCACTGCAGGATTTTCAGATCACTTCTACTCCACGTTCTCTTCTTCCCACTCCTTCGCCTACACAAACCGCTCGCTCTCCTTGAGGCTTTCAAAACATCACCTCTTTTCCATTTCTCAAAAGACGCCTACTAAAGCTCTTCAGGTTTTTTTTAGTCTGTACTGTAAGTACCTAGATGAAAATATCTCACTTAAGTGACTGTTGCAAAGCCACTTTTTCTTTTTTCTAGTCTGTCACTAGCATTAGCTGCTCACCAGCTGACTTTGGTCCTCAATAAGAGCCAAAACATCCTGAACTCTTCAGTTCCAGAGACACTGGACAGTAAGTTTTCCTCTCTGTTCTTTCCTCCACCATCTTCTTACTATTAAAACACAGAATAATTTTTGTATCCCTTGATGGCCTCTGCTACTGAGATTCAACTTCCGTCTTAATCCTTCTTATGTGGTCTTAATGAAAAACGGAAATACCTCTGGGTTTGAGTAACCCACGCGTTGCAGGAGTGATGAAAGCAATGGCTGCAATTAGTGCCTAAAGAATGAGATTTCTACCTAGCTCTGCTCTTTTGAGAAAAGTTCACAGAACTGAGAAGTACTCATTTAGTAGCACAACATACTCCTCGGACATTCACTCACTTTTCCTGAACGCTTCTACAGCTGCAATTAGTCATTTACCTCTATTAAATATCCAAAACAAGCAGGAACTCTTTCTCGATTCTTTATTTATGGCTGGGGCTATTTTCCCTGCAAAGGACACATTTCCGGGTTGAAAACTCTCCTTCAGGACCGGTATCAGAATTAATGGTTAATGAATGCTATTGAAAAAACCCAAAACACCACTGGTTAATTTAAGGCCACAGATTCCAACTGTATAGTTTCCAGTTCTATTTCTCAAATGACAGCATTGTCTGTATTTCTGAATACACAGACAACATCCACACTCCATTCAACAGTTTTACTGCACAGGCAAAGTTGATTTGGACAATAACATTTTTAAGTGCCTATTACAGAAAAATATACTCCCCAGAAGGAAATATAGTTCATTTAGAAGCCTCCCCATGCAAAGGCACATTCCCCCCACCACACAGAAACCCATCCTGGCTCGGATTTGAACCAAGGAAGGGCAGAAAAGCTTTTTTAGGTATTAATACCTTCCTTTTGCTGCAATTTGCCTCACCAGCACAGAGGTCTCAAGCACCTTTAGCATCATCACCATTTTCATCGCTGCTTAGTTCAGCCGCTCAATTCGGTGCTCTCTGCTGATGCAACAGAGCAGTATTACTTTTCTGGTTTCCCAAGATCACAGCTTATATTGGGTCATTTACTTCCTAGAAGAAAATCCTCCCCAAAAATACTCAGAAGCCGTTTTTTTCCCACTCTGTCGCATTACAAACACACAGCACTACAAAGTCCAGCTATCACGGGCAGAAGTTTCCTGACTAACAGATAGCAGAGCTGGATCAAACTAAGTTTATGCATCGAGCGCTATTGTTTTCCTGAAAAATATGCTGTGGGAACACATAAAACAATGGTTTTCCCATTTCAGGAGGACTTGGTTTCTGTAGTACCTGTTGGGTAACGTCTGATAGCTGTCAACAGAAGAGTTTGTGAAACCCCTGGGTTTGGCAGAAAAATAGCAATCTACCTTTGACTGTCCAGGGAAACGCACTTTGTGTTCCATGCAGACCCTCTCTACAACTCCCAAAAGTTAGAGCTCCAGTGGTATTTTTACTCTAAATTCTTGAATGCCGCAAGTTATGGCTGTGTCTGTCACACAATGAACAGGGACCCTCTCCCAGGCAGGACACGAGCGCTGACAGCAATCAGGGAGACAACAAACACAGCCAACAAATGCAATTCTGAGCACTCGGTCCACGAAACAGAAAGCAAAAATTAAGAAGGAAGCTTCAGCATGTATGTCCTTGCATTGGTTCCTCAAAAAACAAACTGCCAAAGCTTTCAGCAGAACAGTTTTCATTATAAATAAGTCTGCACTTGCAGATCTTTCAGGCTTGACCTGCAGAAGGGAACACAAGCATGTGTAAGGTGACTCACCTGCATGGGATTGATTTTCAGCGGGTTCCAGGTTACAGAAGCAGCATTTGGCAAACCTGAATGAGCAAACTATGGGGACTCCCAGCATCCCACAAGGGAGCTTGTTGTCATCTCTAGCATCACACCGAACTAAATATTTTTCTTTCTAATAATCACCAACTAAAAAGCCGGGATCGGCAAATCACTAAGCTCTTTCTTCCCAACAACGCAACAATCCCAAAACTACTCTGTTCGACGACAAGTCTCAAACTCTGACTCCGACATTGTCTTTTGAAAACAAATCAACTATTATTCCCATGGCATCTTGACCACAATGGTCCATACAAGATTAATTCCGTTTTTAGCCACAGAAATGCAACCCTCGTCATTCAGCCCCGCTCTCGTGCAGTGGCTCAAGCTCGCTCTTTTACTGGTAGGAGCCTTAGAATTTTATTTTCAGCGTAACTGGGTTCCCTTGGGAAGAAAAGACACCGGCCGCTCCAAAACACCAGGACTGCGGCTTCACCTGAGGACACAAATTAGGATTCACTTGCAAACAACCACCTTTAAGTCCCTGTTCCTCCACCTTTTTGGTATTTTGGTTGCAAAAGGAATTATAATGCAAGATATCACAGCTAAGGAACACTTGTAAAGCTCGGTCTACATCTACCTCCTGCTACTCCCCTTCCATTCATTACCTACTACATCCTGCTACAGACACATAAAACTATTTTTGCTCATCAAGCTGTACCTATTCTGTTTGTTTTTTAAACTCTTTGCTCAGAGAGGGACAAACAAGACAGACTTTTCTACACACAATTATACAAACTCTGATGACAGACAGGCCTAGCAACCCACTTAGCAAAAATAACGCTGAATAGCTCAACGGCTGTCTTTGGAGAAAGCTTGACAAGTTCATTCAGTGCTGAGATTTTGACACTTAAACTATTTTAATGCTCCTGAGACAAAACCTGATTCTTCTTTGCTCTTTCATGATGTTCTACTGGAATCACGTTTGGAAAAATAAACAGCATTGCACTAAGTTAAGCTTTGTAACTGGAAATACTGAGCAAAAGTGTTTTGGTGGGAGGACCCAGGGGCTACCAGCACAGCTCTCTACGTGTCACACATTCAGTGAAATCCCAGGGTGTTTTCCTCTCTTCTGCATTCAAGTCAGCTAATCTCCTTTCTGCATTACACAACAGCCCCTGTAATCCTGAATTATCGCACCAGCACCCTGTCATAGCAGTCACAGGTTTCATAAAGAGTGAGGTCATGCCTCATCTTTGCCCCTCATGAAAGAAAACTTGATTTGTCTTTCAGCACTACTGAAAAATAAGCGGGCCTTGCATTCAGGAAATTTTGGCACATAGGCAGCACCTCTTTCCTTGGGATTCTCCCAAATACAAACCCACAGCTACAGGACTTCGGGATGCAAATAGTTATATTAGAAAATCATCTACAAATGTTAATTTGGCCTCGTATACAGAAACCGATTCCTAAATATTAACCAAACTTCAAACACTAGGGCGATTAGCACTTGCAGCACAGTGCTGTTGCCACAGAACGAAGTCCCCACAAAACCAAAGCAGCGGAGTTCTGGTTCTGTAGCAGCATCCCAGTTCCGCAGCCCAATCCCAGTTCTGCAGCAGAGTTCTGGTTCTGCAGCTGAATCCCAGCTCCGCAGCCCAGTCCCTCTTCCAAAGCCCAATCCCAGTCCTGCAGCCCAGTCCCCGTTCCAAAGCCCAGTCCCCGTTCCAAAGCCCAACACTGGCTCTGCAGCCCAGTCCCTGTTCCAAAACTCAATCCCAGCTCCGCAGCCCAGTCCCTGTTCCAAAGCCCAATCCCAGTTCTGCAGCCCAGTCCCTGTTCTGCAGCTGAATTCCGGCTCCACAATCCAGTCCCTGTTCCAAAGACCAATCCCAGTTCTGCAGCTAAATCCCTGTTCCAAAATCCAATCTCAGCTCCGCAGCCCAGTCCCTGTTTCAAAACCCAATCCCGCTCCGCAGTCCAGTCCCTGTTCCAAAGCCCAGTCCCCGTTTCAAAGACCAGTCCCAGTTCTGCAGCCCAGTCCCTGTTCCAAAATCCAGTTCCAGTTCTGCAGCTCAGACACAGTTCCAAAACGTAGTTCCCATTCCAAAACCCAATCCCAGTTCTGCAGCTCAATCCCTGCTCCAAAATCCAATCCCAGCTCCGCAGTCCAGTCCCTGTTTCAAAACCCAATCCCAGTTCTGCAGCCCAGTCCCTGTTCCAAAGCCCTGTCCCCGTTCCAAAATCCAGTCCCAGTTTTGCAGCCCAGTCCCAGTTCCAAAACCCAATCCCAGCTCCGCAGCCCAGTCCCTGTTCCAAAACCCAATCCCTGTTCCAAAACCTAATCCCAGTTCTGCAGCTCAGTCACAGTTCCAAAACCCAGTTCCCATTCCAAAGCCCAATCCCAGTTCTGCAGCTCAATCCCTGTTCCAAAGCCCAATCCCAGTTCTGCAGCCCAGTCCGTGTTCCAAAGCCCAATCCCAGTTCTGCAGCCCAGTCCGTGTTCCAAAACCCAATCCCAGTTCTGCAGACCAGTCCCCATTCCAAAACCCAATCCCTGCTCCGCAGCCCAGTCCCTGTTCCAAAACCCAATCCCTGCTCCGCAGCCCAGTCCCTGTTCCAAAGCCCAATACCAGTTCTGCAGCTGAATTCCGGCTCCGCAGTCTAGTCCCTATTCCAAAGCCCAATCCCAGTTCTGCAGACCAGTCCTTGTTCCAAAGCCCTGTCCCCATTCCAAAGCCCAACTCCAGTTCTGCAGACCAGTCCCTGTTCCAAAGCCCTGTCCCCATTCCAAAGCCCAATTCCAGTTCTGCAGACCAGTCCCTGTTCCAAAGCCCTGTCCCCATTCCAAAGCCCAATCCCAGCTCCACAGCCCAGTCCCCGTTCCAAAGCCCAATCCCAGTTCCGCAACCCTGTCACTGTTCCAAAACCCAGTCCCAGTTGCACAGCCCAATACTGGCTCTGCAGCTCAATCCCAGTTCCAAAGCCCAATCCCAGTTCTGCAGCTGAATTCCGGCTCCACAGTCTAGTCCCTCTTCCAAAACCCAATCCCAGTTCTGCAGACCAGTCCCTGTTCTAAAGCCTTGTCCCCATTCCAAAGCCCAATCCCAGCTCCACAGCCCAGTCCCTGTTCCAAAGCCCAATCCCAGCTCCGCAGCCCAGTCCCTGTTCCAAAGCCCAGTCCCAGTTCTGCAGCTGAATTCCGGCTCCACAGTCTAGTCCCTGTTCCAAAGCCCAATCCCAGTTCTGCAGACCAGTCCCTGTTCCAAAGCCCAATCCTAGTTCTGCAGACCAGTCCCTGTTCCAAAACCCAATCCCAGTTCTGCAGACCAGTCCCTGTTCCAAAGCCCAATCCCAGCTCCACAGCCCAGTCCCCGTTCCAAAGCCCAATCCCAGCTCCACAGCCCAGTCTCCGTTCCAAAGCCCAATCCCAGTTCTGCAGACCAGTCCCTGTTCCAAAGCTCAATCCCAGCTCCACAGCCCAGTCCCCATTCCAAAGCCCAATCCCAGTTCTCCAGACCAGTCCCTGTTCCAAAGCCCAATCAATCCCAGTTCCACAACCCAGTCACTGTTCCAAAACCCAGTCCCAGCTGCACAGCCCAATACTGGCTCTGCAGCTCAATCCCAGTTCCAAAGCCCAATCCCAGTTCTGTCACCATCGCTAACTACCAGCCAACATGCCGAGCAAACCCACAGAGCAGCATCACTTACTCCACATCTTGGTCACTCCCTTTCCGCACACACTCCTCCTTTTCTATAAAGCACCTTGTTCTGACTCCGCGACAGAACAACTGCCCCTTTCCTTCATCTCACTCTCTCCACTGGCTCAGTCCCGCTCCACCACGTTTTCACCCCCCAAAACTTCGCACATCCCTGTTTCCTCGCGCTTTCCCTCCCCTCCCCACACAGCAACACCTTGGGGTGACACCTCCCGCTTCCCTCAGCGCTCCAACCCTGGTTTGACCCCCAATTCGGTCGCTATTCCAGCCCCTTCTCACAAGCACCCAACCCCAAATCTTCTCCCACAGAACAACCAACCAAACACTTGCTGCTCCATCAGGTGCCGAGCGGGTCAGGCGGCCCGTGCCTCAGGAAAGCAAAGCGCCTCGCTCTTTGCGAATATTAACAACGTCTGCTCCATTTTGCTGTTTAAAAGCGTGCAGCCTCGCTAATTGTTATATAAAATACGGTAAAGCACGCTCACAAAATAAAACGCAAGCTCTCTGCGGAGGGAGAGAGGCCTGAAGGCCGCGGTTACCTCAGGAGTGAGGCGGGCGGAGAGCGATCGTTAAACGGCCGTTAACGGCGGCGCGCGCCCTCCCCTCACGCACCCGCACGCGCGCGGCCGCGCGCGTGCGGGTGCGTGAGGGGAGAGCGCGCGCCCAGGCCGCTCTTTTCTTTTTTGGGGGGCTGGGGGGAACGGGGGGGAACGATCGCGCTCGCCGGTTCCTCTCACCTCACCGACGGGAAGCGGTTCCTCGTTAACCTCCGAACTTCGAACTCTCCGCGGCCGTGAGTCTCGTCTTGACCTGTTTTAAACCCCTTTTTTTGCCGCCCTCCCCGACACTAAACGCCTTCCCGTCGTTTCCCAGCGTCCGGTTCATCCATCCCCCTTCCCGCCCTGTTGTTGCCGCCGCCGCCGCCGCCGCCGCCGCTACCGGGGCCCCACGCGTGCGCGCGCACGCACCGCCGGCGTGGGCACGCCCCCTCACGCAACAAGCCACGCCCTGTAGTATATAACCACGCCCCTTTGGCTGCCAGTCCCCGCCCCTAGCGCTTTGGACACGCCCATCGTCAGGCCACGCCCCCCGCCGCGGACGGGCGCGCCGCCGCTCACGTGGGAAGGCGGAAGCGGGACGGTGGTGGCGGGAACACGTGGAGCGCGGATAAACGGGGCGGGGGGCAAACCGGGAGCCGTGGGGCACAAAGCCGGGGGCGGCGGGACAGGGCATCAGCCATCTTGGGGCTTGGGGGAGAGCAGACCTGGAGCGGGGAGTGGCGGGGCTGAGATACACGGGGTGATGCGGGGGCTGAGAGGGGAGGTTTGGGCACTGTAAGCGGGGAGGAGGGAGGACGTTGCACCGGGAGCCCTGGGGCTTGGTGCAGGGGATGGAGGAGAAGCGAATACTCGGAGCTGTGGGGAACAGGAGCGTGGCAGACTCCAGAGCCCTGGGCACAGCAGCACATGGCTTGGGTGGAATTGGGACAGCTGCAGTGCTGGAAGGACAGTGAGAGCCCTGCATCATGTGGACTTTTCCCTCCTCCTGCAGAGGAAGGCAAGGGAAGACCAAGCTCTGCAGCAAAGGATGCAGCAGCTCCTGTGCCAACACATGCAGAGGGGGACAGTGCCCCCACACCAGTGCTGCCAGCATGGCTGTCACCCCCGCACAGCTCCCAGCTGCCAAGCACTGCTCCTGAGATCCCTGCCTGATACTAATACATCACTTCGAATCCTGGGGGCAGTTTTGGACCCCTCAGGCCAAGAAAGGTCTTGAGGTGCTGAAGCAAGTGGAGAGAAGGGAACGGAGCTGGTGAGGGGCTGGAGCACAAGTGTGATGGAGCGGCTGAGGGACCTGAGGGGTTCAGCTGGAGAACAGGAGCTGAGGGGAGACAGAGACACAAAGAAACGGCCTCAAGTTGCGCCAGGGGAGGTTGAGGTTGGATCTGGGGAACAATTTCTTCCCCAAAGGGCTGTGGGGCATTGGAACAGGCTGCCCAGGGCAGTGCTGGAGTCACCAGCCCTGGAGGGCTGGACAGATGAGATGAGGTTTTCAGGGACATAGGGCAGTGCCAGGGGTGGGTTAACAGCTGGACTCCATGATCTTGAGGGGCTTTTCCAACCAAAATGATTCTGTGATTCTACAATCCAAGCCTCTCCCAGGGAACCTGCACCAGTCCCAGCCTTGGTGGGCGCCTTTCCCCAGTTGTTGCCCGGCCAAGGCCCTGGGCTGCTCCCACCGAGGCCGAGGGAACGAAGAACAGAATGATCACAAGCCTCAGGCCAAGTCCCACCTGCTTTATTGGTTGAGATGTTACACAAGCTCTGGCTCACAAACAAAGAGCTGCACATAGCAGTGACCCCGAGCATGCAGCTGTTGGCTGACCCTGCCAAGGCCACCCTGTTCTGCCACCCATCGCTTTGCTCCTAATCTCCCCTTTCTGCACTGCCTTCCCGCAGCGCCATCTCCAGAGCGAGGTCTCAGTTCAGTCATGGCCGTGCTGGGTGGCCTTGGCTCAGCAGAGCTGCCAGACTGGCCTCTGACATTCTCACCCTGGTAGCAGATGCCATCTCTGATGTCAAGCAGGCATGGAGGGAACGTTGGGCTTGGTCTTCACCAAGAACCAGAAACCACCACAGGTTTCACCGCCCTTTCTCCAGGAGGCATCTCCCAGCTGCTGCCTGTCCAAGCCCTCACCGGTGCAATGAGCAGCACAGAAAGAAACGGGCAAAAGCCACCAGCCATGTCACATGCTCACTCCACGGTTTTGGAGGAGGGAGACAGAGCCCTGGAGTATGGATGTTTTGGGATCACATAGGTATTATTTCAATTATAAACCATTATATGCTCATTACAACTGCATTTTAAGCAGCCATAGCACCTGCAGTGACCAGAGCTACCAACAGCTCCCTTCCCCAAGATGTGGTTGTCCCATCCTCCCGCTGCAGGCTGTGACCACGCATTGTCCCCCAGGCACTGCCACCACACTGGCTGCTAATGACAAGCAGCCACAACCTCTCCAAGCGCACCCCAAACTCAAACCAAAGGGGACACCACAGCAGGACACATCACTGGGCTGTGCAGCGTTTCTGCGCGGATAAAAGCAGGAATGCATCCTGCTGCTGAGTTGTTACCCCAGCGCTGGAGCTGCGAAGGACCTGCAGGTTGTTTTAGTCTCTTTTAAGTGTGCAGGATGTGATTTATCTCCAGCTACAGCTGGAGCATCTACCACAACTCCAGGTCCTGCGTCCATGGGGAGGGAGGGGAACCAAAGTCTTACCGAGGCTTCGGAGATGCCCATTCTCCTCCCCTTCCCCGGGAAGCAGTTCCCATACAGAGATCCACAGTTACTCCATGACTGTACCCTTCTCTAATTAAAATAAGGGATTATTAGCCCCCAGGAATGCTTCAATACAGGCAGGTCATAGAAGTGCCAGTAATGATTTGTGGTTGGGAAGCAGTGGCTGAGACAGAGGCTCATGTACAAGTGTCTGTCTGTCACCGTCGTGTACAAATGAGCATCACCCAAAGCCAAGGACTAGCTTAGGAAGCCGCCCACTAAACAGACACGCACCAGGGTTTCACATGAAAAGAGGGAAAACAAAGCAAGGGACCAAGCAAGCAAGGCAGCCCTTAGGCCTTACCCCAGCAAGGTGAGGGACTAGCCGTGCAGCTATAGATTTTTTAGTTCTGTGGGAGCTGAGTTGAGCAAATCTCCCCAGCGCCAGAGCTGGGAGAAAGGTAAGAATTGCACAACGCTCCCAGACCATCCCTGCTGCCTCCACCCGCTCTGTGTCATCTGGGAACCGCCAGCAGGAGGGTGGGGCGATCCCTGTGCCTGGCAGCACCTGGCACCGCTGTGCCGTAACGTACCAGAACAGGTGAGGCACGCCCAGCCCGCAGGGCATCCCCCCTGCTTGTTTTTACATGCTCCAGGGGCCATTCTGGCAAGTGTTTCTGCTCTTTCCTCTTGGCCCGTGTACCTTGGGAAAAGGATGCGAGGACAAAGGGATGCAACAGGCTCTGAGGAAGCTGATCCCGTCGTTAAGCAGCTCAACACATGTTTTAACTTCCCTCCTGGGTCAGTTTTTGCTGCACCGCTCCTGGAAAGCACCGGTGACACAGCCAGGAAGGTTTGGTGGCACGTCCGGCCGAGAGGTACCAGCTGCCCCAGCCTTGCTCCGTGTTGCTCTCAGGGTGCTGCACAGTGTCGCAGATCACAGGACGGCAGCTGACAGCCCTCTGGCGAAAAAGGTGACGTTCTTGTCCTGGATCTTATACTGGTAGATCTGGACTTGATCCTGCTCCCCTGTCAGCTCCAAGGACAATCTCTTGATTATTTTAATCTGCAAAGAAAAGGGAATATCATCCCTTTGGCTGCCCCAATCGCAGCATTCTCCCTCCGTACCCCCCACGCCTCTTGCTGGCCTGTGGGGAAGGTGGATGGCTGACAGAAAAACCCTCACCCAGCTGCCTGTCACCAGTCCTTTGGTGGCAGCCCCTGATGAGGCTGCGCAGCACCGCGGCCCCAGCGACCCCAGCACAGAGGAGATCGCAGGCCAGGCAGAGATCCACCGACAGGACAGTTTGGGGAAGTCTCCCAGGAATGAGATATTTTTCTTTGCCATCATTTTGGGGTGGGAGACAACCTGCGCTGCAGCTGCTGTGTAAACCGTTCCCAGCTGCCAGGGACAGGGGGTCCTCATGCAGAACGGCCCTGAGCGCCCCCCGCAGAAGCAGAGTCACAGCTGGGTCCTCCAGCAGACCCTGGTGACCGCAGCAAAGCTGCTCGTTAGTCCTTCATCACACTGCAGACCAGGCTAGTCCTAGGCCATCTCTGGCCTACCCTTGGGCCTGCGGGCAGTGTTGTGTGTGACATTAACGTGTGCCACCTCTCTGTGCTTTCCCATGCCCTACCTGCCCGTGAACGTCCTTGCAGAAGCCAGTGGCCAGTCCCTCTGCCCACAGGATCAGGTCACTGTGATGACACAGAGCGTTAACGACCAGTTCATTTTCCTTGTCTTCTGAATCCTCGTTGCTATGAACCAGCACCACGATGTTCCCCTAAAACAAAAGCACCAGGCAGCGGTGAGCCCCTTCCTAATCCTAATCCTAACCCTAATCCGCTCAGGGTAAGGAAGCAAGAGGAGCTTGCACAAACACCCGACTAACTGAGCTACTTCCACATCCTCCAGCATGGCAGCTGGTTCCGAGCTTAAATCCACTGGGAAAATAAACAGCAGATACATATCTAAATCTCTGAAACAGTTTGCTGTATATATATTGTATACATACACACATATACATAACACGCAGCCTAAAAATACATCAAACCTTTGTTGCGAGACAGCTGTCTAGTTAAACCAGTCTGTCAGGCTGTGCAAACGGCAACACGCTGAATGAATTCAGAACAGCTAAATAAAGAGGCGGCTGAACGGCCGCAGCCAGAGCTGCGATGCTCAAACCTTCACTGCTCGCGCAAGAGGCAAAGAGCTCCCAACGCAACACCAGCTCTATTAAAACTACATCCTGAGAATCTCTGCCTCAGCCCATGCAGGTCCCCAAGGACTTAAAATAACACAGAATTCCCAATCAATTAGAATGTACTTTAAAGCTTCAGAACATCTTGTACAGAAATAGAAATGTGTTAGCACGATTTATCACCTTTCTTAGCTGTTTTGTAGGTAAATATTCTCGGCGAGCAGAACATCCCCTGTCAGCATTTACAGCACAAACACCCTGGCACCACATGAAGTGCACAGTAACAAAACCTGACACCGTCTACTTTATTTCTCACTCAAGCACAGAGAGACACGGCCACGGGGGCCGCTGCCATGTAAATAGCTAAGTGTGGATGTGACCGTAACGATTTTTGGCCACGACGCTCTCAGAAATCAGCACATCGCTGGGGAGACCTTTCTAGAAGTGCTTAGAAACCAACCGGTGTGACACGCAGTGACACTGAAGGTTGGTGGGAACAGAGAGTTGTGTCCCAAGTGGAGCTTCATCTCTGTCCCCCGTGAGGCTCACCAGCCCCTCGCTGCCTTCATAACTGATTCCTTCCCTGCCCTCCCACACGCACACAAACGTGGGCATGAGTAGAGATCTCTGGAGAGCCAGGAGCTCTAAGGAACAACATTTTACACCTCAAATCCCTGCTCACATGTCAAGGGCAGAGAGAGCCCTTCTCTGGGCAGCACCTCCTAGGGAAGCAGCTGCAAAGGGACTAACCCATCTCCAGGGACTAATCTCTCTCCTCAAGAGCAGCCTGGAACAATTATTTGAATTTCCCAGACAGCCAAAGCTTTCCAAAACTCCATCGTGCACAGGTCGGGGAAAAACAAAAGCAAGCCAGGCTTTGCTCCGGGGACTCTTTTGTACCCGCAGCTCACAGGACACGCGCGTGGAGGGAGCAGCACCTGCAGCTGGGAGCACACGGTGACTCTGCAGTAGTGGATGAAGTCCAGCACGGCCACCGGCGCAGCGCCCAGGCCTAGCAGGACGCTCAGGTCGTCCACCAGCAGCACGGGCCCCTTCCAGGAGTCGCTGTCGGACGGGGTCAGGGACGTCCGGACAAAGTCAAACAAGGCTCTGAGGTCAGAAGTGCTCCCACTGGAAAAGAAGAAGGAGATTGTAGAATCATAGAATCATTTTGGTTGGAAGAGACCCTTAAGATCATGGGGTCCAGCCGTAACCTAAGCCTAGCACTAAACCACGTCTCAAGTGTGGGTCAGTGGGTGGGGATGGAGACAATGTAGGGAACGCAGCCTGCACCATCCCTGCTGTCCCCATGGCTCTGACAGCCACCAGGTCCTACACGTCCCTACAGTCACTGCTCCTTTGCTCGCCTGCGTGCGGTGAAACCCTCCTGCACCGCTCCAGGGACCATAGAATCACAGTGTGGTTTGTGTTGGAGGGACCTTCCCAGCCCCCAGTGCCCACCCTGCCATGACAGGGACATCTGCACCAGCTCAGGGTGCTCAGAGCCCCGTCCAGCCTGGCCGGGGGTGTCTCAGGGATGGTTCATCCACCACCTCTCTGGGTACCTGGGCCAGGCTCTCACCACCCTCAGGGCAACAATTCCTTCCTCATGTCCAGCCTGAATCTCCCTCCTTCAGTTTAAACCATCACCCCTTGTCCTACTGCAACAGGCCCTGCTCAAAAGTCTGTTCCCATCTTTCTTACGGGGACAATGGAGAGCTGGGAGTGTACAGGAACAGGGCAAGTTCACGGCCATGCTGGCTCAGAGGCTGCCTGACCCACAGGTGGCATCTTCCAATTTGCTGTTCTCTTGGATGAGAATTAAACTCATCACAATTTGAATAAGACTGCTTGGATGGAATTTTATTTGACACAAACCTGTTGAGTGCTAATATAAATTTTCTCTAGAGCTATAACATGTTTGCCAATGAGGATGGGGGTGGAAATTACACAAGGGGGGACACGCTCTGCGCTGGGGGCCCTGCTGAGCCCCAGCAGAACCACTGACTGGTCGGGTTTACCTTATAAACTGGAGAGGACTGGGCTGTGCTGGCTGCTCCTCCTCTTCTCCAAACAAGAGGTCAAGGCAGGACCTGAGGCCTTCCAAGAAGACAAGCTGTCCTCGCTCTTTGGCAGCTGCCAGACTAACCCCCTGGAGAGAGGAGAACATTATGTTGCAGAGCAAACAGCTGCGGAGGAAGAGCGCAAACAGAACAAAGCTGATCGACAGCCGATTTTTATCAAGTCTTATCTAAACGTGCTAATAAAGTCAAGACTCCCACATAGGGGATGAAACAGGTGTTTTCTGTTACACTGGTGGACGCATAAGCCTTCGTGATTTAAAAAAACACTGTAATTTGGGGGCTCAAACATCTGGGAAGACAAAATTGTTGCATGGGGGAAAAATGGCTTCTTACCCCAAGGATAAGAGGATGGGTCCAGGCTTTCTGGGCTGCCCTAAGGACCCTGCTGGGAACAATTTCTTCACCTTCTCTTCTTGGGTGGTGAAAGCCTTTGGTTTTCACTGTTGCCAAATCACCGCTCTGGCAATAAGCGGCACGGCCCACGCATGTGAGCGAGGTACAACCCGGATCCAGGGCACGCCATGGGCCGGGCGCCTCGGCGCTTGCACAGCACCTGCGAGGGAGCAGCCGCAGCCCCGAGTCCCCTTTGGAGAAGGAGGGACGGTGACAAACCGCCTGGGGCCACAACTCAAACTCTAACTGAGGTTTCTTGCTTCACAATGACGCCGACCTCGAGAGCCACATCCTGCCCCCATGGAGAAAGCGCTGGCAGAGTTGCAGCAGATATGCAGAAGACAGGAACCGGAGAGCTAGTTCACAGACTCCTGTCTCATCCTCCTTTCCTTCACCAACCATCCTGTAGCTCCTCAGCTTCCTGAGAACTGCACCAGCCCACCCTTCAGGAGAAAATCCAGTACCTGTTACTGACGCGATCACACAAAGATCTCTCACACACACTATCTTCAAACCTCGGCCAAACTGCGTGTGTTTCCCAACAAGAAGATGCACAAATTTGCTCGGCTTTCCAGCGTGGGCCGCTTCCCACATTTCCCAACAGGGCTGTAATCTCTTAAAAAGGAACCAAGGAGCATTAACACTGAGATTGGCAGCGTCTCGGCAGCCTGGAAATACGGTGGTTGTGCAACACAGCAGGTAGGTGGGCAAGATGGTTTACAAACTGTTCAGGAAGGTTTAACTCCTTAAGCCAGGACTGATTCTGCCTGAATGCTGGAAGACGCACAGCAGCAGCACTGGTGCCTTCGATCAGGAACTTTTTAAACGCTTTTGCTTATTTCCTAAGCAATCGTGCTGGGAGCTGCAGGACGCTTGAGCACAGAGTTTGTTTGAGTCGCCCAGCACAGGGAAGGCTCATAGTGGCTCTTCGCCCGGGACCTCGAGCAGGGAACAGAGCGCTGTGCTTGGCACTGTCCCAACACCGGCTTTTGAAAAGTCCTTGGAGGTTTTCCAAGCGCTTCCCAGTCCCTGGGACACCCTTGAGAGCCACCGCGCTCCCTTCGCTCACACACGAGAAGGAGACGCAGCAAACTGACATGTGCACTTCTGCCTCCCGCTTTCTACCTGTGTTTCACCTGCTCAGCCTCCCTGTTATTCTGACATGAAAATGTAGGTGCCAATGCTTCACAGCCCCTTTCTCATTTTCTATTTAAAAGGGAAAAAAAAAGCTTGTAAAGCCCCATCTTAAGCTTCTGATCAATGAGACAATCCCTACAAGGCCCAGCTGCTTGGTGAGCGTGGCATTTCCACATCAGGACCTCCAGAGAGAAGCTCTGCGTAGATAAGGAAGGGCTTCTGTCCAGGAAGATTAACCCTGAGCTCCTGCGAGGCTTATCAGTTGCCAACACGTTCTGCGCTCATGAGAGGAAAGACAGATTTCCACCGCGTTCCCCCCAGCTGAAACGCGACGGGGGAGATCCATTGCTGCCAGAAAACGCTGTCTACAGCAACTGGAAAACAACGGATCGGAGGCAACGTCTTCCATCAGGGCCAGGGGATGCTTTTACTCCAAGGAGAAACGTCCCCACCTCAGATCCAGTTTTTAAACCAGCCCGAATTGCTCTTCCTTTTCTTGGTCTTCCACACCTGCTTCTGGGAGGGGATCAGTCCCACCTGCCACACAGACTCTGGAAGGGAGATCCTTGGGCAAGGCACCAGCACCTTTGGAAATACCCCTTTTGTTTTCAACCGCCCGCTCAATTAATAGCATTCAGCAGCAAGTGTTACAACACACTCTTGCCTCATCTAATCCACATTGTCTCCTCGCTTTTCCCCTTCTCCCAGGCAAGCCAGGAGCAGTAATTCCCATGAATAAGACTCCTCTTTGCTCTCCCTGCCTCCTCCAAGCCCAGCAGTGGCTGGTGTGGGCCACAGGTGGAAAGATTTGCCTTTTCCAGGTGATATTTACTCATTAAAACCATGCCAGAAAGCAGGGTAGGAATGGTGAGCTAAAGGAAGCCTCTTGGGCAATTGCAAGCACACACCACGGAAAAATTTCTAGCCAAGGACAAAAGAACCTTATTTGTGGCAGGCAGGAGCGGGGAACGGCCGGGAAATACCTGCCCTGCCAGGAAGAGGGGCTGGGCTGCACCACAGTCTCACCAACCTCCTCCCCTCCTCAATTTTTGGAGCCCACAGGACTCGGCACTTGCTGAAATGCTTTGCTAGAGCAGGGGGTAAATTCACTATTAATGCTGATAATTCAGAATCAATTGAACTTTGCTTCAGGCATTTCTTCCTGCACACATACACTCTTTGTACTTCAGACCAGCAAGAAAGCAGTGTCACATCTCTAAAATACCCAGCAGGTCAGTGCTGTCACACCAAGGCCTGCCTGGGTGACACAGAGAAGGGCCGCAGCATGAGAAGGCAGCGTGCTTGTGGGCCACACCGCGAATTCCATCCCCACAGTGCCGTGACTTTTCTGGGTGGACCCAGCAAGTCCAGTCTCATTTTCCAACTGGGGAACCAGGTCCCCGAGAGAGCAGGACTCATCCCGTTGCTGTCACAGGCCACAGCGAACCTCTGCTCATCTCCCAGCTAGCAGCCCACCCAACATAACCTCTGGAAGCAGCACAGAAAGCATCAGGACAGCTCGGAGATGCAAATAAAGTGCTCAAAATGGCCAACAGCACCTTCCTGGCAGGCACAGACACGACACGCGTTCCTGCCGCAGAGCACCCAGACAGCGAGCGCTACCGGCCCCGAAAGCTCTCATCTCACAGCACCACGCTCCATTATCGCCGGGAGCACACAGACATTATCGCTGACGATCTGTCATTTATCGATCAAGCCCAGAAATGCTCGTGAAGCAGCAGCTCGAGGGGCCGCGAGCTCCACAGCGCAGCACAGTTGTTCCCGTCTGTCCGGGATGCTGCCAGCCGGGCAGAGCGGCGGCCCCACCGGCCTGCCAGAAGTGACGTCCCTTCAAACCAGAACCGCTGCTGCAAATGTCACGAGGGAAAGCAAAATATTTACAGGAGAGAAGTAGTAATGGAGCGTGGGAGGCAGCGGTCATTAGCTCAAACAGCAAACGCAGCCGCGGTACAAAGTGTGATGATCTGCGATCAGGAGACCGGCCAAGGTCTCTTCTCTGTACAAGCACCTGCAGGGGAAAGCAGAGGTGGCAGAGGCGATGTACTCTGGTCTGTCACCTCAGCACTGTGGCGGGGGACAGGGAGGCCACACAGGGACAAATATGTTTTTCCTTTAAAACAAAACAAACATTGTCCAAGTGAGGGTGGGGACACCAAGCTGGCAAGCTGCCCCGGTGCCATTAGACTTGCTATGACCCAGCACGGTCTCCACAAGGTCATGACAAATAACATTAACTGTCCCTTCAAATTCAAGTGCAGATCCTCACATAAAGAGCAGGTTTTGTAGAAAAGTGCGAAGCCAGTATCGAGAGCCAGCACAGGCACAAAAATCCAGGGAAGCTTTTTCCTACAAGTAAAGACACATCGCTGCATTTAGCTAACACATAAGGAACTGGTTCTGGACTGCAACACCGCAGGGAAGCAGCACATAAGGCACCAATATTCAGTATATGACCATACACCGGGTGCTATAAGGACCAGACCCACAAATGCAGGACTGTATAATCCCACCCTGGCTCCAGGACCCTCCCTCCCAGGCCTGGAACCTCCCTGTCCCCAGCAGGAACAGGAGCAGCACTAAGTAACAACGCTTTTCCAACCGCAGCCCTTCATAAGTGCATAATCATCTGCTAGGGCTTACTAATTACACACGGGAGATCCCAGCTGGTCACCAGCAGAGATCTACAGCACCAAAGTCTTAAGCAAGTCCAGGAGTGAAACTACTCAGCCAAAAACCACCTTTACTGAGCCTGATGTGTTCGTTTAGGCAAAGAAGGATTAAAGCAGAGGCAAGATCTTACAGAAACTCGGGCAGATATAAATAACTGATGTTATGACCTCCAGCTGTGCAGAGCTCAGGAAGAATTCACAACAAGGGACCGCACGGGCACCTGTGAAGTTATAACTGACTCAGCCGTGAAAGCAATGGGACAGGGACAGCTCACCGCTGCGGGCAAATGTAATCGCTCCTCTGAACTCCCCCGGGCACCTCCCTTTGTGCCAGGAACCGTTTTATTCGAAGCATCAGACAGCAAATCATTTCGATTTGCATGGCACGTGTGCTCCAGCTAATCCTCGTGTTCTCTCCCTCCTCGGCCTCTCCCACGAGGGAGATGACAACAGCACCTATTAAAAGCACGGCCACAAGCTGCGTGCCAGGAGGTTTCACCACGTTAGGAAACACACTGACAAACACGATTCTGCTTTTAGCACAGACAAGGATCCCATATTTAAAAGCTGAATCTCCTACCTATACCAGTTGCTGAGCCCCTTTTCCTGTCCCACTGAACAATTTTCCACCAAGATTTTCTCCTCTGGAACAGTTAAATGCTTCATTTGCTTGCGCTGTTTTATTTAATGTAGGTCTGAGCTCTCAGACCACTGTTCTCCTTTGAAAAGGTAAAAACTGCGTAGTAAATAAAACACAGCTCTTTAGCAAGCACCGAAACTCAAGCCACATCTATAATACAGTGGGGAATACACACTTTTGCAACACGGGGTTCTTCAATACCTGGAAGTTTTTCTAAGCAGCAGCACCGCTGGGATTTCCAGAGTCCCAGAGGTGGGAGAACCAACAAAAACCCTCATCCCTCCGGCCCTGGAAGGTCACCTGGACTCCACAACTGGAGCATTTCACACCTGAGCATTGTACAAAAAGCCAAGAGCTCAAAGCCAGAGCTCAGACTGATTTACTGACACTGGGAATCACCCTGCCTACTTCATTTCTCCGTTTCCTCCTTTCGGGGTACACATAATCCTTCCCTGACTCACCATGGGAAAGAAACCCATAAGAACGTACTCAGCACTTGTGGCTCCTCGGATGATTCAAACTGATGGCTTGGCCCAGAGGCCAAACGAGGCACATGGGCATCCTTCTGAATTTGCAGCTGGTTCGGCCCAAACGGCTTCATCACAACGTAACCAGAGGACAGAAGACAAAGTCGCCCCCGGCCCTGCTGTGCCGCACGGCCAGTGCGCCCTGCAGACGGACAGAGAGGCCCTGGGGACACAAGCACCGCGGCATTTTTCTCCCCAGAGCACTAATGAAAAGGCATCGACCAGTCTGGGCCTGTCTGGGGAATGCTGATCTCCAGAAATAAACATTTCTAAGCACAAAGAAAAGGAGCAGCTGTTAATCTCTCTGCCCTCTCTGGGACACAGTCCTGGAGGGGACCTTGCACTGAGCCTCCTAGTCGGGTTTGTGCCTTATATCACATCCCTTCTCCAGCAAGATGTGCAGGGGGACCAATCCTGACCGCTCCTGTCAAGACCCAGGAACATTTACTCACATGAAATCCCCGTTCTCACTCCTTCCAACCCAACAGAAACTACCGGGACCTGTAATTATTAACTTACGCCAAGAGACTTACCAGCTTCTGTGCCACGATGTTGTAGTGACTGAAGGACTGGAGCAGGGCCACAAAGCAAACCTTACAGCCAGCTGGGGGAGAAGGCAAGAAAAGATACATTATCATTTCAATTTTGCAAGCTGCCACTATTAAAGCACGTAAATCATGTAAAAAATCACATATCAAAGCATGTAAATCACAGTTACAGGCTGTCGCCAGGCTACAAATCCATCTGGAAAGGTCTGGAAGTGAGACAGGTGCAGGCAGCCCCTCATTTGCTCATGGCTGGGCTTCCAATTTTCACCTTTCTATAGGATTTCCACATTAGGGAAAATGATAGTTTAAAAAGAAAGGGTAAGAAGAAGAAAATAATGACATAAATAAGTAGAAGGCCTCCTTTCTGTCTTGTGCCACCCTGCCCTGGGATTTCCTGCCACTGTTTGCTGGTATTACTGCAAGGAGGCAAAAGGCTGCCCGTGACATGAACTACTCAAACCACTGATGTGCCAAAAATCCCCGGTTTGGCTCCCGCAGAACAAGTGACCTTGTCTGGAAAAACACACAAAACAAGCAAGTTTGTCAAAGACACCTCTACTAAAACATGACTTTGGAAAACCCAGCATGTGACAACCTGGCCTTGTGGTTTCAGGATGAACAAAACCAGCGTATTTGTTTCTCCCAGATGTGGATTCTAAGTGGCCAGAAGTCAGTGGCCCCACCGGAGCCTTCACCAACCCCTCGGGAGGTCCCAAATGTGTTAAGCACCAAATGGGTGCTTGCACAACATGAGGGTGCTACAGAGATAGGAACTCATCCTGGGGTAGAAATAAGCTCACCTGCCTCACGATAATAATTAATAATCCCAAAAGGACAGTGAGGGTCATCCCAGGCAGACGGCAGCACTGCTAATAACCTGCTCTCCACCGGCTTTCCTGCAGCTTCACTGAATCACAGAATGTGAGGGACTGGAAGGAACCTCAAAAGATCATCTAGTCCAATCCCCCTGCCGGAGCTTGACTCTGTTCAATTAACTAAAGTTTTTTAAACTTACGTGAAGGTAAGGAAGTAGGAGTAATGGGGGGCAGGATATGCTCATACCCACCACCTGCACAGCACTTTGAGCTCAGTTTTAAGCCCGAGAGGTACCGGATTTGCTGGGCTAGCTGCTTGGCCAGCAGAAAGCTGGAGGAATCGGTGAATCCAGCGCCCGCTCTGCAGGAGCTGGTAGGTTACTCACAGGTGAAACTGTTTGCAGAAAGGCAATTAGGCAACTTGCCAGGCTCATTGTTTGGCTCTTGACTCACTACTAGTTTAGCTGTTTGTTAGTCTTTCCTGGTATTTTTAATTACACTATAAAACACTTAGCTAATGAAGGAATTACAGTCCACACCTCGCCGTCAAATGCCCAAGTGATTTACAAGGTTCACTGCACTCATGACGAAACAAAGCACACAGACGTTATGGGATGTGCCCAAGAATACAGAGCAAGTCCCAAGAACAAGTCTGGACTAGGATCCATAAATCCCGAGCCCAGTGCCTTGCGCTAATCCGAGGAAAACCCTTGCCTGGGAGAGTCCTGCTGCTGCCCTACCTCTGAGGTAGAAGGAGAGGAAATGATGCACCAGGAAGCTGCCGTCTGTTCTGGTGTCTCGCAGCAGCGTGAATTTACCCTGAAAAAGAAGCAGCAAAAATCACTAAACAGAGGAAGGTGAGGGCACAAACTGCTCCCGGTTCCATCCTGGTTAGACGTTTGCTCAGGCCTGCAGGTGTTGGAGAAAGGAGCGGAGTAGCAGCGCTCCAGCCACCTGCCCATTTACAACACGATGCGAGTGCTGGAACCATCATCAGGGGGGCTGTGAACTCTGTCCCCCCACAGCGGCGGCTTCTCCTGTCCCCAAACAGCCCTCCCTGGTCCACATTTCCCTCAAATATGCCACGTTCAGAGCAGAAAACCATATCATAAAATCTGTATACCAGAGCAGAGTTCCCTGCATGAAGCATACACCTTGTTTTGATTACGGAGGAAATTAATTCCGTTCATCAGTGCACACTTGTTATCAGTACCAGCCTCATCAAGGCATTTGTTTCCATTAAAACCTTAGTCAAGATGTTTCTTTAATCAATACAAATCATAGAAGGGCTGGTTTTAATCACAAAGAACTTATCAACGCAATTTTTGTGGGGCAGGATGTTATCGTTCAGAGCACAAATTAATTCATTTCTTCAAACCTTCCAGTTGTCAATCCTTACATCTCCAGTTATCGACCCTCAAATCCTGCCAACCCTCCTCACTCCGCTGTCACGCTGCGGCTGCTTGGGTAGCGCTCAACACTCTCTTATTTCTGATGCTCAGCTGGTGGGGAAGAAAGAGGAAAGAAAAAAGGGGAAAGGAAGGGAGAGACGGAGGGAAGGGAGAGACGGAGGGAAGGGAGAGACGGAGGGAAGGGAGAGACGGAGGGAAGGGAGAGACGGAGGGAAGGGAGAGAAGGAGGGAAGGACCTTGTCCAGCCCGTTCCCTCCACACTCCGCTTTCACGCTCTTTCCACCTGCAGGCTAAAAAGCAGAAGCTGCAGCTACTTGTTAGAAATTGCCAAAACCCCTTGGCAGGGCAGCTGCGGGTGTGACACGCGTTCAGCGCTGACATGTCACAGACACCCACGCAAGCGGCAGCTTCATCCACCTACTCGCCCTGCAGAGAGGGCATTCGTCAGCACTCAGAAAATGGCACAAACCACCCTGGAGATGGAGAAATCGGGATGGCAGAGATGTGAAAAGAGATTTGCAAAGGGCTGATGCTCTGTAAGCACAGTGGGACACCTGTTTCCAGCAGCCTCAGCCAGATATCTCGGCTGCATGGCTCTGTGCAGCAACTGGTTATGCTGAGCAGTGAAGAGAGAGACTTCCAAAACAAGAATACTCATGATTTACCACCAAGTCAGTCTGTATCACAGCATATGAACAAACTATTCCACCTCTGGCATCAGGGAACAACGTTTGTTCTGCAGCCAGACATACTCTGGTGCTGCACTGCTGCCAGATACTGCGACAAAAGGGATCTGGAACGAGCAGTGGGACATCCAAGTCCCTGCCCCTTCACCAAGGGCTCCTCACTTTGCATTTCACGTGCATTAAAAACCCAACTGTCGACCCACAGGAACCACAAGAACTTGGGAGTTTACACAGCCTCTGCTAATCACAGACTCACAGAACACTTTGGGTTGAAGGGACCTTCCCCGCTCCCCAGTGCCCCCCCTGCCATGACAGGGACATCTGCACCAGCTCAGGGTGCTCAGAGCCCCATCCAGCCTGGCCTGGGCTGTCTCAGGGATGGTTCAGCCACCCCCTCTCTGGGAACCTGGGCCAGGCTCTCACCACCCTCAGTGCCAACAATTCCTTCCTTAGATCTTAAATCTCCCCTCTTTCAGTTTAAAACCATCACCCTTGTCCTGTCACAACAGCCCCTGCTCAAAAGTCTGTCCCCATCTTTCTCATGGGCCCCTTTTAAGCACAGAAAGGCCGCACTCAGGTCTCCCGGAGCTTCTCTTCCCCAGCTGAACCCCCCAGCTCTCTCCCCTGTCCCCAGCAGAGCTGTTCCAGCCTCGGGTCATTCCTGGGGCTCCTCTGGCCCCTCTCCAGCAGCTCCATGTGTGTCCTGTCAGGGACCCAGCGCTGGAGCAGCACTGCAGGGGGGTCTCACAGAGCGGGGCAGAGGGGCAGGATCCCCCAAACCTGCTGGTGACACAGCCCAGGACACGGGTGGTCTCTGAGCTGCCAGCGCACATCAACAGATCATCAGGAAAAACATGGAGTAATGTGTAAAACGCTCATATTTTATTAACTTTTCACCTGAAGTGCTTCACAGATCCCACACTGGATGCAGGTGTTTAGTTACAGTGTGATTTCATTGTTACAAAAAAAGCAAGGATGAGCTGATTTAATTTAGTGACCTAGAGAAACCTCCAGAACACACCACAAGGCCTGGGGGAGCACTGGGGAGAGGGTTTTATAGAATCATTTCGGTTGGAAAAGCCCCTCAAGATCATGGAGTCCAACCATAACCCACCCCAGCACTGCCCCATGTCCTGAGAACCTCATGTCCATCTGTCCAGCCCTCCAGGGCTGGTGACTCCAGCACTGCCCTGGGCAGCCTGTTCCAATGCCCCACAGCCCTTTGGGGAAGAAATTGTTCCCACATCCAACCTCAACCTCCCCTGGGCAACTTGAGGCCGTTTCTTTGTGTCCCTGTCTCCCCTCAGCTCCTGTTCTCCAGCCGAACCCCCAGGTCCCTCAGTCTCCATCACTCTTGTGCTCCAGCCTGTTCGCTCAGGGCCCGGTTCTCCCGTTATTCACGAGGCAGCGGCCACGCACAGACACAGCGGGGGCCGCGGGGACAAGGCCCGGCCCCTCGGTATCCACAGTCGGCCGAGAGGAAGGGCCTGGCGGCCGCGGGGACCCCGGAGCCGCCGCCCTCCCGCTGCCGCCGCCGGAGGGCCCGCCCTTCCCGGCATGCCCCGCGCCGCCCGCACTACAGCTCCCAGCAGGCCCCGCGCGGGCCGCCACCTCCGCCGCGCCCGCCCCGCTCTCCCCTTCCCTCCCGCCCGCCCTCTCACCGGCTGCGGCCGCTCCGGGGAGGCGTCCAGCAGCTCGTTCAGCTCCGGGAACATGGCGGGCGGGGGAACCGGAGGCTTCCGGGCGGGGACGGGAAGGAGGATGAGGCGGCGCGGCCCCTGCGCATGCGCGCAGCGGAGCCGCAGGGCGCCGCCTGCTGGCGGGGCGGGGGTGTCGCCGCAGCCCGCCCCGCGCCGCTCCCCCCGGGGGCTGCGGGGCCGGATCGGGCCCGTCCCGCCACAGCCGGTGTCCTCCCGCCGGTCC
Source organism: Nesoenas mayeri (assembly GCF_963082525.1). Classification (NCBI taxonomy): domain Eukaryota; kingdom Metazoa; phylum Chordata; class Aves; order Columbiformes; family Columbidae; genus Nesoenas; species Nesoenas mayeri. The sequence continues at coordinate 163,500,801 of NC_137543.1, forward strand.
TGGGACAGACCTTGCGCCTTTCCTGTGTTTGAGCTACATGAGCATCCGTCAGCCCAGCTCCCCAGCCTGCCCAGGGTGGCACCAAAACCCCATCCCCACCGCTAATGAAGGTGCTAATTGGGGCTGCATCGCAATGACAAGACTTGGTGGCACATGTCACCACCCTGGTCCCCAGCCTAGATATCCCTCCTACACCCCTTCACCAGCTGGGGGTCCCTGGGATCATACAGCAGATCAATCTGCCACGGGCCAGGGGATGTTTGGGAGGGGTCTATTAAACCCTCAGTGTTTCCTATTACACTCTTAATATTTCCTATGACATTTCCAATATTTCTTATTTACATTCTTAGCACATCTGAGCATTAATTGGGCACTCCCAAAGAACGAGCTGCAGCAGTTCCCAGCAAGCACCCGAGTCGTGACAGCAAATCCACAGCCTGAAACCACAAAAATCCATATTATTTAATGTTATTTTTGCCCGTGCTCCTGAATTTGCCTTTTTTGGGGGGGCACTGAATTCGCCTTTCAATTTCGTTGCCTTATCTAAGCTTTTGCAGCCTTTAGTTTTCATAACGCGGATGAGGATCCAGTGATGGGAGACATGTGGGGCCCCCAAAAGAAGATGCGCCCACCAGCCTCGTGCTGTCTCGTCCGCTCTGAGCATTAGGGGGCATCAAACCATGCTCATAAACAGCAAACACCGAGCAAGAGAGAGGAGACACGTGTGTAGTTCAGTGTGGGGCTCCTCGGAACCACAAATTCTCACTCCTGAGGGTTTAGGAGGGCGAAACAATAGGAGAAGGTGATGAGCTCATGGAAGAGAGATCTGAGGGCCACCAGTGGCTTGGAAATCCCTAAACTGGGAGCTACTGGGGCGTGGGAGCTGTGGGAACACAGCAATTGTTGGCTTTGGCCACCATCTTCCCTCGCCTTCTGGTCAGGATGAGCGCTGTGGAAAAGCCGGTGGGCTGTGTGGATATTTGGTTGAGCCGTTGCAGCTGTTCTCTGTTTTCTGTGTTCTTAGGTGGATTATCTGTAAAACTGGTCATCCCGTTCCCCACCCCTTCTTCAAAGTGTTTAGGAACCCGCCAGATGAGCCCAGATATCCCATCCGGAATCCCTCTCCCTTGCAGAAACCCTTCGTTTGTGTCGGCTCTTCACTTCCCATCTTTTAGCTGTGAATGGACTTCCTCTCTTACCCTTTGATGGCTCCGTTTCTGTAAAAACCTTCAGCTGAAAGCTCCTTTAAAAGTCCCAATCGCTTTGTTTTTTGTTCTCCTGCCCTTTCACAGAGCTGGGAACCCGGGTCTGGTCCCAGGGAGTCCGGTAACCAGCTGAAGTCCCTGCTCTGTGTTGGTGCAGCCAGAGCCTTAATTCCTTCGCCGCCTTTTGAAACAGTCTGGCTCGTGGCCTCCTCCTTCACACGGTTTGTCTGCAGAGCCCCGTTCGGCGGCACAGACGGCCCCAAAAAGGGGCTTCACAGGCGGGGGAGAGCCTGGAGATGTTCCTACCTGCGAGCTCTCCATAGGGCTGCATTTATACGCCAGCGAATGTGCCATTTTCAGACCACCTTTTGTCTGCGCTGTCGCATTTCTCTCTCTCTAGCGCTTCCCTTCCAGCTCCTTCAGGAGCCGCAGAGCCCTAAATGCCTTGGAAATGGAATGTAAAATCCTCTCCTTTGCTCTTTGCAGCGGGAAGAGGACCAAAACCGCATGTCAAGTACAGCTGCGCCTCTCAAAACACCTCTTGTCCTTCTTAATATATTCCTTCTCACATTTCAGGACTTGTTACCGCGCAAAGGCAGCGAGAATTTCGCTGTTAAAACTGCTGCCCCTTCCCTCCCATCTGCTTCACGCCTATTTGCAGGATTTACAATGCAGCAAACCTTGTAAGGATTGCGTAGCAGAGCCATATGGCGTCCATAGGTAACAATGCTGCTTACAATTAAGCTCCTCTGCTGTGTCAGACCAGTGAGTAAAAAGCAATTTGTGTCTGGGAGTAGGAAAAAACAAAGCAAAACAGGACCGAGCAAATCAAAACAATTAACGTTGCGGTGATTGAGGTAATTCCCAAATGCGTGGCAGGGAAGATTGAGTAAAATCACCGGACTTCTTGATGTGAGCACGTGCAAAATGATCTTTAGAGAGAAGATGCTTTGATTTATTAATACCTCCTTTGATTATCTGTTTCTGGCACCTGAGACGCCTGCGTTACTTAGCGCTGAGCTTCCCGGGATATTCCCGTCCTTTCGGGTTTTAACACACAAATCAAATTTCACCCCAGCAAAAGGAGCGTGCCGAAGCGGGAGGCTTTTCTTGGCTTCAAATCACTCCGTTGTTGCTGACAGAATAGCTAAATGCTTTAGTAATGCTGCGAAACATAAAAGATCCTCCATGCTTGGAGGCCGAGGAAGGTTAATAAGAGCAGATGTTGGGCCGAGTCAATGGCCGGGTAAGAAAAGGAATGGGGCGAGTTGTCCCTCGAGCTCAGCTTGTGTTCGGGGCATAAATTCATGGCAAAAAGCAGCTGGAAGGAATAATGGATGAGCTGAACCAGGTGCCGGGTTTCTCTGAAGAAATGCAAGAAGCCAGGCTTTGAAAAGGATGGCGAAGCCAGCGGCTGTTCTGCCATTGTCACCGCTATTCAACCGTGTCACCCGCCGTAACCCCGGGCCTCACCCCTCTGCCGTTAACAGAAACACTCAGGGAAAACGGGTTTCTATCGGCCATGTTAGCAATATCTGACTTCTTTATTTTCCCCAGCTTGTCTACACTTTGCAAACAAGCAGCGACCGCCGGAGCTGGTTGTGCACAACTCCTGATGTCAAATATCTCTGCATGCGGTTGAGTTTGGACCCGCTCTTCCCACCTTTTGGCAGCGGTTGGGTATCACACAGAACCTCGCCGTCTCCTCGGGGTCTGGTTCAGAAATGCAGAGGGTAAAATAGCCGAGGAGCGTTGGCTTCCGTGGTCCCGTCTCCTTTATTAGCTTGGCAGCGGTTGGGGAAAGCGCTGCGGGTGAAGCAGAGTCCTGCGGGTATTTACAGAGCGTCTAGTCCCTGATTCCCCGAGGCTGTGGATCTACCAGGGAAAATACATGTGAATGTAGATGGCTGAGAGGCGGGACGCCTGAGCACGGAGAGCCCGGAGCTGCCTTTAAGAGACACCTAAAAAGAAAACAAGGCAGAAGAGCATCGGTGCGTCCGGCTCCTCTTTTCCCTCCTCCTCACGTTGCCACGTTCACATGGCAGGGTGGGGTTAGTTTCACATCTGGGTATCGGTGAATAGGTTTTATGTGGGAATGATACGACTGGGACAGAAGAAATCCAAGGTAAATAGAGAAAAGAGATCAGAAGGGAAATGTTCTTTATTCTTTCATTTTTCAAATCTTGCTTTTTGCCTTTTCGCGTATGTGTATACGTATATATCCCCCTGTGTATGTAGCAGCTATTAAAAACGTAGGAGAAAATGATAAAGAATTACCGTTCTTTCATTCTTTGGGTACGACGAAGCTCATGAATGTGTTTTGCAGAGACAAGGGCTCTGGCAGAGCAGACCTGACATTTCTGATGAGACAAAAGCAGCACGAGGCTGGAGGGACCCGCAGAGGTCGTGTGGGTAGAGCAGCACCTGCCACCGGGCAGAATCAGCTCAGCTTAAACCTTCTGGACAGATGTTTGTCCAACCTGTTCTTAGGAACCCTCGGTGCCGATGACTCCGCACCTTCTCTTGCCATTTCTTTCTGATGCCTCATTATTCCTATTCTAGGCGCTTGCTGTTAATGTCAAACCTGAGTGTCCTTTGCTACAGTGGCTTGTTTGCTGATTGCCTGTGGCTGCGAAGGGTAATTTCCTGCATTCATAAAGCAAGAAAAACATTTAAAACCAGAGTTTTGATTCGATTTTCAGGTCACCTTTAAAATTCACGGTACTATTTTGGAGCGAGACGCGTGCTGGTTCTCCACGAGGGGTCTCCCGGCCTTTCCCAGCAGAGACTGAAAAATTCCCTGGGAAACGTGCTGAAACCGGCAGGGATCCCATAGCAAAGTTATCTCAGCAGGGACCCGCTGGGACCCTGGGGGTGCAGAACGGGATCTGAGCAGGCAAATGCTCTTTCTCCTCTCCCCAGTGCAGGTGTTTGGCTCTAAAGCCACCGCTCGCTGCCAGATCCTCTGCCCTTCCCATTGCTGTCATCCCTTTGTCCTTCATGCTTCTCACCCTTTGCTCATTTGGGGGATTTTTGCTCATTTTGCCCCATTCTCCTCCCCGTGCCTCTCTGATCTCCCCATGTGCAGCGCTCCCTTCTCCTCCCAGCTTTGCTCACAGAGCTCCCCCACGGCTCCTTTGTTCCTGCCCTCTCCTATTTCTACCCATCTCACCTACAACAAACTCTCAGCAGCCTGAGGACAACACGAACAACGTCAGAGGTTCATCTCTGTGCTGCAGGTCTGCCGGGGTCACTATGTAGAGCTGAGAGGAATCTCCCCATTGCCTCCCGGACCCTTCCCGAAACCTCCTCTTTTCCAGCTCCTGCACAAAACCCCAGCAAGTTTGATCCACCTTGTGCTCCACGCCACGGTCTGCCGCGGCCACCAGGACCGTCTCGCTGCTTCTTCATACTCTTGATTGTCCCCATCTGCCGTCTCTTCGTTAAACTCTGAGCTCTCTGAAGCAAGAACCGCATTTTCATGCTGTGTTTTTGCAGCAGCTGGCAGAAAATCTTCACTCAAGACCGATATTACTCGGTCATTTTACAGAATGACTTCTAATTCATTTAATTAGTGCAAATTGTATATGTAGATCTGAGCGATATTCTCTCATGTCTCCTCTTTCTCGTGGCTTCCCCTGAACCTTGTCCCACGGGCCGCATCTTCCCCAAAGCACCACGGCCCAAACTGGACCCAGTCTTGTAAAACCTGACCCAACCCTTGTGCTGCCCAGTGTCTGAGGTGGCTTTAACTGGTTTTCTAAGCACGAGGATGACGTTCAGAAAATCCCTCGTCAACCTGTGTACACTGTTCATTATTATTTATTGCAGTTGACGCTTGGCGGAGAGCACAGCGTCTAATTGATTGTGCTAGGCATCTGCTTGCAGTTGACATTTTTAAAGGCTGGTTTAAAAAAAACACAAGAAAAACAAGCAGTGAACCCCTTGAGTTCTCATCCTCCTTTGTGAGCCGCCTTCCTCCCCCCCTGGGTCCGGACCAACGCTCCCCAGCTCGTTCTCCTCCTGCTGATGGAGTCTTTTCTCCCTCCTCTTAACGGCGCTCGCTATTTCCATCTCAATTTGTGCCTTGGCCTTTCTGACGTTTCCCCACATGCTTATGCTACTCTTACAACCCTCCTTAGTAATTTGACCTAGTTCCCACTTTGTGTAAACTCTGTTTTCCCTCGAGCCTGAGGTCAGCGAGGAGCCCGCGCCATAGCCAAGCTGCTTCCTACAACGTTTCCTATTGGGATGGGTGTTGTTCGCACCGTTTCTTTGAAGAACTGCCCGTTTCCTTCAATCCTTTTGCTTTTAAACGTGCCGCTCATGCGATCCCACTCACCAGTTCTCCCAGCGTCTCGGGGTCTTTTGTCTTAATTTCTCTTTTTCTTGAGGAGGGTTGTGATCTTGGTCACCCCACACTCAATCCTGGCCAAGTTCACCTCCTGCCTCGGCATTTTCCACCAGTGTCCGGTGGCTCGTGGCCATGGCTGCCTGCGCCCTGCTCTGTCCCAGCAGAGCCAGTTAACCCAGCACAAACCAGTGCCACGGGGCTGCTGCGGTCAGAGCCGTCCCCAGCGCTTCGCCAGGCCCAGCTGTTCTTTCCCACACTGAGCACTTTACAGTTTATGGAGCTAAGAGGATTTTGGTTTTCCCCTCTCTTTAAATCCAGCGCAGAGTCAGTTTAATGCTGGATCCGCTCCCTGTTACTGTGACGCTGAGAATAACGGTGTAATTGGTATTTCCCATCGCTAAATACCGAGATCCCGATGCTTTCTGGCTACATAAGGGCTCCTACACCCCGGAGGCAGCCCAGCAATAGCAGGAAGACCTGGGTGTTGGCAAAGCTGCCCCCACAGTGACCTACAGGACATTTCTCCTCCTCAATGTGCCCCACTGCCTGCCCGTGGGTCACTGGGACGCCCCCTGGGTGAAATGAAGGTTGAATGTTGGATAAATATTTCCCTGTGAGTATGACCCAGTGAGCTCGGCAGTTTCTCATTTCTTCAAACCCTTGGGCAAGGTTGGGTGGACTCGATGATCTTTATGATGTTCCAACCAAAACGATTCTGATATCGGACAGGAGAAGGGCTCATAAGCTATTAGGGACTGTTGGTTCCTGCAGTATGGACCAGGCTGTCCAACGTAGCCCATCCATGGTCCATTCCTGAGCCAAGTTATTCTTTCCATTGAGCTTTCATAACCCTTTGTGTTGTCTGCCTCATGGTCTTCAATGGTTTCTGCATCATTCTTTCCATGAAGCCAAGCTCAGCATTCCCGTAGTCTGGTGCTTGCCCAGCTAATCCTAAACCCAGTGTTCAAGGGGAAGGGAACCATGGAATCATGGAATAGTTTGGGTTGAAGGACCCTTCCCAGCTCCCCAGTGCCCCCCCTGCCATGACAGGGACATCTGCACCAGCTCAGGGTGCTCAGAGCCCCGTCCAGCCTGGCCTGGGATGTCTCAGGGATGGTTCATCCACCCCCTCTCTGGGTACCTGGGCCAGGCTCTCACCACCCTCAGGGCAACAATTGCTTCTTTATACTTAGTCTAAATCTCCTCTGGTGCTGGAGGGGACATGGGCACCGAGATCCCACCCCAAGAACATCCACAGCCTCGAAAGCTCTTGGCAGCTCGGGAAGGAGCAGCCAAACCCTGCGCCCCGGAGCCACATCCTGCGCTGGGGCTCGGCCGGTGAACCGAGACCCGGCTGGTTTTGTCCCAGGCAGCCGGAGCCCGTCACGGGGAAGAAAAGGCTCCTTGTCTCGGGGTCGCGGCTCTAATCCCGTTCTGCGTCTGTGGCAGAAAAGAGGACGGCGGAGCGAGGACAGCGCCGCTGCCGCTGCCAGCTCCTGGCCCTGCGCGCCGCGTCCCGCGCCAGCCCTGCCCGGCCACAAAAGGCTGCATCCCCTCCCTGCAAACCAACCAAGCATTTAAATTTAATAGCTGTCGGCAACCTCGCCGTTTCAAAGTGATTAGGCGTTTAATTAGAGCCCATGTCTTGCTTTGCTGGCTGGGAGGCAAATTCCTCCGTAGGGCCCGTGAAATCGGTGCCGGTGACTGGCACGGCGCACGGCAGATGCTCTTTGCCATCCCCATGTCAGACGAGGTGCTGATGGGGAGCCCGGCCCCTCAAGTGACCCCGTTTGTCCCCTCCATCCCCATGCACCCGCGCCTGCACACCGCGCTCCTCCCTGCTCCGGTGCTCCGGCAAAGCCAGAGCAGGAGGAGAGCCCATGGGCTGGGGACGTGCCATCGCCCGGGGGAACTGAGGCACGCCGAGGGACGCTGGCCCCAGAGCAAGATGGGGAGCGGAGGTTGTGTCTTCCCTCAGGAAATGGGAGGTGAGTAGGTCCAAAGTGGGGGGAGAGCAAGGAGGGGAATGACGGGGCTCAGACTGATACCCCAGAGCAGAGGGACAGGGGGACAATGCCCCCCCTGCTCTCTTAATATGTGTATTATGAACAGGAGCATCCTTAGACCTGCTTAAATCCATGTGACCCAATTCTGCCCTGAATCCCGATAAGTCCCTACAGCCCGTGCGGGTGAGCAGCTGCAGCCGAGCGAGCGGGTGGGCATGACAGGGTGACACCCGTCCCCGCGGCTCCTCCTCGGGCGTCCCCACGCTGCCTTTAAACCAGGGGGTGACACCCAGGAGTGACCCCCAGCTCTGATCACCAAGTCCAACTATAACCCACCCCAGCACTGCCCCATGTCCTGAGAACCTCATGTCCGTCTGTCCAGCCCTCCAGGGCTGGTGACTCCAGCACTGCCCTGGGCAGCCTGTTCCAATGCCCCACAGCCCTTTGGGAAGAAATTGTTCCCACATCCAACCTCAACCTCCCCTGGCGCAACTTGAGGCTGTTTCCTCTCATGCTAAATGGCTGGTGAAGGACTGAGCAATCCCAGGTGCCACCTTGTCCTCCTGGGAGGTTCCAGGACAGAACTGGGATGGATGGGCTGTGCCGGGATGATGGGGTTGGTTGGGGTGGTTGGGATGTACCGGAATGGTTGGGATGTGCTGGGATGGTTGGGATGTACTGGGATGGATGGGATGTGCCAGGATGTGCTGGGATGGTTGAGATGGTTGGGATGTGCCGGGATAGATGAGATGTGCTGGGATGGTTGGGATGTGCTGAGATGGTTGGGATGGATGGGATGTGCCAGGATGTGCTGGGATGGTCGGGATGGTTGGGATGTGCTGGGATGGATGGGATGGATGGGATGTGCCGGGATGTGCTGGGATGGTCGGGATGGTTGGGATGTGCTGGGATGGTTGGGATGGATGGGATGTGCCAGGATGTGCTGGGATGGTCGGGATGGTTGGGATGTGCTGGGATGGTTGGGATGGATGGGATGTGCCAGGATGTGCTGGGATGGTCGGGATGGTTGGGATGGATGGGATGGTTGGGATGGATGGGATGTGCCAGGATGTGCTGGGATGGTCGGGATGGTTGGGATGTGCTGGGATGGTTGGGATGGATGGGATGTGCCAGGATGTGCTGGGATGGTCGGGATGGTTGGGATGTGCTGGGATGGTTGGGATGGATGGGATGTGCCGGGATGTGCTGGGATGGTCGGGATGGTTGGGATGGATGGGATGTGCCAGGATGTGCTGGGATGGTCGGGATGTGCTAGAATGGTTGGGATGTACCAGAATGGTTGGGATGTGCTGGGATGTGCTGGGATGTGCTGGGATGGTTGGGATTGGGATGTTCTGGGATGGATGGGATGGATGGGATGTGCTGGGATGGTTGAGATGGTTGGGACGTGCTGGGATGGATGTGATATACTGGAATGGACGGTCTATGCTGTACTGGCAGCATGATGGATGGTTTCAACTGGGATGAGGTTTCTGTCTGCTCAAGAGACTGGTGTCACACCAGCTGCTCCTTCCTGCAAAGGAGATTTTCTTCTCTCCCGCAGACAACGTCTCTCTGAGCCCTCAGGACCATCAGGAAGGATCCCGGTGAGGAGCAGATGGTTTCCAGACCCGCCGTTCAGCTGCACATTCACCGGCTGGATCCCCATCCCACCCCGTGTCCCCCATCCCCACGCTGCCCCTTCCCTCCTCTTCCTCACCACGTTTCTCACCCAAACCCCACGTCATTCCCGCTCCCCTCCAACACCCCATGACCACAACAGCTTTGATTGCTGTGTCCGTGCTGCCCTGGTGCTTTACCCACAGTTCTACCCATTGTGCAGCTCCGTGCTGGAAGGGGAACGGCTGAAACCAAAGCCCCGGCGGTGCCGTTGGCTGCTCACTTTTCTTTGTATGAGCCCCCAGAGTCGTCTGCCAGCTCCCGTTGCCACCCCCCGTGTTTAAATTGCAACAAGTGAGCTGAGAATGAATTATTCAGCAGCTTGTGGAAAGCATTGGGAAGGTCTAAAACACACTGAGCTGCGAGTTCAGCTCCTACCTGCCCTGGGGAGCTCGCTGGCCGTGTCCCTTACGCATGGCACGCTGAATATCATAATTAATACTGATTAATTGCTTTGTTTCCTCTCTCCCAAGGAGCTTTGAGTTTTGGGTCATGGGTGAATCCATATCTGGAAGAAATCGGTTTCTGTGGGACGCGAGATGGAGCCGCAGCTGGCGGGGAGTGGTGGGAACAGCGGGGTTCCCTGGGGACAGCCCGCCACCCATGCTTTGTCCCCAGGGTGGGGTGACAGCAATTGGCGGGGGGGCGGCAGATTCTGATTTACACCAGTCAGTGTCACCAGAGCTGCCAGCACAGAAACGAGGAGCTGGGGGCTGACACCGGGGGATTTTGGCTGCATGGTGGGGATGGGGACAGTGGGGACAGGGATGCAGCCAGGCACCCATCCCAGGTGTCCCATCCGCACCTGAGCGTGTCCGGGGTGGCAGCACCCCGCAGGGTCCCCAAACCGCTGGGACACGCACCCCTGGCTCGGCAAACCCAGGGAGGGGGGCCCAGGCAGCTGTCACCCCCCGGGTGCCACCCCACAGGCCCCGGGGAGCAGGGCCGAACCCACTGTGTGTCAGGAGATCGCAGGCACCGGCAAGAGCCTTCGCTTTAAAAAAAACCCAAAACTTTATTTCAAGATCTTCCTTTTTTTTCTTTTTTTTTTGGTGGGTTTTAACTTGTATTTCAAAAAAAGTGGGGTAAAAGTACAAAAAAAGTCAGTTGCGGAACAGCAAAGGTTTAGAAATCACAGCGCTGAACTACCCCAAGCGACAGACACGGAGCACGAGCCGAACACCCCACGACACGACGCGCCAGAGGCCGTTCCCAGCCTTCGGCTTGGCATGGTTATGATTATCTTTTCCATTTTCCTCTGTACAAAACACACCAAAGCATGCAAAACAAACAAAAAAAGAGCTACGGGACGGGGAGGAGATGGGAGATTTGTACAGCACGGTCCCTCCCTCCTTTTATTCCCCCACTTTGTCCCCCCCCAGCTCACGTCAGGTTGTTCTGCAGGCAGTTCTGCTCCCCCCCGTCCTGCTCCCCTTTGTCGTGCTTGGGCGACGTGGCGCTGTGGATGTTGAAGGGCTCCTCGTCCTTCAGGCAGGATTTCAGGGAGTCCTGCAGCTTGTGGGGAGCGCTGGGGTCGTCCTGCCGGGAGAGACGGGGGGTCAGGAGGGGACCGTGCCGACGGGGACACCGCGCAATGCGGGGGGGTGGCGCAGCAGGGATGGTGCTGGTGTCCCCGCTGTCACCCCAGCACCGCGACGTGGGCTCTGCCTCCTCGTGGGCAGCAGATAAAGCTCCCAAAGGCGCGGGGGGAGCGTGGGGCTCGGCATGGGGGGCACGGTGGGTGGCAGGGTCTGACCTGCCTGTGGTGATGCGCCGGTGTCCCCCCTCCATGGGTTCCCCACCTTGGGGTGCGGCCAGCACCCAAAGCCGCTCACTGACAGCACCCAAGAGCCGCGCTGGGTGCGGGCGCCATCCCACCCGTCACCACTCCATCCGTCCCCACTGTCCCCCCGCCACCCAGTTCCTCAACTCATCATCCCCGCGCCAATTAGCAACTCCCTGAGCTTGGCAGGAGGCCCGAGGGGGTGGATTTATTGTGGTTTTTAGCGTACAGCCGGCCCTGCCGTGCCAGATCTGCCGGCGGCAAAGCCGGGGCTGCCTCTTCCCGACGTCCCCCCACGGCTGCCAGGAGCGGCTGCCCCCCGAGTTTGTCCCAGTCCATGGGGAGATCAGCCCTCCGGCCCCGGCGCCAAGCTCCGGCTGCGGGGGGTAATTCTGTGCCCAGGCAGTCCTGGTGTCACCGTTGGTGCTGGTGGGGCAAGATGAGCCCTGGTGTGGGGGGCTGCGAGCAGGGGATGGCGGTGAGTGACCTGCCAGCATCGTCACAGTGCCAGAATGGTGCCCACGGTGCCAGAATGGGGCTCCCGGCGCCACGTGGCGGGTGGTGGATGGATGGATGGATGGATGGATGGGTGGATGGGTGGATGGGTGGATGGATGAATGGATGGATAGATGGGTGGATGGGTGGATGGGTGGATGGATGGATGGATGGATGGATGGAAGGATGGATGGAAGGATGGATGGATGGATGGGTGGATGGGTGGATGGATGGATGGATGGATGGATGGATGGATGGAAGGATGGATGGATGGACAGAAGGATGGATAGATGGATGGATAGATGGGTGGATGGGTGGATGGAGACACCCAAGTGCCATCTCATATGGGGATGGGAAACCTCCATCTTCAGGGCAGTGACCCCAGCTGGTCGGGGCTCACACCATGGACTCCACGGCAAACCCCGCAGGACAGGCACCACTGCCAGGGCACCAAGCTGCATCACCGCGTGTCCCCAAAAACCCCTTTTGCAGGGGTGTTGACCCCTCTGTCCCCTCCACGTCCTCGTTGTGCTGCATCCCGGGCACCATGTGCTGCTGTGGGACCGAGCCCTGGACAGGGGACAGGTCAGGACCCAGCAAGACGCTGGGGAGCAGCACCGAATCCATCCCAAGGTTCCTCCTCTCGGCAGTGGGGAGCGAGCGGCCCAGGAGCCTCCTGCCACGGTGGCCAGGCCGAGCGGCAGCGGCTACGGCTGCTAAAGGCGGTCGAAAAGACGGGGAAAAACCGGCGGTGGGGTAAGGCAAAGACTAGAGGGACCTACGCTCCTCCTCCGGCTCCGCAAAGCCCTTGGCTTCTCTCTGTGTCAATTCGAAAGACAAGGAGGTTGGATGGGCAGCACCTGGGGTACACAGGTGACCATATCCTGACCACGCCAGCAGCATCCTGGAGCGTTTCATCCTCCAGCATCACTGGCCATTGTCCGCCGGTCCTGCTCCAGCGATGCCACAGCCGGGGAGCATCATCTGCCGGAGCCACATGGCACCGGCTGTCCCCTCCCTGGAAATGCCGGCACGGCCGCCCCTGCCACCCGCACATGGAGCCAAAGCCACCGGGTGACTCTGGATGGTGGTTCCTCAGGGTCAGGAGGGGACGGGGCAGGGGGACAGTGGGGTGACACCAACCCCCTGCCTGGTAGTTGGGGAAGGACATGGCACAGCAGGATACGGCACAGTGGGACCCAACAGAGCGGTGGCCACGGTGGGACAGGGACAGGAGAGCGAGGGGGGACCCAGAGCTGACACCATCACCCAGGTGATGCCCGGACCACAGGTTGGGGGGACAGACATGACGTTACAGGACAGAGGGACAGGGGTGGGACAGAAAACGGGAGGAGGGGACAGTGCCACGGAGCCGCCTTACGTTTGGGTGGGAGCCCTCGGCGATGGTGGAGAGGGAGAAGTTGTCGTTGTGCAGCTCGGACGGGGTGCGGTATCTGCGGGGGGAGAGCGGAGCGCGGCGGTGAGACCGGGGACACCGCCGAGAACCCCGCGGCCCCGGGGGCGTTTTGGGGTGAACCCAGTGCTGGGGGGTTCCAGCCTCCCAGTGCTGGAGGTCTGGGGCTAAATGTCCTCAGGGATGGAGACGTAGAGCTAAATACACCCAAATCTGGGGCTTTGGGGCTAAATGCCCCCACCTCTGGGGGTCTGGGGCTAAATGTCCCCAGGGATGGAGGTTTGGGGCTAAATGCCCCAGATTTAAGGTTTGGGGACTAAATGCCCCAGATCGGGGGATTTAGGGGCTAAATATCCCCAGCTCTGTGTGTTCGCAGCTAAATATCCCAAAGGATGGAGATTTGGGGCTAAATGACTGAGATCTGGGGGTTTTTGGGGGTTAATTTCCCCAAGATTTAGGGTTTGAGGGGATAAATATCCTTAGCTCTAGGGATAGGTCCCCAAGGATGGAGGTTTGGGGTCTAAATGCTCCAGATCTGGAGATTTAGGGGCTAAATGTCTCCAGCGCTGGGGGTTTGGAGCAAAACGTCCCCAGGGATGGAGGTTTGGGGCTAAATACTCTAGATCTGGGGTTTTGGGGACTAAATGCCCCCAGACCAGGGGAGGTGGGACTAAATAACCCCAGCTATGGGGGTTGGGGGCTGAATGTCTCTGGGGATGGAGGTTTTGGGGCTAAACATCCCAGCTATGGCATTTTAGGAGGCTAAATGTTCCATATCTGGTGGTTTGGGGTTAAATGCCCCCAGATCTGGGATTTGGGGGCTGAGTGTCTCCAGGGATGGTGATTTTGGGGGCTGGACGCCCCAGTTCTGGCCCGTGCGGGCAGGAGATTGGCGCAGGCAGGAGCTGCAGGGCCAGACCCACGGGCTGGCACGGAGCTTCGCTGCTAATTACATTTGGCACTTCCACAGACTAATTAACAGCTCATTAGGGACCCAGGCTGGGAGGCTTTCTCCTCCCCAGCTCCAGGGAGATGGGCAGCGATTGCTGGGGCACGGGGTCACCCCAACCTTCCCCTGTCACCCCCTCAGCCCTGGCCCTGCGTGGGGACAATGTCTGGTGGCCCCTGGGCAGTGTGGCGAGCCCAGCCGGTGGCCCCAGCTCCCAGTGCAGCAGATTAACTGGTGCCCGTCAGGAGCAGCTTTAAAGGATTAACGGCGGAGCGGGAGCCACAAGCCACGTCCCCATCTCCGGGAGCTTTCCCACCCACTGCCACCTTGTCCCCGTCACACCGGGGGTCGCGATGACACGGCGCAGGGACAGGAGCCGCATCCAGCCCAGCGTCACCACCAGGAGCTGGGGCCCCCCGAACCGCTGTGGCTATGGGTGCTTGGGGACAGTTTTAGGGGTGCCAGCCGGGTCCGGTGCCACTCACTTGGTCTTGCGCAGTTTGCTGTTCTCCGTCTTGAGCAGGTAGAGCTTCTTGGCGAAGAAGACGGTGAGCATGAAGAGCAGGAGCACCACGAGGGCGGCCGAGCCCACGGCCACGCACAGCACCTGGAAGTCGGTGACGATGGCCTCGCAGCGTGTCCCCTTGTGCCACGTGTAGTCCTGCGTGTTGCACCTGCAAGACGAGGCCGTTTATGGACCCCTCGCCCCAAAAATGTGTCCCCATTCCACAGAGAATCCCTAGAGGACATCGGCATCTGTAGTTGGGGAGATTATGGGGAGATGAGATTAATGGGTGACCCCCCAAACACTGGGACCAAGCGAGATGGGTGACAGCGGGTGATGCTGTGGGGTTGGGGTCCCCCCAGGTGATGCTCATCGCCCACATCCATGACTCCCAGCCCCACTCAGCCCCGGGGAGTGGGGTGACGGGTTTAGGGGGGGACACCCTGTCACACCGCACACCGGCGTCCCCGTGCCGGCGGGCTCAGCGCCAGGCGCGCGGTGCGTGCCGAGCCGTACGGCACAGCCGCTGCTGGCCCTCCCCAGGCACAATCTGCCGCGGCCGATTAGCGCGGCGGCCCCGGAGCTTCGGCTGCGCAGCCCTGACCTAATTCCTGCCCAGCCGGCGCTCAGGGGGCAGGGAAAGCCCCTCTGTGTCCCGGTGGGATGGGGCTGCGGGGGAAATGGGACCTGCATGGGGGCACGGGGGATGGAGAGACTGGCAATGGGGTGCCGGGGAATAGAGAGACTGGGAATGGGGTGTATGGGGATGGAGAGATGGGCAACAGGGTGCACAAGGATGGAGAGCACAGGGATGGGCTGTATGGGGATGAAGAGCCCGGAGATGGAGTGCACGGGGATGGAGAGGCCAGAGAAGGGGTAGATGAGGGGTACATGAGATGTGGTACATGAGGATGGAGAGCCCAGAGATGGGATACAGGAGGATGGAGAGCCCAGGGACGGGGTACATGAGGATGGAGAGCCTAGGGATGGGATGTACGAGGATGGAGAGCCCAGGGATGGGATGCACGAGGATGGAGAGCCCAGGGACGGGGTACACAAGAGTCCAGAAATGGGGTCCAGAGGGATGGAGGGTCTGGGGATAAGGTATCCAGGGGATGGGGAGTCCGAAGATGCAGTGCACAGGGATGGAGAGCCTGGAGATGGGCTTCAGGGGATGGAGCAGAGATGGGGATGAAGAGGCCAGAGATGGGGTGCGCAGGGATGGAAAGCCCAGGGATGGGGTGCAGGAGGATGGAGAATCCAGAGATGGGGTTCAGGGGAATGGAGAACCCAGGGATGGGGTGCATAAGATAGAGAGATTGGAGTTGGGGATGCAGGGGGATGAAGAGCCCAGAAATGGAGTGCAGAGGGATGGTGAGTCTGGAGATAGGGTGCATGGGGAGTGAAAAGCCCAGAGATGGGGTGCAGGGGATAGAGAGCTCAGAGATGGGTGCAGGAGGGTGAAGAGTCCAAATATGGGTGCAAGGGAATTGAGAGCCAAGGGATGGGGTGCAGGGCGTGGAAAACCCAGGGAGGGGGTCCAGGGGATGGAGAGCCCAGGGATGGGATACACAAGGATGGAGAACCCCGGGAAGGGGTACATGAGGATGGAGAGCCCAGGAACGGGATACAGGAGGATGGAGAGCCCAGGGACAGCATACATGAGGATGGAGAGCCCAGGGATGGGATGCACGAGGATGGAGAGCCCAGGGATGGGGTATACGAGGATGGAGAACCCTGGGAAGGGGTACATGAGAATGGAGGGCCCAGGGACGGGACACAGGAGAATGGAGAGCCCAGGGATGGGGTACACGAGGGTGGAGAGCCCAGGGATGGGATACACAAGAATGGAGAACACTGGGAAGGGGTACACGAGGGTGGAGAGCCCAGGGATGGGGTACACAAGAATGGAGAACACTGGGAAGGGGTACATGAGGATGGAGAGCCCAGGGACGGGACACAGGAGGATGGAGAGCCCAAGGATGGGATACACAAGGATGGAGAGCCCAGGGATGGGGTACACAAGGATGGAGAGCCCAGGGATGGCGTACACGAGGATGGAGAGCCCAGGGACAGGATACATGAGGATGGAGAGTCCAGGGACGGGGTACACAAGGATAGAGGACCCAGAGATGGGAAACACAAGGATGGAGAACCCAGGGATGGCGTACACGAGGATGGAGAGCCCAGGGATGGGATACAGGAGGATGGAGAGCCCAGGGATGGGATACACAAGAATGGAGAACCCTGGGAAGGGGTACATGAGGATGGAGAGCCCAGGGACGGGACACAGGAGGATGGAGAGCCCAGGGATGGGGTACACAAGGATGGAGGACCCAGAGATGGGAAACACAAGGATGGAGAGCCCAGGAATGGGATACAGGAGGATGGAGAGCCCAGGGATGGGGTACACAAGGATGGAGGACCCAGAGATGGGATACACAAGGATGGAGAGCCCAGGGATGGCGTACACGAGGATGGAGAGCCCAGGGATAGGGTACACGAGGATGGAGAGCCCAGGGATGGGATACACGAGGATGGAGACCCCCCTCCTGTGCCCCCACGTCCCCCCAGGCCGGGGTCCCCGTCCCTTACCGGCAGAAGGCCCCGTGGCTCTCCACCAGGTAGCACTGGCCGCCGTTGTGGCAGTAGCTGGGGACGAGGTCGCAGAGGGAGCGGCAGGAGCTGTTGTGCCGCACGTACCCGCTCGGGCACTCGCTGCCGTTCTCGGGCTGGCCCCGCTCCCCTGGCCGCGGCAGCGCCGTGGGGCTGCCCCCCATGACGCCGGGGGGCTGCGGCGGGGCCATGTCGCGGCGGCCGGTGGGTCGGGGATCCCGCGGTGGCGGCTGGGCGCCGGGCACGGCCGCGGTGGGCGGCCGGTAGCCGTTCTCGTCCTCCAGCCCCCCGTCTTCCTCCTCCTCCTCTTCCTCCTCATCCTCATCCAGCTCATCTTCCTCATCCCCATCGGCGTAGAAGGAGGTGGTGGGGTAGAAATCGGCTTCGTCGAAGGGCGTGAAGTCGTCGTAGAGCTCATGGAGGGCCCACGGCGTGGCCGCCTCCTCCGGCTCCCGCCGGCGTGCCGAGCCGGCTGCCCCCCCGTCGAACAGGTCGTAGTAGTCGACGTCGATGATTTCTGAGCCCGTCCGGTCGGCGGGCGGCTCGGCCGGGCCCGTGGCGGCCGTGATGGGCTCCTCCAGCCAGGTCAGATCCGTGCGGCCACGAGCCCCTTGCGCCGGGGCCGGGCTGGATGGGGCCCCCCAGAGCTCCGGGGAACGCCCCGAGTCCCCGGGCACGGAGCTGGGGTCCCCCGGCACGGGGGTGTGCGGGGCCGAGCCCCCGGCCGCCGGCAGCAGGTCGGATTCAGCCGAGCCGGTGTTGAGCCGCCGGCCGGGGGGGCTCGGCGGGGCGGCCGTGAGCCCCCCAAAGCCCCCCGGGCTGGGCAGGGAGGCCGGCGTGGGCCGCTCGCCGCTGCCCGGCTCCTCGGGGCTGCCCAGCGCCACCGCCACCGTGCCCCCGCCGCCGGGCCAGGTCACCGCGGCCCCGCTGTCCTCCGCTGAGCCGGCCTTGGGGGGCACAGCGCTGGCGTCGCCCTCCCCGGCGCACCCCGCGCAGCCCTCGGGCACGGCCGGGTCCGTGGTGGTGGCCGTGCCCGCCCCGGGGGGCTCTAGCTGGGATCCGGCAGGGGGTTCGCCTCTCACCGCAGCCCCCTCGGGGCCGGTGCCGTTGTTGGGGCCCCCCGGGGGGTCTCTGCTCGCCGGGTCCCATGGCGGGGGGCTGCTCTCCAGGGAGCCCCCCCAGGCTCTGCCCTCGGCCTCGCTGGCGTTTCGGGGGGGCCACTCAGACGCTGGAGGGGACAAGGAGAGAAAGGTGTGTCAGAGGTGACCCCGCTGCACCCCCGGGAGGCTGTGCTGGCCTGGGGGGGCCCAGTGGGTCCCCAACAGCTCGGTCTTGCACCCATCAGCACCACAAGAAGCCGGCTTTTTTTGGGGGGGGGGGCGGGGGGCGCTGCACCCCATGTCTGTTACAGCCTCTACCAGGGATTGAAGGGGCGAACCCCGCAGCTGCCCCCAGCTCCGTGGGTCCCCCCACACCCGCAACTGCTCCCGTTATCACCCCAAAACGCTGCAACACCCCCCATGGTGACACGGCCCCCCAAGCCAAGCTGCCTTTCCCCTGTTGCAAGGGGGATCCAGCCCCTGCAAGGGGATCCAGCCCCCCCACCAATGAGATCCAGTCCCCCTGCAAGGGGATCCATCCCCCCTCTGGTACCTGCAGATGCACCCCAAACACAACGGGATCCAGACCCCTGCAAGGGACCTGCCCCCCGCCCCGAGAGGATCCAGCTCCTTGCAATGGAATCTACCCCCCCAATCAATCCAGCTCCTCTGCAAGGGGATCCAGCCCCCTGCAGTGGAATCCTGCCCCCTACAAGGGGATCCAGCCCTCTCTAGCTCCTGCATATGCACCCCCCGCAGCCACAAGAGGATCCGGCCCCTCCTCAGCCTCCTGACAGTGCCCCCCCCGTGCATAAAGGGGATCCAGCCCCTGCAGCGCGGTCCGGCCCCCGCCCTGGCAAGGGGATCCAGCCCCGGCAAGGGGATCCAGCCCCCTTACTAGGGGATCCCGCCCTCCTCAAGCTCCTGCAGATGCACCCCCCGCACATAATGGGATCCAGCTCCCGGCAAGGGGATCCACCCCCCTGCAACAGGATCGACCCACACCCCCACGCCTCAAGGATCTCCAGGTCCTTGTAACGGGATCCAGCCCCTCCCAGGGGGATCCAGCCCCCGGCAAGGTGATCCAAACCCCGCAAGGGGATCCAGCTCTCTCACAAGGTGATCCAGCCCCCTCCCAAGGGGATCCAGCCCCTCTTCCAAGAGGATCCAGCCCCCTCCCAAGGAGATCCAGCCCCCTCCCAACGGGATCCAGCCCCGGCAAGGGGATCCAGCCCCTCTGCCAAGGGGATTCAGCCCAAGCAAGGATCCAGCCCCCTCCCAAGGAGATCCAGCCCCAGCAAGGGGATCCAGCCCCCCCCCAAGGGATCCCCGGCTCCTGCAGAGGAATGCAGACGCAGCCCCTGCCCGGGACCGCGCACCCCGCGGCGATCCGGCCTCCGCCCCCCCCGCCCTCCTACAGGTGCCTGCGGCAGGATCGGGCCCCCCCGCGCCCCCCGCCGCGGGATCCGGCCCCATCCCGGGGTGCAGCCCTCCCCGGTCCCCCCCGTACCGAGAGCTCCGAGCGGCAGCAGCAGCGCCAGGGCCAGGGCGGCGCGGGGCCGGGCAGCCGCGGGGGCCATGGCGACATGGAGGGACCCGCAGGGACCGGGGGACCCGCAGGGACCGGGGGACCCGCGGCTCCGCCAGCGGGGCCGGCACCGGCAGCGGCTCCGCCCGCGCCCCCGCCGCCTCCCGCCGCTCCCCGCCGATCCGCTCCGCGCCGCTCCGCTCCGCGCCGGGGGGGCCGGGCCGGGCCGGGCCGGGCTGGGGGCGGCGGCTGCACCGGCTCCGCCCGCGGGAACGGGGACCCCGCGGGAGCCTCGGCCGGGACCGCGGGACACGGCGACGGGACCCCCCGGAACGGTGTCACCGGGGACCCCGACACGGGCTGCGGCGGGGACACCGCACAGCATCCCCCCGGCACCGGCACCCCGCGCTGAGCCCCGAACTGCTCCGGCATGGGGGCGTCCCTGCCCCAGGACCCCTCCCTGACCCCCGAACTGCTCCGGCATGGGGGCGTCCCTGCCCCGGGACCCCTCCCTGACCCCCGAACTGCTCCGGCATGGGGGCGTCCCTGCCCCGGGACCCCTCCCTGACCCCCGAACTGCTCCAGCATGGGGGCGTCCCTGCCCCGGCACCCCTCCCTGACCCCCTAACTGCTCCGGCATGGGGGCGTCCCTGCCCCGGCACCCCTCCCTGACCCTCGAACAGCTCCGGCATGGGGGCGTCCCTGCCCCGGCACCCCTCCCTGACCCCCAAACTGCTCTGGCATGAGGGCATCCCTGCAGTGGGACCCCCAGCACCAGGATCCTCCCTGACCCCCCTCAGAACTGCTCCTGCATGGGGCGCATTGCTGCACCAGGACCCCCCAGCACCGGGATCCCTCCCTGACTCCCCAAACTGCTCCTTGCACCAGGACCCCCCAGCACCCGGATCCCTTCCTAACCCACCCACCAAAACTGCTCCTGCATGGGGGGGGCATCCCTGCACCGAGACTCCCAGCAGCAGGGTCCCTCCCTGACCCCCCCAGACTGCTCCTGCATAGGGAGCATCCCTGCACCAGGACCCCCCAGCTCTGGGATCCTTCCCTGACCCCCCCAGAAACTGCCCCTCTATGGTGGGACATCACTGCACGGGGACGCCCCAGCAATAGCATCCCACCCTGCCCCCCCCAAAACTGCCCCTGCATGGGGGGCATTCCTGCACCGGGATCCCCCAGCATCGAGATCCTTCCCTGACACCCCAAACTGCTCCTTGCACCAGGATCCTCAGCACACCACCCCCAGCACCAGGATTCTCCATGGACCCCCCCACCCAATGTGCTGCAACCCTGCACCAGGGCTCTCCAGCACTGCCATCCCCTGCTGACCCCCCCAAAACTGCCCCAGCGTGGGGGAGGTCACCCCTGCACCAGCATCACGACACCCCCCGGCATCCCCAGCCGTCACTGGGTTTCCTCATTCACCCCCCCAAAAACTGCTCCGCCTGCACCCCCACAAGCACCAGGACCTCTCACCGATCCCCCAAACTGCTCCTGCATGGGGGGCACCCCTGCACTAGGACACCCCAAACTGCTCCCCCTGCACTCCCACCAGCACCGAGACACCTTCCACCCCCCTAGGTGTGTTTGTGTGGGGGGGACATCCCTGCATCAGCGCCAGGACCCCCCAGCATCCTCAATCAGTGCAGGGGGACCCCCACTGCTGCACCCGCCCCATGCAGCAGTGGGGTGAGCGCAGAGCCCCACACCATGGGGTGAAACCATCACCGGGGAGTTACGGGGGGGGCTGTGAATGGGGCAGGGGCTGCAGTCACTCAGACCCACCCAGGGGGGCCCAGAGCAGGGACCCCATGGCTGTGGTGCCGCTTCCCAGTGCCAAACTGGCCCAGGTGCCACCACGGCCTCTGTCACCCGTGACCTGGGCCCTGACAGGCGGGGGTGCAGGTGGGGGGTGCAGGGGGCGCCGGGGGCAGCACCCAGATCCTGCAGGTGCCACCACCCCCGGGGGACACGCAGCCCATCGCCCCTGAACCCCACCTGTGCAGGGGACATGGTGGCTGCGCTGGGGACAACCAGACGTGTGGGGACACCCTAAACTGCAGCGGGGGGCTCAGCCCGGGCCTGTGCGGCTGCACCATGTCCCGCCCCCCCCAGGCCAGCCGGGGCTGCCCAAGGTGACGGGGACATCACGCAGGGACGTGCCGGCCATGGCTGCTCCTGCATCCCGCACTGGGAAGGATGCTCGGGGACACAGGGGACAGTGGGTGCTCCCAAAGGAGCCCGTTTTGGTGCCCCCCAACACACATCAGCTCAACCACAACCCCCCATCCACCATGCACCCCGTGTCACCCCATCCCACGCAGGGTTGGGGGGCCGGTGGGGCTGGGGGTCCGCATCCCCCCGCAGCCGTGCCTGGCCAGGCTCCCCGCGCCGGGAACAAGCCGCGCTTGTCCCTGCTCAAAGGGGGATTGAAGGGGCTGCACCTGCTTAATATTCCCGGCGCTTCCGCCCCTGGCCGCGTTTCCAAGGGGACCGGCTGAGGGGCCGCAGGGACGGTCGGGGGACACAGCTGGGACAGCTGGGAAAGGGTGGGAAGGGGCACGGGGGTCCCACACGCTGCCTGGGGCTGGGGGTCCCTCCAGTGCATCCCCACCCCCGAGAGGGTGAGGGACAGCAGGGGGGACCCTGGGGACAGGGAGATGGAGCCCGGGCGGTGACACCCACCCTGCACCCACCACCCACCCCCAGCACGGGACAGGATGCGGGGACACGAGGGCCCAAGGTCTTTGTGGTCCAGTTGTTGGTGCTCATCAAGCCCAGGGGAGCTGCCAGCACCCCCCGTCACTCCTGACACCCCCTGGGGCCACCTGGGCCACCCCCTGCCCAAGCAGGGCCACCCGGAGCACGGCGCCCAGGGCAGCACCTGGTTGGGCCTGCGACGTCTCCACCAGTCCCTGGGGCGTCCCGGAGCTCCAGCTCCTCTCCGGTGGCGTTGGTGGCTCTGGCCCATGTCACCTCACAGCCAAGAGCATCGTCCCCCTCCCAGTCCTGCCACCAACGGGACACCCGCCCGGGCCACATCAACCAGGGTCCCCTTGGGGTATTGACACCCCGAAAGCTGCAGCCGTCACCCCCCAGGGTGCTGAGCACCGCAGGGCTGGGGGACCCCAGGATCCACGGGGGACATGCAGGGGACAAAGCTTTAACACATCAAATTCTGACACTAGGCTTAGATTTAGGCGCAGCCCCAGGCAGGTGTCGGAGCCGCCCGCGGCTGGCACCCAAACCTCGGGTTTGTCTTCGTCAGAGGCAGCAGCAGAGGGTTGGACGAGGGGTGGCCGGACAGACAGACAGACAGACGGCGACAGCTCTTGAGGCTCGCAGGGAAACTCCGGCGGCAGAACCGGCTGCTGCTGCCGGGAGCGCGTTTTCCTGGGGGAGTTACTCAAAATACTTAAAGTTAATTAAAAGACCGAAATGCAGCCATGTCGGCGACTCCTTTGGGGCGTTTCTAGAGGAAATCAGTGTGAGCTCCGTCCGTCTGTCCGTGCCGTGGAGCTGGGAGGGATCTCAGCCCACAGCCCTTCTCTGCGCGGTGCAGCGCGGCTCTCGGAGCTCACTCGTGGCTCTGGCCCTGCCTTGGGGTCCCCAAACCCCACTTTGCTTTGCTTTGCTGCCCCAGCCCTGCCCTGCCCCATGGGGAGCCCTCAGCTCTGCCCCATGGGGAGCCCTCAGCTCTGCCCCACGGGGAGCCCTCAGCTCTGCCCCATGGGGAGCCCTCAACTCTGCCCCATGGGGAACCCTCAGCTCTGCCCCATGGGGAACCCTCAGCCCTGCCCCATGGGGAACCCTCAGCTCTGCCCCACGGGGAGCCCTCAGCTCTGCCCCATGGGGAGCCCTCAGCTCTGCCCCATGGGGAGCCCTCAACTCTGCCCCATGGGGAGCCCTCAGCTCTGCCCCACGGGGAGCCCTCAACTCTGCCCCATGGGGAGCCCTCAGCTCTGCCCCATGGGGAGCCCTCAGCTCTGCCCCACACCCCAGCAGCCCCACAGCGGCCCCTGCCCCAGCCTACAATGATGTCCCCACGGACGAGGACCCACACAGGGACCATGGTGGGGACGGCGTGTGTTTGTCCCACCACCGGGGCTGCCTGACGTCCTCCCTCCTTGTCCGAGAACCAGAGATGCCCAAACCACTAATTTTCCAGTTTTTTCAATTAACAAAGTGCAATGAAATCCCAACTTCAGGAAATGCGGAATGGCGGATGGGGCTGAGGTGGCTATTTGTGCCCAGGCCTGGGACATGCCAGCTCTTCCCTCTCTCACAGCCTCCCTGGCAGTGAGTCTGAGCCCAGGGTCAAGCTCGGCTCAGGCAGGCGGGGTTTAAGCGGGACGGCTTTGCCCTCGATTGGCGCTGGCACCGTGCAGGGCACAGCTTGGAGGTGACGAGCCCCGATGTGACACTGAGAGCCGGAGGGAGCTGCTGCCCGCTTGAGCCGTGAGACTTGAAAATCACCCTCAGCCCAGCCTAAATCCCCCACAAAAACACCCCAAACACCTCCGGGGGGACAAATTCACCCACCGAACCGCTCCTGACACAGAGCTGAGGTGAAAGTCGCCGTAATTCGAAGTCGGCAGAGCAGGATGCTGAGGAGGAGGATGGCGGCACCGTCGGGTGGACGTGGATGCGCAACCTCCGCCCGCTCCACGGTGCGGAGCCCTCCGGACCCTCCCCGGCCTCTGGCCAGGGGATAAACAAGCCGATAAGTCCAAAACCAGGGCGCTGGTGCGTTTGGGCCCATCATTCAGTGTCATGGAGGCAGAGCTGGGCCCAGGGATGAGGCAGAGCCCCCGGATCCTGCGTTGGAGCCACGTTCCTCCGTGGCTGCAGAGGGAAAGGTGGGAGAGGTTTAACGCTCACACACCACAGCTCTGAGCTGCAAAAGGTGACAAAGCACCTGCGTAAAACGGGCCCCAAGTGGAGCTGCACCCGAGGAGCGAGCACGGCGCCCGCGGAGCCGGCACAGACCCGCCAGCCGCGTCCAGCACCTCGTGTGCTTGTGAACGTTCGCAGGGCCTGCACGGAGTGACAAACAGAACTGTCACGGGCTGGGGGGGCAGCCGCAAGCAACAGCACCTTCCCCCCCTCCTTCCTCACTCCAGACACCGGGGAAGTCCTCGCGGTTTAGCGAAGGGGGCACTACGTGCGCTTCAGAAACGCGTTGTAGCGCCCAGTAAGGGTGACAGACACTGGAACAGGCTGCCCGGGGGGGTGTGGAGTCTCCTTCTCTGGAGACATTCAAGACCCACCTGGACATGTTCCTGTGCAACCTCACCTGGGCGTTCCTGCTCCAGCAGGGGGATTGGACTGGATGATCTTCTGAGGTCCCTTCCAATCCCAATCATACTGTGATACTGTGAAAGCTGCTGTTGCACGGTCAGGGAGCAGGAGTGGAGACACCACTGCACCCAAGGGAAAGTGAAGGAAAAAAGCTGGGGGGGCAGAAGAGCCGAAGGCGGCGGCACAGGGAGTGAACGCACCTTGTCCCTCTGACAGTGTTCAGTGCTCAGTGACCCCCGAGACGCGGGCTCTGGTCCGTCTGGAAGAGGGAAACCAAACGCACAGCGTCTGAGCACCAGACCCACAGGTCACATTCAGCTCTGCACTGAGCAGCCCCTGCGGGGACAGCCCATCGATCCACAGAACCGGAACAGCATGGAATGGTTTGCGGTGGAGGGACCTTCCCAGCCCCCCAGTGCCCCCCCTGCCATGACAGGGACATCGTCACCAGCTCAGGGTGCTCAGAGCCCCGTCCAGCCTGGCCTGGGGTGTCTCAGGGATGGTTCATCCACCCCTCTCTGGGTACCTGGGCCAGGCTCTCACCACCCTCAGGCAACAATTCCTTCCTCATGTCCAGCCTGAATCTCCCTCCTTTAGTTTAAACCATCACCCCTTGTCCTGTCACAACAGGCCCTGCTCAAAACTCTGTCCCCATCTTTCTCATAGGCCCCTTTTAAGCACAGAAAGGCCGCACTCAGGTCTCCCCGGAGCTTCTCCTCTCCAGCTGAACCCCCCAGCTCTCTCCCCTGTCCCCAGCAGAGCTGTTCCAGCCTCGGGTCATTCCTGGGGCTCCTCTGGCCCCTCTCCAGCAGCTCCATGTGTGTCCTGTCTGGGGACCCAGAGCTGTTCCAGCCTCACATCATTTTACGGACACTGCGTTGTTTTTAATCACACTTCAACTTGGAAGAACAGAAAATAGATTTTGGGGGAAAAACACCCCAAACCATCACCCGCGGGTCTCCCACCACAGGTCCCACACGCCGCCGTGACCCCGCAGCGGATTCCGTGACAGGGACGGCGGCAGCAGGGGCGGCGCTGCATGGAGCCCTCGGCCCCGCAAACGTGGCTGGTTGGAGTTTTGCCACGAGGGATTGAAATAACAACCTCCAAGCCCACAGGTGGCCCCGGCGGCCAGAAACAAGCTTAAACCTGCAGGTTTTTAGGAAGCACACGGTGGAGCTGGTACGGCCAGGCGGGACACGTCCGCCACGGGAGGTTGGGGTATTTTTGTACGTCCTGGGTCCTGCCAACAAGGCACCGGAGACCTGCTGTTCCAGAGTTAACACTGTGATAGCGACCATATTCTTTGCATTCCTTAGGGAAAAGGTCTTAAGCTGAGAGAAGGAAAATGACTCTTCCACCCCTGCGCTTTTCCTTCCGCAGCCTCAGGCAATTAGGGGCCGGGTCACCACCTGGCTGGGGCGGTTGGGAAGAAATGCCATTAGAAGGGATTTTTCCTCTGAAAAACCATCACTTGGTGAAGTAGGAGGAGCATTTCGAATATAATTCAGATTAAATTCCCGGTTTCAGTTTAATCAAAAGGTAAAACTACCCTGGCAGCCTCTGGAGTCCCGCAGGAGAGGACAAAAGAGCTGGACAGGCACCGGAATTCAAGCATTACTGGTGGAGTGGGGACAAGGGGACAGAGGGACAGAGGAACAGGGGGACCCACCAGGTCAGTGCGCCCAGGCCCCTCCAGTACAGAGATCCACCACTTCTGGCTCTTCTTTCAGGTGTGCGATTGAGCCCGAGCGGCGGTGCGAACAAGCGCAGCCACACAGCGGGACTCGCACTGACAATCCTGTTAGGCCCTGAACGCTCTTTTACTTTGTTCATTAAGCGTTTTTAAATTTGAAATATCATTTTCCAAAGCGGCAGATGACCGAGCCTTCACTTACCCGCGTTACTTTGGTGTCTCCCACCTCGCTGGCTAACGAGCTCGGGCTTTGCCATTATTGAGACGCAGCCCCAAAAATAGACCCGTATCACATTGAACAGGAGGGAAAGGAGACTCCACACAAAGCGGCACGAGCTTTGTACAAAAACCACGTGTGTTTTTCTTTATTTCACAAAATCGGGTGGCTGCGTCGCAGGAATAAAACCGGCCCTATACATAGGATCAGATGAAAAAGTCAGCACGCGTATTATTTATACAGAAACACAACAGTGTCAAGAATTCAGGTACTCTGTAGGATCACCACTACTACAGTAAAAAATAGTCTCCATCTGGATCCTTTATATTTGAAGCTGATCACGCTAAAAACAACCTGAGGTTATTCTAAACTGGACTACGGTCTGAAGCAGAAATCCCATGCTCACCCCAAAGACCCTGGGGGGAAGGTGCCGCTGGGGGAAGTTCCCGGGCGGGCAGGTCGGGAGCATCTTCCGAGAGGCACCGGCGTGGAAAATCATCGTGGTGTGCACGGGGGGAAGGGGCCGCAGCCCCGACGCGGCTCCTCCGCGACCCAACGCCCTCAGCACCGGGCAATCCAACCCGCGGCACCGATGAGTCCATCACCTGAGTGCTCTTCAAAGCAAAACGTTGGTTTATGGTAGAAGTGGTTCTGAGAGATTCGGGTTATTTGGGAGATCAAGCCTTACACCACCACCTTGCCCCCGGTTGCCAAAAGCCCTTTAAAGTGTTCTGCAACCCCTAAGGATGAGCAAACAAGCAGTTTAGCGCTGGTGGCCGCACTCCAAGCTGTCCCCGTCCCTGTCCCTGTCCCTGCCCACCTGGGCTGCCCACAGGAGGTAGTTCTGGCACTCGCACCCCAACCATCCCCCCCAACCCCATCACTAGCACTTCTTCGCTATCTACTTTTTTTGTTTTGTTTTGTTCATTTTAAAATAGTAAAAAGTATATGCTCCAAAAAGAGGGACTAAAAATCATGGTTTTATTCCTCAGTCAGCTACTGTACCAAACTACTCAGAGAGAAGGTTCGACTACCACCTTCGAAGGCAAAAGAAAGGTAAAAACTGGAGCAAGAAAACTCCTACCGTTGAGTGGTTTATTCCAATTGATTCGCTCCTGGCTTCATTCGCATGGGATCAATATTTTCTTCAATAAGTTAGCGAGGCAGCGCGGGCGCCGGGTGCTGTCCCTAACGATTGGGGGTGTAAGGAACGCGGCCGGCATTCCCGCTGCACCAACGCCCTTGTTTTCCTTCTCCGCTCAAAACACTGGCTTGGCATCCCATCTTGACGCTTTGCTCTACCCAGAGACCCCGAAATGTTCCATTATATGTGGAGCGGGCATGTGCGACACCCTACAGCTCCACCTTAAAAACTTGGGTTTTACGCTTTTCAGGAGAAACCAAAGCGCAAAACACCAAGAGGAAGGAAACCAGAGCTGAGCGTGGTTGGGAAGAGACGCAGAGCAAAGCGTCAAGGGTTTGCCACCAGCAGCGCAGAGGCACAAGGGATGTGACACCCGCCCCGGGGAACGCCGGGGGGGCGCTGTGTGTGTGTTTTCCACCGGAGGGGAAGATAAACCAGGAGGTCAGTGAGGAATTGGTTTTTGGTCACCACTGCGCTGCTGGAGAAGCTCCTTCTCCCTCGACGGCTCAGGGGGCGGCGGAGGCCGGGGGCGCTGCGGCCGGAGGGGGGGTCACCCCTTCTGCTGCCGGGGGCGGCTGCGCCGGGGCGGGATCTGCAAACAGAGAAACACAGTGAGCAGGACACCGGGAGGGGCCCAACGTCGATACGCGATGGGCGACATGGCCGTTCCACGGGAAAGCAGCAAGAACCGGCCTCGGAAACGTCTTCTCCATCTTTTACAAGCTCCGCGTGCCGCTCCAGCGCACGTCTTGTTGTGCTTTTCATTTCTCCCAAAGAGGAAAAGAAAAATCCTATTTTTACAGAAAATACAGCAATGATGCAGCTCAGTAACCGGCAAAGTTCACGGCGAGCAGCTTTCTGAGGTGGAATCAGCATCTCTCATCTCCCAGCTCGGCGCTCGAGCCTTTAGATTGCGGCTCCTTTCTATTTAAACTAGACGGAACAATACGCTTTATATAAACAGAGCTTGCACTTAAGCTCTGAACGGCGTATGTAGGTTAAAGTAGAGGAATCCACAGATGCAGCAGTAGGAGGGAAGAAGTGAAGGATACAAAAGGGCAGCTTTCATGCGCAGAGAGGAGATGCTAATGGAACATGACTGACTTGTTTAGCAGGGGAGAGAAAAGAAGAGAGAAATTAAGCTCAGGGAGGAGAGCGAGCAGGAATCCAACCTGACATGAGATATTCCCAGCAGCGGAGGCTCAGCAAAAGGCAAGGAAAGCGAAGGAAAGCGGGAGAACTGGAGGGATATGGAGCAAAATTCTGAATTATAATAGCACCGGGATGGGGATTTGACTCTTGTGCTGGTGAACGCTGGTGAGTTTGTGCTCCTCACCGCTCCCTGCAGCTCAAGCCAAACCAGGATGGTTCTTCCCAGTTCATTTTTGGGAGAAGCACCACAAGCCATCACAGCGGCGCTTCCGCCAAATCATGTTTTTGGGTATCGAGCGCTGCGCTGAGCAGCTGCAAATAATGACATAATGCAGACATTAGCGAGGACCTGGTGGCAGCGCACCCTGCGCCAGCCGGGCCGCCTGTCCTTGTGCTTTCTGGAGCTTCTTTTGGTTTCTGAGCACATTCTCACCATCACCCAAGCAACACCCACCAAGTGGCTGCTGACTTCACTGCTGCTTATTTGGCCGGCAGAAATCCACTTCATTTCGGAGGTGCAGGTGTTTGTACTATGTAAGGAACATACCTCCTAACCCTTTTGCTTCTTCCTCATTAGAACTTCCTCTTTAATCTCACATTTTCTATAAGGTACTGTTGAATTACATTCTGACCTCCACTATTGGAGGATTTAGCTATAGTTAATTCCTGAACCTCCACTGTGCATTCTTCCAGCCTAAAGAGAGGTTTTTGATGATGACCACAGAGCCTTAGTGTCTTCATAAATAAAATAAGGGATGTTATAAATAAAATAAAGGACAGTGGAGTACGTTTGGATGCCCAGAGGGGAGAGAAGCACTTAAAGCTTCAAGCACACCTCCAGCTGCCAGTGTGCGCACATCCCATCGTTCCTGCAGCAGATTGAGAGGTCTCAACGACAACGGCTTTGCCAGCGATGGGGTGAGCGCCAGAAACGCCACACCAGGTATATTTGATGGGTTTTGAGCCGCAGATCCACTTACACATGCCGTTGGGAGCTGCCAGAGGAACGCGAGGTCCGATGAGGTTTCCTGCCATGGGGGACATGCCGGGCGGGGGGGCGCCTGCCGGATGGATGTTGGTCGGGACGTTCGGCATCATCCGGCCCGGCATGGGCTGTCCCGGCATCATGGAGCCCGGCCCCGGCATCTGGCCTGGAGGGAGACACGATGGGGAGACATGGAAGTGATTGGAAAAGAGAAACATTGGGAAAAACAGCGGTTCTGCGAGCAGCGAGCAAAGTCTTGTGCACCAGAGCCAACTCCGGCCATGCTCCCAGCACCAAACAGCTTCTCACCCCCTCCAAGGCAACACGTTCCCATCAGGAAGAACCATACGATTCAGAAAACTCACAATACAGAGATTCCCACGGTATAAAGCCTTTTTATCCCCTCCAGGTCAACACATTCCTCATTAAGAAGAATCGTGAGATTCAGAAAACCCGGGATACAGAGACTCCCACCATAAAAAGGTTTTTCATCCCCTCCAAGTCAACACGTTCCCGTCGGGAAGAACTTAGGTCTCAAAAACAAGAGGCAAGTGGCAGGTGAGACTCCGAGTCAAACCCCACGTTTTTCAGTGAATCTCGGCTAAAATGGCATTGGGCACAATCTAAACGAAGGCACGGGAAACAAATTGCACTAGAATGATAACGTACCAAAGTCGTAGCACTTGATGAAAAAGAGCGACCACAAAGCCTGCTGGATTAATTTAACAGGAGAACTCGAATCGTACAGTTATAAATGCAGAGAAATCATACACTGAAAGATTCAGAGATTCCCACCATAAAAAGGCCCATTCTGGTGCGAGGAGGGTTCTGATACATCTTCCAGCTCTCTAAGAGACCATTACGTTCCAGCCATTAGACTCGCCCAGCTTTGGACACCTACAACTCTCTGACTGATGCTTTAAAACCTCATTTGGGGCGATTATTTTGCATAATCCAATTACACTTACTTTCACACACTTACATAAACGTACAGTGCTTTAGTGAGAAAAGCAGCTATTGTAAAGGGTTCCTTCAGAAAAGCTCATTCCACCCCAAACCCCCGGCAACTACGTGAAATAAAGTGCGGTGACAGAACCCTCGAACAACACAAAAAGGCTCTGAACACACAAGAAAAGCACCACAGCCACACCAGTGGCTAAAATTAAGAAAGTGGGAGCTCGGGAGCAAGTCAATACTTTGGCGTAAAAACTATTAACTCGTGCTTAAGTTGAGCTTTGGAACAAGAGCTTTGAGTAATATTGTACTGATCGTAGGATCCTCCAGGAGATGCTCATCGTGAGTATCTCGGTAGCTTCTCCAGCCCTTGGTTGCTGGTCTCTGCCTGCATTGCCATGGTGCTTTGAACCGATAAAGGGAAGACAGGCTGTTCTTGCAGAAAGGCAGACGACAGCGTAAAGGAGTATTTGCTTCTGAAACTGGAGCCTCCGAGGGTCCCGGCACAGAACACAGCACAGACCATGGCAGAGGTGCTGAACCACCTTACGTGCACAGGGATTCTGACGCATTAAATCATGCAAACATAACGCTGGAGCTCTTGGTCCCGCACGGCGGAGCTCCCGGCGCCAGCGTGGGGCGCACGAGCAGCACCAAGCAAGCTGTGGGCAGGAAGCTCTACAGAAACCATTGGATTTCTCAAAGTTTTACCAAGGAAAGGAATTCTGTATGTGTATCCCCGGACACGCTCCATCACCCATCAGCAACCGAGGCATTTCCATCACCATGAATTAAAGAGCAGCAGCGGTGGCCAACGAGAAAAGCTGCGGACATCTGAGCTTCTCATCCTCTCCTTCAGCCCCGTTATTAACAAATATCTACAGGACATTTCCTAAAATTACATGACATGCCTTTGGGAGTGACTCAAAGTGACCAAGTCCCACACATAACATGACGTGCAGTGTCTGGTTTCCCATTTGTAGGCAAGTTGAGCTCAGTTTCTCAGTATGGCCCACATATTCCCCTCCTCTGCAACAAGGTGTTATCTCCACCACGGCGTAACCCAGGTGGGAAGGGACCTCAGAGGGTCTCTGGTTCAACCTCCTCTCGAAGCAGGACCAGGCTGCTCAAGGCTTTGCCAAGACCTGCCTCATCTCTAAGGGTCTCAACCGCACCAGCTCCGGCGCATGGAGACACAGGGGCAGCGGGTCACGCTCCAGATGTTGGATTTCACCTGATTTTACAGGAGATAGATGTGGGAACCTCTGCCTTTCCCCATGCTTGGTGACGACCTGTGGCACCACAGTCACAGCAGCTTGACTTGTAGTGGCTGGACGTTCTGGGTGAAATATTGAAAACAATAAACAACAAAAATCCTCTATCACCAGCAATCTCTGTCTGCACAGAAGAGGGGGCTGATCCAAGCACGTCAGTAACCAACACCCAACAAGCCTCTTCACTTCACAAAATGTCCTGACAACTTCACACAATCATTTTGGTTGGAAAAGCCCCTTAAGATCATGGAGTCCAACCATAACCCACCCCAGCACTGCCCCATGTCCTGAGAACCTCATGTCCGTCTGTCCAGCCCTCCAGGGATGGTGACTCCAGCACTGCCCTGGGCAGCCTGTTCCAATGCCCCACAGCCCTTTGGGGAAGAAATTGTTCCCCAGATCCAACCTCAACCTCCCCTGGCGCAACTTGAGGCTGTTTCCTCTGGTCCCGGCGCTTGTTCCCGGGGAGCAGAGCCCGAATCTCAAAGCAGTTACTTTCCAAGAACAATATCTATTCTCCTGCTCCATTTACCTGTGTAAGAAGTCCCCCAAGAACAGCATGTATCTTCAGCGGCTGCTTTTGCAAATATAATCTATTCCTTAGAGCCCGGAACAGAAGAACACTGCAGGTTGGTTTTGGTTCACAGGGAAAAGGGGAATTGGAGCTTCCACCTTGCTGTATGGATAGGCGCCTATTTCTGGTCCGCTTGAAGTTTTCTAGGGCACTCAGAAAAGAATATTGAATAGAGAAGTGGGCTCAGCGTAACGAGCAAGGTGTACAACTGATGTTCATTGGGTTAGTGGGACAGAGTCTGCACGGGGACGGGATGATGGCTCATTGCACATCTAAGATCAGAAGCAGTGCAGGAAAAGCCACCAGGCAGCCTTTACGTCCTCGAAATTCTCCCGCTGTGGGTTTAAAAGCCCGTTTTCACAGTTCACTGTCATACCAACACAAACAGGAGTGCATTGGTGGCTGCTCAAAGCAGACCCTGAGCGTTAAAACACTCGTGGAGTGCGACCAGCAAGGCTCGATCTGCGCTCACCTCGCTTCTTGGGGCATCCGCAAGGAATCCACAGTGGGATCAAAGCCGGTACATGAACCTCTGGGCTGAGTCAGCGCACACACGTGCTCACAACCTACTTGTGCAAAGTCCAGCTTGCCAGGGAACAGAGGAACGGAGCTGGCAAGCCAGGCTTAAACGGTGAAGAATGTGTCTGGATTAGATGAACTCACCCGAGCGAGATGAGCAAACTGGAAACAAAACGTGGCCCAAAGACCTAGAGAATGTGGTAGCAAAGAGAGCAGATATTCACAGCTACCAGGGATGTTACTCACCGGCAAAACTGAGGGTAACTGAGGAATAAGAACATAAAACTTGGTGCACGGCTTTGTTTCAAAAGACCAGGAATGGTGAGAACCGAGACATCCCCAGCCTGGGAGCTGCTGCTTGACAGGCGCCTTGACCTCTCCAACCTCGGACTATGTTTTATATCAACTATCAACCATTAAACAGAAATTAACTAAACTTTCAAATGTCGTTTCTTCATAAGTTCAAAGCACGTCATCCAATGTGGTAGCGATGCTCCCTGCTACCTGGCCCAAGGAATCTGGGCAGCATTCTTCTCTCTTTAATCTTGGAGATTTAAAAATCAATGGGACCGCAGCATTTCTGAAGACACGTGGAGGCTGGGCAGCTCCTCAGCCTTTGAGTGCAGGGTGGGTTGTCTGGTTTTTTGGCATTCTTGATGTGATATGTGCAAATTTTACCTTAGAAGTGGCTTGAGGTACTTGCAGAGGAACAACCCTATCGCACCCCAGAACCCCAAAGTGCTGAGGCTGAGCAGTAACCAAGCAACACCCAACCTGAGGTCAAGCAAGGAGAACCCGCCAGTACCACCACGGCAAAGACTGCAGCCCTGTTTCCACAGAGCACACGTTTTGTTCAGGTTTCAAGAGATATCGCTTCAAGACAGTGGCTCAAGCATAAAATGTGGAAGTGTGACCTACATAAGGGGAGAGCTTAAAAACAGCAGACGCAGGAGGAGATAAAGTCAAAAGGTTCAATAAAATGAGATTTAGCAGGCTAAAAAAAAAATCCTTTACACACTGGAGACTGTAGCGTTTTCTAATGCGTGCTGTGGAGCGTCCTGCCATTAGCAAACTGCCAACTGCGGATCCACGTTACGCTGAAATGGATGAGCACCAATTTTTAAAGGATCTCCAAGGTATTTATCTTTATTAAATAAGCCTCTACCTCTATTAAATCAGCCACTCGAGGGGCGCTGGAGTGGTAAACAGCTTTAGTATGTTCGTTTGGCTGCAGCAGCCGCCGGGGCACGATGCACGAAGCCTGGAGCCCATTCAAACCCTCCTGCGCACCCTCGCCCTGCTCACAACCCCGAGAGGAACATGTGCAGCGCGGCCAGCGCTGCGTGCAGGGCGGGAGAGGAAGAACAGGGCGCTCCGACCTTCCTCCCATCCCCGCCGGGCACGTGCAGCACTGGAATCTCCCTCTCCTATGACTTCATGAGCGGTTTTCCAGTTTGAGAATGGCAGGGAATGGCTCCGGGAAACGCCCTCACGGCGGCTCTGCCAGACGCGCTCCTTCCCACCGGACACTTTGGGGACAAATACGGATTGCTGGGTTTTCTGCAACCTCCCAGATGCATCCTTTCCGTCGGCATGGCCTCCCCATGCGTGCGCTGCAGCGGACGATCCCGCCGCCCGGGACTGTGAATAATTAACTGCAATAACTCACTGAGCGTGGCCCCTTGGGGGAGAGGCACAATTTCCTCTTCGCTTGCGTTACCGTGTTGCTGGCGTGATTCGCCCAGCGCCGGAGCACGCTGAGGGGCACCGGAGCATGCCGAGGGGCACCGGAGCACGCCAAGGGGCACCGGAGCACGCCAAGGGGCACCGGCATCCACGCCGCCTCCTGGCTGAGCGCTCACCTTGATTCTTCTATGCTAAACCACATACGATGAGAAATGCTTTGTCGAGAAGCCACTTTGTGTGTCACGCCGGCAAGGACAACCCTTCTGTAACCTTCAAACATTCCCGCAGCTTCAATAATAGATTCTTGCGAGGAGTCGGGAGCTGCTCACGCTGACTGGAGAAGCTCTGCAGTTGTTCAGTTGACATTGAGGTGCAAGTCACTAATCTCAGCCCATCCCCTGGTTGACTCTTACTTCCCATTCTCACCCCACAAGGGCTCAGGTTTTCATTCAGAAACACAGCAGAGCGCACCCACCGTGGCTTTGATTTTCCTGCATCGCCAGCCGCCGTAACACGGTGCAAACCCACAACTACCTGGTATTGCAGCGCCGCGGTAAGTGCTGCAAAGCCATTTACCACCCCTGTGAATCTGCTTTCCTTCCATTCGCCTCCTGGCAGCGAGCGCCATGAACCACGAGTAAGAACAAAGAGTTCTCAGAAAACATTTACCTGAAGGACGCGAACTCCAAATCCTCCTTTGTACCAAAAAACCTCCAGAATCGCAACCAGCGCAATAGGAAAGCAAACAGCATCCACTAGCTCGATTTAAACCCACAACTTTTAAATAATGAAATGCACAAACTTACTTGAAAATCCACCAGCTCTAAATGACTGAAAGTTTTTTTTAATATCTCAACCATTGTCAGAAAATTATGCAAAATATATTGAGCGAAAAAGGTTATTAAAGTTGCTCGTGCGGCTGTAGTGGAAAGTGTATCCGTAGCTCCTTATTCCAACTCTGCTTTGGGTCAGAAATTATCAACTAGCCGAAAATCCCCCCTGAAGGGAGGAGTTAATTAATGACGGCTATTAATACATATCTCTCTCTCTTCCTCTAAGAGCTTCAGGACGTTTCTCGTGTTACACTCCACAAGTATCACTGGTACCAGGCCCTTCTCATCATTTCCCAGATAACCAGAACCGCGCACTGAGAAATCAATAACGTGCTTCAAATGACACAACCGGCTGGTAACATGGGATGAAATGGGAATTTTATTTCCCATTATGATGACAAGGTGCAGCTTTTCACAGCGAAATTGGAAGCCCGTCTTCTTTTACTGTCTTCAAACTCTTCATTCCAGGGGAAGGGAGAGAACAAAACAAGATCAGTTGAAATGAAGTTAAAAAAGGTGGGGAAGGAACTAGTAACGGGACTTGTCTGAAATCAGTGCCTGAAAACAGCAGCGTAATTCTGGTCATCAAGGTGAAATGATCACCAGATGTGTCCATGACCCTCACACTGCAGATGTTCGCCAGGTGTGTCCATGACCCTCGCTGCAGAAGTTCGCCAGATGTGTCCAGACTGCCCCTCACCACAGATGTTGGCCAGATGTATTCAGATTGCCCCTCACTGCAGATGTTCCACAGATGTGTCCAGACAGACCCTCACCGCTGATGTTCGTCAGATGTGTCCAGACTGACCCCCACTGCAGATGTTCACCAGATGTGTCCAAACTGACCCTCACTGCTGATGTTCGGCAGATGTGTCCAGACTGACCCTCATTGCAGATGTTCACCAGATGTGTCCAGACTGAGCCTCACCGCTGATGTTCGGCAGATGTGTCCAGACTGAGCCTCACCGCTGATGTTCACCAGATGTGTCCAGACTGAGCCTCACCGCTGATGTTCGGCAGATGTGTCCAGACTGACCCTCACCGCTGATGTTCGGCAGATGTGTCCAGACTGACCCTCATTGCAGATGCTCACCAGATGCGTCCAGACTGACCCTCACTGCTGATGTTCACCAGATGTGTTCGGATTGCCCCTCATTGCAGATGTTCACGAGATGCGTCCAGACTGACCCTCACCGCTGATGTTCGTCAGATGTGTCCAGACTGACTCTCACCGCGGATGTTTGTCAGATGTGCCCAGACCACCCCTCACTGCAGATGTTCACCAGATGTGTCCAGACTGACACCTAATCCAAAGAATGTTTTTCTAGAAAGAGCTTTACCATTAACTTTCAGTTAAGAGAGCTGGCTTAACTGCTTCTGAATCCAGAAAAGCCGTAAGCAGTATCTTATATTTTTAATTCCATTTACAAACGCCCTTTCAGATCCTCTCACCACGGCGTTGCCTCCCATCTCTTCAGCTCCCATCAATCACTTTAAAGACATCCGACTTAGCGTGCTCTTCACGGTCTGCTGAACCAACAGTTACACTTTTAGCCACTATGAAGGTCAGAAACCTGTTTGAAAACATCAGCAAGAACCAAGGTAAAGTCTGGAGTTAAAACCGCGCAGCTCAAGAGGAAACTGCAAAGGTATTTCCAGCCCGGGGCTGTGCTTTGGAAGGTTTCCACCGGTGCTGCTCAGTTACCACTCACGGTTTGGGATCTTCCTCCCGGCGAAGTGAGCGGGTCGGCTCTTCCTGCAGCCAAAAACCTCGTTACACACCAATAGGTTGTGGTATTCAGTGCTGAGGTTCCTTGAAATGCGGCCACCTCGGGGCAGCGGGTTGTTACTGGAGAGCAGCCAAGGGCTCCCGTACGGAAAATACTCCTTATAAATCACATCTGAATCCTGGGCTTTGTCTACAGGACTTGGAGCAGCTAAAGGAGAGATTTCTGATTTCTGCTGCATCTTGTAGCGGGGATTACCAGGGGAAACTCATCTACACACACACTCCACATTCTGGCACGTCCAACACTCCAAGAGACTCGTGTGCGGTTTTGCAGCGGAGGAGCTTATGACAAAGATGTGTGGACAGTAAAGTGAAGTTCATCAGTTTGTTTAAAAGGTTCCTAAATTAGTAACTGAGCAGCAAAAGTTGCTGCTGTTCTACGTACACGAAGGTCTGTTGTAAAAATATTGGACTATTAAAGCCCCAAGAAATACACTCCAATTGCCCTAAAAATGTGAACGTAAGGAAAATACGTAGCAGGGATTTCCCCATGACAATACATGGATCTGTTGAGCGGAGTCAAACTCTGCGCAGAAACAGAGAATCGGGTCGGTTTGTGAGTCACGGTGGTAGAAGCAGCACCGAGGTTTGCCTGCAAGCTCTCCAAGGGCCTCCAAATTCTCCCCTTCGCTACAATATTAAAGCAGTAAAGCGTTGGGTAAGTGCAGGATTTGAGTCCCGGATGCGGTGGGGTTTGGCGGCACCAGGAGCTTCACCGCTGCGGGAAGCAGAAGCGCTGAGCGCCGTCCGTCACCCCCTAACCGGACGGGTGGTGGAAAAGTCAATCTATTGACTCATTTTAATTGAATCTGAAAAAGAGATGTACTGCCTAATTAACACAGTGCCACGCTCCCCGCAATATACACCAAGAGGGATCACCGGGGACACAGGGCCTGATTACGGTGGGGGTGAAGTAATAAGGTATTATGTGAAGCAAGGATGTGAATATATTAGAAATGAAGTTCTATTAGTCCCCTAGTGAATACGACAATGCACTTAATCTTGTTACGTTTTCAGTCTCAATAGCAGCTTGTGAGTAAGAGCTGGTCTAATGATATGCAATGATTCCCTCCTTTAATCCATTTTCAATTTGCCATTTTTCCATTTCACAGAACGTTTCTTCATCCCGCCGCAAGTGAAGCCGCCCGAGCTGTCGATACCGCGCCACGGGCGCATCGAGCTGCGGCGTCGTTTGAATCTAAACACACCAGATTTTATCACTCTCGCAACTCCATTTCTGCAAAAAACAGAGCAACCACAACCACACCAGGATTTTTGGTCCGCAAGAGCACAGTGATGCCAGGAGCGCCCTGACTCACCTCTAAACGATAACTGGCTTAAGAGATGCCCAACTCTGACCTTCCTCTCCACCCAGCATCACTGCGCGTGTTGACTGAATCACCATCTATCACTGTGGAGATTCCCGCGGTTGGATCAGATGCCTCACAATGTCACGGTCACCTGCGAATCCTGTTGGTTCACTGTGTGTTTCTGCTCCTTCCCAAACCACACGCTCACCACAGGTCTTTTCCCAACACGAAAACTCAGCCACCCGCAGCCTTTCTTGCTGCTACATCCTATTTTTGATTACAACACCCCAAACTTTTCACCTTCTTCAGCAGCAGCCTATACAAGATGATCTGAAATATTTTTGGCTAATAACTGATGAGGTTTTTGGTCCCATAGTTGACAACTGACAGACGTGTTTCTCCTATGTTGCAGTCTAATCAATCCACTACACGCCAAGAGGTGCTATGCTATTTTAAACTATCATTTCAACAACATTTAGCAAGCATAGAAAAGCTTCATTCCCACAAGCATCTTCCCAGCAAAAATACAGTATCTGGTAGTTCCAATCCCTTTTAACAGTCAAATGGTTTCAAAGTGAGACTGTAAATAACGTTAGTAACTTAATTATTTAACAGCAGGGCTGTTAGTTTTGCCATTAAGCACAAATAGTTGTTTTGAATCAATGGCAGTAATACTATTTATGCCCGGTGGACATCCCCCCTCCTAAGGCACTCGCATCACCACCTCATTCCTCCATCCTTGGGTACCACCAACATCGAATATCTGCACCCTTGGACGCACCCAGAGCTCAAGAACCCCCGAGCAGGAGGCTGGACGGGGACTTTGGGGTGACCCTTGTGACCAAGGCGGTTCTGTGATGCTCACGGGGTGTCAAACCCAACCGAAGGGCAGCAAAGCCCCGCACGGGGCACGGGGGTGTTGGAATCTTCTGCTCCTTCCCCCAAGGGTTCTTATACAGACAGGGGGGGTTCATGAGCTGAATTTGAGGGAGTGTTTGTTTTTGAAGGAGCAGAAATCACTGGGCATTATCAAAGTTGAAGGGAATACAAACGAGCTAAAAAGCATTTGAAAATTATACCTAGTGGCAGCTCCATGTTTCACTTTCTAGCTCGGCGTGACTATCTCTGAGGATGGAAACTTCGCTGGGCAATCTGCTCCAGGGTTTGATGATCCTCATAGGGAAACTGAAATTTTCCTGCATCTAGATGGAATTTCACGCGTTTTCATTTGCGCCCACCCTGTCGCTGGGTGCTAATGACAACAATCTGGCTCTTTTATTCCCTCCTTTTTGGGTATGTATATACATTGCTAGGAAATCTCCTCCTTAAACTCCACCTGCACAGCTGGCACGGCAGCAGGAGCGATAAAACGAGGCTGCGGTACGAGCAGAGCTCATCTTCCCAGCAAACCGTGTTTCTGTTTTCTAAGCAGCGCCACACAACCCAGACCACCCATGGCACCTCGTGCCGCTTCACCTGGCAGTGTCTCTCCCACGGTGACGAACGCAAAGGGATTCCGTCCCTCCGGCTCTTACCTGGCTGCGGTGGGTGAGGAGGCGGCATCTGATGGTGCATCATGGGGTACGGGGGCGGCTGCTGGTGGGGCAGCAAGCCCGGATGTGCCGCTGTCCCCAGGGGGTTCAGCCCGGGCCCTCCCGAGTGCTGGTGGGGCTGCTGGGGATTCTGGCTGTGCTGCTGCTCCATTTGCTGCCGAGCCCTTAGTTCGGCGTATTTCAGCTGCTCCATGTGGAAATTCTGGCGCTCCGTCAGCAGCTGCTGTCGCTGCTGCTCCAGCTGCAGCAAAAACAGGTACAGAAAATATTAAACAACGACACATTTAAAACACGTTTCTGCAACTCGAACACCTATCCTATCGCCACACAGCTGTCTGATTCGCAGCAGCTTTCGGTAACGGGTCCAGACTATTTTCCAGCTGGAACAGATGAACTCACCTTGTCTTGTCCTATAGAATCTCTCAGTAACACAACTAACACGCTACTCAATAATCACCGTGCAGAACATCCAGCCTTAACACACTTCTAGAAGAAACTTCACGTTTTGCTGTCAACCTTCTGCACGTCGAAACGAGCAGAACGGGAAACTAAAGGGATTTTCTAGGGGAAAAATCGAAGCAGAATGTGTAATAGCAGGGGCACAGGGATTACACACAGGATCCTACTCTGGACCTTGAAGTGTAAGACCTGGACATCATGATATCCAGACAGCAATGATTAAGAAGTGTATTATTTTAAAACAACCCTCCAGTAATTTACACCATTTAACATAGAATAGGCGCTTTGTTCAATTTTGAGCAAGCCCCAAATGAAAAGCCAAGCTACACACAATATTTCTTGCTATTGGGCATTTATCTGCCTGATCATGTCACGGTTAAGGAAGCGTATGACGTTTGACTTATTTAACAAATCATAACGCATTTCTACGTCTATTACTCTCAAGCAATTGGACGTGTGGATTTGCGTGACTGGTTTACAAATATCTAATGAGTGTTTTAAGAGAAACTCCATAATTTAGCTGCAAGGAGGTTGCCGGGGAGACTCGCACCTTGCAGCTCCCAAACCCCCCAGCCCAGCTCCAGTTTGCTGCCGACACAGCGCGGGTGAAAACAAAACCCCACAGCCATTCCCCCCCGATCCAGACAGAGCCTGATGAATAAAACATCCTGCTCGTTGGGGGCCCGCTCGCCGCGCGCAGGGACCACAATGGGATTATTCATGCTGCCGTGGCTCCTTTTTCCTTGGCCAATCTGATACGTTAGCGGGAAGAACTGGATAAAATGAAGAGACACGTACACCAATGGTGTAATTGTGCATGTGTGGCAACAGATTCGGGAGGCGACGGGCAGTTTGGGGAGAATTACTGCAAGTGACCCGTAACAAAGGCTCAGGCAAGAAGCACGGCTACACCAGACTTCTTCTATTCTTTTTGTGCTCTTCTGTATTCCTGCTTTGCTCTCTTTATGGTCACCTACTACAGTTTAAAACAAAGTCTTCACAAGCATCCGGTGTCTGAAAACACACCTTGTAGCTTGGAAAAGCAGTGAGAACTTCCCTTCCACACATTCCCCGCCCCACGATGGGAAAAGGCAGCGGAAAAAGGCAAATAAACCCAAGTTAGAACACAAGCTGCTCTTCGAACTGCTGCAGAACCCAAAGCACTTGTTTCTGCCCCAGGTTCCTGCATCTGCTGTAACCGCTTTAGGAGCAGGTTTACGGACACGACCACAGATTAGCATCAAGACAACTGGTAGTAAGGTATTTTTCTCTTGGGGAGTCAGTTAGTAATTGGCATTTGCCCCTCACCTCCCAGAACCCCGTTCTGCCCGCGGTGCTGTCGGGCAAGAGCGAGGGCACAACCTGAGCCGCTACACCAGCCCCGGCTTTGGTTTGTAACCACAAATACCACACTCCTGACAACCTCCACACTTACAACAGCACGTTTCCGCACTGCTGCAAAGCCATTCACAATTAGAAGGGACTATTACCAGCACTTAATGTGTACTCCTATCACAACCATCATCGTCCTACAATTTAATCTTCAGCAAGTAATTCCTCCCCAAACAGAAATGGGTAAAGAAACATCCATGTGCTGTTATAAATTCTGGGTCAACGAGGCTCCTGCCACCAACAGGATCCCCGGTGAGACACACAGTGGGCAGCACTGAAACTATTTCAGCTTAAACACTGAAGTCAATGTGTTTTTCCCCCAAATCTAACGCCCTCCAGTCCGCAGCACACATTGCTTGTAACGCTTACAATCACCTTTACTACGAGAAAAAGACCGTGCTGAAAATAAGGACATATGCATAGTATGCAATGGCTTTTAATGAATAAAAGCTGCAGGCAGAAGGGAGTTCTGGGAGGTGAGAGGCAAATGCCAATTACTAACAGACTCTCCAAGAGAAAAATACCTTACTACCAGTTGTCTTGATGCTAATCCAGCGTCGTGTCCATAAACCTGCTCCTAAAGCGGTTACAGCAGATGCAGGAACCTGGGGCAGAACCACTAAATATCCACAGTGCCAGGTGAAAAGACTGAATTTAACCACCAGAAAGTCACGGGGAAGCATTTGTATGCACATTTTTAAAATGGAAAATGTCACATGCCTTCAACTGGAAAAATCCCCCTGTCACTAACAGAATATATCCCCAAAGAAAGACATCTATGGAGAACCTTTTGGAAATAGTTAGGTCCATTTCTTGAGCTGCCAGTCAGTGTGAGCGGCAAAGCGCACGCTGCAGCGGCTGAGGCTGCGGAGCAATGCTCCCGACGCTGTGCTGCCACACAGGCACACGGCTTGTCAACCTCCATCAACGCGGCCAGCGCCAAAGCGACCGTGCGAACTCCATTCGACTCGCATGGAAGGGCGAACACGAAAAACCCTACAACTATGATTTGCTATCTTAAACACACCTCGATTAACTGCCTATTGGCAAAAGTGAGACGGCTACGCAACAGAAAAATAAAACAATGACCAGCCTCTGATAAAAT
Organism: Nesoenas mayeri; assembly: GCF_963082525.1. Lineage (NCBI taxonomy): Eukaryota > Metazoa > Chordata > Aves > Columbiformes > Columbidae > Nesoenas > Nesoenas mayeri. The sequence continues at coordinate 163,544,391 of NC_137543.1, forward strand.
CTGGGTCATCTTTACGGTAGCTGGGGACAAACCGCCTCTGGGAAAGCCTGTAGCACTATATGGGAATTAATCCTTTGTAAGGGATGTGTAATCCAGACACCGACGGGCAGCGAGAGCATCTCTGCCATCTTATACCCTCATCTTAGGGATACAAAAGGCTCTAGAAAGGTGTTGCTAACAGTGTCACAATAGAAATCCAACCCACGTGGAGGACTTTCCCAAGAGCTACGGAGAACGTAGAGCACAAAAACCCTGAACTACGTGTTCAAACCCAAATCTCCAGGAAGGAGCAGCAGACAGAACTGCTTTCCCTTCCCTTAAGAAATTAAGGTTTCCATCCACTTCACTCTCTTCACATGGAAAAGCCACTTGTACCTCAGATACATGGAAAAGCCACTTGTACCTCTCACATAAAGGCTCAGGATCAATTCCACATTCCTGCTTAGATGCCAATAGCCAGGATTAGGAAGCAAATTCAGGATACTGCCAGTTTGCTGCTTATGCTAAGGGAAGATGTGGGTAAAGGAAAGAGCTCAAACACTACTACGGGGAGTAACTATGAATTCTAGTTGAGGCAAAAAGACCCGCAGAAAGGCGAGGATCACCTGAAGTTGTCAGTTTTGCAGCTGTTGGCACACACACATCTCTGATTTCATGCAGAATTTCAGCTCGGTGCCCCTACTTACCGCCTCTTTCTCTCTGTCCATAATGGTTTCCAGCTCCTCGAAATGGCGAAGTTTGATCTCCAGCTTCTTCATCTGCGTTTCCACCAAAAGGGCAACCAGGGACTTGATCTTCCTTTCCTCCACCGCTGCCAGGTGCTGAGGATGAAACACAGGGCTCTGCTTTACGCACAACTCACAAAATAAAGTGCTTGAAGGGAATAAATAAGCCAACTAGCCATTAAAATATTTTTCTCCTCAAGTAAACGAGGAGCTACATGGTAATATCTTGTTGAATGTATTCTCATTACGTGCCGCTTTCCCTGCGCAGCAGTTCCACCTCTGGCTGGTGAGAGCTGAGAGAGGTTTCTGCACAGATATCAGCAGGAACTGTTACCAAACACCCCACCACCATCTCCAGTCTCCTTTACAACCAGGTTGCATAGTATTCCTATTGTAGAAGAAAGCTGAAGGCAAAGTGGCATTTAAATTGCAAAAGCAAACTCCAGAAAGAGGCAAATAGGCTTTTAAAAAGGCTTCAGCTTTACCCCATTTACATATACACACTTATAGATAAATGGTACAAGATACAAATATGTGTGTATATTTGTGATGTATGAGACAGCCTATGAACGCGTTTTCCATTTTCCAAGTGTGAAAGGCATGTTAATGACGCCTTCTAGCAGCTTTTGTGAAAAGCCTGCTGTTCCAAATGAAAATACACCCAACGCCCACGACGTGCAGGCCCGGGAGTCCCCGTGTTCACAGCCACAGGATGTTCCCTGACCGGGGTCCAACACGTCCTCAGCGGCACATCCACGGGCGGTGGGATGGAGCGCTGGCTGCTGGGGGCAAGGGGAGCACAAAGAGGCAAAAAGGCAAAGCTGGATCTCATCTTTAGCAAACTGTGCCCCAAACCTCGGCTGAGAACCGGCAGGAATACGGAGCTGGAGGAAAGCAGCATTGTAAAGCTCCCTGGTAATCCCAGTTCTAAAGAGAACTTCTCAGAAAGGTATGAGAGTGTTGCCATCGCTCATTTGTTGTGTCATTTGACAGCATTCAGCCCTGGAAATCGGTCAGCAATAAAACAGGTCTTCAGTAAATCTACATAACGTATGTTCAAGACTTTACGTTTAGTTTTAAATCAGCTTCAGAGAGCTGGAAGGATCCCCCAAACTCATCTAACAGCACAGGACAGTGAAATTCAAGAGGCTGTTCAATTAAATCCTGACCAAACAGCGGTGTGCGCATGTGAATTAAAGGAACCGAGAGCTGACAGAACTGGAAAATTTAACCTCAATTAGCACAGCTTAGTAAAACGGAGTCGTTTGTACGAGAAGTCAGAGGGACAGAAGCACCTTTGTTGATTCACGTTGCCTGGCTTGATGTGTGCAAAGGTAATAATGAAACCAGATGAAGATAAAACCAGCAAGGCACACGATTCGGTAAGAAGACAGGTCTCAAAATGCACACTAGAGAGGAAGTGATCATGCAGGTTTCTTCCTAAAAAGACCACCCTTAGCCTGGCACTACCCAGCGCTCCCACATGGATCAAGAGCTAATCATTACCACCTCTCTGCTGGCTGAAGAATAGTGAGATGAAACTAATAGCGATTTAAATTGCATGATAAACATGCTGCTGCATGCACTATAAATGACAGAGAAGTGAAAAAGAAGATGGTACATGATGCTATCCGGGGCCCAGAATGCTGGCTGAGTTCACTGAAACTGCAACAGGCACAGGAAATATTATTACTTCTTCTTTCCCTCCTCCTATTTTGTGAGAGGAGATGAAATGCTTCACCCAGTTTCTGTTTTGGAAGGTCAAGAGGGAATAAAACCTGTCTTTGATGAATGAAACACAAGTAAAGGTGGCAGATAACACAGAAATACCGAAATTAAGGCACAGAACGGGAAACCCCCGTCCTGCCACGCGTACGCTCAAGCACCAGATGATCGAGGTCCTGCAGCGAGCTTCTCCAGCAGCAGCAAAGAGAAACCAATTAAAGCCATAATTAGACCTGCCTGTAGACAGAAGACGGGACGCGGCCGCCTGCAGAAAGAAGAAATATGACTTTAGCAACAGGGTGCCTTCTATTCCTGAATCCTACGTTTCTGAATACCTACAACACGTGAAAACAGGGGCTGATAAGCAACGGGTTTTCATTCAGCAGGCAAAGGGAAGTGCTCGATGGTACGATGCTCAGAGGCTGGAGCATATAAGACTGGGAATAAAGCTTATCAGCAACATTTACACCCATGGGAAAACTCACGGACAGTCCTTTTTGGCAGGTAAGCGATGGATCCAAGCGAGAAAAGCCAAGAGCAACCTGGCGAGGGGATGGGTCCTATCGGGTGCTGTTCACGCACCGAAGGGGAAAAAACAGATCTCTAAATCAGTGCAGGCTGAGAAGAAAATGAGGAAAACGGGACTTGAATGCTAATATCGTTTGAACAGAAGCCATAATCTGTAAAAACTCGCCTTTTACCCCCGTTTCTCCTCACAAGTCAACTGATACAAAGTCTTCTGATATAAACCAGCTCTGGAACAGCTCTTCTTGTGGCCAGGTCTTGAGTTTATCACAAAGAACCAAACTCTCAACCAATACACAGCTCACTCAAAGCCTTAATATTCCTGCATTTTTAAGTGCAAGTGGAAAGAGAAATCCCTGCTGAACCTGGACATCCTCATTATATTACAGGAAATAATATATCATAACGCTGAAATTCTTCTAGAATATTATTACCCTAATGAAAAGGGCCATTAGCCAAGTCCCTTCTCCCTCTGGCTCTCGTTATTGCCAAAGGAGGGAAAGCAGGAGATCAGTGGGGAAAAAAAGCCTAATGTTCGAGTTACAAGAGTCCAAGATCAAGACTGCAAGAGCTGGTACAACAAATGCAGCACCTCGTTATGGCCTGGAAAGCCATCAGGAAATAACCACCATCCACGCCTTGCTTTTGGTAGCTACAAAGCAGGTGAGGTGGAACCTGGCGCTGCATCCAAAAGTGATTAACAAACCCAAACTAGAGCTTGAATGTAAAGAAAAGGCAAAGAAAAAATGGATTTTGAAACAAGATATTCTGAAAGAAGCGAAGGCGGTCTGGTTCCTGCAAAAAGAAAGCGAAGGACAACGTGCAATTAGTAATTATAGGGTAAAGAAAAGCTATTAGATAGGATACAAACCTCACCGCTCATTAAGAGACTACAGACAAACAAGGAGAAGTTTAATGACACACAGTAGCTCCTAACACAAAAATGGGTGTCTGTAAATATTGTAATGCTGGAATGGAACATCACGCTGGTTTACAGAGTAAAACTGTTGAACATCACACTGTTTTACAGGCGGTTCGTGCCAAGTCCACAGAACAGCACCAGGAAAAAGGCAATGCGAGGGTTTTGTCACCCAGCCCTACGGACCTGCCGAGCACAGAAAGGCCTTTCCAAAAGTGACACACACATTTTGGGGCCGTTTCATAGGGATTTTCATCAACTTCACCATCATAAGAGTAGCTGCCTAAATTAAATTTGTGCACTATTTCACTCTGGAGTTCAAGCAGAAGAAACTGGAGATGGCACTTCTGCTCCTTCCAGGTATTAGAGACCAGAACGCGGAATGGCACAGATCTGGAACAAAGGAGCATTTGAAGAAGAGTTCTAATGTGAACTGGAAATCGAGCCAGGGGATGTTTGGCTCAAACAAACCTTTGCTTTGGTGGCAGCGGAGGCGAGCGCAGCAGCTGCAGCTGTCGCTACGTTTCCTTCCGAGATCTCGTGCTCCACTTTCTTCTTCCCAGCCTCGCTTTCTTTGTCTTTGCTCGCATCAACGTTCTCCTTGTTCTCTTCCGCCTCCTTTTCTTCTGAAAGAGATTTCCCACCAAGGCCGTTACGTCCCTTGTCCCCTCGTTAACAGCATCGCATCGGGACAGGAACGACACTGTGCCCGCTGCTATTAGTCAAACAAATTAATTCAGCCACACACCGTCATATTGCGGCATGATAGCGCTGCTACTCGACCAAACGCTGAGCGGGGAACAATTCCAGTCCAAGAGGATCTGACCCAACAAACGGGGCAACTTTAAATGCTTTTAGTTTCAATCCTGTCAATTCACCCTGTGCCGCCAGCTTAACTCATCAGAGCAACTTTGGCTGCATTCGCACATCAACTCCATTATTGTATCTACTCCTGTACGTAAATCTGAACGTGTCGTCTTCTACCTGACGCTAAAATATTAAATGTAAGTTCCAGGATAAACAATACATTCATGTGGTACAAGGGAAATGTGTTAAAAATAAGAATAATGTAGGAAAAACCCCAGTACTCTTTAGCCTGTCAAAATAAAGGGTCTGCATCACTTTGTGGGGAAGCTGAATTAACCGATAAGGGTAGAAGTGAGCGGTCCCATTTCTTCGCATCTAAAATGACCAAATGGTGCAGAATACAGGCACTATGTGTGGGTCACAGCCTATTGCTATGGCAATTTCTTCCCCAGTCACTAAGCAGAGCGAAAGAAAGCTCTAAAACCAGCTCAGGGAAAGAATTTAGTGCCTGAGCTTTGCAGCGAAATTAAACTGGAATATTTACTACTGAACCATGAAGCAGCCTGATGTGCAAGAGGAAATATTCCTGCCACAGCTGAGTTGATGGTCTATTCCAGGCTCTTCAGAAAGAGGCTGTTAAAGCCGCCACAGCTGGAGGAACAGCTGGGAGCCGCTACCTGGCTTGGGCTCCGCGGGCGCCTCGCCGTCCTGCTCCTTTTCTGCGTTCCGCTCATCGTCTCCTTCTTGTGCTTTATCGCCTTCCTCAACTTCACTCTCCGCTTTGCTTTCAACCTAATGGGATGAGAGATTGTTTGAAGAATAGAGATTCACAGTTAACTTGCTTTATAGCTTTCAAATTAAGTCGCTATCATAAAGGAAGGGATTGGATTTTAAAGGCTGAGCGCTACACTTAAGCCTACTCTGACAATTATATCAGAAACTCGAATAAACAAAGTAAGCACTATATTGGACAGAAGTCTATCAAATTCAGTAACCCAGGCCAAAATTCACCTGAAGGTACAAGAAATTCTGAGCTAAGATGACATAAGAACACGTTCTGGCCCCCGTCTCCTCCCGTGCTGCCCCCATTCATTCCTGTAGCTCGTGCAGAAGATTTAGACCCTTTCCAGTGTCTGTTGTGTTAACGATTTGTACAGAATTCACCTGTCCTCACAGCCCCAAATTCTGCAGAACGTGTGGTCACAACAGCAGCCTGTGGCAATAAATGCGATGACTGAATTACGTGTTACAGGAGGCTGTTTCTGTCCAGGAGTTGGTGGAAGAGAGTTTGCAAAATGGAAGTAAAATGAAAATATTTCTTGTTAAAACTAAGTACCTCAACTTCATGCTTAAGACTGGAAGCATCATTTTTTTCCCCTTGAAAATACTCCAAACCTGTATGTTTCTTATTTATTCTGCTCGGTGGAATAATGTGTCTGCTGAAGCTCTGCCCAAGAAAGAAATGTCACCTGTTGCTGTAGACTCCATAAGCGTCCACCGCTATTTGTTTAGCAGAGTGATGTTCTAATTCCAGGATATTACTTGAATTTGAGTTTAATTAGAGCCAGTGCTGTTCTTATAGATGATTTAAGAGATGTAGACACGGGGTTATGTAAAAACCCCAAACATCTGCATTGTTAGAATCACAGAATCATTTTGGTTGGAAAAGCCCCTCAAGATCATGGAGTCCAACCATAACCCACCCCGGCACTGCCCCATGTCCTGAGAACCTCATGTCCGTCTGTCCAGCCCTCCAGGGCTGGTGACTCCAGCACTGCCCTGGGCAGCCTGTTCAATGTCCCACAGCCCTTTGGGGAAGAAATTGTTCCCCAGATCCAACTTCAACCTCCCCTGGCGCAACTTGAGGCCGTTTCCTCTCATAGGCACTATCAACACGTTGAAGGGATTAATTTCTAAATATCTGATCTTTACAGGCAGGATGCATCGTATCTAATACAAAAAGTACACAATACACATACCTATAAATCAATAGTAATCCCAGAGTTGTGTAATGAGGAATTTTATTGATGAGCTGAGCTACGGGCACCTTGCTGCAGTCAGACAGATCTCCCCAGCCCACAGCCACCAAGTTGGAGGTGACTGTGCAGACCAAACGGATCCGTAGTTCACACTGGCGCTGCAGAGCTGCGATGCAGCCGGGGCAGGAGTTGCACTCGGGGTCTCTGTTCAGCTCCACACCACTCAGCCTTCCCTGGAAAGCTCTGATCTCTCTGATCTTCAGTATTCAACTTTGGGAAGGCAATTTGTCACAAGACAAACTTTTCTAGGGCAAGGTTTCAAAGCCATTCTGCTTTACAGCCCTGCCAGCCACAAACCACAACACCAATGTCCTGCCGCTTGGGTCTCTATCATTAATTGATACTGCCCATTTTACACTTCCTCACTGTCCAAACCTTCGTTTCTAAGGACTAGAAAACCACACAGCCATGTCTCATTCCTCTTTTGCCCAGTGAGAGACACATCTCTAATATAACTTGAGACTAAATCACTCGTAAGATAACGAAGCTGTGGAGGCTGACCACCATTCCCTTTGAACACGTCATTACCTCTCTTAGCAGGCATTTTAAAACATAGTAATTCAGGTTTGAAAGCAGCACAACTACTTTTTCAGAACCAGCGTGCCGAGCCGAGCTTACCTTCTCGGGCTGCTGCCCATCTGTCTCTGTTTCCATCTTTTCTTCTTCAGCTCCATCTGAGAAAACAAGTAAGTAAAGCATTTAGAATCGCCTTGGCATCCATTTGTCATACCCAACATTTATTGCAAAGTTAATTAAAATGTTCTGTTTTCCACCAACAGACACGCAACACAAACTCCTGGAAGACTAAAAGCTTATTCCACTAATTCGAGTTTTTTAAAAAATTGAGTTTACTTGCAAATTTAAGTTTAACTGGTTTTCTTTTCAGCCCAACAAGCATGACAAAACATCACATTATCTCTGCGCTGCTGAACGCCTCACTCTACCTGTGCAGAGCGAAACCACCCAGTCTCTCAATTTCAGCTACATAAGGGACAGTTGAATGCACAGTTGTGCAGTTTGCAAGTCCTACAGCAATTCCCACTGGTGAGTCGCAGGATTATAAAACATTGTTCCCGATACAGCCAATTTGATCCTGGAGATGGTTGTCGGTAACATGATTAACCCCAATGACGGTGCTGTCAGGCTCGGCATTCCCCTCAGCACCAGACCCCGCGCCGCTCTGGGCAGAAGGGCCGTCCAGAGCATCGGCACGCGTGGCAGCTCCACTGCACAGTCCAATTCTGTGCTGCAGGTGCTGCAACGACCAGGATTCTCCAAAGCAGACTTCAAAATAATTATTCAACACAACAAGTAACACTAAGAAGCAGCAAATTTGCTAAAGCACTGACGCCGTTTTTGAATATTAAGGATCTCTTGTTATTTCTGGCCCCAAAGCCCACCTGAGTTGAGGCTGTGAGCAGTTTAATGTGAAACCCCAAGACCTCACTTCTCACCCTTCAGACCTGCTGCTCTGCAAAAACGTGACCAGCTGGTTCTCCAGTCCTACATGGCCCTTTGCGCTGTCCCTCCAAACACAGCTCTCCCCCAAGCTCCCTGAAATTGCAGCCAAGCCCTCAGAAACACATTCAAAACAAATCTCTTGAATCTGATCTGAACAATGAAGCTTAAATGAAAGAACCCGGCCCAGAAGGTGCAGCTGTGTGGTGGATGTTCCTGGACACTGGTCTCGCTCAGACCTTGATCCTTCATTCTCTTGCTGCTTCCTCAGCTGTGGTGACACCAACACCTGTGGGTTTGGCCTAAGAGCGGATCGATGAAAAGATCCGAGTTAAACCCCAACACTCTCTGCAGCTTCTCACTGAAATGAACTGTGGTGCAGCTCCTCAGGGTCCAACCGCAGCTGCCTCATTAGGTGCTAAACCAGATGTGAATCGCGTCTGAGCACATCAGCTGGTTGGTGGTTGGATATAAAGCAAGGAAAGAACATAAATGACCAGCTGAAAGCTCTGCGTTTCCTCTAAATCCAAAATACAGCCATCCAAACGAGCAGAAACAGAGCTGAGGGTGAAGGAACACACCTCGGACAATGGCACAGGACAGACACCCAGCTTTTGAAAAGCCACCATTTCCGAGATGGTCTGTACAGCCAGAGCAGGAGCTGCACCTCCAGTGCGGATGCTGAAGAAGCCCACAGCCCTGGGTGGGTGCTCAGTGCTCCCCAGGGCTCCAGGTATTGCTGACGGACGCTGTGAGATGTGCGGGGCTCGCCAAACCAGCCCTTAGGTTCTCCGGGCAGTCACAATTCCCTGGGCTGCTCCAGGAGTTAAACCACACTAACTTGAGTTAAACTCCTCAGTGTTAAACCGCGACCTGAACCTTCAGAGGAACCACACGAGACAGCCTCTGCCATGACTCCCATCCTGGAGCCCTAAGTACTGACTGATGGAGAAAGAGACTGTCCAGGGGTGTGCGGAGGAGACCTCTGCGGGAGCACAGGCTGCTCACCCACAGCACCGCAGCCTCTGGTTCTCAACTGGTCATCCAAACCCTCCATCTGGTGACCTAAGCAGCCTTCCTCTCCACAGAGCTCAAAACTGAAGAGCACAAGTCAACTGGGAAACAGCTGTGAGGAGGTACAAGAGAGCTGGGGGGTTCAGCTGGAGAAGAGAAGCTCTGGGGAGACCTTAGTGTGGCCTTTCTGTGCTTAAAAGGGGACAAGAAGAAAGATGGGGACAGAGTTTTGAGCAGGGCCTGTTGTGACAGGACAAGGGATGATGGTTTAAACTAAAGGAGGGAGATTCAGGCCGGACATGAGGAAGGAATTGTTGCCCTGAGGGTGGTGAGAGTCTGGCCCAGGTACCCAGAGAGGGGGTGGATGAACCATCCCTGAGACATCCCAGGCCAGGCTGGACGGGGCTCTGAGCACCCTGAGCTGGTGACGATGTCCCTGTCATGGCAGGGGTGGGATCTCAGTGATCTTTAAGGTCCCTTGCAATCCAAATCTTTCTATAAACCTATCATATGAGCTATTTGGACACTTGGCAGGTTGTCTCAGCTGCTGCCTCTTACTCCTTCGTATCTCTTATTTACTGTTATTTTGGCATTCAAATAGTTGTTACAGAGATATGGGCAGAGTTGTGCCCTCGCGTTAGGGATTGCCTTCCGACGAGCGGTTGTCTTCCCATCTCACTTCGGCGTCTCCAACAGAAGATGGGACAGCAGCCCAACCGCTGTACAAGAGACAAAGTGAGGCAGGAAAACAGAGAAAACAATTAAACCGCCTGTGTTAGCGTGTCAGACGCGCACACCTCAGGAGAAACACGGGTTTTAACAGCACTTAGTATCTTCTTGTGCTGAGCACACATCTCGTGGTGCTAAGCCTTGGTTCATTAAGTTATTCCCTTACAAAACGCTTATCTTAAATGTTCCTATGAATGACAGCGGGCCTCTGACACGCGCGGATGCCAGCAAGCACGCTGATGGAGAGCACCACTAAGGTGTTTGAATAACATACCGCTTCTTCCCTGTATTTTGCATATAGATTGTTCAAAAGTCCAAGAAATCCCCATTTATTTGCAGCACGTTTGCAAGAAAGGACAAGAGGAAGCGTCTGCACCGCCTCGTGCTGCGTGTCCAGCACGTCAGACCTGCGAGAACAGACACTCTCGTACAATTTAATGTACAGGGCGCTGAAGAAGGAGCTTATTTGGATCACGGGCTCCAACACCCCCTGCCACAGCAATAGAAAACTCCTGGAGAAAAGCCCTGATCCACCTCTAAGCCTCTGAAGACATTAGCTGGCCTTACGTTTTCTGTAATCCTCATTTTACTGCTAATTCCTGTGTGCTACGCTGCAGCAAACCAGATGGACACTGTTCTGCTTTGATAACAACGGTTCTCTACGAAGCTTTTACAAAGGTCCCTTCCACACAGCAGAAAAAATTACTAGAAGGTCTGATTGAAAGATGATTGTTTTCCTCTCGGCTTATTTTAAGATGATAAACCTACTTATCTGAAGTATTTGCCACCGTAATTCAATTTATGGAGACTGAGGACATATCTCCGCAGAAGTTTTAACTCGGAGTTCGGATTTAGTGACCTAATAATGTCACGGGGGAAGTCTAGATTAGATTTAGTCAGACGGCTATTTCAAGCCTAGAAGCAGAGCTCCCAATTGGGCTTAGGAGTGTCATCCCTCCTACTCAATGAAAAAGCTTTACCAAGAGAGCTTTATTCCAGCCCATCCCATCCCACAGAAACCTGCAGCTCCACATTTATGCTCCGAGGGAGAAGAAAAGTTCCTTAGAAGGTTCTTGTCACACAATTGCACGTGATCAGCTCAGGAATACGAAAGTGCACAGGTGGCAACGCTCCTTGCTAGATTCTGAAATCCCATCGGAAAAGCCATAGGGGAATAATTGTGGAAGCTGCTCCTACAAACACCATAAAGTCCTAAAAGACGCAAACTTTCCTGCTTTACTCAAAAGAATCAGTTTATTCTTGTGTCTTTCAGGTAAGACTGAACTGCCTTTCGCCTCTAAACGTCATTTCAAATGTGGTGGGGTTTGTTTGCCGATGAAAATGCATTTTGAGGTTTCCCATCTTAAGTGTTTGGAAAAGCAGCATCCGACGATGCGTGAGTTGCTGCGGCAGCCGAGGAACCGGGATGAGTTTGGGTGGATTTACAACATGCTACAGGTCAAGCATTAGCACAGATTCTCAGTGTTCGCTACTAATTCTCTGCAAGTATTGGGGCAAGACTCTTCCTTATTTTGATTTCACAGGAAGGTTTGGTGGAAGGAACCAGGTTGCTCCAACCCCATCCAACCCAGACTTGACCAGGGACGGGGCATTCACAGCTTCTCTGGGCACATTTGTTGACCAATCTATAGGCAATGGTGAGAGCTGATAAGTAACACTTGCCCCAGGAAGATGTTCCAAGGCAAAGAGAAACACAAAATCATTTCCCTTTAGAACACTCGATGGATGCTTTCCAAAATGAAGCATTCTTTTGTATTCCATGGGAACACATCCAGCTACAGAGACTCAGAAGGTACGTACGTACAACAGTAAGACTACTGCAGACACAGGAGTGGTGACACTGGAAGCTGTGCTGCCATCAGAGACCTGGACAGGCTGGAGAGCTGGGAGGGGAAATTTAATGAAATAGAACAAGGGCAAGTGTAGAGTCTTGAATGTGGGCAGGAACAACCCCAGGTTCCAGTGTAAGTTGGGGAATGAGCTGTTGGAGAGCAGTGTAGGGGAAAGGGAGCTGGGGGTCCTGGGGACAGCAGGGTGACCATGAGCCAGCACTGGGCCCTTGTGGCCAGGAAGCCAATGGGACCTGGGGTGGGTTAGAAGGGGGTGGTCAGTAGGTCAGAGAGGTTCTCCTGCCCCTCTGCTCTGCCCTGGGGAGACCACACCTGGAATCTTGTGTCCAGCTGTGGCCCCTCAGTTCCAGCAGGACAGGGAACTGCTGCAGAGAGTCCAGCGCAGCCACCAAGATGCTGCAGGGAGTGGAGCATCTCCCGTGTGAGGAAAGGCTGAGGGAGCTGGGGCTCTGGAGCTGGACAAGAGGACACTGAGGGGGAACTCATTCCTGGAGATCAATATGGAAAGGGGCAGTGTCAGGAGGATGGAGCCAGGCTCTGCTGGTGACAACCAGGGACAGGACAAGGGGCAATGGGTGCAAACTGGAACACAGGAGGTTCCACTTGAATATGAGAAGCAACTTGTTGGGGTGAGGGTGTCAGAGCCTGGCCCAGGCTGCCCAGGGGGTTGTGGAGTCTCCTTCTGTGCAGACATTCCAACCCGCCTGGACACCTTCCTGTGTAACCTCATCTGGGTGTTCCTGCTCCATGGGGGGATTGCACTGGATGGGCTTTCCAGGGCCCTTCAACCCCTGACATTCTGGGATCCTGTGATCCCGATTCAGCTGGGGTTTTCTGGTCCTGGCTGTAATCATCGATGCCGTTTTTAAATCGGGATGACAGCTTCAGGCAGGTTGCAGTCAATGGCTTTTGAAAACTGTTTTCTCCTATTAGCTCCCCAGCCCTTCCTTGCAGTGACAGCCGTTCTATCATTCTGCTCCTGTGTCCGCCGGGGGGACCAGGCTGAAATTCCGCATTTATATGGAAAAATTAAGCTGCCAATTATTAGTTAGGGGTTAAATAAGTTCAGCTGGGTTCAAGTAGGTTTTTGCTTCTAAACCACAGGCTGCGACAGTACCTCAGAACAAGAGTCCTGTAAAAATTAATCTCTAATTCAAATATGAAGGGATCAGAAAACAAACCAAACCATTTCTGACCCCCTGCGGGAGAATGACAGAAGCGACTCCCGCCTTTCAGTCCGATACCAACACAACCCTATGAGGCTAATGACAATACGTAACAGACAACACAAGCAGGAATTGATTGGTTGCAGATACATGTTCCTGTTACAGAAGGGGAAGACTTAGATGAGAAACCCCCGTAATCCCTTTTACACGGCAGCAAGGACGCTCCGTAACCCCTACAGCGGGTTTGGTGTTACACCAAATTAACCACATTTCTTAAATCAGCAAGAGGCAGATGATTGAGACACCCCAAGGAAACATCGTCTCTCCGTGCCCTCTTCAAACCCAAAGCACCAAGTATTTTCGGTCTCTACGGACGCTGGTTCTGTTTTGCGTACTATCTCCAAGAACAAGGAGCGCTGCTCTGTAATACGTGAAGAACTTGTAAGTGATTTCTGATGCAGCCCAGGGACTTCACCGAGAAGTTAAACTGACTTTAGGTCAACAAGTAAAACTATAAAAGACTTGCATGGTAAGAACTGACGGCATCGCCAGCAGACGCGGATACGGAACCTCCGCTGGCATCCCAATAACAATAAGCAAAGCCCCACATATCAACACAGAATCACTAACAAGAGTTTCAGCTCAGCAAACACTTTAAAGATGCCCCCAAGACATCCCCGTCTCCTTTCTTCTCACTACGGCAACACACACAACCTCTCAAAAGTCAGGCTTGAATATTAATATTTAATAGAGAGGAAAAAATACTATAGCTATGGAAAAATCCTGGCTCCGAATATGATAATTCCGCTGTTATCTAAAGCGCAGTTTACATTTGGCACAGCAAGTCGGCCTCTGGAGCTCCACGTCATTGGTGGGTACATCACGATGGGCTCCCATGGAGCTCGGGGGGTTTGGAGGAACCCACGGCACCGGAGGCTGCGCCGCCTGCGTTATTTCAGAGCTAAAGCACAACCCGGAGACCACAAGAGGAACCTTCCTGCCAAAAATGAAGTAAAATAACTTTTCCCGTGTGTGTCTACTTGTGCACAGTTCTTCTGTCGTGTGTATTTGAGAACGGCACAAAATCGTTCACTAAATGTTCAATTTAATCGTCTGTTTAAGCATTCCCTCAGTCACAGATGAGCTACGGCTTGAAGGACCCACACATTGTGTCAGCAGAAATACTTCCAGTGAATAACCCCTTAGAATAAGCCCTAAAATGAACAAGGAACCGCCTCACGCCTGATTCAGTTCATGTGTTTGCAGGCAGTGTAGTTAATCACCTTTGGAAAGCCATTAACAAAGCGCACAGACTCAGTGAAGACTTAATTGAAGCCACTACGTACTGAGTATTTCCCTCCCCTGGAGCTTAATCGCCCGCCTAAAGAGCCGGATCCCTTGTTTGCTCTCCTTAATTCATTTTTACTGAAGCAGATGCAGAACATCATCCCTCGTGCTCCGTGACCTGTGTCGGGGAGGATCTTGGACAGCAGGGGACAGGCCCTGGCTTAGCGCAGCGGCTCAGCCGCCTTAGGCTGCTCCTAACTCCTCCAAAGCCGGTATCAATTCCAAAGGAACCATCAGCGCCTTTTAGAAAAACTAACAATGAAGACTTAGAATATCACTGGATATTAACACCAGCTCCTGCAATTTATTTTCCCCGTCATATTCCACATTGCCCATAATTCACCAATATTAAGTGTTTTTGAATTATTTGGGAGCAATGATAGAATTTTATTTCTAAAATGTAACAACTGATAAACTTTAATGATAGCACAGAACCCTCAGTTCCAGCAGGACAGGGAACTGCTGCAGAGAGTCCAGCGCAGCCACCAAGATGCTGCAGGGAGTGGAGCATCTCCCGTGTGAGGAAAGGCTGAGGGAGCTGGGGCTCTGGAGCTGGACAAGAGGACACTGAGGGGGGACTCATTGCTGGGGATCAATATGGAAAGGGGAGTGTCAGGAGGATGGAGCCAGGCTCTGCTGGTGACAACCAGGGACAGGACAAGGGGCAATGGGTGCAAACTGGAACACAGGAGGTTCCACTTGAATATGAGAAGAAACTTGTTTGGGGTGAGGGTGGCAGAGCCTGGCCCAGGCTGCCCAGGGGGTTGTGGAGTCTCCTTCTGTGCAGACATTCCAACCCGCCTGGACACCTTCCTGTGTAACCTCATCTGGGTGTTCCTGCTCCATGGGGGGATTGCACTGGATGAGCTTTCCAGGGCCCTTCCAGCCCTGACACTCTGGGATTTTCAGTTCTCAATAGTGCCGTTTTAATATCCAGCACCCCGGCCCGGCCACATGAACCCGCAGCCCCGTTTGGGCAGCTGTGTTTTGGCATCCCGCACGCCGCTCTGCAGCGCTGCCCCCAGCGCACAGCCCGCCTGGGGGAAAAGGCACCAGATTGCGAGTGACCCAGTTCAGTCTCGCTGAGCAGCTCCCCCAGGGAGAACCATCTGCTCTTGTCCTCATTTGTGCCATTAGTCACAGCCTGATACCAATCGCATTAACTATACCGGGACGGTATTGCTTCTGGAACTCGCCACGTAGCTCATTGAGAAATAATTGTGTTATGGTCATCTGCTCTGCAACCACCCGGGTTAGACGACAAACACTTTGAAATCTCTATTTGCAACCTGTGTGCAAATTCTCCTGGAGAAAGGGCTCATGGACAGACCAGCAGTATCAGCGGGGGCAGCAACGGTGACCTGGGACCGGATCATCTCCAGAGGTCTGTTCCAACCACACCACCCTGTGGTGCCGCAACATCCACGGTCGTGCTGCGGGATTAGGAATTACAACTCCAAACAGCACACGTCAGAGCTCCTTCACGCTGCACAGCGAAGTCTGTACTTGGAGAACATGGAAAATGGAAACTAAGCCCCAGTAAGAAAAAAATTAACTTAAACTGAGCTTATTTTATAATAACTATCAAATTAAACTTAATCCCAGAGGGAATAACATGTGGATTTGTTTTATAGATCTGAAAATAGTCCCCAAACCTTGCTCTTTCAACAGAGCTCTGATGCTCCCTGTCAGTTTTTGCGAGAGCGTTGCAGAGCAGGGAGCAGCAGATATTCCAGATGCCGACGTTCCCTTTCCAGCATCCAGTCCTCACCTCCCCTTGTATCAAGCCTGGCCCACTGAGTCTGGAACTACAAAAATGCAGCAAAAGGACCGAGTGCTCTGTTAACTTCTTTTCTATTTCAAAAAATATCATAATGAGTTAAACGGTACTTTCAAATTCGATTTAAAAGTGCAGTTTCACACTGGACATTGAGTACCATGAAGAGCAGATCCCTTATGATCCCATCACACAATCTGGCACCTTGTTTGTGACTCTCCACAGGGTGACAGCAGGTCAATGATGGGATGCACAAGCGCAGCCCAGATCAAACCTTCCAGTCAATGTACATCACATTCTGTTCAGATTTACCCAAAGCTACACGTGCTTTGGGATATCTAGTCACTAAATTCACTAAAATGATTCCTGATAAGCTGAACAACAACAATGCTGGAGAGAAAAACAAAGATCTACAGACAAGTCAGTAGATCTGAACCAAACTCAAGAGAGGGAAGTCTTTGGGAAAGGCAGCAGGTCCATAGTGAACTGTGTGTATCGTTTTACTGTGTTACAAGAGCCAAAATAGCGTTAAACAGAAGAGGTATAGACAAAGTGGTTCCCCCTTGTAAGCAGCCACCACGAGATGTGCTTTTACTCTCCACAGCAATGAGTAAACAATTTGCACCTGTCAGCATTCCAGATAATGGACTTTGTACCCAAGTATCTGCTGAATTCTACAGAAAATGGACAGTGAGCTCTAAACCAAGAGCTCGTTAGAACAGCAGGGTAGCACCAACCAGAGCCAGGAATGTGTGGTACTGTGAACCAGCCTGTCATTTCATTAGAAGTTCCTCTTCTGCTACCACCACGGTCAGAAACGTACTCAGAGTACAAGACTTACATTGCAACTGGTTTCCAACAGGTGTAATATAACATTATCAATTCAGCCGCAGCACAAAGAGCCAATAAAACTCGATTTGCTTCACCAAACTATAATGCTAGAAAGGCAGCATCCTCTAACCGCTCTAATACCCCCATAATCGGCATGAAACATCCCGCTCTGGTAATTTTGACCACTCAGCACATCTTAGGCAATGGTATTGCCATGATGTCAAGAGTTGGAAAAACTTCTAAATCTAAAGCTGGTCCTAAGTTTGTTAATTCAGTGTCAAGAGTTAATAATCCCACAGCGAGCAGAAGTGGAATGACCCGTCACGCTCTCCCTGCCCGTGATTCCCACCTCGTATTGAACTTATGGTTCATTATGAAACAGAAGAAAGCGCGCAGGGCACCCCATCTGCAGGAATTGGTGCATTCTGAGGGGCAGCCTACCGATCTTCTCCGGCTCGTCTGGACCCGTCCCGGCAATGCAGCTGCTCTCCAGGCCGTACGTTGGATCCACCTTCCCAGAGGCTCTTGCCGCTTCTTGGACCTTCTTCACGTGAGCTTCCACCAGCTCCAGCGGGACCTCCTCTCTGACCCGGGAAAATTCCTCTGTTGAAAACCACACAGAAAATGTCCTGTTGTGAGGGGTTTGAGGCAAATTAAAAGTGATAGAAACACAGAATGGTTTGGGTTGGAAAGAGCATCTCGTTCCAACCCCCTGGCATGCACCAGGACATCTTCCACCAGACCAGGCTGCTTCAAGCACCATCCAACCTGAGCTGAATGTCTCTGGGGATGGGGCATCCACAGCTCCTCTGGGCAACCTGGGTCTCACCACCCCTATGGGGAAGAATTTCTTCCTCATACACGATCTAAATCTTCCCTTTTTCAGTTCAAAGGCATCAGTTCTGTCACTACCGGCCTTGTGATTTGCTCAGATCAACGCGCAGCTAAATCTTGTGACAAAACAATGCTCAAATGTTCATGTTCCTTCTTTTCACATTGGGTAGTTAATTTCATCTCTCAAATGTGGTAGAGAAGAGCATCTTCCAAATGACATCAAATTGCCCTTTTACACAGAAAAATAAGGAAAAGCAGTGAAAGGAACATCAGGTTCCGTAGAGGACACGTGTAACTGGCAGATAATTTCACAGAGGAAAACTGGAAGCTTCGGCTGTGCGTTTGCCCACAGCTAAACTAGCGACCCTGGTTACAGTGACACCAACCACCAGGTAGCGCTTGCAAACATCATCAATAGTAAATGAGCACAAAAGGGCCACTGAGCCACCCTCAGATACTCAGCGGCCTTTCAGAGTGAGAATGGCAGTTGCACTAACAACAGAACACAAAACTGCACATCATGTAGATTTGCTTTTACAACTTATTACCCACCCTGAAGAAACTCTAGAAATGGCCGGTTTTAAGAGCAACCTAAAAGCAAATGAAGCTGTAAAGACAAAGCAAAGTTGCTGGGCGAGCCCGTACCCAAGGCAGCCTTCGCGGCGGCGGACGCCACGCGGGGATCCACCACCGAGGCCAGAAACGCCACGGTGCTCATCACCGGGTTGCCCGACTGGCTGAAGGGCACGGGCTGGTACGCCAGCGGGCCCAGCGACGCGTCCGAGTTCTCCAAGTACGGGTCTTCAATGGGGAGCCGCAGGAAATGCAGGATGCACTCGTCCTGCGTGCGGCTCCCCACGTGCTCCGACACCTTGTTCCAGTCGTCTTTGTACATCTCCAGAGCCTGCAAAGCATGAAAATCGTCTTATAGACACTGATCACTCTGGGGAAAAACAAAACAACACACCACACTTTATGCAAAAAGATTTGATACCAGTTACTTTGGTGATGGAGCAATAAATTGGGATCAGACAACTACTTAAAGTCTTATTTTCTTTTCTAGTAGCAAAATTACTCTGCATAAGAAATATGAACATCTCACTGGGATTTAAGCTGCAGGGATCACCACACGAGTTCTATGCTGTTCCTATATCAAAAAGAATTGCCAGAAGATTGGAGATTTACTAACAGTATTTGCATAGTTAGCGCTTCCCTGTTCTGCTTCCGCATGAAAAGCTTTACAGAGAAATCAGTTTGCTGATCCTACCAAGTCTCACCAATTCTTGTAATTCCTAAAACTGCTGCCCCAAGGGCACTCCTGGGTCCTCTCATTTATGTCCTGACACAATAAGCTCTTTGGGGCAGGAACGGGATTTATTTCACACATATCTACTAACTATGATGGTGAAGTCCAGTTTTTAGATCCATTATGAAAGAGCATCAAGCCAATATACCAGAGGAAAATCCATTCTGTATTGTGAAGCCAGAGAGAGCAGCTCTCTAGCAACTGTTAACCAGTCTGATTTTTGTTATGCAGTCAGGTTAACAAACCATTATTATGCAGATAAGCCACCTGATAAAGTAAGAACTTCCAGATTAAAGCAAAGATTTTGTGATCCAGATTTTCAGTTGCTCTTAAAGTTAGTTAAGAAAGTCTAATATACTTGGGAAGGCACAGAAATCATCCCCCTCCTCACCTAACTACTCGTGACAACCAAGTTTCCCCAAGTAAGCAACACGTCAGTTTAAGCGTGAACGTTAAGAGCAAGTGAAGTTAATGGCTGTTCAGCCCTTGAAATCTTTCCCCCCAGAAATCTCAAACCCTGAGGGCAAAACGCAGGAGCGACTGAACTTCCCACGTGCACAACCTGCCGCAGCGTAACAGCACAACCAGGAGCTGGGCTGTATGTCGGACATCGCGCCGAGGATACACCCAACGCGGCCCAGCAGTCAACCTAAGTGCACAAACTGAACGTGCCGGATGCTTCGGCGGTTACTAGGGACAAGTAGAAGACAAACTGAACCACGAGCCTCATGTGTTCAGAGTTCCCTGATGCGGGAAGGGATATTTCCACAAAACAAGTTGCTATATATATGATGCTTGTACGTTCAGAAGACACTCACCTGCGGGACTACACATAAACCAACCTTCTTCATCAACAATAAATATATCTTTTTTAAATCCAAGAGTTTCTAAACATACTGTTCTCCTCACAGCATCTCTAGAGGAAAAGTGGTTTAGTGTTTCTGCAGCTAAAACATAAGCTAGGAGAATTCTTCAAAGAGGAATCGATCTACCTCAACAAGGCCCTGGGGCACGTCAGGGATGTTGAAGGTGAGCCGGGGAAAATGGAACGGACCATGGACGGGCTACACTGGACAGCCTGGTCCATACTGCACGAACCAACAGTCCTCAATGGCTTATGAGCCCTTCTCCTGTCCGACCTCAGAATCATTTTGGTTGGAACATCATCACGATCACCGAGTCCACCCAGCCTTGCCCAAGTGTTTGAAGAAATGAGAAAATGCCGAGTTCACAGGGAAATATTTATCCAACGTTCAACCTTCATGTCACTTTCCCCAATTCCACCTCAGCGGTGTAAATTCCATGTTGCTGTCCATCCATTTTTAACCCCACCGGCATATTAGATCAGCTTTGCTTTTTGTGGCCACGCAGGGGGTTTTTCCTCATTCTCCTCCATTGCTCGTTATCTCTCTGCAGACAAACAGGCTCTCGCAATAGTTGTTCTCACTAAAAATGGCTGCGAACGCGCCTCACTATGCGCGAGCAGCGCCGTGCGGGATGCGGAGCTGCGGCCTGGAGGCTGATTCCGATGGGCTGAAGTTCAACAAGGGCAAGTGGTGAGTCCTGCGCTTTGGCCACAACAATCCCCTGCAGCTCCAGGATGGGCACAGAGTGGCAGAAAGGGACCTGGGGGACTAATGGACAGGAAGCTCAACATGAGCCAACACTGTGCCCAGGTGGCCAAGAAGGCCAGTGGTGTCCTGTCCTGTATCCAAACCAGCGTGGTCAGCAGGACCAGGGCAGTGATCCTTCCCCTGTGCTCTGCATTGGGGAGGCCACACCTGGAGTGTTGTGTTCAGTTCTGGGCGCTCAGCTCAGGAAAGAGATTGAAGTGCTGGAGGGTCCAGAGAAGAGCAACAAGACTGGGGAAGGGACTTGAGCACAAGCCCCATGGGGAGAGGCTGAGGGAGCTGGGCTTGTTCAGTCTGGAGAAGAGGAGGCTCAGAGCTGAGCTCAGCACTCTCCAGAACCACCTGAAGGGCAGTTCTAGCCAGGTGGGGATTGGGCTCTTCTCCCAGGCATCAGCAATAGGACAAGGGGCCATGGGCTTCAACTCTGCCAGGGGAAATTGAGGCTGGAGATTAGGAAGCAATTCTGTGCAGAGAGTGGTCAGGCATTGGAATGGCTGCCCAGGGAGGTGCTGGACTCACCGTTCTGGAGGTTTTTAAACTGAGATTGGCCATGGCACTTAGTGCCGTGATCTGGTCAATGGGCTGGAGTTGGACCAAGGCTTGGACTGGATGAGCTCTGAGGTCTTTTCCAACCAACTCCATTCTGGGATTCTGTGCTTTGACTCTGGCTGGAAAACACTATTTCCTCCCCCCAATTTATTCAGTCAACAGGCAGAAGGACAATAATTATTTTAGATAAGATTTATCCTCTGGAATTTCACTGCATATATATTTGCCCAAAGCTACCCTGAGGATTTAATTGGACTGAGCTGGCTTGTTTGAGCTGAATTACTTATGCTTGAACTGAGATACACTTTACTGATTTATTCATAGGTTAAATCCACAAAGAATGAAGAACAAAAACATTATTAATTTAAACCCGCATTAAATAAAATCCCAATCTCAAGACTTAAGGGTTTTGTTTTGTTTCTTTAAAACAAAGGAGATGTCATCTGGATTATTTCATTAGGCTACTACTTGCTATGTATGACCATAAGCTACAGACATTAAAAGAATTAATTTCAAATATTAATATTAGTAAGCAAAGAGTGTCAGTGTATCAGGATATTCGCCTTGTTTCTCCATACAAGAATGGCGAGCGCTGCCGAGAGCCACTGGCTGTGCTTTTCCTTAGGATATTCACTTTTCAATGCGTTTACTGACACATGTCAAGACACAAAACCCCAGAACAATCAGGCAGCTGCAGTCTGGACGAAGCTCTTTGCAATTAACCACATCCACACACAAAACTCCCCCAAAACAGAGTTCTTACACCAGAATCCTGAATTGCAAGAACCCTGAACTACATAAGTAAAAAAAAAGAAAATCGACCATCTCTACATCAAGAAAATGTTCCTGGAAACAACAGCTCGGTGGATGATCATTTCCTTATAGGAAGTGGCAGCACATCAATTATTTCAGGCCACCGAGACTGTTCTTTGCCCGAGAGCCGTGACAAACGGCGCTGCCTGATGTCGCTGACGCGGAGCAGAACACGATTCTGCCGGGTGATGCTTTCCAGCCCAGGCTCCAGGAGACCCGGCAGCGAGCACGTGGCTCCAGAGCATCAGCGAAGATCTGGGGCCAGAGCCGGGTTGTGCCGTGCCAACAGCTCCCTGACCTCATTTCCACAGCACCGATGTGACCTGAGTCACCTCGCGTGTGTTTCTCATAGAGTTCCAGAAAAAGCTTAAGGCATACACCAAGTGCAGCGGGGTGGCAAAAGGAATGAGATGTAGAGGATTAAATAACCAAACAAAAACCTTCCCTTAGTGGGAGGAGATGGGAAACAGACTCATATGCTTCTTAACTAGTTAAACTTCAAAACTCAGTGGTTTCCCTTGGTGTGCTATGGCATAGCTGAGAACCTGGAAAGACACAGTTTCAAAATATTCACCTTCGTGGAGGTAAATCATTGCTTATTTTACCCTGTTAGTAACTTCTGTTCAACAAAAAGACCTTTCTGCGCTGCAAGATCTGTTCTTGGGTTGATGGAACGTTCTTAAATACATCATTTCTGTCT
Organism: Nesoenas mayeri; assembly: GCF_963082525.1. NCBI lineage: Eukaryota > Metazoa > Chordata > Aves > Columbiformes > Columbidae > Nesoenas > Nesoenas mayeri. Next base: position 163,567,157 of record NC_137543.1, read on the forward strand.
TGCAGGAGATAGAACCGAACCCTAAATAACATGAAGTCCCTCTATGACACAGATGCTACCGTCATCTCTATTTAGTAGTAACATTCTTGTAGTCATGATGGTCAAATAAAGAGACACGGTTTTGAGAGAGAGCTGTAACCTTTTACCAATTTAAAAGCCACGACCACACGGATGCTCGGCCGCTCCCCTTCTCCAGCTCTCTCAGCCACATCCCAAGAGATTGTTTCCCACTGCAAACCTGCTTCGCTATTCCCGTTTCTCTAAAAGCATTGCAGTTGTCATCTAACGCCACTTCAAAACAACCGAACCACCGATATGTAGGTTTTTAAAGCGTGTAACAACCTGTGTGTTTTGGTTTCCCGGCCTTTGGTTTCACCCTCATGAACTTACTTCTAAGAGCAGCAACGTCTCTTGTTCCGTCCATTCTCGTCCAGCACTTGCACCTTTACTCTGCAAAACACAGGGCAAAAAAAAGTGAAATACAGGTCTTTTTGCGCAGAACCTCTTAGAAGAAAACATTAAGAAGGAAGGGAGAAGAATCTGTGATTTAATCCATTCAACATGCGCCTTTCACAGCGTTCCTAGCACAGGTACCAGTCCCTGGTTCTCTCGCACAGTGGTTCCGTTCACTCACACAGACGAGCAGGTTCCTGCAGTCCCTGGGGCTGTAGATCCCCCCTTCCAACATGGCCAGAGAACCTGCAACTCCTCTTTTACTCCAAGCGATTTGCTCCCCAGCTCTGCTGGCTCCTGGCTCCCAGCTACCTTTGCTTGCACATACAGCAAAGAGAAAAGAGGACTTCCCTAATAAAACCCCTGAGGAGTGCTGACAGCGTTCAGTCACCTTGCCTTTGGCCAGTGAAATCAAGTCAAGAACGGAGCAGTTTACACCAATCGTTCTATAATTCGCACCAAAGGACAACAGCAGCCCACACACAATGGAATAACCGAGCCCACAGCTGCCGTGCAGCCACGGAATAATTACAGTAAGATAATTGCAAATTGCGCAATCACTTGCTCCAAGAGTTGCTGCTCCCAAATCTCTACCTTGTGCTTAAATCACAAGGTGACCTGAAAGTTACAAAACTTGGTGAAAATTGCCCATTTCCACCATTACAGACACCCAAATCCATTATATGTCACACACAGACCAAAGCAGCTGTGTCACCTGCTTATGAAACATCATCTAGAATGGATGTCTCCGAGCAAGACCACAGCCAAAGGAAAAGGGCATTTAGGATGAGCAAACCTCTCCCATCTCAAGGCTGATTTCAAACAGCCCATCAGCCCACAGAGAACATGCATCAGCGTGAGTCACCCGGCAGCTGATGGAGGCGGCCGCTATCGACAGCCAAAACAGCAACTGCCACACGCATAAAACAAACAGGGACGTCAACCTCTGCCAACAAACCTCCTAAATCCATTGCTAGAGACGCCTGTGAACAGAACCAGAGTCTGGAACCAGGAAAAGATGTATTAATTTGGTGAATATTTATACCTCCTTAATCGAAGTGAAAAAGTCACTCCATGAAACATGAAATGGAACCAGGCTTTATAAAGAAACCCTCTTGTGGTTTGGTTTTGTTGTTTTTCAAATGGTATCAGGCAGCAGGAGGAATTAGAGGCAACAGGTCGTGGAGTTACTGACACCACTGCAATGGCACCTCAAAACTTCAACTGTACCATAGAACAGATTGCAAAGACAGGGCTGAAACAGTCCCGTGATGGTTTTGTGACACCTTCTGTAATCGAGCCGGTTTCTAGTTGTCTCAGTCTGGCAAACCCTGCTCAGACTTGGAGTGCAGGTAAAGACTCTGCTGGAAGACCTCAGATTCTGTATTGAATTACTGGACAGTCTGTTGGTTGGGAACCACTCAGATGAAATACGCAATAACGTGCCATGAGTTCAGTGCCTGGGGACTGACAGTACTGAGGAGCTCGGGATGGGTACAGCTCTCTGTTCTCTCACACAACCCTAAGTGTGGTATCTTAACATCCTACATCGAGATGGAAGAAATCTAAACCGAAAATATACGTGTAACATGTTACCCAACGTCATCTAGTGCAGGACACTTGAGGAAGAAGCCTTAATACAAGGTGCAGGGTAAAACAATCCCAACATACTTGCCTTTGCTAAAGTCTTTTTCGAGTAAATGTCTGTGCGAAGGCCAAAGTTCTGCAGATCAGTTGGTTTCTCTTTGTTTTTCTCAGGAAAACTCAACATCTGCTGAGCAGCTGGAACCTGCGAACAAACGTTGCAAGAGGAAGGTGAGAGAGGCAGGAATTCAAAGTTATCCAAGGCTTTTAGACCAGCGTTAACCACAACATGGACTCAATTCAGTTGAACATGAACCTGCAGAGATGACTTTACAAACACCACTTGCACGCAATACCAGCAGGTTTATTTTGGAGGTTCCAACTAGCTGAAACTCTCAACCCAGATGGATGAACAAGGGAATATCTCAGCAAATCACGCACAATTTGTGCTATGGAGATGTCAGCGCGGGGCTCACCTGCGGCGTGCGGATGTGAAGCGGCATCAGCCCGGAGGGCGTATCAGCCAGGACGTTGAAGTGGGGAGTCGGGGGAGGCCCCATGGCCATGGGGCGGCTTTCGGGGTCCACCTGGTAGTTGATGAGCCCCCACTGCTCCAGGAAAGCGTGTACCCTACGAGACAACAGCACAAATCCAGACCTGAAGAACTAACGCCTTGCTCGACAGTGCAGGAAAGAGACAAGACAGGAAGAAGTTTGTGTTTCTGGATGAAAAAGCGATCCTGAATCTTCTATACTCCTTCACTAATCACAAATAGCGATAAATAATCACACAGCGTGAATTTTATGCAGACTTGACTGCACTTCACGTTGCATAAAACAAAAGATGACATTTTTGGTTACGGATAACAGGAATTTACATTATTAAGGACAAATGCAAAGTGAGGGTCGCGTGCATGGAACCGTTTGCAGCCCCTGTATGGATTGTGAGGGCTGCACAAACATCAACCTGCGGCCCTCGGCTCCGTGTAGCTGTTCCTCACCAAAGCAACACTGCGCACGTTGCCAGGGCCCCGCTGTGCCTCCCAGCTCCAGGCTGGCCAGACACAAACCCACAACACCGAGTCACACCGCTGAAACTTCTGAATAAACTCTACCACGCCACTGAGCAGCAGAACCTACATAATGACAAGTTAAGCCCCAAACTCTGCAGGCATGGCTCAGCAAGCAGAATATTAGCAATAAAGAACAGTATAAAATAGTCTGGTTACCATAAAAGCAGGGGAACTGCCTGCTAATTAACAGCGCGATGTGACGGCTTTCGCCTGCACCCGCGCTGTCGCACCGCAGCGTTTCCATTTGGAACGCAGCTCCTCTCTATTTTCCGTTCAAGCCCAGGCCGCGGCTGGAAGGCGGGTAGTTTTACCTCATGACGGCGCACACGTCTCCCGTCAGGTTCCTCCTGCACGCCGTGCTGGTCAAGTACTCCTGAGGGTTTAAGCGATAGGTGTCGATCATGAAGTTGCGATAAGCCAGGTATCTGGAAGACAATTGACAGGCACTTCATGTACGCTGATGTCTGACAAAGCTTAAAATACATGTTTCAGGATTCACTCGTATTACTGACAAGCAAATACCCACAGGTTAATTTTTATTGATGAAATTTAAGAATCAGTATCGAAAGCAAGAGGTAAGTAGAATTTATTGTTATATACTGAATATGACCCATATTGTTTCATTCTGGATTCTCTTGGTTCGGATTTGCTGAAATTGCACACAGAGTTGCTGCAGTTTGGTCACTAACCGAACACTCGCACAACAGGGCGCAGAAAACAGATCAACGGGGTCTGGTCTGCACATGGGAACAGGTGAAATAATCCTCAGTCCCCTCCGCGAGCCTGCAAGGAACCAAGCTGCACACAAAGCCGGACACGCTACACGGGGCTGAACACCGTTTCTACCTGGGGACTCCTTAACGCATGAAAAGATGAGTAGGGCAAGGTTAGAGATGATCTCTGCAAAGCATAATGAAGAGCCCAGAAGGCAGCACAGTGCTCCAGGCTCGCAAAACGCAGAAACGGATCCCGTGTTTTGGTGCACAACAGTGCAAATCAGCAGGTTCTGGGGTTCAGCCCATTGCCTGCGCTGCAGACATTCCATCATTTAGAACAAAATAAACTACCATAAAATTCCTGCTAGCCCTGTAGTTCGGAGGGAACAAAACCAACGCGCCGAATACGAGTGCAAAGGCACGTTCAAAACGGGGTATTATAAGCAGATTTCTGCCTTTGGAAAACTCACGGTGGGGCCGTCTGGTCCGCAGTGTGCAAAGGCAGCTGCTATAAAACAATCACATCGCGACACAACAGCAGCTCTTTGCACAGGCAAGACATGAGCAGACAGGTGCTGCAAGCAAACCTTCCTGCCAGAATCTCACGTTATATATGAAGTCCCTAATTATATATGAAACTTGCTGGAAAAAATTAGATGTTGGGCTGCTCCATGTTGAATGGTTGGGAGGCAAGAAACAACACAGGAGCTCCTTCCAAATAGGATGGGCCAGGAACATTTCTGAGCACTCCTGGAGAGAACGGAGCCGCCACCTGCTCCAGAATTGGCCCTTCAAAACGGTCCTGGTGCAGAAATTGGTTTAATACTTATTAGTTGAGGTAACGTTAGTTAGTGGTACGAGGTGAAGAGAGAAGCCTAAGATGCAAACATCCCTAGTTCCTCCTGAAGGGAGTCTGTTTTCACCAATAACACAAGCCATCAGCTACAACTTGTCAACAGCAAGAAACATAAGTCAACTAGCCTTTATTTAAAACCTCTTTTAAGACAGAAACCACCCCCCAGGTACGACTGTCACAAGAATGAACCTGCGCGAGTCTCTGAAACACGGGATTTTGTAGCTAAGCTGAGGCAAGACGTTTCCATTCAGAAGGATGTTTCTATCTTATTTTAAAAGAAAACACAAGGCCAAGAGCACATGCTACTCCTACAATCCCTAAATGGCAACAAGAAGACATCTCGAGGATAAGATCAGGATGGGGAGAAGGTGAGTCCCTAATCTGCTTCTCTCGTAGGCAAAAACCAGCAGCAGCAGCTCAGTATCAGGAGACTTGATGTTGTGATGTCACCTGAAAAAGGAGGCCTGGGATTACACGATGACCACACCAGCGGGAAATACGAACAATGAGCGTTTTTCCACAATAATCTGTCTGCAGTCTCAGCCACCAAGCCCTAGAAACCCCAAACCAAAACCAGACTGAATAGTAAAACTGATGGAGCGGAGTTAGTGTCAAATACGTTCTGCATCAACTCCATCCTGGAGTCACTGTGATGCAGCTGTAGTCACCTCTGCAACTCAGACGTGCGCAAAAGTTGCAAGGGAAGCCTGGAAATCGTTCAGTCGAAGCTCATCTCCCAACTCAAATCAAAGTCAACGCTGAACTCTGACCAGGCTGCTCAGGGCCTGATGTTCAGCCAGGCCTGAAAACCCCAAAGGAACATCCTCAGCTTCCCAAAGTCCCATCCCAGCACTTCGTCTTCTTCAGAGCTACAAATCTTCCTTACGTCAAGGTACAACTCGCTGTGTTTCAGCCTTGACTTGCTTTTCTCCTGGCACACACCTTGACAACGAGCCTGGCTCCATCTCCTCCGTAACCTCCTTGCCCATTGGGCAACTACAGTAGGGCCTCCCAATGCTTCTCCAGGCTGAAAAAGCTTCATTTCTATTCAGATTAGATCAGAAGCCTCACAAAACACCAGTCACGCCCCAGAAGAGGAGATTCAAGCACAAGAACACTCCGAAATGTCTCGTTTACCCACTGGAAGAGCAACGTGAGGTGATATTGTCACTGTCATTTAAACTAGAGAGAAACAGAGAAAAAGTGAGTTTGAAGAAATGTGTGTGAAAAATGCTCAGCTTTGCTGACGTTAGAACAGTATACTGAGAAGATACCTCAAATGCTTCATTTAGTAGCTATTTTTTTAAAAATTGGCTTAAAATCCCCGAAAGTTGCTCTGCAACTAGACCAAGACTTGACACCAAGATGAACACAACGGGTCTGGTTCCGCTGTCCAAGTCGACACGCGTTCAATCCTCTTAAAATTTACCCCTTTTTGTGTGTGTGTGTGAACTCTGAGGTTTTAGAATTATAATTTTAATAGAAACAAAACACATTGTTCAAAAGCCTGATGTTGATTATCTTCCTTTAAACAATCATCTTTCCAGACCGCTCCGAATAACTAAGTTCAGTGGTAGGAAGCTCCCAGAGAAGGGGAGATGGATCTTCACCAACACACATAAGCCCTGTCGCAGATCCTCAAGATAACATTCGAGGCCAAATCAGCAACTTACCGTGTTACATCGCGAAATCAGATCAGGAGTTAATCATTTCATGTACAGAAAAAGCTACAATACTTCAAGACAATAATCAGCTTTGTTTTTCTTAAAACAGCTTCAGGGAAGCTGTTGAAGCTGTTGAAACAACTCTGCCTGTGCATATTTTGAATTAAGAACATTCGAGTCGTGTAGTAGATCTCAGATCCCATGAAGAGATAAGACCTAAAACTGGACCTAAATTCAAGGGCGAGAACTCCGCCTGGATTAACGTGCATGTCCAACATTTAAATGGCACTGAAATGTCTGCAACAGCTACATCAGGAAAAATCTCTCTCTTCTTGCAATGCACAAGCCCAGCTCTCCGGTTTCAGTCTGAAAACACAGGCACATCTCGGGCCCGTGAAGATGCATTTTCCAGCCCTCACCTGCGCTTTTGGAATCCCCCATCAGCTGCTCGGGGAGCCGTGAAATCACCTCCGATAGCTGCTCAAAACCCATTCCGCAGCCCAGCACAGCGCCCGACTGTAAACTCGGCTATCGGTGCCTACGCACAACTCCTGACTCCAAAATACAGCGTGGCGGGAGAACACCAGGGAGGATTATTGACATTTTTCAGAGGTCTTTGGAAGATGACCACGTCCTGTACCACAGAAAACTCAATCATTTGTTCCAGTATTACTTGGGAGAAACTAGTCTGATTTTTCCTGGATAACCACTATTAACTTTTCATTTGATCTTTCGACTTTGACCTCCCCTCCAGACGTGAGCAGAGCACACAGAGAGGCTGGCAGGTGCTCCTTCCTTTCTGTGTGTCCCTACCAACAACTCCAGTTTAACACACATGGGCCAAAGCGACCACACGGTTAACAGAACTGGGAGCTCCTTTATCTTGCTGAAGAACTACAGGCCCATATTCGCACGTTTTTACTTACATTTCTGGAGTCTTGGACTTGTTTTTGCCGTTGAAGAATTCAGGAAGAGCACGACGTTCAATCACGTGAATACTGTAACACAAACACACAGTTCAGATGCCAAATCCTAAATAATCTTAAGAGCACCCTGCACACCTTCAAATGACTATTTTGAGGGAGAACATTTCTAGCAAAGGTTACTTGTTTAAATAACCCTCATATTCTAGCTTGACTCTTTGAAACGAACCTTATTTCTATCAAACAAGCAGCGCTGTATTAAAAAATCATCACAAAATTCAGTTGTCGATTGAAGCAAAACTGTGCACCCAAAGCAAAGCTTTATTGTGCCCACTCAACCGCAACAATAAAACTGAATTACAGATATTTAGAGCAACTAAGCGCTGTCTTAAAAATAATTCTTCCCCTTTGTGTTCTGAAGAAGGAATATGGAGCAAAATCCGACTGCATGTGGACGAGCAGAACATCACGAGGTGATACGCAGTATATAAAATAAACGAAGGTAAAGACTGCAGAACATTCAGCTTTAGTTATTTGACAGATACATTAATTATTTTCCTTTCATAGCTGTTGCAGGTCAAGTACTGAAGTTTATATGTTTAGTAGAATCTTCCATTTTGCATGTACTACCTGTGCAACAACATAAATAACACCACAGAAACTCCTGAAATCATGTTCCTGTAGTTCCTAAATTAAGGATTGGAGGGCGTGATGTGATTTATTAGAACATAAATAAGGAAATGTGGTCCTGAAACGTTTTAACTGCAGGGTGATTGCACCTGTGGAGCAATACCAGCCACAAACGAACAAGATCATTTGGTTATCTATGGTATATGATATGATATGATATGATATAGAAGAGGGTTCTCACTGCAAAGCAAAGTCACAACCCAAGAAAACAGAACGTTTAGAACTTGGCGAGTCAACTTTTTTTCCAAATCTTAATATGCAAATTCTCTGAAGGATCCGAGGTTTAACCCACCTATTACTAAGTGAGAAAACAGCTTCGAGGTTTAAATACATCAATTTTCTAAGAAGTGTCAGAAATACAGGGCTTGTCGGAGTAACTTAGAAATTTAGAGAACGGCACAAGCTTTATGCAAGTTGGAACCTGGAGAACTACAATGGTCCTTCAAGAACTGTTATTTCCAAAGGAAACACGGAATCACATATCCTTTACAAATCCATACGTTCAGTTTATGACCGACACCACCACTGCCCTTTCATATTAATCACACTTAATTTGCCATTCACAGGAACATACTCGAAGATGAACACTAACCAGTGAACTGCTGAGGTTTCAGTAATATTATTATTGTTATTATTAATAGTAGTAATAATAAAAATTAATAATTATAATTTCTGTTGTTATTATTTCTTCCTAGGGATGTATTATGGTACCTTCACTTTACAAACGCTGACCCAACCCTGACACAGCTCAGATCCCATTCACTGCTATCAAAAGTTATCCAACTTTTAAAGGTGCACATGGAACCTCAAACATCACAGCACATCGCTTCAGACCCCTGCCTAAACAGGGTCTCAGTTCCTGGAGCTAAGACTAAACACACGCTCAAGTGACAGCCTTTCCAGACAACTGGCTGATCCTTATTCTGTCTCCAAGGCAGTTTCTATTAAAAAAAAATAAAATACATAAGAATTTAACTCGCAGAGGGACCTTCATTCCCAAACCATCACCTGCTTCTCTTCCCACACCACACAAGTGTGAGCACACTGAGAACATCAGGGTTACTACAGTGAGTATGTGGCCATAGCGCACTGTACACCTCCGACTCCAAGGATTCCAAACTGAAACCAGAGTCCTCCCCAAGCACCAGTGACTTCTCCTCAGAGCCAAGATCTGAAGCAAAATACAAAGCCACCAGCGTTCAGAAGTAGATAAGAACATAGAAAGATCAGTCAAGGACTAGGGAAGTAAAATAAAATAAAAATCAATAAAATAAAAATCAGTGTAAAGCAAAAAATGTTGAGCAGGTGAACTGAAGATCTACTCTGCCTGAATTCTCTTCCTCGTTCCGAAACCCTGAAAACTGCGAGAAGTCAGCTCAGAAAACGGCCAAGATGCAGCACACACAGGGAGCAGAGCCAAGCAAAGGCCATTCCTTCTGGCTCTCAGCTTCGTTCATGAGAAAACCACCAAAAGTCAAAGTCTTCCCCCAGTTCGCAATGACTTCCTCACCAGTTGTAGTCGAACCAAGATGCATAGCTGGGAATAATGATGTGGTTGGTTTGCTCCGTGACGTTATCTTCACCAGGATCGATGGACCGGCTCTGATCACCTTTGTTCGGATCTTCATCTTCCTGTATCACGGAGGAAATAAAATCATCAATGGGTGGCAAGAGACACAACCGACAACTCCCAACAAGCACAAAGGTGCCTGAAAACAAGTCCTTGCCAATCTGGGCAGAATAAAGTTCTCTTGATGCAATTTCTAGTCATGCAGGGAAAAGCTCAGGGACCACGAAAAGTGTCATCTGTGTTGATAAAACATTAAAGCACAAGGCCAGTAACAAATTGTTACAGGGCCAGCTCTCAAATCTCAAGGACACACTTGGCAGCACAGTCAGATCACGCTTTGTGTCCTGGTTATAAAATTAAGCGTGGTCTAACAACAGGAGAAAACACTGCATTTTGATTCTGGAGTATTCTACAAACTCGTGTAACGAATACAGCACAAATCGGGCACTTCCTAAGCTGTGAGCTCAGCTCCTGCTGTCGTCTCTACTTACTGACACAACACCAACTTTTAATATAGCCTAAGACGGGTTGTATTTTTTGCGACTCTTCCCCTGTTAAACTTTTCACTCCTCAGAAGAGGATTAAAGGAAATCAGACTCATTACTCCTGGTTTACTGGGAAACACTTGTCAGCAGTAATATTTTCAAAACTGCCTCTCACTACCCTCAATTTTTGCTTGGATAAAATCACTCTGATCTGTTTTAAAGCTGGTATCAGCTACGTCTCTCTTGTGAAGAAGAGACACCAAGTTCAGCCTGGAACGCTGCACATCCCTGGATGTGCTTCACTCGGAGGGTGAACAGACCCCCGAGTTTGCCTGTACAGGGCTGTGAAGGCACCTTCCCAAGCAGAGGACGAGTCTTTGGTCACTCGCTATTGCTGTCCAACACAAGCCTCCTGGGAATTTTAAGTGTTCTGCAGCTTGACGTGTTCAGCGGGGGAAGAGAAGCTCCGGGGAGACCTTAGTGCCGACTTAAAAGGGGCCCAGGAGAAAGATGGGGACGGAGTTTTGAGCAGGGCCTGTTGTGATAGGACAAGGGTGATGGTTCAAACTAAAGGAGGGAGATTCAGGCTGGACATGAGGAAGGAATTGTTGCCCTGAGGGAAGGTCCCTCCAACCCGAACCACACTGTGATTCTATGAACTTGAATTTCCACCCAACTTAGGAAGAAACAGCCACCATTACCTTGCCTCCAGTTGCCACTGTCTCCTCATCCTGTTCATCTGAAAGGTAAAAACATTGAAAAATTACACTGATAATTGAGAATTACACTAATAAAAAGCATCTGATTGCTCAGAAGCTCTTCTAGCAATGCAACTGTTAACTGGAAAGAATATTTCATTTATTTTTGGAAGGCAAGTGAGGAGGAAAGCAGAGTGGACCACCCACCTGGAAGGCCATGTCAGCCCTGTGCAGGCACTGCGCTAGCCCAGGGAACCCATGAGAACACACAGGAAGGATCATTAGTTTTCCACAATAAGGAACCCATATCTAATTACCGCCTTTCCCAGCGCCCTAGATGTAGCCTTGTCTAATAGAACACGGGACACTGGTTCGTATCTCTTAGGCCAAAGGCTTGGCAAAGCTCGAGGAGCACGAGATTCACCTGTACTCCCAGCCAAGGCAAAATTCTGCCAAGAAAGAACTTATATGCCATATTAAAAAAAAATAGATGCCTGCAAGGGAACAGCCAATATATTTAAACTGAAATACATATGAAAACTGAATTAATTCAATAAAGAAGTAGATTTTAAAACAGAGAGGTTTAAAAAGCTTTATTCTGTTGGCCTGTGAGCAAGACTTGGCTGTAAAACTCGGGTGGGGGAGCTGGAGGGTGCTGTGTTTGCTTTACCGAGGTCTGCGACCGTTCCTCCTTTCACGGGTGTGTTTTCACTGTCTTTCTTTGGGTTCACTGCAAGAGCAAGATTGAAACTCCGATGAGTAACGCCAGACGAGATACAATTATCACAGTCCCGCGTGCTTTTCCTATCTTATCCACCAACACTGTTGTCGCTGTGGTTCAGCAGAGTTCATGTGTGCGGTCTGAGCACAACAGAGCATTTGTTTGATGTCTCTGCAGCTCCAGATCTGAACACAAAGCAGCTTCTGTCCACACAGTCCTTGGACCAAGCACTGGGCTTTTTCTTCCACCTCTACAACATGTACGATTCTTCTCCGCAAGTTCAAACCAGGTGAAAACCACATGGTGTGACCCCCACAATGGTTTGGTGTCAAGGACTTAATGGAAGGAATCCCTTTCCCTATTTATCTTACTTAACAGATGTTGCACAGATCAACGCTCTTCCGTAAAGGATTAAGAACACGTTTATCATGTTGTTAAGAGTTTCACTCAATTAATGTGCTTATCTTGGCTATCTGGCATACAATTATTTGCCTCCAGAAAACTCCATCCCTCCAAACACAAACTCTGTCTAAGGGGGGAGAACAGCCCTAAACCAGATGAAATTTAACATTTAAATAGATTTAACAAATGTATTTCAAAAATCCCAAAGAAGGTAAATCTGCCACCCTTCTCAGCTGTCATATTCCTGCCCAGATAAATTGAGATGAGCACACATCCCCTGGCCCTATGGCCACAAAATAGTTTCCAGATTTGACAAAAAAATTACATGTGTATTTTTTTCGGTGCAGTTTAAGCAATTGTTTTAATATTCAAAGAATGCAGTGTATGCATATTTTACCATTTTTGGGAAGTACCACTTCTTCTATATTAGGTACCGGGGTGGGATCCTCCATGTCCTTTGTCAGATCCTCTTGCTCATCCTCTTCTTTCTGGCCTCTCCTTTTCCCATACAAGGCTGCTTGTCTGCAACAGATCACACACAAATTCCCTGCCAGCTGCAACCATCAGATGTTCTCAGATACCAGGATTAAAGGAACGGGTTAAAACGCTTATAAAAACATGAGTGCTGTAGGAAGTGGTGCTGCTGGAGTTAAGGATAAATATTTTCTGTGTATTACTAAGATGAAATAAGTTTAAAACAAAAAGCCTTTTCCACCGTTTCAAGACTGGAGACTGGCACTGGGTATAAACCTCGATTCCAGCCCAGCGCCGCCTGCATGTTGGCAGCACAGCGTAGCGGGAGACGCGAGGAGCCGTGATTCACCACCCTTTGTCCTTTTGAAAGCCGCAACAGGGCATCTGCTGCATGGAAAAGGCAACGGAGCATTTCAAGGCACGGTGCCCGACTTAAGGAAAAAGGCTGTTTGGGATGATGGATCCTGTGCGCTGAGGAACAAAGGCACCGTCACCCACACCGCTCCTTACAGCGCCTAACTCAGGCTTCACATTTGGAATTAAATGGTAATTCAGACTATCGGCTAATGCTTTCTCACCTCAGATGAGAAGTTTCCAGTTTTGTCTTATTAGAGCCCAACAGGTCAATTAAACAAGACCTGAATTCTTAGTTTCAAAGTGTCCCCCTCTATATCCAACATAAACACCCATAAATAAGCTTTTATTTGGATATAACATTGGCCTTTTTTTCTTCTTGAGCTCAAACTAGTGTTGGAAAATCTCAAAGGTGCATTTGGGAAACGGCCTTCAAAACACCCAGCTATGTAGATTTAAAAAATCTCCTCAATTAATTGCAGTAATTTATGGGGCTACACTTCAAAAGGTGCACATGTACTACACGACTGCGCTAATAGAACTGCTCTGAGTTACTTCAGAAGCGGCCGAGTAACTCTCCATTTGAGAAGTTCTGCTCTGGATGCACAATGAAGCCCGTCCCTGCCCAGGAAACGCGGCAGCTCGCGCTGGGTTCTCCTCCGCCTGCAGGTGACGTGGCTGCAGGGTACATACATTACATATACTGCAAGTCTATTGTACAGATAATTATTCTATTGTAATTGAAGGTCAGACAGGTGAGAGATGACAGAGTTTCCCATGAGAAAATTGCCACCAAATTCTCCAAACTCACCCCTTCTTCCCCGTCTTCTTTCTGGACTCCACAGGAGTTGGGGGTGGAGAAGGAGAATGTTTTCTCTTCCTTGTGCTCGCTGCTGCTTTCCTGTCTCTCCTCTCCGGACTACGCACAGGCTGGGAGAGAACGGAGGAGTTAACTCAGCCCAAATGCGACAGGTATTTACAGGCATTAGGCTACGCTACTCCGTAACACATCCTACAGCAGGGAAGCTAAAAGCAACAATAATGTGACAATGTGCTCTGCATCCAGCTTCAATTTGTCAACGTGAAAACCCCTACATTTTCTCCAGCCACCCTCCGGATGCCGCAATGGCTTTTGTGCGTAAAAACCGGGCACTGAAAACACAGCACAACTCAAACGCCGCTGCGACTCGTTCCATATCTGCCATCCATCAGTGGAGAGTTCCCAGCGAGCAGCCCCAAGGGCAAATGAACGTGTTTCAGAGTCCTGACTCGCTCCCCGCATTGGGAGGGATCCAAAAATGAGTATTTTGGTACAGAGACTTTGGGAATGAAATATTAACTGCTGGTGTTCAGCACACCCAAGGCTTCGGTTATGAGCAAGCAGAGTGGGTCCCGTCTCTCACCATCCCCAGGGAGCGGGGATAATAAAAATCAAAGGGTGCATTTACACTTGGGGATAAGGGACATCTATCAGGAAAAAAAGTTACAACAAGCTGTGTTATCGGACGCACCTCCAACTGTTTAATTGCCTTAATTTTAGCAACTTCAAGTGCAAAAAATTCGACTTATGCAGAGATCAAGTGTACTAGTGTATCAACAGGGCACCCACTAAGCAGAGGAGCACCCACCTCTTCGTTTTTCATGGAGATTCTCTGTCGGAAACTCACTGACTTCCTGTTCTCGTCCACCTCGTAATCCTCCTCGTTCATCCACTCATTGAACACGTCTGTGTCCAAGATCCACTTGGCGTGAACCTGAAGGACAGAAGGATACATCGATGTGCTGCTGGTTTCTGAAAAGTAACTGTGTTAAAAGCCACTTTGGATGCTGAAAACCACCATCAAGATCTAAATATACAGATCACCTTAGGAGACCGGTCACAAAGGCCAAAACATTAAGAGATGCCCATATCTTGCAAAGAAAAGATTGACCATCTTGACTTCAAATAAAGTTCTGCTTTACACAGCTGAAAATGAGTTCTTGAGCATTAGCACGATTTATACACAAAATAATGTGTTCCAGTTATGTACAGGTAACTATGTGGAACGAGTTGTGTTTGAACAGGCATCAAGTTATTTTCTGACCTGAGCTGCTTGGATCACCAGCGTACACACACAACATTGCATGTGATGGATAAAGTCCAATAAAAGGACAATAAAGCAGTATTTAATATGCTCTGATTGTAACTGCTCTGTATCGTTTGCTTGCAATGAGCTAAATCAGAAAGGCAAATCATTCCCGTAGAAAAAGAATTATGTAGACAACCTAAATACAGCTGCTGATGGTGGTTTGAGCGCTCACACATTCAACAGACTGAAAAGCAATGACTTTTTGCACCATGACATCAGTTGTGAGCAGCGTTCCCGTTACATGCAGCCTTTCCATAAAGAAAGACAAGGCACGGCCTTCAAGGATTCCTTAAGCAGCTCCTGGTTTTCTCGGGCACTTTCACATTGGCTCTAACTCTGGGGACGGTTGTAATAGTAAAGTTGCCATTACAATAACTCAAAGAGCAACATTTCACCGGCACCAGAGACGTCAAAAATTCACACTTGTTCTCCTAAAGAAGCTTCTTCATTTCCTTATTATCTAACTCTCAATATTTTTGGCTATTTCCATATTCTAGGAAAAGATGAACTGTCTCCACACCAAATATGTTTCCAGCCCTGTAATATATGTGTAGTGACCTCATTTCTGCCCTGATAGTTCTTTTCTTTAAGAATATTCTTCCAAAAACCTCAAAGATAGGGTTTTTTCCCCAGTTCCTCTCCTCAAACACCATATGATGCTGTTATGCATTTAATGAGTTGTCAGGTTTCATCCCAGAGCCGGAATGGAACAACTTCAACATAAAACACCTCAAGTCCCCCCAAATAAACACAGTCGTCCCGGCACTATCAGGGGTGCATCACTCTGTCCTTCTACACTCACTAATGAAGTATTTTGTCAACGACGTTGCTCCCCAGACCAAAGCAATGCTTCAGACATTTTCATTACAGCTCCAGAAATATCCCTCTGCTTTTCCATATGTATGGAAATACAGCCCCTGCTACACAGCAGCACGGTGATGGATCTATTCAGCAGCACCTGAGTGTGAGCTACACCAATACAGGAACTCTGGGAGGCTGTTTAAGAGACACTCACCTTCCATGGCTTTTCGGGAATAGGAGGATCCTCAATTTCAGCATCTATTTCATTGGCGTGAACCCAAGTGTCATAGCTGTGGAGTCGGAGAAAACAGAATGGGTCCCCATCAAGTTCACCCACCAAGATCAGCGGCAGCAATATCTGCTCAGCGGTTCTGACATGCGTGAGTCGTATTGTTGGGGTAGAATAATGAGCGTTCTCCACGCAATGAGAAGTTAAGGGAATAATCCCTGGTTGCTGCAGGAGTAGGACACACTGAAAAGGGGTCCAGGGCACCCAAGTTTTAACTTTCTGAATGCAAAGGCCATGTCAGTGCAGCCAGCTCCAGCTCAGAATCGCAAATCTGCTCTCTAGATTCAGGGGTATCAATGCAGTTTCTGAGCCACCTATTCAAACGCTGGCATTAAGCTAATTAACTTGTTTCTGCTCTTAGGAGTTCAAAGCAAGAGCTACTGGATTCCTAGAAGAAAGGAACACCCATCCTCTCCTACAATCCCACTGCTGGAGAATCCATTTCCTATTTACATTTGCTTTTCCACATGTTATTCCCTCAAAAGCCTATTTACAAATACAGAGAAACTGCACTCACAGCAAAAGCCAAAATACTTTGTAATCAACATTGGGCACGTACTGAACAACTGGGGTAAGTCATATGCAAGAGATGTGCACAGAGCATTCCTCATGCTTATATGTTTATAAATACATGTGCACACCCCCAGAGTCAACACAAACTTGAGTATTTAAAGTTTCTTCATCTGTATGAAGAAAGGAACTGAAGTGTCATTGTTTGTTGCTCTCCTCACTGAAATATGAAGATGGTCTGCGTGCACAGCAGAGTAGTGGCTGGGTTATCCATCCTCTGAGTTCTCCATAACCTGCACTGAGCAACCAGTGATTACAAATCCATTTCAGTACACACGCTGTCTTTTAACATCTCCAAACAACGCAGCTTTCTCAAAACCACACTTTCAGTCAGCTGCACTTGCCTGAAGCCAGCTCATGGGGTGCAAGCTGTGTGCTTAGCTCAATAAAGCTCAACTGGGGAACTGAAGTTCTCTCTCTTTGCTTTAAAGTCTTACAAAGGTCAAGGAAAGGCTCACTTGGCCCTTTGGAATCAGGTTCCAGCTGCAGCCTCAGCAGCAGCTCTGCAGAAAGCAGATCCCTTCTCCAGCTTGACCCACCTGCCCGGATCTCAACAGGTACGTGCGTTCCAGCTTTAAACCACAGATTCATTCTTTCCAACTCTCGGACGTTGAGGAAAAACAACGGCAATACTAAATGACTGAGTGGCTGCACTGCGTAAGGGAATTACCGTTTGTTTTGTAATATAAACAGTGACGTGTGACCATTCAATATCAAAACCACAGGAATGCGGCGCTGTATATTTGGGTTACGTTGTTAGAACAGCCAGCACGAGGCGTGATATTCTACAGAACAAGAGCCAAGTACAGAGGAGTCCACGTGCGGGTTCAGGGCGGGTAACCCCAAAGCAACCCTACCAGGAGAGGCAAGACCCGGTGAGCTAAAGGAGCCACTTGTTTGAGGACATGGATTTTCCTAATTGCAAGTTTTAATCAACACTCTTCCTTCGACAAACTGAAGATTTGGGGTGTGCTTTACCTGTCTGGAAAAAAGCCCCAGTGTACCAGCACCTGCTTGTCTTTTTTCATCACAGGTCTCAACCATTCATCTGCAAAGGGAAAAGAGATTGAGCATCAGGTTCAGGCTGTCAAGCACATTCAACACTATCTTGCTTTTCCATAGGTGTAGTAAAGTTATTGCGATAATCTCTGACAGAGATTTTGGTCGGAAACAATGTTTAAGATCGAGTCCAACCATAACCCACCCCGGCACTGCCCCGTGTCCTGGGAACCTCATCTCGTCTGTCCAGCCCTCCAGGGATGGCGAGTTTCGACAGAATACAATTTTGAAGGCAGAATGTCAAGGCAGTGAAACAGATTTTAATAAAACACTTGCAAGAGTCTAACAAAGCTTGGATTTCCACCTTCTCCTTTCACAGCGGTGCTAATAAGGACTTGGCGTTAATACAGACTCACTGAGCAACACCAATAGTTTGGCGATTTTGCGAGAAGGTAAATACTCCAAGTGGTGCTTTAAAGCTTTTTTCTTCTAACCTGCACACCTGAAACGACGTCACAACCCACCCAAATACTGAGAACACGGCCCAGAGCAGGATTAAAGGGAACCCTTGGGATGTGAAGTGATGCTGCTTGAGTCCATAGCTGTTTTCTGCCCTTAGCGCAATCAGGGTTACAAGAGCTCCGGTAGCACATCTGCGTGTTCACCGACTACGAGACAGACGGGACCTACAATCTCAACCCTGTTCTAGAACGTGAAGGGGTGAAGAATCACGAGAAGCCTGTGGCTGGGCAGGATATGACAGCAGAACAGAGCACAAGCCAGCCCGAGGGGCCCTGCACAGCGGTGAACACTTCCATCTAGCGGCCAGCGGATACCAGCACGTATCCAAAACCACCTCATTTATGTCAGGGAAGTTCAGACTTGACAGCAACAATCCACTAGACAATTATACGTAGTTAAGATAAAAACAATTCCAAGCGATTTTTTGCTATTTGGTGAAGGATGCAGCTGTTAAATCGCTTTTGTGCCTTCGTACAGAGGCAGAATGCATTACAATAAAGCAAAGAATCTCCATGTATCAGGTCTACTTGTTATTTATGCGATGCTATGTGTCAGCATTCCCAGCTTAACAGAGAACATGGCAGAGAGTTTTCCAATTCTCACGTACTTCAGCATCTGTGCTACCCTTACCCAAGTGATTTGGGACAAACAAAATGTCTACTTGCATCCAGCAAAAAATATTATCTCCATTTCCAACGCAAACCAAGAGTAGTCAGTGTTACACATCTTGAGTGGAAAAGGTTGCATCAATTAACAATGTGATTGTTCCACCCAGCAGTTAGAAGCTGGACACACAACGACTTTATTTGGAGTCGTTAATGCTGGAACTACTTTTGCGGTGGCTCTCAGGAGCACGTTAGGAACGTTCTGCGACCGCGCAGAAGTTCCTGTAAGTGCTGACAGAACTCAGTTATAAGACTATTTCCACTTAGAAGCGTGAAGCAACTTTACCATCATCTGTTGAGGTAGGACTTGGGTAAACGTGGTGGGTGGCCTTGGACTTCTCCTCAGTCACTGTTCCCTGTGGGAGAGGGGGGAGAAGAGAGGAGAACACATGAGAAACCCTCAACGGATCTCCCAAAACTTCTCAGTCGCTGCTTTTTACCCACATCTCAGGCAGCCTAGACACACTCAGGGCAAACCTCAACGCGAGTACAAAGCGTCCAAAAATGGCAATTCCTTTAAGAGACTGCTGCCACACTCCTTTGTCATCCCTATCTCTTTGCACCTCAGATCCTCTCTCCTCCTAGTTCTGGTGAACTATCAGTTCATACACACCTACCAGCCAATGTTTTCTAAGAAAGCATCTGTAACGTTTTTCACTAAGTACACACTTGGATCCAAAGCGATCTCTAAGTAGTACTAAGATAAAGTCTATAAGAAACTTCAGTAGAAATTGCTGCCTTGAACAAACCATCCTTACTATTCATGAAAGGCTGTGTATCAAGAGACAGAATTGCCACTCATCCTTTCAATAAAACCCTCCTAAACCATAGAACAAAGGGAATAAATTAGAAGCAGCAACACTAACATGATGTAATTGTTTGTGAAATACTCCAAGACCAGCACACTGCTGCTTCTCAGTGGTTCAGGACAATGTATTCTTGATGTGTGAGAAGTAACAGATATTTCTCCTCATGTAGATGCCACAAGCAGTGGTGCCTAAAGTAATTATTCTACCTTCGAATAAAGGCCATGATTATATATTTATTTGAACTACATCGTCATGCAAAAGAAAATCTACTATATAATTAGATATCTGTTAAATAAATACCGAACGCTGCTCTGTCTTTCCCCTCGTGCGGCAGACACCTCTGGTCCCTGTGCATGAAGAGCCGCTGCCGAGCACGGCAGAAATTCAGTCTGCAGACTGTTATATTTTGGAACGCGTTTGGAACTGCACGAAAACGTTATTCAAAATTTACCTTCCATAAATAATTGACAGATTTCTTTAAAGGACTTCAGGCACATGGGATAGGCTGCAGCCAACACTATGCAAACGTCCAAAGGAGGACAATTAAATGCATGAAGATGGGTTGCGGTACAGTAGCGATGTCTGGAGAGCAGTGACACCAGGGCCAAGGGCGAGAGCTCCTATCCCAACAAGCACTCCTGATCTGGGCCAAGGGGGCTTTGAGCAGCAAAAAGCAAGCTGGAAAGTAAGATGAATTGAAAAGCGTTCCAAGAGAAAGATCCCTAATGCGAATGAAGAAGCTGCTCAGTACTTAGAGAACAACAATGAAAATTCTCCCTCTGTTCCCCGTGAGCCAACGAGGCTCTTACAGACATTTAGTCTGAGCTTTGTGAAGCAGCTCAGCCAGTTTCATCTGTTTCCTGAGGAGCTTTAAGAAACCCAACACACAAGAGATGGAGAGGAGGCCTCCCTGGGATGCCACCTCCTCTGGAAACAAAGGGATGGATAAATGGACACTAAAACAGCCTCTGAAAGGTGTCAACAGCTTGTAAGGTTTATTTCCTGCCTCTGCTGAGCTGAACGGGACTGGAAGCTACAGACAGAACACGAGGGAAGAGTTATCGACCCCCAAAGCATCTCCTGGAGCCGATCAATGCTAAATCTCACGCATTACCTACTTCCAAGTCCCTACATTATTATTCTGGCTCTTCCCAGAGGAATCCTCAACATTTATTAAGAAAATCAGGAAGCATTTGACTACTGGAAAGAAACAACTTCAGCTTCAGAGCAGAGAGAACAGGCACCCGAGGGCTGGGGTTTGTCTGCAGGGCAGACAAAACTTCTGTTTTCAGTTCTTCATGTCCCCTTAGAAACAAAGTCCCCATAACCATTCCTGGTACAGCGCGCTCCGAGCACACCGCGGGATTCCCTCCTGAAAGGAACACCGAATCCTTAGCTCCAGCTGAAGCAATAGCGAGCATCTCGAATCAGCTGAGTAACGAGGAGTAGCTTGTGGAAAATTACACAACTGAAGCTGAGACGACCGTTCATAATCACAACACACGAAATACATTTAATCTGCAACAGAAACAGTTTATTTTGGCTATGGCCGCGAATTCTCCTAACGTGAAAGCCTATCAGAGCATCGAGAGCTCACATTCCAGGGTACTTCTCTCAAGATGAGTGAAGAGAGTGTTTATATTTTTAAGAGATGAAGCTATTCGTCTTGTTTGGTTCAGCAGTTAGCCTATTAAATTATGGTGGCAAACATGCTGACCACCTACCAAGCAAGAGACCGTTGTTGCTTGTGCTCTGCTCAGCACAAGCGAGAAACAAAGTAAAACAAGGCAAAAAAAGCAGCAATCATTCCAAAATTAAAGCTTCCTTAACGCTGCCTCTGCATATCTAGAACAGCTGTGTTACATTTGACCTTCTTTTGTCTCAAATTTGGACAAACAGCTTCTGCTTGATGTGATGGCATTTCACAAACTTCTGCTCTTCAGTGACCTGTTGCTGCCGCCTTGTCAAACACAATCCAGATGTAACCGACATGCTCAAGTCGGGCAATTCCACCTTATCTCCCAGCTGCCAAAACATTTGGTGTAAGATGTGCTATCCAAGAGTTACCTGGTGACGTTTGACGATATCTTTCAATTTATTAGCCAACTTGAGCTCTATATCTGGAATGAGGTAGATGGTTGGTCTGCTCAGACAGTTGTTCTGGTGGAGAGAATAACAAGTTAAATAAGAAATTACTCAGCCACATATGACGTAAATCAGAACATTCCTATTAAGATCACCAATGGCTGAAAAGCCCCAAAGGAACACAGGTCAGCTTGTGACAGGTCGTGGGAACTAGCGCCACATCCATTTTATTCCGTGTTTTAACATGTATTCTATCAGGCACTGAAACCACCATATAACTGCAATAGTTTTTTAGAAGAGTATCATTTATCTTTGCCATCCCTCCTATTTCAATTTTTCACAAGCATCTGAAAGTTACATGTTGAGTATATAACACACCAAGTTTGGTTTTAGAGTTGGGAAAAACATGTTCTGTTATTCACACATGGCAGTTAAAATCCCAACCAACTTCAAATTAGATTCCACAGAGCTGGTATCTGCTCTCTCCTGGTAATAACCAGTTTGATAAAGCCTGTGAGAGTGTCTAAAACACACCCTAAAATGTACAGCAGAGGTACATATAAAGCTATTGAATCGTTAGTGAACGGGTTTCTTGCCTGCACTAGTGTTTTCTCGATGTTCATGAACATCTCCACGTTGCGATCCATTCGGGATGGATTCTGCAGGTCAAACCTCCGCCTGGCAAGGAAAACAATTCACAGATATTAAATTCAACTCTCCTCCTTCGGCAAAGAATCTTTCACATTCCGTATCAAAAACCGCACGGCACAGCAGCTCCCTGAGAACACTTAAAGCGCAATCGCAAAGATTTCTGCTCCACTTGTCAGCCCTCACGAGCGAGAAAAATCACAGTGAACCGCAGGAACAAAACGCAACCGATTTGTGAAATGTTTCAGAAAAATGAAGCTTGACCCTGTCCAGCAAAAGCCCCGAGCAGGGCTGCGCACCCCCCTGCAATTACAGACACGCCATCGGACGCTCACGATGGATCTCAACAACTAGATGAGAAAATTAACTAACAAGCTCTCACGTTCCTCTTACTCAGAGTTGCACCATCCGCCGGCCCCGCATTCTAACCCAGGAAAAACACAGTGATTCGTTTGCCTGAGATTTTTCAAGCTATTTCTCACCCCCCAGCAGACACGCGGCTCACCAGCCGGGGCAGCATTCTGTTAGTCTTACTGGACTCCGGTACTTTAAAGTTTGCTGCTTCATTGACCAGGTCATCAAAATTCTTGAGATACTGATGCAGATTTAAGTGTCTATCAGAAATGGGGGCGGGTAACACAAAATTGGGGACTTTCTCCAGGGGAGAACCACAAGAGCCCCCAAAGGCATCTTGCTGCATCCACCTGGACCACGGCCGTGTTTGCAAGTCCGGGATAATGGGATCAAGTGAAGGATCTGGGGGTGACCCCCAGGAAGCCGACCCTCTGGGCTGGCCCAGAATGATCCGGCCTTTGCAAAGCACAATAAAATGTTGAGACAATCAGGTTGTTGACTCTCGGGTGTAACAGACTATCTGGGGCGCTTCTGTACCTCCCAAGGTTTGGAAAAAGCCGTTGCTCGAGTCTGAAAATGCTCTTAACTGGGGTAAAATAAGCGGCACCCTGGGCATGTAATGCAGTGGAAAAGCCACACACGTCATTGTCGTGCAGTGACTGAGACTCTTTAACACCCCAAATTAATATACACCAATTTATTCCTGTGCCAGCATCTAATGACAGTTTCTTTTAAACACCTGCTTGTTTCCAGCAACACATCCATTTTTAAAGTCTATAAACATACAATGAGGGTATAAACCGCAGCAAGGCCGATTTTTAGGCACAAACCCACCACCAGCCAAGGATAGCAGCACATTGATATTACACCGCTCGGTCAAACAAAGACACTGGAGCTCAGACCAACACATTTTTCTTCACTTGAAACATTTTCAGAACAAAGTTGCCCACGCAGGTGTGAATATGCAGCAATGTTCCCTATGGGTGAATGACGGTGTCTATCCCAACGCAGCATTACAGACCCTTCCCTTTACACTAAGGACCTGGCAAACGACTTAAAGATAATACCCTGGAATATTTATTAGAATTTCCTTTTTCAAATAAATGTATGACCTTTTTAAACAGCATTGCAGGGCAAAGTTTACACAGACTTGCAGAAGTAGGGCCAGTCGTGGAGAAGCCTGTCAGTTCACTTCAGAAAGTATTTTACACCTATCATAGGATTTTTAGAGCCAAGATCAATCCGCTGTTCCAGTATTCCCCGCTGACAGCTTCACAGTCCGTATATAAACCAGATGCTGCTCAAGTGTCACAGTTTAAAGCCCAAAAAACCACAACCAAACCCATTTTCCTGGACACCTCTTGGAGTCTTCAGTACCCATGAAACAGACACTTCACTCATTTACATTTGCTTGCCTAAAATCTGCTTCTCCCCCAATTTTTGCCTCCTGTTGAAACCCATACTTTAAGAGAAGCACGTCAATATATTAAGAAATAGCACTTTTTTTTTTCAGTTGCCCATTTTAATATAATAGGAGCCCTAATTCTTCCTGGCCCTGGTTCAATGACACCCTGTGCCAGGTTTTAGCCAACAGCTACTGGACCTGCAGAGACAGACAAGGTATGTCCAGCTGCACTGGGTAAGTGCCTTTTTCAGACATACCTATTATGACGAGGAAAGGTACTTCTCCTATAAGACAGATCATTCACAAACAGGTTAAGCAAGAGCGACAATGCATACCATTAAAAAAAAAAAACAAAATAAAAAAATCAAGCACGTTTCAGGCAAAACAGCACATATTATTTGGTTGAGTGAGTGGAGGACACATTCCAAGCTCTACGTCTGATCCTCAGAGTTAAATTCAAGGATTACGTCCCTCTACGTCCCACATGCACAAGCACGAGGCACTACCCGCTACTCCTGAGGAATCGGCAAGAGGCGGAGAGGAGAGGAGGCGAAAACGCAGCCGAGCTTTGCTGGGATGTTTCAAAGACCAAAAACCAGATTTGTTAGGGAAAACTAAATCAGAATGTTTCAATATTCATCAAGTAGGAGCCTCTTAAGTCCTTTATCTTAAGGCAAAGAGGTGGCAAGACACTCCTGAAAGATACGCAACGTGTATCATGTCCGAGGGGTCGGCAATATCGGAGTAGGAAAAATCCTGACAGCAGCTTATTCCTACAACCAACCGGACTAAAGCCATTTCATTTTTGCCTTTTAATTTGCTTTTGAGGATACCAAACACAGGCAATTCCAGGAATGCTCTCATCAGACCAGCAATTATTTCCATTCATGTACGAGAACAATCTCTGCTTGCTTTTATCTATCTCGGATTTTCTCCAGTGTTCTCAAACATCGGCGCTACTGCTGGCTGGGCAAGAGGGTCATAACTTGGGGAAAGGCACGTTCAAACACCGCTGGGATGTGCCACAAACAGCTTTAATACTATTGTCAATAGCTACGTGGTTCATGTTTCTAATGACTTACACTCCTCATTTATGGAGGTCGATCAGTGATGGAAAACCGAGCATTTATCTGTATCTATGAAACACCTTCATGTTTTCCCAATTACAACCCTATATAATAATAAAGATTTACATTTTACAGATGGGAAACGGTGATTCTATTGGGTAATCATACAGCAAATAAATGGCAAAAAAAGCCTCAAGTTTGTAATTAACTCACTATCTTTAGGCTCAAGACCTTAAACTTGGACAATTTTAAATTTAGAAGTGCAGGGGTGTATCTTAAAAAAGCCACCGTCAGCAAAACAGGCCAAAACGTCCTCTTCCCATCTCCAACTCCCTTGCCTGCCCGATTCTCCAGACAGTATTAAACTCTGAGTAGTCTGCATAGGCATTTCGTGTGCTCAAATTCATGCAAAAGGTGTGGAAATCAGAAGTAGAAACTTACCAGCCCTGTTCATTCTTATATTTGTAAGCAGCACCAAGAATGTGACATAATGTACCTCCAGCTTTGAAATCCATGAAGCACTTTGCCTAGAAGCCAAAAGAAAAGTGAGAACACAGTGACATTGACTTTTATGCCATTACTTTAATGAATATATACTTGTTAGCTGAGCTTTAGACATCTAACTGATCAAATGCATAGTTTAATTTTTGGATTGATCACTTTTGGAGTCTTACGTTCTTCTTTAAGGATGTTTTGAGAAGATAAAATTCATTTGGTTTAAGTCAAATTTGTCAAGTTTGCAAGCAGAACTCTGGTCCTTCCTTAGCTGAGCTGCTTGCAAAAATCCCTTGCATGGCTGTAAACCAGCAATACAAACTATGCTTCAAACACCCATTTTACAGTAAATTAAACCAAAAATTGCAGCGGTCAGTTAAGAAGCTCTTCATCTGTATTAAGTGGACTAAAAGAATCAGAACTGAACATCTAAAACCCGAGTTCCATACTCACTGCAGCTCCTAAAGCTCCATTCAGCTGGACAGTGCTGGGCCAGCTTGTCTAGGCCGGGCTTGTGCCAGGAAAGGCTGGACCAGATGGTCCTTGGGGTCCCTTAAAGCTGGGATTCTGTGGTTCTGCCAGAAAAGCGCAAAGCTGGAGACACCGCATAGACACAAGGGCCTTCCCGGCAGCTCTTCCACGCTGGGAATACTTCTGATCTGGCTTACTTTTAGACCAGAACAGGTCGTTTTCTCTACAGTTAATTACATTACACCTCAGGAGTATTTGCTAACACAGACAGTCTTGGCTCTAGAGCTGCTGGTGGAAAGCAAAGCAGTTCTGTGATACCAAACAGCCCAGTGTCCAAGAACAACACCGAAAAGCTCCTTGAGCAGCATTCCAGAGGAACAGAACCGCGCTGCCCTACCATCCGCTCCCAGCCCCACCGCACACAGAAACAACAGAGCTCGGAGCTGCCACGCGGTACGTGCACGAACGTCAGCGCTATTCTTAGCAAACTAACGTCCTCCACGGATGGAACAGTCCCCGAGCAGAAGTTTGAACTACAACAAAGTGTAGCTGCCGAAAAAGAAATACATCTCAATGTGAAGCCAGAAGACGCGTTGCAAAGGATATTTTTGCAGCAATATGCAAGTTGCTGTTCCATATCTTCAGCTGTCCTGCGTATGTATGGTGTTCCAGGACAGACCTTTCCCTTTGTGCTGATGAGCCGGACATCTCAGCAGAACAAAATCACGGCAGCGACGCCCGTCTCATCTGCATTTTGGGAAACTGTGAGTCCCGCTGTTGTTCCCAATGTCCCCTTCCCAAGGTCAGCGGCTGCTGCTGTGGTTTCACCCTCATCCATTGGCAGCTCACCTTCGACCTCGCAAAGCCAAGGCCAGACGGTTCTGCATTATTGGGACAGTTTGGGAAGGGCTCAGGGACCCCAAGTCCCCGGTAGCACCGGGAACCGCAGCCACAACAGCAAGTTCAGGCTTTACTACCACGCATAAGAAGTTCAGCCGATATTTAACCATGAAAAACAAATCTCTTTCACAGACATAAATCACTTTTTAAAAGTGTCAGTGGACTCCAGCAAGATTCACTTATTACACTGTGGCTGTTGCTACCAGCACGAAAGGCAATTGCTTTAACAATCAGGCACTGCAATTGTTCCACAGAACACATGCTGCTGTCAATAAACTAGATTCCCTTCAACATTTTTACCCCAAATCCACCATAACAAGGCAATTAAGATCAACTGGCTTTACCATGTGTCATCTTAAGAGCTAGTAACCCATGTAGCATTTATTTGAAACAGGCAAAACTGCCTTTAAGAGACTTAATCAGCTTTTTTTTCTTTTTTGAGCATCAGTAAGATTAGACACCATGTATTTAAATGCAATAACGAGAAGACATGCACTCTGACTTAGTGTCAAGCTGTGCAAGCCCTTCATTTCCTCTCGATCTGTTCCCAGACCCTGTGCTGTACAGCATCCTTGCCAAGAACAGGAGCTTCAACCCGGAATTAACAACCCTCTCTCAAACACCAGCTCTGTTTCACCCACCCAACGCATTAAGTAAAATGTTTGGGCTTTATTGCAAACAGATGTAGCCTGCAGTGATGCAGATGCTGCCCAGGCCAGAGAGGTTCACCTCAAATACTGACGGAAGAGACGAGAGTCTCTTTGCCACTGTCTGCTCCAGCGCTGCAGATCACAGAATCACTTCAATTGGAAGAGACGCCGAGCATCACTGAGTCCAACCATACCCAAACCTAACTCCTGCACTAACCCACGGCCCTGAGAACCTCGTCTGAACGCCTTTTAAACCCTCCAGATGCTCCAGAGCATGAGGTACACTGCATAATCCTAAAAAAATAAATGTAAAGGCTCTGACTTGAACTGGAAGGACGACCTTGGTTTGACACGTCCTCAATAGTAGGTTTTAGTGAGGGTACTTGTCAGCCAAACCAAGGACTCTTGCAGGCAACTGGAGCTACAGAGCATGCACGACCTGCTCCGCCTCTCCAGCTTCACATCCTCCCTTGCCAGGAACATGGTGATGCTCAACACTAAGATAACTACAAACCTTCCACCTCTTTCAGCTGCCCTCAGGAAGCCCGCAACAGCTTTTCAACGCGTCTGAAGATGAGCAGCGGCACCTGAGACATCCCTTCGCACCACGGCTCTGCCCACCTCACACACCGTCCTGTACAACCAGAGCATTCTGCATGTCCCCAACGTGCTATGGTAGGATAACGAAGCCTCCTGAGCAGCCTGAACCTTGAATTAACGTCTAAAGAAGTGAAGTTAACCTCCTCTTAAGAGCGCACATTGCATTTTGTCATTAAAACAATACGAAAGAAGATGCACTGATGAGTTCTCTTCCGTCAGAAGTAATTAAGGGACACAACTGCTGTAAACTCAATTTGATCAGATTAGACCTTCAGAACAGCAAAATAGTTAAACACAGGAACAACGTATTTACAATACCGCTGAGATCTTTATGAGCCATTTTTAAGATAAGACAAATTTATTTAAGACTCGAGAACACTCAAATGGTTTATCAGCTTGTTGAATATGGGTCCGGTTTTATTGTCTACACTGGCACATGAAAATAAAGCACCACAATGTTCGTCTCTGTCCCTAAAGCTTCTCATCATCGCTGAGATATCAGGCAATCGGAACGGAACAGATAACGAGCTCCGTCTTAATGGCATCTTGTGCTGCTTCCTTGTGCGTTCCTAAGGACCAAGAGATTCACCCAACAAGCTGGAAAATCCCTCTTCTGGAAAAAACACGCATGGATTCACACTCCTCACAAAGGGAGTTACAAAAGCAAAACATATAGGAAAAGAAATCACCATAAAATAATGAAAAATATTATTCTGTAAGTGGTGGACCAAAGAAGTGAGGAGAACTTTCAATAGTTTTCAGAACAGCTTGAGCTTATGGCATTGTAATCAGTTCTAAATATTTCCAGCTTCTAATGTATATCTAAATAGAACCCGAGATTACACGGTCTCAGGTTCCCAGTAAACATTCTGCGGTCAAGATATGGAAAGACCTTCCTGCTGGTGTCCACAATGCTTACGTACGCACTTCAAACAGTTGTCTTGGCCCACAAAACCCTAAACTGGCCAACGAGGATACTGCTGCCAACCACGTGCCAGGTCTGAACTTTAAATACCTTCCTTAAAAAGTGGCTATTGTTTCTACATACCAGTATTGTCAGTGACTGGAAAACTCTCCTGCGCTAATCAGGTAATTAAGGAACACGGTAAAGCCGTTTTTCAGAGCTGGCAGCATGACAAGTTTAAAGTTTAATCAACAGAAATGCCCAGTGGGAACTTGTTATCCATTCAGGTTCGGAAGCAGCAGTCCAAACAGCTTTGACTTCAAATTTACAAGTTTACACAGAATTTTACCAGAAATCAAAACCTTTCCACAGTATTCAGGAAACCACTTCCCAATGTATAGAAAAGAAGATTTATTGCATTGAAAATCTGCTTTTAAGGAGAGTGTGCTATTCCACCCCGTCCAGAGGACGCGGCAACAGAAGCTTCAGACTAAGCGCAGATGTTCCATTAACCCAGGAGCACGTGAGCAGCACAGATACCGGCGGAGAACAGAACAAACCGCTCAAACAGCCGCGGGTTACCCCAAATACTCACAGGCAGCTTTGTGAAGGCAGGATTGGTGACGTGTTTCCCAAAGGCATCTTCCTGGAACTGCAGGAGCTGCACCACCAGCCCGGCCAGCGTTTTGTTGGTAGGAGCATCTGCCTGGACGTACTGCAGGACAAAACACACATGGTCACTTGGGACGGGGGAGAATTAAACATGAAGACAGGTTTACTCATTCCCCAGACGACTTTCTCGGCTGTAGAGCACAGTTGGAAGGTTTAAGGATCCCTGAGTGCTGGGGGAGCGTATGCACAGGAGGAGCACCAAGGACAAACACTTTTCAAGCTTTACTCTTCAAATACAGCACGAATCTGTGAATCATCATCAGTTCAGCGCGGCCGCTGGTGCTTTACAGATAGGGATTAACGACTCCAATCTGATTTGTGGTTCCTAATAAAGGAACGGACTAATTCTGGCCCACATGCACCCAAAGCTTTCTACAGCAACGTTACAAACTCCTTCTGTAATCAACTACTACACATTAATCCTAAGACCATCCATTTGGTGTTACACAGAATGTCACGTACAAAGAGAGAAAACGATCCTTTGTGACAAACTACACATTGTGATACTTCTAATAAAATGCATAGATGAAAGAGGGGAAATCACAGCAGGGAATATAAAACCACTCGCATGGCTGTCGGGTTTTCATTATTCCTTATATCGTGATATTCACTCGCTGGTTGTAACCTCCTCACTGTGCCAGGAGGCTTCTTAAGAGTAGAACAAACAGTACTGATACTTGTTCATGTGGAATATGGAGTAATATTGGTCATTTACCTGGGGAACACTTTGAACACAAGGTCTCTGCTCTTCCCTCAGATTCCTCTAAGGCCCCTTAAATTTTCCTTTGAGAGCCAGAACCCTCAAAAGTTTAGAGCAGGGATGTTAACTAGCAGTCAAATTGAGAAAAGCGCATTAAAACCATGCACAACAACCACATTTAGAATGTATTCTGATCCAAAATGACAAATTGCAACAAAGCAAAACCCAATTCCTTTTGCAACAACCCAATACACAGCAAAAGCCGCTACAAAGGCGCTTCTCCATGCCGATTTTACATGACAATTTACGAGCTGGAGATGCCAGGTGCTTCAGCGCTCGTCAAGAAGCAGCTCTAACCACCTTTATTGCTGTTAGAAACCAGCTGATAAAGACTTTGGGGCTTTTTAAAGCCTCTAAACCCTCGTGCCCCTCTCAGCCAGCAACTCTTTCCTGTCTGTTTTTGGGCAGACGCTCTGTGCGCTGCAGCTGAGCTCCCGGAGCAATCCAGACAACACTGCATTGGAATTCCCATTCCCAGGCGGGACGGAGCACGCGCCCCGCTCGGGCGCCCGTTAATCCCCAATCTTCGCTTCAAAACCCAGCCCAGGCTGCGCATCAGCTCGGCCACGGGGAAAACTCCCCAGCAACGAAATACTTAAACCCCCACCTCTAAATAAGCCAAAAACCTTTTTATCAGCATCCTAAGGGCTGCTAAACCCAGCAGGATGATAACCAAAACACAGATAGTGCTGTGTATTTTAATATCTGGTCATGAAATATTCATCTCTTATTACTTTTTGTGTAGTTTCAAAGGAAGCGGCTGTCACACCGGCCTGTGCACAGACGCAGCGTGTCAGCTTATCGCCCTAAAGCTCCCATCGCTTTGCACATTCAACCTTTGCATGACCATCTTACAATAAAGAAAACTGAGCTTTTAGTTCAGCTGGGCCAGTTTTAAGGCAATCAAACGAGTACCGGGTAAAATGTGCAGACAAACCAGGTGTCTGCTAAACCACAGATGCGGGATTTGCACAAAGGGGAAGACAAAAGGAGAGCACATCAGGTGCCAGACTTCGTATTAAATAATCCCGTTTCTATCACCAAAACGGCTTTGGTCTCGCACACATTCACGGGCCGTACATGTTAAACATGTTTAAAAAGCGAAGCCACCGGTTGCACCTGAAGCCCAGCTATTTAAGAGCCTTCATCCCAGCAACACTGCAAAGAGAAAACCCTCACAACCGCTGTAACTCATTTAATGGAGAAAAACCCCCGCACTGCTACTTTTGTACGGGTTAAAAATCTTGAAGCTTTTTTGCACCACGTTTAACACAATATTTAAAATGAATAAAGCGCCAAAAATGCATAAAGTGCAACAGGGCAGCAAGCACTGATAGCTCCTACTAACCATGAATAAAACAAGGCTGTACTTATCATCATTTAAAACCAATAAAAAACCAACCCCCAGTCCCCAAACCTGGAGTCTCACTGAGCCACCTCTCAACCCACACAGCCACAGGTTCTGCAACTTCTACTTTAAGTAGCTCATAAACCACGGGAAGATAATTGATGAAAAAGAGATCAGAAAAGGAGCTTATTCGCCATCCAACAAACCCAGAAAATTCAAATCAATAGAGAAAGAGTCAAATGTGAGGGTTTTCTAATGGTGTTTCTTTGTCACTTGTAAGCAAGAGTCACCAAGACTTGGAGCAGCCACAACCGCAACCTCGGCCAAAACCTCAACCCAGAGGACATTGGATCCTTCTAGCGATTTACGGTATTTTTGTCAAATGTTTTCCTTCGGGAAAAAAAATACATGAGAATAAGCCTTGGAAAGTGTATTCTTAGACACACAAGATTTTTCAGGTGCTTATTCCTCTACTTTCAGATCCTGTTTTTAGCTCTTGCCAGAGGCACGGACTGCTAGAAGCTATTGGAAATGAAGACACCAGGAACCTTCGATTCTATTTAGCTCTGTCATTACCTCGCAATTTTTCATACAGGAAACTCGTTACTTTGCCCGAGGTTCCCCCTAAACAATGACGGAAAGAAAAACCCTTCCAAAGGAAACACAAAAGGCTCCTCTCGTACATTTATAGACACTACCCAGCAACACCAGCGGATCTTTAAAGCAGCACAATCAGTGCGATGATTTCCTGATGGATCCGTGGGGACCACAGAGGCACAACACACCTGCGAGGAAACGATTCTGCAGCACAGAAAGGTTTTAAAGAGCAAATCCCAGCAGGCAGAAGCGATGCCCCATTCCAGACACACACTGGGGCAGGAGAGGGTTTTTGTTCAAGTGCCTCGTTGACAGAGCAAAGATTGTTCTAATGTTTCCACGTCGATTACAAATACAAACCCACCCGTATCCTGCAGCAAAAAACATGCACAGTCAGAACTCAAAGGATTCAAGAATAAGAGGGTGACCACTAACAGGAGCAATCGCTGCCCTTCGCCAGCAAGATTTGCCGTTGCAGCCGCGCTGGAAAACCTTTGTCACAGGGACAGATTTGTACACCCGGTTTGATGTGGTTACTGACCTCAAATAACCACATTACAGCTCTGTGTTGCAGCCCTGATGCACAAAATCCTTTCCTTCCCCCAAACAAAGAACATTTCAGCTCAGATCACTAAATAACAGGGAAAGGAAAACCAACTGTAAGATACTCGGATTTCGGTTTATAAGCCCGGTTCCTTTTTTAAAGGCGAGAACACAAAAGGGCTGCAAACGCAGAGAAAATCCTCCCTCGGCTTCAATCACAGTGTCACTGCAGAAATACTTGGTAGTTTAGCAGACAGAAGTCAGCGCCAGCCAAAGATACCACAGCTCCTCTAATTCGGCTCCTGGTGAGCGAGCAGGTGTCTCCAAACAGGCGTTTTCAGGCACAACAACCGTTCCATCCCAGCTGCCAAGAAAACACTCGTCCTTCCTCGCTGTCAGGCTGGGGCTTATTAATAGAAGGTACAAAGGGATCCCACGCTGCTGCCCAGCGTCACCTCCTGCAGGAAAAGACGAGCCCCAGCAGCAACTGCACCGCACCCCTTAATAGGGAAAGAACACTTATTTTTCACACTTGATAGCAGTGGAAGTGAGTCCCAGCTACTCCAAAACCCACCCAGATTTCCAAGGGATGATACCTCCCAAAACTCTGCAGTTCACACAAACAGCCCATATCTTCCCCTCTAACTCACCCTTTAAGCAAACACTCCATTTGTTCTTTAAAAAACAAAACACTCTCCTCCTTGCGCCCCCAATAAACCAGTTTTCCAATGTCCTGCCTCAGGGGTGAAGCTTTGGGAGCCACCGAGCAGTCTGAACTCCCACACACCAAAATACTGAACTGGCTGTGATGAGCACGCTGGAACAGTCCTCAGGGCCTCAAGGGCAGTTTGTGCGTCCTTCATAATACACATACAAAACAAAGCCCCACACTAGCTTAGGAAGGTGTTTTAAATACAATAAATAACTCTGCTTTATGCCGAGCCATTATAACATGAGTAATTTGTTGCTTAATGTCAAAGGAACTACCTGAACAACACAATATTAGACATCACTGAGCATTAATACAGTAAAAAGCGAGTTGTCTGGCTTGCTTTTGAGCTATAGATTTCTACTGACAGTGGATACCTTGATGTCACTGGTTACATAAAAACAAGCAGCAGGAGGAAGTTTGGGATGAACTGTTTTGTTCTCTGTCACTAACAGCCCCTCAGCGTTTGTCCTATCCCTACGGGCACCTTTAGAGCACAAAGCGGGCAAAAGTCAGCGGTAATCACCACCTACAGCCATACACCTACAGCAAAGCTGCCACCTGAACTACAGGAAACAGAATCAACAGTGAGGTATCCACTGCGCAAAGAAAAATAACGTAAGATGAACTAGAGTCCATGTATTGCATGTCAGAAAGGTATTAACGCTTCCCTTTGGAGCATTAAGGACACATCTTTAAACACGAGCAGTAACAGTTCCCAAAACAAAAATAATTTACAGAAGTATTTGATACAGTCGCATTTTGAAATTTGCTTGGTCACGATTTTTTCTTAACCCAATGCTAATTACCCTCCAGTGTTTCAGAAATAAATAGAGCTATCTAATCTTTATAACCAGTAACACCGATAAGTGTAAACCAATTACAATAAAGGAGTTTTGCTTTGGTGCACAGAAGGAAAGCTCCCACTCCCAAGCAAGATAAGAGGTGAGAACCAGCTCGCGTGGGGTCACGATTCGCACCGGCACGGGACAAGAACTGTTAGTATTTTTAACAAGGCGACTTGCTCTGCTGCAAAACAGCAGGTTCCAAGTTAACACAAAACTTTATTGTGTTTTTGGAGGTATTCAGGTATGGAAATGAAAGAACGCTCCTCCCCAGAAGCTGAGAACAGCAGAGAAGCACGATGAAAACAAAGAAAAACTGAAGTATATACTTTGAGGTTAGAACTTCCTTATCGACACGAATAGCTCAAGCTGCCGCCTCCCGGGCTGGCGGTGCTGGAAGGAGCGATGTGGAAGGACCGGTTAAACACACCAGGAACACGTGTGGATCACATCACAAACCATTTCAGGGCAATAACACAAATAATCCCATTGAACCCCCCTGGAGTGACGGGAAAACCTGTGCATAGGTTACTGACACCAAATGTGGTGGAGAATGGCCGGGCGGACGGTCAATCCGTGGTAAATACCAAGACTAAGGCACCTTGAGGTTGTCCAGCATCTCCCCATGAGACGGCTCTGCCCCGGCTAATGCTACAAACTGCCTAGACAAACAGATTTGTCTTCGGGAAAGCTCACGTCAAGTAATTTTTCAAGGCTTAGATGTTCACAGAATCACAGAATTTTAGGGAAGGGACCTGGAAAGCTCATCCAGTGCAATCCCCCCATGGAGCAGGAACACCCAGATGAGGTTACACAGGAAGGTGTCCAGGCGGGCTAGAATGTCTGCACAGAAGGAGACTCCACAGCCCCCCTGGGTTGGGGCTCTGCCATGAAGTTTCTCCTCATATTTAAGTGCAACCTCCTGTGTTCTAGTTTGCACCCATTGCCCCTTGTCCTGTCACCATTTGTCACCAGAAGAGCCTGGCTCCATCCTCCTGACACTCCCCCTTTATATATTGATAACCATTCATAAGATCACCCCTCAGTCGCCTCTCCAGGCTCCACAGCCCCAGCTCCCTCAGCCTTTCCTCATAAGAGCCACTGAAAGAAACTTATAAAACCATCCAAGAGGGAAAAGAACGCAAAGAACGAGCAGCTACGGGGAAGAGAAACAGGGCAACATCTGAGAACTTGCATAAGTACAAAACACCACACGCGGGGTCAGCAGCGGCTCCCCGGGGGCCCCAGCAGCGGCTCCCGCCGCTGCTGGGGCCCCCGGGGAGCCGCTGCTGACAAAGGACCCGTTAAACACCCCCCCGAGGCCTCCCCGTCCTTCCCGCCCCACCGGGCCGCACCTTCTTGTAGTGCTTCCCCAGCCAGACGCGGACCGAGTCGAGCTGCGACACGGTGTCCGGGCTCTCCCAAAACTTCCCGCTGGGTCCTCCGTCCTTCCGCCGAGCCACGGAGAGCGCCGCCAGCCCGGGCCCGCCGCTCACCGCCACGGCGGCCCCAGGCCCCGTCCCGCCGGCCGCCGCCACCGCCGCCGCCATTGTTCCCCTCAGCGAGCGCCGCCGCCGCGGCCCTGCGCCTCCCACCCGCCTCACGCCGCGCATGCGTCAGCGCCCCGCCGCCCCCCCCACACGCGGCCTCGCCGCCATCCCGGCGCATGCGCGGGCGGACCTGGCTGCGCGCTTTCTGCGCATGCGCTGAGCTCAACCCGGGTCCGGTGCCCGCGGTGCGGAGCGGCGATCCGGAGTCGCTCTGTTAGGAAACAGGACACACAACCACGGACGTAGTTCTATGCGGTGCTTTTATTCCAGCGCTGGGAAACCAGGGGTTCACACCCAAAGCTTCGAACACCGATTCAAAACTCACTACATTTGTACAACTTAGTTACATACATATTCATCACAACTCTTAACAACCATTAGCATATTCCACACCTATTCTAACACAAACTGTCTATCTAAGAAGTAACATTCGCATGTTTATCAGTTATTTCTAAGTTACCTGTTTTAAGAGAATATGTCATAAATCTATGTCAATTCGAAGAATAGGGTACGGTTATATAAGACCATGCTTGAATGCACATCTCCCTGGACACAGTCCGAAAACTTCAAAATAAGGTAAAAATCTTGGATACAGCATCTTAGATACAGTTTACTAAACCAAGAATCTTAGATACAGTTATATAGTTTACAAAACCAAGAATCTTAGATACGGTTTGCAAAACAGAAAACTAATTCAACCATAAGAAAACTAATTTCAACTATAAGATGTAAAAACTAATTCAACTATAACAGCTCCATTAGTACACATACATGCCGCAAGAAGAGCCAGAGGCCACGAGTGCCTTGCAAAGAGCGAGTTTTATTTGTCGTGTAAAACCGGCACGGAACAGCGCGCGCCTTTGTAGCGGCTTTTGCTGTGTATTGGGTTGGTGCGACAGCAACTGGGTTTTGCATTGTTGCACTTTGCCGTTCCGGATCAAAATACATTCTTAAATGTGGTTGCTGGGCATGGTTTTAATGCGCTTTTCTCAATTTGGCTGCTAGTTAACATCCCTGCTTTAAACTTTTGAGGGTTCTGACTCTCAAAATTTAAGGGGCTTTAGAAGAATCTGAGGGAAGAGCAAAGACCTTGTGCTCATAGCGTTCCCCAGGTAAATGACCAATATTACTCCCTATTTGACATGAATGAGTACGAGTACTGTTTGTTCTGCTCTTAGAAGCCTCCTGGCACGGTGAGGAGGTTACAACCAGCGAGTGAATATCACGATATAAGGAATAATGAAAACTTGACAGCCATGCGAGTTTTATTTTAGTCCCCTCTCTCCTGGGGGATCTCTGAAGTTGCACCTGAGCTCCCGGGCAGAGGTGACAGCAGCTGGTCGGCTCAGCCCCGCTGGAATATCACCTGCGTTTCAGGGCTTCAGGCAGGCGCAGCCTCCTGCTCTTCCTCACCACAAAGTAGGAATCTCAGACATAGTGATAAGAGTTTTTCACAGGCCTGTTATCTAACACAGGTTCTACTCATCAAGCACACAAGGTCAGTAAAACAATTAGTGTGATATATGTGCTTTTTCTACAGACAGATGCAAGTCAGTTCAGCGTATTTACACTAAACTAACCTCCTTGCCAAATCTTCCTCTATCTTCCCATACACTGGAGCACAAATATGATAGGAGCTGCAGAGGGGGTCTCTTAGACCCCCTCCCAGCCCATTGACCCTCTGCTTTCTTGGGGGACCTAAAGCAAAGGAGCATTTGGAGCACAGTCGTGTACAACGAGAAACCCAAATATAAATAGCATCACTGTATAGTGAAAAATGTTTTATCTTCTCTATACAGTGAGATCATATTGCCCAATTAGTACTTCAATTAACTAGCCCTTACTCTCGTATCATCTCTTCAAAGAGCATCTTGGGCAATCACTATTTCGCTCATCCTGAGAACGAACAGAACAATTTAGCATTAAGAGTGAGTAAAACTTTGTGAATAGACGTAAGACAAAACCAAAAACCACAGCTGCTACTAGAGACAAAACTACTCCAGCTGAAGCTACCTGGAGGCCCTCCGACATTTTTCTGGTGTGATTGCACCATTTGGGCCTTTTTCCACAAGCAGGGGTTACTAACAATACACAGCCTGTCAATTACCTTCCCCACTCCACCGCTCAACAACTTGAGATCACACAACGCCAGCTCCGGTAGAGAGGCAGGGTCTCAAAAACACGTCACTCTCAAAATACAATGGAATCAGAGCCAGACCTACTGCTGCCTCCCTGAAGGAAGGGCAGAGAATTCAGCTGTGACCCGGGCAAACAGAACGTGTGCACCTCAGGACACACAGCTGATGGTTCTTTGTCCAGGTGAAAAGGGGGAACAGCAAGGGAACAGCCAAGCTCTGTAGCAATATGGTCTGCCAAATTTATAAACTAAGCCAGAGGCAAAATGTTTGGAAAAGGTATAAACTACTACAGT
Source organism: Nesoenas mayeri (assembly GCF_963082525.1). Lineage (NCBI taxonomy): Eukaryota > Metazoa > Chordata > Aves > Columbiformes > Columbidae > Nesoenas > Nesoenas mayeri. The sequence continues at coordinate 163,605,637 of NC_137543.1, forward strand.
TAACACAAAGCTCTCAACACAAGAGCCTGAGCTTAATATTAAGCTGATTTTTAAAACAACTATGACATGCTGCGTTACTATCCTGCTGATTAGGCCCTATTTTAATCAATGTTTTGCTTCTATAGTGTAATGGACTAATTATATGAGCAAAATTATTTCTTCATTTAAAAGGAACTTCTTACATCAAGATCTCTGTACAATTCCAAATCAAGAACAGATAGAGCCACCTTTGTCTGTGTCTGCTAGCAAGATCAGTACCTGCTTCCTCACTTCTGGGAAGTAGCTGCTGCCCAGGGGGCTCATTCAAGATCATCACATTTGGTGTGATGACTTAAATACACCCCATCAGAAGCATCCTCCCATTGGGAAGGTTTGTCTCAATACCTAGAGCATAAGCTTGCCTGCAGGCCAAGCCTACTGTTCTAAAACCCCAGGTAGGCAACACCCAGCCTGAACCGCCTGGGAGCCAGCACACACATTTCATACCACTACCTCATTTTCAACTTTTCATTAGGTACTGGATTTGGAACTTGTTTGTCAGCCTGACTTGTCAGCAGACAGATGCAGGCTGGTGTACGCACTGTGTAAACCGCTGCCAGGGCATTCAGTTGTGCACAATGCGAGGGTTTGTCCTGCCTGCAGCCGGCAGCGCAACCCACGCTGACCTTCCCCAGCAGCTGCTGTGCCACCGCAGCCCTCGGCTCTGCTGGCCTCTCGCCCACCGCCAATGCAGCTGCAACCATGAGCCCACGAGCACTCCATAGAGTGACCCTGCTTGCTGGGCTGGCAGAATTTAGTGACTGGTAAAGACTGACTCTAAAACTCCTACCGAGCCGTTTGCACATCCTCAGGATGGCTACAGACATTTGAGACAAATGGACAAAATTGTTTTCCTACCCAGCGCCCACTTGATGGAGAGGGTGCAGTTCCTCGAGCTCTACCAGCCGCCAGGGGCAATACAAGCGGGAGATCACTCCAAGGAAAAACATCTTTGGTACTAACATTGAAATCCAGGCAATGCTATTTTTTTTTAATCCATTAAGAATGATTTCCTTTTGTCATTTCGTTACAGGAACAGCTCTCATTGTGCCCAGGTGATGCCATTTCCTCCTGTCCCCCGAGGAGAGAGGCTCAATATTGCCTGCTCCGGAGATACCTTGGTATGACAATCTCTTTGTACTGAGGCTTCTCCACTCGAGTGGCAGCTGCCATTGACACTGGGATCAAAATGCTGTCGATGTTGTAGCAACATTCCAGTTTTCTTCTTTTTGAGCACTGCTGAAACACAGAATGAAGAGAAAACCCCATGCAGGAAATAAACGTTGGCACAAAAGCATATTTGAATACACACTAGAATGCAACTTCTCCATAACAGCAAGTATAGCGGGTTCTTTCCCCTCTCACTGGCGTTCAGAGCTGGTTTGGGCATATCATACAACCTCTATGGTTTGGTTTACTCCTAGATGAAGCAGGATAATACTTACCAACCTTGGTGGGTGGGATTTCACTTATAACTTTGTATATATTTAGGTCAAATGCAAAAAATAATTCAAACAGGCAAAGGCTATGATGATGATTCAAAAAGTAAAAACCTATCATTTCATTGGGCTAAAGGAGCTGTACTTGTTTCGCCTTGTAAAATAAGGGCTGAGAAGGAAAAAGTAAAATGAGTAAAACCATAGAAGAACATCCCATTCCTGAGGCCGAGGGTGCTGCTGTTGACACAGCACATCAGAACATGACAGAGTGTTTCCAAACCGAGGAGCAAGGGCTCTGCAAAAACATCTTAGGAAGAGTGGGGTGAAAAGACCCCAGAATGGTTTTGAGATGCATTTGGATCTGTTTGTAAAGAGCTCCAGATGCTGTGTTCCCTGCAGAGCTGACATTAGACCTGCAACCCAGAGCAGAAGCGTCCTCTTGACTTGTAAGCTAAAAAGCCTCCAAGATGCTACAGGGCTTTTGTTCCTTTCTCAGACAAACATCCTTTTGTTTCCAGATAGAGAAGCCAACCCCACAGTGAAGTTCTCAGTGGCCACACGGTTAGCTATGGCTTGTTACTGATGTCATGTTATTTAAAAACTGTAATAGACACAGGACTGCTCCAAAGTACCCTTAAAACTCTGATCAGGAAGCCAAGCCTGCACCTGCACAAGCAGCTTACAAAAGCAGCAGCAAACTCTGAGCTGGACTGTTAAATCTTCATAGAGGGAGAACAGCACTTACAAAGAAAGCACTAACAACACGGGAGCCATCAAACTGGACAGTAAGCTGCTAATGCAATGAAATGGGTGGAACAGGGACTGGAGGATCTGTGTTGGAGCTCACTACCCCCTCCTACACAAGTCCAGTGAAGCTCCACAAGTTTCATGTCAATCTCCATGAGACAGAGCTGAAGCACAAGGCAGTCAAACCTAGAAAAAGCTACTCGAGAGCCTCAGCTCTGCGAAAGGTCCATTTCTGTCCATCCGACCTAACAGTTACCTCTCAGCAGAAAGAGGAGAGCAGGCCTGAGCCCTTGGCCTTCGAGGCCTCCTTTGCTCAACACACTTGGAGAACCAGCAGTTACAGAAACAGCTGTTGCAGGATGTATTTGTTTTAATCTCCTGCTACTTTAGGGAAAACAAGGCAGTGTTACAGATCACCTCTTGGCTGATGTTCCTGCTTCACCTGGGGAAATTCATAGCAATTAAATCTCTACTATTAATTTGTAGCCAAATAAAGCTGTAATATTATGTGTATATAGCTATTTGCTTACAAAAAACAAAAGGAATCAATAGAGTATTGTCAGTGCTGAATTGGAAGGCAGGCAGCCCGGCTGGGGAAGCAGCACAGCAGGCACACGGCCAGCCAAGCGCTGCCTGAGGAAAAACCAAGTGAGTAGCTGTTGCTCTTTAACATCCGCACCCAAAGGGCATTTCCCAGCAGCCCGTCATTCCCCTGGCGCCTGCAGCTCCACTAGGATCAGAATCGTTTGCCGCAGCTTTTGTTTGGCCGCAGTGTGGCTGAGCTGCCAGCGCAGCGGATCTGGCTGGCAGGAGGGCATGGAGGCGGCTCTGGGGGCTGTGAGAACTGTATTTCTGTGCCTGAGGGCTGCAGACAGGAGAGCTGTGACTGATGGCCCTTTGGGATGCCCGGTCCTTTCAAACAATGAACCTGTTCAGAAAACGGGAACGGAAAAGCAAGGTGAAGCCAGACTGACTTCAGAGCAGTTGGTGACATTGCTACCCCTGTAAGGTCACCCAGCCTGCTCTGGGGAACACAGAACAAACATCGGCCTTGGAGAACAAACATTTAACACAAGCCTCAAGTGCTCAGCAGCACTGAAGGTGCTGGCCCCAAAATGTTACTTTTGGTGGGTGTTTCCGACATAAAGCAGAAGGTGAAACGGGAGTTACAACCATCAAGAACAAGACTCTCAGTCCACAATCCAGCCACTCAGAAGCAGCTCCTTCACTGCGGAGCGGGGCAGGCTGGTCCTGTTCCGAACGATGGCTCCGATGACAAACCACACTGCTTTTATGACAGATGAACTCTTCTCCCTGAAGCCCTATATAACCTCAGCTTGATATGCTTTTTCTGTATCTGTTAACTTTTTATTCTTTTTCCCATTTGTGACTGGATTATTCCGTCCTGAATATTACAAATAGAGCAATCTTCTAAACCTATTGTGCAAAATTGCTCCGCTATTCAAATCCTTCCTTGAGATCTAGCTCTGGGAGGCTCAGAGTTAAAATCATCCTGCGTTACTGCATCATCCATTAGAACACACTCTTCACAGCAGGTGTCTACATACCCCCATACATAATGGTTTTTGTGCGGTCTTGTGACTAAATACTTGAAAAAAGGAAAGAGGTAGAGAAAGATAAATCAGTGAAAAGTCAAACAGCTGCTGACCAGTTCAGACAGAATCCATACTGGTGTGTTACTCAAGCATCCTCTAGTAGGTTCCTCACATTTTTCCAACACCAACCACCTGCTTGTTCAACCCTCGTTACATCCTGAGCCCAACATTGGAAGGACGATGTCTCTCCAGAACACTTCTCAGAAAGACAAGCCCCGGCCCCCTTTAAAGCTAAGTAACCTCAGCTCTCATTAAACATCCTTAAATCAAGTTGTAGCTCAGATCGTCAGGGCCAAACACACAAATTATCAGCATGGAAGCAGGGGTTTTGTTTGGTGGTTGTTGTTTTTTTAAATCCTATCTGTTTTGTTCATGATAGTTTGCATCAGCAACCACAGCACATAAAAAGCATTCCAGATGCAGCAACCATGTCCCATAAGAATGTCAAGAATATCACGAGCTTGCAGGCTGCACATTATGTTACTTTCAACAAACGCTTTGGCATAAAATGTCTTTTAAAGGAAAGCTGAATGGAACGTCAACACCAGCTCATTTGAAAAACAGGGTGTGTTTCAGCTGAGTTTCCCTCTTCCTGTCTTGAAATTGGTTTGAGTCTTCTGTCACTTATCTTGAACTACTGTAGACCATTTAAAACAAATATCGTGAACTCTGATGGGCGGATAAAAAAAATGAGGCTTTGCAGGGCAGTAAGAGCAGCACACAACTGGAACAGCAGAAAAACACACACTAGAATCTTGCCAGGCAAATACTGGTCTGCTCCGATTTCAAATAAAGGCTCATAAAAGCTGCTTTTTGGATTGTTTGTTCCCTTGAAATAAATACAAAGAATGGCAAGATTTTAAAAATTGTTAATAACTTGGCTTTGTGTCCCTCCAAGGGGTCAGAATTTCTGTAGTTTGCAAGATGCTGGACTTGGTGACTTTGACATTCCTGTAGAACAGAGTTCAGATTCCCTTCCACTGGAAGCAAGTGAGCCATGTTCTCCACTCCACCTTGCTGGTTGCCCTCAGGTACTAGTTAAAAGCCCACATTTAATTACTTAACTTCATCTCAAACTAATTTGCTTGACTTACAGGAGGCAAGCAGGGGCGCAGGGTGCAGCTTTGGGAACACGCTGTCACCTGGGTCTTGTTTCTTGCCACAACAGGATGTCTTCAGAGACTCGTGCTCCGGTAGTCTGTGCAATCTGTCCTCTCTCCATCAGCTTTCAAAGTACAAGTGGAGAGGGTTGCCGGAAAGTAGGAAAACAAAGTTATTTTGGTAAGCACAAAACTTCCTGGTTTTGTACACACAGCGCTGCACACACATCATCTGCAATTCACATCTCTCAGTACTTTGGTGAGACAGCAAAGTGGCCCAGCTAATTAAAGCAGGTGCGGTGACCTGCAAGCTCTCTCGCCCCACGCACGCTGTGACAGCGAGGACAGGAGAATGTCCCCAGAGAGCAGCCTCTGCAGCTACCACCTCCCCAGCCAGCTTCCTCACACGCCAACCCGATCATAACCAGCTACCTGTTACTTGGCACTTGGCATCTTTTGGAGAGATGCTCTCATAGTTGCAGCGTAGAAGAAGTATTTTCCTCACTGTCCCTTAACATGCTCACTAACTCCTCGGTGCACATTCATGTTCTCCCATGGCCAAAAGCACCAGCAGCACTGCAGCCACTCAAATGTTACGATTGCACAGAGCACAGGTCATAAAGCAACCCAGAGCACAGCCAGAGCATCACAGGGTTTAAATAACCAGTGCTTAGACTCCAGCAGTGATTTAACACTCCAAATTGGTGCGAGCGGTCCACCAAACGCCCACCGTGCAGCCTGCCAAAATCAGCCTTGGATTTGGAGGCTTTCCAGTAGCCCTCCAGGGCGGGTGTATCAGGAACGTCCAGTGGCTGTTCTGCAAGCCTCCAGGATGAACGTGTTCCTTGCAAAAGACATAGAGCTTGTCCTAAAGAAGAGATCTGAGCTTACGTTAAACTAGAGATGGCGACTGCCTCTGATGCAGGCCAAACCACAGCGTGGTTTCCTGGGCTTGGAAACCTCCACGGGCTGCACTCTTGGACTGAAGATTTGTCTGATGACTATGCAGAACATCACTGGACATCTTTAATTATCGTCTAGAGACATGTTTTGAATGCTGCTAGCGTATTTTTAACCTCCCTGGACATAAGGAGGAAGGGCTGCAGCACAGTATGGGATCCTCTTTCACATTATAACATGGGATGTACCCATCACGAGACAAAGAACACCGGCTGGAAGCCAGAGACCGGGAGGGCCAGGGAATGGGGTCTGGTGTCTGCAGAGGCTCTGCAGCTGTGCAGGGTGCAAGCGCTGGGCCGCTCCCAGCTGCGTTTCACGGGGAGGGCTTTCAGCGCCTGGCAGAAGAAAGGAAAGCAAGTGTTTAAAAAGGGAAATGGGCTTCAGATTGAAGTAAAACTGAAGTTCAGCCCAGTATCCCCAGTTCGCTTTCTACAGGTACACTAGTTTCCAGTCACTAAAAAAGCAAAGCCAGACAAGTTTGGGGAAAGTGAAAAGCATCTCTGGCATAATTGTTTCCCAGCACAACTGGGAAAACAAAAACTCCAAACCATAACCAAGCAGCAGATCTGCAAGGTGAAAAATAAAGTCAGGAGCCAGGGTCAATGTTAAAAGAGTGTGCAAGAGTGCTACTGCAGGCTGGTTCTCCTGACCATGCATGAACTACCTTATCCAAATCATTTGGTGCATGAAGGACACATTTTGTGTGATTCTCTACTAGTATCGCCAAGCCAACAGAGCTGCTCCTCTGTGACTGCAGCAAAGCTATAATACATCATTTTCTTTTTAGAACTTCAAACACCTCTGTGCCTTCTCCCATCCTGTTCTTCCTCATCTTCCTTAGAGGCTTTTTGTAGCTCCGACGCTTCCAAAAAACTTGAGTAATCCACCACCAGCAGCATCCATCGTTCTGACCAATATTGTCTTATTTCCCACTTTTCCCCACTTATTTGTTTGGAGCGTAAGCTCCTCACGTCTTTGTTGCACCATTTACGGCCACACTGTCGCTCAGACGCACCTGATACCCCTTCCCCAACAATATATCAGGTTCCATAGTATCAGTTGAGCCAGAAGAGGGAGTATTAATAACATTTTTACCTACAGCTTAAGCAGATTAAATCATACTGGCTTTGCGCTCTGCTGAAACAAAAGATCAGACCAGGAAAAGCAACACAACTTTTATTCATTTTGTCTTAAATCTACAGCTTCTTAAATACCTGTTATTTGTAAATCAGTATTTGAGGAAAAGGCTACAAACAAGCAAATAAGATATGAGCAGTGCAGCAAACTACTGCTAGTCAACTGCTGTATGTTACCACACGTTCTTTCTCAGAATTAACATATTAAACATGTTTTAATTCTCAGTAACTCCCAGCAAGGAGTCCAAGAAATATTTAGTTCACCAAGCTCAGTAGCTCAGCCTCCAAATAACCACAGCCCAGCTCTGCTCAGTCACAGAAAGATGATGTATTTCTGGGGTTTTCTTTTGGGGTGGGTGGTGGTTTTCTGCTGTAGTTTGGGGTTGGAGGTTTGTTTTCCCTGGACAATTCCAAGGCAATCATCTCCAAAAGGTTGAGGCAGAAGGCTGCTGCCCACGCTGAACTCTGAGGTACACTCTGGTCATTGTTACGCAAAAAAAACCAACCCAAAAAGTTGCCTGGTTTTTAAGAATGGAAATTTAGAATCCATTTCTAAACCACAGTTAAGTAGAAAACTCATGACTTTTTTGGACATACCTGGGAATTTCTTCTAAAATTCTACATGAATTTTAGAAAAGTGCTCAGAAAATGCCGTACTAAAACCAGAGTCCAACATTACAACGTTTTTTCCTAAAAATAAAGAAAGCCCCACATTTTAAATAAGCATGCGGGATAGTTTAGTAACCATATGGCAGAACTTCCACACTTACCTTCCTGTTGCAGTGAGACACAGAAGCAGCTCGGCCACGTTCGTGCTTTTTGTATTTGCCAAGCCGGTGGATTCTTGCAGCGACGCACGTGCTGTCCCATACGGCAACAAGGTTGGTAAAGGAGTCTTGTTTGTGAAATCTCTCTTCAACATCCACACTGAGCAGAGAAATGCTGCTGGAGGAGCCAGTGTGCGAACTGCAACCAAGTGAAAAACAGCTCTGAGAATATGAACAGTACATTGTATTTCTGTATTTATCGTTGTGGCTGTGAAGCCCAAAGACTCCTTCGTATTTACACCTGCAGATAGTGCTTACCAGTTCCGTTCTCACCGCATTTTTAGCCTTTGCTACCATCTCTCTCAAGGGATACGTAGATTTCTGAGTATTTTGTTCCCAACAGAAATGGGCACTGAAGGATCTAACAGCTACCTTTCTGGCAGTTAAGGGCAGAAAGTCTCAAAGCCAACACAGATGTGGCAGCCACTAATAACAAGTGTTGTTTGTCCAACAAAGAGCTTCAGTCAGCAGCTCAATTTATCATCTGATAATAAAGTCATTTTCCTTACCCTTAAACCTAAACACATTAACAGAGAGAAATGGAAAGAATATTTGCCAACCATAGAGTTATGGTTAAATCTAAGGTTATAATTCAGTAAACAGATAGGAGTTTATTGCACCTTGCAGAATATTCGTCTGTAAGACAGTGCCTTCGGAAAGACCTTTTTTGTAATTGGTCACCTGTTCACATTATCATTTAAAAACTTAATTCAACTGTTACTTTTTCGGGCCCAAATCAAGCATGGTATTTTTTTCTTGCTTTGCATAACAAACTTGCAAGTAAAATGAGGAGTTGAAAATCTGTATGTTGTCACCCAAAAAGCAGAATCATCTAAGGAGCATTTTGCAAATATAAATAACATTGGACTTAAATAGACCCAATGTAAACAATCACATGCATTTCAATCAATTGAATTTTGAGCAGCAATCTCCAAATCAATCTAAGTTCATATTTTAAATGCATCCTTAACCATCACAAAGTAAGTATCACAGTAGAGCATGTACTTCTGTTTTATAAGCCGGAGACCATTTCCAGAGCAAGACAGCCTAATTTTTTAGCTATTCTGCCTCTTCCACCAAGCACTGCACTAAAATCTGTACTAAATGCTGCACTAACTGCAGAGAAACAAGTTTGAATGAAATACTAGTGTTATTTAAGACTATTTGATGGTTCACACACACTCGACGGACACAATTCTGAAGTGCCAAACCAAAACTCCTTTTGATTTCCACATCATTAAGCCCCAATACTTTCAGTTTAGTGCTGCATGTATCTACCTCAGCGTTAGCTAAACAACAAACCCCCCCAGCAATCAAAGAGCAGCAGATGTACAGTTTTCCTCACTCTGCAGCATCAATGTCACAGCTTTGTCACTTGACAGAAACATCCTCTTGCCCAATGATTAATACAGGGATTTGTTGTCACCAACTGTATCTGGGCCACAGTGTTCAATCGGTAGAGCTTGTTTATTCCCTTTTTGAACAGTTTCCTTTTGCCACGGAATGTTTCAAATCTGAATGTAATTATTTACCATACTTCCTTTTAGTAGATATTTCTATGGTACAATGAAAAGAACCAACGAATCATCCCATCTTCATCCCGAACCTATCAAACGCCATCTCTCACATTCGCTCCCACAGCAGCTCAGTTACTCATTCTCAAAGGTCAGATTCCTACACATATTTAAGTATCTCCCCTCAGAATTTGCAAATGAAAAGTTAGAGCTGGCTTTCAAGAAAAAAATATAGTCTGAATTTTTCTTCTGTGGCCTCTGAAACACCAGTATTTTCTCTGCTCTACAGCTGCAGCTTAACGGTTGACCCTTCATAGCTTCGCAGAAATTACGGCTAAAAGCACCTGTTAAGTCAGTCGGTCTGATGACCTGTACACCAGAAAACACCCACCACCGCCAGAAATACCAGGTTCCAAACACTTAAATCCATCAGTCCTTTAAAGAGTCTTTAAAACCATCATACAACAAACAACATGGGTCAGAAGTGCCATCAACACCAAGACTCAAGAAATAACTTAAGATCAGAAACTGAAATTTCCCTAAACAATGGGGTTGTTTTATGACTGCAAACTCAGTTGCCTCCCACAGGCCTGGCACAGTACATTGAGATTCACAGGACACTTCTGTGGTGGGTTTTTTGTTTTGCGGGTTTGTTTTGCTTTGGTTTTAATTTTGGAGGACTCTAAGAATACGTAAAAATACTGAGGATTTTTATAAAAGGTGAAGCAAGTTCAGTTATCGCATGTACATCACATCAAAGTACTAGTAAGTTGTTGTCAGCTGATACCTGAGGAAAAAAATCATAGAATGGTTTAGGTTGGAGGGACCTTGTCTGTTCCCATCCTTCTTATAGCAAAAATTAGTTAAACAAACCTCAAATTATTAAAACCACATTATTCAATGTGATCATAAACTTGCTTCCACAAGCAAGTTGATTTAAGAGTTTAATGAAAGTTTCTTTCTTTGCTTCTATCACTGCAAAGTTACACATTTCCTGGTTACTGACCTGCTTTTGCAAATTATACAAGAAATAGGAGGGAATGGCATCTTCTGCAGGGCAGAGGATGAACGCGAGAGCCACTTACTCTCTTTGGAGGCCACCAGTGACACAGAACTCGATTGGCTCTGTTTCTTTGTTACGTCTCCAGGCTGCCGGTCAGAAAGGACTACTGGACCCCGAATTCCACTCAGAGAAGCCTCGGCACAACAGCCATTTCTTAAGTATACTCCAAAAGAGAAAGAAACAACTTAGAAGTTACATTTCTATGGCAACTTCATTAATTAAAAATTTAAGAGCAGTTCAGTTCCTTTTCTCCTGCTCCAGTCACTCATCTCCCTCCCATCCCCACCACGTGCACCTTGTGGTGCACACACAATGCTCTACACACCAACCTCTTTCTCTTGCCAATCTTCTCGGTGCTCAACAGCAGCTCAACAGGCTCTCACAGCAGCCCAATATCTCTTTAGTAAAAGAGATAGGTAGAACGTAGCTGGAAATTCCACATTCCTTATGAGGTATTATAATGTTATTCTCTATGCAGTCTACACTCCATAGCACCTGTGGTTTAATTATACATATGCTTGTGAATGCAAGAAAATATTACGTAGAACAATTAACTTATCTCATGTCTGTATAAATATCATAATTACTTGAGAAGAGCAGCTGCTTTGCAGTGAATTAAAGATAATCCTCAGCTAAGTTGGTTAAAGAGATACTGAAATATAGCTAAGATGAATTACAGTTACTTAGAAAAGACTCAAAGCATCTGAAAAGTTGGTGTTCTGTATCTCCTTGTGCTGCAGAGACTAAGGTTAAAGTCTAGGGCCCTATTTTGGTCTTGCAATGGTGTAGGAACCATTGTTTTCCACAGCATTAGAGTAGAATCAAAGAGCAATGTAGATCAGAAGTACAGCTGCAGGTCACGGAGCAGGTTGCTCAGAGCCTGGAGGATGCCCAGTGACAGCGAGCCCACAACCCCTCCGAGCACCCCTCACAGTAATTAAACACCTTTGTGGCAAATTTCCCACTTTCTATTAATTGCTGCTGCTTCTGGCATCACAAACTGCCAAGAGAAGTCTTGCTCCATCTCTCTACACCTCCCAGGTAGGGCAGCAATAAAACCCACCCTCCACCTGCTCTGCTGAAAGACAAAGAAATCCAGTTTTTTGGGCTCCTTTTGTCCATCATACGCTGCTACACCCAACCATGGTGGTGGCTCCACTGAACTGCCTCCAATATCCTAGTATCTTTCTTGTACTGGAAGCCCCAGAACTGGACAGAGGGCTCCAAATATCTTGCAAGTGAGACTGGTAATTAGATTGGGACTGTCCCCTTAAAAGATTTGAAATTTACAATTTATAAAGCAGGTTTAAAAGGAAGTGGGAGTTTCCTGAATTTTTAATGTTTTACTCCCCAAATAAATCCTCAAATTCAGCAATGAACACTAGGAATTCCTCTCATTAAAGTTCACTAGGTCTTATTTCCTTATAAATCCAATAAATAAGGATGAGATGTTATCAGATATAACATACTTCTGCCTGTTTTCAGAAAACAATGGTGATGAGAATCAGGGTTTACATTTCACACATGATGGCTGTTCTGTGACCCCGGTGGTGTGGTCTCCTGCACAAAAGGTCCACAAGTCCAGAAACTATATTATTATTCAGTGTTTTCTGACCCTCCCATAGGCAATCCCAGCCAAGAATGCAAATAATTAAGGCTTTTCTCACCTGGAATCTTGCTAATCTCACTTAAAAAAGTGTATGAGGAATAAAGCTATATGGGCACTGCTCGTTATCACTGTCAGAGACACATTATACCTCAGTGGAATAAGTTTTATATTTATCAAAAGAGTGATCAGACATATTTGATTTATAAGAGCTGATGCAAAAGGAAAGTGCATTTATCCAGAGAAAATATGTGCAATAAGGACAGTAATTAAAACAGTTTTCTTTCCACAGAAAGGGCAGGAGGAAGGAAAAACACTCAAGCCAAGTAAAAACCTTTACATTCTGCTCTGTTCCAAGGCCTAGGGAACGAGCTTTGCCGTTTACACTGAATGCAAAACAGATTCCACTCATTTCAAATCTGAACATGGGAGTTATTTCAAAAGTTCAGAAGCACCTTGAAAGGATTAATTTAAGTGTTTCCAGAGACTTTTGCAGTGAACTGAGAGGCTCTTAAAAGGGGAAACCCCAAAATGCATTTCAAGTTTTGAAGACTGAAAACTATTTTTGTTTGAGGTTTTATTGTTTGTTTGGGGTTTTTTTTGTTTGCTTGTTTCAGCAAGTCTTGTCACATAGAAGTAAATATTGTTCTAGTCAAGAAATGAATATTCATTCCTTTCTATTTGCTACCACAATGCTTCTCAGATAGCAAAGTGAAATATTAAAAGGTCATGGCCTAGAAAGAGCCATAAAACTTGCATGACTTACACAAGTGTGGAGCCCCGTTCCATTAATAAGCTGCTCTGCCTGGACACAATGATGAAATGAAGCCTCCCAATCTCAGTAAGCTTTTATTGTAACCGTTGTGTAGCAGACAGAAATCACAGCCCTCAAAAGAGAAAAGTAACAGCTCTTACTGGTACAGGGCTAACTCAAAAGCTTTTTGAAATTTGAAATTTACATCTGTTTATAAAGCAGGTTTAAAAGGAAGTGCGAATTTCCTGAATTTTTCCTTCACCCTTATTTCTACAGAGAAAATATCATTCTGCTAGTGAAATAGCCTGGTTTTAGCTTCCAGAGAAGCTCTCAAGTCAAAAAACAAAGGTAAAATTACCTTGGCAGTGCGAAGTAACCTGTAGATACCCATCTGCTGTCTGATTCAATATTCCAAATCAGAGATTTGAGCCCGTAACCACGTCCAACGGCAACTGCTGGCTGCTCTGCCCACCGCCCGCCTGCAGCTGAAAGGTAGACGTTTGCTTGCAGTTATCACTTAGGTGACAGTGTCAACACCAAAAGAAAAAAGACAGAAATTCAAGAACAATTTTAGTGATTAAGAGTTCGTGATACAGGACAAATGGGTTTTCTCCCTACAAATTCTACCAATATCCAGCCTTAATTTACAACTTCTATCCCCAAGGCAGAATGGTCAATACAATTCAACTGTGCAAAAAACATACTAAAAAGGAGCAGCTATCATTAATTGGACTATCAAAAACCAATGCAGGAATTCAGCTTTTTCTAGATAAGTACAGAAATGACATCTCTCCTCTGCAAATTCAGAGGGTGGAACCCACAAAAAGAAGTGCCTGAAGGGACAACGCTCCAGCTTGTGCTGGTGACCGCAGAGCAGGACTGACCCGTATTTGTGACCATCCTCACCGCTGTTTGTGCAACACGGTCTGAAAAACCTCAGCCGACAGAAATCCCATATATGCCCTTGGGAAGGTACCTCAGTGCTTCGCTAGCTCTGCTGGAAGACTTTTAGTTTATTGCTTGAATCTCTGCTGCTGTAACAGACCATCACAGCAGTGCCATGTAGAACAGCAGGTATTAAAACACACACACAGATAATACTTTATTTATACTCAAAGTAAGAGTATTGTCTTCAATGAAAGCTACTGTTTGAAGGAAGGCTTCCCTTAAAGAAACACACCGTATGTTCTAGCGTGTTCCACAGCCGCCACGCTGGGTTTAAACACCAGGCACTGAGCTGACAGCCTCTCAAACAGCATCCCTGCTCATCACTCAGGGAAAAAAACCAAACAAAACACAAGCACTAGCTTCAGGAGACACAAAATAACAGAACAGAACCTATTTTTCTACAAAACCAACAACTTCACACCATGAATTACTCCACAAACCACTTCACCTAGGAGCCAGACGTGGCTGTGCTCAAACACAGCAGGGCTGTCCCTTTCACCAGGCTGGTATCTGCCTTCTCTTATCAAATTACATTCTTCAATGTATCACATAAGTATTGCTTTGAGACATAAAGCTAAAAAAAAAAAAAGCAGTAAAAACCTCTGTTCTCATTATATCTGGGTTTCAGACTGCTACCCACTTCACACACAGAAAACATCTGGTAAGTTTAAAAGTCCTGAGTGTTCATAGCAAAACACAGATACATAGCCCACTGCTGAAATCGGTAATGCTACACCACCAAGGCTGATGTGTACAGCTTTCCAGGGTACTTCAAAACACACAAAAGCACTTTAAGTTTGTTTTGGAATGATCATAGAATGTCCTGAGCTGGAGGGACCCACAAGGATCATGGAGTCCAACTGCTGTCCCCGCACTGACAACCCCACAGGTCACCCCGTGTGTCTGAGGACAGTGTCTAGTCTCTTCTTGAACACTGTCAGGTTGGGGCCGTGACACCTTCCTGGGAGCCTGTTCAGTGTCCAGCACCTCTGGGGGAAGAACCTTTTCCTCATGTCCCACCGACTCTCCTGGTACATCTTCTGTCGTTCCCTGGGGTTGTTTTGTCACTTAAGAGAAGAGCTCAGCCCTGTCTCTCCGGCTCTGCGGCTGAGGAAGCTGTAACCACAGTGAAACGAGAGACCATAATCAGTACAGACATGACTTTACACAAGCTTTCACCTCTCTAAGGGCAAAAGCTTGCTTTCTCTTCATATTATTTATCTCCCACACCAGCACAATTTGGTTAGCTTCTCTCTATAACATCACCACAAAACAGCCCTATTCTACCTTTACTTATCGAACTGGGCTCTGATCTTATCCCTTTCCCCCAATTACAACAGTCAGTGGCACATGCTGCGAAGTGTTGCCAATAAATTCTGTATTTAACATATTTCTCACCTAATGCAGAATCATAGTATCATTTAGGTTGGAAAAGCCCCTCGAGATCATGGAGTCCAGCTGCTCCCCCAGCCCTGGCACTGCCCTGTGTCCTGAGAACCTCATGTCCGTCTGTCCAACCCTCCAGGGCTGGTGACTCCAGCACTGCCCTGGGCAGCCTGTTCCAATGCCCCACAGCCCTTTGGGGAAGAAACTGTTCCCACATCCAACCTCAACCTCCCCTGGCGCAACTTGAGGCCATTTTCCATGTGCTATACCAACAGAAAAGAGAAAGCACCATAGAGAACACTTCATGTACAAGTTTCCAGAAAAACAAAACAAAACAACAAAACCAAACACAACATAAAAGCTCACAAGGAAGATGAGGCTTTCCCACTATTTTACCACAAAAAAAGTCAGTATTCCAGTGAAGCACTACTAGAACTATGCCTTAGTATAACCAACCCTAAAACGCACATTTGAGCTGCCAGAACGCCTAAAAAACTCTACAAATGCTGCAGGAAAATAAGCTTAAGAGGTGCCTGCCCGCGGAAGGATCGGCGGGCACGGGACGCCCCTGCACTGAGGAGCTGCCAGCCCCCCGGCTCTCCTCACCGGACCCGCTGCTGCTGCCAATGCCGGCAGAGCCGCCCTGCGAGGCGCGGCCGGGAGCAGTTGCCGGCTGCAGGTCGGGCCCCAAGGTGGGCGCGCGGCTCCATAGCGCGGCCTAGCGGCCCCGCGCCCCGGCAACCCGGCCAGTGGAAGCGACACGGTGGACACGGTGGCCGCCCAGCAGGCCCGAAGGCGAGAAGATAGCGCCGCACCTCAGAGGGAACGCGGGCGACCCCCGTACCATGCCCGCGCCTCAGCGCTGCGCAGGCGCAGAGCGGTGCCGCCAACGCCTTCAGCGGCCTCTCATTGGCTACTGGAACATGCGCTCGCTGCGGAGCCAATCAGAAAGGGTGAATAGTGCCGGCACGTGCTGGGGGGCGGAGCGGCGAGGAAGCCAATCACAGCTGTTGCACCGCCCCCGAGGCTATATAAGGAGCGCAGAGGCGCGGGGCTCCTCCGCGAGCGCCCGTCGTTGCCCCGGCCGGCCGCCATCTTGTCCCGTCGCGGCGCCGGTGGCGTCCGTCCGTCCCGGGACAGGTCGGGCTCGGCCCAGCGCTCTGCCCCCGGCTGGCCGGGACAGCACGTCCAGTGCAAGGCCCGTTTCCTCCACCTGCAACGCTTTGTGCGTGCTAATCCAGTTATAGAAGCACCTCAGCCAGGGGTTAATCCAACTAACGAAGAGTCAGCGTTCAGCCCGCTCCCCGAGGGCCCTGCGGCAGGTCTGGGCATGAGGGACGGGGCTTCGTGTGGTGGGGAGGACCTGGGTCTCCACAGCAGGTAGCTGGGAAACGGCCGTCTCTCCAGAATTCTCATTATAGATCATTGGGAAGAGCAAGTGCAGCGGAAAAACTCAACTCACTGAAGCAAAACAAAAATCTAAGGCTATAACCTTTTACCTCAGCGGATCTTGGATTGCGTCTGGGAATTGGCGGCGGTTGCGTTGGAAGTTGAGTCAGCAGCTACCACCAAAGGCAGCGTCTCAGGAATATATCGCTGTTCTCCTCTAGCCAACATCTTCCTGAGTTATCCTGTTATAGTTTCTTGTGGAAACAACCCTGCAAGGCAGAACACCGATGGAGCAGGGTTGACATGACAGGACTGCGAGAGGAACGTGTTCTGTAGAGAATTAACACCTGCAGAGCACAGGGAGCTGCGCAGGCACACGGAGCACCGCGAGAAATTGGGACTGACGAGGCAATGCTGCCCCATGGGCTCAGCAGAAGGTGGGATGGTTTACGTTATTTCAAGATGGGACGGTAATACTTTTATTTGAAGCTTTTTTGAAAAAGCTCTCCAAGTTAGCTGTTGTATGCTGTAGCGTTTTATTAGAGGCTTGTGGCAGCTAGATTTGATGTAGCAGATTGAGGGCATAGTTTCTAAAAATGGTATTTGATATCTGTTTTTTTTTTTTTCTGAAGCAAAAAAGCAAAAGCAACATTTAAGAATGTAATGTTCACAGCTGTCTCATTTGCCCATGCAAAACCTTTTCCTGAAAGTTTGCCTTACGGTACGGCTGCAGCCAAAGAGAAGGTGTCATTGCTGCTCATATTTTCAAGCCAATTTAATTCAGAAGAAAATTGTATCCATTTTAACAAATATTAGACCACAAAAAGGTGCCTGAGACAAGGAAAAAAATGGACAAAAGAAGAAAAAGAGCATCTAGGAAGGTAAAGCGGCGGTGGTTTTTTGCAAGATCCTTAATGAGCCATCCCACTTCCAACAAATTAACATTTTTTTATTTCTAATACTTATGTTGAATTTGGAACAGTTTATAAAGTTACTTCATACAGTGAGATACCACTGGGTGTTTTAACTGTTTCGTCTTGGGGGCTGGGGTGAAATCCACACTTTTCTTCTTGACCAGTGCAGAACTCAACCCATGTCACTTCTGTACTATCCCAGAATTAGCCACATCCTGCATGTCATTAGAGCCAGGAAGAGATGCCTGAAATGAAAGCATGGAGTTTTGTATAAAAAAAAGACACGATGTATTATCTGCTGACAATCCAGTCTAACAGCTTCCATTAGAGGCACTTTCTGTATTTTTTTAGCAGTTGACTGCACAATCTTCTTTCACTTCTTGGACTTAATTTAAAAAGCAATTTCTCAGTTTGCTCCAATATCTACTTTTCTGACATTGAACTGGTTGTCCAGATTACCGGCAGCTTTCAAAGGTTCAGCAGGGAATGTCAACCTCCTCCTTCACCGCAGAGGCGGTCAGGAGATGATGATCTTGTGGTGATTTCAACTGGTGTTATGAGGCCAGACTGATTTGCCTTTTTTGGGTTTGTGATTAGTTTTTTTAACCGACTTCCTGCTCCTAGTGTCTTTAAAATACTTTAAAAATTGTTCTTAACAACTTTAGTGTTTTGTTCATCAAATTCCATGTCAGAAGTTGCATTTTTCTTATACATTGCTTGTTAGCTTATGTGCATTGGCTTCAGAAGAATCCAGTTATGAAATAATGCTGTTTGATTCAAAACTGGTATTTAGACTGGTTTACTTGCTCTCTGCCTCTTCTTCGGGTAGTTACACTCACTTTCTCAACAGTTTGGTTTCTGAAAGTCATCCTTAAGTTAAATTAAAGGATTTTAGATTTGACTTTTCCTAAGCTACAGCAATTTGTGACTGTTTAGTAACAACGATGAGCTCAAAAATTGCATTAATGACAACTGAGCTCTAATGACAAGTGACTTTCCAAGCAACTTCTTACAGTAACTTTCCAAGTTACTCACAGCATTTCCAAAAACTGTATTAATCTTTTAATAGAGAAAAAGCCTAAAAAGGCTTGAACTAAAATGGAATTACTTTCCTCTCTGCCACCGTATTTTTCAATATCCTCCAGGTATTGTGAGATAAACAGTCTGAGCTCTCCTGACAATAAGCTGCTATAAAATGACATTAATAACGTATTAAGTCCTCTGTCTTTAGGACTGTAACGAGAACAAATACAAAGCCGAATATGACCCCTCGCAGAACGGTATGAGCAAACGCACGGGATAGCCTAACATAAGTGGATTGTAAAGGTGTTAGTCTAAAAAGGTCCTAAAAAGAATGTCAGGTACTCATTTAATTCCTTGAATGAGAGCTACAATGTCGGGGTTGTAAAACAAGACAGTAAATGAAAATCAAATTTAAAAGGATGTTCTACCAGAATTACAACTGCACTCACTGGAAACTGAACAGAACAGTTCTGGGGGAAAAATGAGTGGTTTTCAGACTCAAAAACCAGAATCTTATTTTTTGTGTGTTGTTTTGTGTCTTGTTTTTTATGTGTGTTTTTTTTAATACAATATTTTCATGATTTGTTAGGAACTTCATTTGAGAAAGCGATATGAACCTGTTATGTCCAATGAATGGGGGGATGTCTTTTTTTTCCCCAAAGAACACTGTCCCTCAGATGGTGCTGAGCCCTTGACACCTTTTCTGATAACTTTGAAACCCACTGTTTCAAGTAAACCCATTTATGAATTGCAGAGATACTGAGTTCAATTGGGGTACCAGAGGGCAATAGGCAGGAGACTGTTTTTGGGTAGTTCTGCAGGACTTGTTTGTTTGTTTGTTCCAACCAGATATAGATTATTAGAGAAAACTTGGGGAGGGGGGGAATCAAAGTGTTGTCCGTGGTTTTATCTTCATTTTAGAGTTACAAGGAGTGACAAACTGTATTTAGATCTCATCTGAAAACATCCTGTGCAGGATCTCTTAGGTTACTTGGAAAAGAGACTACAAAGTAATACCAGTGAAAATATAGTAATCAGCAGGAAGCAAGTCGAGAACTAAAATTAAATGTTCACACTTTAGACGGCTTGACATGTTCTCTCCAAAGTCATTGTATTAAAGCGATTTTCCATTCTAAGGCCCCAGAAATTAATTACTTGTTACTGAAGAGATGATGTGGGTTTTTTAAGGGAAGCTGTTGAAATAGCCTGAGCGACCCCCCCTTATCTTAACACTTTCTTTTATTGTCCTTGTTCTTATCTGTAAACTGCAGAGGGATGAAGATGACCCGTTAACCTTTCAGCCTTTGGAGTCACAGAAATACCCAGACGTCTTGCTCCATCTTCTGAATAAAGGTGCAGTAGCTGGAGGTCCCTACACATCTGTACAGATGCAAATTTTCCATATTCTTGGCCACGTCCTCCCACTCCACACACAAATTCCAGCTTGACACACTCATACCCTTAGATAACATCCTTTCCATCATGTTTTGGTACAACTGACACGAAGAAGCCATGGCATGCAGACCACAGTAAGAAATGGAGAAATTTGGCAAACTTAAATCATCCTGGGCACCTCAATGCTTCTTGGTGTAAAAGGCTTTTAAGTAGCAAGAATGTTTTCAAATGTCATTTCAATCTCACCGAAGCAAAGCTTTTATTGGGATTAGTACTCTGATAGGTTTATTTTATAAATGTGTTGATGACGTGAAAAAATCAGAGTGAAGAGAAAAGGCCAGAAGAATGAGTGAAGAACTCTGCGTGCAAATAAGCTGTTAGGTAGTAGTTGCTAAATCCTGTATCAAAACCGTGTTTAGTGTTGAATTACCACACAGAACTGAAGACTTCAGCTTTTGCTGTAGTTAAGTTCACCTTTCCCCACGTTTGCCTTGCTGTACAAGTTCACATTGCAGCGCATCAGCAGGAACACAATGGCAAATGAAATAAATTAGAGCATAAGCAAAACAGCGCTGGGTGCGCGGGGGATTCGCTCCGCCCAACACGCACACCTTTAAACAATAAGAAGTGTGCTTAAATACAGTAAGGTGTTACATATTCATAATGACCCCAGGAACGCCTATACATATTCATAACCTTTTCCCCGCTTCTGATTAAAATGAGTCTCAGATACCCATTTCCATAGACCCTCCCCTGTTGCGCCTGCGCAGTGCCACTGGGTGAATTTGTGGAGGGGTCTTTGGATGAAGCTCCTTCAGCTTCGTCACAGTGAACTTTTTACCTTTGGCCCATTATGTTGAATTGACTGGGACCCAAGCTGCCAAGTCGATTGAAACCGGACTGGCGCCCCCTTTTGCTGTAAATCTTGGTTATCTTGTCTCCTCAAGTTTACAGCTAGGTGCAGGAAAACTTCTTATCTTGGCATTCGATGGGGTTCTGTTCTTCTTAACATAAAGCTCTAAACTAAGCATTTATTGTGTGGCTAAGCCTTAAAGTGTTAGTTTGTTAGTAGGCACCCGTTATATGTTTAATTAACCCTTAAAATGTTAGTTCCCTCTGTCAATATAACTTCATAAGCAAGTTTAATAACATTTTACATAGAACTTAACCACCTTATCATTTTTCCAGGTTCAGAGCCCGTGCCTCATTTGGTTATACCTGTAAACATTAAACATCTTAGCACGAATCACAACGGTATTTCTCACACAAATCAGCACACCATACTACAACCACTTTTCCCTCACAAATGAAGCCACCCTCATCACGCGTATGCTGCTAACCATTAACGAGCTCACCCTCGCACCCACGCAACTGCAGCGTTCTGTAGAAAGCAGAGACACGTTTTGGCTCAGAGAACCTGAGTGTAACAAGCCCTCGCACACTCCTGCTATACAGGCTGCTCACGGCAGCGACAAGCGAGGAAACGCTGTGAGAATTTCACACTGTTTCACGTGTTGCCACTTAGGGCAGCATCTGGAACTGCACACGAGCGTTTAATTAGGTGATTATTACAAACCACACAGGGGACAAACGCTGCTTCTCTTTGCTACCGTTAGGATTACTCCAGTGAGAAGCAGCGATGAGCCTCATGCTGCACCGGAGGAGGAACTAATCCAGTGCCAGTCCATAGTAAAGCTGCTCCAGGACATGGGCGCCTGTGCTGCAGATACTGCTCCAACCAGTAAGTGAGTATTTAAGATCAGCAGTTAAGTTTCTACCTATAGATACATACAGCAAGTTAAATGTTGTCATTATGCCACTGGCTGCTTAGTAAGTTATCTATTAACAACGCACGTGGCTTTCCCTGAACCAGGCAACACTACACACAGCACAGCAGCGATTCTGAGCCTGCGTGGGGGGTTTTCCTGCCGGCCCCCCCTCCCCGAAGACTGAGCCTGAGCTTCAGCCTAGCCCAGGTTTAGCGCTTAAGGGCACCGCGGCCCCGGGCCCTTCCCGCGGCCGGTAAACGCGGCCCCGTTCCGGGGCAGCCCTGTCCTGTGGGCCCGGCCGAGCCTTGGGCCCCGGGGCCACAATCGGCCGCGCCTCTCCCCGCCCGGCCACCGCGGCCGGTGTCCCGCTGGGGAGGGCGAAGCTCTCCCACTGACACGCACGGACACCCGGGGCGCCCCGCAACCCCGTGACGCCGAGCAGAGGGCGGCCCGCAGCCAGGCCCCAGCCGCTTGCCTCAGGGCTGCGCACCGCGCTGAGGCGGCACAAAGGGCGGAGGGCGGGCTCGCCGGGCCGGTACCGCCGCGGGGCCGGTACCGCCGGGGCCGCAGCGCCCCCGCAGGCCGCGCACGCCCAGTGGCGCCAGCCGTTGCCATGGCGACGGGCCCCGCCCCGCGCCCACGCGCAGCCTCGCGCTGCCGGGGAGCGCGGAGCCAATGGCAGGTTTCACATCCGGGGAACGGGGAGGAAGAGCCGGCGGCGGCCGCGGGCGGCGGCCCGGAAGCGGATCGCGGGGGCTCCTGGGAGTTGTAGTCCGAGCGGCGGCGGACCGGCGCCAGAGAGTTGGTTGTGAGGAGGTCGGTGTCGGGGAGCGGGACCGGCGCCGCTCCGCCCGGGGGGGACCGGGCCGCGCGGGGCGTGGCGGGACCGCGGCCCAGAACCCGCGGTCGAGACCCGGAGAGGGTCGCGGCCTGAGGAAGGGCGGCGGGAGGAAGGGGAAGGAGGGAGAGGATGGCTGCGAGCCGGAGCCGGGCGGGCGGCGGCGGGAGGACCAGCGGGGCCGCGCCGCGCGGGGATGAGGCGATGGGCCAGGGGGCGGCGGCGGCGGGCGGTGCGGAGCCCCGGGGCTGCGGGGGGGCGGCGGCCAAGCCCGGGCGCGGTGCCCGCCCAGGGGGGCGGGAGCCTCGGCCTGAGAGAGCCCCGGCCCGCGGGAAGGGGCCGTGCGGGGGCCTGGGCCTGTGCGGCCGGGTGGGGCTGCCCGCGGATGGGGTACCGGGCGGGTGCGGGGCCGCTGCCCGCCGCTGCCCGGGGAGCGCAGGGGAGCGCAGCCGGCGGGGGCGCGGGGCCGGCCGGGCTCCCGGGCGCCGCTCCCCTCGGGGCTGGGAGAGGCGGGCTGGAGCGGGGGCCGAGCCCCGCTCCGGGAACCGGCACGGGGCGGCCGGAGACGGCCTGGGGAGCCGGGCTCTGCTCCGCTGCTCTGTTCTGTGCCGTGGCGAGGCCTCCACTGCTGCTCCAGAGCTGCTCTCCAGCATGGCTCACAGCTCTTGTAGTTTTTTCTCTTCCTTACCTTTCTCTAACTTACTCTGTTGTCACTAGTGGCACCAATTTTTGCCCCGTGGTCATTGGACCTGTCACTCTGGGTTGCACATTTAGTCCACAACTCCTGATCTCGTGCACTGGGTACCCAAGAGCATCCGATGCCCCATCCCGCCCCCAGTGCTAAATTGTCCCAACTTCCAGCTTGTCAGAGTTCAGCAGCGGGAATCCTGTAGAATTAGGATTGGTAAAGAAAGGTTTCTTGCACAGATCCACTGCTCCTTTGGCGCAAATACCAGAAAGTTGAACTGTTCCGCCTTGCAGGGACCCCAGTGTAGGTGATCCTTGAGAATGAATGACATGTAAGACAGCACAATTTCTCCTTTGTTCTCATGACAAAGCACATGGGGCTATACCTCTTCACACACTGCCAGAATATCACAGTAGACAATCATCAGAAATGTGGTGATGTTCGCTGCATCTTGATGTACTTTTCTCTTGGGGATGCGGTTTCTCCTCAGACGTGTGTAGCTATTTTCAGATGGATCAAGGAAACCCAGTATTCCTGGGCCTTTGGGGTTTTACCTGTTTCCAGTGGCACATCCACTGGTTTCACTCTTTGCCCTTGCAGTAGGGCCATTGAGTCTACCGCGAACAAACTTTTAGTGTCTCTTTTCCCACCTGGGATGCCGTTACTTTGCCAAGAGTTAGGCACTGGGTGCTCTGCAGGCTGACGGCATCGTTGTGCACGGTTCATTCTCATCCCAAATGTGCCATTGCCTTGTCCGAAAAAGTCCTGTGTCATTGTATTGCACTTCTTTGTAAACCTAGTGTCCTGAGAGGCTCCTCATCAGAGCCCATCAAAGTATATGTTGAATCTTCCAGTGTGTTCCCCTTTCAATGATGTTGTTGTGGTTTAACCCGAGCTGGCAATACAACCATGACAGCTGCTCACTCACTCCCAACAGGGGAGAGAATCAAAAGGGAAGGGAGAAACTTGGATTGAGATAAATGTAGTTTAATAAAATAACAAAATACCAATGCACTACTAGTAAATATATGTACAAAATAGAAATAAAAGATACTCAAGGCACTTCCTCATGAACATGCTGAGTAGCCAGTCCTGGTCCGAAGAGCTGATCCCAGAGAGAGGAAAAAGAGGCAGGAGGCTCAGAAGTCTCTGCTGAACTAAACATCCCAAACAGAACTGCCCCAGCTGTGCCCCAGAGAGAGAGTGGAAGAGCCCCGAAACCAGAGGGCCCCAACTTCTTAAATACGAAGCCTGATGCCAATGGGCTGGAACACTCTTACTGATCAGTCTGGGTGTCAGTCCAGCTCTGTCCATCCATCCCCTTCCTCGCTGCCTCACACCTGTGGGCAGAGCTCAGAGTGTGCTTGGCAATTAAAAACATTAACCCTGTGCTGGGGTGTGATCTCTTGTTCTCAAACTAAGTCCAAATAATGAGCATGCGAGCTATGGAAAAGAAAGGTTTCTAACTGCATGAAGAAAATTAACCCATTTTCAGTCAAACCAGCACAGATGTTCCCGTGTCCCCTTCATTCCTGTGAATGGTGAAGCAGATGCCATAGTTGGATGCTTTTTGTTTTTTTTGGAATCAGGGTCTTCAGCAGCCAAGGCCCATGATTTCCACCAGGCTGCTGCCTGTGCTAAAACTGCTTCCCAGTTCGGGATCCTCTCTATTCAGATCCACCAGATCCGGTCCTGAGTAATCCAGTGATGGTGCTGCAGGAGCTGATCTCTTGATGACCTGTGCCTTAAACCTCAGCTTAGCTATCCAAGCTCTTCTCTCTCGGCTTTGACCGTGTTCCTGTTGGATGCTTAAGCCTGAAGCGCTCAGATTCCTCCATGTCATTTAGAAAGGATCCCTTATCAGTGGGATTCTGTCCATGGACTCACCGGAATTGTTCCATCTCTCTCTGCTTTTATTCTCTTTCCTGTCCCGTCCCCACTTCCACCCACTCAGGTGGGTTTTAGCCGTGAAGCTGTTACTGGTTGCACTGGAAGAGTCTCCATCTCAACTGGGGATCTACAGGCACGATTATAAGTAATAACTTTGTTAAAGTCTTGCTTGTCAGTAGGGATATCGGTTGTTAATCTTGCAAGCTTATCCATGTAGGGGTTTTTTTTATATGGTTTGGTTTTGGTGTTGAGCAGAAAAGACCATTTTCTTCGACTTTATCTGGGATTCATTTTTGGAAGTGCCCTTCTGCCCGCCCCGGTGTAGGTGAGATGTTCTTTGTCCTCCGCTGCTTTGTGCTCGGTTGGCACACCTTGCAGTTCACGTGCCCCAGACCAACTTCCCCGTGTTGTGTGGAACACACAGCAAACACACAGCTTCCGCGTTTTTGTCGTGCTTAAAAATTTGGGAAGAAGATGCAGCCAATACCTCTGTGATTCGGATTTAAGGACATAGGGCACCATTCCCTGCCATCCTTCTGGGTGTCTCTCTCCAGTGACTTCAGAACGTTCAAGGACTTATGTTGGAGTAATACCGAACTCATAGAATTTATCAGAGATACTCTTGGTTTTAAGATGCTTATACCTCGACTTGGATGGTCCCCACGTGAAGGGGGCGCAGAACTGCTGGCCGGGCCGCTCTCCGTTCGCATTCTCCACGCTTCAACGCTTCAGCCTTAACAACCCTGCTCAACCTCCACAAAAGGGTTTTCTGACATTATTCAGTGCACCGAGGATGTTTTCCTTTGCCAATCTTGATAATTACTCCAGCATGTGTGGTTTTTCATTTTTAAACAAGTCAAATAGCCATGTTTTTATTTATTTAGTCATCGAAGAAGACAAAGTGTCGGCTTGTCAGCAGCAGCAGGGTGGTTTTTCTGTGCCCGTGGGGAGGCAAGTTGCTGAACAAGGTGTCGTGTCCACAGAGTTCTGCTCTGACTGGTGTTACTTGAGGCCCTGATGCTGAAGTAAACAGTAATTTTGTCATTAGTTTCACTGAAAGCAAAAATGGATCATTTGAAGGCATAATAATTGTAGGATGTTAATTGCGTGGGCAGGAACAGCCTGTAGGATGGATAGATAGCGTTGGCTTGGTGTAAATACAGACCCTCACCCATCTGGTCCAAGTTGCTTAGAAAATCCTTGTTCCTCTTTTATCAAGAATGCCTAAAATGTGTTTAATATTTGGTGTGATAGATAAAGCACTCCAAAACAAAGCCGATTTTCCTACTTACTTGAGCAAAAGCTATTTTAATAAGAAATTAAAATAAAAAATTTAACATAATTTCAGCAAAGAACTTTATCAAAAGTACATATCTCTTTCTTCTCATTTTTCTTTAAAAAGGGGGGATAATGGCAGTGGTTTACCTACTTCTGTCATTCTGACTTTAAAAGGTTTTAAAAAATATCTCCGAATCAATATAATCAGGGAACCAAAAGGCCTGGTTGAGCAGAGCCTTCCGCCCTTTGCGTGTCCAGCGGCCGGTTGTGGCGGGAGATCAACCACACACACGATCCGATGGAACAGGCAGAGCAGGAGCACCAGGGTGGGCTTTGTTGAAGGACACTGAGCTCTGGCTGGCACTAAGGGTGCTGGTTTGAGAAGGGCTCGTTAGGCACTTGCCACATCTCAAAGGAAATATCAATTCTGACTGCCTGTTTCTCTTTGCTCCCTCTCGCTTTCCCAGGAATCGCCCCTTTCCGCTGGGATGGAGATGTTCTCGCTGAATTCCCTCAAAGGTAAGGACCTGAGACAATCTTCTGTCCAGCTCTTTATTTTTTAACTTGTTCAGAGGTTTAATATTATAGCAGAACATAGAGGAAAATGTAAGAACCAGCACTGTGCTTCTCTGTGCCAGGTAAATGAGAGGTTTGTCCTACAAATGCCTTTCTCAGAGTTCAAGGCATTGGGGACAAGCAAGGAAGCTGAGGGGACTCCGCCTGAACTTGCAGTCGCTGTGTGACACAGAACGTGGATTTTTGCATTTCAGACACGTTTTATCTCTCTGAGGGGAGCCCAGTGTGTGTGAAACTTGTACTGTTAAGTGTAAGCAGGGTGGTTGTAACCAGTGCAAGCAACTCAATCCTCTCCTGGTTAGTGTAGCGCAGGAGTTAAGTGTTGCAGCAAGTGTGGTTACACTAAGTAGGAGGGAGTTTTTCAGGGAAACAACAGAATTTGGAAGGGGAGGAGACGTCCTGTGTCATCCAATAGACGACAATGTAGACTTGTTTGCTGATTAAAGGCTTTTTCTTTTTCCCTTTCATTTTTGCCCTCCTAAACATACCTGCATCCTTTTGTACCAATTCAGCATGTGCTTTCTCCTCAGTGTTTGCACATTTTAAATATCTGTCAACTGTTATAATGTCCTTTTTGTTTTTCGTTTCATCACTTTGCCAACCTCCTTCTTTAGATCATGTTTTTTCTTAAGAAACGGGCTGGTTTTGTTTCTTTTGTTGTTCTTTTCCGAACTCCGTTACTTAGCCTTAAAATAAGGTGCATAGGATGGAATAGGACATTGTGGAGGTGGCCACGTGGTGACAACTCGAGGCTCAGGATGTCACGCTGTGCCTTAGCCTGGGGAACAGCAGTGGCCCAGCCCCTCTGGAACGCTGCCATGGTGCCTTAGCCTGGGGAACAGCAGTGTCCCAGCCCCTCTGGAGCGCTGCCATGCTCCACAGTCACCCTACTGTGGGTTTCCTATTTCAAACAAAAATTCCCACAACATCTTCTATGTCCAGAGCATTAACTATGTTCAAAATCATTTTAGTTGGGAAGCAAAACCCTTCCCGTCTATCAAATAGTGTGACCTGGGCTGGAGTCTGCGAGAGAGGAGGAGCTTTTCTGGTGAGGGCTAGTGGTTTGTCGTGGGTTTGGGACTCTGCGTGCTGGAAAAGGGAGTTATTAACATAACGGGGCTTGTTAACGAGCTGCTGCCTCTGCAGACCTTGGCTGGAGCAGGTGAATTAACTACAGCTCGCCCAAGTGACCCTGAGCTAGCAAAGCCCAGGAAAATGGCTCTAAGTGATTCCTTGTGTGCTGTTTAACACTTACCTGCAAAATAAAGACATTTGGATGGAGTATGTGGTCTCTGTGACTTCTGGAATTTTTCAATAAATGGAGTCTTAACCATTTTTCCTCTGCTCATAAGACAGTTGTGTGTGATTTCCACTGACAAACCACTAGCCCCACTCCGCTCTGACTCGCCCCAGCACAGTCCGTCAGCAGCTTCTCCCAGGTTTCTCCTTCCCTCTCACTCTACGTCTCCAACACTTTCCCAGACACACACTTTATGTTTTCTTTTGTTTGTTTTGCCTTTAATCATCGTGGTTTCCAGCGTGGTTTTCATCTCCTGCAGCCTCTCGTTACCTTCTGCGTTTCTTCATTGACGTTCACAACTTGAAACAGCTCATTGGCTGTGACTCTTATTTTTATTTCCCTTCACTGCTGGACAGTTTGTTACCTCATCTAGATCCTGGGAAAATGTGAAATAAACCAGCAACTACATCAAGTCCAGTAGTTTCCCAGTAGCTCCATCTTCCCAGAAGGGTGTATTAATGTTTATATGCTATTCCCAGCCATCTTGTTTTCCTCATCTTTCTTGAAGCTTTTGTTTCCAAACCAACTGAAATTTATCTCTGACAGTGAGTTGGTGCAACGTGCTGTCAAAAGATTTACATATAATTAATTTCCTTAAATTGAGTGACTTGTCTAGCAAGACTTTTCCTTTTCAGTGGACCAATGCTCTTAAAATTGATAATCTAAGCCCTTATAATTAGAGTGCTAGAATAACTTTCATGTCTTTACACACACACACACAAAAGGCCTTTTTTGTCTCTTGTAGTGCTGCTTCAAGATCTTACTTGTTTGTTTTAGTAAAAAACAACTACACAGACAGATGGGGTGATTCGTGGAGGTTCTAAAGAGCGCCTATATTGGAAAAGACAAATCTGGCGTAGTGAGATTTTTGTTCTGGGAGTTCATGTGCGCTCTTCCAAAGTTATTTTTTATACAGGGTTTTATCCAACAACTTTCCATTTCTTGAACCTCTTCTTGGGGAATACAGGCTTTGCAAAGCTGAAGCTCGTAATTACGTTCATTAAGCCTTTAGTGGCTTATTGAAGATTTCTCTTTCTGATTTAAAACCAGCCAAACCAACCCACCCAACCACTGCAAAAACAAACAAAAATCCCTTCTTTTAATCATGATGTTTAAAGAATGTTTCACGTACATTTTTAGTTTACACACAAAATATTCACTGAATAGAATAAAAAAACTATACCTGGTTTAAAGAAACACAAGTTAATGGGAGTCCCAGGTGTGCGGTGCAGCCAGAGAGAATAAAATGTATATATATGAATGCTTAGAAAAATAATCCCGACTTAAATAATTTAAAAAAATGCTGCAGTGTTTGAGTTTCACACAGCACGTTGAGAAGTTCGTGCCTTGGACACAAAATCATTCGCACAGAACCAAATAACAGGGGAGTCGACTTCAAATAGGGAGAAATGTCGAAGGAGGGAAAGTGGGACCTACCGGACTTTGAGTTTTTTAGTGTTTGTCTCAAATATTAGTAAACAGCAGGACTTTCTTTTCAGTGACAGACACTTAACGTGAATTAGCTGGTCTGCAGGTGTGTGAGGGTGTGAAACCAGAAACCCAAACCCACCTTTGGGTTCCAGAGCAGCTGCTGAATCCTTTTCACAGTCACTCGTATTAGGAAAATCAGCTTGTTTTGCCTGTAAACGAGCAAGAAATGTGTGCAGGAGTGAAGCCCAGGGCAGCCAGAGGTTGCTGAAAGTACAGTAAAAATTGCATCTGTGTTTTTTTTCTTCTAATTAGAGCAGGTTAGTAACGATTCTAAAATAAACCCCGTATTTGGAGGACTGGCCCATGTACGGTGTTTGCAGTATGGACCGTGTTTGCAGTATCATCGCCAGGTTGCTCAGATCTTGGAGCAAATGACTCATCTCTTTGTCTAACGTTTCTTTGAGCGTGACTGAAGATGTCCTATTTTTCGGGGGGTTTTGTGACACCTACAAAACACAAAACTCTCCGAAACCACCTGTATCCGTATCATCAGTCTGTGAGCACGCGCTCCGACTTGCTGTGTTGTTTCTATGTGCTGCACACATCAGGAGGATAAATAACTCCAGGCAGGGCTGGTAGAGCTCGATGACGCGAGTTGATTTTTGTAAAAGGCGAAGAAAATGTCTTTGTGCTGGTTTAAAGCCTCACGGCGCGAGTCCGGCCGTGACCTCCTGCCACGCTCTGCCTCTGCGTGTTGTGGCGGGGACACCAAAACAGGCTGGTTTTCTGTTCCTTTCCCCGCCCTGGGCTTTGTCCGCGCAGTCCCGGTGGCGGGAGGGGACCCGGTCACCCGTGGGCCCCGCATCGCGGTCCCCGCTGAGCGCCGCGGGACACGCCGCCCGCGCCGGGTCCTCCGCGCCGCCGGGGGGCGCTGCGGCGCGGCCGCCGCTCTCCCTGCCCGCAGCCGGCCGCCAGCACCTTGAAGATGGCGGCGCTGGGGCTGCTGCTGCAGGCGGCGGCGGCTTGCGGCTCGGCAGGGCCGCTGCGCCTCTGCCGCTGCTACCGGGCAGCGCCGGGGGCGCGCGAGTTCTGCACCCGGTTACCCGCGCCTCAGAACCCCGAGGAGGCCAGGCAGGAGGAGGAGCAGCCGCCGGGCGCTGAGGATGAGGACGCCGCCATGGTGAAGGGTGAGGCGGCGGGGGGGGGAGGGAAGGAGGAGGAACCGGCGGCGCCCCCGGTGTGCGCGGGCCCGGCTGGCGGGGAAGCCGCGTCGCGTCGGCCCCGCACGCAGCGGAAGGGAGGAGCGAGTCTGGGCTGCCCGGGGCTGGGAGGAGGCAGCGTGAGCTCGTCCCGCCCCCCGCGCCTGCAGCCGGGCCCCCCGGCCTCCTCTCGCTGCGGGCGGCTGGGCCAGGCCGAGCGGGCCGGGCCGGGCATCGCGGGCCTGAGTCCCGCCCCGGGGAGCGGGCTCCTCGCCGGGATGCGCGGTAAGGGAGAGGAGCCGGCGAGCTGCGGCGGGGTCTGCACACACGGCTGCGCCGCCGCCGCCGCAGGTAACGGGCCGCTGGCTGCGGGGGTCGGTGCGGGGAGAGCTGCGGGAGCCGCCGCCGGGCAGCGGGGGCCGAGGCCTTTGTGGCAGCCCCAGGGTGCGCGGGGCTCTTTGTTGGCGGGGGCTTCTCCGGAGCGGGGTGCGGAGCCCTTCGGCTCAAGGTCGCCGCTTTGAAGCCGGAGCCGAGGCGGCTCTGGCTGAAAGTCCTTTGCCACTTGTGGTCACCCACCGTGGCTTGACGCGAGAGAAGAATCATAAATGGCTCTTTGGCTGGAAATCCTGATGGGCTGAGCACGCCCATCGAGCATCCGCCAGGAGAAGCTCTGGACCGTGGCCGTGCAGCAGGTTCCGTTAGGTCGGAGCAGGTTGCGGGCCCTTCGGAGCGGCGCTTCATCCGCATCCCTGTACAAAGGGCTTTGCTCTGACCTTCCACCAGGTGGTCCTGCTGCTGGAACGCTCATCGGGATGCGGGCAGCTCTCGTTAACGTGAATCCTGATGTTTGCACCACCTGGCCAGGGATGGTGTCTCTGCCTAAAGCCTGGAGTATTTGTTTTCGCTGTTGGATGTCAGCCCACAGCAGAGCGGTGCGTGAGGGGCGCGGGGCTCAGCTGTGTGAAGGGTGAACGCTTTCCTGCTGGTCAGACGGAACTGTTACTTTTGTATAAGAATGTTTGAAAGTGTGTTTTGATGTCGTGGTTTGACAACTGGTTTTCATTCGATTGTGGAGGGTGAAGAACACTTTCAGTTGAGAAAGATACGAGTAGTTTTGTGCTGGAGGTTACAGTTTCCAGGCTGGGACTTGAACTGCTACATTTTTCCTTTGAAATATCACAGGTTTAGTGAGTTTTATTTCTTAGGCTGTAATCTTCCACTTCAGAAATTTGGATTATTTTTACATAAAAACAACTTCTTTCTTCCCCCATCTTTCTTCTTACCCTCCAGCACTTTTTTTTTTTAATTATTCTTTTCTCTCTGTGGCTTCTGATTTCTTTGGGTCTTGGTTCCACTTTCCCTTCAGAAGCCTTGCTGAGCTATATCTTGTAGTTCAGTCAGATGGTCTGGAATTGTTACCTTCAAGCTGTTCAACAGAGCAAATTAAATCTTAATTCCACAGTAAATGCTAAACCACCCCAAATTATTGTTTAATGAGCTGGTTCAGGTGTTGCCTGAGAAAAGTAATAAACCATTTTATTTTTCCCTTCCCTCTTTTGTATTTCATTCCTCAGCACTTTCTGTAATGTGTTTTCAGAGAGTACTTGGGTACTTTTGTCTTTCACTCATCCTTCCCGTTTGTCTGGTGCATTGAGCACGGGGACTGTTCTGGAGAGTCTGGCAATATTGGAGGATTCATTTCAGATGAGCAGATAGAAAGTCCTGAGAGTCTCTCAGTCTGCCCCACATGTGCAGCTGTTACTTGAACACATAGAGATCGTGAAAAAGATTTTAAAATACTATTTCTGAGGGCAAGGTCTAAGCCTTCAACTTGTAAATTGATGCCTTGTTAGCTATCCTCATTTGACTGCTATTGTTACTAGCCTTGGATACAAACGTGGAAAAATCAGCCCTGATCTGAGGCCAGCTTACAGGACGCCAGCGTTACATTGGTGTTAACATCTAAGGCTTTGCTTTGTTGACCTAAATGGTGGGATTTTGGGGCAGAACGTGTGAAGCAGCGAGCTTCTCCGCCTGTGCACTCAGATCTATGGCTCTTCTCGCTTGTTATCGAGATGTACGTGATCTTGACCTCTGCCTTCTCCAAGCAGCATCTTTCTCTGACACTAATGACATTTGCCATCATAGCATCGCAGAAGAATTAGGGTTGGACTCTGCCGCGTGGCCTGATCCCCTTCTCGGAGCAGGTCGGTCAGGGCCGTGTCTGGCCGAGTTCTGCAGGTCTCTGATGGAGCTTGGCCGTGGCTCGTTCTCTGCTGAGCACACCTGCTTTTGAAGAAGCCGTATCAGTTTTACCAATTTTTCAGTTTATTCTTTAGGCAAGAACTGCATGTGGTTTTTATTACTGTGTATGCTCGAAAGGAGCCTTGGGCAGGGTCACCAGGTGATGGTTAAAAATACCCCAGACCCTCCAAACTAACACTGGTTTTGTGTACTCCAAACAAAACTGCCAGGCGGAACCTTCTCTGCCCCCTCCATCTCTTCCCAGTCAAACCTGCCCAAGCAAATTCCTTGGGAATTGGATATTACGGAGCCAGAGGGCTTTCTTCTTCCCTGTGAATTTCTGATGCATTCAGAGCATTCTCCTCTGACTCGAATTTGTTACTGCAGGGGTTTTTATCTTGATGAGTGTTGGATTTAATAGTTTGTCCTTGCTGCTCATTTGTTGCTTCTTCAAGGATGCTTGTTTGTTGCTTCTCCGGGGAAGAGAATTTGAGGCAGGATAGAAACTGCTGAAATCAATCTAATGCTCCCGCCTTTCTCAAATGAGACTCTGGGCCGTTTTATTTGTGCTCTTGTTGTAGCTGATGGTGTCTTTGCTTGTCAGGTTTGTTAATAGAAGGCTTAGCTGGGAGCTCCCTTTCAGTGTTGCTTGGAATTGCCGTGGACTTTCACAATCAAGTTAAGCTGAAGCACTCACTGGCTCTGAGGAACTTAAATTAGTTAATTGACTTCTTTGATAACCCCACCCTGAATTGTCTGCTATCCAAGACAGGCTTTTCATATTCCTTTGTGATCTCGGAGCCACGGTGTGGACATCATATACGGTTCTGACTTGCTCGGAAATGGGTGTGAAAATGAGCTCTGTATGAGGTTATACTCCTGGCTGTGAGTACCGCTAATACGATTCCTACCCA
Source organism: Nesoenas mayeri (assembly GCF_963082525.1). Lineage (NCBI taxonomy): Eukaryota > Metazoa > Chordata > Aves > Columbiformes > Columbidae > Nesoenas > Nesoenas mayeri. The sequence continues at coordinate 163,639,620 of NC_137543.1, forward strand.
AATATCCATTCTCAGCAGCGAGAGAACTCCAACTCCCTGTGGAGGAAGATGCCAAGAACTCCAAGCTGGCAGGGAAGGGAACATTCTGCAGATCCAGGTCTGGGATTTCGGATTGTTCCTTTAAAAGCTGGGAGCGAGGCACGGCTCCGCGCGAGATAAGATCCTTTCAGCTCCGAACAGGGCTGTGGGTAATCCATCAAGCCGTGGCGTCGCAGTGGGTACGTCAGCCGGCACTGCTGAATATGGCATTGTCAGCGCTGAAGAATACATTGTGTCTGAGTCTGCAAGCCAGGACTGGGCTTTGTTATTTAGAGATCCTATTCTTCTTCGCTCTAGAATGGATTAAATATTTAGTCTTCACTGAGGAGCTACCTCAATGTGAGAAATTGGCTCTGTTGTGAGGAAGTAGCATATTGTTCAGATATTTAGCGGTAATAGCATGCTTGTTTAGATATTTAGAAAGAATTTGCTTCTTACCTCTGCCTGTTACTTATCACGAAATGTCTCAGGGTATTGTTTTTGAAAGGGGAAGCAACTAGAGGCCAAATAATACAGAATGATGCTGGGTTTTTATTTAGTTAGTTTATTAAGTGAATTTAATAGTGCATTGGGGAATTGTTACTGGAGTAGAACTTGAGAGTTCCAGAATCTTAGTCACTTTTCCAGTTCTCTTGAACAGGTTGAAGTCTGAATCTAGTGGTGCTTGCTCTATGAGGAGGTAGAAATGTCACATTTGCTGTATAATTACGGAAGATTGGCTTGTACTTCTTTGTTAGGCTGAGACCATTTTCATGCTCTCCTGGCCGATACAGAGAAGGCAATTCATGGGCAAATAGTGTTGATAAATCAGAGCACTTCCTGCATCTCCCGCTGTAATTGCCCAAGACTTTTGCCCACATGTGTGTGAGAAACAGCACACGTATGGGCTTTTAACCATTTTTCTTCACGTGGGAAGATACCGTGGCCGACCATCAGGTGCATGAGGGTGGCAGAAAACCCGTCGTGTGCTGTGTGGTCTTTTCCGCATCGGTGTGGTCGAAGGAGGTTGACCAGGCAGCAGCTCTGATCTGTTTGTTTTGACACTGCCCTCTAAATCCCAGCTTGTCCTCTACATACTGGCTCAAAAAGTAACTCCAGCCTGAGCCCGTTCTGGCTGCAGCTCAGGATGAGACAGTTGTTGAAATTGTGATGCAACTTGTTCTCAGGTGAAACCCAGCTCTCACCACCCTTATCCCAGGCCAAGGAGCTTGATTTCAGTACCTCCCTGGACACATTAAGGAACCCGAATTCCTTCTCTCTCTGGTCCATTTGACTTCTTAAGGAGGTTTCTCTGAGATATAGCTGGTTCTTCAATGGAAGAACTTCCAAAATCACCAGTAATTATTTTTTTTCTGAATGGATCAGCATGCTGGGCTTGGGTTTGGTTTGGTGCTTGTGTATATATATATTTTTAAGACCATGATATGATCAGCACTGTGTTGTTTTGCTCTCCCTTACCCAAGTACCCACAGTCTGACAGTGCTGGGTCTGCCATGGTACAACATCACCCTTTGCCGTCCTCAAAACCTCCGTGGTTTCCCTGTTGATGAGCCCTTGTGATTCACCCTCATGACTTGGGTTGTCCCGTGCTGAGCAGCTCTTGGGGAACTTCTCTTTCCCCACGGCCGTGTTACAGAGCATTTCTCTTAACGCTCTCCTCTCTGGAGCCACTTACTGCAGATATTCATTATAGCAGCCCCGCATTTGGAGTTTGCAGCAAACCGTGATGGCAGATCTTGGTGTGCAGGTGACTGTTGGCTCATTTCTCCTTGAATTTGGTTGCTCAATTGCAAATCCCTAATTCTGGCGGTACTGATAATTACATGTTGCTGACGACTCTCTCCTTGCCGAAACTTTGCCTGAATACCTGTAGGGAATGAGAAGCCTTCAGAAAAGTAGTGCCCAAGCCCCTTGGTGTTGTGCAAGGAGGTGGGCAAAGCTCTGCCTGCCTGGGGAGAGCATTGTGCCGTGATCGCGGGAGCTGTGCTGGGAGATCCCCTTTCTCTCCTCTCTCCGCTTTGGGGACCGGGACCGGCCGGGCTCTGTGGCTGTGACCGCGGGAGCTGTGCTGGGAGATCCCCTTCCTCTCCTCTCTCCGCTTTGGGGACCGGCCGGGCTCTGCGGCTGTGACTGCGGGAGCTGTGCTGGGAGATCCCCTTCCTCTCCTCTCTCTGCTTTGGGGACCGGGACCGGCCGGGCTCTGTGGCTGTGACCGCGGGAGCTGTGCTGGGAGATCCCCTTCCTCTCCTCTCTCCGCTTTGGGGACCGGGAGGGCTCTGTGGCTGTGACTGCGGGAGCTGTGCTGGGAGATCCCCTTCCTCTCCTCTCTCTGATTTGGGGACCGGCCGGGCTCTGCGGCTGTGACCGCGGGAGCTGTGCTGGGAGATCCCCTTCCTCTCCTCTCTCTGCTTTGGGGACCGGGAGGGCTCTGCGCCTGGCCAATTAATTCTGAGCCCAGCAAGAACCAGTGCGCTCCATTTTTCTGGGTTAGTGTTCACTCAGGTTGGGGCTGCTCACAATAAGGGTTCTCCCCTATGGTGCTGGCTATGAGAGGTGAGTTAGAGCAGCTTCCTCGCCAGCTAAGACCGGAGGTGTTGGCATCAGGGAGGAGGCTGGAACGTGAGCTGGCCATGACATTGCTCTCTCTGGGCCAGTGTGATTTTTATTATTGTTTGGTTTTTTGTTTTAAATTAGTGATTTGAATGAATCATTAATATCCCTCTCCTGCAAATGCCATAGCTGAGCAGCATTTCTCTCCAAAGACTGTGTTGGCAAACTTATTTCCAGGAGATTTTCTGAGCAATTTAGTATAAAACCATATTCCCAGCCTCTAACCAAGGCACCTCAATGAATTCAAGGAGAAGGGACTAGAGATGAAGTAGTAAGACCCCAGGTGTTAGTTCGTGTTACTACCGCTGGCTGGATCTACTGTGTAACTTGGGTGTTGTTGAGACCCTTGATTTAACCCTGAGCTGATGTGTGTGGTTCAGGAGGTGGATGCAAGTACCAAATCTGTTCAAAATAGTTATTGCTCAGTTTGGTTTTGATGCCAGAGAGTGACAGAGCTGCTTTTGCCTCCATAGAGAGGAAATGGCACCAGCTCTATGTGTTAATCTGGGCTTTGAATTTTGTGCTAGGATATCTGTATTCAGATTCAACACGTCTATGTAGTCTGGGTTTTGTTTTTTCCTGTTGATACTGTATTCTTTTGGAGGAAAAAAAAAGTCCTTCCAGACTGTTGCATGATTGTTAGTGCATCATGGAGTTAGACTGTGTCACTGCTGCAGCTCTGACTGTAGGTCATTCATACTTTTTAAAGTGGAGGAGACAATCTGCATTTCAGAAGAACAGGACATACAATATTGTTGCCGATTTTGCATTTGCAGTGTGATCTCAGGAGACTTCGTGCTCCCGTGGGCCCGGGGATGTCGTAGGTGAACCAGTTCATACTTTTCTACCTGTACCTTAGAGACGTTAATGCTCACCGAGCCGCACTGGAGCAGCTGTCAGAACACGTCTCTGAACAGGACTGCACAAGAATCATAAAACACTTAATTCCTATTATTTTCTTTGTTTTTCAGATTCCAGAGATTTATTAAAGGAATTTCCACAGCCTAAAAACTTGCTCAACAGCGTGATTGGCCGAGCCCTGGGCATTTCTCATGCAAGGGACAAGCTGGTGTACATCCACACTAATGGGCCGAGGAAAAAGGTAATCCTGTGTGCTGGGGCTGCTGGGCTGGGAGTGAGCCAGGGGTCCTGCTGGCCCCCAAGTAACTCTTGCACAGAGAAAATTAGAGTGGTGTCTTAATTCCATGTAAAAACTGTGTCATAATCTTTCAAACAATACATTTTCTCACTTCTTTCTGTTTATCTTTGTTTTCACATGCTTTAATAGGTGTGTGTATATATATACACATATAGGTCCTATCCATCCCCTTTTGTGTGTGGCAGGATGGAATTTTTCTTCTAAGTAGCTTGCTGTAACTGGCACATTGTCTGTGCTCCAGTGTGTTGGGCCATGTACCCACCACCTTAGAAAATCAAAATTATATTTTAGACCTTAGTAGGCCTGGGTTTTATTGTAGATTCAAGTTCTTTGGGGACAGACTTTTGAGCAGGGCCTGTTTTGGTGGGACAAGGGGTGATGGTTTAAACTAAAGGAGGGAGATTCAGGCCGGACATGAGGAAGGAATTGTTGCCCTGAGGGTGGTGAGAGCCTGGCCCAGGTACCCAGAGAGGTGGTGGATGAACCATCCCTGAGACATCCCAGGCCAGGCTGGACGGGGCTCTGAGCACCCTGAGCTGGTGACGATGTCCCTGTCATGGCAGGGGGGGCACTGGGGGCTGGGAAGGTCCCTTCAACACAAACCACACTGTGATTCTATGATCCCTGGAGCGGTGCAGGAGGGTTTCACCGCACACAGGCGAGCAACGGAGCAGTGACTGTAGGGACGTGTAGGACCTGGTGGCTGTCAGAGCCATGGGGACAGCAGGGATGGTGCAGGCTGCCTTCCCTACATTATCTCCATCCCTACCCACTGACCCACACTTGAGACGTGGTTTAGTGCTAGGCTTAGGTTACGGCTGGACCCCATGATCTTAAGGGTCTTAAGGTCCTTTCAACCCAAACCTTTTTGTGATTCTAGAACAGAACAAATGACTAAGCCTAAAATGTTCATAGAACCATAGAACTGCAACCAGAGAAGAATAATTTGTTTGCAATGAAGGGAGGCTGCTAATGCTACTCAAAGGCAAAATGAAATACAGGCTCTTTCTTCCGTTCAATGGAGCAGCGGCATTCCAGGCAAACAATTTGCCAAATAGTTTGAGCTCTTACCGGGATGCGAGAGGCCTAGATCCCCCTCGAGGCTGCAAACCCAGCAGCAGTTCTGAACCGGTGGGCGCTCGGTGTTGAGGGGCTGCCTCCCTTTCCGTGCCCGCTCCCTTTCTGCAGCAGGAAGCCCCTTCCAGCTGAAGTTTCACTGCAACCTACATTCCAGGAAAAGATCCAGTTCTGATGCATTAACATTTTCCAATAACATTCTGTCTAATATTTCCCAGACAGTTTTTATTACCACATTCTTCTTAAGCATCTCTGCATTTTAAGCACTACATTAGTAATGGTTCCTTTAGAGTCCTTTTATGACTCATGGGGTTTGTGTTTCTTGCTTTTCATCCAGCAGTGGTACAGGTTCCGAACTTCACTTTTGGAATGCCATAACCAATGCCTCATTGTTTCAGTTTGTGTAATCAGTTCTCATTCTTGCTAGCACTTAAATAGATCAACGTTAAGGATAACTTCAGACTAACAAAAAAATAAACCCAAAAAAACCAAACCACCACCACCAAACAATAATGGAGCTCTGGCAGAAAACGAGGGTTGCATTGGGAAACTAAAAAGGTGAAAAAACAACCCAGATGCAGTGTGTGGGGACACAAGGAGAGGTGACACAACATGAAGAAGTCTCGGTTGGAAGTGAACAAGGCTTTTTCTTGAGCACCCAGTAACTTGGCCTTCCTGAGCCACGGTTTTTCCTCTGCAGGTGTGTGCCTTTCCCTGCAGGGCCTGGACGCAAAACACCTCGCAGCTTTCTGCAGTGCAATGAGCTTCAGCTGGAGGCTGCTGAGGAGCCAGCAGCTTTCTCTCCAGCCTTCTAGGTGGGGTTTTCCCAGCGGACTGAAACGCCACCTTTCGTCTCTGCTGCAGCACCCGGAGAGAATTCCTTTGGCATTTCCCTCCTTTGAGCCTTGCAGAAACTCTTCTGCAGCACCTGCAGGGCCAGAAGGAAGAGGAGTTCTTGATTTGAAGCCATTTTTTTAGAAAGGGCAGGGTTCAGCATTCTTTGCAGGTTTTTGAGCTGCTCTCATCCTCTGGTACCGGTGTAAGAGGAGCTCAGTTGTACTTTCAAAGCTTCCCATAAAGGGACCAAACAGTTTGTTTGGGACTTTGATTTGTAGTTCTCTTCTTTGCCTGCAGTTCAGAGCTGTTTGAAGTAGGTATGCTCCTGGTGGAAGAGAGAGATGGTTCTGCATTGTCTCACTTCACTGGTTATCATTGCTTTTCAGAAAGTCACTCTGCATATAAAATGGCCTAAGAACGTGGAAGTGGAAGGCTATGGGACCAAGAAGATTGATGCCGAGAGGCAGGCGGCAGCTGCAGCGTGTCAGCTCTTCAAGGTGAGCTCACGCTGCTCCTTAGCTGGAAGAACCAAGCCTTTGAGTGTGCAGGCCTCATATGTTCTGGTGATATTTTTGACTTTTATGTGTGTCTCTTCCCATTCTCTGTTCCCATTTGTAGCTGGCCTATCTGCTAATCAAGGGCAGAGGGTGAAGTCTTGAGCTGTCTCAGTCTGTTTGAGCTAAAAAGCCCATTTTCTTCAGCCAGGTGTGAACTCACCTTGCCAGCTAAACCTATAACCTAACAGACCTTCGTAACAAGGGCCCTGGTGCAGTTTTAGCTCTAGAAATAACTGCAAATGCTGCTTTAAATAAATAGTTATCAGTTCAAGAAAAGTCATAGTGTCTTAACTGGAGCAGACTGTCTGAATACAGATAGTGACTTTGAGTGCAGCAGCTAGCAAAGTGAATACTTGTTGTCTGAGGTGCTCCTACAGCACAAAATAAACCAGCCTGAGTGGCTGATCAGTCAAATACTGATAAATCTCAGCCCATACTTTCTAACAAGCTATGTGATGCTAAGGACTTATGCTCGGGGAAGTGAGGTTAGTGAACGTTATTTCTTAAGAAATAATGGCAGGAGTAAAGCTCCAAGTTTCTGAAAGTCCTTTTTCTTTCTCTCTTCTTTTTGTGGGATATGAAGAAATTACTCCTGCATTTCTCTCCTTTACCAGATGTGTTTTGGTTTCCTGCAGAGTTATCCGTATCTACTCTTTCCTGCAGCTGACGATGCGTTTTTCCTTTGTAGGGCTGGGGTTTGCTGGGGCCCAGAAATGAACTCTTTGACGCTGCGAAGTACCGGCTCCTCGCTGACCAGCTGGGCTGTCCCGATGAGCGGTGGTGCTCAGAGGGCAAGTGGCGCTCCAAGTCTGGCCCTTCCCTCGCCGACTTGTCAACCTGCTGGCGACGGATGGAGCCGGACGATTCCATCCAGCCCATGGAGCAGGGCAGGATGCCTAAAGCAATGAGGAGAGAAGAGCTGGAGGAAGGGGAGCTGGAAGAAGGGGAGCTGGAGGAAGGAGAGCTGGAAGAAGAAGCCATCGATGTTTCTGATTATCTGCCGATGGCACATCAGGACACTCGAACCCCAGGCAGAGATGCAAGGTACGTCTGCCCTGACAGCTGCTGATCCAGGGCACTAGAGAGAGCTTTTTCTTTGTAGCTGCTGGACCCCTGCGGTTCCTCGCGGTTGAGCTGCAGCTTGCCACCTTGCTGGTGTGGTGTTTAGCTGAGCCAAACGCTCACTGTGGTTCTGTTCTCTGTGTGAGCAATAGCGGGGCAGCCTGGGCTTGTACCCGGCTGTCCGCACAAGGGAATGCACAGGCGTCTTCTCCCAAGTCTTGCCCTTTGGGCAGGCTGCTCCCCACTCGTTACCTGCATTTCTTCTTCTGTGCTTAAAGAGATTTCTGTTCCCAGAAACTCTGTATGTGCACTTAGGCCTTTTTTTGACCACCCTGGTTTTGAGAGCGACCTTAAATCTGCTACTTTTCGTCCCCATGGTTGCTTTCTTGACTTCATATTTTATGAGCACAAATCTTTGATTTTTAATAGTCAACAGGAGCAAGATCAATGAGGACCCGGTGGTGGTTGTTTTTAGGAATGTTCTTTGGATTCAGTTATTTATTAAATGTTGATGCTGTCTGCTTTGTAGCGCTAGAGTAAAGGTTTGGTTGCTTTTTAGTAGGTGGCTTTACAGGACTGGGAGATTGTTCTGTGACTGACAGATTTTAGTAGCAAGGTGCAGCTTGACTTTTCAGATGACCAAAATTATCTGTGCCTTTAACTACTCAGTTTCAGACCTGCAGCGGGGTGGGTCTGAGCACACAGGGTGGATATTTGTACATCAAAGTGTTCTCGTTTTCCACCTAGCCGAGGAGGGAGCTCCATTGAAATGACAGACGACAACACTGCCATCCGTGCCCTGACGCAGTTCCCGCTTCCCAAAAACCTCCTGGCCCAAGTGATTCAGATCGCGACCTCCTCCTCCACAGTCAAGGTAGGGTGCTGTCTGAGCCCTGCCAGGGGCAAAGCTCAAACATCCAGCTGGAATCACTTTGGATGCGTTTTTTTGGGGCCGTTGAGAACTGGGGAGAGAAAGGAAGTTAAAACTAGGCCTAGAAAAATCAACCTGAAGAGTAAGACAAAGACTTTGTGGTGAGAACGGAGGAAATGTTGTATTAGAAGCATGAGGAATGTTACTTGAGGCCAGGTCAACAGAGAAGCTGCTGTCTGAGTGAAGGAGAATATTTTCTAAGGTATTGGGTTTGCATTTCCCCATCTATCTGCATCAAACACAAGTTTGTGTTACTTGGAGCAGTGTGTCATTTCTGTGCTGACAGAATCTTTCCACAGCTTGGTTCTTGCCAGTTGTGGTGTGACTCCTTGGTGTGTCACCCACCTCCCTTCCAGACCTCATGTGCTTGGCAAACAGGAGCCGCGCTCCACCCCGGAGGCTCCTGGTGACGTTCTCCATGCAGCTGTTGGCTCTGGCTTCTGCTTATCCAGTGCCTCGGGAGGTGGAATTCAGTGCAGTGAACCCATTCTAGTGCACTGTTCAAAAAAACAAAAACCCAAACAAAACACCCCAAGAATTTAAGCTCTGCTTAGAAATTTTGAGGTGTGTTTGAAAATGCCTGCCTAATGATGTAAGCTCTTAACATCTCCCCCAGTCTGATGTTGGTTTTACGCCTTGTAGGAATACATGCAGTTCCGTACGGTAGGCACCAAGACCAAGATCTGCAAGCTCACGCTGCGCTGGCCCTGCCCCATGACTTTTGCTGCCAAGGGCCGTCGCAAGGTGGAGGCAGAAAACAAAGCGGCGGCGCTGGCCTGCCAGAAGCTCAAGGTAAGTGCCCGTGGCTCCTGTGTCCCATGTCTAATGTGTCAAATAGAGGCTCCTTGCACCTGACTTACCCTCTTGGAGCCCAGTGGGGTGACGCCTGAAACTTTCTGATCTTTGATTTTGTGTTTAAGAAACATGTATTTCTGAACTGTGAGATCCAGTCCCAACTGCTGTTGTACCCCTCTGATCTGTGGGGAGCCCTAGAAGGCAGCTGTGCGCATTTTGAGCCCTCAATAAATGATGTGTGGAGATTGCCCTGAAAGCATTAGCCTGTTCTCTTGGCCACTTTGCTGATGTCTACTAGGACACATCATCTTCCCCTTCATGTTGGTGGACTAATCCAGAAACGTTGCTGTGATAGTTTAGCTGCAGACTCTAGAGTCAGCAGAGAGGTCCGAGAAAATAGTGCAGGACTTACTGAATTACCAGAAGCACAGCAAGAGTGTGAACGGCACTTGTGAGAGATTTTTGTCAGATATGATTGTGGCTGCTGTTTCTCTGATGGGTCTGTTAAACCTTTTGTGAGTGTTGTGTTGGGGCCAGATAGCAGCTGGCTCCGGTGTGCCTGTCTCACCAGAGCTGAGGTGGGATCGCATCTTGTTTCTTGCTGTGGCAAAAGCAGGAGGTAGTGGATTTAGGATGTGGGGTAAGAACTTAACCTAGCTGAACACACAGGACCTGTGTGCTCTCCGCACCAGCGCTTTGTGTGCAGCAATCTCGTCTGATAGCGGCACTCGCCTCTTCCTTTGCAGAGCCTCGGCTTGGTGGACAAGAACAACAACCCCCTCAGCCACGCCATGTACAACATGACATCGCTCCGGGAGCTTGGGGAGAACCAGAGGAAACCCTGCCACATCAAAGTCCCCGAAGCGACCCTGCGCAAGATCGAGAACTACCTGAACCACGTAAGGCTTGCTCAGCTCTCTGAGAGCGCCTTTGGCTGAGCCTGTTTAACATCAAGAATTGCATGTGGGTTGAGAGCTTCATGTCAAACCGTGCAGGGAATTCATGGCTTCATAGTTTGCCACAAAAACTGATCAGTCTCTGCTGACCTTGGGGGAGGGGAGACCCTTTCTGTGATATTTGGCTTTGGGGATGTAGCAGAGTGTGATTTGCTGATAGCTTGCTTTGTAGGCTTAGGAATGGTGCCTTGTGCAGGGCTTGGGTCTGTTAGCCTCTGCGTGTAGCTTTACAAGGACCAGGTGTCGGTACATGCACGTTTCCCGTAGGAGTGTCACACAAATTGTCCGTCAGCGGTGGGTGCAGGTCCCTGGGCTGGTGCTTTCACTCGGGAGATCCCTTGTCCTGGTGGACAGACACCCATGGGAGCAGAGACAGGGTTCCTTAGGAGCGGTCACCATCAGGGCAGGAGTTGTCACCACGGTGAGGCTAAGCAGAGCTCAGGTACAAATGTGTGTATCTTACAAAAGTCACTGAAAATCATGCCCGTGTTTGGAAGCTGGCAAGTCACTGATGCAATAGTACTCTTGGGCCTGAACGAGAAGGATCTCAGGCAACCTTTACAGCATCTTATAGCCACCATAAAGTAAAGGAAGCAGTAGTGAATGTCCTAGAAAGCCAAGACTGTGCCTACGACAGCAGCTGCTTCTGAATGACCCGCTGTAGTGGTTAGGAAAGTGAGAAAAACAGCAGCATCTTGAAGGAGCTTGGTCTGCCTCCCGTGCTTACGCACACATGAGCTGTCACACCGTGCGTGGAAGGCGTGGGTTTGTGGCTCTGAATAAGGCTGGATCCAAAAGTACCGATTTGTAGCTGAAATTTTAATCCTCCAAACATTTGGACCAGTGTTTTGGTTTGTGTTCTAGACTATTCCTGACCTATTGTTGCTCCTGTTAGTTCTTCCTGTGGGATGTGGGGCTTCTGTTTTTTCTTTTGCCAAGATGGAATATTTCTGGCTTAGCTGAACCCTTACATTTTGTGCCAGTTAAGTGTCTGGGCTTCCTGAGGGAGAGAAGGGTGGTGGTGTAACTTGATAGTTTCCAAAAGTCATCTTTGAGGGCCCCTTGCATCACTTGCATGTGCTGTAGCCACTGACTTGAAGAGCTTAAGTTACTGTTCTGTGCCTGTCAGTTCAGGCATCACTGCTAAGACCTCTCTTAAAATAGGGACGCAATGAGGAAAATGCAGGGAGCTGCCCAAATTAATTCTCACCTTAAATAACCTCAATTCGGAATATAAATGGCTGGGTTACTAAAAGTCTGAAGAGACTTTGATCACTGCAAAGCCTGTCTGGCTGAGCCTGTTCCAGGCACTTGGTTCTGCCCTTCTCAGGACTGGTACTAATTTTTTGTCCCTACCAACTTTCTCTGTTTCTCCCAGTATCCCGTGGACATCAGGGAATCCAGGCCCCGGATTGCTGATGACATGATGAACCTGAGCAAGGAATCTGGTGCGATAAGCGATGCAATCACGGGGAAGACATATATACCCATGTTGGAAGCAGAGGAAGTGCGCCTTAGCCAGAACCTCCTGGCCCTCTGGAAAAGGAGAGGATCCTCGTGGCAGGAGAGCCACCCGCTGCCGGTAGATCCTCACAAAGACACCATCCTGTCAGCCATCGAGCAGAACCCTGTGGTGGTAATAGCAGGAGACACGGGCTGCGGGAAAACCACGAGGATCCCGCAGCTCCTGCTGGAACACTACATCCTGGAGGGCCGCGGCGCCCGCTGCAACGTCGTCATCACCCAGCCCAGGAGGATCAGCGCCATCTCGGTGGCCCAGCGTGTGGCACAAGAGCTGGGACCCAACATGAGGAAGAACGTGGGCTACCAGGTGCGACTGGAGAGCAAGCCGCCTGCGCGGGGGGGAGCCCTGCTCTTCTGCACCGTGGGCATCCTGCTGCGCAAGCTGCAGGGGAACCCCAGCCTGGAGGGCGTCAGCCATGTTGTGGTCGATGAGGTCCATGAGCGAGACGTCAACACCGATTTCCTGCTCATCCTGCTGAAAGGCATCCAGAAGCTCAACCCCGACCTGCGCCTGGTCTTGATGAGCGCCACGGGAGACAATCAGCGTTTCTCGCGTTACTTTGGGGATTGCCCTGTGGTCAAGGTGCCGGGTTTCATGTACCCGGTGAAGGAGTACTACCTGGAGGAGATCTTGGCCAAGCTGGGCCGGCACCGACACCGGCACTATGAGATCAAGGTGGGTGTGCAGCACGGTGGCGGAGCTGTGTGCCTCAGGCGAGCCACCAACTTGGGGTTGTCCTTCGCAGGGATGAGACTTGGTGATCCTTGGGGTGCCCTTCCAGCCCAGGACACTCTGTGATATCAGCAGGGGAGAGTTTGGGTCCGGAACTGGTCTCTCCTTCCTGAGGCTGTTGGACAGTGTTTGTTTAGCTTTAGTCTCACCTCAACCCTTATGAGCTAAAGCCAGTTAGTAGTCCCAGAGTATTTTAATTATATTGTGGATAAAGATGACTTCATATTTGAGTCTAAGTTACTCTTATCTCCCTTTAATGTAAAGTTTGTTTATGTTTGAGTAAGCTGACAGCTCATTGTACTTGTCTGTGTATAAATAGTTGCAGAGCTGAATGTTCACATGCTCTGTGTGAGCCTGACCCAAGACGAGGATGGTTATGGCTTACAGCAGTCTGGTACCCACGTGTTTGCCTTCCTGCACGGCTGAATTCCCTGCTGACTACTTTTTGCAACTGGTCTTGCAGTTCCTCTGGGGAATTCCCTCCAGCCGTGCAGTCTTTGCTGTGGGGGTCTTACCCCGGTTGTGGGTCGTGCAGTCACAGAACAGTTGAGGTCAGCAGGGGCGTCTGGAGATCACCTGGAGCAGCTTGCTGGACTGGGACCTGTCAGCCCGTTTCTCCAGCCTGCAGAGCTCCCTCCCTGTGGCTCAGCAGCTATCTGGTCTATCAGCAGCTTCTCCCAGTTCTGTATCATCAGCAAACTTGCGGAGAAGGGCATCCCGCTGCCTTCAGGGCAATCTTTCTGTTTCTCTTGTGGCTGTATTTTTTTACCTGCATATTTTAAGCTGGCTTGGTACACATGTTCCAAATTACTGAGAGATACAAAAGCTGCTGCTCTATGCCTGCTGAATTTGAAGTTCCAGGTGCATACGGTGCAGTTTTGTCCCCGAAAACACAATGTTAATTTTTGTTACTTGTTAGGTACATAAATCTCCTTTAGCTTCCGAGTCAGGAGAACAGCAAAGGGACTGTATATCCTCACTGCACAGCAGAGGAAAGTGGCAGCAGTTGTGACCAGAGCAGATCCAGATGGAGCCCAAACCAGGCTCTGGAGGTTCTTGGCTCCTGGTCCTGGGCAGACAGTCCAAGTACAGGGGTTTGCTCTCTCTGGAGGCTGCGTGCTTTCCTGCTGTCTGCGAGATTGCCACTCATTTATCTGCATGTGTCCTGCTCTCTTATCCAGCAATCAGATGACGAATGTGTCCTTGATCTTGATCTGATCACCGACCTCGTGCTTCAGATCGATGCCCATGGAGAACCAGGTAGGTTCTGCCTTGCCCCCTTCCTCTTGCCGTGGTGGGGAAGTGAACTGTGGAAAGCCCAGACCTTTTGCAGATAAAACACGATGCTGAGCTGAGCTCAGCAAGGCCACCCTGAATTCCAGTTGAACTGAGCCGTCTGAAGCCCTGTGGCATGAGCTAATTCGGAGTCTTTGCTGGAAACAAAATCTGAGTCCTCAGTGACCTGGGGTACGGCTGTTTGTGGGGCGAAGGACACGACTTGTCTGTGTTCCAGCATTTGCAACCTTGTGCTGCACAATTTAGTTATTTTTCTGTACTGGAGACTCATCTCTGTTAAATTTCTTTGCCCAGGAGGTGATGTTTTTGTGACTAAGGCAGGATTCTCAGATGACTTTGAAGAGTTTTAAGTGTTTCAAAGCTAGCAGAGATATTCACCCTCAAACTATGGGTAACCTGCTTTCTTCCTGGCTTTAAAACCTTGCCCTAACGAACTCACAGAAGCAGATACAGCATGGTGGGTATGAAGTCTAGACAACCGTTCCCCTGAGTCACACTCCCATAGTGACTGTATCTCATTAGTTCACAATAAATATGATGTGAGTTTCCTTAGCGATCAGCTGGCGGGGTCATCGCTGACCTGGACTCTGCTTTTCTTGGAGTTTATTGGGCTAAAACGTTGCTGTGGACTTGGGGAAATAACGGGTGTCCTGCCCGGGCAGCAGAAGCAGTTCCTGTGTCTCCAGCTGAGGAAAAGTGCTTGGATTTCCAGGCTGCTCGTTCTTATGTCCTGCTCCGTTCCAGGTGGGATCCTCTGCTTCCTCCCTGGCTGGCAGGAGATCAAAGGGGTGCAGCAGCGTCTGCTGGAGACGCTGGGATCCCAGAACAGCCGGTACCTCGTCCTGCCAGGTGAGACGGGATTTGGGGGAGCGGACAGACCACTTGGCTTGAGGAGCCGCTGCAGCTGTTCTGAGCAAGCTTGGACACTCCGATATATGTACTGTTTGTGTAATTGTGCGTGTTAAGCACAAATAACTCCTCGTAGCAGAGGCCATCCAAACCTGTGTGTGATCAGACAAACTGGCTTCCTGTTTGCCTCCAGCAGTTCAGAATTAGGTGAGGAAGAAACTGCTCAGTTTGCCATTGCTGCAGCTGTGTGCTGAGCCTACCTAGAAAAGATCTTCCAGCCCTGTTTTGTGGAATGACATGCACTCTGTAGCACAGCTTGGATTAGTGAATTTAACGTTCTCCATCCCAGGAGGGAAATTTATCACAAAAGCCAGTACTAGTCTGCAAGGCTGTAAGATTTTTGGGGTGGGTTTATTTGGGTTTGTTTGGTGTTTTCCTTATTCAGTGTCAAATAAGGCCAGCCAGGAGCACAACTTTGAGCAGCTCAGTTGCTAATTAATGCAGGTGTTCTGTGAATCTGCATGTTCTTGTGCTCCCCTGCTGCTCTGTGCGGCTGCAGGGAATTCTCTGCATCACTGATCTGTAACAGGGCAAATATGTGATACAGAAGAGTTTCTGATAACCATTTTTGACCAAGTGAAACCAAAGGACGGTGAAGATATCCCATTCCACCGCCTCACACATCTTTTGCAAAGGGGAGAATGTGGGAGGGTGTGGGACTTGTGCTTGGGGCGCAGGGACGTTCTGGTGGTGCCGTTAACCCCGCTGGGGTGGGGGGTGATCTCAGCCCCTGCTGATGTTGAGCCACGGTTGAAGCAACTGAAGCAAGACCTTCCCTAATGATGGGTGGCAGATTCTTCCTGTGGTCTGGCTGGCAGGAAACCTGTGACAATGCCTGTCAGTGTAACAAGTGGTGTCCCCAGCCCTGTCCCCCTTTTCTGGAAGCAGGAGGTGATGGTACAAGAGGGCTGAGAACCTCTGCCCACCTTGGCCTTGTACTGCAAAGCAGCTCAGCGGGGCAGGACTTGACTGGTTTTTATCTCCTAGTGCACTCCAACATCCCCATGATGGACCAGCAAAACATCTTCCAGCGGCCTCCTCCTGGCGTCAGGAAGATCGTACTGGCCACCAACATCGCTGAGACCTCCATCACCATCAACGACATCGTCCACGTGGTGGACAGCGGCACGCACAAGGAGGAACGCTACGATCTGAAGACCAAGGTACTGCCACCTTCTTGCCTCTGAGTGCATTTGGGACGTACTGGAGCTAATTAATCTTTTCAGAGGAACGTTTGAGATGCTGTTAATGATGTGATAGAACTGCTTTCCTTTTGGCCTCTGGGGCACTGGTGCTGTGTCCCTGTTTGGGGACAGAGCGTGCGGCTCATCATTCAGTGAGTCTTTGCCTTTACCAGGCTCCCCATCAACTTCTGCTGAACAGGCAAAAGTCTGGTGTCTTCAAAGATGATCTTGAGGGTCTTTTCCAACCAAAATGATTCTATGAAATTTAAGGCCAGTCCTGCTCTCTTCCCATCGCTCTGTTAGACCATCCAACATCTGTAGCTTTTCCATATGCTTTCTGCCTTTTCTTTTTATTTCGCCATAAACCGCTTGTGTTTGAAGCTATCTTGACCCCAGTGCCTCAGCTTGTTGGTCATCTTTATGGGGGAAACAGTTTTACACTGCTCTTAGGCCGTGTTGCTGGTGGTGTTGTGCCCTGTGAAGGCTTTTGTGCCTGCAAATCTTTAACAACAGGAAGGCAGCTGTGCCACTGCTGCTCTTGGAAGAAATTCTTCCCCCGGAGGATGGTGAGGGGTTAGAACGTGTCACCCAGAGAGGTGGTGGATGAACCATCCCTGAGACATCCCAGGCCTGGGCTCTGAGCACCCTGAGCTGGTGCAGATGTCCCTGTCATGGCAGGGGGGGCACTGGGGGCTGGGAAGGTCCCCCCAACACAAACCTTTCTGTGATTTCCATGCTCTTGCTCCTTCCCCTTCCTGTGCCAGAACAGGGCCAGGTGGCAACTCAGACCTCGGAACAGTTGTAGTTTAAGCCCAACCCTTTCACATTTGCCTGGTTCTAACCTGGTTCATCTCACGGCGCAGACCCTGTGGTGCCTGTGCTGGCACACAGCAGTGCTGGCGTGGGGGACACAGGGACCACTCTGTGCTGGCATCTTTGTGCTGTGGAACTGGGTTGGGGATCCAGCAGACAGCATCAGGGTCTCATCCGAGCGCTGCTGCTCGCTAGAGACTGGCGTTGCAGAGTGCAGGAGAGAGGAAAAAGCTTCCGTTGCCCTTTAGCAGGGTGGTTGGTCAGTCATGAGGAGTTCCTGAGGTCTGTGGACGGGAAGGAAAGCTGCATTTAAAGAGGACAAAGAGCTGTGTGAGGATTCACACCTAATCCCTCTGCTCCTAGGTGTCCTGCCTGGAAACGGTGTGGGTGTCCAAGTCGAACGTGGTACAGAGGCGAGGGCGCGCTGGCCGCTGCCAGTCGGGGTTTGCCTATCACCTCTTCCCTCGCAGCCGCCTGGACAAGATGCCAACCTACCAGGTCCCAGAGATCCTGCGCACCCCACTGGAGAACCTGGTGGTTCAGGCCAAGATCCACATGCCGGAGAAAACGGTAAACACAGCACGTGCCTGCAGAACTGCAGGCGACTGAACCAGTGGCTGGGACCTGCTGGGTGCTGTTCCAGAGTCGTCATTTGACCTCAAACATGAGCAGGAAAATCCCAACATGCTGATGACTCTTTAGTATTTCCTAAATGCAGTGCTGCCTAGGGATGTTAAGACCAGGAAATGTATAGATTACTTAAATTACAGAGTATGTCTGAAAGACTGCAAGAACGGAGAGGGCTGAGCTCACATCCCTGGAGGCAAACGAGGAGGGAACCGTGTTGCAGGCTGGAGCAGGGCAGTGTGCTCCGCAGGGCTCTCCCACGCTCCCAGATGGGAAACATCCCTTTTTTCCTCTTTTCCCTTCTCCTCGCTGTGTTGCAGGCAGTGGAATTCCTCTCCAAGGCTCTGGACAGCCCTGACATCAAAGCTGTGGATGAAGCGGTGATCTTGCTGCAGGAGATTGGTGAGTGAATGCTGCGTCGTGGTGTGGGTGTGATGGAAGTGCGTTTGCTGCTGTTTTAAAGATGGGAAGCAGGAGTTGGCATGGGACAAACTGGGCAGGATTGTCCCTACGTGGAGATGGCAGCTGATGGGAACTTCCTGAACTGTACCCATTGCGGTGCTGTTTCCCATACTGCTTGCTCAAGAAGTGGGGAGAACTTAACAAGATTTAAAAGAAAGATGGGGATGATAAAGAAAGAAGGAAAACTGTGATCTGGAGTTCATAGCTGGGGTCTTGTGGGTTCTCATCTGGCTTTTGCAGCCTTTTATCTGGCCTGGGGTCAGACCAGGGAGGTTTTGGGTGCTTATTGCAGGCCCTGTGCTGTGTCCTTTTCTGGAGGGGACACCAAATCTTCCAGGCCTGGCAGGCGGGTTCTCCAGCAGCTCCCTGAAGCCACCGGCCACCACTTTGGCCCCACTTAGAGCTGATGGATGTGCCCTTGCGGGCGGTTCTGTTGCAGGAGTGCTGGACCAGCGAGAAGCTCTCACTACTTTGGGCAAACGCCTCGCCCAGATCTCCACAGATCCTCGGCTGGCGAAGGCCATTGTCTTGGCATCCATCTACCGTTGTCTGCACCCTCTGCTCGTCATCGTTTCCTGCCTCACCCGGGACCCCTTCAGCAGCAGCCTGCAAAACCGCGCAGAGGTGGACAAGGTGAGGAGCCCCTCTTGAAGGAAGGCGGAAATCAGGAAGGAGTGGATAGAATAATTTTGGTTGGCAAAGACCCTTAAAATCAAGTCCAGCTGTTCCCCCAGCCCTGTCCCTGCCCCATGTGCTGAGAACCTCATGTCCGTCTGTCCAGCCCTGCAGGGATGGTGACTCCAGCACTGCCCTGGGCAGCCTGTTCCAATGCCCCACAGCCCTTTGGGGAAGAAACTGTTCCCAGATCCAACCTCAACCTCCCCTGGCGCAACTTGAGGCCGTTTCTTTGTGTCCCTGTCTCCCCTCAGCTCCTGTTCTCCAGCTGAACCCCCCAGGTCCCTCAGCCGCTCCATCACACTTGTGCTCCAGCCCCTCACCAGCTCCGTTCCCTTCTCTCAACTCGCTCCAGCACCTCAAGGGCTTTCTTGGCATGAGAGGCCCAAAACTGCCCCCAGGATTCGGGGTTTGGGCTCCCCAGGTCCCAGCACAGGGACGCTCACTGCCCTGGACCTGCTGGCCACACCAGTGCTGGTACCAGCCAGGATGCTGGTGGCCTCTTGGCCACCTGGGCACACGCTGGCTCATGTTCAGCCGCTCTCACCAACACCCCCAGCTCCTTTTCTGCCGAGCAGCTTTCTTTTCCTGATGTGCGTGTCTGTCTCGCAGGCCAAGGCTGTTCTGAGCCGGGAGAGCGGGAGCGATCACCTGGCGTTCGTCAGAGCCGTGGCGGGCTGGGAGGAGGTGCTGCGGCGCAGAGACAGCCGGGCCAGGGACAACTACCTGCAGGACTATTACCTGTACGGCCCCAGCCTTCGCTTCATCAACGGTGAGTCCCAGAGGCCTCTTCTGTCCCCTGGAAAGGCTGAAGAACGCGGTGCAGAAAGGGGTAGATGGGGCAGGTGAGTGCTGGAGCGGGCGCAGGTTCTGGCTTTGGTGCTCTGGAGGCCACAGGCCAGGTCTCCTGTCCCAGCGCCGAGGCTGAGCCTCCAGCATGTCCTGCTGCTGCCCTGTGGCCGTGACTCCATCCAGCGGGGCCAGGGAGAGGCCGATCTCATTCCCTGGGGCGCTCTCCTCCCTGCAGGCCTTGTCAAACAGTTCTCGGAAAACCTCTATGAAGCCTTCCTGGTGTCATCCCCGTCTGACTGTACCATGCCCTCCTCCGTGTGTAACCAGTACAGCGAAGAGGAGGAACTGGTCAAGGGCGTCCTCATGGCCGGGCTGTACCCCAACCTCATCCAGGTACTGCCTCCCACTCTGTCGCTCTCTGGGCTCACTGGTTGCTGTGGGTAGTGTGGAGGTGCTAGAGACGTGTGTGTCCTTTTGAGGAGTGGCCACCCCAGCCTGCGCAGGTCGTGGTCTGGGTGCCATTGAGGTGGCATCTTCCTCCTCCTGTTTGCTGTCCGGTGGCCGCCAGGTCTGGTCACCTCCGTGTTGCTGGAAGTGGAGGAACGTACCTACCACTCCGCAGGGTTGAGGGGAAGGCGGCTGGCTGCCGGTTTGCAGGTGTTGGAGATGCTCTTGTTGTTCCAGGTGAGACAAGGCAAAGTGACCCGCCAGGGGAAGTTCAAACCCAACAGCTACGCGTACCGGACAAAGGCCGGCACCGTTCTGCTCCACAAGTCAACCATCAACAGGTGAGTGATCACGTGTGTGTCACCGTGGGAGGGTGGGGACCTGCTGGTGGTTCTGAGGACCCCCTTGCTGCCCTCGACACGTGTGACGCTCCCTGCGGGTGACACAGCCGTTCCCTCTGCAGGGAGGCGTCCAAGCTGTACAGCCGCTGGCTGACCTACTTCATGGCGGTGAAGTCCAACGGTGGGGTGTTCGTGCGGGACTCCTCCCAGGTGCACCCGCTGGCCGTGCTGCTCATGACCGACACCGACATCCACGTCCGAGGTGAGTGCAGCGGCCGTGGGGCTGACGGGTCCATCTGTGTGTCCTCTCAGGCTCCTGCAGGCTCCTCTGAGCACCCGTTCCCCAGCTGTGCCCCGGCCTGAGGGGCTGCGAGGTGGCGACACTTGATCTCTGGGTAGCTCTTTGTCCCCCAGCCAAATCTCTTTCCCTGTTTCAGAATCGGAGAGTCACAACACATTTTGTGTTGGAGGGACCTTCCCAGCCCCCAGTGCCCCCCCTGCCATGACAGGGACATCTGCACCAGCTCAGGGTGCTCAGACCCCGTCCAGCCTGGCCTGGGGTGTCTCAGGGATGGTTCATCCACCACCTCTCTGGGTACCTGGGCCAGGCTCTCACCACCCTCAGGGCCAACAATTCCTTCCTCATGTCCAGTCTGTCTTTCTAAGCCTCTTGTTCTGGACAAGGTGCTGTTGAGGGCCACAAAGGCGATGGGTTGTGAGTGTTGCCAGCTGTAGCTCTGCAGGGCGGTGAGGACACCGAGCTCCGAGCAGGCTCCTGCCTGCAGGCTCCTTGCTGGGAGCGAGGAGTCAGGCTGGCGCGTAGGGAGGGGCGAGCCCTTCTCCCCATGGACACGCTGCTTTAACCCCGGGTTTTTAGAATCACAGAATCATTGAGATTGGAAAAGACCTGTAAGATCATAGAGTCCAACTGTTAACCCAACGCTGCCAAGGCCACCACTAAAGCATGTCCTGAGAAGCTCATGTGCACGGGTCGGCAGTGCCGCGGTTGGCCTCGAGCTCGGGAACCAGCGGGAAGCTCTCGGCGCGATGGTCAGAGCTGCTGGGCTCTGGTTGCTCTGGGCTGAAGTCGCGCGGGCAGACCCGCTGCGGCGGCCGGGACGGGCCCCCCGCTCCCTTCTCACCTCCTCTCTTCTTCCCACCAAGACGACGGCTGGCGAGCGACCGTCTCCCTGACGGACAGCGACCTCCTGGTGCTGGAGGGAGACTCCTACACCATCCGTCTCCTGCGGGATTTCCGCGTCTCGCTCTCCAAGATGGTGGAGACGTGTCTGTGCTACGAGATGGCGGCCATCCCCGGGGACCTGCACCACCAGCACAGCCAGCTCCTCGACATCCTGGTGGATCTGCTCAAGGGCCCGCCCGGCAGCTTCGGCGCTTAGGCACAGCCGGAGGATTGTGTGGGGACTTGTAATTTGTATAAAGATGTTCACAAATGTTTATTTAAATAAAAGTTCTATTTATCCCTTGTGAAGTCATCTCTCTCCATCCTAGAAGATTAATGTTGTCTGAATCTCCTGCTGTCGGCTCCGGGCACGGTCACCGCCGAGGAAGAGCCAGCGCCGGGAATGGACTGGAAGCGCCGATGGGCCCCAGCGCCGCGGACGCCCCCTCCCAACCCAACCGGACGGCAAGACCCTCAGCCGCTGCCCCCTCCCCACGGGGCCGGCGGGAGCTGCTCCTGGCGCAGGAGCACGGACGGACAGACAGACGTGGCTGTGGGGCCGGGTAGAGCGCGGATCCAGCAGCTCCGGCACAGCCCGGCGAGCGGCGCCCTCGTGGTCACCGTCCCCAGCGCCCCAGGACACGGCTCGGCCGCAGCATTGCAGGCGGGACCCCGAGGCTCAGCGCCCGCCGCGGCGTCACCGCCGAGATGTGACTCGTCCTTCCGAACCTCCCTCTGCTGTTTGTCCTCTTGCGTTGTTGTTATGATGTTTTATTTTGAATTCCTCGTTCTCCCGCCGGAGCCGGATCCCCGTCACTGCTGCACGGGCCGGGACTGCGCCGCCTGTGAGCGCCTTCTCCCGCGGGAAGCCGGGAGCACAGGCACAGCGTTCTTTGTTTTCTATGAACGGGACCATATTTCTGTGGAAGGAGGATTGTGACAGGCACAGCATGAAATGCGAAACCCGGAATTTAATCCCAGCTTTGCCTTGGATTCCCTGTCGAATGAAGACAGTGACCTACCTCACAGGGCTGTTGTGAGGCTTCGGGAACGTTTGTAACGCGCGGGAGCCCTCGGGCTGGACGTTTTGGGAGCGGACGAGCTCCCGGGGCTTTGGGGCGCAGCCGGGGTTGTGCCCGCGGGCGCCGGGCGGGCACGGGGCCTGGGATCATTTGTTTTTATTCACCGTTTTCTTATGCTCTTTGTACCTGAGATCAAGATGAGGTCTGGTTCTGTAGAACCCAATGGCTCAGCGGGGGCTGGTTCAGCACAGGGGGGTCGCTGGCGAGGGGTCCCAGGACGGAGCCGCCTCCCTGGGGTTGCCCTTTGCTTCTCCCTGCTCAAGTTTAATTTACTCCTCATGGGCTTTAATTAGCGGAGCTGTGGCCTCCGCCCCAGGGGCTGACGTGCTGGAGCGGGGTCTGCGGGCCCCGCGGCTCTGGGGCCGGGGGTTTGTGCCCCATCCCCGGGCGTCCTGCGGCCGGTGTTCACCCACCCCTCCCATCCTCATTTCACTTGCTTGAGGTTGTCACTCTGAGTTGAGCAGTGTTTGTTTCTTTGGCCTGTACAATGGGCACTGCGGGGTTCCCTGCAGCAGGTTTAAAACAAAAAACAAAAAAGAAAAAAAAAAAGAAGACTAAGCTATTGTGTAAATGGTTCAGAACTAGTGTGGTATTGGGATACTTCAGTGGCTGTTATGTGATACTGGATCTTTTTACAACATAGAGTAAAGACAATAAAAAGGGATAGAGTAGTAACCGCCTCTGCCCTCTTCTTTCTTTTTTATATATGTGTATTTTAATAGCTGAGAAGAGGCTGAAGTTCAGTGCCTGTTCCGGGGCGCAGCTTTGGAGGAGAGGGGTCCGAGCCGCCCCCAGCCTGCTGGGTGACCGAGCCCCAGGGCTGCCCCGCAGCCGGGGGTTTGGACCCGGCGTGTCCCGTTGAGGCAGCGGGTTGGGGCTGGGCTGTGGCACCGGGGGCTGTGCTGCTCACGGGAGTGAGGGCTGCAGCTGCAGAAAACCCTGCGCTGCCTTTGGGAGCTGAAGGGTCAGGGGCTCAGAGACACCCCCGGGCTCCCAGGGGCACCCCAAGGGTCCTGGGGCTGGGGCACAGGAGCAGCTGCTGCTCCCCAGGGCGCGAGGCCTCCTGGGGACCCGCAGCTCACCCACCCGCGGGGACTCCTGGGGACCTGCAGCTCACGCACCCGCGGGGCCTCCTGGGGACCCGCAGCTGACCCACCCGCGGGGCCTCCTGGGGACCCGCAGCTCACCCACCCGCGGGGCCTCCTGGGGACCCGCAGCTCACCCACCCGCGGGGACTCCTGGGGACCCGCAGCTCACCCACCCGCGGGGCCTCCTGGGGACCCGCAGCTCACCCACCCGCCACCACTTCCTGCCCCAGCCAAGGTAGAAAGGAACTGTGGGCCCCCCTGTTAGTCACAGCGGGTCCAGGACCCCGCAAGAGTGGGTGGGATGGGCAGAAAGCCCCCCGAGGTGTGCGGGGCTGCCTGCGGGCTGGGGGCACAGCCCAGGAACGGGGAGTTTTGCAGCTGAAGGGATCAGAGACAAGAAAATCTCTTCACTCTGCTTCGTGGCGCCCTCTGCCACCCTGGGACATCAGGTGTCCCAAGACGTGCCAACCCCCCCTCCCGGCCTCCCGCCCCCCATGAACTGAGACCCAAGCTGAGGAGGAACATCTAGAAGCTTTATTTAATTTCAACCTTTACAACAGTAAGAATCACAACATCAAATCGGGAAATGTTGCTAAGGAGATGACAGTCGTACAGCCCCGTGCGAGAAGGCAGCAAAGGCAGAACCGAACCGGGCTGAGCCCCCCAAGGCAGGAGGGGGCTCTGCCCCAGACCCACCCCCAGCTCTGTCCCAGCCCTGAGCCCTCCCCACCGCACCCACCGCCCCGGAGGAGCCGGTGCCATCGCAGACCGATCCTATGACACAAAATGCTAAATAATCACATTTAGAGAGCGCTGCCCACGCTGCTCGCTCCCCACAGCAGCCTCCCCTCCACCCTGCAGCCGCGGAAACTGAGGCAGAGCTGACGTGACCCCTGCAGCGGGAGCCAAGAGCCGGCTCAGCCCCCAGGGCCCTGCGCCCCGAGCCCCCGTCCCCACCGCCCTGTCCCCTCGCACTCATCTCCCTACTACGTCGTTACTCCTTGCACCTACATCGCGGGGTAACGGAAGCTGCAGGTGATGCTGATGCTGGGTGGGACGAGCACAAGGGGCGCAGGACGGGGCCTCGTGTTTGATTTTGCTCCAGACAGCAGCGGGCGAGGTGCGAGCTGGGGAGACGGAGCCGCTTTCCACCTAGCCCGGGGGGGTTTGGGTGACATTACAGCCGAGCCCAGAGGCTGCTGAGCTCCAACAGCTCCGGCCGCTGCGCAGGGACAGCACCGACCAGCCCTGAGCGGCCCCGGGCTCGGCCGCTCCCTCCTCCTGCCTGTGGGGGGACACAGGAGCCCCTGTCACCCAAGGACACAAGTGACATTGCTCCTGCTGCCTTCCACCGCCAGAGATTCTGCCTGAGCGACGCGACCACACGTGGGTCCCAGAGCCCCCTCGCACCGACACGACGCGGGGACGACAGCGGGGGCAGCGTAGAAAACTACATTCAGTTCGCAGCCAGGACGCCGACCCCGGGGCGGGAGCAGCAGCGCAGCCGCCAACTCCGCTACCTGCACTGGAACAGTAAAAAAAGCCCCAAAGAACTGTAAATGCCACTGATGCGCGGGGGACGCCAGGATCCGGCAGCTGAGCCCCCAGCCCCGCACCCCTCACACCTCCTGACCCGCAGCCCGGGACGGGCCGTTGCTGAGGGTCCAGAGGCCCCAGCACCTCCCGCTCCCACAGCCCTGAGCAGCCGGGACCTGCGCGGGGCGTCCGGACAGGCCCCGGTACATTCACATCGCGTCTGATTCACACAACTCCCATCGTTTTCCCCCCAGAGAAGCGGCTGCGCCCAGCACGACCGCAGCTCCGGCTCTGCCCGCAGCTCCAGCACGACCGCAGCTCCGGCTCTGCCTGCAGCTCCAGCATGACCACAGCTCCGGCTCTGCCCGCAGCTCCCGCTCTGCCCACAGCTCCAGCTCTGACCACAGCTCCAGCACGACCACAGCTCCAGCTCTGCTCACAGCTCCGACTCTGCCTGCAGCTCCAGCACGACCAGTTTCGGCTCTGCTCACAGCTCCCGCTCTGCCCGCAGCTCCGGCTCTGCCCACATCTCCGGCTTTGCCGCCGCTCCGCTCTCAGCACTAACCCCTCACACCAGCCTCGCCAGACAGGAAACTCGACTCATTTCACCAACACGACTCTCCTCCCATTCTAGCGATGCGTACAGCCGCTTCCTTACGTTTCAAACAACTCCATATTAAAACGCAAGCTGTCCTAGAGAACCAGAGCACGCTAGTGTAGCCAGTTTGTCCGCTAAGCACAGGCACGAGTGTCCAAGTGGCACAAACACAGGGCGGGTTGCGTCCGGCTGGCGCTTTGTGCACGTTCAGACGGGCCCGGAAGCCGCAGCAGCGCCCGCAGACACCAGAACCGCGTCCACACGCAGAGCAGCGCGGGGCGGGGGCGACGCCGCTGCCCCAACAGCCGCAGGGGCTCGCTCGCTCTTTAATTTTTTGCAATCTCGGAAGATAAAGTGCAACGTTGCCACGCGCGTCCCTCCGCGGGCCCTGAACCGCGGCACCGCGTCTGGCAAACCCGGTGACAGCCGGCGCCGCCGCGGCCCCGCTGCAGCTCCCGCCCCAGGCTGGGCGCTGGGACCCCCGTCGCTGCGCCTGCTCCTCCCTGTCCCTTCGCACCCGAGAGCCGGGGGTGCGGCTGGCGCCGAGAACCGAGCAGCGCGGGGCGGTGATATATCCTGGGGAGGGGGCGGGTGGGGGTCCCCGAGAACCGGGGGGCCCGTGGGGGTCGATCTGGCCAGGGGAACACGGGGGTGCTGGGTTTGGGTGCGGAGGGGAGAGGAGGAGGAGGAGGAGGAAGCACGGGAAGTTTCCAGGGTATATATAACGGCCCCTTTCAGGTGCAAATCTGCATCATTCACTCATTTGAATCTGTATCCAGAGGAGAAAAGAAGCACTTCTGAAACTAGCAGACGACTTTGATGCAAACTAGTACAGTTTAATGCCATTTTATTAGAAATCATGCAAACTTTTAATATAAAAAATACAAGTGCAATAAGAATCTTTGTGTCGATACAGACTGCGGGTTCTCGTGTGGCTGCGGCCCCGCACCCGCTGCTCCGGCGCTGCCCCCGCTGCTCCGCGCTGCTTAAATTACTCTGACCACCCAAGAACGCTTTTTTTGTTGGTTTTTTGTTTTTTTACTTTTTTTCGGTTTATTTACATTTAATTTCTTTAGTGTCATTCGCAACACGAAACGAGGAGCTCGCGCCTCACCCGCCGGCCCCGGGCGCTCGGCCCGGCTCAGCGCCACCGCTCGCAGCCCCGTCCTGCTCCGACACGGCCCCGCGCCGCCCGCGCCCGGAGCCGCCGCCCCGAACCGCGCTCGGGACGCGGGTCCAGCACCAAACTTCACCCGCGAGGTCCCGGTCGGCCCCACGGGGGTTCACCCGTCCGACCCGACTCGGGCTCCACCTCACCCGCCACAGCAAATCCTCCTCTATCACGTTCCCGCGCCTTCCGTTCCGGACATGGCTTAATCCCATGAGTTTGCTCCATCGTTTTAAAATATTAAAAAAGAACCAAAAACAAACCCAAACAACCAAACAACCAACCCAACAACAAAAGAAAAGTTACAATTGCTGGATATGTCAATAAAGCCGGCACGGCAGCAGCGGTTAATGTCTCTACTCTCCTACGGTTAAGGAAAAGGAAAGAGAAAAGGAAACTTAGCGTGGGTTTGTAGCACGATAAATCATCAACACGTCGTCACGAAGAATAAAAGGTTAAAGTCAACAGTTAAAACAGCCTAACGTGTGTGTATAATATATATCATCGTCAAACGGGATCGGCAGAAACTGAAGCGGCAAGGAGGAAAAGGTGGGGTTTAGAAAACAAAACTGGAAGGAAGCGAGAGAGATCACAGCTCGTCCCTGTTAACGCCGCCCGGCTCGGCCCCACGGCAGCCGCGGCTCCGGCTCCGGCTCCGGCACCACCAGGGAAGGAAGCCCCTCTCCAGCCGCAGAGGGGCCGCGGCGCTGCGCGGGCCGAGCCGCGGCAGCCGGGACACGCGCTCTGCCGGCGCCGGCCCCGCGGTGCGGCCAGGGCCGGGCTACGAGAGCGAAGCTGCGTTACCGGGGACGGGGTCGGGGTGGATCACAAGCCTTGCTGAGAAAGCGCCGCGGGGGACGGCGGTGACAAAGGTGACCGGCCCGGCTGGACGTGCTGCCGCAGGGGTGGGGGTTGGAGACGGGGGTTCAGCTCCGTGGTGGGTTTGAGCCTTGGCCTTCGCACGGAACGCCAGCCTGTGGGGTCAATCTGCAGCGACACAAGGGCGGGGAGGGGGGGACACACGGACAGGGGAGGGGGGGACGGGAGACGATACCACAATGTCATCATTAGATGCCTGGAAAATAAAAGGCAATTTTCTGAATTAAAACAGGCAAAAAGCCACACACCCCGCCGGACAGGGACACGACGGGCTCGGCTGTGACCGCGGCGGCTGCTCTGCCCCGCCGTCCCCAACCCCGCGCGCGGGGACACCCAACACTCACTTGTTTCTTGGATCTGAGTCTCGAAGCTCTGAACGTCCCTTTGGTCGCCCCCGGCGCGGGGTCCCGCTGGCCCCACGCCGTTCTCCTGCGTCTCCGTGCCGTTCGGGGCGCCCGGCGGGAGCTGCCCCGGCTCCACGCTCCCCTCGGCCTGCAATGACACGGGGAGGGGACAGCGACCAGTCAGTGGGTGTGACACACAGGGACATGGGGTGCAGAGCTCAGCGCCCCTCCCCAAACACGCTGGTGACAGGACGGGCGAGTCATCAGTGTGCCCAGGTGGCCAAGAAGGCCAATGGTGTCCTGTCCTGCATCCAAACCAGCGTGGTCAGCAGGACCAGGGCAGTGATCCTTCCCCTGTGCTCTGCACTGGGGAGGCCACACCTGGAGTGTTGTGTTCAGTTCTGGGCCCTCAGCTCAGGAAAGAGATTGAAGTGCTGGAGGGTCCAGAGAAGAGCAACAAGACTGGGGAAGGGACTTGAGCACAAGCCCTATGGGGAGAGGCTGAGGGAGCTGGGCTTGTTCAGTCTGGAGAAGAGGAGGCTCAGAGCTGAGCTCAGCACTCTCCAGAACCACCTGAAGGGCAGTTGTAGCCAGGTGGGGATTGGGCTCTTCTCCCAGGCATCAGCAATAGGACAAGGGGCCATGGGCTTCAACTCTGCCAGGGGAAATTGAGGCTGGAGATTAGGAAGCAATTCTGTGCAGAGAGTGGTCAGGCATTGGAATGGCTGCCCAGGGAGGTGCTGGACTCACCGGCCTGGAGGTTTTTAAACTGAGATTGGCCATGGCGCTTAGTGCCGTGATCTGGTCAATGGGCTGGAGTTGGACCAAGGCTTGGACTGGATGAGCTCTGAGGCCTTTTCCAACCCACTCCATTCTGGGATTCTGTGATTCTCCTCTGTCTGTCTGTCAGTCCTGGGGACTCAGGAGGAGATTCTCCTCTGTCTGTCTGTCTGTCTGTCCCCGGGACTCAGGAGGAGATTCCCCTCTGTCTGTCTGTCTGTCTGTCCCTGGGACTCAGGAGGTGATTCTCCTCTGTCTGTCTGTCTGTCAACCCCGGGGACTCAGGAGGGGATTCTCCTCTGTCTGTCTGTCCCGCTGGGGGCAAGGCCCACGTCATGTTCTAACAGTTCTGATGCTGCAGACCAGGGTTGTTTCCTCTGCTCCCAGAGCCACCAGGTAATTCAGAATCAGCCGCATTTGCCGGAACAACCCCAGCATGAGCGAGTCCCCGCCTGAGGAGCCGCTCAGGGACGGCACAGAGCAGGATGGAGCTGACAGGATCATTTCAATTGTAAAAGACCCTCAAGATTGAGTCCAACTGTTCCCCAGCCCTGGCACTGCCCCATGTCCTGAGAACCTCATGTCCGTCTGTCCAGCCCTCCAGGGCTGGTGACTCCAGCACTGCCCTGGGCAGCCTGTTCCAATGCCCCACAGCCCTTTGGGGAAGAAATTGTTCCCACATCCAACCTCAACCTCCCCTGGCGCAACTTGAGGCTGTTTCACCCTATTTTCAGCTCACGCTGACTCGCGGGGGTCACAGCAGGCGCCACAGCAATACACAGGTGGTTACAGAAGGTGGAGAAGGAGCTCCATCAAGAGCGGATAAGGGGGAGCAGCCGCAGGCGCTGCCGTGACACAGAGCTCGCCGCACCCACCTTCACGGCTCCTGCCGGCGAGTGTCCCACGTTGTCCAGAGAACCCACTTTGGCTTGGGCCTTCTCCTTGAAGTTCAGCTTCTGGTTCTCGATTTTGACATCTCCTCCCCCTGGAACGAGAGTGAGCGGTTTGTTAAACCACCACAAGGGTCCCACCTCAGAGCCGGCCCCGCAAGGGGTCACCGGGGAATGTGGGGAGGGACACGGCCAGGTAACACACGTCGTGTGGGCTGGAGGTTTTCCTGCGTTACAACGCTGCAGTTCTATAAGTGCAGTCCATACTCCAGCAGGTTTCTTATAAAACCTCCTATTTAAGTACCACTAAGCTCAACTTTGCTTCCCAGTGACAGCAGCAAATCCCCCGTCCCCAGCACTTTGGACGCTTGGCATGGCCAACGGTGGAAGCCAACCCTTTCGGTCTAACAAAAATCAGTGAAAACAGCTGAGAACAGCCGATTCTGGGTGGATTATTCTGCTTCAATCAATTATTCTGCTTTGTGGCCTCGGTGTTGCTTGGGTGGGAACCCCGAGATTTGCGGGAATTCAGCTGAGTCATTGCTGTGTTCTCAGCGGGGAGCACAGAATTCCTGCCGCTCATCCCGTAACGTGCCATTAAAGAGCCAAAAGTGGGTTATGTAAGACGGGAGCTGCTACTGAAGCCTAAAAAGACCTTTGTATCTGCTTTGAAGAACTAGAGGAAAGTCACTTTATCTTCCCAAAGCCTCTGTGAGCACAGATGGACCTTCCCGACTCCTGGACTATGGTAAATATCCACTCTTTTCCAAATGTGAAGGAAAGAAGAGAATTGAGTCAAAGCAGATTATCTTCACAGGGCAGATACAATCTCCCATCTCCTAATCCCCGTCTCTGCTGATGAAACCACCAGGAATCGCTAAGAAGCTTCTAGAAATACTCCCTGAAAGCAGTAAACCCCTTAAAACCATTTCATTCGCAGCCCAGGACTGAATTTGGGTGACATGCACCATCTACCGACGAATCACAAGGAAACGGTAACATTTCTACCTGGCTTGTGCTTGATATTCGCTTTGGAGCCGCACTTGGAGGACACTTTGGAGAGGTCAACTTTCTTGTTCTGGATCTGTACCTGAAGAGGCAAAAAGAAACAGCTCAGCACATGGAAACACTCCTGGGAATGTGGGGCCAAGGGGCCACCTCAACCACCACCTATGAGCCTCCGCGCCCCGTTGGCTGCGTTACGGTCTCCCCTGGGTCCCCAGGCACTGGATGTGGACACTCTAGCCAGATTTAGCACCATTCCATGCGTTTTGTCTCACGGATTCAGCAGTGACCCGGTGAGCCCGGTAACAGCAGAAAAGACCCATCTGCTCCATGGAAAGTGCCGCCTGGCACCGACCGAAACACAAGGAATGAGAATGCTGCGTCTCCTGCTTGAGACCACTCAAAACACAACGTGTGGTCACTCCCTGATGAGACCGGGCCTGCTTCTCTCTGCAGCAAACCAAGATGGGCTTCACTGGAGTCAGAGTTAAAACCTGCAGTAAATCTGAGGAAAAGGAGAAGATAATAAAGCTCTCTCTCCTTTCTTTCACCTTGCAGGCCTTTCTGTGCGGCCGTTTTGAATTAACAGGAGTGACAAATATATGTAGGAGCAGGACTGGAGAAGGATCCGTGTAACAGCCCCATGGCAGTGACTTCAATGCACCGGCCAGGAGTTGTTAATGAGCGGACAAATCACCGTCGGGTTTTGTTGGCAGCTTTTCCTCCCGCCGAGAACGGGACACAGGGACGGATCACGGTGCCCCAGTGGGACAGACTGTTCCAGCCCCTGTCACAGCCACAGAATCCGAGTGTCAGGGGTTGAAGGGCCCTGGAAACTCATCCAGTGCAATCCCCCCACGGAGCAGGAACACCCAGATGAGGTTACACAGGAAGGTGTCCAGGCGGGTTGGAATGTCTGCACAGAAGGAGACTCCACAACCCCCTGGGCAGCCTGGGCCAGGCTCTGCCACCCTCACCCCCAACAAGTTGCTTCTCATATTCAAGTGGAACCTCCTGTGTTCCAGTTTGCACCCATTGCCCCTTGTCCTGTCCCTGGTTGTCACCAGCAGAGCCTGGCTCCATCCTCCTGACACTGCCCCTTTCCATCTTGATCCCCAGCAATGAGTCCCCCCTCAGTGTCCTCTTGTCCAGCTCCAGAGCCCCAGCTCCCTCAGCCTTTCCTCACACGGGAGATGCTCCACTCCCTGCAGCATCTTGGTGGCTGCGCTGGACTCTCTGCAGCAGTTCCCTGTCCTGCTGGAACTGAGGGGCCACAGCTGGACACCATATTCCAGGTGTGGTCTCCCCAGGGCAGAGCAGAGGGGCAGGAGAACCTCTCTGACCTACTGACCACCCCCTTCTAACCCACCCCAGGTCCCATTGGCTTCCTGGCCACAAGGGCCCAGTGCTGGCTCGTGGTCACCCTGCTGTCCCCAGAGCAGGCCCTGCAGCGGGGAAGCCATTGCCCAGAATCACATTCTTTATCCCCATTCTGACAGTGACTTGATGCCGGCAAATCAGACCTGCAGTGACAGGACGTTTGGTGATGCAGCCACGGAATCATGGATGCTCGTGACTCGGTAACAACCTTCTCCTAAGCCAACGAGCCCCGTGCTCCCGCGTGGGGTTCAGGGACATTGTTGAGTGTGGGGAGTAGGGTTTTCTCTGGGGTGGGACAAAGGTGGAGTCAAAACGTCATGGGCTTTTTGTCTTTTTGCTCAAAAAATGTTTCATGTCTGACAGTTGGCCCAAGTGCAAAGTGCATTGCACAGAGCCCCAGCCCTCACACCTCCACAGTGGGGTCCCAGCTCCACGGGGATGAACAGCTCCTGTTCCAGGATTAAGTTCTTGTCTGACTAGCGGCAGATCTTGCATGTCACACAAACATCGGATCATTTACACTGGAAGGAACTCGTGGTCATCTGGTTCAACCTTCCACCGAGCTGACATTTAACTTTCTGTTAACAATGATTGTGGTAACAATCTGGGATCTTCTGGTAGCGGGGTGAGGATTCACCTCTCCCAGTCGTGTCAACACCAACATCACCTCGCAGTAAAATACAAAAATCTTTCTTTTTGAACGTGGCAAGAATTTGTTCACTTACAACTGACTCTAAAAGCTTAATGAGAACTGGCGGAGCCCCTGTCTGCGGGAGGGACGAGCGGGCCCGGTGTGCCCAGCGCCCGCGTTCCGCACACCTCGGCCCCACGGGCCCGGTGGCGTCACCACGGCTTCCACAACGAGCATTCGTTTGCTTGGAACCGGAATAAACCTGCATTTATTTCACAGGATGCATTGAAAACAGTAACATTCACTATCAGCCCTGAGTCCTCACGACTTCACCTGGGGATCCAATCATTCCACCTGAATGGAAGTGAACCTCTGCTCAGATTTCTACCGCGAGTGGCTTCGAGTTTGCAATGGGAGACACCTTTAGAGACCTGGGTTTGCATTTACAGACCAAATACTCAGGCTCTGGTGTCAGAAATAAACTTCAGATCCTAAAGCTGGGTTCGGAGCTTGGACGGGAAGGCTGATCCCCATTGCTTTTTGGATTCTCTGTCTCTGAACCGCTTCCCAGCCCAGCTCAGCAGGTCGAGCCAAAGGGCAGAGAAATACACGTGCACTCCAAATCGCCTGTTAAATCTCCAACAACGTGTACACCACCTGCACG